>NC_140580.1:1092557672-1094001422 GCF_964204655.1 Triturus cristatus
GATCAGCCTTCTCTTTTCAAGTCCCCTGTAGTTACACGCTTTCTAAAAGGCATTTCTCACACGTTCCCTCCTGTCCCTTTTGTAATGCCTCAGTGGGACTTGAATCTTGTTCTCACATTTCTAATGTGCGCTCCCTTTGAGCCTCTTCATAATTGTCCTCTTCGTCTGCTGACGCTTAAGACTGCTTTTCTGGTAGCCATCACCTCGGCTAGACGGGTGAGTGAGCTCCAGGCTTTATCATCAAAGCCTCCTTTTCTCTCTGTTCATCCGGACAAGGTTGTCCTTCGGCCTCGTCCCTCCTTTCTTCCGAAAGTGGTGACCCCCTTTCATCTTGGGCAGTCTGTCACCTTGCCCACCTTCTTTCCGCCTCCGCATCCTTCCAAAGATGAAGAGAGGCTCCACCGTCTGGACCCAAAACGTGCGCTCTCCTTTTATCTGGATCGCACGAAGCAGTTCCGGGTGGACGACCAACTTTTCGTTGGATACGTGGGTGCTAAGAAGGGGAAAGCTGTGCACAAACGGACCATCTCTCGGTGGGTCGTTTTGTGCATCAAAATGTATTATTCCTTGGCAAAAAAGGACCCTCCTGTTGGGCTGCGCGCCCATTCTACTCGGGCCACAGCGGCTACTACTGCTTTGGGACGGGGTGTCCCTTTGCAGGACATCTGTCAGGCGGCGACGTGGGCTTCGCTACACACGTTTGCCAGGCATTATTGCCTTGACAGCCAAGTCCGGAGGGATGGCTTCTTTGGCCGTTCTGTCCTCCAGGACTTTCTGGTGTGATCTTGGTTCGCAGACCCACCACCGGGGATGGTATTGCTTGGGTATCTATTCTAAGGTGAGGAATCTAACTAACGTGTTTCTTTCATATGAACAAGTTACTTACCTTCGGTAACGATGTATCTGTAAGAAACATTAGTAAGTTAGATTCCTCACCGACCCACCCATCCTCCCCATTCTGCGAACTGACATCTAGGGTTAAGGTTATCCTTTTCAGGCCCCTAGATTTTATTTTTGGCACCAGTGTCGGTCTTTGCATGGCTCTGCGTTCCTGGCGCGGAAAGCTATGTACAAGAACTGACGTCAGCGCGCGAGGGCGGCGTCTAAGTACTCCGACGACGCGCAAGGGGTATTGCTGACGAAAAATCTTCCGGATCCAGTCTGACGCCTGGGGATATTCTAAGGTGAGGAATCTAAGTAACTCATGTTTCTTACAGATACATCGTTACCGAAGGTAAGTAACTTGTTCTTCTAGACAACACAAGTTACAAAGATCACTCACCAAGATCAAGCCGTAGAGATGATCAACAGAATGAGTCACACGTTAACAAATTCCACAAAATAAAACTTGCTCAGCAGAAACAATCTGGCCACTTATTGGAACACCCAGCTGAGCAAGCTGGAACGCCAAATTGAAAACCTAATGAATTGAGTAAATATAGCATATTTGATCATCAAAGAAACCTCACTAGCTTGCCAAGAGGTTAAGACACTCATACAAGACACATTAACCCCTATAGTTAACAACCTCTCACATTCAGCAAATAGCTATGCACCCAACCTTGTCCATTCATTTTTCGGCCCAAGAGAGCACAGAACCATCTATCCACGAAAGATATCTACACCTTGCTTTTATACTACGACTCCTCACCACCATTCAATACACCAACTTTCCACATACAGACAGTGGATTTCAAGAAAAGGCGAAAGCAACGGGAGAATAGACAGAACACAAACAATGAGAACCTTATTGAAATCCCTAGGGCACTAAATCCCAATCCCTTGTACTTATCAAAACCGACTGCAAAATGCATGTTACTGAGCTGGGGAGAGGATGTAGCCTTACAGCTAGAGCAATTGACCTTGAAGCTGGGGAACTGGGTTCGAGTCTCAGCAACGATGCTCAACATCCTGTGATTCTGGGCAAATCACTCACTCTCCCTGTGCCTAACAAAAATGAATGTGTCCATATCTAACAAAACTGGTGCTCATGTAGAGCGCTCTGATACCTGATGTCTCAAGTCTAGATCGCGCTATATAAAACTAAAAAAAAATGTTTTAAATCTGCAGCTCAGCGATTAAACATGCCACAGACATTGCCCAAACTATTCTTCATCATGAATTGGATATTTTTTTACTGACAGAAACCTGGCTAAATCAGTGGTCCGCACCCAAGCTTGGCTTACTCGTTCCACCAAACGACACCATCCAACACCTCGACAGACAGTATCAACCGAGGAAGAGGGATTGCAATTATTCACTAGAACTCCCTTCTACTCAAAACCTTCCCTGTAGATAGTCTTGCATCATGTTAATAAATGAGTGCAGTAATCACAGCAGAGAAATCACTAGCCAAAGTACACCTCTTTAATCACCCTCCAGGAGACAACCAGCTGTTCATTAAACATATAATGGAAACAATCACAATACATTCCATGCTACACCCCAATGCAATTTTTCTTGGTGACTTCAACCTTCACTGGAATGAGGAGGACGATACACAGGTCTCTACCCTAAAACAATCCCTCGATGATCAAAACTTGACCCAATCTTGCACAAGCCCAACACACAACAAAAGCTCCACGCTCGACCTAATCATATCCTGGGAAGGGGCATTGACAATAGACTCAATCACACCCAACGACTGGTCTGATCATTATTCAATCTTATTCCACCTATTTACGCACACACAGACTACCAAAGGGCAAGTCACCAATCAAAAATACTGGGTCAGAGACACCAAAAACATGGACAAGGTGAAACTGACAGAATTGTGCAAAAAAAAACCTCACTCCTCCTGCAACAAACCAGAATGTGTTCGAATTAACCGAACAATATCAAATACAATGAAAGCAGTAGCCCCTCTGAGATTCAAGAAACTAAGAATCAGACCCTCCCAACCTTGGTATAATCAAAGCCTAAATGAGGTAAAGAGAAGTCTTAGACATTCGGAGTGAAGATGGAGACAGGAACTTTCAACATTGCTTCTAATCAAACTACCTGAATGACGAAACAGCTACAAAAAACGCATCTGGGAAGCCAAAGCATCGTACTTCAGAACCCAACTAGACAATGCAAGGAATCGCCCAAGACAACTGTTGAAAATTGTCAACCAACAAACTGAAGCAAACAATGTAACCAAGCTCAGTAATAACACAGTAGAAAAATTAGAAGCGTTCTCTTAATTTTTCAATGAAAAGATCGTAGAAATCGAAAAGGCAATTGTAACCAACAAACATGGTACACATGCCAATATAGTCAATGATCGCCATCCTGTCGATGACCCTACATTCCAGGTGGTGTAGCCAATGATGTACCACGCTTCCAAGACCAAAAATCAAGCTGTCTGGAGTGAGTTCAAAACACTAACTGAGGAAGAGGTCACCAAGATCTTACTATTTATTAAACCAACTTCGCATTTCCACGACCCCATCCCTTCCTTAACACTAAAGGAACTCAGTCACCTCTTCTCACCTATACTAATGAAGATTGTAAACTCATCGCTAAAACAAGGCAGTATCCCAGAGTGCCTGAAGACTGGGCAAAGACGCCCCTTTTGAAAAATGCTGGTGCTGACCCTACAATTCTGCCCAACTTTAATCTGGTGTTGAATATCCCCTTTCTAGCAAAAGTTCTGGAAAAATGTGTGCACAACCAACTGAGCCAGCACATTGACCAATTCAACCTACTCAACATATTTCAGTCAGGATTTAGAACAGGACACAGCACTGAATCAGCCATTGTTCACATAATGGACAGCACCCTTAAGATACTAGACACAACGACTCTTGCCTACTCATCCTTCTAGACCTCTCATCGGTGTTTGGCATGGTCAATCACAACATTCTACTAAAAGTACTAGAAAACAGAATGGGGTTGTCTGGGAAAGTGCTCTCATGGTTCGCTTCCTTCCAGCAGAATCGCTAACAACGCATCAAACTAGACAACTCATTCTCGGACTGCTCACCAGTGAGGTGCGGAGTCCCTCATGGGTCGACCATTTCCCCCACACTCTTTAACCGATATATGGAACCACTATAGGAAATCCTCAATCAATCGAACATTGCATACCACATGTATGCAAACGACGCACAACTCCATTGCAAACTTACCATTATTGACTCAACAAAATCCCTTTGAATAACACTAGACAAGAATCTAAACATTATAGCTCACATCAGTGCTACCACGCTCAGTGCGTCATTTCAACTCAGATTACTGAAGAAGTTGAAACCATTTCTGCCACCTACAGACTTCAAACAACCAGTACAATCACTAGTGGTCTCCAGACTAGAATACGATTCAGCGATCCTGTCCGGTATGCCAAACGCAAGAACAGCTCTACTCAAAACGACTCTTAATGCTGCAGTGAGACTGGTAGCAGGAACTAGACGTTTTGACCACATCACCCCATCGCTTAGGTATATAGACTGGTGTTATACCCTGGCCAATGAGATTGGATGGAATCTGGTGCTAGAACCAGTTGGCCCAGGCTTTACTTCTTGGAGAGTCGTTCTTTCTTATGCTCCAATAAACGTACCTTTAATCACACCTCGATCACACCTCGATGCTTGGATGTCATCTTTGAGTAAAGGATGTGATACTGGCAACGAGCAGAACGGAATTTGGGAAAGCCTGGAGCACTGCCGATGCGTTTGACCTGAAATCGCGGCAGGTCAGAAGTTTCCACGGAGTGCACACTTCGCAATAGGTGTGCGGAAGAAATCTCGATGTCCCCGCACTGACAATAATATTTCGGACGTGGACTGTAAGTAAGTTTACTGTTTTTGGGCTGTTTTACTCCATGGCAAGCAGCTCTGCGCTCTTCCTCTTGTGCTGTGCGCTCAGCGATTGTTGCCGTGCGTTTGAACCTGAACGTGACGGAAACACGCACGCAGGTTACCATCAAAAACAAGCAAATGGTTACTGGGGGCCATTTTAACCAAGCAACTTCACAAGTTGTAATTCAGCGGTTTATCTGTTATTTTTACATTGTGGTGATTTGCACACCTGTGCAGATACCAGATTTCTTCTTCTTCTCTACAACAAATGGCACACATTTATCACACACCTGTGCAGATACCAGATTTCTTCTTCTCTACAACGAACAGTTATCATTAAGATTGGCGCACACTTGTGGCACATTCATCTATAATTCTCACATTGCGTTGATTTGCACACCTGTGCAGATACCACATTTCTTCTTCTTCTCCTCAACGAAAGTGTGTATATTCTAAGGTGATTCAATCTACATACAATCTATAATAATATTTGTAACGTCATGGAGGGTATTGTTGCACCGTTATCTTTCCTACCCAGTCCTGGAGATCTCATTTTGGAGTGGAAACAATGGAAAGATGGTTTTGAAGCCTATCTAGAAGCCATAGTAGGTGATGTGTACACTGATAAGCGGAAACTAGCTATTCTTGAACATTGTTTGGGGGATGAAGGGGGACGTGTTTTAAGTCATTTACCACCCATTGCTGTTGATAAGGATGATGAAGAAGTTGTTGATGTTTATGTTATGGCAATTTCACAATTAGATACCCTGTCTATCAAAAAAAGTCAACAAGGTGGTTGCTGGACACAAATTCTTGAGTAGAGCTCAACTGCCCAACAAATCTATTGATTCTTTTGTTAATGATTTAACTTTCTTGCTGTCAAGTGTAAATAGGACGAATTCCATGACCAAATGTTATGTGATCAAACGGTGCATAAAATTGGGGATACGAAATTACAGGAGAACCTTTTAGCCTCAGAAGATCTCACTTTAGACAAGGCTATTGATATTAGTCATAGATTTGAGGAAATGAAGTTAGGTATGAAAGAGTTGGCTGCTAAACTGACTTCTGAAGTGAAAGTGGTAAAAAAAAATGAGGATAATGAGGATAAAACAACTATTGAAAGTTGCAAAGATAGATATAAAATAAATCCCCAAGGTTTAAGTAAAAAGGAATATGTTTGATTTTAATGCAGGTTTTCTGGTCATTTGGCAAACAATGTCATGTCCAGCTGTAGGACAGATTTGCAGGTATTGCAAAAGCAAGGAAACACTATGCCATAATGTGTAGGAATAAAAACAAAAACAGGAACGAATTTGCTTATGTCATGGAGGTACATCAAGAGTCCGATGATTTAGAGGAAGAATTTTTCCTGAGTGTATATGAGGTCAATGACAAAAGCAATCATCCTCTATTTTGTGTTATTAATATTGATGGTGTTGATATCAAAGCTATGGCTGACTCAGGTGCTCGCTATACTTTTATTGGTAATCAATGGTTACACAAATTTTCCAGCATTCAATTAATACCTTCAGACATAAAACTTGTCGGTTATGGCAATCAACCCATTGTAGTATTAGGTTATTTTGTTGCCAACATTAGTTTTAAAGGAACAATATACTAATCATCCTGAACAAGTTTTAGGATATAGGACATATCTCAAGTTGTTGAGGATAAATCTGTGGAATGGGAGAAGCTATTTCCTAAGATATTTTCATCCAAGTTAGGATTATTGAAGGATTTTGTGCACAAAATCATATTAAAACTTGTGTTGATTTGAGAGATCTTAATGAGTGTGTATGGGTGGATCGACATCCGTTACCAAATATTTGAGAAATGTTCTAAGCATTGAAGGGGGCCACTGTATTTTCAACATTGGACCTATCCAATGCTTATCATCAAATTGCCTTGCATGAGGATAGTAAGCCTTACACTTCATTTATAACTCCTGGAGGAGCTTTCAGGTATAAAAAGATGCCCTTTGGCTTAATTATATTTTCTGCAGTATTTCAAAGGGTCATGCATAAATTGTCTAAGGACGTAAAAAATGCTCTGTATTTTGAAGACAACAAACTGGTTTTTGGCAGCAATAAGCAAGAGCCTTCAGAGACTTTGTGTAAGGTTCTGAGCATTTTACAGAGGTATGGTATGACATTGACCAAAGAAAAATGCAAGTTTGAAGTTGAATCCGTGCACTATTTGGGACACAACATTAGCAAACATGGTGTATCACCGAAACAGAATTTAGTAAAAGCAATAGAGGAGGCTCCAGAACTCCAAAATAAAAAACAACTTGGGTCTTTTCTTTGGTTGGCAGAAAATTATGCCACATTTATTCCATGGTTTGCTGATAAGACTAATAACATGAGGAGTTTAAGGAAACAAAATCAACAATATATCTGGAGCAAATAATGTGCTACTGAATTTGTTAACTTAAAAAAAGAATTGTCTGCATTGGCTACATTTGACACCCGTTGTGGTTCAATTATAGTAACAGATGCAAGTAATGTGGGTATTGGTGCTGTGTTGATGCAAATTCAAGAAGGTAAACTTGTCACAATTGCAGTTGCATCTAGACCACGAAGAGATGGTGAGGTCAAATATTCAACACTTGAAAAAGAAACTCTTGCATGTTGGTGGGGAATGGAAGATTTTCGCAAATATGTATATGGTACTCAATTTAAGGTGAGATCTGATCATCGTCCTTCAGTGGAGTAATTCACTACAAAAGGTTGTTCTAAAGCTACACCCAGAATTGATAGATGGCAATATAAATTGCAGGATTTTCATTTCAAGGTGGAATATATTTCAGGTACTAGGAACATCTTAGCAGATTGTTTATTCCGTCTACCAATTAAAGAAGTTTGTGATCAGTGTATTGTTGATTATGACATAGAGAAAGTTGTGTCTATATGCGAAGTGTAAAGTGGATGCATTAAGCAGTATGAATGGAGGAGTGCTTGTAGCGATGCTCAGGAAATCCAAGAAGTCATCATGTCGTAATGGCCAGAAAAAAAAGTATTGAATAAGAAATTGTTACCAAATTTGTATATCGCAAGTGAACTATCTGTGATTGATGATCTGTTGTTTCGAGGCAGCAGTTGTTGGTACCCCAAAATTGAAGACAACTGGTGTTAGACATGGCTCATGAAGGTCATCCCGGCATTGATAGATGTACTGAGTTAGATCATGCATTGAATGTGCTGTCAGTGACAAATCCCAAAAGACTGTTAAATATGAAAAAGCTCTCATATCTAGACCTGAAAGAGTGTGAGAAAGGATTTCTCTTGATATTGCCAGACCCATGTGTTTGTCCAACAGTCAGATCTTAGCCATTGTTCTCAATCATCAGTTATCACTATGGCCAGAAGTTAAATTGGTTCATCAGGTTGATTTGCATACTGTTATACAGATTTTAAATGACGTTTTTGAAAGGTTTTCCCAAGTGTCTGGTGACGGACAATGGCGTACAACTAAGATCATCTGAGATGATAGATTATTTGGATAAAAATGGAATCAGTAATTTACAAACTTCGGTATATTACCCAAAAAGAAAAGGTAAAGGGGAGAGGTGGATTAGAGTTTTGAAGGAAGGCATACAGTTGGCCCTGGCTAATGGTAAAAGTTGTTATCATGCACTCAAAGAACTATTGTGGAATGATAGAGTCACACCCAGAGTTCTGGAAGATTTGTCTCCATTTGAGAAAATGAGAGGAAGGAAAGCAGTGTGTAACTTGAATCAGTTGTGGATGATGCATATGAAGGATAAGGTAGACCCCACAAGGGAGGTAAAATCAGATCATAGGCTGTTGTTAAATGAAAAACAAGAATCTTTGCATACACACACAAATCACATACATCAATTTTCTGTTGGTGAATGGGTCTGAGTGAAGAAGGGAAGATTAATTAAATCTGGAGAGTAAAAGATTTCCAACCCTTTGAAGACAGTCAGAGTGGGACATCAGGTAGTAGAATTGACTGACGGAAAGGTGTGGAGTATGAGCAAGGTCGTAAAAGTACCTAAATGTTTATGGCCCAAAGAGAATAAAGGTGCAGACAGTTCTTTTGTACCTGGAGATAGTGTCGTGAGTCTTCATGGTGGATATGTGTCAAAAAGAGGTTGTGCATCTAAGTTAAAAACAAAACCTGTATGGTGCAAAGACTGTTATATGTCACATTAGTGTGATGCCTAAAAAATGTGTACATATTTATATACAATGTGAACACTATAGTTAAGTCAAGTTTTTATGCTCAATATGTTTTTACCGTTTGTATATTACATGCTTGTTAGGGTGTTCTACTTTTGGACATCTTGCACTATTTAGTTCTCAGCATGTTCAATATTTATACTTTTGTGTCTTATTCATATCGTTGTATGTTAACGAGAGGGGATGTGTTATATCCTGGCCAATGAGATTGCATGAAATCTGGTGCTAGAACCAGGATGGTGTTCATATTCCATACAATGACACTTGGCCCAGGCTTTACTTTTTGGAGAGTCGTTCTTTGTTATTCTCCAATAAACTTACTTTTAATCACACCTCCACGCGTGGATGTCATCCTTGAGGAAAGGACGTGATAACTGGCTTCCCCTCGAGGCAAGAACCCAACTGAAAATTGCCTGCCGCACACACAAAGGATTACATTTTAATAAACGAAGTTACCTGGCAGAAAAGGTTTGAATCTCAGGTGGCAGCCGGTACCCCAGAAGTGCAAAATTTCTCAGGCTTGAAGCTCCTAGATTCTGAAAACAAAAAAACGTACACACGCTACTACTCCGGGTTGGCACCAAGGATCTGGAACTTCTTACTACCCAAGGTGCGTTCAAACCAATCAACCTACTTTTTCAAAAAAGAGGTGAAAAACATCCTAATGAATAGATTCCTTTCATAAACTTTCGGAGAGCCCATCCCCTGGGCGCAATGGATGTCACAATGTCAGCAATTGCTAGATTGGTCAGAAGCACTCCCTTTACAGGTGAAACACACTAAAACATTGCTCCCCTGGGTACCTGGATCTGAATAGTTTCAGAGCAGCAGCAAAATACCCACCATGAAGAAGCTAGATCGGTGTCTATTAATGGAAAAATAATGGAATAACGGACGTTTATTTTGATATCTGTTGCAACGGCCTATTGTGTCTTTTTACTTTTGATGTACTTGTCTATGCCTATCATTTTGTTCAACCAACCCTATGTACAGCGCTCTGATACCCTTGGGTCATGCTCACGCTTTCTAAAACTCTCTAAATCAATCAATCAATCAATCACTGCATTTGTAAAGTGCACTACATACCCGAGAGGGTCTCAAGGCGCTGGGGGGGGTTCTACTGGTCGAAGAGCCAGGTCTTGAGGAGACTTCTGAAGGCCAGCAGGTCCTGGGTCTGTCGTAGGATTGTAATTGTAATTGTAACTGGGTTTTGTATCGCGCCAACTCACCGACAGGTCTCAAAGCGCTACTGACCAAGTACAGAACAAAGATGGAATGAGGATATATGGGTATCAGGTCTAGCAACCGACTTGAAGCGGGAATGCGTCTTTGAAGAGTAAGGTCTTCAAGGACTTCCGAAAGTGGAGAAGGTTGGGCTCTCTACGAAGCACCTCCGGTAGCTTATTCCAAATGATAGGAGCCTGCACTGAGAAGGATCTGCCTCCTTTAGTTGTTAACTTAAAGCGTGGTCGAGACAGTAAAAAAGATCCGGACGATCGCAAGGCGCGTTTAGGTTCGTGGAGTTCCAGCCTTTCTTTTATATAAGCTGGCGCCTGTCCGTGGATTGCTTTGTGGCAGATACACATACTTTTAAACTCCACTCTCTGCACCATGGGCAGCCAATGTAGTCGGTGGAGCAGGGGGGAAGCATGGGTCCTCCTCGGCACTCCAAAGATCAGGCGTGCTGCGTCGTTTAGAATGACCTGAAGACGGTTGATGGAGTTCTTTGGAAGGCCGAGATACAGCGCATTTCCATAGTCTATTCTAGACACTATTGTGGCTGAAACAATGGTTTGCAGCATATTCCTCGAGAGCAGGGGGGCGAGTTTACGTAGTTGCCTGATCAGATTGGTACAGCAGCTAACTACAGCGGATACTTGGTTGGCCATTGAGAGTTCCTGATCGATTTTCATCCCAAGACTCTTGACATTGGGGCATGGTTTTGGAGTAGGTCCTAGTTCTTGTGGCCAGAACAAGTCGCTCCAGGGGGAAACAGAAGTTGAAATGACAAGGACTTCCGTTTTATCCGGATTGATTTTCAGCAAATTGGATGACATCCAATTCACTGTAAATCGTAGGATGTCTTGAGCCACTGATTGTGCCGATGATGTGTTATCGATACTCAGCAATAGCTGAGTGTCGTCGGCATAGTTAAAAACTTTACACTTCATGTTTGCCAGTGACTCTATCAGAGGTTGTAAGTAGAGGTTGAATAGGAGCGGCGAGGATGGTGGGGAGAGTGTTCCAGGTCTTGGAGGCGAGGTAGGAGAAGGATCTACCGCCGGCGGTGGTTTTTTTGGATGCGAGGGACTGTGGCGAGGGCGAGGTTGGCTGAGCGGAGGCTTCGGGTGGGGGTGTGGAAGCTGAGTCGGTTGTTGAGGTAGGTGGGTCCGGTGTTGTGCAGTGCTTTGTGTGCGTGGATCAGGAGCTTGAAGGTGATCCTTTTGTTGACGGGGAGCCAGTGCAGGCCTCTCAGGTGGAGTGTGATGTGGCTGCGGCGGGGGACGTTGAGGATGAGTCGGGCCGAGGCGTTCTGGATGCGTTGGAGTCGTCTTAGGAGCTTGTTTGTAGTTCCTGAGTAGAGGGAGTTCCCGTAGTCGAGTCTGTTGGTGATGAGGGCCTGGGTAACGTTTTTTCTCGTGTCAAGGGGGATCCATTTGAAGATCCTGCGGAGCATACGGAGGGTGTTGAAGCAGGACGCGGAGACGGCGTTGACTTGCCTGGTCATGGAGAGAGTGGAGTCGAGGATGAGCCCCAGGTTGCGTGCGTGGTCCGTGGGTTCCGGGCTGTGCCTAGTGACGTGGGCCACCAAGAGTCGTCCCAGGCTGATGGGGTGGGTCCGAGAATGAGGACCTCTGTCTTGTCTGAGTTCAGCTTCAATCTGCTGTCCTTCATCCAGTCGGCTACGGCCTTCATTCCTCTGTGGAGGTTAGCTTTGGCGGTGTGGGGATCTTCGGTGAGGGATATGATCAGCTGGGTGTCGTCGGCGTAGAAGATGATGTTGAGGTTGTGTTGTCGTGCGACGTGGGCGAGGGGGGCCATGTAGATAATGAACAGCGTCGGGCTGAGGGAGGATCCCTGTGGGACGCCGCAGATGATCTCGGTGGTTTTGGAGCGGAAGGGTGGGAGGCGGACGCTCTGGGTTCTGCCGGAGAGGAAGGATGTGGTCCAGGCCAGGGCCTTCTCTTGAATACCGGCGTCATGGAGGCGTGCTGATAGGGTGCGGTGGCAGACCGTGTCAAAGGCTGCTGATAGGTCCAGGAGGATGAGGGCGGCTATTTCTCCTTTGTCCATCAGGGTCCGGATGTCGTCAGTGGCGGCGATGAGGGTGGTCTCGGTGCTGTAGTTGCTGCGAAAACCGGATTGGGAAGGGTCCAGGATGTTGTTAACTTTGAGGTAGCGGGTCAGCTGTTTGTTGACAATCTTCTCGGTCACTTTTGCCGGGAAAGGGAGCAGGGAGATGGGCCGGAAGTTCTTGAGGTCCTTGGGGTCCGCCTTGGGCTTCTTCAGAAGGGCGTTGATCTCGGCGTGCTTCCAGCTTTCTGGGAAGGTTGCTGTCTCGAAGGAACAGTTGATTGTTTTCCGGAGGTGGGGCGCGATGGTTGCGCTGGCTTTGTTGAAGACGTGGTGAGGGCAGGGGTCCGATGGGGATCCGGAGTGGATGGAGTTCATGGTTTTGATGGTGTCTTCGTCGCTGATGCTGGACCAGACGGTCAGGCGACTGGTGCGAGTGGTAGTCGCAGGGGTGGTGGACTCGGTGGTGGGTGCGGGGGGGTCGGAGTTGAAGCTGTCGTGGATGTCGGTGATCTTGCGGTGGAAGAAGGTGGCCAGGGAGTCGCACAGGTCTTGAGATGGTGGGATGTCGTTGGTGTTGGAGCTGGGGTTGGAGAGTTCTTTCACGATGCTGAAGACCTCTTTGGTGTTGTGTGCGTTGTTTTTTTTTTGTTAAAATTTTTATTAAAAACCGTTGGTACACAATAAAATACAGACAAGGGCCTACAACCACCAGGGCCGGCCGCTATGGAGCCCGAGGGCCCGCAGTGCAACGCCACACATTCAAATGAACCAGAGGCAGAGCTCTCGGCAGTTCGTGAGCACCTGTAACAGGCCGCGGCCATAGGCCAGTAGCAATCGGAATAAACAGTTTAATTTTTTATTAAATATAAAACACACTCAAGGCAATGAGAGTCCGAAATAGCAGCGTGCTCTTCCCAGGACGGGGAACAACGTACAGTGTCCAAAGCAGTTCTTGTCTGGAAGCGGTAGAGGGGGGCAACGGGAGAGCAAAGCATGGAACACACCTCACACCATCCCGCAGAATGCGTGGCTAGGGGGACAAAGCAATATCGATCTCTAATGGCAGAGGCGGGGTGCAGATACGTCCTCGATATAAATTCCATGGACCCCATACCTTAGTCCACTTCCCTGGTTTGCCTCTCGCCATATACACCGTCTTTTCCCTGAACATACACCAGTCCATATTCTCCTTCCATACCTCGATCGTGGGCGGCCTCGGGGAGCCCCACAGCTGTGCAATGTTACGCTTAGCCACCATGTACCCCAGGGTCACCCACTGCGTCTGTGCCGCATTACAATCATTCGGTTCCCAGACATTCAACAAACACCTCCTAGCCTCTGGCAACAGAGCAACGTGCGTGACCTCCTCCAGTACGGTGTGGATACCGTTCCAAAATCGCACAACCTCCGAACATTCCCATAAGATATGGAGAAAGGTACCCGACAGGCCGCATCCCCGCTTACACAGTCCATCCATCGAGTAACCCATGCGCAGCAAACCGGGCCCAGTGACATACACTCTATGAAGGATCTTTAGCTGTACAAATCGTAAGCGGGCCGGGATCGCCACCTCTTTCGGGGAGGCCACCGCCGATACCCAGTCCTCATCGTCCAGTTCCAAGCCATCGGTTGTGTGCGTTGTTGTCTAGGCGGTCCTTGAAGGCGGTCTTCTTGGCGGTCCTGATGAGTTGGTGGTGTCTGCGTGTGGTGCTCTTGAGGGCTGTGTGGTTGTCTGGTGTTCGGTCGTGGAGCCATTTCTTCTCCAGCTTCCGACAGGTGTGCTTGGAGATCCGGAGGTCCTCAGTGAACCAGGCGGCTTTCTTGTCGGTGTGGTTGGTTGTAGAGGTCTTGAGAGAGGCGAGGGTGTTGGCGCAGTCGTTGATCCACTGTGTGAGGTTGGTCGCGGCGGTGTCTGGGTCGGTGGGGTCGGTGGGTGGTCTCAGGGCGAGGGCGGTAGTCAGTTGGTCCTCGGTGACCTTGCCCCAGCAGCGGCGTGGTAGCTGTTGGGTGCGGTGGGTTTTCTGAAGGTGAAGTGGACGCATCTGTGGTCGGTCCAGTGTGGTTCAGTGGTGTGGTTGAAGGAGATGTGGGGGCTTGCGGAGAAGATGGGGTCTAGCGTCTGTCCAGCGGCGTGAGTAGGTGTCGTTACGAGCTGTTTGAGTCCGAGGTTGGCGAGGTTGTCGATCAGGGCGGTGGAGTTGGCGTCGTCTTTGCTCTCGAGGTGGAAGTTCAGGTCCCCGAGGAGGATGTAGTCCGTGGAAGCGAGGGCGTGGGTGCTGATGAGGTCGGCAATGGTGTCACTGAACTGTGGGCGGGGTCCGGGAGGTCTGTAGATGAGATAAATAAAAATAATAGAGGAAAAGTAGTGGAATTTCAAACCATTTGACTGCCCTCTCCATTAAATTATGAAAGCTGCCAATGTCCTCTGGCAGAGAGTCTACTGGTGCCACCGCTGGTGGGGATGGAGTATGGATAAGATAGTTCCACTCATTGGGCACTGAGGTAGCGTCCCGTATTGCTCCCTCTTATCTGTCTTCATCTGTAGATGGAGCATCGTCAGCTGTTGGGCCAGCCAAGGTATCTGCCAACTCTGGTAGAGGCAACAGGTGCCTCAAGCAGTCGTGATAATAGCAGTGTAGTAGTTTGCTTCAACTGTACAGGCCTTGGCGCTTGTGGCATAGGATTCACAGGAGCAGATAGTGGAAATCTCTGATAATAGGAAAATACTTTGTAAATTGGTAACCAGAGAAAGCATTGAGATAGAAAGCTCCTGTTGGTTTTGAACACAATATTCCTATTGGTATGGTTCGGAGTGCTTTCTCGCAGAGTAATAGTCCTGATACTAGTTGTCATCATCCTTAAAGTCCTCGCATTTGACATGTAGTTGAAGAATTGTAGCTGCAGGCGATTTATGTCTTACAGGGAACAAAGACAATGGAGGTAATGTTATTATTGCAGGGGATTTTGCTGTCGGCATTGACTGTTCCATCGTCAATGTTCTCTTCATCAACTGTAAGTTCATCATTGATGGTATTATCGCTGGTGTCCTCGACGAACGGTATAACCGCCAACTGTATCTCTGTCGAGTGTGGCACCGACGGCAACTGAGATCTTTGGCGGTAAGATTAGTAGGGACATCGTCAACGGAGTTTTTGAAAGCTGGCGTTTTAGTATCTTCGTTGTTATAACCGTCGTCAATGACAGCGGTGACGAGGACATGATAATAGGAGATGATGCTGTGGTAAAGGTCGACGTTACCGTAGACACAGTCATCGTTGAGGTTGTCGGTGCCGTCGTCGATGAAAATACACCTGCAGAGCTTGACTATCTCTTTATGGATTTTTCATTGACGGCACAGGCTGTGAAGCACATTTGGGAAGTTCTTCTTTAAGGGAAGGAGTGGCAGGCTCTGAGTGAAGCTTTTCCGAGGTAATTTTTCCCTTCTTGGAGGAGGAAGGAAGGTCCTCATGCCTCTTTCCGTGCCCAGAAGTAGTATGTTTGAATTTTTGAATGGCCTTTGAAGGTGGTTCTGAGCAGATTTTATTTCTTTAGAATTAAGTCTTTTGAAGGAAGATGAAGTCTGTGAAGACTGATCACTATCCTCCTCAGATAATGGACGCTCTTTATTTTTTAGCCTTTGTAGCCATAGTAAAAGTTTACCTTACCTGTCTTTACAGTCTGCTGAGAAAAGGTGCAACAGATCTTGCAGTCTCTCACCTTATGCTCTTGATTAGGACAATATATGCATTCTTTATGTGGGTCATTCGAATGGAGCTTCTTATTCCCACGAGTTACAGGATCTGAAAAGTCCTTTTTTAGGGAGTTGGGGCATGGCATCCAGTCAGGATATGCAGGTAGTCGAAGAAGTGATGCTTTGTGGAAATAAATTCCTTTGACAAAACTGAGAGAAAAATGTAATTTGAGCAGAGCTCAGGGAGACTCCCATCACACGTCGTGTGGTAGAAAATATGAGGTATTCAACTTTTCCTGGGAGTGTTCTAGAGGGTGCTGTTGCCTGATTGGCTAAAGTTTGTAGTTCGTTCTTTTTTTTTTTTTTAGAAAGGACATAGGCTATAAAACCTATGCTTCATTGCCATTCGATCTATAATAGTAATACACATTGCTTTATTATAGTACCCTGGGGCTCCCACTTCGACCAGTAATGATTCAAGCATGTGAATCTATGAAAGATCCTATACTGGAGAAATTATACTCTCAACTCGGTGTCTCTTTTGTACATTGTGGTTTTTACGTTTGCAAACCCTGCGTTCTAGTGCACCACAGGCTTTCCAAATACAAACAACTTCGATGCATCTGGCTGTAGTTTTCTATCTTCCTGTATTTTGATTTCGCCTTTTGGCTCCCAGTTATTCTAGAACATTTTTTTTAAATTGGGATAGTACTAAAGCACAAGCCTGGAAAAGAGTGGTAGCAGAGTACTGTGTGGGTTGCGACAGTGATATGTGATCTGTATGGTGTTTACAACTCGATTCAAGCTTTATTTCGATTAAATCAATCATAAAATCCAA
The DNA here is from genome assembly GCF_964204655.1 of Triturus cristatus. Lineage (NCBI taxonomy): Eukaryota > Metazoa > Chordata > Amphibia > Caudata > Salamandridae > Triturus > Triturus cristatus. The sequence goes on from NC_140580.1 coordinate 1,092,574,488, forward strand.
CTGCCTTAAAATACAATGTCCAATGATACCAAAATTTAAAACAATTTTTGTCATCAACATTCCCAGTAAATGAAATAATTCATAAATTGACAACACTATTCAAATTTACAATGGACAATACAATTTACAATTCATTAATAAAAAGCAATAACCTTAACCATTAAAACTGATAAAGCTCTTAAAAAATGATATATAAAATCTTTTGTTCCTTTTTATCATTTCTCAAACTCTTTGATGCTTCTAGGATATCTCCCATGGGCTTGATCATGCTAAATCCCTAACAGGGCATGAGTCTTCCTCAGTATTATCTATGGGCCTGGTCGTCTGCTTTTTGGAAAAATTTGCTCGAATTCTCCAAGACCAACTTAAAAATTTAGCAATAGCTATTACATATGGCTTGTTGTTGTTGGTCATAAATATGCGCAACGCTGTAGCGCTGGACCATGTGCCCATATTGGAGCAGATTGGTTTTAACCATTTTTTACGGGGGATTTTATATACTGGACAAACAAATGGGATATGTAATACCGTTTCATCCTGCTCTTTACAGCACAAACATTTACCGTTGCTCATACTAGACCATTTTCTAGTACAAAAATTGACCGGGAGGCTGCCTACCCTAAATTGGAAATATAGTCTCCTATCACTGGGTATAGTTATAAAATCCCAAAAGTTTTCATATTTGGGAACAATCTTATGCTCGAGAAACAGACCAGTCAGTGAATTTGCCTTTGTGGAGTGTATATGGTCTGCCTTAACCATCGACCAATATGCCTCCTTAAATTCTTTTTTTGATGGCCACTGGTTGCCTACCAGGTCCTCCCATAGATGACCCATGCCCATATCTACCAGCATGGTCTTAACCCTTTGGAGCCAGACAACCTTACATGATTTATCTGCATCGACTACATCCTTCGCTGCCATTGCATAATGTGTGAGTTCTGGAGTGGACCACAATCGGCGCCAAAATGCTACTGGTCTGAATCGTACTTCCTCCACCAGCAAATTGCAGCCTAAGTCGGATAGCAGAGGTGTTAATGGGGTGCTTTGTGGTAGTTCAGTCGGAGCTCTCACAAATTTATTCTGGGCCAGTATTAAAGGAGAGAGGTCGTTGAAACCCCAAAGTTCTGCACCATACATTATGGAGGACCTGATATTGGTCTTATAAATCTTAATTGCTGGACCTATGGGCTTGGTATGGGAGAGATTAAATTCTTTTAATAGAACTCCGGCTAGTTGACTGTGTTTAAGGGCCATGAGATCTATATGAGGCTTCCAATTTAGTTTTCTGCTCAGGGTAATCCCTAAGTATGCAAACACATCTTTCGGTTCTAGTTGCTTCCCGTTCATGGCTACCCTCCCTTTGACTACATTGTGCTTGTGTAAGACCATAACTTTTGTCTTGTCTACGTTAACCACCAGGTCGTGATCTTGGCAGAACACCTCGAATCACCTAAGTGCCCTATCTAGCCCTGCCTGTGTCTTCGAAATAATCAGGGTATCGTCCGCAGACATAAGTAATGGTATTTTGGTGCCAGAAAGGGATGGAACATCTGTCGAGTGTGTGAGAAAATAATTTACAACCCCATTAATAAATAATGAAAATAAGGTTGGGGCTAGAACACACCCTTGCCGCACCCCTTTGGAAACCGGAAATTGTGGGATTACATCTCCCTGGGTGCCCCATCAGACTTGTGCAAAATTGGCCTTGTGCAATCGCACTAACATAGATAAATGTTCTGCTGGCATCCCTAGGTGATGCAATACTTCCCATAGCTTTTTACGCGTGACCCTTTCAAAAGCTGACTTAAGGTCAACAAAGGCTGCATTGATGGTACCACCTGCTATTACAACAATACGCCAATAAATTCATAAAAACCGGAAAACTTGGTCAATGTTGCTTATATGAGAACAAAATCCTGCCTGAAGGGGGGGATAATATATCTTTGGTTTCAATCCACTCCTGTATCCTGCTCAGCACTAGCCTTGCAGTAATCTTTTGTATGGAATCAATAAGGCTAATCGGCCTGTAGTTGCTGGGGCAGGAACGATCCCCTTTTTTATAGATAGAAAGGATTTCGGCACCACGCCAAGATTCTGGGATAGGGGCTCCATTTGCAATAGCATTTGCTAACCAAAGAATATACTGTACCCAATTCTCTTTATCATGAACAAACAGGTCTTCAGGGATGCGATCTAAACATGGTGCTCTCCCCCTGGGTACTGCCTTCAGAGCGGTCTCCACCTCTTCTTGAGCAAATAACAGAGGCTGGTCAGCCTCGGGAATTTAAAAATAAGTATCATCACCATCTTTGGTGGCAAATTGCTCCTCAAAAAAGGAGACCTACGTGGCCGGGGTAACATGATTATGCGTTTTTTTCCCTGACCCAACATTCACCCATTTAACCAGATTCCAAAAAGTCTGCATATTTTTCCCTTGCTAGCCTGGAGGAGCTCTAACCATCTTTGCTCGTCCCAATTCCTTCTTGCTGCTACTAAGGTGGTCTTGTAAAAAGTTCGGGAAGTTCTTATTCTCCCCATGTCTTTTGATTTGATGGCTACAGACAACTGCCTATATGCCTCTCTGCAGCCTTTATTATACCACCTATCCTGCCTAACTGATCCTTTGTCAATTGGTTTATATGTTTTTGTAAAAAAAGGAATTGATTTTTGCAAACAAATCATCATGAGCTTTGGTGAATGTGGCGTTACTTTTCTCTTGTGCTGTCATATTATGAAAATCTACTAGCATGCTCTCCACAGCTGCTTTGTGTGAGGGATTTTACATTAGTTACAATCCTATCCCATTTCACCCGCCTAAGGTTGTTGCTTAATGGAACTTATGCGGTTTCACTCACAGATGTTGTTCGCCGAGGCTTTTTAGAACCCAGGGACAGCATCGATAGCACTAGCGGATTGTGGTCGCTTTCGTTACGCTCACATACCACCATATCTATGAGGGCTGACCATTGTGAGAATGTAGTCTCTAGGGCTACTTCTCAAACCATTACTATATTTGGGGAGCCCAGCCTACCTGATGGCGTTCTTCCATTAGCTGCCCTAAGTCCCTTCTCCAAGCATAATGCTTTTAATTGTAAAGCGGCCTCAGTCCATTTTCTTATTGGTGACAACTGTAGTGAGGGAATGCTCCATTGGGCATCTTCCTCCTCACTGAGGTTGCCATCCTCCCTATCGAGGGGTTCGAAAAGTAGTATTAAAATCTCCTACAATCACAACATTACTTAAAAGTTGATCTAATTTGGTAATTGTGATAGATTGCCTTCCTCCAGCAAGCCCCCTCGCATACACATTTATCAGTATTAAGTGACGCGTGTTATTTAAACTTAGGGAGATGGCCATAATATCAGGGCTGTCAACATGGACTTCCTCAATTGTGTAACTTATACACTGTTTCACCCAGATAGTAAGACCTCCAGAGGGTCTGCCCTTCTGCCCGCCTATTGCCGGTTGAAAAAAATTGAAGTAACCTACGCGAAAAATCGGATTTAATGACCATGTTTCTTGGAAGGCACAGATATCATGTTTGTCTATAAAATCTTGCCAATCTATGGATGATATTTTAGTGTGCAAGCCTGCAATGTTCCATGTAACGAAAATCAACTGGTCAAAGATCTGTGAGGGGAGAGAGCCAACATGGGTGTTTGATGCGCCATTTACGACAGTCGTCATATGTTGGACAGAATTTTCACAGGGACTGTAATTATCTTGGACCATCCTACTACACTCTCTCTCAGGCAACACTTCACTAACCGACCCGCTCATATTGCAGCAAATTGGTGTGTGTGAATCGTTCCCTATTACCTCTAGATGTAGAGCTGTCAATTGATTTGTAAGGGAAGTTGGGTTCCTTAGGCTTCAATCTATATTTGACAGACTTGATTCCTCAACTGGCTAATACACTGGGGCTGTTAAGTTTTGCTTTGTTGGTGGAATTGGGGGATTATACTTAATTTTTATCTGTGTTGTAATCAGATTTGATATCCTGATCTCAAAGGCCACTAAATTATCCACCATATCTCAAGAAACCAGAGTAAGGCAGACATAATCAAAATTTGAGCATTCTAATGAGCACTTTTTGCCGAGGATATGTCCTCGCTTATGAAAGATCTACATTTACGCACCTGTCTAAGCCAGTGGATACTTTTATTAATCAAAGTTGGTTCCTCCTCTTTTGCTGAGCTAGGTGATAGCTTTGGCACGCTAGTTAAAAATATTTGGTTCCTCATGGTTCGTGTTGATACTTTACCCCATTTGCTGTAACCATCGGTTGTTTCTAACCCAGGGGGATGATTGATTTTTGGCAGAAAGTGGTGGTCCCTACATACTCCCCCATTCTGTCGTTGGAAACCCTGCTTCACTTTCATGCCATTTGGGACTAAGGGTTGAATGGAATTCATGACTCGGTGGTGTTTGTGATTGTCGTTATTAGTTGTCAAAAGGTCCGTGGTGGAGTTACTTTTTGGTCTTTCCCTGCTTCCCGGGATTGCCCTTTTGGGCGTACTCTCATGTGATTGCAGAGTCAAAGGGGGTTTGCTTGTACCAACGGGAATGTCTTGCAGATGTTTTTTCATTAACTCTGTTAGCTTTCCAACTATACTTTTAAGTGATATAACTTCCACAGCAGCTGACCAAGGTCAAGCACTTAAATTCCACCAGTTTCACATATCACATGCGAGTGCAGCTACTCCCGGCATCCGCTGCTGAAGGATGTCAGTCATTAGATAAAGTCCTATGACTGACACCGCGGAAGTATGATTATTACAGCCCTGACGAAGTTCCCGTGGCACTAGGTAACGAAACTTGTTGGCTGTGTGCCGGTTTAAAAAACAAACTATGCTAATAAAAAGAAGATTTTTTTGGATAACGTATGTCTCCTGACTGACTTCAATCTGAGTGCTCATTCCTTTCTTGTGGACTTTAACTTCCTCAGTGAGTTTAATGGTTTGGGCTTTTAAGTTAGTCAACTGACCAGGAAGTATATCTGAAGACATGGTCTTGCACGTACAGAGTGGGGTGGTATCGTATATTTCATTTGCAACCTCTTCAGTATAAGATACATCAGGGCCTTCTTATTCAATGAGGTTAGTACAGCAAACCTGTTGGAACATTCTATTACAGGTTCCGTTTGGCTGGTACTTATGCCATCAGTGCTTGTAAGTATGAATTGGGAATTTCTGATGCATTCTACTTCGTCACCCATAGTTGGTCCTTAGGGCGCAATTTTTTCTTAAACATATCTGGTACATGTATGGGTGGGTTTCCACATTGGACCCTGGTACTCGGGTTGGTGGCTCGGCTGTCATGCTACAACCTGGACCCATGGGAGTTGAAGTTGTTAATATCACCTCACACTCATTAACCAAGTCATCAATACGAGCTATAACTCGGTTACCATTTTGCAATGCTGACCGCTTTCCCATCTTTTTGAGCTTCTTGGGCCTTCTTCCGGAACATCAATTGCTTTCCTTTTACCCATTTCTCCCTTGTACTGCGCTTGTTAGCAGTGAAGTAGACAATAATAAAACACCAGTAGTTTGGGTTTGAGGTAAAAGGACAGTACCTTGGAGCCGTGGCCGACTGTTCAATATTCAGGGGGGTGGCCCTGTCCCGTCTCTTCCTGTCGATGACGGGCAAGGATGGGCCCGCCCTTGGCCTGGGCTTCGCCCACGTGCGTCCCGCGCCGCGGTGGAGTTTCGCACTTTTTGAGCACGTTGACGGCGGTGTGCACCTCCCTCCAGTGGGTGCAGTGGATCCTGGGACTAGCAGTCCTCCCAGCGACCAGGCAACAGCAGGCAGAGAACAGTGCTGCAGGTGCGTCCTGCGCCGCGGTGGAGTGTCGCTCTTTTTGAGCGCATTGACGGCGGTGTGCACCTCCCTCCAGGGGGTGCAGTGGATCCTGGGACTAGCAGTCCCCCCTGCGACCAGGCAACAGCAGGCAGTTTACATAAAACTAGGGCGGTCATTAGTCATTGGGTAGAAGGGTGATATAGAAGTGGTGAGTCCTAAGATCTTTTCTGAAGGAAGGCGGTGGGTAAGGTGTTGGGGGAGATCATTCTAAAGTTTTGATATTCAGACAGATTTAGTCTTGTTTCCACTCTTACATGGGATTTATTCCGTTGGTGGCCAGTGGGGCTGCTGCACACAGTACAGATGTACTGGTTAGATCCATGAGGCCAAACCCACTTTTGGTTAAATTGACTGAGGTAAATGGCATGCATCTATCCATGCATGCTTTGAGTGCATAGCCAGGCAACAAATATATGGGTGTAGATGTATATTGTCACAGTACAGGCAAAGTACAGTTCCATGGTGTAGGAAAGTAGGATCTGCTTTCATGGTTACCCCCACTATTTGCTGGTGTCCGTATGTTTTTTTTTTTACTAGTCTCACTGGGCTCTTGCTAATCAGGACCACAGCCACTGTGCTTCCTCCCTAAATTTGACATGGTAAGTACTTTGGTACCTCCACAACTGGTGTACCCTAGTATATGGTATTAAGGTACCCAGTGCATAGGTATCCCAGGGGTCTCCCATGGGCTGCAGCATGTATTATGCTACCCATAAGAGACCACTCAAACCGTGACTACAGGCCTGCCATTGTAGCCTGTGTAAACTGGTGCTAATACCTCTTACAATAGATATAGGTTTTCTTATATCTGTGGTCACTATACTTAAAACCTATGTCACCCCTATGGCAGGCCTTCCAATCTTAAAGGCAGGGTGCTGGGTTATAAGGGTGAGGGTGCCCTGCATGAGCAGGACACCCCCTACAAACCCCGGAGTTGATTCTCCAGGCTTTGTATGTGTGGTTAGCCATTTTGATACATATAGTGGCCATGTGTCATTACGCGATGGCTAACTATATATTGGCTGTGCCTAACCTGGGCATGTTTGGTATCAAACATGTGGGCATCATAGCCGAACATCGTTACCGGTGTTGGATGTATGATTCCATGCACTAGGGGGCTCCTCGAGGAAGTCCCCAGTACTTCCGGTAACAGCCTTTCAGGATCTGCCAGCAAACCAGTGCTGCTGCCAACCCTAAACACAACTCTGCCCTCCTGCTGCCGAGCTGAGCTCAAGCAGGGGAAGGTAGAACAATAGATTTCCTGTCACAGGGAGGTGTGACCACCTCCCATACAGGACTTAGTGTATTGGGCTGCGTTGGGGGCGCTTTCCAGCGCCACCAGACTGCTTTGAATTTGGTGCCCTCCTTGCATACTCTAGTTACAACCAGTTCTGGGAGCCCTTGGCTCCCGCTCTGGCGCGAAGCTGGACAAAGGACATGGGAGTATCCTTTCCTCATCCTGCCCCTCCTCTGGGAGGAACCCCTGAGTTGTCCTAACCCCTTTCTTACAGTATAAAAGGGCTTACCTGTGGATGGGTCCTCAGATTCATCGTGGGACAAGACTCAAGCCTGAAACCATGTCACCCTTCGACCGTCTGGACACTTGGACTGCACCTGGAACCAAGACTGCATTAAAGAAGACTACTGCTGCTCCTGGTCTCGCTGTTCTGCAAGTTTTCTTCATTGTCTGTGCTTAATCCAGAATCTTCAACAGACCTGCGGGCACCAATGACACCCAAAGTAATCTCCCTTGGAGTGAAGGAGTCACTCACCTGAATCTTCAGGCACCACAGCAAAGCTGACCGGTCTGCTGCTCCTGATAACCTACAGACTTCAAAAGGCTCAGCAACAGAGGTGGTGGTTCTGCCACTCCCTCAGGGACTGTCCTCTCTGCAATTGTGAGGTCAGTATCCCTCCTTGGAACCACTGGGACTGAACCCTGTTCACCGCATTGACTTGCTGTTACCAAGGCTTGTTGGCTCTGCACTCCGGAGATCTTCAAGCTACAAGAAGCTCCAGCCTCCAGCATCTCTTCCTGCCAAGATCTTTGTCCTCACTGCATCCTCTGCACCGTGGACCGTCTTATTTGGTGAGCTGCTCGAGGTCCTCTTGCGACTCCTGTGCCTATGGCCCGTGGGTCCTCTCAATAGTCTTCTCTTGTTTCAGTGGGCTCCCCTGCAGCTCAGGGCCTGCTCTGACTCTCCTGTTCTTGGTGAGTCCCTTGGGCCTTGCCGACCCCCATGTTGCTCCTTCGTCATTTTCCACATCTGTTGCTGCTGCCATGGCTTGTTGGTGCTTCCGCTGGCCACCGACCCCCTGGTGCTCGACTTCCGACGTGAGACAGCTCGTGCTCGTCCTCACAGCTGCAGCAGCAAGGTCACCGTCATCACTCCTGCATCTTCCGTCATCGGTGGTCATTGCTCTTCCATGCCTCCTGTTCACCTCCGAGTGGCATAGACTCTGTCCCCTTTGCTTGCAGGTTCTTCTCTTCAAGAGTCCACCCTTGAATTCCTTTGGACTCTTGCACAGTCTTCACCAGCGGCATCTTTTCAGAAGTCCCCCATTATGATCTACGAGGGTTTCCGATGTCACTTCGCACCTATGTACCCGGCTTCCCTGGTGTAGGTATCCTGATTCATGGGGTATCCAAGGGTGGGGTGACTATCCAACCTTCTGTCTTCCACTGGGTTTCTTCAGGTTCCACTGGGAATGGTCCTCATTCTTCAAAACTGCAACCGCAACTTTCCCGTTGACTTTTATTGTGCACATGGCTGTGTTTCCACCCTGCACATATCCGTTGGGGTTCATGGGTCCTTACTTCAGGTGATTCCTTGTGTCCCCAGCTCTTCTGAGTCTCCTTTTCCAAGTCTCGACTTTGGGTGCAGTTCGCATTCCACTTTCCTAATATATGGTTTGGTCTCTCCCTGGAGACCACTGTGTATTGTGCTATCTTACCTGTTAACATTAAAGTATTGTGTGTATTTTGTTGATATCTATGGGTAGGAGATATGCCAATGTGTTGGTGACTGTTGTATTATAAATAGACATTTTTATAAATGCACAGGGGCAGATTTACAAGCCCCTTGCGACACTTTTACGCCGCCATTGCGTCACTTTTGTGATGCAGCTGCGGTGTAAACCATGCGCCACGTTGCGACTTATTTACAACGTGACGCATCTAGGCAGATGCGTCACGTTGTAAAGCACTGTGCCACATAAAACCTGCGTCAGGTTTCATGTGGGCGTTCCGTCGCAGTGTGGGAGTTCCGTCGGAAGAAAGCCTCGGAAAAGTGACGCAGTGAAATCTACAAGATTTCACTCAGTCACTTCCGACGTCGCTGCATCAAAACCTTGCGCCTGCTTGAAGCAGGTGTAAGGTGTGATGCAGCATGTTGGAGATAGGTCGGGTTGGAACAGTGCTTGAGTTGCATTGCGCCCGCAACACGACTCTCGCACTGTGCCAACCTTACGCAGGTAGATACGTCACGCATCTGCCTATCCGTGCGCATTGTAAATACGGCACATCCATGGTGGTGCACGGGTAGTTTTGCGTGACGCATCTTTCAGTTGTAAATCTGCCCCACTGTGTGGTTCTTTTTCATTGAATCTGGTAAAACAAGCTGCTTAACACTCCTTCAGCACTAAGCCTGAAGGCCGCTCTCCACAGCTACCACTTAGAGAGCTTTCTATGGTTGTCCAAGATCACTAAAATTCCCATAAGGGTTGTCTGGATTAGTGCAAGGTGCTTCAAATAAGTGTGCACCATATACTAAGCCAGTCTCCTACATTGGTGTGCAGCGGTTGGGATTTTAGCCTGTACAGTTTTACCAGCTAATCTAGGTGCGGTTAGATGAAAAACCATCACTAATATTAAGCACATATACAATTTTTTGTATTACAGTAAGTTCTACTGAACTTTTTGGATTGCTCGTTGAGGGTCTACCACAACCCTTTCTACAGTCCTTTTAAGTTTCATATCCACTACGGTAGGTGGGTGCAACACCACACCACACTACACCAAATTAACCATGTCTTTAGTTGGGGAACCCAGTGGGTCCCTGTCTTCTAAATACAGTGGTCTCAAGTTCCAGAAACTTAGGACCCTGGCTGCATCAAGGACGTTAAAGGCAGGTTGTAACCCTAACACTCAAAAACTCTTAGGGCTGCTGCTTCAGAATGACCTCCAGAAAGCTGGTTGGTCAGAAGGGCAGAATAATGAGAGTGGGGTGGCTCCAGCAGATGGGTCAGGGAGGGTTCAACCCAGTGACACAAATTCTGAGCCTGACCAGGAGGAGTCTGGTGACTCCACCTTGGTGAACTCTGAACCCCCCAGGGAATAGTACAGATAGTACCTCTTCTGTTAATTCCAATGCCTCTAATAACTTCATAGGGACCTCCATCTCTAGTATGAGGGAGGACTCCTTAGAGAGGGAATACCACCTGCTTAAGCTTGAGAGAACCAAGCTCAGAATCACGCAAGAACAGGTGGCCCTTGATCAGGAAACCCTGGAAGTACAGAAGACTAGGAAGCATTTGGGACTAGAGTCTCATGGTGGCAGCACTAGTGTCCCTAGTGTCAGGGAGCAATCTTTTGATTCTAGGAACCTGAGCAGGATAGTCCCTCCTTACCAGGAGGGGGATGATATCCATAAATGGATCACCGCCTTAGACAGGGTCTGTAATGTACAGAAGGTCCCTCAAGGGCAGTGGGTAGCTATCCTGTGGCTCTCCTTTGCTAGCAAAAACAGAGACGAACTCATCACTGACAATGAGAAAGATGCTGACAACTACTTAGTCTTGAAGAGTGCCCTCCTAGATAGGTTTGGTTTGACCACTGAAGAGTACAGGGTCAAATTCAGGGACACATCCAAGACAGGGTTGACTTTGTAGACATGTGCTATTAAGGCTCTGGAAGGCTGGCTTCATGGAAGAAATGTGCATGACTATGAGAGATTGTACAATTTATTGATGAGGGAGCACATCCTTAATAACTGTCCAAATCAGCAGCTGTACCAGTACCTGGTGGACTCTGATCTGACCTCTCTCCAAGAATTGGGAAAGAAGGCAGACAAATGGGGCTGTACCAGGGTGAAGCAGAAAAACAATGGTGGTGGAGGTGACTAGAAGAAGCAATATTTTTCTAAGGCCCAAGAGAAGGGTGTGGACAAGGGTAAAGAAAAAAGGAGTCTTCACAAGGTTCCCAAAAATCTTCCTCTGGGGTGGGTCCCAAAACTCCTCTTCCTTAGTGTTACCCATATAAGGAGAAAGGCCACAGAGCAAGGGTGTCAATTGCTCTAAGGCGAACACCAAACTACCTACTACTACTGCCTCAAAGGCAACTAGCGCCCCTAGTACCAGTACAAGTAGTAGTAGTGCTCCCAAGGGATTAGTAGGGTTAACCATGGGTTCTGAAGTGGTATCTGGCCTAGTCAGAACTCCCACTCAGGCTGTCCTTGTCCGTGACACTGGCATGGAACTTGCCGCTTCACTTGTAAGTCCCACTAAGTTGGGCAAGTACAGACAACAGCCTCTGATCAATGGTCAAGAAGCTATGGCTTGGGAGATATAGAGCAACATGGCTGAATAGTCATGTCTGCCAGAGCTCTGGCAGCTCGAACACAATCCACTCTCATATCTTGCCTTCAAATCGCCACCTGTTTTGTAAAGGAAGGATACCTTTCTTGTACAAAATACTATATCTGAAAGAGACACGTTAGTGATAGATTCCTTACCTTAGAATTAACCCCAGGCATCAGACTGTATCGGAAAAGTTTTCGTCAGCAGTACCCCTGTGAGTCAGAAGGTGATGTTGTGCGGCTCCGCCTCCGTCAAGGGCGTCGTGATCGCCGGGATGACGGGGAAGCTACTTAGACGCCACCCTCGCGCGCTGACGTCAGTTCTTTCTTTTTCGGTGCCAGCAAGCGCAGATCTGGAGAGAGCGGTACCTGCAGTCAATTTTTGACTGAGTTTTTGGGACTTTTGTCTCTGTCTTTTTTGAGTCTATCGACTCCTGGTTTTAAATCTTGCAAAGTTTGTCCCCGCATGATGTTGGTGACGGACCCGCACCGCGAGTGTCTCTAGTGCCTGGGGCGCGACCATGACTCCATGTCATGCCCGGAATGCTGGGCCATGGCTCCAAAAACTTTGCTGGAGAGGTCCCAAAAGTTGCTTGAGGCCCGGGAGTCGGCTCCGCGCCGTTCAAGGTCCCAGTCCCATGGGAGGTCGAGGGACCGGTCGAGGAGCCACCATTATCGTTCAACGAAGTCTTCGCACTCTGGGTCAGGTAAGACGAAGCACAAGAAGTCAAAGAAGCATCGTCGCTCTTTGCCTTCCTCTAGCCTGCTGCGCGACATGGCTGAGGTGCGGGTTGTGCCACCCCCACAGCTCCGGCGGAGCCTACGCAGTTGCCGACGGCCTACCCGCCTTTCCCGGGTCCATCTGCGACTCCGGCCCAGCTGCAGGACTTTCTGTCATCCATGGCTCGCCTCTTTGGCCCGTCGGGCCCCACCAGCGCGCCTTCGGGCCCCACGGGTTCGACTGGGGGTCCTCGCCCTCCTTCATCGTCGGCTCCGGCCCCGATGTCATCGGCGGCTCCGGCCTCGGCGCAGCAAGGCTCCTATGGATCCATGCATGGATCCCAGCCGACGTCGGTTGACCTCGTACGACCTCCACTGTCGTCGACGTCTACGGCACCGCCGCCGGCATTGGCCGACCACCTGGCCGATGTTGTCCCGGCTTCTACCCCGACATGGAGACGTGCCGGACTGGTGTCTATCGATGCTGATTCCGACACCGATGGGGAATTTCTCTTTCTCCATCCTCCTCCTTCTTTTCTGCCTGCCCAGCAGGTTACGGAGGATGGGGAAGACTAGGAGGGGTCCAAGGACCCTCTCGCAGCCCAATGTGAGTTAGACCTGGACTGGGCAGAGGGTTTGGAGGACACAGGTGGACTGGATGTTTCTCCAGAACCTGGTGCACTGTCTCCTTCTACCATGGCTACGGAGGAGGGTGGTACTTATTCAGTGGTTTTGCAGAGGGCAGCCGACGCTCTCCACCTCGAGCTCCCTACTGTGGCCGTCAGGACTAACCTCCTGACAGAAATGCTCCGGCCGGCAGCTTCCTCTGCAGAGGTGCTGCTGCCCTTCAATGACGCACTTTCAGATGTTCTTTTGGGAATGTGGTCCAGGCCCAACACAGGGGCTCCTGTGGATAGGAAAGTGGCCCGACGCCATCGCCCGGCCCAGGATGACCTCATTTTCCTCTCCCAACACCCTACCCCTGAGAGCTTGGTTGTCCAAGCCTCTGCATTCCCGAGCACATTCCCTTCCGCACCTCCGGACAGGGAATCCAAGAAACTGAAGCAGTTTGGGAAGAAGATTTTCTCTTCCGCCAGTTCAGGGTTGCGGTCTGTGAACACCGCATGCCTCTTGGGCCGCTATTCCCACTCTGTGTTGGATACGTTGGCGCAGGTGCTGCCTCAGTGTCCGGAGCAGGCCCGGATGGTGCTCTCCCAAGCTATTGCTGAAGGGAGAGATGCAGCCAAGTTCAGGATTCGTTGTGGTCTGGACACCGCCGACTCGCCGGGCAGAGCGATTTCCATGACAGTGGCATTATGCCGTCATGCCTGGCTGAGGACAACTGGCTTTTCCGGGGATGTCCAGAACACTCTGATGGACATGCCCTTTGATGGCACTCACCTTTTTGGGGACCAGGCAGATAGTGCGTTGGAGCGCTTTAAGGACTCGCGGGCTACGGTCAAGTCCCTGGGCCTTCCGGCCAGGCGCACTCCTTAGGCTTCTGCTTTTCGCTCCTTTCGTGGTCAAGAAAAGGGCACCCTAACATGTTTGTTTCAAAGCCACAGGCCTGCGCAGCAACAGTCTCAGCTAGGCTGCGGACGTGGGACCTGCCGAGGTGGGTCACGGGGCCAGCGGGCTGGTCAGTCCACCGCCAACAATGCCTCCAAACCTTCCTAGTCCGGTGTTTCAGGTCCATCAAACGCCAGTGGGCAGCAGGATTCACCATCACCTCCCCCACTGGCGCACCATCACTTCGGACAGGTGGGTTTTACAGATAGTCCGAAGGGGCTACTCCCTCCCCTTCGAGTCTACACCTCCTGCCATGCCACCTCAATTCCACCGCATGTCTGGAGATCAGTTGACACTTCTCCAGCAAGTTGCGGCCCTCTTGGACAAGGGGGCCATCGAGCGCGTTCCGATGCCAGAAGTGGGTTGTGGTTGTTATTCCCACTACTTCCTGGTTCCAAAGAAGGACAAGTGCCTACGTCCTATCTTAGACCTTCGGAACGTCAATCCCTTCCTCCGGAAGGAGAAGTTCAAGATACTCACACTTGCTCAAGTCTTGTCTGCCCTAGACCCGCAAGACTGGATGGTGGCGTTGGATTTGCAGGATGCTTACTTTCATATCCCCGCCCTGCTGGCCTACCGGCTTTACCTGGGGTTCACGGTAGGCCACGAGCACTTTCAGTTCACCGTGCTCCCTTTTGGCCTTACCTGCGCCCCTCGGATGTTCACGAAAGTGATGGCGGTGGTCGCAGCTCATCTGCGCAGATCAGGGGTTTCAGTCTTCCCCTATCTCGACGACTGGCTGTTGAAGGCGGGCTCGCCCCAGTCAGTCGTCTCTCACCTCCAGAGTACGGCCGACCTCCTGCATTTGCTGGGGTTCTCCATCAACGTACCGAAGTCGCACCTGATTCCCTCTCAGAAGCTCCTCTTCATCGGAGCAGTTCTGGACAAGGCGCGGTTTCGGGTTTATCCTCGCCAAACAACGAGTCGGGGACATTCGGGCTATGATTCCGATCTTTCGGCCCTTGTCCTGGGTTTTGGTCAGGATGACCTTGAGGCTGCTGGGTCTCCTGCATCCTGCTGACCAATCATGCCAGATGGCATATGCAGGCTCTGCAGTGGGACCTGAAGTTCCAGTGGGCGCAGCATCAGGGGAACCTGTCCAAGTACGTCCATATCTCGGAGGGCACTGCACGACAATTGCAGTGGTGGTTCACGGACCAGCATTGGGTCAGCAGCAGATCACTCTCCCTTCCCAAACCGGAGCACACAGTGGTGACGGATGCGTCTCTCCTGGGATGGGGCAGCCACATGGGAGAGGCGAAGATCAGAGGCCTCTGGTCTCCGGCGGAGTCCAGGCTCCAAATCAACCTATTGGAGCTGCGGGCGATCCTACTTGCACTGAAAGCATTCCTTCCCTCTGTCAAGGGGAGAGTAGTGCAGGTGTTCACTGACAACACCACCGCCATGTGGTACTGCAACAAACAAGGCGGGGTGGGGTCGTGGACCCTTAGTCAGGAGGCTCTGCGTCTCTGGACATGGCTGGAACATCAAGGCATTTCCTTGGTGGTTCAACACTTGGCAGGTTCTTTGAACGCCAGGGTGGACAAACTCAGCCGCAGGTGCATGATGGATCACAAATGGCGTCTTCACTCGGAGGTGGTGCAAGGTCTCTTTCAACAGTGGGCAGAGCCTTGGTTAGAGCTATTCGCCACCAAAGAAAACGTGCAATGTCAGCAGTTCTGCGTGATGGAATTTCCAAGGCGGCACTTGCTCGGCTACCCAGAGTGCTGAAGAAGATAAAGCGCGACCGGGCCCAAGTCATTCTTGTGGCCCCGGACTGGGCTCGAAGAGTTTGGTATGCCGAGCTACTCAGTATGAGCTTGGATCCCCCATCCAACTGCCTCTTCGGAAGGATCTTCTGTCGCAGCAGCAGAGGACGGTCTTCCACCCGAACCTGTCCAGCCTCCACCTGCTTGCATGGAGATTGAGTGGCGACAGTTGATTCCATTTGACTTGCCTCCTGAAGTCTGTGATATTATTCTGGCAGCCAGGCGTCCCTCCACTAATTCGGTATACGCCTGCAGGTGGAACAAATTTGTGGCATGGTGCACAGCAAAGGCTGTGGATCCCCTTTCTGCCCCTCTTTCAGAAGTTCTTTTGTTCCTTCTTTCTTTGGCCCGGCAGGGCTCTGCTCTGGGCACTATTAAGGGCTACCTTTCTGCAATTTCAGCCTTTCTCAGGCTTCATGATCAGCCCTCTCTTTTCAAGTCCCCTGTTGTAAATATATTTCTCAAAGGCATTACTCACCTTTTCCCTCCTATTCCTGTTGTGATGCCGCAGCGGGACTTGAATCTGGTTCTTACCTATTTGATGTGCGCTCCCTTTGAGCCGCTGCACAACTGTCCTCTTAGTTTATTGACTTTGAAGACTGCTTTCCTGGTTGCCATCACCTCCGCTAGGCACGTGAATGAGCTCCAGGCTCTTTCCTGTAAGCCTCCTTTTCTGTCTGTTCATCCGGACAAGGTTGTGCTCCGCACTCGTCCCTCCTTTTTGCCAAAGGTTGTTACTGCCTTCAATATCGGGCAATCTATCACCATGCCCACTTTCTTTCCGCCTATGCACCCTTCCAGAGAGGAAAGAGGCTACACCGTCTGGACCCAAAACGTGCGCTCTCATTTTACCTGAATCGCACACAACAGTTCCGGGTGGTTGACCAACTCCTTGTTGCTACGTAGGCACCAAGAAAGGCCGGTCTGTACACAAGAGAACTATCTCCCGCTGGGTCATCTTGTGTGTAAAAGCCTTTTATTCTCTGGCTGAAAAGGAGCCTCCGGTGGGGCTGCGCGCCCATTCTACCAGGGTGAGAGCAGCTACTACCGCATTGGGACGTGGTGTCCCCCTGCAAGACATCTGTCAGGCAGCCACATGGGTCTCGCTGCACACTTTTACTAAGTATTATTGCCATGACAGCCAAGTCAGGAGAGACGGCTTCTTTGGCCGTTCTGTTCTCCGTGACTTTCTGGTGTGATCTTGGTTCGCAGACCTACCAGCGGGGTTGGTATTGCTGGGGTATCTATTCTAAGGTAAGGAATCTATTACTAACGTATCTCTTTCAGATGCACAAGTTACTTACCTTCGGTAACGATGTATCTGTAAGAGACGTTAGTTAGTGATAGATTCCTTACTGCCCCACCCATCCTCCCCGTTCTGCGAACTTATTTCTAGGGTTAAGGTCATCCCTTTCAGGGCCCTAGTTTCAATGCACCAGTGGTCAGTATCTTGCATGGCTCTGCGTTCCTGGCGCGGAAAGTCGTGTACAGAACTGACGTCAGCACACGAGGGCGGGTTCTAAGTAGCTGCCGCGACATCATCCCGGCGATCACGTTGCCTACGAAGGACGCGGAGCCGCACAACGCCACCTTCCGACGCACAGGGGTACTGCTGACGAAAACTTTTCCGGATCCAGTCTGACGCCTGGGGGTAATTCTAAGGTAAGGAATCTATCACTAACTAATGTCTCTTACAGATATATCATTACCGAAGGTAAGTAACTTGTGCACCTAGACACGAGGGAAAGCTTTTCCCACTTTGTATGCCTACTACACAGTGCAGCACGTATGCAAAGTCGGAAAAGAAAGGAGAAATTAAAGCATTTCTCCTTTCTTGCACCTAGTCTAAAAAGGCGCCGTTTTCTCACGCTAAACCCAATCTACTGTATTTGGTAGATCGGGTTTAGCGTGAGAAACCTTGGGTGGTTACATGGTAACGCCTATGCACCACCCTTGGCATGTCCTATGGCGCAAAGTAATACGAAGCAGCGCTATGCGCTGCTTCGCATTACTTTTACGTTATTTCCAGCGCTAAACAAGTTTAGCGCTGGAAAGTAAATTAGGAAAAAAAAGATTTTGTGCTGGTTTGCGTCACTTTTGTGATGTAAGCACGGCGCAAAATCTTAGTAAATCTCCCCAAAAGAGCCTTGAAGATAATGCGATGGCAAACCGAAAACAAGTGCAGTTGTCTAATACAGATCCTGACTGACTGATATTTGGGAATTTTTATGAGAAATCGAGCGGCCGAATTTTGAATGGTCTGCAGTTTCTTAAGTGAACCCTTCTGAAGGCTGACATGGAGACTGTTTCTATTGTCCAGTTGTGATAGAATTAAGGCAATACCACTGCTTTCAATAAATCAGTCAGAAAACTTGTTTCATTTTCTGTACATTTCTAAGCCAGAAAAAGGAGGAGGAAGTAATCAAGTTAACTTGTTCTTTATATTTTAGCTCAGTATCCAGCAGAAACCCCAAAATGTTTACTTCGAAGGTTGGCGTGGGTGCAGTGCCCATGTCGGAGGGTCACCAGATAGACGACCAAAAAGCTGGATTATTGCCGACCTGAATAACTACTGTTTTGGAGGAGTACAGCTTCAGGCAGTTGTTGGCCATCCAACTACTCACTGCACTCATACAGTTGATAAACGTATTGCCAGAACAACTTTCATTTTTTGACAATAAGACTATGATTTGTGTGTCATCGGCTCAAGATGCCAAGGACAGACTATAGGATTTAAACAAAGCATCAAGCGATGTAACGTAAAGATTCAACAGAGTGGGGGACAAAGAAGACCCTTGAGCAGCCCCACAGGGCAAGCAGTAAGACCCTGAGTTAAACGTACCCAGTGACACCACTTGTTGACGTCCTGAAAGAAAAGATTCAAGCAGCACCAGTGCTGAATCAATAATCCCTAGATCCTGCAGACGGTACACTAATAATTCATGATTGATTGTATCGAAAGCTGCAGTGAGATCCAGCAGAATGAGGACTGCATTACCCCCACTGTCTAGAGATGATCTGATTTCCTCTGTAGCTGGGAGAAGAGCAGATTCGGTGCTGTGATTTTCCCTAAAGCCGAACTGCGTATCATCCAAGAGATGATTAACCTCCAAAAAGGAGGAGATTTATAATTTTTTCTCCAAATTTAGCCGGAAAGGGGAAGTCTTGAAATGGATCTGTAATTGTTGGGGTCTAGAGAGTTAAGAGTGGATTTCTTTAGGAGTGGCAGCACCGGCGCTGCTTTCCAGGTGGTGGGGAAAGTACCAGGCTTGAACATGGTAGAAAAAAATTGCAAAAAGTTGTTGCGCTATGATCCTAATATGATCTTTGGAATAAGTACAGCAATCTGTTCCACCGAGGGGGTACTAAAGTGTCTAAGGCTAGCTAGGTTGATGCTTGGGGTTGTAGAACTGTTTGACTAGTGAACTCGTTAAAAATATTCAAAACTTTTTCCTGAAAGGTATTGGCTAGGAAGTTGAAGAAATCTTGACTAATGATTGCCGTATCCTACCACGGTTAGCTCATGTCAGGGACACACTTTTAGCTATGGGTAAAGCGAACTGCCCCACAATGTCCAGGAAGGAACTGGTATGGAGTTATAGGGAGAACGAACTTGCACATTTGCAGGAGAGCTCTACAACTGGCTCTCTCACCACAGTATTCCTGGGAATTAAAGATCAGTATTACTTAGAGTTTGTATTGGATGGCATTCAACCCGCACCAGCCAGGACGCTATAATTACAGTTCAAGTACGGCGTCCTCCCGCTGCGTGCCTTCACAAACAAATGGGCTGGTTCAACCCCTCTGGGCTGTGCGGCCTGTAGCAATGTAGAGGAGTCAGAACTCCATGTATTCTTCTTTTGTCCAGGCTATAGAAAGGCTAGGCATCAATGGTTGATCCAGTTATGCAGAAACCTGGGAACTCAGCGTTTTGCAGAGGCCTTTAGATCATTGAAATATAATACTCCTATGCCCATTGTATTTGCAGTGTCGCACTTTTTATTTATCCATGTGGGGTGTACATAGAACGCTCTTGAATATTAACTCTTAGGTTCATGCTGACAATTTTAAAATGTTTTAACTGGACGTGGTCTTTTTTTAAAGACATATATTACCCATGGCTTTAAGCTTGTTTTTAGTGGTTGTAATATGACTTATAACAGTTTTTATTGGTGTTTTACATTTGTATACATCTACGTCTATTTTATGGGGTGCTGGCCCATATGATGGCAATTTTAACCCAAGGCTATGGGGCTTGAGCATGCACCCACAAGCATTGTTCAATTGTAACGCAAGTGCACTTTTATGGTCAATTGGCCAAAATAAAGTTTTTGATGATGATGATTGCCGTATCAGCTCCCATCGGGATAGTCAGTTTTTTTATGGTTTGGAAAAGAGTTTTGGAGATGTTGTTGGCTGAATCTATTTGCGATGTAAAATATTTGGATTTAGCATCCAAGATTGATTGTTTGCACCTGCTTAGACAGGATTTATACTTGTCTCTCACGTCTCTGTTATAATTAGACCGCAATTTGCGCTCGTCTTCGCCATTCCTGTTTGATTGCTCTAAGGGAATCATTAAACCAGGGCTGAGTTAACTTTCTATAGTTCGTATTCGAGCTTCTGGCAAGAACAAAGTCATTTAGGGCTGAGATAATCCAGTTATGGTAATCCTCTGCCAACTGATCGGGACTCGTCTCCTGGATGATAAGTGATTGAGAGAGTCAAGGTCAGGGGTATGGATTTTGTGCCATGCCTGATTCATCTGGTGAAGTTTCTGAGTCCTGAGGGGAGAGTTATGTAATTTTATATTTCATATTACAGTGTAGTGATTTGACCAGATTAATGGCAAATTATGAGTGTAATTAATATTGGGGTTATTAGTGAAAATTCCATCCTGCAGATGGCCCTCAGTATGAGTGGGTCCCTCCACTATCTAGGCTAAACCTTAAGCCTGACAGTGTATCAGGAAGGAATACTTGGCAGATGCAGATAGTGATCACCCTCTTCTCCAAAACATTAATCGCATGGAAGTGTCAAGCCCGTGGCTATCGTCCTGGAGAATGCTCAACAACAATAATCCAAGAGTGGCAACGAAGGCTGAGATACGAGGGCTAGCCGGATGCTGAGACACAGTAAGGCAGTTAGAAGTCCACAATACATTACTACACTAAGCCCTATTGGGCGATGAGACTGATATTGAGTCTTTTTGTTCATTAGGGAGTGATTTAAGGGGAGGGAGGGAGTACAAACCTCTCAAACTTTACCTACGCTAACTGTTGTCAAGTTGACCATTTAGGGAATGGGCGTGGGAGAGAGCGGGGAGGGGGGAGTTTGTGGGGGGATAGGGGTTACAAAAGAACGTAATGGGGATTGTTCTTGTTTGTTTGCAGCCAGTTGAAGGGATGCCAAGGTCATAGATGGGGAGATAAGTGGCTAAACTCGATGCGAGACACACTCGAGCCAGCGTGGGGAGGGGGAATTCTAGACAAGAGAAATGGGTGAAGGAGGCTACTCAGTGCTGACGTGGAACGTCAATGGACCAGGGAATAAAGTCAAGAGGAGGTTGGTAACCAGATATTTCAAAAGACTTAAGCCTGATATCGTCCTTCTCCAAGAAACACACCTGATAGGCACACACTGTGCTTTCCTGGGGAGCGGGGCGTACACCACACTTGCACATGCTGGATTCTCATCCGGATCTAGGGGTGTTGCCATCCTAATTAAACACCCCCCTTCCACACCAATAAAACCTGGGTAGACCCAGGACTTAAAGCCAGAAAGAACTAACCTTGAATAGCGTTTGCACCCCTCCACAGCTACAAAATCTGAAACTAGAAAAAGTAGCAGAGGCACTACTGGAGTCCGGGCCTCCCACACACATAATCGGGGGCGACTTCAATGACGTAGTAGATCCACACAAAGACCGCACACATACAAGCTCAGGAACACGTGAAGCTACCTCCTTTTGCTGATTTTTTTTCAACACCCTTGGTCTGACTGATCTCTGGCGCCGGCAGCACCCGCTCAAACGCACTTACTCCTTCTTATCTGGCGCCCACAGAGTATTTTCTAGATTGGACTACCTCTTCTCACCGACAGGAGAGGTGGAGGAAGTATAAAGGGCAGAATACCTTGCAAGGGGCATATCCGACCACTCTCCCCTCTGAGTTGACAGTGCGCGGGAGATCATGTAAGCATCGACAGGAGTGGAGGCTGGCTGCTTGGGACCAACAAGCCACTGTGGTCGCAGGTGCGATCCGGTCAGATTCAGAGAGATACTTCTGTGAAAACGAGGGTTCAATATCTTCAGCAGCCAATTCAATTCAAAAAGCTTTATTTCGATAAAATGTATATCATAAAAGCATTGGTGTACAGGCATATAAGGTGCAATATATCAAAAAGAGGGGCAAAACTTCTTGACGCCAAGGTACAGAATATAAAAATTTAAGGAATGTGCATTTAAAATCAAGTTAAGATATATCATTAAAAAGTGGGAAATATTACATTTCATAATAAAAAGACAAGTTCGCTAAAACATTAGTCCAATAAAAACATGTTAGAAAAGGATTCATTGTTGTGAGTGTAAACATTTAGCCCTAATATTCCAAGACCACCCGAAAAATTTTGCCACACCACAGACTAGCACTGGACTGGTATCAGAGTGTAATATTCTCAGTGCAACCCGATAGTTTGGCGTGCCCAGCAATCGACATACAGGACCCAACCATCGTCGTCTTGGTTTTTTGTAGGCTGGGCATTCGAACATGATATGCACCGTATTTTCCACCAACCCTCTGCAGCTCGGGCAAGTGGGCGGGGTTTGATGGGGTGGCTTCCATTTGCTCATACGCTCGCGGGTTGGCAGTATGTCTAGTCTAAATTGGATGTACAGTGATCTATCTCTAGGGTTCTGTACAAAATATAAATACGGCTCAAATCTGACTGCCTGTTTATGTGTATAGAAAGCTTCAGTCAGGCTGCCTAGGTGGGGGCTACTAGATTCCTGGGTGTCTATCCATGACCAGTAAGCTTTCTTCAGGACTGCCTTACTCAGGGGTGCACCTTGCTCCCAAGACTTCTCTAAGGCCTAGCGACAGGAGAGACTTCTTAATGCAGCATAACCAAGTAATTTTATGGGACCCCGGGGAGTTTATTATTTCTCTTAGGCCCTCAGTGTATTTCACTAGTTCTGGGGTACGCCATAATCGAGCCCAAAAGAGCAGGGGGCGTAATCTTGCCATGTCTTTTATCGTGCGTCTACCCAAGTCTCTTAAGAGAGGCTTGAGTGGGGTTCCCCTTGGGAGTGAGACCAGCTCTCTCATAAATTTATTTTCAGACCTGGAGATGTCCTCGAGATTGTCGAAGCCCCAAAGTTCGGCACCGTACAGTGCCGAACCTACAGCTTTAGCCTGGTAAATCACCAGCGCGGGAGCGATTGGTCTACTATGCGAAATACGGTGTTCTTTGCTAATTGTTCATCGTTTATGATTTAGCAGCATTTTGGCAATATGGGGTCTCCAGCTCAAACTATCGGAGATTCTTATACCAAGATAGTCGAATGTTTTGACAAGCTCCAGGGGTGCACCGTCAAGCTTAAGGGTGGCTTTAGATGGTTTTCATAAATTAAATGAGAGAAGCTTGGTTTTTAGGGTATTAATACTCAAGCCTCTCTGGATACAGAACAAGTGAAATCTGTCCAGGAGCTTTTGCAGCCCTACCAGGGTTTTAGAGATTAGCAAGGTGTCGTCAGCGAATAATAATGTGGGGACTCGATCACCAGCCAATGCCGGGGCGTCAGCAGGGATATCTTGTACGAACTTCACCACCCCATTTACGAACAAAGAAAAGAGGGTAGGGGCCAGTACGCAGCCCTGTCGAACTCCCCTATTTACAGGGATCTTTGCAGTCTTCTGGGTCTGGGTCCCCCACCTCACCTGGGCATAATTGCCTTCGTGTAATCGGACCAGGAGGTCGAGAACAGGGGAGGGCAGGCCCAAATCCCTCAAGACCTGCCATAAGCGATCTCGAGGGACTAGATCAAAGGCGGTCTTCAGGTCTATAAACGCCAAATGGTGACTACCCTTGCCAATCAGAACCACCTTCCAATATAGGAGGAGGAGTCTAAAGACCTGGTCGATTGTACTTATGTTTGGTCTGAATCCCGCTTGGTAGTGGGAGAGAATATTATTCTCATTGACCCATAGCAGGATTCTTTCCAACAGGACCCTGCCAACAACCTTCTGACCAGTGTCAATGAGGCTGATGGGTCGGTAGTTAGCAGGGTCGTCCCTGGAACCCTTTTTGAATATTGGGATCACCTCGGCTCCTTTCCAAGATTCTGGGACTGGCGACCCCTTGAGAAGAACATTAAGAGAGAAAGCAAAATACTTTGCCCAGTGTTTGGGGTCCAATCTATACAAGTCACCGGGGAGACCATCGGGTCCAGGAGCCTTTTCTGGGACTATTTTGTTGATGGCAATCTCAACTTCCGCCTCTGTAAAAGGATCATATCCCTCGGCAGTGGGGGTTGTCATTGCAGTAAGTACAGCGATCCAGGGGCTTTGGGTGTCCTCCCCAGAATAAAGATTTGCGAAGTGATCAAACCACTCCTGACTCGTGATATGATTTGGGATTACATCGGGGTCACAACCTCTTGAGTATCTACAGAGGTTCCAGAAGGCGTTTCCATCTTTGGCCAGGCAAGTATTAGATTGGTCTTTTTTTGCCTGCACTCAGTATTATACCAAGAATCTGGGGTTTTATGCTTGGTGGAATTTCTAAAAGAAGTAGGTGCCAAAAAAAGTGACCCAATCATCTCAACTGTATCTATGTAGATATTCCCTGCCCTAAGATACCCGTCTATATCGTCGCTTACTCCCTGGAGTTCCATGGTTTTGTTTAATAAAATCTCCTTGATGGTCAAACGTTTCTGGTCATCAGAGGAGATTTTAGACCATTTAAGGTGTCTCTTGGAGTTTGATGGAATGACTTCCTTAGTGGACATAATAGGTCTGGTGCCAGAACTTAGTGGGTCAAAACACAAAGGGCTCTTTATGGTCAGACACAGGGGGTTGTGATCACTATCAACGGTGGGGGTTATGACCAAATCCACTGCATTTGGCCATAGTCTACAGTCAATCAGGATGTAATCAATTTGAGAAGGACTGGACACTCTATTGAAGGTAGTAGCTCCTTGGATGTCAGATGGCAATCGGCCATTGGCGGCTCTCAGGCCATGTTCCAATGTTAGTGCATTCAGTTGGATTGCCACTTGAGTCCACTTCTTGATTGGGGGTATTGATAGAGATGGTATGCCCCACTGTGCATCCTCAACCTCTATCTCCAATAAATCTTCAGAGGCCAGAGGTTCATAAGTGCAATTCAGGTCACCTGCTACCAGCATGAGAGAATCAGGTGGACAGGAGGAAAGAGCGTCTCCCAAAATTGTGATAGTCGGCGACTTGCAGCCGCCGTGGGTACCTCGGATATAAACATTAAAACGCTCAATAACTTGCCCACCTTTTGTCCCTCTCAAGGATAAATGGATCACGTCAGGTGATATAATAGAAAACTGAGAAGCCCTACAAGTGAGTGCAATATTCACCCATATTATAAGTTCTCCTGAGGGACGCCCTCGCCCAGTAGATGTAGCTGGGGCACAGAAACAAGTGTAGCCGGATTTATCCAATGGAACCAGGCTCCAGGTCTCTTGGAAAATGCATATATCGTGAAGGTCGATATATTGGTTCCAGTCTGGGAGAGAGAGTTTATCTCTAAGGCCAGCAATATTCCATGAAATTATTTTAATTTTGTTATTTGGTGGATGGGGCAATAAAGTGGGCAAGTCAAGTGGTAGGGGTTCGATCTCTAAATCACTGTGATTAAGAGGGACAGTGTTAACGGGAGGGCAATGTGTCAATCCTGCAGTAGCACTAGAAGAGCCGCTGGTCGGTTTAAACAGTTTTTTTGGTGGGTTAATGGCAGAAGTTAGTCAGTCAATGTTGTCAAGAATAGATTTGTCAACTTTCGTTAGATCTGGTATCCCATCCCTTATACTGGTTATTTCTAGAAAGGTGGGGGGAAACGCCTGAATTGTATAGAGGATGAGTCTGGGGAGGATGATCTGAATTCAAGTGCTAAAAGTCCCTCTGCCACTGGATAGCTAGCCAAGGTGAGCTCAATGGTATCTGTGTTATTATCAGCCGATCGTCGTCTATGGGCTCTAATTATGTCTTCTCTTATTAATGACCGGCAACCCTTAGTGTGGCGAATCCAGTGGGTAACCTTATTTTTTAGTGATTCCTCATCCTCACGCCCATTTGCCTTAGGGACGCGAACCATAAAGACCGTAGGGTTGCCATTAGCTTGTGAGGTTTGTGTTTTATGCTGCAATTGAGTTAAGGGGAAAACAGAGGCTCTGTGAGATGGGATAGTCAGCCTGGAATTGTTATAAGAAGTGGGAGCCACTCGAGGCTTAGTTGGAAGGTTGCCAGGAGTGGCCCCAGCTCTAGATGATGGATTGAAATCATTCCTGCCGCGAGAAAGTATGGTGGCAGGAGAGGTCGTATTGTTTTCAAGACTTGGATGAGTTATTTGAGTCGGCTTAGATGTTAGGTGGGGAAGGAAATTATCAATATGAGTATTCAGAGAAGGAGAATGTTTTTGTTTGACGATAGACATCAGCTCCAAAACTACTTTCCTCAACTCAGTGATTTCTTGCTTTAATGAATCAATGTTGTCGACAATTTGCCCCACACCAATTACCCCCCCATCATGTTTCTCTCGGATTTCCCTTTCTTTAACCTTCAAGGCCCTATTTTGTTTTTCTGGGCATGTAGGTGAATTAGTTGATGCAAACATATCAGGGTTATCAGCCAATGCCGCATAGCGGTTATTTCAAACAATGACAATGGGGTCAAGGGGGACAGGATTCACAACAAAAGGGGTAAGAGCTGGTGCGTCCAAAATTGATAGTGGGTTACTCGTGTCAATTGGCCAGTCCTCGATCTCAACAACTGATTGATGGGGGGGAGCTTTGCGAAACATTTGCGGAATTGTAATAGTGCCGGCATGGTTTTTAATGGTGGGCATATTGCTTACAGGTAAGTGGGGAGGAGCATCTTCTAGGATAAGTTCACAGTCATTAACCAATGTGTCTATACGATCCAATGTGGTGGCGGATGGCGATTTTTTCGAGGTCCTCTTAGCCTTCTTCCTTTTGGCTACCCCACCACTACAAGTTGTGGTCCCCCCAATGGCATTAGGTAATTTTCTCTTGCCCATCGCAAAAGATACTAGTAAAAGGGGTAGAATGAGAGCAGGGAAGTGTCAAATCAAGAACAATGTTGCGAACACAGAACTATGTTAAAAATGTCAATGATAGCCTCTGCAAAAAATGGTTAAAATACCTTTAATCGCACATGTGAACTCCTCTGGACAAGGGCCGTGTACGCGGTCAATAACGAGAGGGGTGAAAGGGGGGCGGCCCGACGCGGCCTCCTCCGACCCCCGACGGCCACAGGCGGCCCGCCCTTTGCCCGGGCTTTGCCCGGCGCGACCCGCGCTCGATCCCGCGACGCGGATCCTATCGGCAATTTATGGCGCCTCCAGGCGCGGGAACACCGGTGCTGAGCAGGCTGGGAGGTGTAGTCTCCCTCTCCCTCCACTCGGCGGCCGCTGGATGGGCTGCTGCGGCGGCGGGAGGGGGGGCGATGAAAGCAGCAGCTTGCAGGAGGGTTTCGCCCAGGAAAGCATAGCGCCCGCTCCACCGAGCCTATCGGTAATTTATGGCGCCTCCGGGCGCGGGAACAGCGGTGCTGAGCAGGCTGGGAGGTGTAGTCTCCCTCTCCCTCCACTCGGCGGCCGCTGGATGGACTGCTGCGGCGGCGGGAGGGGGGGGCGATGAAAGCAGCAGCTTGCAGGAGGGTTTCGCCCAGGAAAGCACAGCGCCCGCTCCACCGAGCCTATCGGTAATTTATGGCGCCTCCGGGTGCGGGAACAGCGCTGCTGAGCAGGCTGGGAGGTGTAGTCTCCCTCTCCCTCCACTCGGCGGCCGCTGGATGGACTGCTGCGGCGGCGGGAGGGGGGGCGATGAAAGCAGCAGCTTGCAGGAGGGTTTCGCCCAGGAAAGCACAGCCGTCACTTTATAGGAGGGCTAAAATGCAGTGATGCGAGATAGGGTACAAAATATAATAGCCCTCAAGAAGACAGAAGAGACCCGGGAGATTGAGGCCCTTAAACAGAGGCTCCTGCAGCTGGAAAGACAGGTAGAATCCCCTGCTGATACTCATATACTTCACCGAATCGCGATAATACGCAGGGAATATCGAGCACTGGTAGAAAAGGAGGTAAAAGTCCAACCCCAGGCCTCACAGCACCGACTCTATAAAAACGGGAGACAGGGCAGGGAAGCCGCTGGCTTGGTTAGGTAAGAAGGAGAGGCAAGCGAGATGGGTAGCCATGATACAGGAAAAAGAGGAGAAACACTCAACAGCACCAGACATCACTGGTGCTTTTACCCACTACTACACTGAACTCTACACAACTAGGCCACTAGCCAACAACTCCCAAATCAATAGATACTTAGGGGGAGATATTTAAAAAAGGCATGCAAGGTAGCGCAGCCCCCCGTGAGGCTGTGCTGCATTGCGTGACAGGGAGGGAGCAGGAGAGCGCCATATCTTCAAAGATATGTCTCTCTCCTCCCCTTTCCCTTGCGCAGGCTCTGATTTTAGTGCCTGTGCGCCATGCACACATCTTCGTGCCACAGCGATAGGGTGTGTGCATGAGTCTAGCATAGGTTTGTACAGGAAGGGTACCCTTCGTGTACAAAATACTATGGCTAGACACGATGAAAAGCTTTTCCCACTTTGTATGACCGGTGCATAGTGCAGCAATAAAAACACTGGGGTTTACCCACAGTACCCTCCTATGCCTGGGTAGAGAACTATATACAATACAGGAATAATGGCATGGAGGAATTGATATCTCTCTTTATTTGTTCATAGGCGACTCAAATTTCCCTATCAATAGTCCAAAGTCCTATTACAGTATATGAAGAACTCATTCAACAAATACACATACCACGGAGGCAATCTTTGAAAAATTATTAAATCATTATTTTTGTAGATGTTTTGACAAAAAATACACGTACAAATACATATATCTTGACAATTACAACACAAACACTTATACTTATACACCAAAAAATGAAATAACAAACACACAGACGCAGGTAACCAAACTTGTGTTACCGAAAATCTGCGGTACCGTTACCCAATTTTTTTCCTAATAATCAGTGTTCACACGTTTAGTCTGGGCAATACACTGGGAGGTAGTCCTCTTCGCACATGAGGTAATACTATCTCTTCGTACATCTATTAAGTGTGCCTTTAATCAAATACAATCATATTTCTTGTATTCACAATGGACTCCTGTCAAAACTGTAGTCGCAAACAAGTTTAGGCCCCCAATTTCTACTGGGCCTCCTCAGGATAAGGGTAAGGAAACCAACGTGGGTTCAATCTAATGCTGATTATCAAGCATACTGCTGGCCATAATGGAATAGAATGCATCATGAGTCGAAATATCTCTCCGGATGCCAGAAGATCCAAATCGATGTTCAGATCCAGGCGGGTATAATTAATTGAACAAAATTACTCCTTCTACTCCCTTCGTAGGCAGTAGCCGCAACACACATTAGAAGTAGGAAAGGCACAGAGAAATGAAAGCATTTCTCCTGTTAGTGCCTCCTTTGTAGGGGTGTTAACATTTAGCGCAAAACCATGTCTACAAATCTTTGTAAATATGGTTTTACGTCAAAAGGCATGGGTGGTTGTATTGGAGTGCCCATGTTCCACCTATGTAACACCCCCTCAGCGCTAAGTAACGCAAAGAAGTGCCTTGCGCTGCTTTGCGCTATTTTGAGGGTGCTTTTCAGCTCCAAACAAGTTTTCCGCTGGGAAGTAAATAGCAACAACAAAAAAATTGCGCTGGTTAGCGTCACTTTTGTGACGCTAACCCAGCCCAAAATGTTTGTAACTCTCCCCCTTAAGCGTAATGGATACCCCCATTCTCACCCAAGAACAACATGTGGCACTTGAAGGGGACCTCACCCTGCAAGAAGTAATGAACGCTATCAGTAAACAGAAATCAGGGAAACCCCCAAGGCCGAACGGGCTCCCGGCGGAATTTTTTTAACGCAATACTAATTTATTAGGCCCCCACCTCCTGAATATCTACCTAGCAGCAAAGGAAGATCGGACACTCCCGCCAGACCTCCACAATGCTACACTGAAAGTGATTTATAAGCCAGGGAAACCCACCACTGACTGTGGGTCATATCGACCCACAGCAGTACTTAACGTAGAAACTAAAATCCTAGCCTCGATACTAGCCACGTGACTACTGCCGGTGATCACACCCTTATTCACTGCGACTAGTCCGGCTTTATGCCTAAACAAGCCACACGCTTTAACCTCCGATGTCTAGCCAACTGGCTCAACACGGGGAAAAGCAGATCTACCCCATATGTATTCCTCTCATTGGATGCCGAAAAGGCCTTTGACGCCGTCCATTGGCCATAAATGTGACAAGCTCTGTTAAAATTCGGATTGGTCCTGTATTTATGGTCTGGATAGAATTATTGTACATCAATCACATAGTCAAAGTGCGAGTCAATGGGTTGCTGTCGACAGACTCCCCAGTGCGAAGAGGCACTAGACAGGGTTGCCCCTTGTCCCATTTATTGTTCGCAATAGTATTGGAAACAATGGCATGATTCATTATGGTGCTTCCAGATCTGAGCGGGTTCAGAGATGATACAGGGGTCCTCCGAGACGAAAGGATCTCACTTTATGCTGATGACATTCTTCTCTATGTCACCAACCCGGGCCAAACACTCCCCCTAATCCTGCAACTAATCCAAGAATATAGTAAACATGTGGGGTATAACATAAATTGGGACAAATCGAGCCTCTACTTATGGGGGGTATTCTGGACACTCAGGACCTTCAGGGATGCCTTGCAGTTGTCCAGGACGGGTTCCGTTACCGTGTCTATATCACCGCCAATGAAGTGGCAAACCTTAACCATAACATTAGGTGGAGACGACTTCCGTTGACGCTACTGGACAGAGCCGCTATGTACAAAATGATTACGCTCCTGAAACTGCTCTATATACTGAAAAACACATACTGCAAACTGCCAGAGACTATCTTTACAGCAATTGATCAGGAACTACACACACTACTATGGGACGGGGCCACCCATGAGTGGCGCTACAGACATTGCAACGCCATCAATATAATGGGGGCATTCCCCTACCCGACATACGGTCATACTATAGGGCAGCACACCTGATTGTAATCTACGAATAGAGACACGTCATGAGATCACCCCACCTATGCCCTGGAAAGGCTACAATTCTTGAACCACACATATCTTCATTTTATTTGTGGGGGCAAGGGAAGCTGTTGACTACTCGCCCCTACTCAGAGAACGATAGAGGCCTGGAAGGGAGCAGAACTGCATTCAGTGGGACAAGAGACTTATGAGGGAGACCCCACTCTGTGAAGGCATAATAATGCCAGAAATAAGTAGGCTCCAAGGGTTTAGGCACTGGGACACAGTTGGGATCTCTAGGCTGGGTGACATTTTACGAGACAGCGACTTAACCTCATTTGCAGTGGTCTGAGTACCGACAGATACAAGCATTTGCAGCTGAAGCACACATGGAGGACGGAAAAGATTGACAACACTGACATACCCGAATTTGCGGACCTAGTGGGTGGGCTACTGCAGGAAGAAATAACTAGTGAAGCTATATCATGGACATATAAAACTCTAATCAATAACATCCCCGATAAGTTAAAATTCATTAGGTCCAAATGGGAAAACACAACGGGACCGTTAGAGGATATTGGCTGAGAAGCCGCCTTAATGCACCGAAGGGAAGTGGCCATCAAGCTGTGATTACGTCTGATACAGTACAAAGTCCTACACAGGGTGTACTTCGACAGGGCATGCCTGCACGCTAATGGGAGAGCGGAGACACCTAACTGCCTGCGTTGTAAGACAGAACATCGTACATATATACATATACTTTGGGAATGTCAACCTGTAACCTACTGGTTCCAGATACTAGGGCAACTAAACGAGACACCATGGGCACAGCACACTGTGGATGGCCAACACATCAATCAATCAGGGAATTGTAAGCGCGCTACTCGCCCATGAGGGTCTCAAGGCGCTGAGGAGGGGGGTACGCAGATCCGTTCAGCCGAAGAGCCAGGTCTTGAGAGCCTTCCTGAAGGTGTTCAGGGAGGGGGCGCATCTTATGTCTGTCGGTAGCTCGCTCCAGGTCTTGGCTGCAATGTGAGAGAACGATCTTCTGCCTGCTCTGGCTATGTGGATGCGAGGGGTTTCAGCTGGTGCGAGGTTGGCAGATCGGAGGTTTCTTTTGGGTACGTGGAATTTTATTCAGTCTTTGCGGTATTTGGGTCTGTTGTTGTGTAGGCATTTGTAGGCGTGAGTGAGGATTTTGAAGGTGACTCTTCTCCACGGGGAGCCAGTGGAGTCTCCGCAGGTGGTGGCTGATGTGTTCGTGCCGGGGGATGCCGAGGAGGAGTCTGGCAACGGTTTTCTGTACTGTCTGGAGTTTGGGGAGTAGGGACTTGTTGATGCCGGTGTGGGGAGCTTTTCCATAGTCCAGTCTGCTGGTGATGAGTGCGTGAGTGACTGTCTTCCTTGACTCCGGGGGGATCCATTTGAAGGTCTTTCGAAGGATGCGGAGGGTGTTGAAGCAACTGAGGTGAGTATGTTGACTTGTCGGTTCATGGCGAGTGATGAATTGAGTACGATGCCGAGGTTTTTTGCATTGTCTGAGGGGTAGGTGGGCCTCCGAGGACGGAGGGCCATCAGGTGTTGTCCCATGCTGAAGGGGTGGTTCCAAGGACCAGGCAGCTGTTGGTCATCCAGACTGTGACCTATTGCATCCCTCTCTGGAAGTTGAGTTTTGTGGTGGTGGGGTCTCTGGTGAGGGAGAGGATGAGCTGGGTGTCATCGGCGTAGGATAGGCTGTTGAGGCCGTGTTGTCGGACGATGGTTGCGAGTGGGGCCATGTAGATGTTGAAGAGGGTCGGGCTCAGTGATGACCCCTGTGGGACTCCGCAGGGGATTTCCGTGGGGGCGGAGAGGAAGGGTGGTAGTCTAATCCTTTGGCTTCTTTCGGTGAGGAGCGATCGGATCCAGC
Organism: Triturus cristatus; assembly: GCF_964204655.1. Classification (NCBI taxonomy): domain Eukaryota; kingdom Metazoa; phylum Chordata; class Amphibia; order Caudata; family Salamandridae; genus Triturus; species Triturus cristatus. Next base: position 1,092,607,244 of record NC_140580.1, read on the forward strand.
CCAGGGCAGTTCCTTGTATACCAGCATTGTGTAGTCTGTCGACTAGTGTGCGGTGAGAGATGGTGTCGAAGGCTGCAGACAGGTCGAGGAGGATGAGGGCTGCAGAGTGGCCTTGATCCAGGAGGATGCGGATGTCATCTGTGGCGGCGAGTAGGGCGGTCTCGGTGCTGTGGTTGCTTTGTAATCCGGATTGGGATGGGTCGAGGGTGGCGTTCTCTTTGATGAATCGTGTCAGTTCCCTGTTGACTGCTTTCTCTGCCACTTTGGCTGCGAAGGGGTGGAGTGAGATGGGCCTGTAGTTCTTGAGGTCGGTGGGGTTGGCCGTGGGCTTCTTGAGCAAGGCATGACTTCTGTGCGCTTCCAGTTGTCTGGGAAAGTGCCTGTTGTGAAGGTGGTGTTGATGGTCCATTGAAGTTCAGGTGCAATGGTGTCCGTGGCCCTTTGGTAGATGTGCAGGGGGCAGGGGTCGTGGGGGCCCCCGAGTGGATGCCTTTCTTGGTCGTGGCTGTGTCCTCGGTCTTGATTGGTGTCCAGTTGGAGACTGTGGGCTGGCTGGTGTCTCTGGGGGGGCAGAGGGCCGGCTGTGGCGTCTTGTGAGTGGTCGATGAAGTTGTCGTAGAGTGTTCTGGCCTTGAGGTAGAAGTAGGTTTGAAGCTTGTCTCAGAGGTATTGGGACAGGGTGATGTCTGTGGCATCGCTGCGTGGGTTGGTGAGCAAAGCCCAAACACTTGCTTGGATTAAAGAATGGGAGGAGTCATGGGTTGCTCTTCCCCAGCCTGTCAGAGCTCACATCACGTGGACGATTTATATGCTGAACATTTTCTGGTGATGTATAGATGGGTAGTAACCTGCAGCGACACTACAGCTGCTAAGATTTGTGATCACTTGATCTCACAATGTCATGCATTTGATCTGCAATGTATGTATTAAAATATATTGGCTGATTTTGTGTAAATAGAAAGTTTTTTTTAAAAGAAGCTATGGCTTACAGGGACACAGGGGCCAGTGTCACAATGGCGGCAGAGAAACTTGTGTCTCCTGACCAAATCATACTAGGTCAACTTTACCAAGTGGCCAATTCAAGCAATGTCAGGACAGATCATTCCTTGGCAGTTGGTAATCTCATCTGGGGAGGGATAACTGGCCATAAAAGAGTTGTGGTTTCCCCAGACTTCCCTGTGGACTGTCTGTTGGGGATTGATTTGGAAACTTCAGCCTGGTCTGAAGTGGAGTTCAGGACACATGCAGAGATGATGGGAATCTTTGCCAGTGCATTTGCTGTTACTAGGGCTCAGGCGAAAAAGTTAGGCACTAAGGAAGCTCTGGATCCTGGAAAAATGGACTAGCTAGCTCCTAAGGGAAAGAGCAGGGATGATAAGGAATTATCCTCCTCCCATACCCCAGTGAGGATCAGTCTCCAGAGGGAGATGAACCTAGCCCCTGTGAAGGAACTGTCATAGAGGAACATGGGTCTGACACAGCAGTGTTCTTGGGGGCAGGGGACCCTTCCAGGGCAGACTTGAGTCTGGAGCAGAAATCCTGCCCCTCTCTTGAAAAGCTAAGACAGCAAGCTGCTGCTGAGGTGACAGGGAATGCCAGTGGGTCTTATAGGATCAATTGGGAAGATGGGCTTATCTTTTCTGAGTAGAGACCCCATACCTGGTGCCACCAGGAGGTTGGTTATACCTCAGAAGTACATGGGTTTTCTTCTGTCCCTAGACATGACATTTCCCTTGCAGGACATCTTGGTCAAAGCAAAGCATGGGACAGACTTGTCCCTCATTTTCACTAGCCCCACATATCTGAAGACACCAATGGGTTTTGTTGCTCCTGTCACTTGCCAAGTCAGTCATAAGTCAGGTGCAGTACAAAGCCCCCCTTAATACCATTTCCAGTGGTTGGGGTTCCCTTGAGAGGGTAGGGATAGACATTGTTGTACCCTTAAACCTTACAACAGCATCTGGACTCAGTTACACCCTAGTGGCGGTGGACCATGCCACTAGGTATCCAGAAGCTTTTCGATTTAGGACCACTACAGCTCCTGTAGTGGCTAGGGCCCTTCTGGGAGTCTTTTCCAGAGTGGGGTTTCCTAAAGAGGTCTTGTCAGGCAGAGGTACAAACCTAATGTCTAGTTGCAGCACTGCATTGTGGAAAGAGTGTGGTGTAAACTACAAGTTTACCACATCCTATCATCCACAGTGCAATGGGCTTGTTGAAAGGTTCAACAAGACCCTCAAGGGTATGATCATGGGACTCTCAGAAAAAGCTCAGGCGAAAATGGGATGTCCTACAACCCTGCATTCTCTTTGCCTACACAGAGGTTTCTCAGAAGGTGGTGGGCTACAGCCCATTTGAACTTCTGTTTGGGAATCCAGTTAGGGGTCCATTGTTTCTGGTTAAGGAGGGCTGGGAGCAGCCTCTCAACCCTCCTAAACAGGATATTGTGGACTATGGCCTTGGCCTGCGTTCATGTATGGCTGAGTACATGAAGAAGGCCAGCAAAAACCTTGAGACAAACCAGGAGCTCCAGAAAGCTTGGCATGACCAAAAGGCTGCACTGACTGTTTGCCAGCCAGGACAGAAAGTGTGGGTGTTGGAGCCTGTGACCCCAGCAGCTCTCCAAGACAAGTAGAGTGCCAACCACATCATCCTTGAGATAAAAGGTGAAGTCACCTACTTGGTGGACCTCTGCACTCCCAGAAGTCCCACACGGTTCTTCATGTTGAACTGCCTAAAGCCTTTTGTTGTCAGGGCTGACATGAGCTTGCTCATAGCAACTGATGAGGGACAGGAAGAAGAGAGTGAGCCTCTTCCTGATCTCTCAGGACCCTGTTGATGGATCAGTTGATGGAGTAGCCTTGGCAGGCAGCCTTACTGACCAGCAGCAAGCTGATTGTCGGCAAGTCCTTAAACAGTTCCCACACTTGTTTTCTCTGACTCCAAGTCAAACCACCTGGTGTACCCATGAAGTGGACAGAGGTGACAGTCTGCCTGTAAAGAGTAAAATCTACAGACAGTCTGACCATATCAGAGACTGCATCAGGACCGTCGTCCAAAAGATGCTGGATTTGGGGGTCAATTAACCTTTGGATAGCCCTTGGACTAGTCCTGTAGTCCTTGTGCCAAAACCTCACACCCAAGATGGTGAGAGAGAGATGAGGTTTTCTGTAGACTAGAGAGGTCTCAATGCAGTCACTAGGACTGATGCCCATCCAATTCCCAGGGCAGATGAGCTGATTGATACTCTGGCCTCAGCCAAGTATCTCAGTATATTTGACCTGACTGCTGGCTACTGGCAAATCAGACTCTCTGAGGATTCCAAGCTAAAAACAGCATTTTCAACCCCTATTGGGCATTCTCAATTTATTGTAATGCCTTTTGGTTTGAAGAAGGCGCCTGCCACATTTCAGAGGTTGGTGAACAAAGTTCTCACAGGTCTGGAAGCCTATTGTGCAGCAGATCTAGATTATATTGCTGTCTTTAGTTCTACCTGGGAGGATCACCTGGTCCACCTCAGAAATGTTCTGGAGGCCCTGCAAAAGCCAGGCCTCATTATTAAGGTCACAAAGTTCCAGATAGGGCAGAGCAAGGTTGTGTACCTGGGCTACCTTGTAGGTGGAGGACAGGTTCAGCCATTGGAGAGCAACATCCAGGCCATTATGGACTGGGTTGCTCCTACTACCTAGACTCATGTCAGAGCTTCCTTGGGCCTGACTGAGTACTACAGGAGGTTTGTTAAGGGATATGGGTCCTTAGTGACTCCCCTTAATGATTTCACCTCCAAAACAATCCCTAAGAAGGTTAATGGACAGTTAGCTGTCAGAAGACCTTTGATGACCTGAAGTAGGCCATGTGCACTGCTCCCATCCTGTAAAGTCCTGATTACTCCAAAACCTCATTGTCCAGACAGATACTTCTGAGATAGGGGTAGGTGCAGTATTGTCACAACTTAATGCAGCTGGCTAGGACCAACCAGTAGCTTTTATGAGCAGAAGGTTGACCCCCAGGGAGAGCCGTTGGTCAGCTATTGAGAGGGAGGCCTTTGAGTGGTCTGGGCGTTGAGGAAGTTGAGGCCATACCTGTTTCGAACTCACTTCTTTGTTCAGACAGACCATAAGCCCCTCTTATGGCTAAAACAAATGAAGGGTGAAAATCCCAAACTTTTGAGGTGGTCCATTTCCCACAGGGGATGGACTTTTCTGTGGAACATAAACCTGGGAGTAACCATGCCAATGCAGATGGACTCCAGATATTTCCACTTAGAAAATGAAGACTCAACAGGGCAAGCTTAGTCTCATCCCTTTTCGTTGTGGTTGGGGGGCAGGGGTTGTGTAGGAAAGTAGGATTTGCTTTCATGGTTACCCCCACTTTTTGCTGGTGCAGTAGTTTTTTTGTCCTTCTAATAGCCTGCTTGGGATCCTGCTAATCAGGACCCCAGCCACTGTGCTACATCCCTAAATTTGACATGGTAAGTACTTGGGTACCTCTACAAATGACTACTGGTGCACCCTAGTATATGGTACTAAGGTACCCAGGGCATGGGTACACCAGGGGTCTCCCATGGGCTGCAGTATGCATTATGCCGCCCATGAGAGACCACTCAAACTGTGACTACAGGTCTGCCATTGCAGCCTGCTTAAGCTTGTGCTAGCACAACTTACAACAGATATAGGTTTTCTTACCTCTGAGGTCACTACCCTTAAAACCTATAAGTCACCCCTAAGGCAGGCCTTCCAATCCTGAAGGCAGGGTGCTGTTTTATAAGTGTGAAGGTGCCCTCCATCCCCTGCAAACACCGGAGTCGATTCTCCAGGTTTTGTAAGTGTGGTTAACCATTTTGATACATGTAGTGGCCATGCGTCATTACGCAATGGCTAACTATATATTGGCTGTGCCGAACCTGGGCATGTTTAGTATCAAACATGTTGGAATCATACCCCAACACTTTTACCGCTGTTGGAGGTATAATTTCAGGCACTGGGGCTCCTCCGGGACGCCCCCAGTACTCCCGTAAAAGCCTTCCAGGGTCTGCCAGCAAACTAGTGCTGCTGCCGACCCCAGACCCTATTCTGCGCTCCTCCTGCTGTTGAGCTCAGCTCGAGCAGGGGAAGCTAGAACAATAGGTTTCCTGTCACAGGGAGGTGTGACCACCTCTTAGGGGCGGGGGCGCTTGCCAGTGCCATCAGACTGCTTTGAAGGGCACATATGGTGCCCACGTGGCATACTCTAGTTAGAACCAGTTCTGGGAGCACTTGGCTCTCGCTCTGCACGAAGCTGGACAAAAGACATAGGAGTATCCTCCTCTCTGTCCAGCCCCTCCTCTGGGAGGGACCCCTGAGTCGTCCTAACCCCTTTCTTAGGGTATAAAAGGGCTTATCTGTGGGGGGTTCTCAGATTTGACGTGGGATAAGACTCCAACCTGAAACCATGTCACTCTTGCAGCTCCTGTGCCTTTGGCCTGTGGGTCCTCTCAAGGGTCTTCTCTTGCTGCTGTGGGCTCCCCATGTTTGCTCAGCCCTACTCTGTGGGGTGCCTCTCCAACCTCTGTCTTCTACGGGGTTTCTTCAGGGTCCTCTGGGAAGGGACCCGCTTCTTCAAAACTGCAACAGCGACTTTCCATTTGACTTCTATTGAGTACGCGGATATGCCTTGCCTCTGTACACAGCTTCTGTGGGGTTCCTGGGTACTTACCTCAGGAGGTTCCTTGTGCACCCAGCTCTTCTGAGTCTCCTGGTCCAAGTCGCGACTTTGGTCGCAGTTCGCATTCCACTTTCTTAGTATATGGTTTGGTCTCCCTCTGGAGACCACTGTGTATTGTGGTTGCTTACCTGTTAACAATTGAGGTATTTTGTGTATTTGTGTCGATATCTCCGGGTAGGAGATATACCAATGTGTTAGTGAGTGTTGTATAATAAATAGACATTATTATAAATACACTGTGTGGTTCTTTTTAATTTAATCTACACTAAATTATTAGATCTGGTAAAACAAGATGTTTAACACTCCTGAAGGCTACTCTCCACAACTACTACTCAGAGAGCTTTCTATGGTTGTCTAAGACCACTAAAATCACCATAAGGGTTGTCTGTATTAGTGCTTCACTTAAATAAGTGTGCATCATATACTAAGCCAGCCTCCTACACATGGTCATTAAAAGTTCTCGCAGTGGTTCCATATATAGATTTACTAATATGGGGTTAATTACTGAGCCAGGTACAATGCTGCAACTGATGGTAAGAAGTGGGGAATCTGGATCAGACAATTTGAACAAAGTATCTTTTGTCAGAAAGAAAGGATGTGAAGTTTAAATAGAAGCCTGTGATGCCGTGCGTGCAAATGTTAAGCCTGGGCGGAGTTCAGCATAGTACAAAAAAGATTCTGCCGTGCTCTGCAAGTGGCGGATTGCGTTAGAAAAATGCAGTTTGCGCTCATTTTCAGCGCCGGGAGTTTGTCCGCGCTGTGAAATTATTGCAAACAGCACCATGCACAGCACAAGCGGGCACTACTTCCTTACTACCGCTCGAGTAGATTTTCTACTGAACCAGCAGTTTACTCAACCTGGACGGGTGGTTTCTTAATGCAAGCGATCGCGAGCATACGCGGCCACTCAAATTGAGAGATCCGACTGCCCGCGTTGAGAAATCTCGCCAGCAGGTTGATTTCCCTTGCTTGCACTCGCCAACTTGACGTTGATGAGCGCGAATGAGGAAAAATCTCACCGGTAGGTGGATTTTCCTCACTCGCGCACGCCAACTTGATGTTGACAAGCGCGGAGTGGAGTTTTTCGGAACTCTGCAAGCTCCACGTAACACAGAGTGCGGAAAACCACGCAAACTCCCCGAGCAAAGCAGAGTTCACCGCCCAGACTTAGTAAAGTTGCTCTTAGGTAGAACAAGGTGGTCAACACCCAAAATCTTTGGCCTCAAAGCTTGTGGTTCATCCCTTCCACTTATCACTGCAGTTGCCACTGTGCATGCACAGCAGGCTTGGGGGACAGGATGTGGCCTTTATCCTTGGCATGCACGGAGTCTGCCTGCCAACAGACACCAATTTGTGTGTTCTTACGACTGTGGCCATTTGGTTGCCGAAGGCATTACAAAAATAAATGCGATTTCAAACTGCAACAGACCATGATCAATATATATTTGTTTGTGGCATGTGTAGCTGTAGATACACATGGTCTGCATATTCCTGCCATAAAGTGTTTGGCTCAGACATGTACAACTTGCTTTTGGTTTGTTTTGTTAGTCTTTCAAAGTACAAGGTTGAAACACTCCTCCTTTGCGCAAGGGCATCGACTCCATGGTTAGATAGTTTTCTTCTGCCATCAAAGTCAGAGGTGTTTCGCGGGGGCTCTTTCGACCCCACTTTGTGACCTTCAGCAGTGCCCCTCGAGTTCTCCGCTTCTGGTAGCCCTTGAACAATTCTTCGGTGCACCTACATTTCTTCTCTATGTCATGGTTTACCGCTTCGGTCTCCCATCAACAGTGTTCCTGACAAACGCATGGGGCTTCCCCCCGTCAGCCACGTTCATTGATTTGTGCACTTAAGAATGTTAAAAGCATAATGGAAAAGACACATTTCTGATACTGTCCACAGTGGCATTCAAAGTACTCGTGGACAAACAAGTCAGCCATCTGCAACCTTTGTCTGAAACCGGACCACAACAAGGCTTCCTGCACTGCCTGCCTCGCACTCTGGCCTAAAAAGACCATTTGGAATTGTCAAGACAGTTAACTCGCACGGCAACAACGTGACGATGATACCACCAACATCTTCAGGGAAGAGGTCGAAGAGAGGACATGGAGGAAGAAGTTGATGCCGGACAGTCACCAGCTTTCAGCTCTGAACCTGATTGCCCCTCGGACTCGGAGAACGCAGATCACAGCTGACCACGGCTCAGCATCAGAAGATGACTACAGTGAGCACCATACTACACCAAGTAACTCAGCGCCACTCCGGCGGTGGGAGGGGGGGGGGTAGGCTTCTAACCAGCATTCAGGTGCACAGTCTTCTGGGCCACCACTGCCTCCCAACCATGGCCGGTACCGACCAAAGGCTTCAGAGCCGTCTCCAACACTGAGCTAGCCTCGTAAATCCCAACCTACCTCAACACCATCTGCTTTCTCAGTGCCCTCTGGTAGATCGATACATGCTTCAAAGGACTACTAGGAGACAAAACAATGACTAAAGCGACCTCAAAGCCAAAGCAAATGCATGCGTCCACTCGCCCGTCCAGGACAGACTCCAACAGCCAGGATCTACCTCCCTTATAGCACTTTCAGGAAGATCTGGACTCTCGGCAGCTAAGGTTTTTACTCACACAGGCATGATTATTGCTAAGCCTCCACCACAAGTGCGGCAGACCCTTCCTCACAAGAGGCAGCTCACCTTTCAGGAGCAACTGGTGTCTTTCTTGGGCAACATTCCAATAGTTGATACATGTAAAGCAGCCACTTGGTTCACACAGCACACATTCACCAAACATTATTGTGTGGATGTCTTATTGAGACAGCAAGCCCAAGTGGACCAAGCTGTCATGTGTACACTTTTTCAACTTTCTGCAACATCCTCTGGCTAGCCACTGCCCTATAAGGGGAACTGCTGTACATTCTTTGCGGAGCATGTGTATCACAGATACACTTGCCATGAACAGAAAATATTACTCACCCTGTAAGCATCTGTTCTTGGCATGTAGTGCTGTAGATTCACATGCACCACTGTCCTACCCGGAAGTCTTTGGTTGTAGCAGATAACATTTCCCTCTTTAACTTTTCTTTTCTGTTGCAGGATCATCTTTACATATTCTCATGCTCTATTTCCATCATCATCCGCCTGCGGGAAAACAATCTAACCGTGGAGTTGATGCCCATGCACATTGCCAACTGAGGAAGGAGTCACTACATCTTGTGACTCAAAAATCTTCTTTGAACAAAAACAAGTTGTTCACGTCTGACCCCAACACAAGATGTCAACAGTACACAGAGCATGCAAAACTACAGCACTAAACGCCACAAACAGATGCTTACATGATAAGTAACTTTTTATTTTCTATGCATAGCTGGGTTTGCAAAGCATTCACAAAATGCAGCCTATCACACTGAGGGGCATATTCACAAGAAAGTGGAGAAGCGTGTCTTTAAGCCAAGAAGGCTAAAGACACATTTCGTCACTTTAGAAATGCAGGGCTGCACCATATTTACTAGAACATGGTGCAGCCCTGAGTTTCCCCTGCGCTGGCAATAAATTTAGCTGCCTAGCGCCAACACAGGCACCCTTGCACCATAGTGCAAGGGTGCCTGTGTTGAGTGGAAATTGTTTATTTGCAGGAAGTTTCCCCTTTTTATCATTTAAATGCCGTTTTGTAACCTCTATGTATGCTGCTTAATGCAGCACACATAAGTTGCAAAACTGCATTTTTTTAAAATGATTGTTCATGTGCAGGAAGGAGCACCTTTCTGCACATAAACAATCATTGGCGTTTTGCTGTTTCTATATGTGCTGCACAACGCAGCACACATGGAAACAGTAATAACGAAGAGAAATAAAGCATTTCTCCTCGTTTCGCCAGTTTAAGACCAGGTTTTAACTGGTCTTAATTTTGGAGCTGCCTCCTATTTACGCGGCTCTTGTAAATAGGGTGCAGCGTCAAAATCAATGGGTGTCGCGGTGGAACGCCCACCACAACACTCATTGCCCGCCCCTTTCATGCTAAGTGTAGCTTAAAAGGGTGCCTTATTTCCAAGGCAGCGTTAAGCCACGTTAAGTGGCTTAACGCTGCCTTGTAAATAAGGCGAAGCTCCTATCGCCACCACAGGATCACTAAAAGTGACGTTGTGGTAGCGATAGGGGCTTGTAAAGTTTGTATCGAAGACGAAAGCGGCCTCACAGCCAAAGCAAATCTCTGCATCCAGTCGTTCGTCAACAGCAGACTCCGACAGCAAGGAGCTCCCCACCTTATAGCACCTTCAGGAAGAGCGGAACTCTCGGCAGTGAAGGTTTTTATTCACCCTCACACGGGCATGATTATTGCTAAGCCTCCGCCACAAGAGGCAGCTCACCTTTGAGAAGCAACTGGTGTTGAAGCCTCCAAAACAGAAGAGTCAAGATAGGGGCACCAGTCCACTGCCCCCAAGGCATTCTCTTCCTTCTCGCCCTCCTCCTCCTTACTCGCCCCCACCACCATTTTTGCCACCACCGCTACCCCCTCCACCATCACAGGCGCCCTCTTCACCACAGGGGTCTACCCATTCATCATATGGTGAGCGTCACCCTCCACCCTTAGATCCTTATGATGCTCTGTATGACAAGATCCCCAAAGGACCCCTGGGATGATTATGGGGTTGTCCCTCCATGGCCCAATGACCCTGACATGTACCCTGGAAAGCCCTCCCCTCTTGATGACACTACTTCATACCATGCTGTTATTCATAGAGCAGACACCTTCCACAGGTCTACAATCCATACCTGAAGAGGAGAACTTCTTGGTGGATCCCCCACACTCAGCGTGCCACCCAATTCATGCCAATGCTTAAAGATATGCTTAAGCCAATGCATGACGTGTTTAAGGACCCAGTAAAAGCCAGAGTTGTCAGAGTTTTACAAAATGTATAAGCCCTCGCCCTCTGACCCAACTTACATTAGAGGCCAGCTCCCACCAGACTAGCTGGTGGTACACGCTGCCCGCAAATGAGCCAACGCCCAGGGCACCGGGGACATCCTGAACCCAGAGAAGGAAAGTAAAAAGATTGACGCATTGAGGAAAAGAGTTGCCTCGCAATTGGAGACTCCTTGGTGCATCACCAATTCTGTTGAGTTGTTAGCATGGTATGACCCTGCCCAATGGGATGAAATGGGAAAGCTCATACATCTCCCTGACCAGTACCGGCACCGGGCTAAGGAGATTGTGTCTGAAGGGCGGACCATCTCCAACACTTCCATTAGATGCACACTTGATGCGACTGACACCACCTCCAGGGAAGTAAACTCCAGTGTCTTCATACACAGGCATGCTTGACTTCGTATCTCTAGCTCTAAGCCAGGAATTCAACAGCATCTGATCAACATGCCATTTCATGGAGTTGATCAGATGCTGGAGAATTCTTTTTTTTAAAGACACTGATACTGCCAAAATGATGAGGGCTCTCCAGTAGCCAGTGCCTCGTTCCACTTTTCTCCACACACAGTTTCGTGGCTGCACAAAAGTCACCTCCCCAGAGGCTTCCTCCTCTTATCACAGGCCGCAACAGCAGCCCAGAGCATCCTGAGGATACTCCATGGGCAAATATTGTGGAAACAATACCAAACGCGGGGCTAAGAGAGCCGCTCCTTCTAAGCAGTGACCCTTCCTCTTAACCCCCCAATACCCAACACCTGTCTGGGCACATCTGCAGGGGTTCCATTCACAATGGCAAAACAACACCTCAGACCAGTGGGTCCTGGCCATTGTAGTGCATGTTTACTGTCCGGGGCTCACTGCCACACCACCAAATGTCCCACCACACAAACACTCCCATTCCCTTCAACACCAACCACCCCTCCAAGAAGAGGTGACTTTCTAATTCCCCCAAAAGACAGGTCCTTCTGGTACATTCTAGACCTTTGACCCCTCTACAAATACATCGGAGCATTTCCACATGGTCGGGCTCCAAGATGTCATACCACTTCTGCAGCAAGGCGACGTCATGACAGCCCTCGATTTGAAGGACGCCTGTTTCCAAATCCCAATCCGCCCTGCACATCGCCACTACCTCAGATTCATGGTAAGTGAACAGCACTTTCAATTCAAGGTTCTACCCTTTGGTGTTACTACTACGCCCAGAGTTTTCACCAAATGTCTGGCAGTGGTCGCTACTCATTTCCGGAGGAGTGGCATCCACATCTTCCTATTCCTCAATGGCTGGCTAAAAATCTAGCTCACACGCAGTTCACCTTACATCTCTTCACGGTCCGGGCTTCACCATCCACATGGAAAAATCCCACTTTCAGCCACTACAGATACAACTCTTTCTAGGGGTAATATTGAATTCAATCACTGCAAGGACTTACCCCAGTCCTGCTCGAGTACAAGAATTTCAGTCCCTGCTGCCTTTTTTTCATCCGGATCATCAGCTAACTATTTTTTTTTTTACAATCACTTACCTTTTCTTTTTTTTAATTTTATTTATCGATTTTCAAAGCTTGTCATACAATACAGACAGAAGGCAGTGTAAAATAATGACATTGTGGAAGAACAAAAGAAAAACAGTGTTATCAAACAACTCGTGGCCATACGGTATACACACAGAAGGTAGAGTCCAGCTTTGACAATGCAGTTGCAAGTATTGTACATCTCAAATATTAATATTAAGCAGTGATCGCAATTTCAGGGGTATCATGCGGAACAATCGCACGTAAATAGAGCAACAGAGGCCCCCAGATATCATTCGGGCGGGAGGTCACCGGCAACTCCTCCGCATATGACACTAAATTCTCTCTGCAATAGGTCAAATCTTTGAGCCACAGTGCAACTGTAGGACTCCGTTTGCTATCCCTCACCATCGCCACTCGGCAATAAGCAGTGCCACTCTAGCTAGTTTACCTGTAACACCTTTTAGAAAGGGGTGTAGTCCCAATAAACACACTTGAGGTGAGCAGATCAGGGCAACCCCGATCATTTTGGACAGTCTAGCGACCAATTCAGACCAATTGTTCCTCACCTGTCTGCAGGACCAAGCTAGGTTCCAAAAGTCCACACCCGAAGCACCACATCGTGTACATGTGTCTGATTCCCTGAGACCATATTTAAAAAGCCGGTGGGGTGTATGGTAGATCTGGTGAAGGTATTTGAAATGTATAATACGTAAGTTTCCGTTAGATGTGAGGGCGCCAGTCAGAGCACAGCAGTGTTCCCATTCTTCCCGAGTGAGCTGCGGGTCCAGACACTCATTCCATTTACTCAGGCTCTTATCTTCAGGGAGGGCCCTGTCCGCCCTGGCAGCTCAGTATAATTTAGTAACAAGCTTGTGTCGGGTGGGGCTGGTTAGTAAGGTGTGTAATGACACGGACGTCGGGGGTTCTGCAGGGAACATCGAGAAGTGGGCCTGCGATGCTCTCCTCAGTCTGTGAAGCGAGAATGTAAACAATAGGGTTTTATGCTGGATATAGTCAACATCAGCAGACGTCAAAAATGTGCCATGAGGAAATAAATCCTGCATTTTGTCAATGCCCGCCTGAGCCAAGGTGCGCATGATTCCCTCCTCGTGGGTCACTGAAATGTCCGTTTGGTAATCGATAGGTAGCAGTGGAGAGTATAAAGGCAGTTTCCCAGCTATGCGGCCCAGTACCTGCCAGGCAGCAATCGTCGAATTGACGGTGTTGATCGCATAACGGGGCGTAAGTCAACGATTATGTGTTATGATGGAGCTCAGCAATATGGGATGTGCATCCCAGTGCTCCACCGCTACATGCGGAATGGAAGCATGAGATGCGAACCAGAAATGTGCGTATTGCGCTTGCGCACATAGAAAAAACAAATAAATATCAGGTGCATTGAATCCCCCGTACTTATAATCAAGGAGGAGAGCTCGCCATCCCATCCGAGCCTGCTTTCCCCCGCCCCCACCAAACTAGGTGAAGAAGCAGCGAACGCAGCATCCTAAAAAAATGTTGGAGAGAGGGATCGGTACGTTATTAAAAAGATATAAAAATTTCAGCAACACCACCATCTTTACAAGAGCGATGCGATCCGCAAGGGAGAGTGGAAGACGAATCCAACTGTATTTGTTGTTCTAACAGCGTTGTAGCAGTGCCATAGTTCTCTCGGAGTACTCTGTCAGGATCCCGGTGAATCCAGACCCCCTAATACTTAACCGGCTCCATCGCCCACACAAGGGGGAATTCATTCCAGCTCATGCGGAAGTGTGCACGTGGTCAGTGGCATCACTACCGAATTAGACCAGTTTATAGATAATCCGGAGAACCGTGCGAACCTGATGAATTCCAGCAGAACAGTCGCTAAATGAGGGCGGGGTCACAGAATGAAAAGCAGCATGTCGTCACATACAGCAAAATGATGAGCGGACGGTGATGCAAATTGATAGCCGCATATTTGTGACATTGCCTAATGAGACAGGCCAGGGGTTCCAGTGTTAGGGCAAATAACCGCGGTGAGAGGGAGCACCACTGCCGGGTGCCTCTAGTTATGGAGAACGAGTCCGAGGTATGACCCCCCACTCGGACCCACGCTGTAGGGTGTGTATAGAGTAGTTTGACCCAGTTAACAAAAAAGGGAGAGAAGCCCATCCGCTGGAGTACAAAGAACAAATAACCCCATTCGATTGAATCAAACGCCTTGGCAACGTCAAGCATGACAGCTGCCGCTAGCAAGTCAGGAGACAGGGTGTGGAACAGAGCAAACAGAGTGCAAAGATTATGAGAGGTGGACCGTGTAGGTATAAACCCAGATTGGTCTGGTAGGACCAGATTCTGATCAACAGTTGGAGGCGAGTGGCCAATATTTTCGCAAAAATGTTAACATCGGTGTTAATAAGCGATAGTGGCCTGTATGAGTCACAATGAACAGGCGGTAATAATTAATGTCTCATGAAGAGACAGGGAAAGTATGCCGGAGTCATAGGCCTCCGCATACATTTCCAACAAAAAGGGGGTGAGCTCCTCAGCGTAAGCCTTGTAGAATTCAGAGGGAAAGCCATCCGGGCCAGGGGCTTTCTTGTTAGGGAGAGAGGCTATAGCCATGCAGATGTCCTCCACTGTGATAGGTTGACCCAAATAATCCCTCTGCCCCTCTGACAACCATGCAGGGAGCACCTGCGACAGGTAGGCATCGAGTTCCGCAGTGTCTGTCTCGCCTTGAGATGTGTACAGTGTCTTGTATGTCTGTCTGAACTGCTCTGTAATGTCTGGGATGCTATAGTGGTCGTGCCCTGCGTTGTCCGTGATCTTAGTGATTATGTCTTGGCTCATGCGGTGTTTAATTTTCATGGCTAAGTGGTGTCCTGGCCTCACACCCTCCCCAAAGGAGCGAGCCACATGTCGCTTGGAGATATATCGTAGCTCTTCCTCTGCCAATTTTGCGTGCTCAAGTATGGTTTCTTTAAAGGACGCCAGGGTCAACTCACTGGGTGCACATCAGTAGTCGCGCTCGAGGCGGGTCAGCGTAGACTCTACCTTAGCTATTTGGCCCCGTAAATCTTTTAATATGCCAGCCGACGTACTTATGCACGTGCCCCGGATAGTGGCCTCTAATCCTTCCCAGAGTACTCCAGGACTATCTACAGACCCCGTATTGTTAGCAAAGTATGGCCTCGCGAATGGTTTCCAAATAGAGGGGGCCCAACAATGCTTCGGAGCGAAAGCGCCAGGTGAAGGATCGAGGAGTCATCTGGGGAATACAGAGAGTGAGTTGCACAGGGCAGTGATCAGAGAGAGTGCGTGGCAGGCTCTCCACTTCAGTCACTCAGCCCGCCACCCCTTCGCTCACCAGCCAGTAATCGAGACGAGACAAACTGCCAAGTGCTGTGGAAATATGCGTATCCTCAAGTGTATCTACATGTCTGTGTCGCCATATGTCAAGCAGTCCGAGTTCCGCTAGCCTGGAATTAATTACATGAGCAGCCCCTGGCGAATGTCCCTCCCTACCATTGGACTTATCTTTGCTGGGGTCCAGGTGTTGCTTAGGTCTCCCCCCCCCCCCCCCCTCCCCTCCCAGAGAATCGCTGCATCCGGCCAGTCTCGCAGGACCGCAAGAAGACCCTCATTTAGGCCAGGGTCATCCATATTTGGACCATAATAGTTAATGATGGTGGCCAATTTACCTGCTAGTGTACCGTGCACCATAGCATAACGACCTGCAGTGTCAATATGAGTTTGGTGGGCTGCAAAAGTGTGAGTACCCCCCGGCTATAGGAGGAATAGGAGGATGCCAGGCGAAAGCCGGCCTAGCGAGTCCCAACCAGCTGATCAGTGTGGCGTGTGAGATGTGTTTCTTGCAGGAGGGAAATGCCGATGTGATGACATTGTAAGTGAGCTATCACCTGTCGGAACTTTTTCTGCAAATTGAGCCCCCGCACATTCCATGTTAGACAGGCGATTGTCATACAATTACTATGCATATCGAAAGCAGAGTATATAGAATAGGGAATCTACCACATGTCCAAATTGTGAACAGAAAGCGTGAGTAATATCCAGGGCAAAGGGAAACCGTCTAGCCACATGAACAAGCCCCAAATCACCCCCCTCCCCATCACCCCCCACCGACTTCAGCAACCCCAACACGCTAAAGCCATCCCGAACACCCAGGAACAAATCCCCAGTACAGTACCAAGGAAATAACCAATGGAGTGAAACGCCGAGCGCAAACTCCCTCCCGGTATAAGTAGGAGGTGGCCGAGCTATCGTGCCTTTCCAATCCCAGCCCCTGCAACCACATATCATATGAGAATGTGAGGGAGAGCCCTCCCAATATTGTGGTAAAAACGGTATACAGAAAGGGCAGGACAGGTTGATGTAAGCAGAAAGTCATTACCAATCTTTATATTCATGCCACACCCTAGAACATTCCACAGCCCACCAGAGGCCCCACCAAGTAGGATACAGCACAATAATCAATGAAGAACCAGGAGCACTGCACTACTCCAGCGTGCAGGAGTCAAAGTCCGCCTTGCCCATCGGTTGTGTCGTCAGGTCCCGCAGTTTCGTCTCCCCCTGCATGTCTGGGGGACCGGTTGGGACGGGATACAGACTTTCAAAATCCAAAGCTGATTTCGGGCAGTTGAAAAACTTATATTTCCCATTATCCTCCACACGCAACCTCGCAGGATAGAGCATGGCGTACGGTATACGTGCAGCAAGTAGACGTTTTTTGGCAGGGTGGTACTCCCTATGGGCCTCCTGTACCGCCAGCGTGAAGTCTGGCTAAAAGGCAAGGGTGTTACCTTCATGCGTAATACTGCCCTTCTCTCGAGCCAGGCAGAGTACCGCATCCCGGTCTCTATAGTTTAGAAGGCGGGCAATGATAGGGCGAGGCGGGGCACCCGGGGGGTGTCGTGCAGCCAAGGAGCGATGGGTACGCTCCACGATGAGGACTTGCAATAACTGTTCCGTCCCAAATATGTCCCGCAGAAGCTTCTCCACATAGGTCTCGAGGCGGCCCGTATTCGTGGTTTCTGGCAGGCCCGTAATCCGCACATTGTTACGGCGCAATCTAGCTTCCAAGTCTTCATTATAAGCCTGAATGACGGTGAGGACTTTCTCCATAGATGCCGCCTTGTGTGTAATCTGCTGTAAACCATCTTCAGCATCCGAGATGCGCGTCTCGGCTTCCCCCAGGTGCTGTGCTTGCTTGTCCAACTTGGACGACATGTGATCCATGCTAAGATTGAGATTGTCTATCTTGCAATGGACTGCAGGCTGGCCTGCACCGCAAGAAGCGTTTTGTCAATGTTCCTTAGGTGGTCATTAGGAGTGTCCGCCTCCGAATCCGAGGCTGCATGTTGAGCAGATTTGCCAGTTTTTCGGGGTTCAAAGGTGAGGTGTGATTGGCTCTTCCCCATGATATGCAAGCAGTCCAGTAAGCCCTAATACGCTGGTATAACAGTTGAACACAGGCCTCCACAATACCACAATGAAATGAAGTTGATGCAGTGCCCTCGGCGTGATATTCTGCAAGGGGATCAGTGGGGCCACTCCAGTCGTAGTGTAAGCAAGGCACAGCCCCCCCAAGAGCACCAGCGCAAAGCGGACCCCAAGCTAGCGACTGCACAGTGACGATGAGCAGCCGTCACTTGAGCCAATCCAGGATCTGATTGTCTGAAGAATTCTGTTGGCGCCAAGCCCGTAGGGGGGGGACACCACGCGGTTAAAGGTCCAGCAGGCCCGTTCCCCTGTTGGACACCCACACCAATGAGGCGAGGGCGAGGGAGGGAAAGCAGGCCCAGTTACTTTGATGAGGCGCACAGCCAGGAGGAGCACCGGCAGGGCAGACCAGAGGAGGCAGAGGCGAGCAGCGCAGTGGGCAGGTAGGCAACACTGCGCCACACCGCAGTGTATATCCCAGTTGCAGGTCCACAGATTCCAGCAAGACTGGTGGCTAAGCGTCACCACGAGAGGAGCTGCATCGCTGGTGAGCATCCCCCGGGGTTTCGGCATCTCCCACAGTGGCAGGAATACAGGGCGGATGTCAGTGGGAGGGTCCCCCAGGAAGCACTGAAGCCCGGTGCCGGAGTATGCGGGCGTGAAAGCAGCCAGGTGAGGAGCGCTTAGCGGGAAGGCACAGATCGGTGCACGTTAGCAACCCAAAGCGGGCCAGGAGACACAGCGCAGCCCCAGGCAAGCCCGGTGCCAAGAGGCCGCACAGACGGAGGCCCAGAGTCGGCGCGGCCTTCCAGCCACCGCAAAATAGTCGGCTGGGCACCCACCGGCCCTCTAGGACCCACCGCACGGACCGCCACATGCCAGGCTCAGGGAGCCGAGCATACTTCTAGCACTCCCAGCCCACCATCAGCACCAGCCGCGGCCTACCTCAAGCGCCAGGTCCGAGCACAACCCGAGCCACCACGCCGTCAGGGCAGGCCCAAAACCACACAGCCAGTAATCTCTGCTATGGCGATGTTTCTGCCCACAGTATTCGGCCAGGATAGTCCACAGCTTGTTGGGGCACCGTAGCTGTCAGTTGGGGCAGGAGGCAGTGCTGGATGTCGAGGATATTTCACGGATTATGAGCTTGGCCGGCGGAGCAGCTCTACAGAGTGGCCATCTTGCTGTGCGCCCTCTAGAGGATCATCAGCTAAGTATACGCACAGTCATGCGCCTTCTCGGTATGATGGCTTCTTGTATCACCATCGAACCTCATGCCTGATTACACATGCATCCGCTACACGAGTGCCTCGTAACACAGTGGTCATAAGCGGAAGGGCTATGGGAAGATCTATTGTTGATGAAGGCCTGCATCCATTGCTCTCGGCAGTGGTGGAACAGCAACAGTTTGTTGCGGGCAGGCCTTTCCCCAAGTGACCATCACCACGGATGCCTCTCACATGCTAGGGGCGCATCTACAAGACATCACTGTTCAGGGTTTGTGGCCTCCCCACCAGCAAACCTTTCACATAAATTATTTGGACTGGTTGGCAGTCCAATTGGCTCTTTAAGCATTCTTCTGCCATGTTCACCACAAAACAGTCATGATCAAGACAGACAGCATGACTACCATGTACTACCTACCAAAACAGGGGAGCACGCACTCCTCCCAGCTGTTGGGGTTGGTGCAGGACATTTGGCAATGGGCGATTCAAGTCAGGATTCATCTCCTAGCAGAGTACCTTTTTTTGTTTTTTTACAGAGTTTTATATAGCGCAACCTTGACCCGAATCGAGTATCAGAGCGCTTTACATAGCACCATTTACATTACATGAGGACACAGGAGTGGACAACTTTGCAGACCTGCTCAGCAGGATCCAGCAATAAGTTCCCAAGTGGGAACTCCTACCAGAAGTCTAGTTCACCTACTTTCAGTGTTAAGGGTTTCCCTGGCATAGATCTGTTCACAATTGCCGAAAATGCCAAATGCCCAAGCTTCGCCTCCAGGTTTCCACAGTCCATGGGAAATGCTCTGTGGGTGAATTTGTCAGGGATATTTGTATACGCTTTTTCACTTCTCCCACTCCTTCCCTACATGATTCTGAAGCTTCGGCAATCCTCCCTCACCTTAATACGAGTGGCTCCCATGTGAGCCAGACAACCTTGGTTCACAACCATCCCTGAGCTGCTGGTAGTTCCTCATGAGAAGCTACCCAGGTGGATGGACCTTCTTGCGCAACCCTAGGGTTCCCCTCAGACATTCCAACTTAAGACAGCTCAATATAGTGAGGTCCTACACTTTGATTACCTAAATTTACCCCCTGAGAGCATGGGTATCCTCAAGAAAGCCCTTCATCCCACTACTAGTACCTGCTATGCCGCAAAGTGGAAGATGTGCGTCCACTACTGTATACCCAAACACTCTGAAACCAACAGTGCAAAACATTATCTGCTACATGTTGACACTGCAACGCTCAGGCCTTGCTCACACATCCATTCATCTACATTTAGCTGCAGTGGCAACATACTTACATAATAGGGAACACTCCTCTGTTCAGAATCCTTGTTATTAAAGCTTTCATGGAAGAGCTCAAGAGGGTTATCACTCTCAGGATACCCTCAGTCCCATCCTGGAATCTCAATGTAGTCCTCTCAAGACTTCTGCCCCCCCCCCCTCCCCCTTTGAGGCCCTTCATTCTTGCCCTCTACAATTTCTATCCTGGAAGGTGGCCTACTTAGTTGCCATCACTTCCTTGGCAGGTAAGCAAGATTTAAGTGCTCACATCAGAGGAACTATTTCTTTAACCCCTTGAGTGCCCATGACGAGATGGTCTCGTCATGGGCCGCGGTTGCGCTGTGCCCATGACAAGACTATCTCGTCATGAACCCCACCCACTAATGAAACGCCCGGCACAGGGCGTGGAAAGGGCGGGGCACTCAAGGGGTTAAAGGTACACGCTTAGAGAGTAGTCTTTAGAACTAATCTAACATTTCTACCCAAAGTGATCTCTTCTTTCCAGCTTAAGCAGACAATTGAACTACCGGTGTTCCTTCTGCATCCAAACTCAGTAGCAGAGATTGCACTTTACACATTAGACGTAAAGAGGGCCCTCATGTACTACACTGATAAGACACAACAATTTCGTAAAATGCAACAGCTATTTGTAGCCTTTACAAAACCACACAAAGGCAGCACCATTTCAAAAGCAGGGATAGCTCACTGGCTAGTTAAGTGTATTCAAACCTGCTATGTCAAAGCAAAAGGCAGCTCCCTCCTCTGCCAAGGCTACATTCTACACACTAAAAAAGCAGCTCCAATGGCTTTCTTGGGCAACATTCCAATAGTTGATATCTGTAAAGCAGCCACTTGGTCCACACTGTGCACATTCACCAAACATTATTGTGTGGATGTCCTATTGAAACAGCAACCTGCCCTGCGTACACTTTTTCAATGTTCTGCAACTCCTCGGGCTAGCCACTGCCCTATAGGGGGGAACTGCTGTACACTCTATGTAGAGCATATGTCACAACAGCTACACATGCAACAAACTACTTACCCTGTAAGCATCTGTTTGTGGCAAGCAGAGCTGTAGTTTTCTGTTGCATGGACATCTTTAAACATTTTCATGGTCTATTACCATCCTCACCCTCCTGTGGGAAAACAATCTAACCATGAAGTCGATGCCCATGCACATTGCCAACTAAGGAAGGAGTCACTACATCTTGAAAGACCTCTTCCAACAAAACCAAGTTGTTCACGTCCGAGTCCAACGTTAGATGTCGAGAGTATGCAGAGCATGTGAATCTACAGCACTACATGTCACAAACAGATGCTTACACAAGCATTCACAAAATGCAGCTGATCACACTCAGTGCTTGGAGGCCAAGTTTGGGTTAAAAAGCCATTGGAAGAATGTCATGTTATCTTTGAGGTGATATTAATTTAGGTCTGCCCATAAGACCTAGTCCTACGTCTCCACTGTTGTAAGAGGCAGTCAACAAAGGGCTCGCTTGTAACCTGTAGGAAATTTATGAGACTCCCAAAAATAGCATGTTCTGTTTAAATGTTCCTATGTAATTATAAGTTGGTGAGAACACTAAAACTGTTGCCCGAAGACAGAGCCCACCAAATTGGTGACAGGGTATAATTCACAGGGCTGAAGCCAGTGCCCCCCTACAGTTCCGATCTCTGCACCCATGATGCATACTTCCAAGGGTAACTCTGCATGCCCTTGGGCCATGCCCAGCGTGCTCCAGGCGCAAAACTTGGCCTTCGACCACAAACTGTTCCCAGTGCCTCTGCCCACAACGCCATTGGTGTAGACCTGTCTTTTTGCTCGACCTTGGTGCCCATTTAAGTATAGATGTTTCACTTAACACAAAAGTTTGCAAACCACAGCTGACTACTCTGAATAAATGTCTTTTATGTGCCGAGCAGGGTTTGCAAACCATCCATGAACTGCAGCTGATGGCATTTACTGTCACTACCTATTATTCGTGCGTACTTGAGTTCAACAACCATTCCAGGCCCATTAAGTGATCTTTGTCTGCATGATTACGTCGTAAATATTCCATGAACCTTGTACTGAGGTTTACAAATCATGTGGTAAAATGGACGTGCCTTGTGGACCGGGGTCTTCGTAGTTTTAAAATGGAAATGTGCATCTCGCCGTGCACAAAAGCAACGGAGTACACGGACCTTTCAATGTTATGAAGGGCGTGGAATCTGATTGGCTCATGGAAGGGTAACATTTTTAGTCTACCCTCCTTTGTGTGGTTGTAGGCTTGAGAGTCCAACACATCCTTAATGCTGTATTTTACATTAAACAGCAGCCGGAGGGCATATATCCTCACTTGCACTAGGGCTCAAGACACTGACTACGCAACTAATTCAGGAGCGACCGGTATGCATTGCTGGAGCAGCGAGGGGGCAGGCGGACGGGCGGGGCAGGGGTACTAGGGTTCCCGGGGAGGGGGGATACAAAAAAATAACAAAGAAATAAAAATAAAAAACGTACCTGCAGCCGCCTCCTTGCGCTCTTCTGCTCCTCTTCACCTCTTCAGGAAAGCACAGGCTCCCAGAATGCCCTGCGGCCTATCTAGAAGCTGCTCTCGCACATAAGATCAGCTTCAGGATCTGCCTGAGTGCCCTCGAGTTGCGCTCCAGGACAGACTGTGAGAGGGTTATTTATGAGCCCTTGAGTCACTTTTGCTCCACCGGTGATGCACCAGCAGGGTAAAAACTGAGCCATGTTGCGTCATATTTACAAAGTGACGCATCAAGGTAGATGCATCACTTTGTAAACCCCTGCGTCACATTATACCTGTGCCTGCAGAGGCATTAAAAAGGGGTGAAAAAACAACAAAGCCTCGTTAACAAGTAAATGGTCCAAGTACTCAAAAACTGTCTGTGTGTGTGCCCGGGAAGCTGTCTCAGCCCGGGCTGACACACACAATAGGGAGGGGTGGTTAATGGGGCGAGGGGCTGAAGCCCTATGAGCCCTATGGGCGCCTGATCATGCCAAACAATAATGTTGATAATCAAAAACGACTCCTAGAAGCGAACACTTTCCCCCCAGTGCAGCATCTGTTTTCTGATTCCCTGACTATGGGATAGTATTCGGTGTCAATTTACAGCTGAAGCTTCAACAGTTATCCATCTTCTCGGTCG
Organism: Triturus cristatus; assembly: GCF_964204655.1. NCBI lineage: Eukaryota > Metazoa > Chordata > Amphibia > Caudata > Salamandridae > Triturus > Triturus cristatus. Next base: position 1,092,630,489 of record NC_140580.1, read on the forward strand.
AAATCGCTATAAACAGGCACTACTATTTGCCTTCTTAATGAAGAGTGACGCGCGGCGCTGAAAATAATGGACACCACACAGTTGGGTGGTTGAGGGTGGGAAGACCTCGCGCGGTCTTCTTGCCGTTTATTCATCCCCTTGGGTCGAGCCCGCCCGAGGGGTGTGTGGATGCGTGTGCTGGGGTTACATTGTTTAGGAGAGCCTGGGTGGCTCTCTACATCCCTCCTTTCTTTTAGTGACTTGCGGCAGGTCCTTCAAGTTCATTGAGAGGTGCACGCAAAGTCTTTGAGCATTTGGCTCGGCGCAGGGTTGGGCCGGAGACCATACTTCTGGCTCCGGGAGCTGGAGCTGCCCACTGCGCTGGATGGAGTATTCGGGGGTGGCTCAGTCAACACGTCATGACGGGTGGGACCAGCCATGGGGACAGACTCTCCACTCGCAAGCAGCTGGGCGACGGACTCAGTGTTCCTGGCGAGACAGGTGGGGAGAGACTCGGGGTGTCCTCTCCTTGGTCTACGGCACTGCGCAGTGCTCGGTTGAGCGTTCGCACCAGACGTTCCACCTCCCCGTTGGCTTGAGGCCACAATGGTGTGATCTTGCGATGATGAATTGCTTTGCTTTCAAGGTACTCTTGGAATTCCCAGCCCTGGAATGGGGGTCCATTGTCTGACCTGATTTCCTCGGGCAGACCCATCAGTGCGAACGTCTTATCCAGGACTCTCTTTACGTGTGTGAACGCCGTCGATGCCACCACCTCCACGACGGGGAACTTCGAGAAGGAGTCGACCATTACCAGCATGTTGCGTCCGTCGGGGAAGCTCCCGAATCCAAGGCTAACTTTTGCCCAGGGGGTCTCACTGGGTTCTTCGGTGATCACTGGTGCTGGCGCCGGATCTCCCCCTGTGATGGTGCAGGCATGGCACTGTCTCACCATTTCTTCCACCATGGAGTCCATTGCCGGGAACCCGACCTTGTTTTGCAGCCTGGCTTTCGTCTTAGCGATCCCCTGGTGTCCAACATGCGCGAGCGTGACAATCTGTTTCTGCAGCCTTTCTGGAATTACGATCAGATGACCTCTCAAGATGACCCGTTGCTCATCCACACTGAGTTCGTGGCACACTTGCCAGAGCTGTTGTCGAGGGTGGCTGACTTCCGTCCTGAGAGTGCGGGTTCCACCAATGAAATATGCCCAGCAATTGTTCACCAGCACAGTTTTCACCCGGGATAGTGTCTCATCTTCGATAGTGGCACAACCGATCTCCTCGAGCGTAATGGCCGCGGGGCACGCTCCTTACGACACCATCTTCACAAACGCCTCTGAGTGGCATGCATCCGCTGAGGATCCTGGAGGTGACACGAACTCAGGGTGGCGTGATAGGTAATCGGCCGGGTTGTGGGCCCCGGGACGAAACATGACCTTGAAATTGGAGGACTGCAGCTGCACCGCCCATCGCTCTATCCTCGGGGGCGCCAGTCTGGACGATCCTGCGAAGAGCGGGAGTAAGGGCTTGTGGTCAGTCACCACGTGGAACTCTTGGCCGCACAAATATAGGTGAAAATGTTGACACGCCCATTTTATGGCCTGGGCCTCCCTCTCGATTTGGGCATACCTTGTTTCAGTGTCAGTGAGGACCTTGCTGGCGTAGGCTACCGGCCTCCAGACCTCTGGGCAGTGCTCTTGAAGAAGGACTGCTCCAAGGCCAACTGGACTGGCGTCAACGATCAGTTCAGTGCACCGCCCCGGATGGAAGTAAGCCATTACCGATTTGTCCAACAGCGCTGCCTTGATGTCATTGAACGCTGTATTGGCGGCCACAGTTCACTCCCACCTGTGGTCGTCGCGTGTGAGAGCACGGAGCGGTTCTGACATGGCTGCAAGATTTGGAATGAATCTTCCACAGTATGTGGCCATGCCGAGAAAGCTTCTTACTTCGGTGGGGTTCTTCGGGGTGCTTGCTGCGGCCTTCTTGGGGTCTACTAGGAGTCCCTCTCTGGTGAAGGTGTACCCGAAGCAATCAACAGATTCCTGGTAGAATGAGCACTTTGACTTGTGAAAGGTTAGCCCGCAGTCTTCTAGTCTCTTCAGGGTGGCTCGGAGATGAGTGTGGTGGTCTTCCAAAGTGTCTGAGAATACCAGGATATCATCACTGAGGTTAATCACGCCCTGCAGACCCGACAGTGCTTCTCTGATGGCGTTTTGGAAGACTTCGGCTGCCGACGACACCCCAAAGCTGAGTCTCTTATACCTCCGGAGGCCAACGTGCGTCGAGAAGGTGCTTGGGTTTGGGGGCCACGACCAGCGGGGATACCCATGGGGTGGGGCCAGAGACCTTCTCAATCATGTCAAGATCTTCAAGCTTTTTCAGCTCTTCCTCCACCTGGTGGCGAAGATTGAACGGCACTCTCTGGTGCCTTAGGGCGACTGGTCTCACTGTGGGGTCGATGTGGAGTTTGAACTTCTTCCCCTTGAGTTTCCCTAGGCCAGTGAATAATGCTGGAAACTCCTTCAGGATAGCTTCGGCATGGGCGTCATGGATCTGGTTGGCAAAGAAGACGAGTCCCAGGTCTTCAGCTGTATGGCAGCTAGGCAGTGTCCCCTTCCTTCCTTCTGTGATGTGGAACCGGGTCTCCGTGGTGTACTTTCTGCTGGCGACTTTGGCATGGATGACCCCTCGGAGAGGAAGTGGATCTGTCCCTCCGTACGTGTAAATCCGGGCTCTGGAGGGTGCAAGCGGGGGCCGTGGTGACAGGCGGTCATATTTCTCTGAGTCCATCACGTTGACGGAGGCATCAGTGTTGATGAGGGCCTGAACAGCCGTTCCTTCCACTGAGACGGAGCACACGGGTGGTGGCCTTTGGCGATGGTCGGTCCTGCTGACATACGACACGACAAACACTTTGTCGTCATCATCCTCAAGAGCAAGACAGCGCTGCTGGACTTCCCTTGTCGATGGCGGGTCGTCGATGGAGACCTGGCGAAGGCGTTGCGACATGCCTCGCAGCTTCGAAGGAGTCTGCCTGAACCGACCGCTGCCACACACTTTGGCGTAATGGCTGAGCTTGCGGCAGCAGGAGCATGTCTTCCCTTTCGCTCTGTAGATGGCTGTCACTGAGTGATCCTCACCACAGTATCCACACTGCCCTCCGGGTTGCATTCTCGGCGCTTGGCGGGCTGTGTTGGGGCGTCGTTGGATTGCCTCGACTTTCTCTTCTTTGATGGGCACGTGCCTGGACGCATGTGATGCGGCAACGGGTGTGTGTAGGGCGGCCTCCATTTCGTCAGCCCGAACATCCGACAACTAGTGGGAGCGGGCCAAGACAAGGATCTCGCCCAGCGAGATCCCAGGTTGACGAAGGATCAGCCTCCACAGGAGTTTGGAACGGCACCCCATGATGATTTGGTCTTGTATCTCCTCCCTATGATCCGTGAAGGTGCACGTGCTGGTCAGCCGGCGCAGCCGCGCGTAGAATATGTCGACAGACTCCGTGTCCGACTGCGACGCCCTTCTGAACTTGAACTTCTCGAAGTCGGGGTTAAGTTGGGGGTCAAAGTGCCTGTTGAGCGCGGCGACCGCTGCATCGTAGTCGTCGTCGTTGCCTGTGTTGGGGAGCATTTCAAAGAGGTCATAGATTTCTGAGCCTCCATAGTAGATGAGTAGCGACCTTTTCACGGTGCCATCGGTCTCCCTGGTGCCTTTGAAGTAGTGGTTGAGTCGTCCGACCCACGCTTTCCATCGTGGCGCTGCTGTGGCATGGTCTGAGGCTTCGCTGAACGGCGTCAGTTGTGCAATGGCCGTATGACTGTGCCCTGGGGGTGGTGTGTTTGCACACCGGTCCTGGTTTCCTCCCCCAGCCTGCTGGACAGCAGCTCCATTTGCAGCTGGGTCCCCCGTGATAGCTGCGCGCCTGTGTGCAGGTGCGGTTCTGCAGTCCTGGCGCTAGGGGATCACAACTGCGCTTGCGCGCCGGTGCGGGGCCACGTGCGGCTGACTGGACTGTAGACCTTGATGACGAAGGACCCCGGTGGGAGCAGGTAAGTGGCATTGACCTCCCTGTAAGACCGTCTCCTCTGATGCCCCTTCAAGTGTGCGTTCACTTTTCCTTCCCCTTTTTTTTCTTATGCCTTGCTGGACCACTGTTATTCTTCAGCAAGTGTCACTTTGGCACAATGCAGGCAGCACGCGGGGCAGCTATAGTGACTGGGGTCCTGGCGCCAGATGAGGAGCAGGGCCTGAGTAGATGCCTACGGGGAGCCGTCTCTCCCACTGATGGTGCCAGTGACGTGAGTGGGAGGCTGCAGTACCGCAGCTGGCCACAGCGCTGGGGACAGACGATGCGAGTCACTCACTGCGTAAGAGGCCTGCACCGCCAGCTGAACACCGCCAGCTCCTGATACACAGGGAGACGCGTGGGCGGGCGCAGAGTAAGGTTGCAGGGTGAGTGAGCTGGTGCACGTGGGCCGCAAAGGTGGCGGCGGCCGTGGCGAAGAGCAGAGACGCCGGGCAGGATCCTCGTCTCCCACACTGGAACGGAGCATCGCAGGTGGGCACCGAACGCTCCCAGCTGTCCGGAGCGTAGGAGGCGGTGCACACGTGCAGTGTGACCGGCCTCATCGCCAATGTAGCGCGGTGGGGCCACGTGTATAGGGCCACCGCGTCACTGCAAATAATGGACACCACATAGTTGGCTGGTTGAGGGCGGAACACCTCGAGCGGTCTTCTTGCAGTTTATTTATCCCCTTGGGTCGAGCCCGCCCAAGGAGTGCGTGGATGCGTGTGCTGGGGTTACATTGTTTAGGAGAGCCCGGGTGGCTCTCTACAAAGAGGAATGTCAAATGTTTATTTTTTAATGAAGATATGATGTGCCTGTTACAATGTGGCTGATTCCTAAGACCTGTCCGGGGAGTATCTAACACAGGCATGCCTTAGAGGTCTGTCGGCAGAGTTGTAATACTGCAGAGGTTATGGAGCAAAGACTTGGGAAACCTAAAATTGCTTAGAGGTGAGATTATTTCTTTTATTTCAGGAATAATACAGACTTTCCAGCAGATTGTAGTATTTTTGCATTCTGAAGTAGTGGCATGGACGGCGGTGGCGGTGGTCCGGTATCTTAGTATCCGATTATACCATTCGCAGCAAGACTTGTTTGAAGGCAAGATTGCGCTTCCCAAAATAATGTTCTCCCACGCCTTTTACGCTGCTTTGTCGATGTAATGGTATTTCCTCCCTGACGGTTCTCCTGGGACACAGATCAAATCATGGTGGGGGCTTTGCTATGGGATGGCTAACGCCGACAGATGACCCTTACTAAACTCCAGCTATCCTTGGGACGAGGTGGGCTAGGTGCACCTTAATTCGAGTTTTATCACCTCGAGGCGCAGCTCTAGTGGGTGGCCTGGTGGCTGGCAGGCATACATATATAGGAAACCTACGCTGGGGAGGACTCCCTTCCCATTCATATTCTTTGTCAGCTACTCCACCCCACCATAAAAATGCATCGCTCCTGGTCCCTCCATGTTTGGGTGGCTCAAATGTGCCTTGCCAGGATCACTCCCCTAACCAGACCCTACTCCCCTGCCGTTCCTTCCAGGACCCTTTGGACACTTATTGGCCGACCACCTGACACCGTGGCATGAACTTCCTTTGGGTACAGTGGGCAGACTCCTCCGCAGTGGTCACCTCCTTAAGTTTCACCAATTATGCCAGGAGAGTGGGTGAGCGCCGTCCCCTACAAGGAAGTGGAGAAGTTCGTGAAGGAGTTCAGGCTGAAGGCAACCGCCTCTGCCACATGGACCCTGAAGCTGTGGTAGAGGGGAGGGCGCCGATCGGTTCGCTGATGTCCTCTGCTTGTATCTGGCAGGATCATGATATTTCCCCCGGCCAATTCTTGCTAAACGGACAGCTCCTAGCAGTGATTCGGACGCTCTGGCACGTGGTGGAAGTACAGCCCCCTACACATGAGGTAATACATTCTTTACACATTATAGGGGAGGGCAGAACCTCCTAATATGGTTAAGCAAAGCAATCAAAGAGTACACAGGGATCCCACTGGCACACCTGTAAGAGATTTGGGAAAAGGATTTGGGATGTCCCCTAAATGATACTAGGCCCGGTTCCAAGAATTTATATCTGAATGGGCTACGGGTGTGCTCGGGTGGGCCAATGTGTGCTCAATTTTTGACAATTCTGGAGGTAGCCTACAAGCGCTATATTTACATTACATTACATTTTCTTACAAACAGTGATACAGAGCATGTGGAGAGTTATTTGAGAGTAAAAGCTGGCTTCAACTAAAGCACCTGGATGCAAAGCAGATTGTAATCGTAGTTCCAGTTTAAGGGGGTCCCTGTAACCACACCCAAGCCTTTGCATCTTTGCAGTAGGAAGCCTGGCTATTTACAATTTGCCCAACACCTATTTCTGTGCACACTGTGGTCTTTGTAACTGTGTATTTTCATGTCCGTATTTTGCCTTTATTGATAAGAAATTAAAAAAAAATAGTAACACATTTGGAACAATAGAAAGCGGTATTCTTGATACCTGTGAGCCATTTTCATGCCTGGCAATTGTAAAGCTGGTAATTGCAGTCAAAGAGGAAACCCTCTGGGGCGTATCACGCAGAGAGCCCAGGGTGCAACAGCCCACTTTCTGCACCCTGGGGGAGTACTACGGTATTACAGAAGGGGCCACTTGTGCAGCCCATTCTGTAATACTGATAGCGCTGGCACACATGTAGAGGCAGCATTATCTTCAGAGCGCTTTCTCTCATTATCACAGGAGCATGACCCATGCAAATGAGGGAATTACTTTGCCTCTGCTCTCGTCCCATATCAGGGATGCAGGTGCAGGGGCAAAAACTAGCCTTCTGGAGTGTGCCAAGGGCCTACCATGGGCACCCAGACATCATCCTGCAGGCAGGTGCATCACTAACCGCACCTACCTGCACGGATCTCTCCCCACTTTAAATTGCAGGCAGCATGCCACCTGCATTGTGAAATACATGGTTTCGATACAAACAGCTGTTCTGTATTTCATTGGAACTGCTGCCCCCCAGGGCAGGCACGGGTTCCGGGCTGTCCTGAGGGTAGCGCATTCATTGTAACAGGATGCATTGTCCCTGTTTGTGCCAGCACACCTGTATAAAAGTACCCAGTGACGCAAACAGTGACCATGCTCCCTGTCTGTAACAGAAGCCTTGTTGTTGTTTGAAAACTCTCTAACAAAAACTCATCCATACATAAGTTTGTTGTGAGCTCCATCTCACATGTTGTCAAATTCTGTTTCCACTCATTGTGCGACAGAAAGGTGTGTGGTGCTCTCACAGGCTGTAAGAACTGCAGATATATTTTCATGAAGTACTGGAAAACTTCAGCTTAATCATGCACCAGTTCACAAATGGTGTCAACATCTGCACCAGTGTAGCTCGGTGAGGTGAGATATGTGCCTTCAGGGTGCAGAGGAATGAGGTGGTGACAGCACTGACATGGGCTGTCATGTTGAGTTTGCATTCGGTGATGATGTCTAGGTTCTTGACATAGGTGATGGGAGTAGGTCCTAGCTCTTTTGGCCACCAGTGTAGTCACACAGAGAAGAGCTTTCCCCAAAGATCACAACTTTAGTCTTCTCAGTGTTCAATTTGAGCCAGTTGGACTTCATTTATCATTCATTGGTCATTGTGATATATATACTCGAAGCAGATTCATCTAAACGGATAGAAGCACTGAGAGCTTGTGGGGCTTGTAGTTTTTGAGGCCCTGTTTGTGAATAGTGAAAGTTTGTACTTGTGTACCTCTAGAGTATGGGATCTACAAATGTAAATGTGCGGTTTGACTAACTATTGCATGTGTGTGTGTGTGTGTGTGTGTGTGTGCCTGTGGTGTTTTTGTGCATCTGTGTGGCATGGCCATTCTGGTGTAGGTGTTTCTGTGTGCATCGTTCGTTTGAGCCTGATGTCAGTGTCCTTACATGTTGTGTGTATGGGTATAAACGTGTTTATGCATGTGGTAGGTGCTTGTATGTGGTGTGTTTTGCATTCTTTAAACACTGAATGGGTGTGCAAAATTATATTGATAAAATGACACGATAACTTATTTGAGGCACGCAGACAGCATGTTTTTCCGGAATGCATATGTGATGCAGCTTTGGGTCCTGAAGTTCAAAAGGACCACACGCACTGCAGCTTCTGTGCATAAATCAGCAGCTGCACAACCTCTCACTGTAACAGCAAACTTTATCCAACCTAGGGACATATTTACAAAGAAATGAGGCAGTGCTGCAATTAATATAGCTGCGCCACGCTGCGTCATTCAAAAAATGCAGGGATGCACCGTATTTACAAGAATACGGTGCACCCCTGTGTTTTCTCTTGAGCCGGCGCAAAAAAAAGCTGCCTAGTGCCAGCGCAGGCACCCTTTCACAATGGTGCAAGGGTGCCTGCGTTGCAGGAATGATTGTGTTTTTGCAGGAAGGGACACCTTCCTGCACAAAAACAATAACTAATGGTGTTTTGCTCTTTCTATGTGTGCTGCAAAATGCAGCACGTATTGAAAGAGCAAAAAATGAGGAGAAATAAAAGTATTTTGTCTCGTTGCGCCACTCAAATGTCTCCTTTTCAAAGGCGTTAATTTTTGGCGCTGCCTCCGATTTACAGCTCTTTGAAAATGTGGGGTAGTGTCAAAAAACTATTGGAGAACGCCCACAGCAACACCCATTGCATGCCCCTTTGCCGCAGAAAACTGTGGCAAGGAGGGCCATGTTTACAAGGCGGCATTAAGCCACGCAAATGTGCTTAGAGCCGCCTTGTACATTTCGAGCAGGGATTTGCGCCACCGGAGCGTTGGAAAAAGTGACTCTCTCGTGGCGCAATGCCATTGTATATATGCCCCCTAGTGCTTTGCAGGGAAATGTAGAAAGTAACTGAACACTATTTAGGAAATGTGACCAAATAGAACAGATTAAAGTTTGTGTTTAAAATTGTACATATTTGGTTTCAACATAGCTCTATAAAGTATATGCTGCAAAATATGCAGAGACTGTCCATTTAACTGAAAACCAGACTTTGATCATGGCAAAAGTTTAGTGGTATATACATTATAAAATATACCTTGGAATTAATTATTTAGTTCTGAGGTAATTTTGGATAATTAGCCTTAATGCCACCATGTGTATATCATGCCACATTCAATAACTCTTGGTAGCTCTTTATTGAACTGAATTTCAGTACCATTGCTAATACATGTGAAGAGTAAGATCACTATAAAGAGGACCACTGAAAATATGCAGCAGGGGAGTACCAATGTGACAGGGTTGACTGAATTATGCAGCACGGAAAGACAAATAATGCGGCGTAATGAGGCACATTTTGTGATAGTATTACTCATGACTTTGTCATTTTTTTACACTTGTTATCACTATCTGGGCATACTTTACACCTCGGTAGTACAAGTTTACCACCCAAGCATAGCAATAAGCAACAAAAAAAGTGTTCAGTCAGCCTTTGCGAAGGGCCTTCAACTTTGGAGCAACAAGTGTTACAGTATTTTTAGCAACTTTTGACCTATTTGAGCCAGAAACCATTTTTTTTTTTTAAATCTGCAGATTATGCATCAGATAATGGATTATGTGGCAAATCCATAATTATGTGGAGAACACCATAGCCACAAAATTGCATATTTTCAGTGTCCCCGACTATCACCTGGGAATGTGCAATGTAGTGCGACAAGATATTACAATATGATAGGCATACTTCTGTAACCCTGCCACACTGGTGAGAATAAATCCAGCCTAGCCCAATGTCTTATTTGAGATATAATGATTACTTACTGTACCACAACAGCTGGCTGAGAGCAGACACACGCACATGTCCTAGTAGGCATTGTTATTCCACTTTATGGCTTCTCATCCAATGAGTTTTAAGAAAAACAAGGGAACCCCAATACGTGAACCTGGGGTGAAATATGCAGTAAAAAACACAATGGTTCGGGTGTGGCCAAAAGGTCCAATAATAAAGTGATCCTAAGGAGAGCACTTATGGTTAGAGAGTTGAAGATTAATTATTTTAAAGGTCCAAAAAAAGTAATAATGTACATAGAGACATAAGTCAGTTCATGTGAAACATTTATTTCCACAACAATAGAATTCAGGTGCTCACACAATAAGAGGACCTCTCTCACTAAACGTGAACAGCCAAGCAGCATGACACGCTGAGCTCCTCTCCCAAGACTTTCCAAACATGAACAGGGAGTGACTTTAACTAAACTTATTGGCAGAAAATCATTAAGCGCAATTTATACAGCTGACCCTGCCTTTCAAGTTTACACACACGTGATATTCTCACGCTCGTACCTTCAGCGAATGAATCTGGGTGAACTCGTCTACCCTCAGCTGTTTTCTGAAGCCCTCAATTGCTCTTCCTTGCGCTACGAATAATTGCATCAATTGAGCTTGCTCACCCGTTATATGTCCTGATGATGATCTCGAACAGTTGAGATCGAAACGCCGTTGACCCTTTACAACAAAACTCTTCCTATTCTATAAAGTTGCTTGAGGAGTTTTACACAATTGTTGTCAATGCGATGCCGTTATTTTAAACTTCACCATCACTCTGCACGTCACGCCTCTTTCACTTATTGTGTGAGCACCTGAATTCTATTGTTGTGGAAATAAATGTTTCACATGAACTGACTTATGTTTCTATGTACATTATTACTTTTTTTGCTCCTTTAAAATAATTAATCTTCAACTCTCTAACCATAAGTTTCTCATCCAATGAGGCATGAACTGCCACTATTTAAATAGTACAATGCATGCCCCATTCTACAGTACATATCTGCGTGCATCCTACACAGACTAAACTACAAATAGTCTCAGAACCTCACACAGAAGCAGCCATAATTGAGGTGCTGAGGCCATTTATAGCCCTGGGTCCTGGTGGCACTGCACCTGCTGCATCATTGGCAGGTAAACCACTGTCCCCTCTACCCAAACACACACCTCCCCACTGAAGCTTGCCTCAGACATGAGTTAGGGTTGCCTCTGGGCTATTTTCTTTTTGCCGGCATGACCAGTATTTTTAATATCTCAGCCAGTACAAAAATAGGGAAAATCATCTAAAGCAGGTATTTATTTTCCTTATCAGTACATAATTAAAACAGCTCTTATTAAAATGATGCACTTTATAATGTATTTTTGAGGTTCCTTGATGACCCCTGACTGATAATTCAGGTAAACAAATTGAATAAAAATCACATTGAGCTGGAAGAAGCACTTCCAATACAAAAAAATATATTTATAAAGTGCACAGCTACCTAAAAAGGTGTCCAGGCGCTATCGATGAGCATGTCCACATGGTTCATGGGTCAAATCAGAAGGGGCCTAAACTAAGTCGAAGAGAAACGTCATAGTCTTCTTAACAGATGCTTTCTCTGTGGCCTCTTCTGCGGTGTCTAGGCGGGCCAAAGGTCATGTTTGGGTGGACCTGGCCTACCCGCTAGAACTGGGCCTGCATGATACTGAGGGGCATATTCTCAAGGCGATATCGCCACGTTAGCAGCACTTTTCAGCCGCTAAAGCAGCAATATTTTCATCACCGTATTCTCAAGCTGTCGCTAACAGCCGTTAGCGATAGCTTTCATGCAATAGCGGCTGCAAATAACATCGCCAATGATGTTAACGACAACTAACGCTAATCATATGCAATGTAGGCGTTCTCGTGTTAAAAGGCTTGCTAACCCCACTTTGCGATAATCTCAATGATCGCCCGGACCGGCGATGCGACAAAAAACACACACGCTAAGGCCCGTTAGCTGCTGGAACTTAAGACCAGGAAAAAGGAGGTCTTAAAAATGGTGATAAATAGGAGTATATAAGGGGGACTAGCCCAGAGCCTCATCTGAAGACCCACTGATGCCATGGAGGTACTCATCATGCAGCTTGGAGCACCAAGAAGGCCACAACAACCACCGCGACCGCCACCTCCCCCAGGGCTACCACTAAGGCTATGCAGAATAGACAGCGGGTCCATCGCCGATGCCTCAGCCTCATAGACCTAACGCCATTGCCCACTACAGGCTCAAAAGGACATCCATCTGGCGCATCCTGACCCACATAGCCCACAGGCTGATGGATCTAACACAGCGGATAACCAACATCCCTCCGCAAACAAAGCTGCTGGCTGTGCTGCACATGTTGGCCTCTGGTACCTTCCAACCAACAACTGCCAGAGTCGGAGGAGTCTCACAGCCAGCCCCATCAAAGTTCTTCACAACTGTCTTGGATGGCATCATCAACCTAATACCCCAGCACCTTCACTTCCCCAACACTGCGCAGGAACAGCATGGGTACTAAGCAAAAGTTCTATGCCATAGCTGGCTTCCTGCTTGTGTTGGGGGTAATTGACTGCACACATGTCCTACTTGTGCCTCCTGCCGACACTGCGCACACATACCGCAACAGAAAGCACACACATTTCATCAATGTGCAGGCTATAGTGGACCACTGGGACCTGTTCACCAATGTCCTAGCCAAGTTCCCAGGCAGTGTGCATGATTCATACTTCTTCCGCCAGTCCATCATCAACCAGCGCTTTCAGGATAGCACATATGGAAATGCACTGCTTGTTGCTAAGTACTAACTGAACACACCACACACCTCAGCTCCACAATCATGGAACGCACAACTGTGAGAATGCACACGTTCCAAACTCACATACAACATGCCCACCTACCAGACACAACAACATAAGTAACTGTGGGAACTGGGGCCAGCCATGTAGACAAACCATCCCCAAAGCCATAGCCCCTCTGCCACACCATTGCAAATGTGGGGAGGGGTGGGAACCATGTATGTGCAATGGAGGGACTCAACCTACGAAGAAACACTGTACACAAGGCGGTGGTGTGCGGTACAGTCTTGAGTGTGCAGAGCACATACATGTCCATGTGGGCATATAGTGCGTGTGAGAAGTTGGCCTGATGTATGATGTCACTAGTTCTAGTGTACACCTTATATTAGTCCAAATACCCTTATGGTGATTGGTTGTAAAGTCAACCTTATAAACCAGCTATCCTAGTGGTAGCATGGACAAGAGCAGTCTTAGGCTAAACTCTGAATGGCATGTGAAGCCAGCTGTGATACCATATATAATCCCTTGAATACCAAATGAAAGGACACCACAACAGATATATATATAAAATAAAGTGTATTTATTCTAGTCAAACCCTCAGCACTCTTTATGAGATTAGAGGTAAGTACAACACAGTCTTATTCAAGCATACATTAAGTCACACAGGTAAGTAATACAGTTAGGCCATAGGGGCCACGCAAACCATATACTAAAGAAGTGGTATAAGGACCACTGTCACGGAAATAGAATAGGCCTGGGCCTAGGGAATCGCTGGGGCTACACTACACTAGCAACAGTTAGGAAGTGGGAGGCCCACGGGATTCAGGTGCAGAGTGGAAACACTCACGCGTAATGCGTAAAAGTCAATAGCAATAGTACAGTTTAGAAATAGATAGATTTAGGACACTTCCGGAGTAGCTAGGAAGTCGAGACTGGAAAACTAGACACTAGGATAGTCACTATCCTGATGAGCACCGGAGTACCCAAGTTACCTAGCCCACAGGCTGCGGGTGCATAGGGGTGAAGTTGCGTCGGGTTTTGTCGTCGACTCCTATGGATGCCTGAAGAAAGATGCTGACAGGCAGTCAGTGAAGAGTGTCCGGTGGATCCCAAGGCTGGGATCAAGGAGAGAGGAGACCTGCAAGCAGAAGGGACAGAGTCAAGGTCACTAGCCAGTGACCACGTGGAACCAGGAAGGAACCAGGTGATGTCGTGAAGATTACAGGTGAAGGTGAAGCTTGTCGCTGCAGCCACGAGGACCAGGGAACGTCGAGGACAACCAGGACCAGGAGGCGAGCTGTCCCATGAAGGCTCTTGCTGTCGGCGGCGTCGAAGTTGGACTAGGACTCACCAAGCCTTGGCAAGCGGAACCCACGAAGAACGGAGGACTTGCTTCTGGTGCAGACCAGGAAGGTCTGGGATGCCTCTCTTTTTCAAAGAAGCAGGAGCCAGTCTGGAGGAGCCAAACCAGCGCTGAAGATTACGGGATGCGTCGTCACAAAGGCCACTAGCCAGCGGGCAAGCAACCGGACAGACGCGGCAAGCAGGAAAATGCAGAAGGGCCCCACGCAGGACTCGTGGAGTGTGGGGGGCTGGTCTTCGGTGCAGATGGTGCTTGGGGTTGGGGCTTCTCAATCCCCGGTGCACAACTTCGAGGGTGCCTCAGAAGCTGCGCTTGAAGATACTAGCCACTTTTCCCAGGTAGCCGGTCCCACGTCTCTCGTCGCCTCCAAGGATCTCAGCTCTGCTGTGGATGTGGATCAGGGTCAGAGAAGTCTGGAAGTCAAGGCTCTGGTCGGGCTCTGCAGTCGGTCCCTCGTAGAACTTTAGCAAAGCAAAGGGTAGTCTGTTGATGGTGCCTGTTTGCACAGGGTAGCCACTCCTTGGCCACAAGGGAGATTCTTCAGTCTTCTTCTTTCGTCGAATGTCGAAGGTCCAGAGTTTCTGTTCAAGTTGCAGGTTCAGGATAATCTAAAGTCTTGAGGCCCAACTCCCACTCTTATACTAATCTGGGGGGTTGGGATACCTGCTAGGTCACGCCTTATGGGTGGGACCTGGGAGGGGGTGGTTACACCCACTTCCCTTTGTCCAGTTTCGCGCCAGAACTGGGGCTGGAGTGCCCCAGCGCCGGTTTGAACTGGACTATGCAAGGAACACCTTGTGTGCCCCAGGCATGTCTCATTCCTTTCAGCCCACCCTGCCCCAATACACTAAAGGTTGTCTGGGGAGGTGCTAGCACCTCCCCAAGCAGGAAACCTATTGTCCAGGCCTCCCTGGCTGGGATCACTCCCAGCAGCAGGAGGTCAGACTTGTGTCGTGGCAGCAGCATCCATTTTGTGATGCTGAGGCTTTGGTCAGAGGCTAACAGTAAAGTATGATTTTAACATGTCTTTCCCTCTAGAAGGGGGGAATAATATCCTCATGTCCAGAAATGGTATGGGGGTATTATTCCACAGTGTTAGACACCTTACACGACATGTTTCGATAAAGCCAAACCATAGTTACCATAACCGTTTAAGATTATAAGGCACTTTAAGAGTATATGGTAGGCTATATCATAGAACAGCTATAAGGACATGGTTCCGAAAGCTGCAGACAGGCCCAGCTCATGCTAGAGCACCATCTCACATGTTACCAAGCACTCTGCCTCCAGGATTGTTAAGGCCTGCCATAGGAGTGGCTGATAGGTACACATGTGTCTATATGTAAGTTAGGTATAGGAATACTACACCTAAGCAAGGGGTGATTACACGACCTTGCCCCAGCTGAGTGATCAGCCAGTTGCGTCAAAATGGAAGGCCAGGCCAGGGGTGGCATAATACATGCTGCAGCCCCTGGTAGGCCTAGGGTACACCTATGCCCTGGGTACCTAGGGTACACTGTACAGGGGCCAATAAGGTGATCCTATCCAAATGGGTTATGCACCTAAAGTACATAGTATCAATTTAGAGAGAGAACAGCAGGGCTGTGGGTCTGATTAGCAGGCCCACAGCCACATCTAAGTCGAAAACCAGTAAAGCAAAAGCAAAAAGTGGGGGTGAACATAGAAAGCAGACCCTACTCTCCTACAGTGCGTCTCCGTTGTCCAGCCTGATGGCAAAGACAGCGTTGGTGACTGACCTACCTGACCAATTGAAGGTAGCATGGAGGATGCAGAGTCTGTCAAAGCTGCTGCAGACCACTGCGTATACCTGTGTGTACATGGAGAGGGAGGAGTCGAGTACGATGCCTAGGTACCTAGAGTTGTCGGGGGCTGCCGAAGGCGGAGGCCCACCAGATATTGCCACATGCTGATGGGGTGGTCACAAGGACTAATGTCTCCTCTTTGTAGAGCACCCCCAGCTGTTGAACATCTATGTTGCAACTTGCAGCAATCCTCCATGGAACCCCAGTCTGGTGAGTGTGGGCGCCTTGTTGAGGGAGAGTATGAGCTAGGTGTTCTTGTAGGTGGTGATGTCCAATGGTTCCCTTCATGTAGTTCCAGTTCTACTTCATCATAGGGGTCTTCCCGCCCCTCTACGGGACGGGGCGTGCTACGACCAGCGTGTACGTGGGAGCACTGTTCTTGGTAGGACTACTATGTGTAGTGCAGGGGTGTGCAAGGAAGGGTCAGGAGTGAGTGGAGAGTGATGTTAAAAAATACCTGGCTTACTGGACTAGGAAAAAATTTTTATTCTGCCATCTAAGCTGGTATTAGTAAAAATGTGGGGATGGAGGGTGTATGCCTCAATGAGCTTGACCTCCTGATGTCGACATGTTTCGAAGCTTACCCCAAGCTTCTTCGTCAGGACCTAAGAAGATCCCTTCCAACAATGCACTGTGATGTGGTGAGAAATAGCGGGTGTAAAAATAAACATAGGAGGTAAATAGCCTCCAAAAGTTGGTACCGCCCCACTGGGTCTTACGTACTCCTTGTGACTTGCTGCAAAAAGGATAATTTCCTCATGAGCTCATTTACCGGGTGGTTGAAGTGCCAAAATAGGCTACGCCTCCTAGGATCAATGTCCTGCTGGAAAAACCACCCCGGTCGGCTCCGGAGCTATTTACCTCCTATGTTTATTTTTACACCCGCTATTTCTCACCACATCACAGTGCATTGTTGGAAGGGATCTTCTTAGGTCCTGACGAAGAAGCTTGGGGTAAGCTTCGAAACATGTCGACATCAGGAGGTCAAGCTCATTGAGGCATACACCCTCCATCCCCACATTTTTACTAATACCAGCTTAGATGGCAGAATAAAAATTTTTTCCTAGTCCAGTAAGCCAGGTATTTTTTAACATCACTCTCCACTCACTCCTGACCCTTCCTTGCACACCCCTGCACTACACATAGTAGTCCTACCAAGAACAGTGCTCCCACGTACACGCTGGTCGTAGCACGCCCCGTCCCGTAGAGGGGCGGGAAGACCCCTATGATGAAGCATGACACCAAGGGCCCTTTTGGTGTGTGAGGGGTATTTTAACAACAGATGTGTATTCTCCACGACCGTGGGACACACATGGTATGAATGGGAATCTCTTGGTATGTTATACATGCGGGTGGATCCCTTTGTTTAAGTACGCTTGGTTGGGAGGAAGTATCCACCTCCACCACTCGTTGAGTGGAACCTCTCTACTCCCCCCCTTGTTTCTCTTTCCGTTCCAGTTCTACTCCAGGCGTCTGCAGATGCATCAGTCATCTTGGATGTTGTTGGTGAGCGAGGTGGCATTCATAGCACGCTGTATGTTGGAGTTCCTTATTGGGGCAAGTGTGCATGCGCAGTTGGAGATACATGTGTGGAAATTCCGGACAGCGCTGTTGGTGTTGGCTGCAGCGATGTGGGTGTTGCAGTTGATGGTGGAGTGTACAGGATCCCCGGTGACTCTGCTCCTGTAACTCTGTGTGGCACCGGCTGTGGTATTTGATGTCATTGGGTTTCACAACGAGGAAGTGTAAGCTGTGCTGGTCACACCATGGACGTTGAGTGGTGTTGATGAAGTGGACTCAGCTTCCACATGTGAAGATGGGGTCAAAGGTGGGCCCTGACTTGAGGCTCAGTGTTGACAAGAGTTGGCTCTGTTCAATGTTAGCAAGCATCTGCCAGAGGGTAATGGATTTGGAGTTGCTGAGGTATGTGAGGTGGAGGCTCCGCACATGGATGAGTACGTAGTCCATGGAGTACATGACGTGGCGTGTGTTGATGTTGATGGTGATTGCGCAGCTTTCCTGCCCTCTGTGGGCCCTGCAGGAGAGGGTGCGGCTGACTGTTGCTTTGTGGCAGCTCTGGGTCGGAAAGTGCAGGTATAGTGCATTGGGGAAGGTCTAGCGGCAGCAGCTGAACAGAACATGAGCCATGTCTGGTGTGGCCCATTGGCATCTAAACTTTCCCCTCGTGTTGACTGCGAGGACTGTGAGGACTGCGGGTGAGTGGTAGTGCTAGACGTTGAGAGAGCCAGCTGCTGTAGGTGTCAGGCTTGCCGACATGTGCAGACAGGCTTGACATAGGTGCGCTGTTGGAGTGCCAGTGATGCAACCGCGCAGCGCACACAAGTAAATAGGCTCGGGGGATGGAGGAGCAGCAGCTGTGAGGCAATGTAATTCGCATTGATGCTGGTCATTTTGTCAGAAGCGACACATGGCAAACATTATTCCCAAAGTAGCACCAATCACACACCACAAAACTATTAACACTGCCCACACAGCATGCATAACTACAAATGGACACATATCTCCATTTCATGTTACAGGTGATCAAGGATATGCATTCACCCCATGGAAGATGACACCTCTCCGAGCCACCAACACCCAGGCCCCAGAGGCAGTATAATTTGGCCCATGGACGCACCTGGGGCATTGTGGAGCGCACATTTGGCGTGCTAAAGTCACGTTTCTGGCGTCTTGACATCACAGGTGGAAGAATGTTGTACAGCCCAGGAATAGTGTGCAAGATTATCATAGCATGTTGTGTATTGCACAATATATGTGTACGCACCAATGCCCCATGGATCCAAGTACCAAATACACCGGACGATGCTCAGGATGATGAGGAAGATGAGGCAGGTGGAGCACACCCCACAACTTCTGCAGCAGGAACAGCACGCAGGAACAGAATCATAAACAATTTCTTCACCTGAGCACGTCACATCGTGACTGTCCTTAGCAATCATATATCAGTTCTAAATGACCAGAAGCACAGCATATGTAAATTAAAAACACTACACGCACACACCCTTTGTGTGCATGTTTCTCCTCCGAATGAGTACATCACTGACAAGTGTAAGTGTAACATTAAGGTGCCGATTCCGATTCTGTAAAACCCGGGTACGAATGGTCGTACGGAGCGTTTTCTCCGTCCGACTCGTACCCGGGAAAACCACCTTACAAACCCGCAAGTACGATTCGTACAGAAATACCATTTCCGTACGATTCGTACAAAACACCGACCGGCTAAAATATACCCACAATTCCAATCCGGGACACCGCGTACGTGACGTCCGGACGGAGTCAGGCAGTGTTTTACGAACCAGCAAGTAAGATTCGTGCCTACGTCACTCCGCACGTAGCATTTTTTACGGGAGCCAAAAACTGCCGGGAAATTGAGGATGATGCGAGGAAGGAGCACCTGTACGCGACGGACAGCCATGGACCCCATCCTACGTGTCATCCCAGCCCTCATAGCCTACGACCTGGTGCACAGGAACCGACGCAGACGTCGCAGAAGATCAGAACAACACCCAGGGGCAAAGGTGGGGGGCAGGGGCAGGAAACATAACCCCCACCCAAGGCAAAATGTATACATGCCCTGTACATACCGTACCTCCAGGGACTGGTCACTCGGGGGGGGCGTGTCCACCAAGGCCTGCGTCCCGCCGCAACGGAAGTGGACGCGTCCCGTCTCCACAACAATTATGGTACGCACCGTACCCACGCCTTAAGAGCGTGGGTACGGGTCGTACCACGCCTACCCTTACGTCACCCCAACAATGGTGGTACGGCCCGTACCCAGGCCTGAAGAGCGTGGGTACGGGTCGCACCACGCGTACCCCTACGTCACCCCAACAATGGTGGTACGGCCCGTACCCAGGCCTGAAGAGCGTGGGTACGGGTCGCACCACGCGTACCCCTACGTCACCCCAACAATGGTGGTACGGCCCGTACCCAGGCCTGAAGAGCGTGGGTACGGAAAGCACAACGCGTACCCCTACGTCACCCCAACAATGGTGGTACGGCCCGTACCCAGGCCTGAAGAGCGTGGGTACGGGTCGCACCACGCGTACCCCTACGTCACCCCAACAATGGTGGTACGGCCCGTACCCAGGCCTGAAGAGCGTGGGTACGGGTCGCACCACGCGTACCCCTACGTCACCGCAACAATGGTGGTATGGCCCGTACCCAGGCCTGAAGAGCGTGGGTACGGGTCGCACCACGCGTACCCCTACGTCACCCCAACAATGGTGGTACGGCCCGTACCCAGGCCTGAAGAGCGTGGGTACGGGTCGCACCACGCGTACCCCTATGTCACCCCAACAATGGTGGTACGGCCCGTACCCAGGCCTGAAGAGCGTGGGTACGGGTCGCACCATGCGTACCCCTACGTCACCCCAACAATGGTGGTACAGCCCGTACCCAGGCCTGAAGAGCGTGGGTACGGGTCGCACCACCATTGTTGGGGTGACGTAGGGGTACGCGTGGTGCGACCCGTACCCACGCTCTTCAGGCCTGGGTACGGGCCGTACCACCATTGTTGGGGTGACATAGGGGTACGCGTGGTGCGACCCGTACCCACGCTCTTCAGGCCTGGGTACGGGCCGTACCACCTTTGTTGGGGTGACGTAGGGGTAGGCGTGGTACGACCCGTACCCACGCTCTATAGGCCTGGGTACGGGCCGTACCCCTACGGCACCCCAACAATGGTGGTACGGCCCGTACCCAGGGCTTCAGAGCGTGTGGGCGGGTGGGTGGGTGGGTGTCGTGCTACGATCCACATCAGTGGACAGAGACATAGGGGTGTGTGCCTATCACTCCCAGTAGTGCCCAGGCATATGAGGGGTGGGTGCAGAGGAACCCCAGCAGTGCCCAGACATATGAGGGGTGGGTGCCTATCACTCCCAGCAGTGCCCAGACATATGAGGGGTGGGTGCCTATCACTCTCAGCAGTGCCCAGACATATGAGGGGTGGGTGCCTATCACTCCAGCAGTGCCCAGACATATGAGGGGTGGGTGCAGAGGACCCCCAGCAGTGCCCAGACATATGAGGGGTGGGTGCCTATCACTCCCAGCAGTGCCCAGACATATGAGGGGTGGGTGCCTATCACTCCAGCAGTGCCCAGACATATGAGGGGTGGGTGCAGAGGCCCCCAGCAGTGCCCAGACATATGAGGGGTGGGTGCAGAGGACACTTTGCAATGCCCAGACATATGAGGGGTGGGTGCAGAGGACCCCCAGCAGTGCCCAGACATATGAGGTGTGGGTGCCTATCACTCCCAGCAGTGCCCAGACATATGAGGGGTGGGTGCAGAGGCCTCCCAGCAGTGCCCAGACATATGAGGGGTGGGTGCAGAGGACACCCAGCAGTGCCCAGACATATGAGGGGTGGGTGCAGAGGACACCCAGCAGTGCCCAGACATATGAGGGGTGGGTGCAGAGGACCCCCAGCAGTGCCCAGACATATGAGGGGTGGGTGCCTATCACTCCCAGCAGTGCCCAGACATATGAGGGGTGGGTGCAGAGGCCTCCCAGCAGTGCCCAGACATATGAGGGGTGGGTGCAGAGGCCTCCCAGCAGTGGACAGAGACATGGGGGTGTGTACATCATCCTCCCATTAGCAAAACTCCATGGGTGCATGAAGGCATCCACAATGTGCGACTATGTTGATAGTGCCATGACAACACATCACTGACAGCAGTGTCCTACTCCCATGAGGATGGATGTCCTTCCCCCACTGCATGACACACCACATGTGGGTGTGATGACAAATTACACATGCATACCCACCCCTGGCGGTGGCAGCACAATACACACACTGAGATCATGCAACAAGACTGTATCCTCATGTGAAACCCCACTAAACTAAGAGAGCCTAAGGGAACACACACTGTCACCCACATTCCAGGACTGATAGGAATGTACAGGTGCTGGGGCAGCCAACAAGTTATTGCCTCCCATGGAAGGAAAAGGGTGGAGTACCCACAGATACAATGCCCACAATTGTCAGTCAGGTGCCCAAATACCCTGTAGAACAAGTAACACATGTGTGCTAGGCTGGGAGTACACACATGCATGGTGCGGAAAAGGGACCATGTCCACATTAAGCCATGGCAACATACTCCATACACAAGTATAGTGACTATCAAGGATGGCACAGACGATGCAGGCGTAAACATTGCTGAGCAGGCATGGGCAAAGTTGAAGGGATCCCTCACACAGCAAGGAACTGTAGACACAGGTCAGCACAACAATTGGGAAACACCCTGCAGGGAAGAAGTCAGGTGCCACAGAGGAAGGAACACTCCTTGGGACAATGTCACCATACAGTAAGAGCTTACATGACCAAAGATTATTTGCAGAGACCTTAGCGATAGCTTTCATGCAATAGCGGCTGCAAATAACATCGCCAATGATGTTAACGACAACTAACGCTAATCATATGCAATGTAGGCGTTCTCGTGTTAAAAGGCTCGCTAACCCCACTTTGCGATAATCTCAATGATCGCCCGGACCGGCGATGCGACAAAAAACACACACGCTAAGGCCCGTTAGCTGCTGGAACTTAAGACCAGGAAAAAGGAGGTCTTAAAAATGGTGATAAATAGGAGTATATAAGGGGGACTAGCCCAGAGCCTCATCTGAAGACCCACTGATGCCATGGAGGTACTCATCATGCAGCTTGGAGCACCAAGAAGGCCACAACAACCACCGCGACCGCCACCTCCCCCAGGGCTACCACTAAGGCTATGCAGAATAGACAGCGGGTCCATCGCCGATGCCTCAGCCTCATAGACCTAACGCCATTGCCCACTACAGGCTCAAAAGGACATCCATCTGGCGCATCCTGACCCACATAGCCCACAGGCTGATGGATCTAACACAGCGGATAACCAACATCCCTCCGCAAACAAAGCTGCTGGCTGTGCTGCACATGTTGGCCTCTGGTACCTTCCAACCAACAACTGCCAGAGTCGGAGGAGTCTCACAGCCAGCCCCATCAAAGTTCTTCACAACTGTCTTGGATGGCATCATCAACCTAATACCCCAGCACCTTCACTTCCCCAACACTGCGCAGGAACAGCATGGGTACCAAGCAAAAGTTCTATGCCATAGCTGGCTTCCTGCTTGTGTTGGGGGTAATTGACTGCACACATGTCCTACTTGTGCCTCCTGCCGACACTGCGCACACATACCGCAACAGAAAGCACACACATTTCATCAATGTGCAGGCTATAGTGGACCACTGGGACCTGTTCACCAATGTCCTAGCCAAGTTCCCAGGCAGTGTGCATGATTCATACTTCTTCCGCCAGTCCATCATCAACCAGCGCTTTCAGGATAGCACATATGGAAATGCACTGCTTGTTGCTAAGTACTAACTGAACACACCACACACCTCAGCTCCACAATCATGGAACGCACAACTGTGAGAATGCACACGTTCCAAACTCACATACAACATGCCCACCTACCAGACACAACAACATAAGTAACTGTGGGAACTGGGGCCAGCCATGTAGACAAACCATCCCCAAAGCCATAGCCCCTCTGCCACACCATTGCAAATGTGGGGAGGGGTGGGAACCATGTATGTGCAATGGAGGGACTCAACCTACGAAGAAACACTGTACACAAGGCGGTGGTGTGCGGTACAGTCTTGAGTGTGCAGAGCACATACATGTCCATGTGGGCATATAGTGCGTGTGAGAAGTTGGCCTGATGTATGATGTCACTAGTTCTAGTGTACACCTTATATTAGTCCAAATACCCTTATGGTGATTGGTTGTAAAGTCAACCTTATAAACCAGCTATCCTAGTGGTAGCATGGACAAGAGCAGTCTTAGGCTAAACTCTGAATGGCATGTGAAGCCAGCTGTGATACCATATATAATCCCTTGAATACCAAATGAAAGGACACCACAACAGATATATATATAAAATAAAGTGTATTTATTCTAGTCAAACCCTCAGCACTCTTTATGAGATTAGAGGTAAGTACAACACAGTCTTATTCAAGCATACGTTAAGTCACACAGGTAAGTAATACAGTTAGGCCATAGGGGCCACGCAAACCATATACTAAAGAAGTGGTATAAGGACCACTGTCACGGAAATAGAATAGGCCTGGGCCTAGGGAATCGCTGGGGCTACACTACACTAGCAACAGTTAGGAAGTGGGAGGCCCACGGGATTCAGGTGCAGAGTGGAAACACTCACGCGTAATGCGTAAAAGTCAATAGCAATAGTACAGTTTAGAAATAGATAGATTTAGGACACTTCCGGAGTAGCTAGGAAGTCGAGACTGGAAAACTAGACACTAGGATAGTCACTATCCTGATGAGCACCGGAGTACCCAAGTTACCTAGCCCACAGGCTGCGGGTGCATAGGGGTGAAGTTGCGTCGGGTTTTGTCGTCGACTCCTATGGATGCCTGAAGAAAGATGCTGACAGGCAGTCAGTGAAGAGTGTCCGGTGGATCCCAAGGCTGGGATCAAGGAGAGAGGAGACCTGCAAGCAGAAGGGACAGAGTCAAGGTCACTAGCCAGTGACCACGTGGAACCAGGAAGGAACCAGGTGATGTCGTGAAGATTACAGGTGAAGGTGAAGCTTGTCGCTGCAGCCACGAGGACCAGGGAACGTCGAGGACAACCAGGACCAGGAGGCGAGCTGTCCCATGAAGGCTCTTGCTGTCGGCGGCGTCGAAGTTGGACTAGGACTCACCAAGCCTTGGCAAGCGGAACCCACGAAGAACGGAGGACTTGCTTCTGGTGCAGACCAGGAAGGTCTGGGATGCCTCTCTTTTTCAAAGAAGCAGGAGCCAGTCTGGAGGAGCCAAACCAGCGCTGAAGATTACGGGATGCGTCGTCACAAAGGCCACTAGCCAGCGGGCAAGCAACCGGACAGACGCGGCAAGCAGGAAAATGCAGAAGGGCCCCACGCAGGACTCGTGGAGTGTGGGGGGCTGGTCTTCGGTGCAGATGGTGCTTGGGGTTGGGGCTTCTCAATCCCCGGTGCACAACTTCGAGGGTGCCTCAGAAGCTGCGCTTGAAGATACTAGCCACTTTTCCCAGGTAGCCGGTCCCACGTCTCTCGTCGCCTCCAAGGATCTCAGCTCTGCTGTGGATGTGGATCAGGGTCAGAGAAGTCTGGAAGTCAAGGCTCTGGTCGGGCTCTGCAGTCGGTCCCTCGTAGAACTTTAGCAAAGCAAAGGGTAGTCTGTTGATGGTGCCTGTTTGCACAGGGTAGCCACTCCTTGGCCACAAGGGAGATTCTTCAGTCTTCTTCTTTCGTCGAATGTCGAAGGTCCAGAGTTTCTGTTCAAGTTGCAGGTTCAGGATAATCTAAAGTCTTGAGGCCCAACTCCCACTCTTATACTAATCTGGGGGGTTGGGATACCTGCTAGGTCACGCCTTATGGGTGGGACCTGGGAGGGGGTGGTTACACCCACTTCCCTTTGTCCAGTTTCGCGCCAGAACTGGGGCTGGAGTGCCCCAGCGCCGGTTTGAACTGGACTATGCAAGGAACACCTTGTGTGCCCCAGGCATGTCTCATTCCTTTCAGCCCACCCTGCCCCAATACACTAAAGGTTGTCTGGGGAGGTGCTAGCACCTCCCCAAGCAGGAAACCTATTGTCCAGGCCTCCCTGGCTGGGATCACTCCCAGCAGCAGGAGGTCAGACTTGTGTCGTGGCAGCAGCATCCATTTTGTGATGCTGAGGCTTTGGTCAGAGGCTAACAGTAAAGTATGATTTTAACATGTCTTTCCCTCTAGAAGGGGGGAATAATATCCTCATGTCCAGAAATGGTATGGGGGTATTATTCCACAGTGTTAGACACCTTACACGACATGTTTCGATAAAGCCAAACCATAGTTACCATAACCGTTTAAGATTATAAGGCACTTTAAGAGTATATGGTAGGCTATATCATAGAACAGCTATAAGGACATGGTTCCGAAAGCTGCAGACAGGCCCAGCTCATGCTAGAGCACCATCTCACATGTTACCAAGCACTCTGCCTCCAGGATTGTTAAGGCCTGCCATAGGAGTGGCTGATAGGTACACATGTGTCTATATGTAAGTTAGGTATAGGAATACTACACCTAAGCAAGGGGTGATTACACGACCTTGCCCCAGCTGAGTGATCAGCCAGTTGTGTCAAAATGGAAGGCCAGGCCAGGGGTGGCATAATACATGCTGCAGCCCCTGGTAGGCCTAGGGTACACCTATGCCCTGGGTACCTAGGGTACACTGTACAGGGGCCAATAAGGTGATCCTATCCAAATGGGTTATGCACCTAAAGTACATAGTATCAATTTAGAGAGAGAACAGCAGGGCTGTGGGTCTGATTAGCAGGCCCACAGCCACATCTAAGTCGAAAACCAGTAAAGCAAAAGCAAAAAGTGGGGGTGAACATAGAAAGCAGACCCTACTCTCCTACAGTGCGTCTCCGTTGTCCAGCCTGATGGCAAAGACAGCGTTGGTGACTGACCTACCTGACCAATTGAAGGTAGCATGGAGGATGCAGAGTCTGTCAAAGCTGCTGCAGACCACTGCGTATACCTGTGTGTACATGGAGAGGGAGGAGTCGAGTACGATGCCTAGGTACCTAGAGTTGTCGGGGGCTGCCGAAGGCGGAGGCCCACCAGATATTGCCACATGCTGATGGGGTGGTCACAAGGACTAATGTCTCCTCTTTGTAGAGCACCCCCAGCTGTTGAACATCTATGTTGCAACTTGCAGCAATCCTCCATGGAACCCCAGTCTGGTGAGTGTGGGCGCCTTGTTGAGGGAGAGTATGAGCTAGGTGTTCTTGTAGGTGGTGATGTCCAATGGTTCCCTTCATGTAGTTCCAGTTCTACTCCAGGCGTCTGCAGATGCATCAGTCATCTTGGATGTTGTTGGTGAGCGAGGTGGCATTCATAGCACGCTGTATGTTGGAGTTCCTTATTGGGGCAAGTGTGCATGCGCAGTTGGAGATACATGTGTGGAAATTCCGGACAGCGCTGTTGGTGTTGGCTGCAGCGATGTGGGTGTTGCAGTTGATGGTGGAGTGTACAGGATCCCCGGTGACTCTGCTCCTGTAACTCTGTGTGGCACCGGCTGTGGTATTTGATGTCATTGGGTTTCACAACGAGGAAGTGTAAGCTGTGCTGGTCACACCATGGACGTTGAGTGGTGTTGATGAAGTGGACTCAGCTTCCACATGTGAAGATGGGGTCAAAGGTGGGCCCTGACTTGAGGCTCAGTGTTGACAAGAGTTGGCTCTGTTCAATGTTAGCAAGCATCTGCCAGAGGGTAATGGATTTGGAGTTGCTGAGGTATGTGAGGTGGAGGCTCCGCACATGGATGAGTACGTAGTCCATGGAGTACATGACGTGGCGTGTGTTGATGTTGATGGTGATTGCGCAGCTTTCCTGCCCTCTGTGGGCCCTGCAGGAGAGGGTGCGGCTGACTGTTGCTTTGTGGCAGCTCTGGGTCGGAAAGTGCAGGTATAGTGCATTGGGGAAGGTCTAGCGGCAGCAGCTGAACAGAACATGAGCCATGTCTGGTGTGGCCCATTGGCATCTAAACTTTCCCCTCGTGTTGACTGCGAGGACTGTGAGGACTGCGGGTGAGTGGTAGTGCTAGACGTTGAGAGAGCCAGCTGCTGTAGGTGTCAGGCTTGCCGACATGTGCAGACAGGCTTGACATAGGTGCGCTGTTGGAGTGCCAGTGATGCAACCGCTCAGCGCACACAAGTAAATAGGCTCGGGGGATGGAGGAGCAGCAGCTGTGAGGCAATGTAATTCGCATTGATGCTGGTCATTTTGTCAGAAGCGACACATGGCAAACATTATTCCCAAAGTAGCACCAATCACACACCACAAAACTATTAACACTGCCCACACAGCATGCATAACTACAAATGGACACATATCTCCATTTCATGTTACAGGTGATCAAGGATATGCATTCACCCCATGGAAGATGACACCTCTCCGAGCCACCAACACCCAGGCCCCAGAGGCAGTATAATTTGGCCCATGGACGCACCTGGGGCATTGTGGAGCGCACATTTGGCGTGCTAAAGTCACGTTTCTGGCGTCTTGACATCACAGGTGGAAGAATGTTGTACAGCCCAGGAATAGTGTGCAAGATTATCATAGCATGTTGTGTATTGCACAATATATGTGTACGCACCAATGCCCCATGGATCCAAGTACCAAATACACCGGACGATGCTCAGGATGATGAGGAAGATGAGGCAGGTGGAGCACACCCCACAACTTCTGCAGCAGGAACAGCACGCAGGAACAGAATCATAAACAATTTCTTCACCTGAGCACGTCACATCGTGACTGTCCTTAGCAATCATATATCAGTTCTAAATGACCAGAAGCACAGTATATGTAAATTAAAAACACTACACGCACACACCCTTTGTGTGCATGTTTCTCCTCCGAATGAGTACATCACTGACAAGTGTAAGTGTAACATTAAGGTGCCGATTCCGATCCTGTAAAACCCGGGTACGAATGGTCGTACGGAGCGTTTTCTCCGTCCGACTCGTACCCGGGAAAACCACCTTACAAACCCGCAAGTACGATTCGTACAGAAATACCATTTCCGTACGATTCGTACAAAACACCGACCGGCTAAAATATACCCACAATTCCAATCCGGGACACCGCGTACGTGACGTCCGGACGGAGTCAGGCAGTGTTTTACGAACCAGCAAGTAAGATTCGTGCCTACGTCACTCCGCACGTAGCATTTTTTACGGGAGCCAAAAACTGCCGGGAAATTGAGGATGATGCGAGGAAGGAGCACCTGTACGCGACGGACAGCCATGGACCCCATCCTACGTGTCATCCCAGCCCTCATAGCCTACGACCTGGTGCACAGGAACCGTCGCAGAAGATCAGAACAACACCCAGGGGCAAAGGTGGGGGGCAGGGGCAGGAAACATAACCCCCACCCAAGGCAAAATGTATACATGCCCTGTACATACCGTACCTCCAGGGACTGGTCACTCGGGGGGGGCGTGTCCACCAAGGCCTGCGTCCCGCCGCAACGGAAGTGGACGCGTCCCGTCTCCACAACAATTATGGTACGCACCGTACCCACGCCTTAAGAGCGTGGGTACGGGTCGTACCACGCCTACCCTTACGTCACCCCAACAATGGTGGTACGGCCCGTACCCAGGCCTGAAGAGCGTGGGTACGGGTCGCACCACGCGTACCCCTACGTCACCCCAACAATGGTGGTACGGCCCGTACCCAGGCCTGAAGAGCGTGGGTACGGGTCGCACCACGCGTACCCCTACGTCACCCCAACAATGGTGGTACGGCCCGTACCCAGGCCTGAAGAGCGTGGGTACGGAAAGCACAACGCGTACCCCTACGTCACCCCAACAATGGTGGTACGGCCCGTACCCAGGCCTGAAGAGCGTGGGTACGGGTCGCACCACGCGTACCCCTACGTCACCCCAACAATGGTGGTACGGCCCGTACCCAGGCCTGAAGAGCGTGGGTACGGGTCGCACCACGCGTACCCCTACGTCACCGCAACAATGGTGGTATGGCCCGTACCCAGGCCTGAAGAGCGTGGGTACGGGTCGCACCACGCGTACCCCTACGTCACCCCAACAATGGTGGTACGGCCCGTACCCAGGCCTGAAGAGCGTGGGTACGGGTCGCACCACGCGTACCCCTATGTCACCCCAACAATGGTGGTACGGCCCGTACCCAGGCCTGAAGAGCGTGGGTACGGGTCGCACCATGCGTACCCCTACGTCACCCCAACAATGGTGGTACAGCCCGTACCCAGGCCTGAAGAGCGTGGGTACGGGTCGCACCACCATTGTTGGGGTGACGTAGGGGTACGCGTGGTGCGACCCGTACCCACGCTCTTCAGGCCTGGGTACGGGCCGTACCACCATTGTTGGGGTGACGTAGGGGTACGCGTGGTGCGACCCGTACCCACGCTCTTCAGGCCTGGGTACGGGCCGTACCACCTTTGTTGGGGTGACGTAGGGGTAGGCGTGGTACGACCCGTACCCACGCTCTATAGGCCTGGGTACGGGCCGTACCCCTATGGCACCCCAACAATGGTGGTACGGCCCGTACCCAGGGCTTCAGAGCGTGTGGGCGGGTGGGTGGGTGTCGTGCTACGATCCACATCAGTGGACAGAGACATAGGGGAGTGTGCCTATCACTCCCAGCAGTGCCCAGGCATATGAGGGGTGGGTGCAGAGGAACCCCAGCAGTGCCCAGACATATGAGGGGTGGGTGCCTATCACTCCCAGCAGTGCCCAGACATATGAGGGGTGGGTGCCTATCACTCCCAGCAGTGCCCAGACATATGAGGGGTGGGTGCCTATCACTCCAGCAGTGCCCAGACATATGAGGGGTGGGTGCAGAGGACCCCCAGCAGTGCCCAGACATATGAGGGGTGGGTGCCTATCACTCCCAGCAGTGCCCAGACATATGAGGGGTGGGTGCCTATCACTCCAGCAGTGCCCAGACATATGAGGGGTGGGTGCAGAGGCCCCCAGCAGTGCCCAGACATATGAGGGGTGGGTGCAGAGGACACTTTGCAATGCCCAGACATATGAGGGGTGGGTGCAGAGGACCCCCAGCAGTGCCCAGACATATGAGGTGTGGGTGCCTATCACTCCCAGCAGTGCCCAGACATATGAGGGGTGGGTGCAGAGGCCTCCCAGCAGTGCCCAGACATATGAGGGGTGGGTGCAGAGGACACCCAGCAGTGCCCAGACATATGAGGGGTGGGTGCAGAGGACACCCAGCAGTGCCCAGACATATGAGGGGTGGGTGCAGAGGACCCCCAGCAGTGCCCAGACATATGAGGGGTGGGTGCCTATCACTCCCAGCAGTGCCCAGACATATGAGGGGTGGGTGCAGAGGCCTCCCAGCAGTGCCCAGACATATGAGGGGTGGGTGCAGAGGCCTCCCAGCAGTGGACAGAGACATGGGGGTGTGTACATCATCCTCCCATTAGCAAAACTCCATGGGTGCATGAAGGCATCCACAATGTGCGACTATGTTGATAGTGCCATGACAACACATCACTGACAGCAGTGTCCTACTCCCATGAGGATGGATGTCCTTCCCCCACTGCATGACACACCACATGTGGGTGTGATGACAAATTACACATGCATACCCACCCCTGGCGGTGGCAGCACAATACACACACTGAGATCATGCAACAAGACTGTATCCTCATGTGAAACCCCACTAAACTAAGAGAGCCTAAGGGAACACACACTGTCACCCACATTCCAGGACTGATAGGAATGTACAGGTGCTGGGGCAGCCAACAAGTTATTGCCTCCCATGGAAGGAAAAGGGTGGAGTACCCACAGATACAATGCCCACAATTGTCAGTCAGGTGCCCAAATACCCTGTAGAACAAGTAACACATGTGTGCTAGGCTGGGAGTACACACATGCATGGTGCGGAAAAGGGACCATGTCCACATTAAGCCATGGCAACATACTCCATACACAAGTATAGTGACTATCAAGGATGGCACAGACGATGCAGGCGTAAACATTGCTGAGCAGGCATGGGCAAAGTTGAAGGGATCCCTCACACAGCAAGGAACTGTAGACACAGGTCAGCACAACAATTGGGAAACACCCTGCAGGGAAGAAGTCAGGTGCCACAGAGGAAGGAACACTCCTTGGGACAATGTCACCATACAGTAAGAGCTTACATGACCAAAGATTATTTGCAGAGACCTTGTGATGGCACGCAGATACCAGGGTCCTCCCCATGAGCAGCACACTACAACATTTCCCAGACACCTAACACATTATCACCACCCCAACTCAGGGAGCAGCAGCACCAACAGCAATACCAGAAAAGCATTCTTGTGCAAATGAAAAACAAAATGCTTTATTCAGCATAAAAAACAATTGGATTTGAAATGTACACTATATACAAGGCCCATAGGCCAGTCCATATGCGAATTCGGGGGGGGGGGACACATTGGGACGCGTCTCCCCTAGCTTGCCTGCACAGTTCACAGTTCCTTTCCATCCACAGGGCGGGGGGGATCATGTGGGGGGGAAGGACCAGGCACCGCAGGGACAGGAGGGGCAAGGGTAGGTGTTGTGGGTGCAGGGACGGACGACTCCACCACAGGGGGTGGGGCAGCGCCAAAGGTGGTGGTTAGGATGGCGCTGCACACGGTCACAAGGTCTGCCAGCGTCTCCCCTGCACCCGAAGGAACCACAGGCCCCAAGGAGGAGGGGGGGGGGGGTCAGAGGGATGGGTTGCAGTGCTACTGGGGGAGGGTGTGGACAGGGGGGGGACTCAACTCCCCTGCCTGGGGACTTCCTCGACCGCTTGCGGGGTGGTGTCACACTGGGGCTGCGGGACAGACTGGCCATGAAGGACTCTTTGTCCGACTGTTGGGCAGGGGAGCCAAGGGGAGTGGTTTTGGAGGAAGTGGGTCGTGAGGACTACGGACTCCCGCTGTGGCTGCGTGGCTGCCGTGGTGTGTGTGCATGGGGATGTCTGGGTGTGCTTGGGACAGGCATGGGAGTGGGAAGTGTGGATGGGGCAGGGGTAGGGGGGGACGGAGCGCTGCAGGAGACCCACTGCTGCCGTCAGTGACGAGTCCATGGACCTCAGCAACATCCGTTGGTCAGACATCGCTGATGACATGCCCTCCATGTACAACACCATCTGTGTCAGCCGTCTGGTGTGGCCATGGAGGACATTAAGCAGCGATGTCTGACCAACCTGCAACTGCCGCAGGATGTCCACAGACTCGGCATTGACGGCAGCAGGGGAGACAGGGGCAGGGGGTGCGGTGCCTGGCACGAAGGAGATATGTGGTCGCCTAGCACGGACAGAAGGGACCCGAGCAAGTGGGAGGGCGGTGATGGGAATGGAGGGGGTGGCAAGAGATGTACTGCTGCTTTCAGTTGTGGGAGCAGCCTCCGCCCCCTCTGGGAGCTCAGCCTCGGACCCGTTAGCGTGATAGTCGGTGTTGGAACTGGACAGGTCCTCCGCGTGACTCCCCTCGCCCTCCGTGCCACTTGCTGCGCCAGACTCCCCAGCACTGGTGGCACCGGTGCTGGATCCCTCCTCCATGTCCGTGCCGGTGTCTCCCTCGGTGTCCCCCGACGATGCTGTGGGCAAGGTGAAGAGACAGGAAATAATCAGACACCTGTATACATATGACACATGAGTCCAAACTACATAGGTCACAGTGCATAGCATGAAAAGCATCATGAGTAACATCTACAATACTACGCACATATGTAGGCCATGCACTACACAGTTGGTTGAGCCACCATGCCACTTTGAAACAATGGAGAGCATGACACAACAGCAAAGAACTTGATATCGAATTATACAGAGAAGCTAGTGTCTGGGGACAGTCGAGCACAGCATCTGGACCACACACCGTTGCCAAAAATGGATGAGCAGGAACCATGTCTTTTAACTTTTGACACATGCTGCAAAGCACAAACATTAAACCCTGCACAACATGACTGGGTCAATACTTGTTGAGTGTCTGTTCCGACTATCATCACACACAGGCCAGACCTGGCAAGGAGACATATGCTTTGGACATGTAGGCCTTGCCCGCACAAACCCCCCCCCCTACCTGAGACAATGTGATTGAGACAGGGGAAGGACTTACACCTCTTAATCAGGGATCACATTATTGGGCTCCATTAAAGCCTAATTGCACTCTAACTACCCCTCGTGGGGCTGACCACACATATTATTGACAAACAACCATCATCAGATAGTTGTACACAGAAACACAGGGACAGGCCAGTGTGAGGATGCACAAGCCACATTGGGTCACCCTGTACAGTGTACACATGTAGCACACTTTACGTAAATACAAATGAGACCAGGGTACAATGCCACAGAGGCCAACCTATGCTGAAGACACAGAGAATGTCCACAGTGTTGAATGACACACATGATTCCTAGGAAAAGGTGTCTCAGGGGACTGTAGTGGCCACAGTGCTCCATGGTCCTGGATAGATCTGACTGCAACAGGAGCAACCGTCCCCGCACTATGCATATCTCCCCCCATGCACATCTTGTCTGAGGCCACAACATCGGTCATGCATGCTGCAAGGCAGTTCATTTTAAGGCTCACACTCCTATGTTGAGACTCTGCATCAGTGCCAACAATCATGGACCCCCAAATGACTGAACTGGACAGGGCACAGGCAAGGACCCAACACATGTCACAGACCACCCCCACACATGATGCTGCAAGCATTGGGCACTTGGATTAACTGCCAGCCTAGATTACCTTGTGCAAGAGTGACTACACACAGACCAAGGAACACATGTCAAGGAGGGGAAGGGAGGAAGAACAGGACCGGTTGACTTTGGGGAACAGGATATGCACTTCACATATAAACCCTGGCAGTGTATCCAGGCGACTGAGCACTTCCAAAAGCTGGTGACACACAACAAACACACATGTACCTACCCCCTTCCTGCTGCTGCTTCTCCTGTAGCCGCCTCTCCATGTCAGGGAAGACCACCGCCAGGACACGCTTCATCTGGTGGGTCAGTCGTCGACGCCCGCCATGGGGGCGTGGAGGTGAGTCCCCCAGCAGGACCCGGGCGATCCTCCTGGTCCAGCACCGGATATCCTGCCAACGTTTCCTCACCTGGGCCAGGCGCCGACTGCGACCCTCCACCGACCTCACGGCCCTTACGGCCCGCTTCCAAATCTCCCCCTTGGCGTAGGTGGCTACCTGTGAGGATGACAAAGTGAGACAACATCAATACACCTGCTCCATGTCACAGAGACACACATTAGAACAATTGGGCTTGTTTGAACAGGGCATAGTATGCAGCAAACTCATTGCACCTTTGCCATAGGGACATTATCCTCTGGGGAAGGCCAAATGCACTACGTGGCATTTAAAGTACACAGGTGGCATGAGGGGTGCAACAGAATCAATGATCATGGCTCACACTGTGCATCACAAGCAACACCAGGATAATGGACAGCACCTCAAAGCAGTCACATGCCCCAGGCCACTGACGCAACCTCAGCGGAGTACACAGACACACACAGGCAGAGGACAATCACCTGCCATTGGCAACTGCGGGTACAAACATCACTCTGCACATGTGCCACTTGACTGGGGGGAGTCACAGGTGTGGGCCTAGCTCAGCACGTCAGACACACAGCACAGCTCCCTGCTCACATCAGATGGGTAGGGCATATGCATCCTCCATGCAGCTGGGGTGCAACACTCCACATAGACACTCACCCACATGACAGGGGACTTACACACACACCAATGTCCAGGGGCCGTACACATCATTTGGACACTATCACCACAGGTACACTCAACTCACACACATCTGTGGGTACAGTCACCTGTCACACTGGGGGGACCACAGAATCCCATCAGGACTATGGAAACAACATTCCCAAGGGGATTAGCCAGGCTGAATGTGGCATGCACCATGCAGTGATTGTCACAGTAAGCACAATGCAAGTGAGGAGTGCAGATATGAACCATATCAGGCTCTGCATGGGAGTCATAAGGCATTCCCCCCCCTGGGACCCACCATGAACAACATTGCATGTCTGTCACACCTGGACACAATGCCAGAAGTGACAGACACAAAAAAGGGGCACAGTCACAGCTAGTGGAGTCAGCACTCCCCTGCTCCCCTGGTCTCCCATATAGGCAGGGGTACTGTGGGAGGATGACGTCCAGCAACGCCTCATTCTCCTATTGAGTGAATGGCTGGGCCCTCTCCACAGACCTGGACATGGTGTCAGAGGAATCACGAGCAGCAGCAGTGGTGTGGAATGAAAGGTTGTGCAGGCAAGTGCTCTCTCATGGGTCCTGGCTGCCTTATATCTCCCTTGCTGGGCTGTTTCATTTACAGGAGTACAGAGTGATTGGTCAATCTCATTTGCATCCTACGTTTCCTCCAATCCCTTTAAACCTACCCCAGTGAGGGCCTTTGCATGGTTAAAAATTTGAGCATGATGTCAAGTCAACAACCACTTTGCAACATAGTATATTGTCTCCAACCGACTTTTGCTGGCCACCTGATGCAAAAATTTGAACTGGAAACTCGGTCTCCATGACAACCAGCATGCATTTAGGCCCTTATACTTGTCCCTCATGTGTCCCCTATGTAATTTCACTATCCACACACAGGTACGGTGCGTTCCACACGTACCCCTAGGGCATCACTACTCCAGTGATACGGTCCGTACTCGCGTGTGTAGGGCCCGTATCACTTCGGTAGTGTTGCCGTAGGCGTATGCCATAGAGATAGGGCTCGTACCCGCGTATGTACGGCCCGTATCTCTGTGGCGTACGCCTACGGCAACACTACCATAGTGCTACGGGCCCTACACACGCGGGTACTGCCCGTAGTACTAGGGTAGTGTTGCCGTAGGCGTACGCCATAGTGCTACGGGCCGTACATACACGGGTACGAGCCCTATCTCTATGGCGTACGCCTACGGCAACACTACCCTAGTGCTACGGGCCGTACCCGCGTGTGTAGGGCCCGTAGCACTAGGGTAGTGTTTCCATAGGCGTACGCCATAGTGCTACGGGCCATACATACGTGGGTACGAGCCATATCTCTATGGCGTACGCCTACGCCAACACTACCATGGGGATAGGACCAGTGTGTACACGTACGTGTGTACGGTCCTTGCACACACGCGTACTCCTACCCAAACCCCATATTGTGATACGACCGTACACACGCTCATGTACGGTGCGTTTCACAGCTTAAACTGGTGATAGGAGGCGCACAGGAAAGGAATGGAGGTGTATGACTCGCACAAGGATGGACATCAAGTCATTGTCAGTGCAGTGCATCATGTGTAGGGCCTAGGTGTGTCAGGCAGTGAGCTGGCACATGTCTCCTCATGTTTTAACCCAATAGTTGTGTGATGACCTGTGTACACATGTCATGTGTGATGGGGCACTATGTGGCGCACTTCCCCTTCACACCTTTTACATGTGTGCATGTATTTCAAACTTGTCAAGCACTGCATCACTTGGATGGCACAGTCCCCAACACCCGCAAATGTCCCCTGATGCCAGGTACACGGATGATGACACCTGACATCTCACTACCAGCGTGCCACGATGTGACTATGTCATGTGTGTGTCATGTGTTCCCATGATCTTGCTGTTGGTGTTCCGTCAATGGCATCTGCTGTAGCTGCATCCAACATGTGTCTGTGTGTAGATGCCCATGTCACACTATTACGCACACCAGGACACATGTGGACTAACACGTGACGTGTGTCTGTATGCATCTAACAGGGACTTGCGAGCTTAGGACATATCTGCGTAGTCTCAATGTCTGTGTGATTATATTTGACAAGTACCCCTTCATGGCAAGGTGTGTGGTCTGTCCTTTTTCCATTACATGTGACCTGTGCGTCTAGCTTGCCGGCAGCTGTCTGTATGAGATGACATCCTTCAAATGCACATATGTGGATGTATGTCACTCCTGTAATGTGTCTGGCTGTTCACTCACACTGGCCCACAGCTACTTTCATGGCATGTCATGTAGACCTTGACAATCCATGTTTGTAGCTGGCTCTTGGTAGGAGTAGCACCTGGCTGGCATACGTGTGCAGGATGTATTGCACAGACCAGACTCTGTATGTGGCATATGTGTATTAGCTGTTGACCATGTGCTCAGTTCATTGACATTGGTGTAGTAATGTACTCAATCTTCGTTATTCCTTCCTATTTTCTGCAGGGCACCGCCTCTCCCCCGACCAATGCCAGACTTGGCTGCCATGAGGGAACGTGACTGCATACGCCGCTACCGATTCCCCCAACGGTTAATTGTGGACCTGACAAACAGGCTGGCACCACACCTCCAACCGCGACACAGTTATCCGACTGCGCTGACCCCCAAGATGAAGGTGATGGCAGCCCTACATTTCTTTGCCACCGGTACGTTTCAATTGACCATTGCTGATGTGGGTGGCATGTCTCAGACCATGTTCAGCCGTGTCCTGCATGATGTTTTGGAAGCCATGTTGGAGCACCTGGATGAATTCATCCATTTTCCAACTCGTGAGCAGTTGACAGGTATCAAGGGTGAGTTCTATGCCCTGGGAGGGATGCCCCATGTAATTGGGTCCATTGATGGGACACATGTGGCTTTGGTACCACCACAGTCACAGGAGGTAGCCTTCCGTAAACATTACCACTCCATTAATGCCCTTGTGGTGTGTCTTGCTAACATGGTGATTTCCCATGTCTGTGCACGTTTTCCAGGGTCATCACATGATACCTACATCATGAGGCGTAGCAGGGTGCCAGAAATGATGCTGCAGCTGCACAACGAATGAGCATGTCTTGTTGGTGAGTAGACTCTGTTTGTCCAGTATTCAGCGTTATCTTAGTATGTGACGGCATCTCCTGATCTACTTCTTTACATGATGTATCCATGTAGGGGACTCTGGCTATCCCAACATGCCATGGCTGGTGACGCCTCTCCGCAACCCGAGAACAGCTGCAGATCACCGTTTCAACAACGCCCATGGGCAGACCAGGCGAGTGATTGAGAGGATGTTTGGCCTCCTGAAGAGCCGATTCCGGTGCCTCCAGAAGACCGGCGGGTCCCTCCCATATGCACTGGTGAAGGTCTGCAAAATCTTCCTCGTGTGCTGTATGCTGCACAACATGGCAGTGGAGAAAGCTGTGCCACTCATCCTTGATCCCGATGAGCAGGAACATCCACCCGTGGAGGATGACAGCATTGGTCACGAGGCAAGTGAGGAGGAGGAGGAGGAGGAGGAGGACATCCGGAGTCAGCTCATACGCAACTTCTTCTCATAATGGTGAGTCCCTGGGTCTGAGTGTGCACGCTTTGAGCCTTGTGTGGCATGTGTTGCAATGTGTGTGTCCAGCTGACTGACTGTATGCTAAGTGACTTTGAGGTGTGTGCTGATGTGTCACTCGAGTGCTGATGTCATTCCACACATTTTAGCTGACACACTCAATTGACAACTGGCATGGTGTCAACCTTATTCATGTAGAGTACATGACCATGCATGCGGATGACTATGTTTTTCCTGACTTCTTGTGTGTCTCTCATCCCCAGGTATTTGCGCATGCTGTCTGCTCGTGGCATCGTTGTGCTCCTGCTATTCCTCATGAGTAATGCAACGTGTGCTGAATCAGCGTTACATGCATGGACATGGTGAAAATTCTCCTTTGGGTAAGGATTGCAGCAAGGCTTTTTGGGTGTGGTAGTTGTTTGTAATGTGTGGGCACTGCTCCTGTGCAGGTTATGTTACTATGCATACATGTCGACTCACCATGGGGCACATGATATGTGGCATGACTCACATGAATTGATAGTCACACTTCTTGACAGTCATCTGTTATGGGATTGTGGTTTGTGATGAAGGCATCAATGTGTGTACAACTTCCCTCTGAAACATACGGGAGGCTACGGGTGGACATGTTGCGGGACATCCCCATATGATGCTCAATGGGGAATTGCAGCCTCTCCGTGTGCAGCAGGGGCTGTTTGGCTCAACCCCTTCACTTGTGTGCCAGTACAATGGATTTTCAGCATCTGTGGTGCAAAGGGGGTGTCCGGTGTAGGTCCCACATGTTAATCCAATAGACCTGTGAGTCTGTTAATGTTGATGCTTTTGCATAGGTGTGAGCCTGAGTAATAAAGGTGTTCCTCAGCCTCCAAGGTGCCTCATCTCTGTCAATGCAGGTCTCTTGCCACTGTGCATGCGGCATCTCTGGCATGGTTGTCAAGGATTGTGCATATGAGTCTATGTGTAGATTAGCAACCTGCATGCTGTTCTTCATGTATTTGATTCTCTATTGTGCATGATGTCCATGGCTGTGTATGTGTTTTGGCATGTTAGTCCCCCCCACTGGCCCTCAACACCTTCTGGGGTGTGTTTCCTGTGCGCAGCTCGGCCTTCAGTTTCATGATCCGGTGTCAGTCATCTTTGGTGATTGTGCATCCTTTGTCTCTGGGTGTGCCATTGCAAACCGGTTACTCCTTCCTTGACATGAACCTGTTGCAGTAGTCCTTTCTGACATCCTAGTCTTTGTGTGGATATTGTGGCATAATTCCCAGGACATGCCGCCTGCTGTTGCAGCCACTGCAGCAAGGGCACACATAGTTTCCAGATTTGGCAACACACACACATCAAAGGTGCTCCTCCCTTCCTCCCTCAACACATTAATTTGGCTGTCTTCGGCTTGTCTGTGCCACAGTTGCGGCCACGCGGTACCAAACGCTGGACCGTCTGCACATGCAACGTGCACATTGCACGACCCTCATGTCCTTGCATGACCCACATCACACTACAGTGTGATGTTGCAGCCACCCTCCAAGCAAGGTCCATCCACACATCTCCCGCCTGCTCTCAGGCATGCACTGAGCGCACACACAACACCTTTGCATGATGAGTGTGCAACTCCGACTGCCTACACAGCGCTGCCACGCCTTCCAGGACCTGTCACACCCACCAGGTCATGTCCCTCCTACACCCCACCGGATCTGTACCCCTGCAAGGCCATGGGAGTGGGACTCAAGGCTTCTGCATGTAGTATGCTTTCGTCGTGAGGCACATGGCACAGGTATCATCTTTCAGCGTGTCAATCTACAATGTGTCCAGGACCCCCCTATCCACCATCACATGCGCACACGCCCTCATCATCAACTCGTATGCCATTGACAGCCAGGCGCTCCTCACCCTCACCAAGGAGGCAGACATTGCCAGTTCCAATATTCAAGATTGCATGGGATCCATAGATGAATGGCAGAACAGCAGCCACCTGAGGCTGGACTTGTACAGGACTGAGGTCAACATCTGAGGATTGTCCCCTTACAGCTGGCTCAACTGCTTGTGCCCACCCACAGAGGCCCCGCACAGGCACCCAGTGTCTACGCACACAAGATGTTGTGCATCATGGATTGCTTGCTCTAATTTGCCATGGTAATCACCAGCATCTGTACCTCACACTGCAACACCCTCAGCATTATGCACATGATCCCCAGATAGATCCACTCCAAGGTAAGACGGACCATCCCCCAGGTCCACGACAACATCCGTGTCAAATACTGCCCTGCCCTCTACGGAGCAGCCACATCCAAAATCCAAGGACACTTGTCCACATCCAGGCTGCATCTGCACACCTCAGCGTCAACATCCCGCGCCTGAGCCACATCACCGTCCAGCAGAGATAGCTGCAATGGATCACTGTGTGCTGCAGGATGACCTTCAGACTCCTCACCCACACTCAGGAAGCAGGCCACAACCCGGACCCCAAACCAACCTTGTACCACTGTCATCCGAGACCCCGTAGTGCCATCTCCGTGCACCCAACCTTGACCTGGCCACCATTCTTCTGATCCACCGTACTCCTGCATGCAGGACACAGTTCTCCCACTTGGGTACACACACCTGGGACTCCCTCCCCAGGAACCTCCAAATGAGGCATGACCTCTACGCCTTAATGTTACTCTTCCAAATAGGTGTGTCCTCACAGTTTCCCTGGCACCCCCTCAGCAGCTTGAGGCCATCACAGGTGAGTATTGTGCTCCATGTCTGCATTGAATGATACATTGTGACCCATGTGTGTCCTGTACCAGACTCCGTTCCCAGGGTATGGATGTGTGGAGTTAGTTCAACACTCAGGCATAGTTTGACATTTACACACACATATGTTGGTGAATAATGCCAAATGACAGCAACATCTCATGACAAACTTAAGTATTTATTTTTGGTGGGGTAAGTCTTTTGGTGGATGAAGTAAGGTGCTCTACCGGGTGCATAGAATCCAAAGTTCACAGGGGGAGATGGCATCCTTGTCAGTTGGAGTTATCAGAGTCCAGACCACAGTGTTGGTCATCATTGGTCAGACTGTGACCAGCAAGTCCATGTGGCAGAGAATGTCATTGGGTGAGGTGGTGCTGTTGCGCCAGAGGGCCAGGTGCCAGGCCAGGTGACCTGGGAGATGTGGATGGTCCGCTGACTCTCACGGTCTTTTCCGTGGACGACCCACCTTCCTCCGGGAACCCTCAGATGCAGGCCTTGACGATGTCTGTGATGCTCCGTCGGAGGAATCCTCCTCCTCTTCCTCCCTCCCTGTGGCTGGTGCTGGTCTTCGCCTGGTGTCACAGGGAGGGTTGCCCATATTGTCGGCAATCCGACGGAGTGTACGGCTCATGTCCGTTTGCACCGCCAGGAGCTCAGCCAGTCTTGCCTCCATCCATCCTTGGTGTTGTTGTTGACTGTCATGTTGCTCGTCCTGCAGGTTCTTAATCTCGTTGAGGGTCGCCACTACCTGGCTGATGCCCCTGGTGTCACGCCGGTATGTGTCCAGGATGTGGCGCATGTGTGCTATACCGGTTCCCTCAGCTGGCTGGTCAGGTTCTCGCCTCCGCCTGCCTTCACTCCCACCACCCCTGCCCACACGAGCCGGGCCTGCCGTTGTGGGCACATCGGGTCTACGGGACCCCTGAGGGATGGCATTAGCGTGGTCGTCTACCTCCTCCTGGGTGCCCGGAGAACCTTGTCCCTCCTGGTCAGACTGGCTGTGTTCGGTGCGAGCAGGGCTCCTGGGAGTCTCCTGGGATGTGGCAGGAATGGGGGTGGTGGTTGGCACAGATGTACCTGACGCAGGTGCTGCAGGGGCTTGGGCACCAGAGGGGCCAGGTTGGTCGGGGTCATCCACGAAGTGGTGGGAGTCGTCGCTGCCGCTGGGGTCATCTTCACGCTGAGCCTGGGACTGTGATTGTTCCCCCCCATTGTTGGGGGGAGGTCGACGACGTTGCCCTGTGTGTGAGAGAGAGACAATGTTAATGCTCTTTCATGCCACATCCATGTTTCATACATATTCAAGTAGTCACAGTTCCTCCAGGTGGTTGAATGTGCCTAGCATTCCTCTCAATGTCCACTTGGGGATGGGTATGTTGCGGGGGACAGATTGGTATGTGCTCCTGAGTGTTTGCCAGTAGTTTATTTGCTGGGATGCTTATTTGGCTATGGATTGGTCTTGTTGTGTCACATGTCAATTGTGAGAGTGGGTAAATCCGTTGCCTGCCCCGGGGGTGTGTGCTTGTGTGAGAGGGGGGTGTGACCAGGCCTGTTGTTGTGTGTAGTGTGATTTGTCATTGGGTCTCCCAGGTGATGTGTCTGTCCCCTCATGGTGCATGCTGGCATGACAGTGTGTGTGAGTTCCTGTGCTGGGTATGTGAGCTAGTGGAGTTGTTGTTTGAGTGTACAGTGGTCACAGGAGGGCCTTGTGCTGCCTACAGCAGGGCCAAGTGTCAGCTACCTTGTCATTACTTTGCCAGTCCCTGTGCATTGGGCATGGTGCATGGGTATGTACCTAGGCCATATGAGCTGTGGGCATTGGTGTCTGGTTCTGAGTTGCACAATGTGTTGTGTGAGCCCCACCCTCCCAGCATCCCGGACATCCAGTCTTGGGTTTGTGGTTGGTGTGGCCTGGGACATGGCATTGCCTTTATTTGTGAATGCGGCATGGAGACGTTAGTGGCATGCGCGTAGTTTTTAGGGTGTGGTTGTGTGCGGTGAGGGCTTGGGGGTAGGTGCGTGCATTTGTTGTAGTTGGGGTGTGGATGCCATTCCCCCATGTTACGTGAGTTGTTTGTGTACTCACCAGGCTCTGCGACTCCTTCGACTCCGTGTACTCCCACCGGCGGAAGCGTGCCATCACCTTCTCCTCCCAGGGATGGTAATGTACGGGTCTGCGGGGCAGCCCACCTCCAGTGATGTTACTCTGGGCGTATTCCTCATTCATCTTCCTCTTGACTGCCCTGCGCAGATCGTACCACCTGGCTTGGCATTCATGCCTGGTCCTTCGGATGGGCGCAACAGCATTCACCTTATCGACGATCCTCTGCCACAGGCTGGTTTTTTGGGCTATGCTGGTCTGTCTGACCAATGTTACAAACAGCTGTGGCTCGACTCTGATGACTTCGTTGACAAGGAGCTCCACCTCCGCCGTAGTGAACTTTGGATTCTTGTCAGTGGGCATGGTGTGGGGTGTGGGTGTGGATGGTTGTGGGTGTGTGGGTGTGAATGTGAGGGTGTGTGTGTGAAGGTGAAGAGGGGTGTTTGTGAAGGAGGTTGTGTGAAGGTGTGTAACTGAAGGTGTAGTTTAGGTGTGAATAAGGTGCGAGTAAGGTGCAGTTGTTTGTCTGTGGTGTCTGTGAGCAGGGGGTCTGTTGCAATGGCTCATGGGTTGTGTGTGTGGGCCCTTTTTATTGGTCCAATTTTTGGGTGTGGCTGTGTTTGAATTTGTGGTGGGTGTGTTATAAGAGGTGGTTGTGATTTGGTCCTCTGTTTGGCAGTTTGGATGTGGCAGGTCAGTCATAGAGATGTATTTTGTCATGTTGACGTGTTTTGTGGTGTTGTCGAGTTGAATTGACCCTCCTTGTGCTGTTTTACTGTGTCCTGGTTCTGTACGAGTGTTTTTCACGTAGGTACGGTCCGTACATATACGATGCTGGGTGAGGGTGCAGGGGTACAGTGTTGGGGTGCGGCGCGTACAGGTGCGGGCTGTGCTACGGTGTTGGGGTACGGTGCGTACAGGTGCGGGCTGTGCTACGGTGTTGGGGTACGGTGCGTACAGGTGCGGCCTGTGCTACGGTGTTGGGGTACAGTGCGTACAGGTGCGGGCTGTGCTACAGTGTTGGGGTACGGGTCGTACAGGTGCGGGCTGTGTTAGGGTGTACGGTGCGTACAGGTGCGGGGCTGTGCTACGGTGTTGGGGTGTGGCGCGTACAGGTACGGGCTGTGCTAGGGTGTTGGAGTGCGGTGCGTACAGGTGCAGGCTGTGCTACGGTGTTGGGGTGTGGCGCATACAGGTGTGGGGCTGTGCTACGGTGTTGGGGTGCGGTGCGTACAGGTGCGGGCTGTGCTAGGGTGTTG
The DNA here is from genome assembly GCF_964204655.1 of Triturus cristatus. Classification (NCBI taxonomy): domain Eukaryota; kingdom Metazoa; phylum Chordata; class Amphibia; order Caudata; family Salamandridae; genus Triturus; species Triturus cristatus. Next base: position 1,092,675,247 of record NC_140580.1, read on the forward strand.
GGGTGCGGCGCGTACAGGTGTGGGGCTGTGCTACGGTGTTGGGGTGCGGCGCGTACAGGTACGGGCTGTGCTAGGGTGTTGGGGTACGGTGCGTACAGATGCGGGGCTGTGCTACGGTGTTGGGGTGCGGTGCGTACAGGTGCGGGCTGTGCTAGGGTGTTGGGGTGCGGTGCGTACAGGTGCGGGCTGGGCTACGGTGCTGGGGTGCGGTGCGTACAGGTGCGGGGCTGTGCTACGGTGTTGGGGTGCGGCACATACTGGTGCGGGCTGGGCTACGGTGTTGGGGTACGGTGCTGAGGGGGGTACGGTGCTGACATACGGGGGTACGGTGCTGACATGTGCGGGGGAGGGGGGCTGTACGACTCGTATTCGGGCACAAGTTTACCCGTGTACATGTAGGCTACAGCGTTCGCTCCGTACGGGGCCTTTTACATGCGGTTGTGTATTCGGACGGGCGGTACGGATCGTACTAGCGCGCTCGGACTTCTGTTTTTTTTTTTTTGTCCTCATCTCACCTATAAACTACTTGCAGGACGTAACCGGTCAGTTTTAGTGATGGGGCGCCCTCCAACCGCCTGCATTTGTTTAGGTTGTCCAACCAATCCCCTTTTGTCGTCCGGGATTTAGGTGTTAATCATAGGACCATGGTGTATATCGGCCCTTAACAACTGCAGAATGGAGTCAGCAGAGTCTCAGTTCCTGACCCAGACGAACAAAGGGTGCCCAGAGTGTGGGAAGGCTAGGGCTGGAACTCATAACTTCTAGTCCGGGATTTAGGTGTTAATCATAGGACCATGGTGTATATCGGCCCTTAACAACTGCAGAATGGAGTCAGCAGAGTCTCAGTTCCTGACCCAGACGAACAAAGGGTGCCCAGAGTGTGGGAAGGCTAGGGCTGGAACTCATAACTTCTAGCCGGGCCATAGCCAATGCAGTTTTTAACCAGTCTTCTACTTTCGGAGGGAGGGGGTCTTTCCACCTAAGACAGATCTCCCTTCGGGCCAGCAAAATCAAACATAATAACAGCCCTCTGTATGGTTGAACCAAGCAGGTAGTAGACACCTGGTCTTTAGCAAAAAAAACTAGAGAAACGATATCTATCCCAAAGGTCATACTTAAGTATCTGCACACCCCTTCCCAGTATGTTCCTAATTTGGCACTTTCAAAAAAGATATGTACATCGTTAGCTTTAGGGAGCAGGCACCTGGGGCATCTCGGCTCGGGATTGGGGCAAATTTCGAGATCTTCTCCGGGGTATAGTAGATTCGATTGGTGACAAAAAAGGGATTTTTCTTCAGACTGGCGGATTTTGTGTATTTATAGAGCAAGGTCATGGAGGGTTCTAAGAGGTTCCCGATATCCGCTACAAAAGGAGAGTCGTTCCAGGCTGACACCTGATGTGGAATACCAACATCATCTGCGTTGATCAAAAGCCTGTACCAGATGGAGATTTCCTTCTTCAGATGTTGAGTATTTTTAAGAGCGGCTTCCACCTCTCCATTTCCCCTTAGATTCTCCTTCTCTGTTTCAAACCAAGATTTTAATTGGATAAACTTGAATCTCGAGAACCCGAGGCCTATTCTTACTTTCAATACCTCCCAAGGGTGTATACCATTTTCATCCCCCAACTCAGACCAAATCACGACCCCAGCTCTTTTGATTGGGAGTGCCATACTATCCTGGAGGCAGTGGGGGGGGGGTCCCCGGGGAGTCCCAGATCGGTGCCTGATCGGAGTAGTAACCTATCCCACATCTGGAACGGATGAAATACCAGACCTCCAAGGCATTTTTGATCACCTTCAGCCTTACTCGTTTGAAGAATTTTGGTGAGCCAAACTTATAGAGAAACCCTGCTTGATTCCCCCCGCCTTCAGTGCTGACCGACTCCCCCAACAGCTTACCCCAGGCACATGCAGTTGGTTACCCCAATAGCATCCTGATGGCCTTAAATTGAAAGGCGACCAGATAACAACGGATATCTGGAAGGGCCAATCCCCCTTTAGCTAGGCGACGCCTCGATTTTTTCCAAGATAGTCTAATACCCTTCTCACGCCAGATGAAACTCCCGATTTTACTTTGCGCCTTTAAGGTAGAATGTTTAGGAAAGCCTAGAGGGACCGCGTTGAACAGGTACGTTAATTTCGGGAGGATGGTCATTTTAACTAAATTCACCCTCCCGAAGATGGTCAGGGGGAGATTCCTCCACCTTGCGAATAGCTGGTCAATTTCTTTTATTATTTTTTCTATATTAATAGATGGGATTTTCTCAAGATCTTTCACTATGACAATACCGAGATATTTAAATTTGTTGCTGGTAACCCCACTCCACTGATCTATGTTCCAGCACATAACCTCCGTCTTCGTGGAGTTCGCCAAATATCCGGAAATTGCCCCAAAGTCTTCCAACAGAGACCCTACCTTCGGCAATGTTATCTCGGGGTTGTCTGTGTAGATGATTATGTCATCCGCATATAGAGCAATTTTAGAGCGATATTGCTGGGTCTTAAACGGGGTTATGGTCTCATCTAGCCTTATAGCCTGGGCGAGAGGCTCAATGTAGAGATCAAACAGTAAAGGGGAAATGGGGCAACCTTGCCTGGTCCCTCTTTGGATATTAAAACTGGGAGTGAGTACATCGTTGATGAGGATCTTAGCTGAGGCATCCTGATAGCACCCTCTCATAGCATGAATAAATATTGGACCAAATCCCATCTCCTCCAACACCTCCCAGAGGTAAACCCAACACACCCTGTCAAAGGCCTTGGCGGCGTCTAACGCGACCACTGCCAGGGGTTCGGGTCTAGAAATCGCCAAATCAATGTTACCAATAAGTAGCTGTGTTTGTTCCTGGATGTATCTCCCAGTGATAAACCCTTTTTGGTCTGTATTAACCAGTCCAGGGGCTAATTTGCCCAATCTCCCTGCCAGGACACCCATAAAGATCTTATAATCTGCGTTAAGCAGGGAGATTGGGCGATAGGAATCCGCTTTAGCTGGGTCCTTCCCTGGCTTCAGAATCAGGACAATGATTGCCTCCCTCCACGAATTAGGGGCATGGCCTGTTGGGCTGTAAATTGAATGAAAAAGGGATCCCAAGACAGGAATAACTTCCTCCGAAAGGGATTTATACACTTCGTTAGGGAGGGCGTCAATACCGGAGGCTTTACCGTTTTTAGACTGCTTTATTTGAGTTCTTATCTCCTGCAACGTGATTGGGGAATCGAGGAAGTCTTTGTTGGCCTGTGTTAACGTGGAAAGGGATTTTGAGCTCAACCACCCACGGATTTGTTGTTTAGAAGGGAATAAATTCTCCCTATAAAGATCCGAAAATAAGGTAAGTATAGTGTTTTGAATATCACCTATATCAGTAGATCTATCCCCTTGGTTGTTTATCACCAACTCGACTATGTCATTTTTCGTGCGTTCCGATCTCGCTTTCCACGCCAAAAGAGCCCCAGCCCTTTCCCCATACTCATAGTTCTCCATCCTATTCCTATCCCATTGCTTCTTACACTTCTCTTCTAAAATGCCTCTATAGCATTGTCTTGCCTGTTCAAGTTCGAGTTCTACCTGCAGCTTCCTTTGTCCATCTGGGGAATTTAATAGCCTCAAAAGCTCGGCTTCTAGCAGTCTAATCTTTTCTTCGCCCAGTTTCAATGCACATCCTTCAGAACGATTTTTAAAACATATGAGACTGTGCAGTCGGCCTCTCAGATTAGCCTTAAAGGCATCCCACACGACCTCAATGGCAGCTGAACCCATATTGATGTCAAAAAACTCCGAGGATGATATTTTAACTGCCTGAATTAAGTCTGGATCTTCTAACCTTCCCCTGCTAAGTGTCCATCTCGATTGAGATTTTAAAACTAATTTTTTGATGGAACAAAAAACAGGGGAATGGTCCGAGAGATGGCCAGGGAGAATGGATATATCGGAGTCCTTACCGAGTAGGAGCTTACTGGCTAAGAGATAGTCAATCCTGGAGGAGTGATGAAATCTCTTACTGTAAAATGTATAACCAGCCCTATCGCCTTTCGTGAACCTCCACACGTCTACCAGGCCAAGATCGTGAATCATATTCCTCATTGCCCGTCTGACAAGAGGAGTCGGAATAGAACGCGCCTGATTCGACCTATCCAAATTAGGATCTAATAAGGCATTGAAATCTCCTCCAACGATTATTGGGGGAGCCAGCAACATAAGCTTGGATTGCAGCTTAACAATATAAGAAGGGTCGTCGATGTTTGGACCATAAAATGAAGCGCACGTTAAGACAGTGCCCCCAAAGTCCAACAGCACTATCACCCATCTCCCTGATTGATCGGTCTGAATGGATTTAATCGAACAGGTTACCACCTGTTTAACCAGGACAGCGACCCCACGGCTATTCATACCTTGGTCCGAGGCGCCATAGGCCTTTATCCAGGGAACTCCTGAAAAAAGTTTATCCGACTCCCCAGAGGTCAGATGGGTTTCCTGTAGGAGGCAAACCTGAGCTTTCGCAAGTTCTAGATATTTCATAATCAGCCTTTGCCTCCTAATACATCGTAACCCGTTCACGTTCCAGGAGAGAAGGCCCAAACAGGCCCGAGCTATAGTTACATCAGCCATCCGTGTACATCGCCCTTCCACCTTGAAGTTGTTCCAAAGATTAAATCACAAAAGTAAGATGAGGTAATTTTAGTTTTATCATTTTTATTTTTATTTTTATATTTATTCCTTGCCCACCCCTGGTGGCCCCCCCCCGAAAATCCACCCCCCTCCCACTTCCCCGTGCAAACCCCTAATCCCTTGAGGAACCCTCCCTTAAAGATGGGTAAACCCATTAGGTCACCCTCACCTCGGGTTCAGCTAGAGAACAATATACTAGGAGAAAAAATAAATGAGGAGGGAGCAGGAAGAAAGAAGTGCAAAGAAAAAAAAAAATATATATATATATATATTGCCCAATAAAGAGGCTCCACACTAATTACTTGACAATCCTCACTTTCCCTGTTCTGCCCTCCTGAACCATGCCATGAAGAGATCTACCTCTTCAACTGTATGGAATAGGTTTATCTGATTATTATGCATGGCACGCAACTGAGCCGGAAATTTTAGTTGTGCCTTTACACCCAGAGATCTCATTTCCTCCAGTCTATTACCCATTTCCCACTGCCTTGTAGCCGTTATGTGGGAAATGTCCGACCTTATTTGAAATGTAAATGAATCCGAACCATTGGGGGAGAAAGACAAGGAGCCCTCCTTAAGACCAAGTGATAGAACTAGCTCTAGAGGAAATTGACCAGAATCTTCCGGGGTTTCTGTTTCTTTGGGTTTTTTCTGTAGGGATCCCGGTGAATTCTTTCAATTTCTGACATTAAATCAATGTCAGACCGATCCTTCAAAACAGACCCCTTTAAAATAGAAATAACAAACCCCTTTAAGTCCGAACCTTCCAAGTTCTCGGGAATATTAAGGAGTCTTAGATTGTTCTTCCTTGAGTGGTTTTCCAACCTCTCGATGTCATCCTTCAGAGCCTTTTGTTGTAAGGATAGCTTCCCTACTTCCTTCGTGGCCTCACTTATGGTTTCTTTAATGCCAGGTATTTCCGCTTCGAGAAGACCCATCCTGACCACCACCTCATCAAGCCTCTGAGACAAAATTTCACAGGAAGCCTTAATCGCTACCTGATTGGCTTCGGAAACAGGGAACCTTCCCGCAAGCTCTGCTTGGTTAAGTTCTGATACCTTAAACCCGCTTAGCATCTCCTTCTTCATAGCGATCAGTATATCAGACAGAGATCGCACTCCAGAGCCATCTACTACGTCCATGCTTCCTGCCTCAATGCACCCAGGAGGGGCTCCCATTGGGAGGTCACTAGAGGGATCCTTGCTCGATGCGGGCCCTTCCTCATCCGATGACCCCAGGGCATTAAACCTATTCGAGAGGGTTACACCTTGTTGTAAAGCCTTAGGCACTTGAGAGTCAGTTAGAGGCCCAGTGGGTCACTTCGGATTTTGCTTAGCCCCCCTCTGTTTGCATTGAGAGAACGGGGTCACGGGGGAAGAAGTCCCCCCATCATTTACAGCAGGTTTCGGTTTAGACTTTGATTTTACTTTGGAAAAAAAACCCTCCGGGCCGTCAGATGTCACTTCTGTAGTTTGGTTAGGCTCCGCTGTGGTGGCCATGACTCTGTAGTAAGTCTTTAGTGAGGGGGTGATTTGAAAATAAACGCGGGTTTCTTTTTTTACTCTAATTTTGGTTTTAGAGACACCTCTCTGTTTCAATTCCTCCTCCTCTTCTTCGCTCTCCCCAAATCTAGCTCCGGACCTCCTTAGCTTTGCCTTAGTTAAATTGACGATGGAAGTCTTCTTTTGGGTCACAGAGACATGGGTGGCCTCTAAATTCTGCAGTGAGTAGGCAGCTCTAGCTCTTAGGGTATACCTGCCCACTTTAGGAGGAGAAACAATTCCTTTTGGAAAGCCACCTTCATTCACCTCCATACAGTTACTAAGAGTGTCAATGCAGCCACCCCAGGAGGTCAGGACCAAACCAACCAAACTAAAAAAATTATTACACCTTACCGGAGATTCTACCCCCCCCCTGAGGCTTGCTTGTCACCTCTGCCTTCGCCAGTGCCTTCCTCTAGGGGATGACGTGCAGTGACGGGCTGTGTTTCCCGACGCTATTCGGACGTAAAATTTTACGGCTCTCTCTCGGACCATTTTCCCGACGCAATTCGTATGTATTTTTCACGTACGAATCGTGCTTCGCAGTTTGTACGGTACTTGTACGATTCGTACCTAAAAAAATACGGATACGAGTCGGACGGTAAATTTTTTTAACGGATCGGAATCGGCACCTAAGTGGTAACAACATCACAATTTCAAACTGATGGTGGATATATCACCTCTGAACAGAGATGCTGTTTAGGGTGACATTTGTCCTAAACTAGACATGTTTGGTTGTCAAATTTGTACAAAATTCCACTGTTCAGCGTGTCATATGTTGATAAAAATTACATATAGGGTGTCAATAGTGGTAAACTATGAATATCAGGTTGTCATATGGGTTCAAACAACAAAATCTGGGTGTCATTTTTGGTCACTAATGAAAATGTGGGTGTCATTTGGGGTCAATTATGAAAATGTAGGTGTCATTTGGGGTCAATTATGAAAATGTGGGTGTCATTTGGGGTCAAGTATGCAAATTTGGGTGTTATTTGAGGTCCAATATGAAATTAAGGGTGTCATTTGGGGTCCAATGTGAAATTAAGGGTGTCATTTGGGGTCAAATTAAGCTTTTCGTGGTGTTCTCTGGGACACAAAATGAAATTTCATCTAAGACTGTTCATCAGTGTAAGAACTTGCACTTAGCGTGAAAAACTGCCCGCAAATCTGATAATGCAATGTATTTTTCATACTAGCGATGGAAAATACATCGCTAAACAAATTGAACTATACGAAATGATGTAACCCCAAAGCCTATTTGTGTGCAGATTTTCATCGCTAAGTGAAAAAACGGGCCGCAAACACACAGGAAGTGATGTCTGCATGCTTCCTGTTTACTGGAGGAGTGCTGTGCACTTTCACTTTCTCTTTTGAGCACATTGCTGGTGATTGTGGAGAGTGCTGGAGGTGTTTGGCGGTGTGTGCTGCAGATTGTTGGACTGGAGAGTGTTGCTGTGTCCTGTGGATAGTGTCCCTGTGAGGTGTGGTGTACTTGTTTTTACCTGTTTTATAGTCTCTTGTCCTCAATCTTGTCGGGTGTTTGTCTTGGGGTAGTTAACTTACTTTATAGTCGTTGGGTCTGTTATATTGGGTTTTGAATTGTGGCAGTGGGTTTAGGTGTGTGCAGGGAGATGGTGGGTGTGGGCAGGATGTCCGAGGGGGCATTGGGGGGCTTCTTCTGAATGATACATTTTTCCTACCACGGATGGTGGAGATGGGAAGCCGCATCGTCTCCGGTTATGACGTGAAGGTGCGGAAGGTCAGGTGGGGGCGTGTGCGGGCACAGGTGCTGCGTGTCTTTGGGGTGGACAGGACTGTGCGCCAGTGGAGGCACCGCTGGCAGGATTGGCTGGCCCGTGAGGGTGACCTGCTGGACCACCTTGGAGTCATCGTTGGCCTACAGTGTGGTAAGTTTAAAATCCAAATTTGATTATTAACACTGTAATGTAAAGCCAGAATTTACTTGTATGACACACTGGTGTCCAAGTGCAAATATGTGGCAGAGTGACGCGGGAGACGTAATGCATTCAAGCCTAACGTTGGCACATCAGAAACACACCGCTGCATCATATTGACAAGCATAGGGTGCAGGTTGGTGTTATCCACTGCGCTTGCGCATCACTTGGCACAGTTGTACAATACTGTGTGCAGGACAAAGATTGTTTGTGCACAGGAAGGGTGACATGAACAATCCAAGGCATTATTTCCGCGACCTGTGTGCTGCACAAAAGGAAGTGTAAAAATGCTGTGCACATGAATATTGGTACGTTTGCTACACTTCCGTTGTACATAGGCTACGTGTGACAATGTTTGAACCATGTCCAATTGATCAAAGGTAAAAGGACATCTCCAGAGTCTCATACACCACCAACACCTGTGAAACAGCCTTGTGCGATCTGCAGCTATGCAATCGTACACAGAGCATGTATAACATCATGTTACATGTAGAAATAGGGCCTTGGGAATGTGTCACACAACCAGAATGCGCAAGTTTGCTAGCATTGTCGTCTTGTTTGGCCCGACTCAGCATTCACAGGTCTTGTGTGAATGGCAGGCAAAGTAGACCCAATAAATTAGCAAACATGTTACGCAACTGTACAGTTACGGAGCATTGTCTGTAATGGTGATTATATGTAAGATGAATATGACACATGTAATTTCACGTCTGATACCAATACATATTGGGATTTATGTCTCACAGCTGGACGATCTATCACGCAGGGGGACATCGACAAGTTCAAGGACCCACACGCCACTGATTAGTTTTGACATCATATATCAGCATAGTGCGGTGTCATGAATGCATGTTCATCCTTGACTGAGATGACTGTGCAAGTGTGACCGATCATGCACAAGGAGGCTGTGGTTTTCAGGCAGTGCGTGCTCAAATACAGGTCGTCCAAGTGATTTCACAGGTATGCTGCATACCAGCTTCACAGAAGTAGCAGTGCATAGTTCTGAGCCAAGCATATCAATGGCACGTTCACACCTAGCAAAGATGGCCCAAAGAATCACATAGGCATGTTTGGACATTGCAATGGTGTTGTCATGCTTCATCCTTGGGGTAATTCCCTGGTCGACTCAGGCTCAGGTGAATGGGCCCCTCTGTACAATTTGGTGACATCACTCCGCATGCATTCAACACACATGCTTCAGTCCTGCAATTATTGCTGTGCCATATATTTAACAATGCAGGCCTCTACAACGCTATATGTGAGAATGCATTACCCAGTATAACACAATAACCATTATGATTCCAGGTTGATGTTACAATGGGGAATGCCTTGCAACAGTTTGCAGTGTGAAGGACTACATAGTGAAATTTGCTACAGGGTGACAATAGTGGATCCAAGACATGCATGATTGAGAATTCATATGAAACGATGTTTACCCCTCTGGGGAGCGACGCGTCACCTATTGCGAAGTAGTGGTGGAGAGAGGCCCTGCGCATCATGTCCAAGTCATTGTTCAGCCACCTGACATGTTACCATGTGTGCTGCATGATGCAGCACAGATGAAAGTGTGAGTGGGGCTGTCCCAGTATTGCTCCTGTGCCGGTAGGGTAACCTTCATACACATTAACAATCCCCCACTGCACATAGACACCCTTGCACTCTTGTACAAGAGTGCCTGTGATTGCACAGACTTGATGCACTGCACACAGTCACTGGGGGACATGCTGGGCTGCACATGAGTATCGTACATATGATGCTTCACTGTGTTGCAGGAGAGGATGAGGTTGGCGCTACACACGGATGGAGAATGCCGCCCTCCCCCGATTCCTTGTATATGTCACCCTCAGTCAGGGTACGTCACAGCACCATCATTTTACACTGACAGTCTCATCAGGTTGTGACTTTGAATGTCCCATGCCATGTACTGGCATGTCAGTCTCCCCAGCATGTAGTCACTGATCCTGGATTCAAGATTTTGTTTGCAGGTCACTCTCTGAATACACATAGTTACGCCAGAGTGTAGGCTCCCATTTTTGAGTGATCATGTATGCCAGATTTGAATGGAGAACATTAACATAGTCCAAATGACTCACAAATTGCCATTGTTCATATTTTACAGACAACATGAAGCCATAGGAGACCCAAGTCTTCCAGGTGAGGAAGGACCGGTACCTCCACATTAAGAAGGTTGCAAAAGGGTACAGCAACATGGAACGGATGTACCAGGAGGATAAGGAAGCTGGCACTTGGAAGTCGGTGCCCGAAGTAGCAACACGTGGGAGAAAAGTGGCACACAGGCCATCCCAAGACCCTCTGGCGTCAGTGGTGGGTCCCAACGTGGACAGGCAGTGTCCCATTCCAATACAACCTCACACACACAGGGGACAATGCCACCTGCACCTGCCAATCAGGTTGTGACTTACACTTTGCGGGACAGAGATTAGGAGGGAAATGTCCGAGCAGACCAGGCTCATGGAGGACATGAGGAAAGCCCTGGGACTCCCATGATGCCTGCCCATGTAGAGCCCCACCCCCCTCTTCTCCCTTCCCCCAATGTTTTATATAGTATTTTAGGTATTGTTAGGTAAGTATTTTAAGAGTTAGGTAGTGTAGTTTTAGTGTAGGCATAGGTAGTGTTAGATTTTAAGGTAGTTTTAGACTATCACTGGTATATAGTATTTGGGGATAAGTTTCCTTTTCCTTTGGGTGGGGGGTTGGTCTTTGTTGTTTAAAATAAAATTCAAAAAAATATATCTTTGTGTAGGTTAAGCGTGTAGTTAGTTTGTTTATAGCTTAGATGTCTTTGTCCTGTCTCATGATGTACCTTAAGGGTGGGAGGGTGGTTGATGTCTTAGATATGTTGTTGCGTGTATAGGATTAGTTAGGGTAGAGAGTTCATGTACTTTTTCTCTTCGTTCTAGTTAGTTTAGATTAGTAGTAGTCTAGATTATAGGTAGTTTATAACAGAATATTTTTGTAATTTTATAATAAATGGTTGCTATTTTTCATTTCGGCTTGCACTTGTGTCAGGGGTGATGTGGTGGAGTGTGGCATCTCACCTTGTATGCATCTCATATCATCACTGGACACTCCGTTGAATGTGTTAGTGTGGTCATGACGTGTTACTTAGCAGGATGGATTGTGTCAGGATACCTTAGATGTGAGCACCGTAAACTTGCATGGATAACAGGGTGGCAAATAGGATTTATGGCCTAGTCTAGGGGCAGTCATTTGTGAAGTCATACATCTTAAGTGTGCCTCACAGAGTTGGACAGCACATTGTTGCCCATTTACAACACAACGTAGGGATATTGCATTGAGAGAATATTGTAGTAGCTACTGTTAACCATCATGGAGATGGATAGATGCGCCGGGTGCCACTGATTGCATCATAGCCCTGCATCTCACAGGCTCCCTGCGCTGAGTCCATCTACATTGCACAGCCCTTGGCACACTTGCTGCGTTGTGCAAGCGTGTCAGATTCTTTTGAATTATATGTTCCTGTGCATGGAGGCTGAACCTCCGGGCCATGCAAGTAGTAGTCTTTCTGTGGGTCCATTGGGAACTGCATATGGGAGAACAGTGGGTCTGATTCACATGAGCCATCTGAGAGTAAGTCATGAGTTTACGTTTTCAGGTATTCACAACAGGCATTTAGGAGTAGTACAGTTAGATGTACTGACTTCTCTTAAATGCCTTTTGTAACTCACTGAAGTTGCAAAGTCATGTATTTTGGGCATGCACACAAAAGGTGAAATGTTGCATTGCTTACCTCTTGTGCCAGTGTCATGGCAACTTCTCTCAGCTGTTACCTTTTGGCATTGGCTCACAGTGATGCCACCCTTGAAATGGTCCTAGACTTCTTTAAAGCTACAATTCAGTATTGAAAAACATTCATTAGTCAAAGGGCATCCGGTACATATAGAATTAACATTGTGGTTGTTTCCTATACTAATCATTACCCAGGTCCGTGGAGAATTGTAGGTTACCCCATTATATCATAATGGTTACCCTTGAAATGGTTTCACTGCTTCTGACTATATGGTCAGTGCAGTGCAACACGCATCCCTTGTCACGTTGCCCTAGCTGCTCACAGTGGTCACAGCATGTGAGGGTTGCAAAGTCAGTAAGCATTGTTCATCCACAGGAAGGGGCTGACTGATGCCTGACACTTTGGGGTAAGTCCCTATTGACAACTCTACTTCACTGAGGCAGACTTTGTCGTTCAAATAGTGGCTGGTAGACATGTGCCCTTACGTATCTTCATCAATGTGTATATGGTGTGCACCATCTTGGGATGTGAAATGCAATGTGCACCTTCACAACAGGCTTCGTCCACCCTGTAGAGTGCGAGTAGATATGCCAAGAGATTTTCTCATTGCAATTGTAAAGGGGGACACTGCTTGTGGCCTGCAACAGACTTTGCCTTTTTTACACACATTCCTATTTAGTTCCTGGATGTGGTGCTAAGTTGGGATATTGCTAGAGTGTTGTATTGAAGCAATGAGGACACAGCTGGTTCACATATACCCGCTCATCTGACTGCCTATCTGGATCACAGTGAAACATGTACATTTGTGTAATTTCCCTGGGTGTACATTTTGGTGGAATCACTGCTCCTACTTTTTAACAGACTGCTATACTGGATTGATAATGGACAACAGACATCTGTGTGAGTTAAATATGTTTATTCACATGTCCGTTGACATAGTTGGAGACTGGACCAGTACTTGGCCATGCAATCCCCACACCACATTGATGCCCAGTGGAGGGCATGACAGAGTCCTAAAGGATTAGGAAGAGTTCAGTCAGCAGTATGATTACTGTGTCATTGGTAACCAGACAAAATATGGCAGGCCATGTCGAGGTCCAAGGTGAGTGTCACAGAGTGTATCGGGACAGTGGAAGCTGACATTCCAGGGCATGATGCTGAGCCCAGAACCAAGTAGAAACTGGCCATTTGAACAATAAAAACTTGTTTATCAAAAAGAAACTGGCCATTTGGCATAGATGAATGCTACCGCTTCCTCCTTTGCAATAAGGCAGATTCATCCACATATTCGTCCTCGGATGTGTCATGTCACATCAGGGGGCAGAGATGTGGATGTAAAAGCAGCAGCAGCATTCATGTGCGCCAGACCTTGCTGGAGCAATGCAGTGATGATGATCTGCAGGGCATGGAAGATTCCAGCTACATCTCGCTGGAGTGCAGCCGTTTGTTCCGTCTGCATTCACTTCATTTTCTCCATTATCCTCCTCATGCGGCCCAACTCCTGGCTGCCATCGCTGGAGCCACTCTGAGTGGACAGTTGTTCCCGTCTCTGAGTCATGACTCCAGCGATGTCAGCCAGGGACTTTTGGAGAGCACTGAGCGGACAGTGAGTGTCTGTGAATTTTTGTAGGTGGTCCCGGATGGAACTCAGACACCCACTTACGGAATCAAGTTTCTCCACCAGGCTGTCAAACCCCATCCGCACCTGATGAGCCATCTCCTGCTGGACCTCTAACACACGCCGTTGGAATGCCAGGTGTGGGTCCTGGGGGTCCTAAGAGACAGCTGTGGTGGTAGGTGCTTGCTGCTGTGTGGTTTGTGCAGGGGGTGGGGTTTGCACAATGTAGCTGGGTTGCCCTGCTCCTGGAGATGGGGTGCTGATGGAGTCTAGCAGCTGTTGGAGGGTGTCTGTGTTGATGGTGGCGAATTTCTCCTCTTCATCAGTGAAGAGTGGGATAGGCTGCTGTTCAGGAGGTGGTTTCGCCCTCTGCAGTGTAAAGGGGAGATGCAGTTTAACTGTGTGTTAAATGTATGATCATGCATTGGATGAGTTTACAAGCAGACTGCATGACAATGTACATTGTGACTGTTTGTGGGGAGATGCCTATTTGTTGAGAGATGTTGATTTTTTCTACTACATTGCGGATATGAGGTTGTACCTGTACATTGTCATCTCACAGTTTACAGCTATGACAAATGTGATTGGCCAGTTTGTACACACAAGCGGCACCAGTTGTGTCCTCTGTTGATTCGTGAAAGTGATGCAGTTTGTCCCACATTGTAGTCAATGTTGATGAGCTCCAATTTTTATGTGATGGTGCTGCATTGTGGGATACTCGCCCATGCAGCTTTGGTTTTACTACCCCTTATCCCTTTCAGGCAGTGAACCTTCACTTCTGTGCATTTACAATGCTGTGATGTTGCAAGATGGGGTATATATGTGTCTTGGTCAGACTTGGGACACTTGTGCATTGTTTGTCAGCAGATATCTTGTTTACGTCAGAGGATGTGTCAGAGTGTGACCTGCTCCTTTAAGGATGTGGATTTGGGAAAAAGGGGGTGGTGATGGACAGAGTTTCTGAATGATGCAGAATACTCTTACCAAGTCAAGAGATCATGGTTTTAATCCATCACCGTTTTTTAGCTCACTGCACCATCCCAGCTCAGAACCTGGCTACATGCAAATTAGTCTGTACCTGTCCCAGTGCATGATGGGAACAGGGCAAACCAAACTACCAAGCCAATTCTTATACTGGGAAGGAAACAAGCTTCCGGGGACCGGTTTCTGGCATCACAGCCTTCGTCGGCCCGGCTTGCCTGAATCCTGATGGTGCAATGAGCAAGGGACTCACGTCTGAGCATACCCTCCCACACTGAGTGTGGATAAATCGATTTGGGAAAAAGGGGGTGGTGATGGACAGAGTTTCTGAATGATGCAGAATACTCTTACCAAGTCAAGAGATCATGGTTTTAATCCATCACCGTTTTTTAGCTCACTGCACCATCCCAGCTCAGAACCTGGCTACATGCAAATTAGTCTGTACCTGTCCCAGTGCATGATGGGAACAGGGCAAACCAAACTACCAAGCCAATTCTTATACTGGGAAGGAAACAAGCTTCCGGGGACCGGTTTCTGGCATCACAGCCTTCGTCGGCCCGGCTTGCCTGAATCCTGATGGTGCAATGAGCAAGGGACTCACGTCTGAGCATACCTCCCACACTGAGTGTGGATAAATCGATTTGGGAAAAAGGGGGTGGTGATGGACAGAGTTTCTGAATGATGCAGAATACTCTTACCAAGTCAAGAGATCATGGTTTTAATCCATCACCGTTTTTTAGCTCACTGCACCATCCCAGCTCAGAACCTGGCTACATGCAAATTAGTCTGTACCTGTCCCAGTGCATGATGGGAACAGGGCAAACCAAACTACCAAGCCAATTCTTATACTGGGAAGGAAACAAGCTTCCGGGGACCGGTTTCTGGCATCACAGCCTTCGTCGGCCCGGCTTGCCTGAATCCTGATGGTGCAATGAGCAAGGGACTCACGTCTGAGCATACCCTCCCACACTGAGTGTGGATAAATCGATTTGGGAAAAAGGGGGTGGTGATGGACAGAGTTTCTGAATGATGCAGAATACTCTTACCAAGTCAAGAGATCATGGTTTTAATCCATCACCGTTTTTTAGCTCACTGCACCATCCCAGCTCAGAACCTGGCTATATGCAAATTAGTCTGTACCTGTCCCAGTGCATGATGGGAACAGGGCAAACCAAACTACCAAGCCAATTCTTATACTGGGAAGGAAACAAGCTTCCGGGGATGTGGCCACACTCAGCCACCTCAGTGACGTGGCCTGCACCATGTTGAGATGTTTGGGGTGCAGGCATGCTATTCATCATGCACTGTCACTTGCCTTGTCAGTGTGGCTCACAGACCCGCACTTTGCTGTGTACTGCACATGTGCATGTGTTTGTTGCAAGATTAGTTACGTGTGAGGAGGGCCCCCTTTAGGAGCATTGGCTACTAAGGCCTGCTTGCTGTTTCAATGTGTGCTGCACTATGCTGTACACATGTGCATCCAGGTAGATTTGTCTATTGTGATTTGTCTTGCATGCATTGCTTGCTGCCCTTCTGTTGGCTTACCCGTTGTGAGTATGGTGCTGCGTGAGTTTCTATAGTTGTTGCTGGCTGGACAGACAGTGTCAATACCCATTACCCTCAACGTTGACCCCAAATGTGGTGTGTAAGTGGGGCTGGATTTGATGGATGTGGATTTCATAATGCGTATTTGTGGTGCTCAGTCCTTGTCACTGCCGCCCTTCCAACAGATGCAAATGGCAGGGTGAGGTGTGTTTGTGTATGTGCCACGCAGCTGATCACATGGATGATACATGCAGTCCTGGTTACGAATATTCAATACATGGCTTTGCATGTGGGTGATAACGACCATGAGTGCATATTTGTTCACTGACACAGTTGACTTACCTAACCGATAGGTTTACATGCTTATAATGGTGTAATGGGCAACTCACACCAGGACCGTTGTGGAATGGTGTTTTCTGTCTCGCAGGTGTGTACACTTGAGAGTGGAGGTGTGCAACGCGACCTAAGGGGCGAGTGTGCCATTTGGCTAGTCGTCATTATTTGTATCAACTTTGCTATCCTTGCTTGTTGTTGTACTTTGGTTGTCTTACTTCTTTACAGGTACATTGTAGTTCTGTGAGTCTGGCACACAGACAAGTCATGCAGTACAGATTTGTTGAACACATTCCTGATGTGCATTGTCCCCACACTGTGGTGTTGTGGGCATGGACCCCCTGCTCATTGTATTACATCACCTTTTGAGTGAAGTCTTCTGTTTGTATGCATTGTGGGATATACCCCTTTGAGCCAGTAGGCTGCATGATCAGTTTGTTGGGATACTGCTTGTGTTTCTGGTATGTAGACTCACTAGATGGTTTCTCACTTGGTGTACACACAGTGACAGCTCACAGCGTGAGTCGTGCGGGGCGGTAGAGCGGGGCAGTGGTGCAGGGTGGGAGAGGGGCAGGATGGGGAGTAGTGGAGTTGGACACATGACAGGCGGGAGTTAGGTAAGTAAATAAATGAATCCAACTATTTACCTTGCACTTGCTCCACCGCCGCCGAGTTCCTCAGTAAAAATGGTTGTTTCATGTGTTTTACTGTCAGGGCAGGTAAAGTACATGTCCTGCCGATGTCATATGTTGCACCCTGCCTTTGGGGCTCGGTAGGCTTGCCAGAGTGGTGCACATAAGGCCAGGGGAAAAGGCGCCTTTCAAGTGGCAAAGTCAGGCTAGCAGTGCAAGTCTGCAGTGGCAGACTGGGTGGCTTGTTTTACTTAGGGGATAAGGTGGGAGAACACACTTTGTGCCTCGCACTGTTCACTAGTTGGGAAAATCTCCAAAAACAAAGTTTCACAAATGAATAAACTCAAATTAGTACAAATCCTTCATTAGTAACGTAATCCAGTTATGTATTTAGTTATACAAATACAAGTGCGGTTATCAAATCATCATTGTGACATTGCTGTTGAGACAATTATGGGGTACATCATATTAATCATTCTTAATAGAGTGTACAGTAGTCATGAAATAATAACATTGAAAACAATAGAACAATAATGCTGTTTTTCGCATATCGTTGGTAGAAGTGCCCAATGCATTTCGGGATCTTAAATCCCTTCGTCAGGGGCCAACCTAGAATGAATATAAAAATGGTAAATAATTCCTGCTATATGTATGGATGCTTATTAGATGCTATGATGGTGGGTGTTAGCATTGAATGATGATATTCATGCATTGTTTAGGTTGGTAACTGGTGCATGTCTGTGTTGCCAGGATGGTGACTCAAATGTGAAAAAAGTGAAAAACGCGGCACCCAACGTATTGGTGACAGTTGAGGTTAGTAACGAAAAGAGAAGTAAAGACAATGTGGGAGAACCATGTCTAACTATAATTCACTTGTAACGTGACTGAGATGCTGAATAAACAGGTAATCCCAAAAGTGCAAATGTGAACAGAAATGGATAGCAGGGTGACTAGAAGTGAAGCAAGATAACAGACTCGCTCACCTTGGTGGCGCGATGCAGAAGATAATAAAAGAAACCAGAACAATGATTCGGACAATTGCTCAAGAAACCTGTGCGGAAAAGTGGCTATCAGTATACTGAAAATGAAGCCTAGAGGACGTAATGCGTCTCGTACTGGAGGACGCTTACCTTTGATCAAGAAATGTGGAGTTGGAACGCAACCCTTGCGGAGTGGGATTCCGTGCAGAAAAGAGACGCCGTAGAAAGGTTGTCGAATGGAATAGTGTGAGTCGTCAGGGAGTTGTAGCATTCGCCTATGAAAAATGAGCGGGTAGTTAACGCTACACTTAAGGAAAAATAGAATCTTTGAAAAAACGCGTCATTAACCTAGATGCGAGGAGCTTACCTGATGTAATAATGCGAACGTGCTCGAGAACGCGGTAGATGCCGTGAAGCACGGAACTGTTCCAATAAGGAGCACGGTGATAGGGTGAGACACCGCGCTTAGTTTAAATGCCGAATGGATGAAAACTCATGTGACTCGCCAAGCGGAAAGGTGAAAGAAATACCAATAGCTGAAGTGAAATCGGGTGATTCTTTCGTGGAACGCTGGGATCGAGAAGGGTGAGGTTGAAAGTAAACAACCAGAAACGGATGGAATACAAATAAGAAAAAAGTAATAAGAAAAGAGAAACCGAAGACGGAAGAGATAATAATGAGAACAAGAAGATGTATCAAGGGCAGAAAAAAGACTGCGGCTGTGTTGTGAAGAACAATTAGTTAAATGGTGTAAACGATAAAACGAAAAGGAAAATGAAAAATAAAAAATAAAGCAAGTGTTGTATGGTGCTGTGTGCAGTGCCAAGATCAGCAGGAAAGTGGTAAAATAAGATTAAGATGAATTCAAATGTGAGGTGTGAGTGTGTACATAGTATCACCAAGGAAAAATACACGTGATTCCCATTAAATTAGATCATTCAATCTGGCACAAACAGTACAGTAGATTTGATTAGTGTTTCAGGCAGTACACCCTGAAAAGGTGTGTGAGTAGATTTAAACCTCACTAAGAAAATCTAAATTCTAGGGAAAATTAATGTAGATCCCGTTGTGTTAAAGGGGTTTATGGATCAGAGAGTCTGGTGAGAAAAGTTCGACAGGAAACAACTCATGTCAATCCGGTCATTAAGGCCGGATGGAATCATGGTGTTAAGGAATTTAATCCAATAAATTTCTCTTTGAATAAGTTTTTGTGTGGTATCTGCTCCCGGTGTGGGTTTAACAGATTCGACAATCTGAAATCTGAGTTGTGATATGGCATGATGCGCTTCATTCCAATGAGTAGCTAGCGGAGAGGTGGTGCTGCGATTCCTGATTTTACTTTTGTGTTCAGTAATTCTGACCTTTATTTTTCTTTCCGTTTTGCCTATATAGGCTTTGCCACAGGGGCATTTGATACAGTAGATGACGTTCATCGAATTGCAATCACACGAGTGTCTGAGGTATATGGGTTTTCCAGAGGATGGATGAGTTAATACGTCACCACTGATGACATTATTGCAGTGAATGCAATTGCTGCACTTCGTTGTACCTTTAAACTTCAAGGTGGATAGGATCGGGGAAGGTGTTGATAGTAATGTTTTCAAGTTTTTGCCCCGTGTGTATGCAAACAGTGGTTTGGTGGCAAATATGTTGTTGAAGTCGTCTTCAGATGCTAGCATCTCCCATTTGGAATTGATGATGTTTCGTATAGGTTTTGACGCTGTGGTAAATTTGGATACAAAAACTACACGATCTGATGGATGTTTGGCAGATTGTTGCAGTAACTCTTCTCTGTCAAGTTGTGCTCGTGTGAGACAATCTTGTAATACGTTGTCAGGGTACCCCCGTTCTTTGAAGCGTTGTATATACTCCTGCTCTTTAGCCTTAGTGGTGTCAGGATTAGAACAAATGCGTCTGACTCTGAGTAGTTGAGAGTATGGGAGATTCCTTAATAGACTATTTGGATGAAAACTGTTGTAGGATAATATGCTGTTGCGATCTGTAGGTTTCTGGAAGACCGAAGTCTCAAAATTGTAATTATCTGTGGACTTAGTGATGAGAACGTCCAGTAAATGAATCTTTTGTTGTTGAATGTTGTGAGTGAATTGGATCCTAGGGTTGATTGTGTTGAGCTCGGTAATCATAGTCTCAAGATGGGTATTGGTGCCTGTCCATAGTATAAAGATGTCGTCAATGTACCTACAGTACATTAATACATGGTTCCGCCAATTGGGATTGGACATGATATTTTCAGATTCGAAAAGGGCCATGAAGGTGTTCGCGTATGCAGGTGCTCCTGAAAAGCCCATTGAAGTTCCAGTTAATTGCGCGTAAGAGTTTCCATCTCATTCAAAATAGCTGTGATGGAGGCAGAAATGTAAGATCTTCAAAATGAACAATCTTTCAGTTTCGATGTCAGGTGTTTGGAGAAGTGCCCACTCTATGGCTTCAAGTCCGGCTTGATGTGGTATGGATGTGTATAAAGCTGTGACGTCAATGGTGCACAGGATAATGTTGGTAAGGTCCCTGTTGTTGATCGTGTTTAACTGCTGCAAGAAATGGGTGGTGTCTTTCACATATGAGGGCCACTTTTGGACAAATAATTGCAGATTATGATCCACAAATTTGCCTAAAGGTTCAAAGATTGATCCACAGCCTGAGACTATGGGACGAAAAGGTGGGTCCAAAGGATTTTTATGAATTTTTGGAATCATATAGAGTTTGGGTCGTCTGGCATTTTTGGTTGTTAAGAAAATTTTAGTTTGGTCAATAATCCAGTCTTGATCAATTGCTTCTTGGAGTATCCCAGAAAGCATATTTTCCAATTGAGTAGTGGGGTCCTGGGTCAATTGCATGCAGGTGTTGGTGTCTGAAACATGGTTGTTGACTTTAGATATGTAATACTGGGTATCCATGAGTACTATTGCGCCGCCTTTGTCCGAGGGTTTCATAATGATGTCTGGATTATTAGCAAAATTTTTGATGAGTGCTCGTTCTTGATGTGAGAGATTATTGTATCTCATAGATTGAAAATTAATGAGTGAGACATCTTTGAGTACCAATCGTTCAAATGAATCAAGAATTTTATGTGAAACAGGTGGGATGAATTTGCTGCGTGGTTTGAAAGGATTAGAGGGAACCGTAATTTTGTGGTCATCAGGAGGAACAATGTTGGTGAAGAAATGTTTCACTTAGGGACACCCAGGGTGGCACAGTCAGTGCTGCAAGCCCTGGGGTACCCCTCTAACTTACATGCCCTGGAAACAAGTTTAGGAAAATAGGATCTTTCTGGCATAGATACCCCCACTTTTTGTCTGGTGACAGTGTGTTTTGACTGTAGGGATCCTTCTAACCAGGACCCCAGTTACAGTGCTCTCTCCTCTAAATTTAATGGTAAGTACATTGTACACCCCACAATTGACATACCGGGGTACCATTATAAATCCCTAGTACATGGTACTGAGGTACCCAGGGCATTGGTTGCATGTATTGTGCCACCCATAGGAGCTCATGCAAACTGTGTCTGCATAGTTCTAAGTGTGTGGTTAACCCTGCACGAGCAAAGGTGCCCCTACAAATCCCAGACTCCTCAAGATGTCTAACTACATAAGGGCTGACCCGAACATGTTGGAATCATGCAACTACACTGATTCCAGTGTTAGTTGCATGATATCATGTACTGGGGGCTCCTTAGAAGACCCCCCAAAACCTACCTGTGTAGCCTTGCAGGATCTGACTGTCAGCCCGCGCTGCTGCCAACCCTAGTCAATGTTCTGCCCCCTGCTGATGAGCTTCACTTGGGCCGGAGAAGCTGAACAAAGGATTTCCTGTGAAGAATTAGCTAGGGTGGGGGCGCTTCTGAGGGACACCAGACTGCATTGAAGGGCAGATTTGGGCCCTCCATGCATTAACCAGTTTTGCCAAATTCAGGAGCCCTTGGCTCCTGCTCTGCCGCGAAACTACACAGAGGACAGGGGAGTCACCACGCCCCTGTCCAGCTTCTCCCTAGGGAGGTGCCCGGAGCGCCTCCAGGTGTCCACTTGATTCTGCCGTGTTGAATCTTGGCCCCTGGGAGCATCTGACTGGCTAGGACAGCTGAGAAGCGTCCCTGACCCCCTCTGATAGGTGGGTCACCAGAGAAGAGGTCCATTCCCTTGTTAGGGTTAATTAAGGGCTCCCCTGTGGGTGGGTCCTTAGACTTCTGGAAACGACTGCCTGTCGCTGAAGATTATTCAAAGACTCTTCTGTTGGTGACACTGGAACTGTGCTGTTCTTCAAGCCAGGACCCACTACAATACTGCTCCCAGTTGGAATAATCCTGCTTCATATTCATCTCTGTGATTTTCCAAAGATCTGTGTTGGATTTGGCCCTTTTTGCAGGGTCATCCCTGAACTTTTTGCATTCCTCCTGCATTTTCTCTGACCCATTTTTGTTGGTTTTTTGACTCTGGGCACTTTACCACTGCTGATCTGTGCTAAAGTGCATATGCTCTCTATTGTAAATTGTTGTAATGGATTAGTGACTCCATGATTGGCTTATTTGATTTACATGTCAGACCTTGCACCATGTGTGCCCAGGGCCTTTAAATCAAATTCTGCTGGTGGGCTTGCAGCACTGGCTGTGCCACCCACAGAAGCAGCTTGTAAAGTATGTCTCAGGCCTGCCATTGCAGAGCCTGTGTGCAACAATGTGACTGCCATGTCGACTTGGCAAGTGCACCCGCTTGCCAGTCCCTAAACCTTCCCTTTTCCACATATCAGAGGCCCTAGGGCAGGGTGCATTGTATGTAAAAGGTAGGTCATGCCCTGATGTGTGTGGCATGACCTGATAGTGAATTACAGCCTATTTCGTTTTTCACTATTGCAAGGCTACCAGTCCCCATAGGCCAGAATGGGCAGTTTGATTATAACATCTTATAATCCTAACTGACCCAGGGAACATGGTAGGAATTCGAGTTTAGTATGCCTGAACTCAGAATGATAAAATACATCTTTTAGTGAAGTTGGTTTTAACATTCTGTGTTTGAAAATATCACTTTGAGAAAGTAGGTATTTTCTTACCTAACTATCCAGCCTGCCTCTGCTAGCTTGTGTATTGTATGTCTGGCTTGTGAGTGACAGGGGCTGGGGAGACTCCAGGAGACAGGGTGAGTCAGCACAGGGCTGAATAGACCTATCTGCATGTAGTGAGTGGTGGGAGGAGTAGCACCTGGGTCTGAATAGGGCTGTGTCTGCCTTCCACAATGCTGGCTCCACCTCCTGTGGTGTGTCTGAGGACCCTGGCGCACACTGACAAAGGGAGAAGGTGTACACTGGCAGAATGCACCCAGAACTGGTTTGAACTAGGTACAGGACCCTCTGCCTTCAGAGGACAAAGGATTTTGCAGTATAAATATTGGGGCCCAGACCCCTGACTTTAGATCACTTCTGGAAAAACAAGACAAACCTTTGCCAAGGAGAAGAACCAAGGAAGCTGCAGGAGTTTGGGCTGCGCCCCTGCCCGTGTGCTGTGTTGCTGGGTTGGCCTGCAATGGTGTCTTCATTGCCAAGGAAAGGAGAAGGAACTTTTAAAGAACTTTCATCATCTTGCAGAATATTTCTCCACGGGCTTGAACTTGTGCTTACCTCCTGCTGAAGTCTCAGGGACAAAAGACTTCACCACAAGCTCCCCTCTGAATTTCCTTGCTGGGAATTCTATCGGCGGAAGCCTGCGTCTCGCTGGGAGTTGGAAGTGCGCCTCAACGGGAAGAAGCGTGTCGCAGTCTCAGCTGTTGCCGTCGCATCGCCGGAGAAGCGTGTCGCCGCTGCAGAGGTCGCCGCCGCATCACCAGAGAAGCGTGCCTTTGTCGCAGCTGTTTACCGACGCATCAACGGAGAAGCATGTCGCAGGGTCTGTCACGGCTCCAAAGTTACAGTTTGCTGCACGGCCGCCGGGAGTGCATGCATCATCTTCACATCGTCACATCGCATCAAGGGCGCCATCTTATCGCATCGCACCGAATTGTCGCATCGCATCGAGGCGCTATCTTGCCGCATCGTAACCGGAACGCAGTGCAGGGATCAAAGCTTCACCTCCTCTCCGGTAAGGAACACAATGCATCCCCTACTCTGCGCAAGCATTGAGGAGTGATGCATCGCCTCCCCCGAAGCAAGGAACAGAAGCATCACCCTCCGTGCGAACCTTTTGTTTGTTTTGCGTTACGCATCCAGGTACTTTTGTGAGAAACGTGTTGCATTTATCATCAACTTGAACTAAGTTACTTCTACCATCTTTAAGTCTATTTTGAGTACAGTATTGTGGATTTTTGTCGTTTGTGGACTTGTGTTAAGTCTATATAAAGAATACTTATTTTTATAAAACCTGTGTGGTGTCCATCTGTAGTGTTTTCACTGTATTGCTGTATGTGTTCACAAATGCTTAACACACTGCCTCTGAGATAAGCCTGTCTGCTCGTGCCAAGCTACCAAGGGGGTGAGCAGGGGTTATCCAGGAGTGTAATTCCCTTTCCCTGACTTAGAAGCAAGGGTCCCTATTTGGTCAAAGTTACCTACCTCTGCCAACTAGAGACCCCCAGTTCTAACAATGGTGGTCAGCGGTGAGGAGTCTGGACTTGCATTTGTGACTCATATACAGTAATTGGTGTACACTACTAGTGAGTGCAAACCAATCGCAACCACATACTTTTTTGGTAGGATTTTTTTTTTCCTTGGACTGTTATTTTTCCTGAGAGCTGCCTATTCTTACTGCCATGAGCAGACCACCATCTGTTACATCTATGGATCTAGATTTTGAGGAAGAGAGGTTGGAAACCTACAATTTGAAACAGCTGAAGCACTTCTGCAAGAAATTTAAAGTTGCTACCCAAGGCATTGTCAAAAATGATGAATACCAAAAGGCGCTGAGGGCCTGGGTGGAAGCAAGAAATACCCCTCAACTGGTGGTGGAGCCAATTGGGGATGCAGATGGGCAGCTGGATAGGCCATTGGTTCCAGCCAGGGAAGGAGTACCATCCCCGCTTGGCAGTAGCGTCTCTTCCAAAGGCCTGTCCCCAGGAGAGCTGGAAGACAGAGAGAGAAATAGGTTGCACAAGCTGGAGATGGCCAGGCTCAAGATGGAGGGTCAAAGGGACCTAGAGAATAGCAGGTTGTCCTTGGAGAGAGAAAGAATGAGATTGGAACATGAGTTGAGAATGAGGGAGCTTGATTTGGAGCTCGAGAGGCTTGAGGCCATGAGTGTCTCAGCCCAGCAACAAGAAATGTTTGTAGCTCAGAAAGTGAGATTGGCTGAGTTGGAGGTGGAATCCGACTCAGATGGTGGCAGCAAAATTATCTTACCTAGTGCTGAGGGAGTAGTGCACACACCCAGAGATGGGGCGCCTGACTTGGAGGGGGTTAACGTTCAACAGGAGGTTCAAGGATCTGAGGTAGCTCCAGTGGTGCGCAGTGTCCCGGAAGTAGATTGGGGCACTGGCGCAGGGGTTCATGGTACTAGTGTTGTGAGGGACAATCCACTGACTCTAGATAAGAGGAGCAGGGAGAGGGGTTCCCCCAAGGTTGAAGCCCTGGTGTGTGAGTGTGAAGACCGCCCAGAAGAGTGTGGGTTGAGTGACAGAGACAGTCAGATACTGTCTTGCCAATCTCAGGAGAGTGGTGTGGAGTATGTGTGTGAGGCACTGGATGGTGAGGTGAAGGATTGTTTGGTTAACCCTTGTAGGGGGCTGTGTGATCCAATTGTGGGAGAGCATATTGTTCCCTGTTTTCCAGAGCTATGCCAACACCTGTTGGAGAGTGAGTTCTCTGACCCCAGGGAGCTCACCAGGGAGGCAGACCTTTTGATAGATTCCAGAGGGTCTGAAGAGGCATTGGGGAGTGACCCTAAGGGGAGTGGCTCAGGTATCTTCCAACCCAGAGTGGTGGAAGTGGTTCAGAGTAGCCCAGCTAGGTCCCGTGGTAGTGGGAGGGGTGTAGGACCTCACATCCTTACTTCAAGGAGAAGGAGTGAGACTGGGATATGTTCCAATAGTGCCCAACCTCAGTCTCAGGGCCTGGATGATTCCTTAAGGGAACACCAGGTAGAGAACCTAGTCTGTCCTGACGGGCCGCCCGTTGAGGGGGATCCACTAGTGTCTGGTGAACTGGGAGAGTCTGTAATCAGACTCCCATCAGTTCTGGTGTCTGGCAGTGCCACTCCTAAGTGGAGGGTACAGAAGTCCAGATTGAGGGGTGAGAGGGGGAAAGAGTCCCCAGTGGAAGAACCAGTGGGTCAGGGGCCAGCCAGAAGGGCTGAGTCCCCAAGGAGTGACCATGGTGACACCACTTCTGTCCTGGGGGATTTTCACACACTGTCAGATGGACAGGAGTCAGGAGATCTGCGCCAGGCAGACTGTCACACGACACATGAGTTATGTGTCACCCTCGGGGAGGGTATATGTACTCCCCAGGAAGTCCTGTTTTGCCAGGCAAGCATTCAGCCTCAGGGGTTGGTCCATGGGTTGGGAAGCCAGGTGCAGGTGTTGCCTGACCTGGAGCGAAGGACAACTGTAATCAGTGTCCCTACCAGTTTGTCTTCTGGGGGCACCACTTCAGGTGGGAGGGTGCAGGGACCCCAGTTCTAACAATCTGCAACACCATGGCTATGTATCCTCTGAGTCACCAAAGACTCAGCCTGCATCCTAGCCTGAAGGAATCTCCCTTGAAGTGAAGGAGTCACTTCCCTGCATCTGCAAGCACCTCAATGTCAACAACCATTTTGCTGATCCTGTTGTCCCACAAACATCGCCCAGATCTGAAACACAGGTTGTGGTTTGTTGGTTCTCTAGAGGCCTGACCAGTCCTCCCTGCAAGTTGGTAGACTGTAATCCATCTCCAGCCAACATAGACCGCCTCTTTGTGCACTGCATCTGATTGGCATTACAAAGGCTTGTTAGCTACTTCCACCGAAGATCTTCAAGCAGCCCCTGCCTTCAGCACTGCACAGCTCCAAGCATGTGGTCCTGCCTGCATCCTCTGCATCATGGGCCTTCATCTCCTGTGTGCTGCTGGGGCTTCCTTGCGACCTCTTGTGCCTGCTGTTAGAGGGTCCTCGAAGGGGCTCCATCGATTCCTTCTTCTCTCCTGCGTGCTGAGGGCTGGCCCTGACTTACCCCTGCTGGGTTAGTCCCACAGACTTTGGTGGTCGGCAACTTAGCACCTTCCCCGCGAACCGTTGTTTGCATTTGCCAAGGCTTGTTGGTGGTCCTGCGCCCACTGATCTTCCTGCACTCATCGACCAGCATGGAACAGCTCGTGAAAGGCTCCTAGAACGTCTCCTGGTCTCCACAGTCGCTGTTTCTTCCACTTTGTGCTACGCAAAGAACCTTCAACCATGGCAGGGTTTGTGCACCTGTGCCTGCTGGTCACCTCCGGGTGGATTGGACTCTGTCCTCTCTGCTTTCAGGCTCTTCTCGTATGAATTCTTTGTCCACCGGCCTGGTCCACGAAACGCTGTAGCTGATGTACTTCCATAATCCTTCATTGGTTGTCTACGGAGTTTTCCAACTACACTTCACCCCTATGCCTATGCACCCGGGCTCCCTGTATTGACCAAGGTAAGGTGGAATAGACCTTACATGAATGACCCCCGCAAGGCGGCATAAGACACAGACAGACTTGAGCAAGTATTTGGGGCACAGTACATGCGGATGCCTAACAAATACAATAACAAGGCTTACCCAGGATGAAACGTTTGAAAGAACAAATCCATATTGACAGGAAGAACTATGAACTCACCTGATATGTAATACCAAATCCTATTGCCGATAATTTTGGGCATGAACAGATATAACAATGATGAATCTGTAATGCAGAGAAAACGGGTATAAGAAAAAACTTTCTGCAGGCATCCCAAAGATTTAAAGTTTATTCAGAAAAACTAATTATTGGGGTAACTTACTTGGGATGCAACTTGATCGGGAGCCAAGAGTAGCATGCTCAGCAGCTGAACGCCATCTGAACAGAAGAAACCATGCCGAAACCGAATCAATAAAATGCGGAGATGGACAACCACGCACACTATGTGGACCAATCACATGAAAGAGTATGTCTACACAAGATTGTAACTACAATGGCGGCCATGATGGAATATGTCAAAAGAATTGAAAAATAGGGACATGAATTACGTGAAACAGGAAAATTATAAGCTAATGTGAAAAAAAAAATTTTAATAAAAAACCCTAACATCTAATACCTTAAACACAGGAAATCGTGAGCCTTACGGCGGCCAAAATATAACAACTAGAAAAATACCAAAAAGGAAGCATAATGAAAAATATTTGAAAATAATAAAACCGTAAGGCTTGATGGAGTAGAGCCTAAAATAAAAAAAATAAAGTAAACAATACAGAATAATAGCAGGGAAACTCTCCCCGAAAACTATATCGCAGCATGATATAAAGGAAGCAGATAGCAGAGCAAGTGAGGAATAATGTAACTGGATAATGAAGCCTCCGAGTGCCGATGACAATGCATACATGGAGCACTCCGCCACTACATAAACCATAATGCAGTGGTCTAGTATAGATTAACCTACATTGTAACATATAACCTGTTACCATGGGATTTTTTGATTCAAACCATGTGGAAAAGTATCTAATTTAAAAATCCAATATACTTCTCTGCGTTTTCTTCATTTGGATTGTAACCAGGTTTGCTATCAATTTTCTCAAAAATAAAACAATCTATGTCTTCAGGTTTATGTCCCAGCTAGAGATAATGTCTCACAAGGGGGGCATCAGTTTTTTTAGTACGTATTGCAGAGCGGTGCTCAGTGAGGCCTGTGGCTAAAGACCGAGAAGATTCACCCACATACCCAAGCTTACAAGGGCACAACAAAAAATAGATATTTTTTTGTTTTGAAATTCGTGAATGTCTTGAGAGTTATGTGATGTGTATTGTATTCAAAAGAATCAGTCACAATCACCGTATCGCATGCTTTACACTGAGTGCATTTGTGATTTCCTACAACTGCCTTTTGTCTAGCAAATGTCTTCTGTATATATGGTGCGTTTGTATTCATACGGGAATGAACTACATGGTCCTTAAGATTCTTATTGTGCCTATGAGCAAACATGGGACGAGGTATGATCTTACCCTGTTCCATATTTGTGTTCAAAATGTGCCAATTGGCACATATGATCTGGCGAACCTGGTGATTAAGGATAGAGCGACTGGTGATGCACACCAGTTTAGATTCCCTTTTGGATGGTTGATTATGGAGAAGATGATCTCTGTCATAAAAACGGGCACATTTGTAGGACTCACGCACCAATCTTCTAAGGTAACCTCTAGTGATGAACTTGGTTTTTATTATAATAGATCTGAAATCACAATCTTTCAAGTTAGCAAGTTAGGGCAGTTCCGCCTGAGGCGGAGGAACTGTCCTAGCGGGATACTTTCTATATGAGCTTTCGGATGGTAGCTGCTAAAATGCAACAGTGTGTACCTAGCTGTAGGTTTTACATAAAATCCACTTTGAGTTGATAATTGCAATCTCTTATTTCAATGATAAGAACTCTATCTTCTGATTACTACTGTGAGCAGTAAATTTCAAATAATTGTCGCACTGATTGATCCAGTCAAGAAATTCAGTAAGAGTGTCTGATTCACCACACCAGATGAAGAAGACATCGTCAATATAGCGTACCCAATGGGTGATGGACTAAAAATATGGTGCTACCTCATTGTAGATAAATCTCTGCTCAAAATGAGCCATGTAGATATTGGCTACTGTGGGAGCACCCGATGCTCCCATGCGGACTCCTTTGATTTGCCGATAAAGACTGCTGTTAAACTCAAAGGTGTTGTCTTCTAAAACTACTTGTAAGATATCTGCAATAAAAGTAGGGGAGCAATCAATGTGGTATTGCTCAATAAACCAATGTACTGCTTTTAAAGCTTCCCATTGTGGAATATTTCTATAGAGTCAAGTGTGACAAGAGTCTTTGTTCTAGCATTGAAGGGAAGACCTTCTACTGTCTTAATCATATCTTTAGTGGTCTTTGTGACTTTTCCTGAAGAAGGCATTTTAGTGACGAAACGCGCGTAGAAAGAGATAGAAATTTGGTGAAAGAAATTTGTTTACCAAGCCACTAATTGTTATTTGATTATTTAATTTCCTGTGTTTTTGACCAGTCTCTTTACTTTGATTAAGTGTGTATTATAAATTAGGAAACACAAAACATCATCAGTTCATCATAACTTCGGTGTCATTGTTTTGTCAATGTACCTTGTTTTGAATGATTTCAGAGTGAATGCAGATATGACTGGAGTGTGGATGTGAACTATATAATTTAATATTTATATTGCATTGTTTAACCCCTTGTGCGCTCATGATGGAACCACGCCGTCATGAGCCACGGGCGGCGTGTGCTCATGACGGCGTGGTTCCGTCATGCTGCGGCCGTTGGCGGCCGCTCCTCCCACGCGGCTCTAATTCCCCGCCTGTGCGGGCGAAATAGAGAGTGGGCGGAGTCGTGACGGAACCACGCTGTCATGAGCACAGCTCGCCCGTGACTCATGATGGCGTGGTTCCGTCATGAGCATGGCGGCGCTGCGCTCACCCCTCAAGCGCTGCGGCGGAATTCGCGCCGCAGCGAAGGGGTTAAATAAAATGCTTGTATATTTTCTTAATATTTTGTTGTCGTCCCCATATGTCCATGTAAAGTTACATTATTTTAATTTTTAATATACATGAGTTGCCCTAGGTGTTTACATTACATTTTTTTCCCTGCCTAGAGGAACTGTTACCCCTCCGCAGTGGGTCTTTGTCTTTACATTATAAAAAGGGAAATGGCAGGGATAGGGACCGCCTCTCCTAAACATTTGACTCTCTTCTCCTTCCACGACCATGTAACACCTGTTGGGTGAACGTTAGAGGGGTTCTTGCCGCCTTGGGCAGAAATCACCTCCGAACAGTGGGTACTGGACATTATACAGGAAGGGTATTGCTTAGAACTCACACAAATACCTCCATACGTTCCCCCACACAGAGACAGACACTTCCTGGAACACCAGCATCTGCTTCAACAGGATATGCACGCATTACTCAACAAGGGGGCCATAGAACCAGTACCGCTACAAAACAGTGGTAAGGGGGTGTACTCTCTATACTTTCTAATCCCCAAAATGGACAGCTTCCTCAGGCACATCCTGTTGGAGCACTTTCACATGGTAACCCTTCAGGATGTCATCCTTCTTCTACCCCAAGTTGACTTCTTGACCACCCTCGATCTGAAGAATACCTACTTCCATATACCAATGCACCCTGCACATCGAAAATATCTGAGGATTGGGACGACTTGTCAACATTATCAATTCAAACTACTGCTGTTCGGGGTCACTAGAAGCCCAAGGGTGTTTACCAAGTGTCTGGCTGTATGTAATAGCCGCTCACCTCTGAAGGAGTGGCATCCAATCTTCCCTCACCAAGATGATTGGCTAATCATCAAGAGCACCAACACACCAGCAATACCAAGCTCACATGTAGATTCCCATACATTTCCTTCACAGTCTAGGCTTTACGATCAATGTTACTTCAACAAAAAGATTCCACCACTTTTCAATATATCCTTCCTTGTTTGGAAAGTTATAACGATGGTGGTGGGAAAATTGTGTTAAACCCAAGAACTTGTCATGGGAAACACTATGGGCCATATGTAGATAGCTAAATACCGGTCGGTAACGGCCGAAAATCGGTAATTTTCCCGTTACCGAGCGGTATTTAGCCCTTTCTAATGTAGGAGGCAGGTTTTAAGGATTCGGTAATTTACCGAATCGGTATTTTAAGAAATCGGTAAAATACCGAATCGGTAAATTACCGAATCCTTAAATCCTATGTAGGGAGCACTCAAGTGAGTGCATTTTTGGTTTAAGGATTCGTTATTTACCACCAACTACAAGTTGATGGTAAATACCGACTACCTTTTCAAAAGCAATTTTGTGCTTTTTTAAAAGTGCCATGTGGCAGACATACATGCCCTTAGGGCATGTATGTGTGCCACATGTGCACACATGCACGATTCAGGGGTGCAACAGGGTGTCAATGTGACACCCTGCCACCCTTGAATATGCTCCCCCTATTACCGATTCGGTATTTACCGAATCGGTAATAGTGAATGGCTTCCCATTCATTCCTATGGGCCTCCAGGGCCATAGGAATGAAATTTACCGATTTTTTACCTACATTCTATTTACCGATTCTTAAATACCGAATCGGTAAAATTCGGTATTTAAGAATCGGTAAATTGAAATTACCTACATATGGCCCTATGTGTTTTTAAAATACTCCTCACACACTAAAAATCCCCCAGTGTCATGCTTCATCATGGGGGTCTTCCTGTCCCTCTACGGGGTGGGGCGTGCTGAAACCTACGAAGATGCGGGAGCACTTAATTAAGTGAAAGGACTATGTGTAGTGCATAGGTAGAAGTGGTAGGGTCAGGAAAGATAGTGGTGCAAATGTAAAAGTTACCTGGCTAGTGGAAAAAATAAACTTTATGCGCTTCCCTAGCTGGAAACATTAAAAATTGGGGAGACGTAGGGGGTATATTGTTATGAGTTGCCTCCTACTTGGTTAACATGTTTCAAAAGCCATCCCCATGGCTTTCTCTTCAGGACCATGCGTGATCCCTACTTCACTCACACATTATTTATATGTAATCCGTGTGCCTAAACGATATTCAACCACAGTTCATGCTAAAATTAAGCATGCAAAAAAAACATACCCATTTGGTATCTTTTATGACCTGTAAAAAGAACAAAAAAACACAGTAATGCACTGTATGAAACATATCACCATCATTGTGGAAAAAGGAAGTTGGCAGTAAAGACCACTGTGGTATATTTTTCTCTCAAATTGATCGAGGTGCACCACACTTATACTTTAAAGTGGGTGCTGTGCTGCACAATGATGATTTTAAGTCACTCGTCACACAGTTAAAAACACTTAAAAACACACACATATGTATATAGCACACACAAAATGCCCAGCGTTTTAAACGGCATTTCTCAGTTGTTCTGTACACGTATTTCACTTCATTGTTACAAAATTGTGTTTGCGATCATACGTTATACATACACTATTTATAGGAACTTAAGGCTTCATGAGCTGTCACGGAAGGGGAGGGCGTCTGTAGTCAAACACTGCAAGGAAAGACGGTAGAGAATATAGTATTAGGTTAGTCCAAGTGGTCTTTTTGTTTGCAGACCAGAGGGAGGCTGTATTTCAAGACTTACTCACATCGTCAAGGCTGCACACTCTCCGGTAAATACCTTCTCGTGCCTCCGTGGAACGTTGTTTGAACGTTTGGAGCTCCTATTTGTATTGCCACCAATTTGAAAGTCCGCTAAACAGAAAATCACTGGAGTGTTACATCACCAAAGGTGGCTGCCGGTAATGTGCTGTTATCGTTACGAGAAATACCACACTTCCTGTATGATCGAAATTGTGTGCTGGCCCTTCGTTTGTATCCGAAAGTATCCTGAATACAAAATTGTCATGGATGTTTATCTAAAAGGAAAAATAACTTTTTGCAGATCAGGATAATTGGCTTTGTTGAATTTAAAGTCCATCCTGATGAGCATGCTGTTATGTCGTGAAAAAACACTAGAGTGCTACCCTTCACAAAATGGCCGCCTTAGTTGTGCCATTCTAATCGGTTGGGATGGTCCACTTCCTGCGTTGATAAACATATATAATATTTCTATATCCTTGCATATATATATATTTTATTTTATATTGGTACAATATGTGTGATATCTGGTAGAGTGTTTTTAATAAAGTTTATTATTGGAAAATGGGGTTGGGTGGGCACTTACGTTTTTCTAAGGTAAATAAATTGTAAGAGTATTTACTTACATATAATCTGATCTTGGTGGCATAGTCTCATTCCTCTTAACCCCTTCGCTGCTAGGCCTTTCCCCCCCTGTGCTAAGCCTTTTTTGGGCTATTTGGGGTAGTGTGCGCTTAGGCCCCTGTAACGTTTTGACCACATAAGGTATCCGTGCCAAATTTGCATCCTTTTCTTCCAACATCATGGGGATTCTAAAGGTTCCCAGGGTTTGTGGATGGGAAAAAAGGGCTGCAAATGAAAGCGTCTGGGTTTTTCCCTGCAAATAGTATCAAACAAGCATTTACAATGCAATGGTCTCGGCATTGTTAAAGTTAGAGCTATTGGCATTGCTCATGACATTATTTTTGTTTATGTTTTTGTTTTTAAAACATTTAAAGAAGCGGCATTGTTATTTACAATGTCAATAGCTTAACCTCTCTCAAATGCGAGACCTATTGCATTTGCACCCACACACAGAGCCACACACACAAAGCCACCCACACACACAGAGCCACCCACACAAAGCCACCTACACAGAGCTATTCACATAGAGCAACCCACACACAAATAGAGCCACCCACACAGAGCCACCTACACACACACACACACACACACAGAGTTACCCACACACGGACAGAGCCACCCACGCATAGCCACCTACAAAAAAAGCCACACACACAGAGGCACACACATACACACACACACACACATAGAGCCTCCCACACACACATAGATCCTCCCACACACACACAGAGCCACCCACACACACACAGAGCCACACACACACACACACAAAGCCACACACACAGAGCCACGCATATATGCACAGAGCCACATACACACACAGCCACATACACATACACACACAGCCACACACACAGAGCCACACACACACATACATACAGAACCATACACACACACATAGATCTAGACACATACACATTGATCTTGGGAGCCAAAGCAGAAGTGGCACCCACTTCACCTCCAGTTGTAAGAAGTATTTTAGTGATTAGTATTTATTGATAGTAGTAGTTAGTGAGTAGAGAGTAGTAAAGTGTGGGTATTAAACATTTTTTTTATAACTAGAAGATATAAAGCAATTAAACATTAAATAGACTTACCGGAAACTTGCAGCAGCCCGACCGACAGTACAATCCCTTCTCCAATTTTAGAAAAGAAAGCAGTCTCGCCGATACGACAAAAAAATAAAAAAAATAAATAACAGTATATTCGACACAGCCAAAAACAAAGATTTAGTAAAAAATAATTTTAAGACATAAGTAACATAAGTAAAAAATAAAAGGAACTACAAAAAGAAAGACAAAATAACTAACCTTAACACGCTGCAACAGGATCACGAGACGGAATGGGGTAACCAGCAACCACGCAACCAGCAGCATACATACTGGGAAAAGCACTCCATGCACGACGCTGCACGGAGACGACACGGGCCGGGGTAGACCTGTAAAAGAAACACAAAAATACATTAGATGAGAAAGAAAGACAAGATGGCTTACCTAAGACCCGCAAACAGCATCATACATACCGAGCAAAGCACTCCATGCACGACGCTGCACGGAAACGACACGGGCCGGGGTAGACCTGTAAAAGAAACAGAAAAATGCATTAGATGAGAAAGATAGACAAGATGGTTTACCTGAGACACGCAACCAGCAGCATAAATACCGGGCAAAGCACTCCATGCACGACGCTGCACGGAGACAACACGGGCCGGGGTAGACCTGAAAAAGAAACAGAAAAAAACATTAGATGAGAAAGAAAGACAAGATGGCTTACCTAAGACCCGCAACCAGCATCATACATACCGGGCAAAGCACTCCATGCACGACGCTGCACGGAGACGACACGGGCCGGGGTAGACCTGTAAAAGAAACAGAAAAATGCATTAGATGAGAAAGATAGACAAGATGGTTTACCTGAGACACGCAACCAGCAGCATAAATACCGGGCAAAGCACTCCATGCACGACGCTGCACGGAGACAACACGGGCCGGGGTAGACCTGAAAAAGAAACAGAAAAAAACATTAGATGAGAAAGAAAGACAAGATGGCTTACCTAAGACCCGCAACCAGCATCATACATACCGGGCAAAGCACTCCATGCACGATGCTGCACGGAGACGACACGGGCCGGGGTAGACCTGTAAAAGAAGCAGAAAAATGCATTAGATGAGAAACAGACAAGATGGCTTACCTAAGACCCGCAAACAGCATCATACATACCGGGCAAAGCACTCCTTGCACGATGCTGCACGGAGACAACACGGGCCGGGGTAGACCTGAAAAAGAAACACAAAAAAACATTAGATGAGAAAGAAAGACAAGATGGCTTACCTAAGACCCGCAAACAGCATCATACATACCGGGCAAAGCACTCCTTGCACGACGCTGCACAGAGACGACACGGGCCGGGGTAGACCTGAAAAACAAACAGAAAAATGCATTAGATGAGAAACATAGACAAGATGGCTTACCTGAGACACGCAACCAGCAGCATACATACCGGGCAAAGCACTCCTTGCACGACGCTGCACGGAGATGACACGGGCCGGGCTAGACCTGAAAAAAACCCACTAAAAACATTAGATGAGAAAGAAAGACAAGATGGCTTACCTAAGACCCGCAAACAGCATCATACATACCGGGCAAAGCACTCCATGCACGACGCTGCACGGAGACGACACAGGCCGGGGTAGACCTGTAAAAGAAACAGAAAAAACCATTAGATGAGAAAGAAAGACAAGATGCCTTACCTGGCCGGGGTAGACCTCAAAAACAAGCACCCAAAAATAAGTTAGCAAACAAGAAATGTAAATAAACAAAGATAGCTTACCTTAGATGTTCGGAAATCGCTCTGTACATCCCAGCAAGAGACACGAATAAACACGAGAACGTCCCTGTAATAAAAAAATTTAAAAAACACGCCCACCAGTGTAAAAGGAACGTGGCTTAAAAAAGAGAAAGAAGCGAAAAAACACCCCCCCGAATCCGAAAAAGATGGGGCTTGAATTGACAGACAAAGCTCTTCTCCAATGGCTGACCAGCATTTAAGAGACCAGCCAATGGAGAAGAGGGGCGGGTTCAAGCCCCACTACTGGAAAACATACAATCTCGCCAGCGAGACTGCGCAAGCGCAGCCTTCGCTAGCCGAGACCTAAAAAGGGTTTGTGTGGCTGAAATCACCATTTTCCCAGCTTTTAGGGAATGACAGACTTTTGTCAAAAAAACAACATTTTTTACACAGTTTTGGCAATTTTCTGGGACATAGCCTATTTTTGCTATTTTTTGTGCTTTCAACCTCCTTCTAGTTAATGGTAGAAATGGGTATGAAAGCAATAATGGATCCTGAAAAGCTATACATTTTAGAAAAGTAGACACAATTCTAAATTCAGCAAGGCGTCATTTGTGTAGATCCATCAAGGTTTCTTTATAGAAACTAACAGTTAAATATAGGAAAAATTGAAAATGAGTTGAAAAAAACAGCCTTTTGTGTCAACGTATTCACCTGTAACTTCTTCTAATTATGACAGCTCTTTGAAAGCAATATACCGTTACATCCGCTGGACCTTACTGGTTGTGGGGATATATAGGACTTGTAGGTTCACCAAGAACCCGACGAACCCAGAGTCAAAAACTGAGCAGCAATTTGCAATGGCTTTTTTTTATGTACCGGGTATATAGCAATTATTGTGGGAAAATGTATACATGGAAAAATTGGTATGAAAGACACCTATGTATTTCTGAAATGGGAACAAAATATAGAGTTTAGAAACAGTAGATATTTGCACATTTCCGAAATAGGGACTACTCATGCTAACATGAGAATTATCGGTCATTTTTCAAAATGACTTCTTTTTTATACAATGTCTTTCATTTGGAAGGCAGTAATGCATCAAAAGTCAATGGGTAATAACAGTTGCTTTACAAATCTGAATTGCCCTAAGTCTCCCGATAAAAATGGTACCTCACTTGTGTGGGTAGGCATAGTGCCCACAACAGGAAATGGCTCAAAACCCAACGTGAACACACCACATTTTCACAATGAAAATTATCCTTTTTTTTCAAAGTGCCTAGCTGTAGTTTTTGAACCCTACCTCTGCCAGCAACTAGGGAAACCTAGCAAACCTATAACTTTTTGCAAACTAGACACCCAGGGGAATCCAGGATGGGGTGACATGACTGCCTCTCACCAGGTTCTGTTACCCAAAATCCCTTGCAAACCTAAAAACTTGTAAAAAAAACCCACATTTTCCTCACATTTCTGTGGTAGAAAGTTCTGGAATCTGCATGGATCCACAAATTTCCAACCACCCCGCATTCCCCAAAGTCTGCCGAGAAAAATGGTACCTCACTTGTCTGGGTAGGCCTAGTGCCCGTGACAGGAAACGGTGCAAAACGCAACGTGGACACACCTCAATTTCGAAGTGAAAAATGACCCTTTTTTGGCAAAGTGCCTAGCTGTAGTTTTTGAACCATAGCTCTGCCTGCACTTAGGGAAACCTAGCAAACCTATACATTTGTGAAAACTAGACACCCAGGGGAATCCAGTATGGGGTGACTTGACTGCCTCCCACCAGGTTCTGTTACCCAGAATCCCTTGCAAACCTAAAGAATTGTAAAAAAAAACCCACATTTTCCCCACATTTCTGTGGTGGAACGTTCTGGAATCTGTGTGGATCCACAAATTTCCACCCACCCGCGTTCCCCAAATTCTTCCGAGAAAAATGGTGCCTCACTTGTTTGGGTCGGCTTAGTGCCCGCGACAGGAAACGGCGCAAAACGCAATGTGGACACAGCTCAATTTCGCAGTGAAAAATTACCCTTTTTTGGCAAAGTGCCTAGCTGTGGTGTTTGAACCATAGTTCTGCCGGCACCTAGGGAAATCTAGCAAACCTATACATTTCTGAAAACTAGACACCCAGGGGAATTCAGGATGGGGTGACTTGACTGCCTCCCACCAGGTTCTGTTACCCAGAATCCCTTGCAAACCTAAACATTTTTTAAAAAAAACACATTTTCCCCACATTTCTGTGGTGGAAAGTTCTGGAATCTGCGTGGATCCACAAATTTCCACCAACCCCGCGTTCCCCAAAGTCTTCAGAGAAAAATGGTACCTCACTTGTGTGGGTCGGCCTAGTGCCCGCGACAGGAAACGGCGCAAAATGCAACATGGACACACCTCAATTTTGCAGTGAAAAATGACCCTTTTTTGGCAAAGTGCCTAGCTGTAGTTTTTGAACCATAGCTCTGCCGGCACTTAGGGAAACCTAGCAAACCTATACATTTGTGAAAACTAGACACCCAGGGGAATCCAGTATGGGGTGACTTGACTGCCTCCCACCAGGTTCTGTTACCCAGAATCCCTTGCAAACCTAAAGAATTGTAAAAAAAAAAAAACACATTTTCCCCACATTTCTGTGGTGGAACGTTCTGGAATCTGTGTGGATCCACAAATTTCCACCCACCCCGCGTTCCCCAAATTCTTCAGAGAAAAATGGTACCTCACTTGTTTGGGTCGGCTTAGTGCCCGCGACAGGAAACGGCGCAAAACGCAATGTGGACACAGCTCAATTTCGCAGTGAAAAATGACCCTTTTTTGGCAAAGTGCCTAGCTGTGGTGTTTGAACCATAGTTCTGCCGGCACCTAGGGAAACCTAGCAAACCTATACATTTCTGAAAACTAGACACCCAGGGGAATTCAGGATGGGGTGACTTGACTGCCTCCAACCAGGTTCTGTTACCCAGAATCCCTTGCAAACCTAAAACATTGTCAAAAAAA
Source organism: Triturus cristatus (assembly GCF_964204655.1). Taxonomy (NCBI): domain Eukaryota; kingdom Metazoa; phylum Chordata; class Amphibia; order Caudata; family Salamandridae; genus Triturus; species Triturus cristatus. The sequence goes on from NC_140580.1 coordinate 1,092,714,941, forward strand.
TCAAATTTTCACCACATTTCTGTGGTGGAAAGTTATGGAATCTGCGTGGATCCACAAATTTCCACCCACCCCGCGTTCCCCAAAGTCGTCCGAGAAAAATGGTATCGCACTTGTGTGGGTCGGCCTAGTGCCTGTGACAGGAAACGGCACAAAACGCAACGTGGACACACCTCAATTTTGCTGTGAAAAATGACCCTTTTTTTGCAAACTGTCTAGCTGTAGTTTTTTAACCATAGATCTGCCTGTCGTGGGTCCTTGACCCACCCACACAAGTCAGGTACTATTTTTATTGGGAGAGCTGGGGGAACGCTGCGTGGGAGGAAATGTGTGGATCCACGCAGATTCCAGAACTTTCCCACACAGAAATTTGAAGAAAAAGTGAATTTTTCGGCAACATTTGAGGTTTGCAGGGGATTCTGGGTAGGAGAATGATGGGGGACCCACGCAAGCCATACCTCGCTGGACTCCCCCGGGTGTCTAGTTTCCAGAAATGTGTGGGTTAGGTAGGTTTCCCTACATGACCGCCGAGCCCTGGGCCAAAAACTCACGGGACCCCCCCTTGCAAAACCAGGTTGGTTTGTGATAGGTAATTTTGATGTCGCATCAATAGGTTTTGGGCCCTTCCCTGCCACGGGTACTTGGCCCACCCATACAAGTGAGGTACCATTTCTATTGGGATACTTGGAGAAATGCTGGGGGGTTGGAAATTTGTTGTTACTTTCTGCAGTGTGAAAATTTGGGCACAATAATGCAAGGAAAAAGTCACAGTCACATTTTGAGGTTTGCAGGACATTGTGGGTAAGACATCTTGTTGGGATCCACAAGAGAGATATCACAATACACTCCCATGCGTGTTTAATTTACGACAAAAACTACAGTTGTTAGGTTATTCTTAGATGAAATGTACAGCTTGGAAGAGAGACAAAACAGACAAAGATTACTGCACAGCCATATATTCCTCAAGCACACACATACTGGTTGGATTTGGCACGAAGGCGAGTGATGGTTCCGTATATAACGTTTTAATAACAAGAGATTTCACAAAGATGAAATGCACTGTCAATAATTGAATGGACAAAAAAATGAACCAGTGACTTGCAGCTCGTGAGCTGTAAAGCCACTTAGAGGCACCAACCGCTTTACAGGGCATTCACACACCTTTCATACATGATACACACAAGACCATTCACACCACCAGGCACAAAACCAACACATTACAACATTCACAAAAAAGGACAAGGTACACCCTGCTTGACAAAAACAGAAAAGACACATTTTTATGCACAACCACCTATTCCTCAAGTACACACACATACTGGTTGGATTTGGCACGAGGGCGAGTGATGGTTCAGTATATACAATTTTATTAACAAGAGATTTCACAAAAATCGAATGCACTGTCAATAATTAAATGGACAAAAAACTGAACCAGTGACTCGCAGCTCGTGAGCTGTAAAGCCACTTCAATGCACCAACCGCTTTACAGGCCATTCACACACCTTTCATACATGATACACAGAAGACCATTCACACCACCAGGCACAAAACAAACACATTACAACATTCACAAAAAAGGACAAGGTACATCTAGGTTGAGAAAAACAGAAAAGGCACATTTTTATGCACAACCACCTATTCCTCAAGCACACATACATACTGGTTGGATTTGTCACAAGGGTGAGTGATGGTTCAGTATATACAGTTGTATCAACCAGAGATTTCACAAAAATGAAATGCACTGTTAATTGAAAGGACTAGAAACTGAACCATTGACTCACAGCTCATGAGCTGTAAAGCCACGACAAGGCACCAACCTCTTTACAGGCCATTCATACACCTTTCATACGTGTGACCCATACAAAACCATTCACAACGCCAGCCGCGGGACCAGCACATTACAAAACTCACACCAGCAGACAGCGCCATTCAAGGGTCCATCACTTTCACACGCCCACATTCCTGACACAGCAACCACACCAGCTCTCGGATGGAGTGGAGTGGCCTTTGGCTAGCAGTGTGTGTAGTGACCAGTAGCTAGTCACTACTCACACACCGCCAGCCAAGTGCCAGTCCACGTACACTGCCAGCTGAGCACCAGTCCACGCACACCACCAGCCAAATGCCAGTCCACGCACACCGCCAGCCAAACGCCAATCCAAACACACCGTCAGCCAAGCGCCAGAGCACGCACACCGCCAGACAAGCACCACTCCACGCACACCGCCATCACATTTAGGATTTTTTTTTATATAAATAAGAAAACACAAACAAATTGAAAATAGATACAAATCTACTAACACAGAATCTGAAACTAAATACACTACATAAATGCCAACCTTGAAAATGAACAAAAAATATTAAACAATAGAGTCCAGGCAGTTCACTTTACCACTCATGGATGCTCCCAAAAATTATTTTACGTATGGTACATTCTAAAACAAGCAGGCACACACAGCCCAGGGTTAGAAAGACACTCTGGGCAGTACATGCGAGTCTCCTTTCTCATACCTCTTCGCCAACAGACTCTACATCTCCTACTGGGAAAGTCTTTTGAGGGTGTGGGAGGAATGTGATCAGGAAAGTGGCAATCTTTCAATCCAGCTACATCCTCCACCACTCCAACTCTAGGAACACTTGCCTGTTCCACTAAAATAAGGCAGCCTATTACAGACTCCTGAAACTTAGCAAAAGTCATCTTTGACTCAGGACAAGAATCCTGGAACACAACAAAAGCATTAAAGGTTGCCAAGTGGAAAAGATGGATAGCCAACTTCTTATACCAAATGTAAGCCTTACGAAGAGCAGCGTAAGGTACCAACCTCTGATCTACTCTGTCAACACCACCCATGTGCCTATTATAGTCTAAAATGCACACAGGTTTGCGTGCTTCAGCAACCTGACCCCAAACAGTCACAGGTGCAGTGCTTTCATCATGGATGGTAGTCAGCATAGAGACATCTCTCCTGTCTGAAAACTTCACAGCTAGAAGCTCCTCGCAACACAACGCACTGCACTGTCCCTGCACAAGCTTTTGACAAACAAGTTCTTTTGGGAAACCTTTACGGTTAGAGCGGATTGTGCCACAAGCAACAGTGTCCACTTTGGCCAATTCCCTGAACAACCGCACACCAGTGTAGAATTTATCTACATATAAGTGGTGGCCTTTGTTAAAAAATCCTCTACCAAGTTCCCATACAATTTTCTCAGTCACTCCAAAAGTGGACGGACAACCAGGGGGGTTAATCCTGGATTCCTTACTGGTGTACACCCTGAAATTAGAGACCTATCCAGTCCTACTGTCACACAGCATATACATCTTAATTCCATAGCGTGCCCTCTTACTAGGAATGTATAGCCTAAAAACCAAGCAGCCCTTGAACAACACCAAAGACTCATCCACTGCAATTTCTTTCCCTTGAGCATAGATCTCAGAAAATCGACCAACAGAGTGATCAATGACAGGCCGAATCTTAAAAAGATGGTCACAATCAGGGTGATCTTGTGGCAACGCTAAACCATTATCGACAAAATGCATCATCCAAAGCAGAAGCAAATACCTATCACGACTCATGACTGCCGGAAATATAGCAGTTGCCATCAAGGGACTTGTAGAGCAATATGAAGACATTGATGGCTTCCTTAGCAAGCCCATCAAAAAATGAAACCCAAGAACTTCTTCATCTCTTCCAGATTTGTGGGAGTCCACCGGGTAGCTCTAGAGTGAAGCTTGAGGCTGGCACTGTTGTCCCTCAAAAACTGTTCGGCATACAAATTAGTCTGCTCAACAATCTCTGCCAAAAACACATCGTCCATAAAAAACTGAAAGAAATTTATCAACAAAAAGTTTTCAGTATTCACTCTACACCCTGGAACACCAGTAAAGTCTGGCAATGCCGGCTGCACCACGCCTGGGGCAACCCAGAGGTCAGCACTTTCAACGGGAAGCCTTGCAGCCCCAGGCTGCAGCCCAGATGCCTCTTGCTGCACTATACCAACGGGAAGCCTTGCAGCCCCAGGCTGCAGCCCAGATGCCTCTTGCCGCACTATACCAACGGGAAGCTTTGCAGCCCCAGGCTGCAGCCTTGATGCCTCTTGCCACACTATCGGCACATCAATGTCCTCCTCTAACACAGGCACTTCATCTGCACTAAAAGTAGCTTCATCTGCACTGAGAGTAGCTTCATCATCCGATGATGCCATGCGGAGAGAAAACTCACTGCCTGAATCTTCCCCTGCCTCCTCTGCCTCAAATGCAGAGTCAGTCTCTGAATCATGGTCAGAGGAAGACTCAAAAAGCATACCAACAATCTGCTGAGCAGTAATCCTGCGGCTAGCCATAATCCTTACTAAGAAAGGAGACTGCACAAACAAGTCAACAACAACCAACACTGTGCAAAATAAGTAAAAAGAATGTGTGCCTTTATCACAAAGATTAATATACTCAACTATACGATACACTTGCAAGAGACCGCTACACTCACCAGCACCTACTCTGCAGAGAGACAGCAAAAACGATATCCCACTAGAAAGAAAAAAATCAAAACCAATTACTCACAAAACAAAATACACATCGAGCACAGATGCAAAAAGTTTTTGACACTCAAAAAACAGAAGCCAAACATACTGCAATTATTACACCATTTGCAAAAAACACATTCATGCAGAGAAAGGAAAAACATTTACACTGTACAAAAAAAGTCTCTTACCAAACACAAGCAACTACACAAACAGCAGAACCAAAAGTAACGAAACCGCAACCTGGAACAGTCTAAAGAGCAAAAGCTTTCAACTAGAACAAAAAGGGAGAAAAAAAGCATTGCAATTCACAAGAAATAAAAGAATTAACATTCTAACACACTATGTCACTACCCAATTGGTCAATCTGTCAGATGGGCCTTCAACTAGGGCTGTGCAAAAATGGGGGGTGAACTTGCCCAAGGGATCGGGTGAGCTTGTCTGAGGGCGGGGCAGAAAACAGCAGACAGAAATATGACCCCCTTGCAAAAGAAATAGATTCCTGGTGCCTAGTGGGGTTTTCTGCCTCACCCCTCCCGCCTAGGGCAAAAAGGCCCCAGAAAAAGGGGTAGATCTGTCCCCAGGAGGGGCAGAAAAAACATTAAACAACTTTTTAAAAAAAATCTGCCCCCTGGGAGCGACCCTTGGCCAAGGGATCACTTCCATTTTAATTTCAAATAAGTCCCTGGTGTCTAGTGGGGTATTCTGCCCCCAAATACACGAGCCCATCTGCCCCCAGGGGGGGCAGAATACACTTTAAAAAAAATGAGGCCCCTGGAAGTGACCCTTCCGCAAGGGGTCGCTTCCATTGGTTCTAGTGGGCTTTTCTGCCCCCCCCCTCCGGGCCAGAAACGCCAAAAAACCAAGGCAAACAGTCCCCAGGGGGTCAGAAAATACTTTTTAAAAATGTGCCCCCTAAGGAAGCGACCCTTGCCCAAGGGGTCTCTTCCTTTAGATAATAAAAGGACTCCCTGGTGTTTAGTGGGGTATTCTGCTCCCCTCGGGGCAGAAAGGCCAAATACATGGGCTGATCTGTCCCGGGGGGGGGGGGGGGGGCAGAGTGCACATTTAAACAAAATTAGGGGCCTGGAAGCAACCCTTCCCCAAGGGGTCGCTTCCCTTTTTTTAAAGAAAAAAACACTTGTTCTAGTGGGCTTTTCTGCCCCCCCTGGGGCCAGAAATGCCAAAAGACCAAGGCGATCTGGCTCCGGGGGAGGCAGAAAAGTCTTTAATTAGCCCAAGGGGTTGCTTCCTTTTCAATGAAAAAGCATCCGTGGTGCCTAGTGGGGGCATTCCTGCAGCACGATCGCAACGCTGTGTGCGATCGTGCTGTAGGAATGCCCTGTATTGAGACAGCAGGGGAGAGGAAATACTCTTTCCTCTCCCCCGATGCCTCAATACATTAAACCCCCCCCCCCCCCGCCCCACCGGAGCAAGGAAACTCACCTGCTCCTCCTGGACGCTCTGGAAACAAATGGTTTTCAGCGCGTCCAGCGCTTCCTGATGACATCGGCACACGCTGTGCGCGCTGATGTCATGGGAAAGCGCGGGGGGTCGGGGGTGTCAGCGGAAACTCTTCCGCTGCCATTCCCCTCTGTGGGGGCAAGATCGATGCCCCAGGGGAGGAGTGCCAGCGCTTCCCCTAGGGGCTGTGCTCATGACGGAGCGGTTTCGTAATGAGCACAGCCCAACTGATGCTCATGACGGAACCGCTCCGTCATGAGCATCGAAGGGGTTAAATATTTCTCAGAAAAAGTAGTCCAGTGGGCAATTACAGTTGGCCCCAGGGAATTTCATTCTTCAATCCTGTGTCATAAGTTTTTAAACGGAACACCCACCACTGTTCTTTTTCAAAGAGATAGCTTTCATTCATGACCTGTTCTATCACTGTCCATGAGATTTCTTCATGCGTGTGTCCCTTTTCTAAAAAATGTGAGGTCATTTTTGTAGTGTTTTATTTACACTTAATATTGCTCTTGTGCTCCCCTATTCTGGTCTTTACTGGGCGTGTGCTCATGACTACATACTCCATCAAACAAGGACAGGTGATCAGGTACACAACATTCTTGCTATTACACGTTGTGAATTTTCTTTGTTCCCACTTTGTGCCATTCCGGAAAGTGATTTCTCTGCTCTTTTTTGTTAGTCTGCAGACTTTGCACATACCGCAGGGGTGATGTCCTGTGATTTGTGGTAATAATGGTGTTTGTCTTGTACGTTCACTCTCGTGGTCTGGTGTGCACTACCATATCTCTGATGCTTTTTCCTCTCCTGTGGGAGAAGATTGGTTTTGGGAGGTTCATTCCTCCACTGTTTAACCCTTTTGGTGCTTGCGTCGGCCAATGGCCGACGCAAGCACTACCTTCCTGGTGCTGCGTACATCCATTGGACGTCACCAGTGAGGGCAGTAATTAATGATCAGTTTTTTTTCTTTTTAATTTTTACTGGGGAGACGCGGAAGGCTCTTCCCCCACCCCCCTCCCACCCATCTGTGATGTCAGCGCGCCGCGAGGCGCTCTGACGTCACTGATTTCCCCACCGGAGCTGTGGACAGCAGCAGGTAAGGCCACGCTCGACTCCGATGGGGAAATCTGGCTGGAAACGGCCTCCCCAGCTTTCAGGGAGGCCTCGTTTAAAAGGGGAGAGTCTCCCCTTTCAAACGAGGCCTTCCTGAAAGGGTTTCCTGGCGGTGGATCGCAGCAGCGCTGCGATCCACGGCCAGGAAACCCCACTAGACACCAGGGATGTCTTTGGGGGGTGGTCGGCCTTCGAGGTGATAGGTCAGGAATCCCCCTGGGGGCACGTTTTTTTATTAATTTACTTGGCTTTCCCTGGGGGGTGTGATCACCCCCCAAAAAGGAAAGAAATGGCGGCGATATTGGCAGGGGGTCGGTCCTTCTGCTCAGTGGCCATCCCCCTGTGGGGGAAATGCAATCATGTATGGGGGCATATTTAAAAATGAATGTACCTATCGGGAGGCGAAAGAGAGAAAATGGGAGATTTTCCTGAGGGTTCTGATAATCCCAAAACAGGTGAACACTGTTCTACTAACCTGATGACTCAAAGAGAGGGAGTTGTCCACTATGACCCCTAGATTTCTTCCATGGGATACCGGGCAAGGACAAGAACCAAGCGTATCTGGCCACCAATCATTGGACCAGACGTTCTGTTGGTTTCCAAAGATCAGGACCTCTGTTTTGTCCCCATTGAGTTTAAGATAGTTCTCAACCATCCAAGAGGAACCGACGCATTAACTTCTCCGAGTGTAAGGAACTGAAGCATCACCATCCCTGCGACCCTTTTTGTTTATGTGCGTGACGCATCCAGGGTACTTTGTGTGAAAAGTGTTGCATCTGCAATTTGCTTTGAACTGAACTATTTCTACCATTTGAGAGTCATATTTTTATTACTGTATTGTGGATTTTTGTCGTTTTGGTCTTGTTTGGTTTAGATAAAGATTACTTATTTTTCTAAACCGGTGTGGTGTCCATTTGTAGTGTTTACGCTGTATTACTGTATATGTTCACAAATGCTTTACACACTGCCTCTGAGATAAGCCTGTCTGCTCGTGCCAAGCTACCCAGGGGGTGAGCAGGGGTTATTTTAGAAGTGTATCCCCCTTACCCTGACTAGAAGCAAGGGTCCCTATTTGGACAAAGGTACTTCCCTCTGCCAACTAGAGAACCCCCTTTCTAACAGTCTTCTACAGATGGTACTTACAATTTATTTTCATCTAGGGTTGTTTCTTCATGTGAGAAATGGTCCGCATAGAAAGCTGGGAATGAGACGGTCTGATCAATGTATAAAACAAAAATTACTTCAAGTCTAAAAAAAAGTCGAGTTTTTAATAAATCTTAATTACTATGAAAAAACAATTAAGATTTCTGTTGTAGTTTCTCCTTTAAGTGGTAGTTCTGTCTCAGAATGTGATGACATGGGTTTAGAGTGTACGAGGGACTGAAGGGACAGTTGGAGCTGAAGCCTGCTGTCATCGCTGTGTATTTGGTGGGTGTTAGAAATAAACACTTCAAAGAGTCTTCGTGTGAATCCTCTTTACAATACTGGCGACGATTTAGAGGAAACACCCACCAAGGAACCCTGCGTGCCCCTGAAGAGCGTGTTAAGGAAAAGATAAAGGTCTGTCTTTAATCCTTTTCGGAGTTGGAGGGCTGCCTGCGTTAATCTTTTGGGAAAAGAATGAAGATTGAGAGCTGCCTGCGTTAAGCTTTTGGGAAAAGAATTAAGATGAACAAATATATGTATTTTGAGAGGCTGGACTGTTTGTTGGGTGAAAGAGTCAGCTATTGATAAGGAAGAATAGAAAGCTGGTTGTGAGGGTGATGAGGTTAGAAGTATCATCATGAATTTCATTGTCAATGGTTGGCCTTCTTTGAATTTGGTTCCGAATTGTGTAAGAGGTTTTTGGAATGTGCGTGAAGAATTGAATATTCTTCAAGGAGAACTTTTGCGGGGGGATAGACTTGTACCTCCTGTTGGCATGAGAGAGAAAATTGTCAATCTTGCTCATGAGGGCCATCTTGGGCGCAGTTTGACTAAGGCGAGAGTTAGAGAGTCTTATTGGTGGCCTGAAGTAGATCGTCAAGTGGAAGAGGTAGTCAAGGATTGTGTTATGTGTGCAGGAAATGACAAGTCGAGGAAAGTTAGGACTGTTCCTCTTTCTCCTGTTGCGATACCTGAACGTCCTTGGTCAAAGCTTGCTGTTGACATTGTGGGTCCTTTCGACACTTTGTCTCCCTCGGAAAGGTTTGTTGTCGTACTAGTTGATTATACATCCAAGTGGGTGTTTGCTTCTTGTATGGGTTCAGTGGTAACTAAGAACATTATTGAATTTCTTAAAGATGCCTTTACATGTGAAGGCATACCCGATGTTCTTGTTTCGGATAATGGGGTGCAGTTTACCTCCCAAGAAATGACAGATTTTTTGAAAGAACTTTCAATCACACATCACAGAACTGCTCTTTATGCCCCTCAGGCAAATGGGTTAGTTGAAAGTATGAATTACAGCTTCTGCTCAGAGTACCTTAGAGAGAAGAGCTCCACTCAAGCCCATCCTCAGAGAAAAATTGTGGGCACATAGGAATACACCTAATAGTGTTACTGGCTGTTCTCCATTTGAAAAACTTGAGGGGAGAACAGCTGGTTCTAAGTTAAATCCTCTTTGGTTGAGTGTGAAAGATAGGGGTTGTGTTGTGAAGAATTGGAGACTTAACAAATATCAAGAGAATTACAAGCGTAGGTTTGATATGAAAAATGGGGTATGTCAATCTATTTGGAAAATTGGTGACCTGGTGTTTGTTAAGAAAGCAGTTTGGTCTCCCAAAGGTGGTACACAATATTTTGGACCGAGGCGTATCGTTAAAGTCATGAGGAATGTAGTTATGCTTGATGGGGGAGATGTTTGGAGTATGTCTCGTTTGTCAAGATGTGCCCATTCTGGGAATGGACACAGAGATTCCCTGTCTCAGCCCAAAGTTCCAAAATGTAATGAAAATTGTACTCGATCTGATCCATCTACTCATGGTTCCAGAATCAGGAGACCACCATTGTATCTTCAAGACTACTGTGTAAAGTACTAATGGTATTAAGTTGTTTTTATCTTTGTATCTGCAAGTCTTATGTATTTGCTTAAGCTGTGTTATTTTATCTTTCTTCTTTTTTATTCTTTCTTTTGTGTTCTTTTACATTTTTTATAAAGGGAAGATGTGTTGTAGTTTCTCCTTTAAGTGGTAGTTCTGTCTCAGAATGTGATGACATGGGTTTAGAGTGTACAAGGGACTGAAGGGACAGTTGGAGCTGAAGCCTGCTGTCATCGCTGTGTATTTGGTGGGTGTTACAAATAAACACTTCAAAGAGTCTTCGTGTGAATCCTCTTTACAATAATTTCCTTTGAACAGAGAACCTAAAGTTCACTCACCCTTCTGGCAGATATAACTGCCACAAGAAAAGCTATTTTCTATGAAAGATGTTGACAGACGTGCCATGTGCATAGTTTCAAAAAGAGGGCCCATCAATCTTGAAAGTCCAACAACTGGTGGAAAATGGAGAAAAAAAAATCCCCAGAGAACCCAGGAGATCCTTAATTTTTCGGATAGTGAAAAAGATTTCTGATAGAGCATTCTCTAGCAGCAGATTCTTCACCTTTTGAATATTTCACCGGTGTCAAAAGAAAGAAGAAGGTAGCACAGATCCCAGCACTCGGTTTGCTCAGATGCATTATGGTATATGTAGAGCATGATAATAGTTCAATAAAAGTCTTTCGTTTTCACCATAGTTGGTGCAGCCAGTACTGTCCATCTATAGACACGTGTCTCAGGATTGTTGTCTTTCTTCAGTAGATAGGAGCAAGTTGTTTCAGAGGTGCTGGGAATGCTGCTCACAGTCTTCCGAGGTCTCTGTTCCTCTCATTGTGCCCAGGTGCATCCACCAGAGCTCATCAGTTGGAAAGTGTTTTAAAAAAAATATATGTTTTTATTTGCATTTTTGTCGAACAAAAGAAAACAAACCCTCTCAAAATCGGTTACAGCCATGCAGTAACATACATCAGTGTTATAGCCACGACGGGCCTCCTGAGAAATCAACTTCAAAATGACCACAGAGCCACATCGTAGTGTCTTGAGGTTCCTCTGTCTCTTGGATGCTAGGGAACCACTACCTTTCCTTAAGTTTAAAGGAGGCACCCCCCTGGGGTGCATCTAAACATCTCCCGCCTCAACATCCAGGCCATAATAGGTCCTCCATTTACTTGCGAAATTTCTTCAGGCACCCCCTCGCCTTATAGGTAACCCTTTCAGCTGCCATATACATATCCATCCCTGCCTTCCACTCTCGGAGCAAAGGAGTGGTCGTAGCTCCCCAAGTTATCGCTACGTACCTTTTCACTACTACCAGGGCTAGCGTAGTAAAGATGAGCTGTGGCCGGCCCAGATCTACATCCCCCAGTATGCCCAGCAATATAAACTTGGGGTACAAGGGCATAGCCACTTTTAAAACATTGCTCAGTTCCCGCAATACCTTTCCCCAGTAGGCCTGTATGTTAGTACATTCCCAGATGGTATGATAAAAGTCCCCCTCCTCATAGCCACACCTCTGACAATTAAGTCCGCTGGCTCGGCCCATTTTGTGTAGCCTAGCCCTGTCATAATAGGCTCCGTGGAGTATTTTATATTGACTGAGGTGAAGCCGAGATTTAATTGCCACCTCTCTATGGTGCATCAGAGCTGCTTCCCAATCTACAGTTTCGAGTGTGCCTAAATTTCCTTCCCAGGTAACTCTCAGCTTGCCCAGCCTATCTGGTGTGTTATTATTTAAGGTCTGATAAGTGAGTGATACCGCTTTGGTAAATATATGCTCCTGTAACAGACGTCCCTCCAACGGTGCATATTCCGGCAGTGGGGAGGAGGTTATGTTCTCTGCTTGCCAGGTGTGCCTAAATTGGGCATACTTAAAAAACTGGGAGGTATGTAATGCAAAGTCTTTCTGTAGGGAGTGGAGGCTTTTGAGTTTACCTTTGTCGATGATGTCGCCTATGGTGGAGATACCTATGTCGTCCCAACCCCTGAAGCCTCTCAACTTTTGGATGTCTTTTCGCCAGGCCCAATGCCAAAGGGGCATCTGCTTAGTAAGTTTCCGGTCCCACCCCGCCTTTGTTGCTTTCCCCACGCCTCGATCGTGGCTTGGATGGCCGGGAGAAGTCTCTCCTTGCCCCAGCCTCCATACAGATAGTGCAGGCAGGTATGTCCCGCCATAGTTTCCCTCTCTAGTCTATAGGTGGGGTGATCCCCCAGGGTGTGTATCCAATCATTCACTGGGGTTAGCTGTTCCGCCCAATAGTAGGCCTCAACGTCCGGAAGCGATATCCCTCCGTTATATTGATTGTGTTGTAGGGTACTCAATGCGATCCTCGGCTGTTTCCCGAGCCATAGGAGGGAGCGTAGTTCAGCCTCGATATCTCGGAAGGTTAGTCGTGGTAGGGGGAAATACGTGTTCTGTAGTGCATACAGAAATCAGGACAAAGTAATCATTTTAAACATAGCGGCTCTACCCTGAATAGTGAGTGGAAGGGATTTCCATCGCTGCGCGTCTTCTGCAAAATTTGTAAGTATGCGTTTAAAGGTCCACATCAGTTGTGAGATAAATTCCCAAGTATGTGAAACCGTTAGGGGCTATCTGAAGGTCCCCAGGGAGGTTCGCCCATGTGGGCAGAGCACCTGGGCTATATATTGATGACTTATGCCAATTGATGGTGTACCCCAAGTTATCCCAATAGGTGTCTATGGCATAGAACAGGGTGGGGATTGTAGTATCCAGATGCGTGATATATAGAAGGATATCGTTCGCATATAGAGAGAACTTTTCTTCCCAACTGTCGGCTGGTTTAATGTGGAACCCTGGATCTCAGGGTGCTGTCGGATCCCACAAGCCAGCGTCTCTATCGTGAGAGCAAAAAGTAGCGGGGATAAAGGGCAACCCTGTCGGGTACCTTGCCGAATAGGAAAGCCTCCGGAGGTCTGACAGTTGACCTTAACCCTCGCCCTGGGATCTTTATACAGGAGTCCCACCCATTTCCGGATTTGATCAATGTAGCCTCAAGGAAGGGCCAATGGACTACGTCAAACGCCTTTTCTGTGTCCGATGACAGGAGAAGGTGTGGGGTTTCACGGTCCTTAACCTCCAATAACAAGTAATGAGTCCTACACAAATTCAGTCTAGTCGCCCGGCCAGGCAAAAATCCTGACTGGTCCGGATGTACCAGGGTAGTTATTACTTGTCAAAGTCTTGTGGCAGGGATAGTAGCCAATATCTTCTCCTCTATATTGAGAAGGGATATTGGGCGGTATGATGTACATTCATTTGGGAGCTTCCCCTGTTTATGAATAGGGATGATCGTAGCCATACGAAGGTCCAGGGGAAGGATTCCCTCCCGACATGCGTCCTAAAAGAGATTCAAGAGGTGAGGACTAAAGAGATCCGTACACCACTTGTAGAGTTTTGCTGGTAGACCGTTTGGTACTGGAGTCTTCCCGGGACGCAATTGGGCTATAGCCATTTTAATTTTGTTGACAGTAATATCTGAGTCCAGCCCCTCCATATCGGCATCTTCCAGTAGTGGGGTTTGTATCTCCGCTAAATAATCTGTAATGACAGAGGTCGGACATAGGGACTGGGCATCATAGAAGCTTTCATAGTAGGATGCAAAAGTCTGCACTATCTGTTTGTCGTGCGTCTGTGTTATCCCTTGCTGATCTATAATACTTACTACCCATCGGGCCTCTACTTCTGTACGGCTAAGCCATGCCAAGAGCTTACCCTACTTGTCTCCCACATCATATAGCCTATGCAAGGTGGCCTGGGCCTGTGCCTTGGTCGTCTGAGTAGCCAGGGCCCTATAGTGATGTTGCGCGTCTGTTAGCTGTCACAGTACCTGGGGATCTCTCCACATTATATTTCGTCTCTCTAGGGTGAGAATCTGAGCTTCCAAGTTAGTTAACTCTTCCTGGTCTTTCCTTCTTTCCCATGCTACCCGGTTTTGTGCCCTATCTCTCAGGACCGTTTTATATGTTTCCCAGACCACCACCCCTGAACGCACCGATCCCAAGTATTCAGCAAAGAAGATTTTTGTATCAGCTCTAATGCCCTTGAGCACTGTCTCATTCTGTAGGTCCCAGGCCAACAATCTCCAACCCATGTGTACCGCCCGGGTCCACTCCCCTATTCGCACGTACAGGGGTGAATGATCGGACAAACCCCAGGCAAGATACTCCGCTTCGTGTATGTCCTGTATTGCACCACTCGGTAAGAACACATAATCCAGTCGCGAGTAGACCCTATGGGCGCCAGAGTAGTACGAGTATTGTCGCGCCCCTGGATGCAGGTGGTGCCAGACATCCACAAGACCCAGTGTCTCAGCAAGGCGTGCCAGCTGTGTGGTAGGGGACGGTTGTGCATGATCCCCTGAACGATCTGTGGGTATATGCATCACATCATTGAAGTCTCCCCCAATAATGTGTATCGAAACCAGTGTCTCCAGTAATATGTCTGTCACTTTGTTTAGCGTCCTAGTTTGTAGTTTCAGCGGGGCATAGACTGAAATGATAGTAACATTCCTCCTGCCCCATGACCCGGTCACTCCAACAAATGTGCCCTGGGGAACTTTACACGTACGTGTCACGCTAAAGGGAGGCGACCTCTTAATCAAGATAGCGACTCCTCGGGAACTGGAGGTGTACCCCGCATGAGCCAGGACGGTATATGCCCCTCTCGCTATGAATTCACATTTAGTGCCTTTGAGATGGATCTCCTGTAACATTACCACATCTGGGTGAGTGCGTTTTATAAAGGACTGGAAGGTGGATTATTGGTAGGGGTAAATGTCTATGCCACTGGCAATAAGGCCACTAACACAGTATAAGGCTCAGAACAGGTCTTAGAAAATTATTCCTATGCTCAACCCTTGGTAGCTTGGCTGTGAGCAGGCAGGCTTAACTTTAAAGATAGGTATGTAAAGCATGTAAAAACACAAATTCAGTAAATAATTAAGACAATGCACAATACAAATCCAACATCAATTTATAAAAGTAGGAAATATTTGTATCTTTAAAATGACATCAAAACGACAAAAATCTAATGTATGGAAGCGGAGATATGAAGAGTTAGCATTATCTAGTACATAGAAACTTATAGCGCCTTATCTGGACATCTGGTCGTGATAGACTGGGTCAGTATCAAAGTTTCAGGCTGACCGCGATGGAGCCCTGGGCGGCTACCCATTGCAGTAGGTCTCGTCAAAGTTTTTACCTTCTGACTTAGAAACTTTTCTGGAGCTTTTCTTCCTTGGGTCTCTCGAAGCTCTCAGCCAGTATGGATTCGGCAAGGGTTCGCCGGATTGCCATGCGGCGAGCTCCCGGTAAAACTTATGGTAGTCTGACCCCCGGAGCGTTCCAGCGGGACAAACCAAGGATCTAGGCCGACACGCGGTTGAAGGCAGGTGGCTTGGCTTTCGCGGTTTCTCCCAGTCACCTTTTCTTCATTCGGACTTAGAAACTTTTACAGAGTTTTTTCTCGCGGGGTCCCTCGATGCTATTCACCAGGCCGGATTTGGTGAGGGTTCGCCGGCCTCGGATTTCGCCTACTACCGGTCAAACTCTGGAAGTAGAACCTACGGAGCTTTTCAGCGAGACAAACCTGGACGGCAGGCCGACAAGTGGTTGAAGGCAGGCGGCCTGGCTGGCCAGGTTGAGAGTGTCCCCTTATGGAGCTTTTTTTATGTTCTCCAAAGTTCTGGAACTTCTTCCTGAAGTTCCCCAAAGAGTCCCAAAGTGTCTCAAACTCACTCTAAGGGTCTGGAAGCTCCAAGATAGTCCTTGAAAGTTGAGTTCAGTTCCCACAATCCACTTGGACAAAACCCTTACAAATCCACTGGGATTCTTGGTGGTGATGTTCCAGGTGAGCTCTGTTAACCTGAATGAACAAGGCGTGGCCCAGCACTCAAACTAATAAATCATGTAAATGGAACTGGTTTGTGATCCACAAACTTTAGAAGCTCAACATCAAGTAAACAATGTATCAAGATCTTCCCAAACAAAAATAAGAGAAACACTGATGAAGTTTGATTGTAGTTATAAAAAGTGTTTATTCTTTTTTCAATTTCTTAGAATTCATAATCACCAATCGCCAACACGTTTCGTCCTCATACAGACTTCTTCAGGGATATTACGAAAACACAAATACGTGTATTTGTGTTGATACTCTTGATCCTAGGGGATCTAGTTTCTACTCAGGCTTTTAGATTGAATCATTTGGGAGATGTATCTCCCCTCTATTGAAAGTAACACCAGGTTCAGCATCCTCTGTTAACCTGTAGCTTGCAGGGAGTCCACTCTTTAGTCCTTTTACAGCAAGGTAGTCCACAGGGCTGTAGTTCCAGATGATGCAGAAGGGGCAATCTTCAGAGTGCAGGCCTTAGGAAATGCACATCAAACTTCTCAGCATGGCCCTTCTTGCTTTCTTAAGTTTCAAGCAGCAGATCTGAAAGGTGCTGCCCCTCTCTGATACTTATTCCAATTTCTCTGGGTCAAGCAAGAGGTCACTCCTGTCCAATGGGGTGCAGGGTACCGCCCCAAGGTATGACCACTTCCTGCAGTGTGTGGCACTATTTTGTCCCAGAGTACACCGATTTTTCCAAATTCATAATGGCTGATTCTCCGGCAAGGAGAGAGCATCTGGCTACACACACCGCTTGGATGGCTAATCTCCATAATCTCTCCCCCTTGCATCTGCTCATTCCTTCCTTAAGACTAACATGTGGCTGGGTTCAAAAGAGTAGAGTTGTAAATGACACTGGTGTCTTCCCCTTCCCTTGAAGTCCATTGTTTACGACTCCTCCACCTGCTCTGGCATTCCTGTGTAACAGAACACTGCCCTCCCAACAGAGCTGGTCAACCCCAGGGGCTCTTTATCACCTCTTCAAAGAAGCCTGGTTAATCCACTTAACTCTGACCAATCAGGACAGACCACTGGAAGGCTGAATCTGGGCTTACAAACAGGAAAGTATTGTAACTTCTTGTCTGTACATTTTAGGAGAAATTCAACAACATCATATTGTTGAATTTATTAATATGTTTCTGGGAAGTCTTTGAATGGTATTTTTAGCCTTCTCCTATCAAGAGTTAATAGTTAATAACTTCTTGCCATGTTAACCTATGTGGCATGGGATTGGCAATGGGAAAAATGACTTGTACCATTTTTCCAGCACCGGAGCTTATAAAAACATTTTATGAGTACTCTGTCTATACCTACAGGACCCCCACCCCTGGAACACCTAGGGGAGACTTTAGGGGTTCTGGATATGTGAAAATATTGTAGATCCTCCCTCCACAGTGCTCCTAGCACCAATGTCGATGTTGGGCAGCACTTTATCACAATGTGGGGAGTGAAAGGTGCAATTTCACTTAACGCAGGGCACATAAAACTCATTTTTTAAGGGCCCTCCTCATAAATACCTGATCCCCCAACCCTGTGACACCTAGGGGAGACCCTGGGGGTACCTCATATGCCCAAACATTGAGGGTTATCCATGTTTAAGTGCTCCAAACACCAAAGTTCTCGCATTTACAAGAGTTTGAGCTATTGGCAGTGTAAATGACAATGCCTTTTATTTATGTGTTAATTATCAAAACAGATAAATAAAAGGCATAGTTATATACAATGCCAATAGCTTAAACTCTTGCAAATGCGAGATTTATTGCATTGCAAATGCTTGTTATCTCGGCAACCATCCACTGAAAACTTAGTGGTGCAGGTATCTGTAAGCAAGACTAACCTCAACATGTTCCCGACTACTCCCACCCCAACAGGGAGTCAAATGGCTGGAGACATTCAAGAAAAGTCTCTTCGTCCACTAGTCTGGTGATTCAAACAGTAAATGCAAAACATCACCGGGTGGTTGATCAGTTCTTTGCGAGGCTATCTGGAGCAAAAATAGGCAAGGCTGTGAAGAAGAGAACCATCTCCCCTGCATCGTCCTCTGCATTAAGAGGATTAGCTAAAAAGCAGCCCCTGGAAGGAATTCACACTTATTCTACCAGTGCCATAGCTGCTACCACTTAGTTGGTACATAAAGTCCCTGTCCTGGACAGGTTGCTATGTGCGTACCCTGCCATACATTCATGAAGGACAGTTAGGCGTACAGAGATGGCCATTTTGAGTGCTCGGTCCTGCAGTACTTTCTGGGTTGAGTCCATCCACAGACCCACCTCCAAATAGGTAATGCTTTAGTATCTATTCACAAGGTGAGGAAGCTGCAACTAGAAGTCTATCAGAAGAACAAGTTACTTTCCCATTAGTATCGCTATTTCTGGTAGACTTTCTAGCTGCTGATTCCTCACCAACCCACCATCCTCCCCATTCTTTGATACATCTGTCACAATCAAAACTTTTGCTGAAGGCTTCAGTAAAGGAACTTTTGAAGAACGTTTGCTCTTTTGCACAACCACAAGAGTAATTGGGTGTCTGAACTACATATTTTTATCTTCTCTTCTTTGCCCGTTTGAAATTCAAGGTATTCCTGCAAGAGAAATACAAAGCTTGGATTTGCAAACTACACAAGGGCATGCCTCAAGAAAGACAGAACTTGCCTCTGTTAGAATTGTGGTTACTTTAAGAGACAGATTCTTTGAAAGTACAGATGACAATTGATCCTCTGAAGGAGACTTATGCTAGAAATGTCTCTAGATTGGCTACTATGTACTGTAATCTCTGCACTGGATAATCAATGTTGCTGAATTGATCTGTAGGCTCAGGTCTGCTATATCCAAAATAGCCTCCATGTCTTACTAACGTTTCTGAAGCAAACTGGCCTTCACCAACCAGTGATCCAAAAACAGTTGCTAATGCAACTTTTCCAAAGATTTACTGAAACTACTTCCATTTGCTTTAACAAAATCCAATCAGGAGACTTGGGGAAGAAGAGGACACTGATAGTGAGCTGAACCTACTTGGAACCTATGGAATTTTCTGTCAGACTTGATGGAAATGTGAATTATGGGTCTCGTAAATCGATTGACACCATCCAGCCTCCCTAGTAGGGGTGTGGAATAATATCAGAAGAACCAGCATGCAAAATTGTTCTCTCTTTTCCTTTTGTTGGTCTATGTCAATTTCAGAGTAGGTCGATACTCTAGGCTTGGACTTCTTTTCTGAACTAAAAAAAACAGCAGGAGTGGATGCCTTTTGAAGTTTGTGAATGCTATTTGTTTTCTGGATAGAATTGTGACCTACTGAGTTAACCATGTGCAATGGAGAATCCTGAACACCTTGGATGAATGGAAGGCAGAATTTCATTTTGCAACTTGATTTGACCATCTTTAGCACCTACACGTCTGTGCTTCACACTTTCAAGTAGGAAAATAGTTGACCTCAACCACACCCACCTTCACTAGGAAAGAGGCACCTACCGTAGACATGTAAGGCGATTATGAACCTACATTTTTTGTGATTTCTGCATTTGGTAGTATTGATTATGCTGAGGTTGCTTATCTTGGCACTGCAGTAGTTGACTAATCAAAATGTAATATGGGAATACTGTTGGCATAGGCCGTTCCCTTAAACTGTTTTTTTTCCACATCCACTGAACTAGAGTTTCCAATTCTGTTCTAATGTGCTTAAGCTCTTCATTGACTTGTACCAAACAGAGAGCATATCTTAAATCTTTTGTTGTTCTTCAGATTTCAAGGAAGTGAGTCTCAGCCAAGAATTACACCTCACGGTAATGCCATGACAAATATCACATGCTGCCAAATGAGCGGAGTGCTTGGCTGCACTTAGTTTGATTTGATAAAAAGAAAAATCAACCCTTCTTTTAACATATCTTTAAAGCCCTATCATCAATTAGTTCTATGAAACACTCGAGAGGTCTACGGCTGTCAGCTCTAATGGCCTAACAGCGCAAGCAGCCATCAAGGCCCATTCTTTTGCTATCTTCTTTGAGTGGAGCAGTGGAAGTGGAGTGAGGGGCACTGTAATAATTCTTGGCTGTGTGGACAGTACGGAAACTCAGGCAGCAGAGTTTTTCTCAAGAATTGGGTCAGAGACTTGAGGCCTTTACTTCTCTTGACAACAGTTTGATGGAGCTGGTGTCAGTAAGGGACGCATGGTAGGTTTGACCAGTTTCAGAACCAGATCTATCATATGTTTGCCTACGGAATTTGAAGAATGCTTTAAATAGAAGTCTTAAAAAATGGAGTAGAAACTTTGAAGCTCAACTTCCTTGCTGCTCAGTTAGCCATTTTATGAAAGGAGAAGTTGTCCACCAGTGAAACTCTAGGAGGTGGCAAGTCTAGAGATCTGAATGAAAAAACACTAAATATCCAATGCAGATGGAAGACCTGTACCTTGTTCGAAGAATATGGGACGGGGATTTCCTGGATCTTGCTGAACAAATTTCCTTTGAATGACGAGAATGGCACTTTTTTTCTTATTTAGCAGTTTCCTCTTCTATGGACCATTGACGACTATGCTCCTTTGACATGTGTTTTTAAGTATGGGATAGATCAGCAGGCAGTGGCATGGGAAGAGGAAGGTTAGGTCCTGAAGGGGGCAGGGTCATTGGCATTCATGTTTGGGAAATTAAGTTCTCCCCTAATCGCTGTATTGTTCGAAGCTCTTCAGTAGAGGGTTGTGGTACGGAGAAGGTGGATCATCAAGGATGCACCCCTAATTCCTAATCTTCTCTCTAGACACTACAATAAGTCCTCTAAGCACTGCATGGAGCTCTTGATGTTGGAACCCACCGCGTAAGGTACGGGCCATCAGATGCTGAGAAGTTTCCAAATTCCTTGATGTCTACTTGGAGCACCAGTGACATGAGATGTTTGAGGGCCCGATGGGAAGGCGGGGCAAGGGGCCATTGGGTCAAGCCCTGGTCACAAACTAGATGCAAACTCCCTTGTTCTGGCAGTGGACCGTAAGGCAGCCCATAGTTACCCGTTTGGTATGTCTAAATAGATTTTGCACCTTGTGACGGAGTTATAATCCTGGAAGTTACTTCCCCACAAAGATTACCTATTAAGGAGATCTGACAATATGGCCTAAAGGTGAGAAATGACCTGAGGAGAAAACAAGGAAAAACAACTCAGTGTAAAAAACTGCAGGAACCCAATGAGAAATTGTAGATGTTGAATGAAGCTAAAATAAAAACTCCACAGAAAACATAGGTTTTCATCTGAAAATAGCACTAGATCAGCAGCATTATTCAGGGATCATTCTATGCAGAAAAATTAATTCCATCACTGACCTGGCAACTACGTGATGGAAAAGCTGATACCATGTGGAAATCTTAAAGGTTCCGAGTCATTAGACACTATTATAGGTCATATTTTCCAATTCGCTTATTGAAATATATTTACTTTATAGGTTTTAAAATAGTTGTATTCTCAGCCAAATATATATATTTTTTCAATTTGGCTAAGCGGGTGTATTTAAAAAATAAAGAAGAAAATGTTGCTTATAGGTATAATATTTTAGTTAAAATCTGTTTTCATGAACTGTGTTTATAAAAAATGAATAACCAAGTATTTTTATATTTATACCAGAGTATTAATAAGCTTGCCTACCCAATAACCACACATTCCTTGCATCCCCTCCCTGAAACTTAGATGTTATTTTTAAAAACCATATGCATAATTATGTATATTTCAACTTATTTAAGTTCTTAAAATTAATACTCGAATGAATTTTTATTTTGTATTGCACAGTTACTTAAAACCATTTGCAATATGACTTGCATACAATTTAAAAGAGAGTTAAAACGACCATTGATTAAAAAGCATTCATAAAAGAAGTGAGTTTACGTACAGCACTATCAAACATAATAAATGAATGGCTTATATACATTAGTAAAACCGCAAGAGATTGCCAGTTCAACCTTTTTGCAAATTTGATACGGGTACTAAGGTTTGGTAGTTAAAATGGCGTCTTCACGGGCTGGTTACTGGAGACTGTTTGTTTGATAAACCAGATTGTCTTTTGTATTGCCTCTTCTTCCATAAGTCTATGTCGGAGCTCGTCCATGTATCTCCCAAACTTGGCCAAGTCTGGCGGTAAGGTGCAGGAAAAGAAAACCGAGGTGGCTTCTTTCACTGTCCGGACCCCGTTATGCAGCCATATTTGTTTTAAAAGGTTTTGACGGGGCTGAAGCATACCGGGACAACAACAAATCAAGTGTAGCAGAGATTCATGTTTGAAGTTGCAGATTCTACATCTGATTTTATGTTCAAGGGACTTCCACCCAGGGTTTAATTCTTTAATTGGGAGGGGCACTAATCTGGCCCATACAAAATTAATACTCTGGTATTTTAATTCTTACCAAGAGTATTGACACACTTCACACCCAATACCCCTATATCCATTGCACCTAAAACGTATTAATGTTTTTAAAAACAACTTAACGTTTTTTGCTTAGCTTTTAAATATGATTAATTTATGTAAAAAATACTCATGTATTTCAATCAATAACTGATTAATACACTTCCCGACTCAAAACTTCTATCTCTTGCATCATGTTCCTATAATTTAAAGTTTTAAATTAATATTACATTTTTTACCTATTCTTTAAATTAACATTTATTTATTAAAAAATAAATACTGAAGTATTTTCATCAACCCGTTTGGTGCGCAGGACAGTGGCTGGCGGTGTGGCTTGCGTAGATCCCCCAGATGGCCACCGATCCCGGGTCTAAAATGCAGAAGCCTCCTTTGCAAAAACATGTTTTGTGATAGATAGGGGGGCACCTGGGATTTTGTTCCCGGGCTTGGCGGCCATCTAGGTAAACCTACCAACCCCAGACATTTCTGAAAACTAGACACCCGGGTGAGTCCCGGGAGGTGTGGTTTGTGTGGATTCCCCAATGTTTTCTTACCCAGAATCCCCTGCAAACCTCAAATTTAGCTTTAAAAAAAATGTATTTTCCTCACATGTCTTTGTGGGAAAGTGGTGGGATCACTGGGCTGACATTTCCTACCAGCCAACATTCACCCAGGTCTCTCAATAGAAATGCTACCTCACTTGTGTGGGTGGGCCAAGTGCCCGCGACAGGGAAGGGCCCATAACGTATGGTGGCGACATCAAAATTACCAATCAAAAAACGACCTCGTTTTGCAAAGGTGTCACCTGCATTTTTGGTCCCAGGCTCGGTGGCCATTTAGAGAATCCTACCAACCCCAGACAATTCTGAAAACTAGACACCCGGGGGAATCCAGGGAGGTGTACTTTTGTTCAACAAAATTCCCATATCACATGCTTAATTAACAGCATGCTTTATTAAAAAAAGATTTGAAAAAATGCAAAATTAAATTTCCAATGGCTTTTTCTGTCAAAATAGAATGCATGAAAGCCACGATTTGACCAACTTCACAGCACTAGGAGCCCAAAGCAGGTTCTGTAGGCTCCCACAGGGGTATAAGAACAGTCCAGGTCTATTTGCTGCCCATGAAATTTCTATTTTACATGAAAGTGGCACAGAAGCGTTGTCATAAATTAATGACATTTACCTCACATATGATTTTTAAACACACATTTGGCCTAAGTAGATGGCATAATTCTGGGATTTACTGACTCTGGCTATAAAATCAATTTTCAAAATCTAAAATTGCCTCTCTCAGTGTCCTGTTTTAAGATACAAGTTGCCAAATGAAGGCAAAAGCCTAGCAACTAATTTCTTAGGGAAATGAGCTCTTTACAAACACCTAATACCTTGAAGCTTTAATCCATTTTGGGCTTTCTAAACTTTGGAAGAACATACATACCAGACTATGGGCACCGGATTAAACTGTTTTATAATAAACATTGTTCTGCTGAACACTACTATTCTTAGAAATTTGCAGACCGACATGCTTGAGTGTAAATATTTACATACTCATGTTAATACTACCAACTTAGTGATCTGCATAATTGCAGGTTCTAATGATTACACATATGCCATTTGCAATGAAGGTGAAACAGTGCCTCTTGCATATAAATCACATTTAAATTCCAATGCTGAAATGGGTTTTGCATCCACTGAAAATAATTGGACTGCACTTCAAACAGCTGTTCTAAAGGAACTTCCATTGGCTCAGGGGAAACTCAATTTTGTTATTTCCTGTTCGAGCCTTAGGGGCAGTCACCAAGGCCAGCATACCTAATGCGAAAGCCATACATCCAAGATCGATCCAGTGGGCCACTTCCTTGACAGATACTGATGTTAAATATGTTTTTGACCCTACTTTGCAAACACAGAAATATCTCCAGTATGAGCAAGAATACGTGTCTAGTGAAATTTTGCCTCTAGATCAGTATGAATTCATAATGTATATTGATGGCTCAGCCCAGTCCGCAGTTGGTACAAAGTAGAAATATTCAGCAGCATGTGCTGCAGTGATGGGTGACATGAAAGATGGTGTATTTCAGACACAAAAGTAGTATTCAGAAACTTTAGGTGACTGCACCGCTCAGCTGGCTGAATTGAAAGCTTTTGTTTATAGAATACAGATCCTGAATTACCCACTCTTAGTGTTTGATTTCAATTACTGTGTCTATGCCTTTAATCATAATTTCTTATTGGCACTTGAATGGATTCACTGATTCTAAAGGAAAGACTAAAAAGCATAAATTGCTTGGGGGAAAAGTGGCCACACTAAAGGATGCTTTTTCATACATTGAGTCATCAGTGTGTTGGTATACACGTTGCAGGGAATTGATTGGCTGATGAGTCTGCTTAGGTGGCTGTTCAAACAGTTTTTGTAGCTGCAATTACTCGTTCACATATGAAGATTGATGAAAACATAATGGCTTCGGTCACTGCTTCGGCTAGTGGAGAGTCCTTGCCTTAAGGCTATTCCGCAAAATACTCTTGTCAGCGGAGTCCCCAAAATATTCCCTTTGCCCACATTCCTGGAGTGGGTGAGCAAGTGATAACCAACAGGCACCGCAGCTTAGAGTTAATAATAGCTGCTCATGAGGGGTTGCTGTCCGCTCATGCTGGTGTGGCTGCTACAGTTTCTTTTTTACAGAAATGTTACTGGTAGCAGGTTCTTTATAAATAGTATTAAAACTTTGTCCTTAGCTGTGACATTTGTTAAACTAAAAGGTTCCACTGCTGCACGTCCACCACAGACACCTGCTAGTTGCAAAGAACAAGTTACTTACATTCAGTAATGCCTTATCTGGTGGAGACTATCTAGCTGCAGATTCCTTATTTCCAAGCATCAGACTGGATCTGGAATGTTTTTCGTGAGCAGTATCCCTCTGCCTGTAGGTGGCATAGTTTGGCTCAGTGGTGTCGTCTGCGCCATCCGCGCCAGAAGTGTGGTGCACCGTGCCTTTACAGGTGCACGCTGATGTCCGTTTCTTTTTGTGATTTTTCACACCAGGAGCGCAGAGCTATAAAGAACACCGACCACTGGTGTGGAAAAACTAGGACCCTGAAAAGGTTACAGCCTTGTCCCTAGAAACCCATTTGCAGAGTGGGGAGGATGGGTGGGTGGGTCGATAAAGGATCTACGTCTACATAGATAAGGCATTACTGAAGGTTAGTAACTTGTTAATCTGATAGAGATTTCTAGCTGCTGATTCGTGACCTTGGAATACAAGGAAGTCCTGCAGGACCCAACAGGCAAAATGCCCATATTGGCAGACCTGACTGTCCAGGCAGTAGTGCTTTGTGAAGCTGTGCAAGAAGGCCTACGTCGCTGCATGGCAGATGTCCAGGACAGAAACTCGGTAATCTAAAGTAGTGGTGCAGCTTTTGCTCAGGTGGCGTGAGCACATAAACCCTCAGGGGAGTGCTTCTTAGCCAAAGCGTAGCAGATCTTGATACAAAGCACGATCCATTGGGAAAGGGTCCGGCTCTCAACTGCCCATCCTTTCTTTGCTCCGACATACCCCACGAAGAGTTGGTCTTCCACCCGGAAGTCTCGTATGCGTTCAAGGTAGAATGACTAGCCGGTGAAGTCACTCTTCCTGGGAGGGATGCAGTGGAGCATACAACGTAGACAGTGATGGTTTGGCCTACATGGAACAGGGTGACCACTTTCACAGGAAAGAGGCCATAGTACGCAGAATCAGCTTGTCTGGATAGATGAGAAGATATGGAGGCTTTGATGACCAGGCCTGGAACTCCCTGACCCTCTGGGCAGATGTTATACCCATGATAAAGGCCGTTTTGAGGGTAAGGAGCCAGAGGGGACAATTGAGCAAAGGCTCAAATGAGCACACAAGAAAAGTAAGGACAAGATTGAGGTCCCACTAGGGCATAATAAAACAGGAAGGTGCCAACAACTGTTAACAAACTATTGACAATAGGGTATTTGATGAGGGATAGCTGGTCAGGCAACCACAAATAATCAGAGATTGCCTTTTAAAGTGCCCAGAGTAGAGTCTTGCTGGGCAAGAGAAAGGATGAAAAAGAGAACCTTAGTAAGGGGGGCAGAAAGGGGATTGATCTGTCTTTCTGTACACCATGCCACAAATTTCCCCAATGGCAGACATATACATTCTCGTTGGAGGGATGCCTGGCTGCCAAGATAATATTGCAGACTTTGGGCAAAAGGTCAAAAGCTGTAAGCTGTCGCCACTCAAACTCCACGCAAGAAGGCGGAGTGTTGACAGGTTCGGGTGGTGAACCCTCCCCTGCTGCTGCAATATAAGATCCTCCCAAAGAGGGAGCTTGACCGTAGGACCGATGGCCATGCTCAACAGTTCTGGAATTTAAGCTTTCCAAGCCCAGTCTGAAATCACAAGGATGACTTGGGCCCAGTCATTCCTGAGCTTCTTGAGAACTCTGGGAAAGAGTGTTAAGGGCGGAAAGGTGCTCCACTGGAGACAAAAACTGTTGCTGAGCGAGAGCCGACTTGGAAACTCCAGTGCGCAGAAGTGCTGACCTTGCACATTCTTGGCAGTGGCGAACAGATCTAACCAAGGCTCTCCCCACTGCTGACAAAGACCTTGTACAACCTCCGGATGAAGATGCCATTCGTCAGCTGAGTTAGTCAACACAGGCATTCAGAGAGCTCACCAGGTGTTGAATCATAAAGGGATGAGCCCCAGCGCAGGGCCTCTTGATAAAGGGTCCCCAACCCCATCCTGTTTGTTGCAGTACCACATGGCAGTGGTGTTGTCCGGAAACACATGTACGAGCCTTCCCTTGATGAGGGTAGACAGGCTCTCAATGCCAGCCGGATCACTGGGAGCTCCAGTAGGTTGATGCGAAGTAAGGATTTTGCCAAAGGCCTCCGATCTTCACCTCTCCCAGATGGCAGCCCCATCCCAGGAGTGACACGTGTCACCATGGTCCAATCTGGTAGGGAAAGTTGTCTGCTGCTGACCCAATCGCTACTCATTAACCACCACTGCAGATCTTTTGCAGTTCCCGCCAAGATCTTTTTAGCTAATAGACACATCTTCCTCTAGAAAGTACTGGTATACAGAATAATTTGTTGGAGTAAATGTGGAGTATTCAGATCCTCCACCATGGTGAACGGTTGGTCAAGGTTTTGTGTCAATACGCAGTGGTTGGATGTAAAGCTTAACATGCCTGCTGAAAACTAAACAACTCCACTTTGGGCTCATCTGTCCAGAAGACGTTGCACCAGAGGTCGTGAAGTTTCTCCAAATGCTATTTTGCAAACCTAACACATGCATTATTTTCCTTTTGGAGACAATAGGGTTTCTACTGGCTAACCCTTCCATGAAAGCTGAACTCTTCCAGTATTTTGAGGCCTGGCGATAGCTAAGATCTTTTGATTTTAGTAAAATTGTATGTATAATATATATACTTAGAGGATTCCAGCCACCTCTCTTCATGCACTGGTCTGTTGTGTCATTCACCTTTTGCTTCTGCCTACTACAGCATACGGCAAGCCTCTTTAAACCACTGGTTAAATTCACTTTGATGGACTGCATTTTGCTCTCTCACAATGAGCACATCCGCAGACAAGGTAGTCCATGCAGTACCAATGTTTGTTTCTTACTTTATAATTACTTTAGTGCTGCTTTGTGTTTGCAGCCTGATGTGATAGGATGGGTTCAAGCACATGGCACATTCCAGCCTTATCAGTTCTTGGCTCCTGCAAATGGCATTATAAAGTTCTCTTGGAGCATCCTTTCTTTATCTGACTAATTGTGTCCATTTAAACTGTTTTATATTAAGTTTTTCCCTATCGAGCAAGTTACTTACTATCAGTAATGCATTACCTGGAAGAGACTAGATCTAGCTGCAGATTCCTTACCTTTGAATTTCTCAGGCATCAGTCTGGATCTAGAAACCTTTGCGTGAGCAGTACCCCTGCGTGCTGTCGTCGGTGCAGGATGTGACGTTGCGGTCCCTTGTATAGGCGCCATCTAGGCGCGTGGATGTCCATTACTTTTCATCCTTTCCACGCCAAAAGCACAGAGACATGAAGTGGACTGAATAGTGCATGTCCAAACAAGGGCCCAGAAAAGTGAGCAACCTTAGCCCCATAAATGTGTCTGCAGAGCGGGGAGGCATGGGTGGGCCTGTAAGGAACATGCAGCTACATATTGTCTCTAACAGATAATGAGCTACTGAAGGGAAGTAATTTGTTCATCTGACAGACTTCTAGCTGCAGATTCCTTACCTTTGAAAAGATACCCAAGCCATTGCATTCAAGCGGTGGGCTGCAATCACATTTTCAAAACTAAGAAGTCCTGCAGGACCAAACGGGTGAAACGCCTACCCCTGCGGACCAGACTGGCCAGGCAGTAGTGCTTGGCAAACGTGTGCAGGGGCGCCCATTTTGCTTGCTGCCAGATATCCAGGACTGGAACACCACAAGCTGATGCAGTGGTTGCAGCTTTTCCAGTGGTGGAATGGGCCCGTAATTCTTCAGGAGGCTACTATT
Source organism: Triturus cristatus (assembly GCF_964204655.1). Classification (NCBI taxonomy): domain Eukaryota; kingdom Metazoa; phylum Chordata; class Amphibia; order Caudata; family Salamandridae; genus Triturus; species Triturus cristatus. Next base: position 1,092,743,870 of record NC_140580.1, read on the forward strand.
TAATCAGGGCATAGCAGATCATAATACAAAGAATGAACTAGCGCAAAATGGCTTGTTTCGGAACTGCCCGACCTTTTTTAGCCTCAAAATAGTCCACGAAGAGTTGGTCATCCACCCGGAAACGTTTGTGCGGTCAAGGTAAAATGACAATGCTCTTTTGGGGTCCAGATGGTGGAGTCGTTCCTCCCCTTTAGAGGGATATGGAGGAGCATAAAAGGTGGGCAGGGTGACACTGTCCCAAATAGAATGGGGTCACCACCTTAGGTAGGAAAGAGGCCTGGGTACAAAGCACCACCTTGTCCAGGAACACCATAAAGTAGGGAGGTTTGAATGATGAAGCCTGCAGCTCACTCACCCTCCGGGCAGATGTTATTACCACTAAAAAGGCTGTCTTGATGGTAAACAACCAGGGTGGGGGGATTATTTAACGACTCAAAGGGAGCACACATGAGGGAAGTGAGAACCAGATTCCAATCCTACTGAGGCATGATGAAGGGGGAAACATATGTACAAGCCCTTTCCGAAACCTATTTATATTAGGGAACGTAAGTAAAGAGGGCTCATCAGGCAGCCGCAGCAACCCTTGTGAGTACTCAGAGCAGAGCCTTGCTGAAATAGGGTAAGAATAAAGGGTAGAATGGCAGAAAGAGGGTCAAAAGACTTTTCTGTACAATGTTTTACAAATTTTTGCCAACGGCAGGCATATACCGTTTAGGTGGAGGGCCGCCAGAATAACTGTACAAACTTCAGGAGGAAGTTCAGAAGTTATCAACTGTCACCACTCAATCTCCACGCAATGAGGCAGAGAGTTGGCCGGTTCTGGTGGAGTACCCTCTCCTGCTGCTGCCACAGAAGATCCTCTCAAAGGGGCGGCCTGATAGGAGGACCAATGCTCATGTTCAGGAGATCAGGATAACAAACTCTCTGTGCCCAGTCTGGAGCCACAAGGATGACTTGAGCCTGGTCGCTCCTGATCTTGAGAACTCTGGGCAAAAGTGGTATGGGCAAAAAGGTATACAGGAGGCCTGAACTCCACCCATGACAAAGCGTAGCTGAGCCATAGCTACCTTGGAAACTCCAATGCGCAGAACTGCTGACATTGCATGTTGTCTTCGGAGGCAAACAGATCTAACTCTACCCCCACTGCTGAAAAAGACCTTGCACCACCTCTGAAGTGGAGATGCCATTCGTGATCCACTAGGCATTAGCAGCTTAGTCTGCCCTGGCGTTCAGAGAACCTGTCAAATGTTGGACCACTAGGGTGATGCCCTGCCGTTTCAGCCATTTCCAGAGACGCAGGGCCTCTTGACCCCACCCCATCCTGCTTGCTGCAATACCACATGGCAGTGGGGTTGTCTGAACACTTGCACCAACTTCCCCTTGACCAAGTGAAGAAATGCTTTCAATGCCAATCGAATCGCTAGGAGCGCGAACAGGTTGATGTGGAGTCTGGATTCAGCAGGAAGCCACAGTCTTCTCATCACCACTCCCAGATGGCCGCCCCATCCTAGGAGTGCCGCATCTGTCACTACTGTGAGATTTGGTTGGGGAAGGGAGAAGGGTCTGCCTCTGACCTAATCATGGTTTGTTAGCCACCACTGCAGGCTCTCTGCAGTTCCATTCCGAGATCTGAACCATGTCGGAGAGATTCCGCTGATGCTTTGCCCACTGGAACTTCAGGTTCCATTGCAGAGCCCGCATATGCCACCTGGCATGTTTTACCGACAGGATGCAGGAGGCCCTGAAGCCCAGCAGCCTCAGTCATTCTCATCGGAATCCAGGACAGAGGTTGAAACGAACAAGTTACTTACCTTCGGTAACGCTTTTTCTGGTGGATACAGTATCTGCCTGTGGATTCCTCACCTTGTGAATATCCCCTGCGCCAGCATTCCACGGAACTTTTTTGTCCCCAGCTTTCTACCCCGATGTGGACGACATCATAAAGCATCGGCTCCGCTCGCGACTCCGTATGACGTCACCGGAGCCGTAAGAGAGCCACGTCGGCGTGATGACGTCAGTTCCACCCATTTTTTCCGTGCCCCCGAGGCGCACAGGTGGACCAACGACAGATTCAAAGTATACACAGTATACAATGTACATAGAACATATACAAAAGGAAAGCTAAATAAAACAAGCATTTCCTACCAATGTACCAGAAAGCATAACCACATCTCAAACAAGACAACTTTTAAGGTATACAAAGGTGGACAACGGGGAGGCGGGTGGGCCAGTGAGGAATCTACGGGCAGATACTGTATCCACCAGAAAAAGCGTTACCGAAGGTAAGTAACTTGTTCTTCTGATGGATACATCTGCCAGTGGATTCCTCACCTTGTGAATAGATTCCCACAGCAGTCCCACTCCCGGAGGAGGGTGTCCACCTTCCTATACCAGAAAGTCTTGCAAGACAGAGCGCGCAAAGTGGACCTCCCACGTTGAGGTGCTGGTCCAGTTCGTTTTTTCACCGTAGTAGCCACTGTTCGAGAAGGAAGGAAGACGCCTCGCGGTTCCTGCCTCCGCTAGCGGCATTCTTTCCAGCTTCAGCTTTGGCCCCCGCTCTCATTAGCAGTCGGCGGGGGGAGGCTGTGGCGGACTGCAGACCAAGCAGTACAAAAGGGGGTGGTGATGGACGGAGCATCAGAACCAATCAAACACTCACACCCAGTCAACAGATCTGGGTTTGATCCATCACCGTTCTTTAGCCCACTCTGCCACCCCAGTTCAGACATGGCCATATGCAAATCAGTCTGACCCTGTGCCTCATGGGAACAGTCCAGCCCGAACTGCCAAGCCATGCCTTCCCTGGACCGGAAACAAGCTTCCTAGGACCGGTTTCTGGCATTTCAGCCGTCTTCAGCCAGGCTTGCTTGAATCCAGTGGCAAAGTGAGCAAGGTACTCACGTCTGAGCATACCCTGCCAACTTATGGCGCACAAAGCAGTACAAAAGGGGGGTGGTGATGGACGGAGCATCAGAACCAATCAAACACTCACACCCAGTCAACAGATCTGGGTTTGATCCATCACCGTTCTTTAGCCCACTCTGCCACCCCAGTTCAGACATGGCCATATGCAAATCAGTCTGACCCTGTGCCTCATGGGAACAGTCCAGCCCGAACTGCCAAGCCATGCCTTCCCTGGACCGGAAACAAGCTTCCTAGGACCGGTTTCTGGCATTTCAGCCGTCTTCAGCCAGGCTTGCTTGAATCCAGTGGCAAAGTGAGCAAGGTACTCACGTCTGAGCATACCCTGCCAACTTATGGCGCACAAAGCAGTACAAAAGGGGGTGGTGATGGACGGAGCATCAGAACCAATCAAACACTCACACCCAGTCAACAGATCTGGGTTTGATCCATCACCGTTCTTTAGCCCACTCTGCCACCCCAGTTCAGACATGGCCATATGCAAATCAGTCTAACCTGTGCCTCATGGGAACAGTCCAGCCCGAACTGCAAAGCCATGCCTTCCCTGGACCGGAAACAAGCTTCCTAGGACCGGTTTCTGGCATTTCAGCCGTCTTCAGCCAGGCTTGCTTGAATCCAGTGGCAAAGTGAGCAAGGGACTCACGTCTGAGCATACCCTGCCAACTTATGGCGCACAAAGCAGTACAAAAGGGGGTGGTGATGGACAGAGCATCAGAACCAATCAAACACTCACACCCAGTCAACAGATCTGGGTTTGATCCATCACCGTTCTTTAGCCCACTCTGCCACCCCAGTTCAGACATGGCCATATGCAAATCAGTCTGACCCTGTGCCTCATGGGAACAGTCCAGCCCGAACTGCCAAGCCATGCCTTCCCTGGACCGGAAACAAGCTTCCTAGGACCGGTTTCTGGCATTTCAGCCGTCTTCAGCCAGGCTTGCTTGAATCCAGTGGCAAAGTGAGCAAGGGACTCACGTCTGAGCATACCCTGCCAACTTATGGCGCACAAAGCAGTACAAAAGGGGGTGGTGATGGACGGAGCATCAGAACCAATCAAACACTCACACCCAGTCAACAGATCTGGGTTTGATCCATCACCGTTCTTTAGCCCACTCTGCCACCCCAGTTCAGACATGGCCATATGCAAATCAGTCTGACCCTGTGCCTCATGGGAACAGTCCAGCCCGAACTGCCAAGCCATGCCTTCCCTGGACCGGAAACAAGCTTCCTAGGACCGGTTTCTGGCTTTTCAGCCGTCTTCAGCCAGGCTTGCTTGAATCCAGTGGCAAAGTGAGCAAGGGACTCACGTCTGAGCATACCCTGCCAACTTATGGCGCACAAAGCAGTACAAAAGGGGGTGGTGATGGACGGAGCATCAGAACCAATCAAACACTCACACCCAGTCAACAGATCTGGGTTTGATCCATCACCGTTCTTTAGCCCACTCTGCCACCCCAGTTCAGACATGGCCATATGCAAATCAGTCTGACCCTGTGCCTCATGGGAACAGTCCAGCCCGAACTGCCAAGCCATGCCTTCCCTGGACCGGAAACAAGCTTCCTAGGACCGGTTTCTGGCACCCCCTTTTGTACTGCTTTGTTCGCCATAAGTTGGCAGGGTATGCTCAGACGTGAGTCCCTTGCTCACTTTGCCACTGGATTCAAGCAAGCCTGGCTGAAGACGGCTGAAATGCCAGAAACCGGTCCTAGGAAGCTTGTTTCCGGTCCAGGGAAGGCATGGCTTGGCAGTTCGGGCTGGACTGTTCCCATGAGGCACAGGGTCAGACTGATTTGCATATGGCCATGTCTGAACTGGAGTGGCAGAGTGGGCTAAAGAACGGTGATGGATCAAACCCAGATCTGTTGACTGGGTGTGAGTGTTTGATTGGTTCTGATGCTCCGTCCATCACCACCCCCTTTTGTACTGCTTTGTTCGCCATAAGTTGGCAGGGTATGCTCAGACGTGAGTCCCTTGCTCACTTTGCCACTGGATTAAAGCAAGCCTGGCTGAAGACGGCTGAAATGCCAGAAACCGGTCCTAGGAAGCTTGTTTCCGGTCCAGGGAAGGCATGGCTTGGCAGTTCGGGCTGGACTGTTCCCATGAGGCACAGGGTCAGACTGATTTGCATATGGCTATGTCTGAACTGGAGTGGCAGAGTGGGCTAAAGAACGGTGATGGATCAAACCCAGATCTGTTGACTGGGTGTGAGTGTTTGATTAGTTTTGATGCTCCGTCCATCACCACCCCCTTTTGTACTGCTTTGTGCGCCATAAGTTGGCAGGGTATGCTCAGACGTGAGTCCCTTGCTCACTTTGCCACTGGATTCAAGCAAGCCTGGCTGAAGACGGCTGAAATGCCAGAAACCGGTCCTAGGAAGCTTGTTTCCGGTCCAGGGAAGGCATGGCTTGGCAGTTCGGGCTGGACTGTTCCCATGAGGCACAGGGTCAGACTGATTTGCATATGGCCATGTCTGAACTGGAGTGGCAGAGTGGGCTAAAGAACGGTGATGGATCAAACCCAGATCTGTTGACTGGGTGTGAGTGTTTGATTGGTTCTGATGCTCCGTCCATCACCACCCCCTTTTGTACTGCTTTGTTCGCCATAAGTTGGCAGGGTATGCTCAGACGTGAGTCCCTTGCTCACTTTGCCACTGGATTCAAGCAAGCCTGGCTGAAGACGGCTGAAATGCCAGAAACCGGTCCTAGGAAGCTTGTTTCCGGTCCAGGGAAGGCATGGCTTGGCAGTTCGGGCTGGACTGTTCCCATGAGGCACAGGGTCAGACTGATTTGCATATGGCCATGTCTGAACTGGAGTGGCAGAGTGGGCTAAAGAACGGTGATGGATCAAACCCAGATCTGTTGACTGGGTGTGAGTGTTTGATTGGTTCTGATGCTCCGTCCATCACCACCCCCTTTTGGACTGCAGACCAAGGACTATCGACTGCTGTGGACTGTGGCGGCGGTTTGCGGTGGGCAGCGGAGTCCTGTGGCCGTGACTCCTGGGACTCCGTTGTGGCCTGGGGCGCGGTGGCAGTCAGACCACCCTTTCCTTTCACCCTCCACCCTCCTTCCTCTGCCCTTTACCACCAGCTGCAGCTACAGGCAGAGCTGCGGCAGGTGAGGGGAGGTGAGGGGAGCTGCAGACGAGCCGCGGTCGAGCTGTTAAATCGAGACCCGGCTGAGATTTGGAGGCGAGAGACTGCAGACACGCGGAAAACGCAGAGAAGCGGCGAACCAAAGACAACCAGGGTGTCAATGGTGAAGCAGTAAGTGGGAGCCAGGAAGCTTGGGTGAGGGCGAGTTCGGCTAAACTGTAGTGCCACTCTGCCCCCCTGGTACCACTGTATTTTTCCTGCGCCCAAACAAAACCAAAAAAAAAAAACTGAACAATCCTTCAAGCCCCAAACAAACTTCTAAAAAACTTCAAATCTTAACCTGTCTAAAACTGTCGCCGTGGGGGGCCAGGTGGAGCCAGTCATCAGTTATTTCTGTCCCTGGAGCTTGGGTTTCCTACAACATTTTTGGTGCAAAGCTGTGCCAGCCAGTTAGTTAGGTTGCTATAAGTAAGGTGGAGGCGGGCGTTTATTTTATCCCCTATCCTCCGCAAACCTGCAACCCCAGTAGCAAGCAGAAATCCAAGAGAGAGCATCTGAGGTGCCGAGTGTGCCCCGTGTGAAGTGCTGGCTACTCTTAAATACAACGTAACTGGAGCATTGCGTTGCACCCCATTATTGAGTGCTGCTGGGACCTACAGCAGTTACAGCACCATTAACGGGCAGCAGTAACGGGTGGTAGAGAGCGTGCCAGGAGGACTTAGGGGTGGCATAGTGACATTGTTGATCTAGGCGCAGTTGTTTTGTACCTGAGGTCCTGCTTGCGTCTGGTTTATTGAAGCACAAGAAAGACATTTGTAACTATGCGCTCGGGCAGAGAAAGAGCCTCTGCAAGCAACTGGCACAAGAAGAACAAGAAAAGCTCAAGTACTAAAAGCACCCAAAATAAAAACAAATACAGTAGGAAGTAATCAATCTTTAATCTCTCCTATTGCACGAATGTTGGAAAAATCTTCCAAAATTCCATATAAATTTGATTTAATGAAGGATCCATTGGAGGCTATGATGTCGATGCAAACAGTAGTAGAAGGAAGTAATCTTCAAACACCGATTAAGCCGGATAATAATGTACAAATTCGAGGTCAAGTCTCAGATGTGCAAACATTGAGTACGTCTATCTCCTTTACAAAGAGAAAAAATTGTAAAATTAAATACAACAAAGGGTCATGTTACGGATCTTGAAATGCTAAGTGTAGTCCAAGCAATCCAAAAGGAACAGAGTGATTTAGATGTACCTGAAAGATTACTGGATATATCGACTGTCAGTAAACAACCACCTTTGGAGGTAAATGTTATAATTGGGAAATTCTAATGGGAACCTGGTACAGAGACCAATGCAATATTACCAATAGTAAATCAAGATCTTCAAGAATCAAATAGAGATGGAACTTCACCATGCATAGTTAGTAATGATGTCTGAACAAATTGAGGGGGATATCGTTTCTATTAACGAATCAGAAAAGGATAATAGTTTAATGTACTATCTCAACATGGATGACCAGGATGGATATAAACTAAACAATGGAGAATATAGAAAAAGTAAAGAGGACATACAGTTATGCAGCACACCGAGTAATAGATGTATTTTTAATAACTCAGCATCCCAGTGTAATGCAAAAAAAATCCAGGGAAACCAATTACATAACGAAGGGGAGACCGAGAATGATACTTATTCGAACTGCATTGTTAAAAACAAAAATTTGAGTAACCAACAACCCCATCATTCCACAACTTCAACTAATCAGGAATTAGGGCCAATTTGGGATATTTTTTATCGTACATCTGCTATGACACTAGAAGCTTTGACATTCCAATCAAACAAAATGGAGATTCAAGTGGACCTACTTAATGTGATGGCAAGCTCGGTGGTGGGCATTGATCAGAAACTAGCGGAGTTAAATAGCCTAATCAAAAGAGCACAAACGCAGGCCTATACTACAATCATTGATGCAAATGTGCCCCGATAATAAGTAAATTAATAACATTACCTCCGGCAATGACTACAATTCTTGAAGATGTAAAAATAAGTCTGCAAAATGTGAAACAAGGAAGAAGGAGAGAATTGTAAAATCAATTATATCAATTTAAAATATGAGGCAAACCAACACTATGAGTTTGAAGGAGTAGTTTCTTTTCTGTAACTCCAGTTCTGTAGTAGGGGTATCTCTGTTATAGTCATAATCTAGTGAATAGTCCCGCCCATGTGCGTGTACCCCGGAGCAATAAATATAATCTCTTAAGTTGTCAAGCCATGCAGACCTGCATCTACACTTAAGAGAGGATTCACAGACAGATAATGCAGCCTATATCCACAGGCTACACTGTCCAGTACTTCAACTAGAAAATTCCACCAACATCCACAAACAGCACTGCCTGCCCAGCTTTTTTCACAGAGAAAAATCTGCGTCTACCAGCAAAAGCCTCTGGAATGATAGAGGGGGAGGAATGGACAGACAAGCCCCATAGGTTGCCATTATGTGGCTCAGAACAGGATACTGTGCCTTTAAGAAAACTTTCCAGTATCCCAGTATCCCAGAATGCACAGCAGGTCCCTTTTACTTTCAGTTCTTTTTGAAGGCGTAACACGCCAGACATGTAGATCTTGATGGCAAGGATGATCCATCTCAATAAAGTGCGCTTGTGCACCGCTCTTCCTTTAGAATGACCAACATAACCCATGAAGAGCTGATCGTCCAGACGAAAGTCCTTCGTTCTGTCCAAGTAAAAGCTCACAGCTCTCTTTGGGTCCAGGGGATGAAGTCTTTCCTCCTCTTTGGAGGGATGAGGAGGTGGATAAAAAACAGGGACAGTAATAGACTGCCCCAAATGAAACTGAGTAACTACTTTAGGTAGGAAAGCAGCCCTGCTCCTGAGTACCATCCTTTCAGCATGTAATGTTAGAAAAGGGGGTTTAGAACTAAGAACTTGAAGCTCACTCACCCTCCTTGCCGAGGTTATGGCTACAAGAAAGACCGTCTTAAAGGACAACAGCTTCAGAGGACAGCTATGAAGAGGCTCAAACGGGGACCCCATCAGAAAAGTTAAGACAAGATTAAGGTCCCACTGTGGCATTACAAAAGGAGTAGGCGGAAACTTGTTTATAAGGCCCTTGATAAACCTTAGTACAATCGGAGATTTAAATAATGACGGTTGATCAGGAAGACATAGAAAAGCAGATAAGGCCGAAAGATAGCCCTTGACCGTGGCCACAGCACAGCCCTGCTGAGCCAAGGAAAGAGCAAACTGAAGCACATCAGAAAGATGGGCTTTTAAAAAGTCAATGGATCTCTCTCCACACCATTTAACAAACTTAGACCACCTATATGAGTAAATGGACTTGGTGGAGTGTCGCCTGGCCGATAAAATAACATCCACCACATCTGGCGGGAGTGAGAAGGAATTCAGGTTGCCCCGTTCAATCTCCAGGCATGAAGGTGTAAGCTCTGGAGGTGGGGGTGTAGAACCTGCCCCTCCGACTGCGAGAGGAGGTCTGCCCTCAGAGGGAGACGGAGCAGAGGGCACGAGGAGAAGTGGAGAAGATCTGTATACCACACCCTTCTTGGCCAATCCGGGGCGACCAAAATAACTTGGGCCCGGTCTTGGCGAATCTTCCTCAGAACCAGAGGAATCAAGGGTATGGGAGGAAACGCGTAAAGGAGTCGTGAGCCCCAACTCAACTGAAACGCGTCCCCCCAACGCCCCCTGCATCGGAAACTGGAGACTGCAGAATGACGGGCAGTGCGCATTCTCGCGGGTGGCGAACAGGTCTACCCGAGGGGTTCCCCACATCCGAAAGACGTAACTAACCACCTACGGATGGAGCCTTCACTCGTGGTCGGTGGAGAACTGCCGACTGAGACTGTCCACACGTACATTCAGCACCCCGGCCAGATGATTTGCCATCAGACAAATCTGATGGTCCTGAGCCCAGGGCCAAAGACGCAGGGCCTCTCTGCAGAGACAATGCGACCCCACTCCTCCCTGCTTGTTGACATACCACATCGCGGTAGTGTTGTCCGTCAGGACTTGAACAGACTGACCGCGAAGGGAACAGAGGAAGGCCTTGAGCGCCAAACGAATCGCCCGCAATTCTAGAAGGTTGATGTGAAGCAACCTTTCCTCTGGAGACCAAAGACCCTTGATCTCCAGATCCCCCAGATGAGCGCACCACCCCAGGGTGGAGGCATCCGTTATCACTGTGGCCACCGATGGAGGTAGATGGAGGGGCTTTCCTTGAGACAGATTGCCCTCCACGCTCCACCAAGATAGATCCGCTGCAGCATCTCTGGAGATCCTGATCGACTCCCTGAGATCTCCCTTGTGCTGATACCACTGCCTGCGGAGGCACCACTGGAGCGCCCTCATGTGCCAGCGTGCATGGTTGACCAACAGAATGCAGGAAGCGAACAGACCGAGCAGACGAAGGACCTTCAGAACTGGAACAACCGCTCCATTGTGGAATAAAGGGATCATCTCCTGAATGTCGAGAATTCTTTGAGGAGGAGGAAATGCTCGACACACAGTAGTGTCCAGTACCGCCCCTATGAACAGGTTGCGTTGAGAGGGCACCAGGTGAGATTTGGGCACATTTATCGAAAAACCCAAGTCGAATAACAGCGGAGATGTTACCTGCAGATGATGCGGCACCATCTCTGGAGACTCTGCCTTCAGAAGCCAGTCGTCCAGGTAGGGAAAAACCGGAATCCCCGACCTCCTGAGATGGGCAGCCACCACCGCCATCACGTTTGTGAAGACTCGAGGTGCGGTAGTAAGACCAAACGGGAGGACCGCAAACTGGTAATGTTGCGACCCAACCGTAAAACGGAGATACTTCCTGTGCGACTTCAGGATTGGGACATGGAAGTACGCGTCCTGCAAGTCGATCGACACCATCCAGTCTCCTTGCTGCAACGCTTGAAGAACCTGCCCAAGGGTCAGCATCTTGAATTTCTCCTGTTTCAGGTAAAAGTTCAAGACTCTGAGGTCCAGTATCGGACGCAATCGGCCGTCCTTCTTGGGAATCAGGAAATACCGGGAGTAGCATCCCTGACCCTTTCCCTGCTCTGGAACCACCTCTATCGCACCCTTTTGAAGCAAAGCTAGCACCTCCTTCTGCAGAAGAAGTAGATGGTCCTCTGAGCAGTAACCCTGGCAAGGAGGGTAAGGGGGAGGAAACTCCAGAAAGGGAAGGGCGTACCCAGTCTCCACGAGGTTTAAAACCCAAAGGTCGGTTGCAACAGATTTCCAACCTCGCAGAAAGAGGGACACCCGACCCCCCACAGGTCTCACATGATCTAGGATGGGGGATCTAGGGCTGCTTCCCTGAAGCTTCATTGGGAGCAGAGGAGGCAGAAGATGAAGATGGGTTGCGGCCAGAACCTCTCCGTCCTCTTTGTCTTCCTCTATAGGACCTATAGAGGGGATTCTGCTGCTGCTGTTGCTGCCGGAAGGAGCGAAATGAAGATCTCAAAGCCTCTGAATTTCGTAAGCCCAAATCCTTTAACAGGAGCCTGCAGACCTAAAGATTTCGCCGTCACCCTGCTCTCTTTAAATCTCTGCAAGGCGGAATCAGCCTTTTCACCAAAAAGTCTCTGTCCGTCAAAGGGCAAATCCACCAAGGTGGCCTGAACATCCGTAGAGAAGCCAGACGAACGAAGCCACGCTTGCCCCCTAGTGGCTATAGATGACCCCATTATCCTTGCCACAGAATCGGCCGTATCAAGCCCCGGCTGAATTACCTGCCTTGCAGCAGCCTGAGTGTCAGTGACCACTTCCATAGAAGACGCCTTATCACCTTCTGGCAACTTAGGGGCTAAAGATTTCATTGAGTCCATAAGAGCATGAACGTAGCGCCCTAGCAAGCAGGTGGCATTAGTGGACTTAAGCGCCATGCTCCCTGAAGAAAAGGTCTTTTTAGCCGCGTGATCCGCCTTCTTAGACTCCCTATCTGCAGGAGTCTGAGGAAAAGCTCCTGAAGCATGCTTAGAGCATGACGCCTGTACTACCAGACTTTCTGGAGAAGGGTGGGAAGAAAGAAAACCTGGATCCCCAGGAGCCACCCTATATCTTCTTGCCACCTGTCTGGAGACTTCCGGCGAAGAGAGTGGCTTACGCCGGACGTCCATAACTGGCTCCAAAATAGCCTCATTAAAAGGCAACAAAGGCTCACTGTTCGAGGTAGGTGAATGTAACACCTCCGTCAGAAGGTTAGGTTTATACTCAGCAGAGGGCAACTGCAAGTCCAGCAACTCTGCGGCCTTCTTTATTACAAGATGGTAAGGAGCCAGTTCCTGCAGTGGAGAGGATCTAGTGGAAGAATGCTTCCACTGTGGAGTTGTATCGAGAACGCTAGCCTCTTGAATCCCCTCAAAGTCATCAGAAGAAGTATCCACCTCACCTTCTTCCACCTCTGCCCTATAACGCTCCTCTTCCAAGACTCTCAGGGCCTCTCTCCTTGAGCGGATCCAAGGAACCGGCGCCGGCGTCGCCGTACGCGGAGTCGGTGGAACCGAACGTGGAGCCGGAGGTGTCGGAGTCAGCGGCGTCAGAGTCGACGGCGCCGGACGCGGAGCCGAGGGAGTCGGCAACGGCGTCGAGGAAGGCTCCTAAGAAGGTCGATCCAATCGAAGCCGAGATGGATCCCCAGACGGCGCCGGAAACTGCCACAAAGGTGCCATCGGCAGAAAGGGCATAAACGGGGCCTGAGCATAATGCTGCGGCACTCCCAGAGTGTCAGCCAAAGGACCCACGGGACCAGTAGGTGCGCCGGATGGGAAGGCAGCCCGTTGGAAAATCCCATACACAGCATTTAAAAAATGCATCGAATCCGCACCCGGAGTCGGGAACTGCGGATAAGGGATTAATCCCGGATCCGGCTGAGGAGTACCTGGTACCGGAGATGTAGTGTCCTCAACAGGCGGCGCAGGATCATCCGGCTCTGGAGAAGGCTCTTTTTCCTGTTCTTGCTCGGCTTCAGAAGCCGAAGACTCCACTGGAACCGGTGACTGCGCCAGTGACCGCGCCGGAGTCCGCTTCTCTCTGGAGACTTAGATGGAGAAGGAGACACATCCTTACTTCGACGTCCAGGCGAAGTCGATCTCGACGCCTTGCTCTTCGAAGACCGGCGCCGATAGAAATGCTTCCTTTTCTTATGGTGTTTCTTCGACGAAAGGGAAGTCGACGACTCCGATCTCGATCTCTCCTTCTTCCTACCTCTCTTCTCCTTCTTAGCCTTGGCCATGAAGAGCTTCGCCTCTCTTTCCTTCAAGGCCTTGGGATTCATCCTTCTGCAGCTGGAACAATCCTCCACGTCGTGGCCAGAAGAAAGGTACCACAAACAATCTTCATGGGGGTCTGTCATCGACATGTGGCCCCCACATTCCCTACAAGGTTTGAAACCCTACTTCCTAGTCGAAAACATGGCAATTTTTTTCAACAGTTACACACTACACAACTACAAAGTAGCAGGAGTGTGCTGGAAAACCGTTGCGCGTCGATGGCGCGGAAAAAAGGGAACTGAAGTCATCACGCCGACGTGGCTCTCTTATGGCTCCAGTGACGTCATACAGAGTCGCGAGCGGAGCCAATGCATTATGACGTCGTCGTAGAGAGCTGGGGGAAAAAAGGTTCCGTGGAATGCTGGCGCAGGGGATATTCACAAGGTGAGGAATCCACTGGCAGATGTATCCATCAGAAATTGGTATCAGAACTTGAATATCCTAGAATTGCTGCTCGGGAGGATAAGCCTGAAACTGCACTGGGTCCAGAACAGATCTGATGAAAGGGAGAATCTGAAAAGGTGTCAAGAGTTACTTTGGCACGTTTATAGTGAACCCCAGCGGAGGCAGAATGTCCAAAGTCTGGAGGTGGGCAACGACAGTATGAGGCAAAGCTACCTTCATCAGCCAGTCGAGGTAGGGGAAGACAAACCCCCACAACTCACGCAGATGAGCTGCCGCCATCACCTTTGTGAACACCCGAAGGGCGCTGGTAAGGCCAAAGAGTAGTACTGTGAACTGAAAGGGCTCGTGGCCTACCTTGAACCGCAGGTTACGCATGTGGGCTAGCAGGATGGGGATGTGAATATATGCATCCTGCAAATCCAATGCAACCAGAGGTCTCCTTGGTCTAGGGCAGAAAAGACCTGAGCCAAAGTGAGCATCTTGAATTTCTCCTTTTTGAGGAAGAGATCGACGGTGCGGAGGTCCAGAACAGGACGAACACCTTTGTTCTTTTTGGGTATCAGAAAGTAGAGATAATAACTACTGCCTACTTCTGATATCGGAACTCTTTATATAGCCCCCTTGGTCAGGAGAGCTGTAACTTCCTCTCGGAGCAAGATAAGATGATCCTCCGCCAGCCGTTTGTGAGATGGCGGTAAACGAGGAGGGAGTAACCCCTTCAAATGATCTGCAAGACCCATTTGTCCGATGTTATGGACTGACAGTGGAAGAGAATATATTGGATTCTCCCTCCAACTAGTCACCCATGGTCTTGCAGAACCAAACTAGAAAAGTTGGCAGAGGAGTTGGTGGCAGATGACTTCTGACTACCATTCACACGTGATCGGAATGTACCACGTCCTCGCCAGACTTGGGAAGCCTACGCTGGACGGTGGCTGGGGTATGGCTGACATAGTTTAAAGCCCTTTCCATAGCCATGAAAGGGGCGAAAGGCAGACTGGGTGTGAGGTGTCACCGAGACGCCCAAGGATTTGGCCGTAGACCACAAGTCCTTCAAGCAAATCAGCGCTGAGGCTGCCTTCTCTCCGAAGAAACAAGTCCCATCGAAGCGCATGTCCATGAGGTTGGCCTGGACATCCTCCAAAAAGCCAGATTCTCTCTGCCAGGCGTGGCCCCGCATTATCATTGATAAAACTGCTCTGCCCAGCGAGTCAGTTGTATTCAGACCATGCCCAATGGTAAACTTTGGTGCATCTCTCCCATACTTCACTGCTTGGGTGAGGATGGCCCGTACCGCCTACGGAACCTGTGGCAGGACTTGCGCAACCGTTTACCATAGGGTAGGGGCGAAACAACCCAAAAGGCATGCGGTGTTCACCCATCGCAATACTAGGCTGGTGGATGAAAACATCTTCCCAAGTGAGTCCAGCGTCTTGAGTCCTTGTGCCAGGGTGGCGCCTATATATATGTGACTGCGATGTTCCATCCTGCGCCGATGCCGTGCAGATCCTAAAGGAGCCACTGACGCCTGGGAAATTCAAAAGGTACGGAATCTGCATAAAAAGTCTATCAGATATAAGTGCACAGTTCTTCAGAACACGATTATTTTGGACTCTGTTTCACCAATTGTTCTTTAATAAACTTTGCCCAGGGAGAAAACCGGTCTTTATTGTGTTTAATTTGCAGCACTTGTAAAACTTTTTTCTTTTCTTATCTTTCCTGCTTTCTTTCTCTTGCCTTTCTTCCATCCTTACTTTTCATTTTCCTTCCTTCTCTTTTCATTTTCCTTCTTTCTTGACTACTTTTATTCTCCCTTTCCTTATTTTTTCCTCTTATCATTTTTTTCCTTTCATGTTTTTTCCTTTTTCTTTCTTGAATTATTTTTCTTCTTTGCCTTTTTTCCTTGCTTGCTTACTTCTTGCCAGCCTTTGATCTTTCTCACCTTCTTCCTCTCTTAAAGGAGAGAGGCTGGCAGAGCAATTGGCTTTTTTTATGTCCGTGTTAGCCAAGACCTTTTGATTGCATTTAAATTGTGTATAACAATTACTTATAGCTGTTTTCAGCAACATCTTATCCATTTTTTGTTGTCGGTCACATTTTTCTTCCACCCACTAGAGCAGGCATCAATGGACAAAACGCAAGCCCACTTCTGCCATAGGCTAACTTCATTATGAATTAAGATATGCTGCCCTTTCACAACGAGCACATCAACACAAAGTAGTTACAGTCAGTGCCAGGGAGTGCAATGGTAACGGATGCTTTGAGACCTTAAAGCATTTTTGTTTTCAGCCAATTTTGATTTTTTAGATTTAACAAGGCCTAGCAGTTTCCAGAAGAAATTGAGTTACTTACCTGTAACTTCGGTTCTCCAGTATTGGTATCTTTCATACATTCACATGCTTGAATCATTCCCGTGGTGGGAGTCGCACGGTATACATATAAAAGCAGTAGGTAATACTGAAATAGGCTACAATGCAATGAACAGTCACTGCAATCGCCTATTTTGTTTTGTAAAAAATACCAAACATAAGTAGCAGCCAATCAGGCGTCGACACCCTCTAGAACAATCCCAAGAGAGGCTAGGTTCCGCAGATTTTCAAGCACAAGTGTGAAACTTTATACCTTGAGGAAATAAGGGAAACCTCTCGGGAGGAGGGTGGGTCGCATGTGAATCTATGAAAAATACCAATATGGGAGAACCGTAGTTACAGGTAACATTTTTTTTCTTCAGTATTGGATCTTTCATAGATTCACATGCTTTAATCAGAGTAGATAGCAGTTGCCTTGACATACATGTATAGAAGTGCTCTAATAAAAACATATCTTCCCTTAGAGGATGGTGGATAATAATATTCATGCAAATACTGAAACATATAGTAGATATCATGTAGTAAAGTACGAACTATATATAATATATATATATATATATATATATATATATAATGGCTCCAACTGCACCTTAGACCAGCGCACTCCCGGACGGGTGCTTCGTAGCGCGGAAGCGCATCCGCGTTAAGATACTCGCTCACTCCTCTCTGCCATCTGGTATAAGGAAAGCACTCGCAGGGGTTATCTTTCGTATTTCTTTATTTTATCCGCTTTGAAACAGGACGCGTTTCGGCTGACGCCTTAATCTAATGTTTTCAAGTTTCGCGCCAAGAGACGGACGACATTTTAACTATACGTCAATGGTCATGTGATACACTTTCGTGTGGAAAACAGAAAAAGGACCACCATTCACCCATATACAAGCGCCATATTGGAGTGTATGAATCTCCATTAGGACAGTATGTAACAACAAACCTCGCTGAATTATTTGCAGCATACAGTATATACGTTCCTCCCAAATGTGTGAAACACATTTGTAGATAAAAAATATTCCGTGACATTACCAACTGCAGTTTGTTGTGGTCAATACAATCACGCCGTGTATCGGCTATAGATCCTAGGTGGTATTCATATTACGCCGTATATCGGCTTTAACCAGTATATTTCCACACCCAATTGTAGACCATCCAATATATAAAAAAAGAATAATCTTAAAGAATACATGAATCTGACTTCAACATAATTATACTAACAGAAAATCATTAGTACACTCTAAAACTGAAAAAGAGATTAATCCCCTAGATGCACTGCCAATTCTTCCCCTACGTTCATCCCTTGGGGTATCTTCGTGCCTAGGTCTATGATATATCTCGGATTCCAGTCTACGTAACTGTTTAATCCGGGCCCCTCCCCTGATGTTCATGGGGATCTGATCTAGCCCATAGAAACGCAGCAGCTCCCTGTTGCTTTCATGCTTGTCAGCAAAGTGTCTTGCCACAGAGTAGGTAGCATCATTCTTCGCTATTGCTCTCATGTGCTCCAAGATTCTTACTTTTACTGGGTGAATAGTGCTGCCGATATAACGCAGACCGCATGGGCATTCCAGGCAGTACACCACATAGGCGCTGCTACATGTTAGAAACTTGGTTATAAATTTGGGCTTCTTAAGGCCAATTATCCCATACGTGAGTGTCCTACTACTCACACAGGCCTTACATTTCCCACAAGGGAAGAAACCCCTAAGCTCCCTTAAGGTCCCCCCCGTGGGAAGTTTAGGATAAAATTGGCTTTGGACTATCTTTCAATGATCTAGCCTTTCTAAAGGTTAACAAAGGAGTAGGTGGGATGTCAGAGCCAATAACATTATCCGTTTTCAAAATGTGGCAATTTTTTCTCATGATTGTTCTTAATTCATTGGCGTCACTCGAAAAAGTGGTTATCATTCTGAATTTACTCATTCCCATTCCTTCCTTCCTGAGTTTCTCCTTGGTAATAAGGTCTTCTCTGGATATATGCCTAACTTTATTAAGGGTTATATCCAGAAGATCCCTACTGTAACCTCTGATCAGGAATCTGGTAACACTGGCTTGTGCAGCTTCTTCAAAATCCACTTCCCTAGTGCTATTCCGTTTTAATCTTAAAAATTCCCCATAGGGGATACTCTTAACCAATCCTGATGGATGGTTACTTGCCGCATGTAATAATGAGTTTCCGGCCGTGGGTTTACGGTACAGTGACACATGTATGTTGTTATTGTCAATGCTCACTTTAAGATCCCAAAAATTTACCGTTTCTGAGCTGATTTCCCCACTAAACTCCAAATTCACTGCATTCCTGTTTAAGTCATCAATAAATTCCCTGGCTGATTGCTCTGATCCATTCCAGATTATACAAAGATAGTCTATATAATGATACCAGGAGATCACCCTTTCCCTATTGGTACCGTCACGTCTTCTGGACACCTGCTCCTCCCACCAGCCCACGAATAAATTCGCGTAGCTGGGAGCGAAGCAGGTGCCCATCGCCGTACCAGAGATCTGACGATAAAAGTCCTCACCAAAGACAAAAATGTTATTTTTCAAACAGAACTCTGTGAATTGAAGAATCATTCCATTATGTTCCGTGAATTTTAATGGCTTTTTTTTCAAAAAATGGGCCACGCTTCGAGGCCATGTTCATGCTGGATCCGAGTATATAAACTTGTTATATCTAATACAATCAATTTGTATTCTGGGTTCCATTGTTGTTCTTCAATATGCATGAGGAAATCCCATGAGTCTTTAATATATGCAGGCAATGTCAACCAAAGGAAAAAGAAAAAAAAAATCAATAAAAGTAGACAAATGTTCCGTAAGTCCACCCTGTGAAGAAACAATAGGTCTTCCTGGTGGTTGTGTACTGTTTTTATGTATTTTGGGGATGTGATAGAAGGTAGGCACCACTGGATTCAAACATCGGAGATATAAATATTCTTCCATGTCAAGCATAGATTTGTCCAACCACATCTTGATCATATCATGGTATCTTTGTATGCTGTCCAAATATACTTCTTTGGAGACTTTCTGATAGCAACTAGTGTCAGACAGTTGCCTTAATGCTTCAGTTTTGTAATTCTCTCTGGTTTGTAAAACTATATTGCCCCCTTTGTCGGAGGGTTTGCAGATGATCATGCTATCCTTACTCAGACTTTCAATGGCCTCTCGTTTTTTCAAACTCTGGGAAAAGGTGATCAATTACAGAGAACATTACAACTAGGATTTGACCAAGAAAAAGACACGAGTGGTTTCAAACCAACATCACAATTTCTACCTCAATTACCCCCGGATGCAATCGATGTCTTGGCAGAGGCAGTCAATAAAGATCTTATACGACTGCGAAATAAACAACCTGGTTTGAAAAATATCCAAAATATAACTAAAGAACAACGAGAGGCCATTGAAAGTCTAAGGATAGCATGATCATCAAAAAAAGACAATTGAATTTCTAGATGTGGTGGTAAGTGTTAATAGTGGCAAGTTAGAAAGCAGGCTGTTCTGAAAGCCAACAGCAGGAAACAGCCTTTTACATGCCGAAAGCTGCCATCCAAAAAATCTGATCCGTAGTATACCATACGGAGAATTGTTAAGGGCAAAAAGGAATTGCAGTACACAATCAGATTTTGAATTGGAGAAGGCAAATATGAAAGCAAGATTTCTAGAAAGAGGGTACCCTAATAAGATAATAGAACAAGCATGCACTAAAGTTAAAACTGTTCTGAGGGAAGACCTTCTAGATTCAAAAAATTCCAGAGAAGAAATTGATGAACCAATTAGGTTCATCACTGCATATTCTAACCAATCATGGCAGGTTAGAAATTGTTTGAAAAAATACTGGCATGTTTTGAACATAGACCCAGTTCTGAAAAAAGCAGTGGGAAGCCAACCAAAGATCACGTTTAGGAAATGTTTAGCTTTGAAAGATCTTCTTTGCAGTAGTACTGTGAGAGAGGAAAGCAAGAACCAGAGAGAAATAAAGGGATTTTACACTTGCAACTCATGCAAAGCATGTAAGAATAGTGTGAATCGAAAAGAAATCCCTTTATCCAAAAATCATAAACCTTACGTGATTCAAAAGCACTTGTCGTGTAAATCTGATTACTGCGTATATGCTCTGAGTTGTCCCTGCCCACTTGTTTATATCGGAAGTACCATCCATCAGGTAAAAAAACGAGTTCTTGAACACACCAGGGCAATCATCAATGAGGACAAACAATACCCTATCGCTAGGCATTTTAAAGAATTACATGGAAAAAATGTCAATGTCCTACAATTTTGTGCCCTAGACAGAATTCGTAAATCAGAAAGGGGTGGAGACAGAGTGAGAGAATTGCGACAACTGGAGTCGAGATTGATTATTAAGTATGATACCATCCAACCACTGGGTTTGAATAAAGATGAAGAAATGTCGGTTCATTTAGGTTAATTTAATCATGCAATAGTGCTGCATTTTTGAGAACTCATACTGTATTATATTGATGAGAAGCCATTAGTTTGTTTTTATCTTTGCACATACACCATAGTGATTGCACAATTTTGTATTTTTGTAGGAGACCAGACTGTCAGCATACTTTTTAAGAAGATGGATTTACAGATGCACAATGATTTAGTTGGATTTAAATTATGTATTTTGGAAAACACTGCCATTTGGTAACCTTGAGCCCACTGGGGCTGAATTGTATGTAACAGAAATGGCCCACAGGGGCTTGATTCAATGTGCATTGTGTAATAAATAATTTTATTTTACTTATAAGAATTATGAATGATCAATGCCCACTTGGGCAGAATTGAACAATATCTGTAACTTGTAAAATTTAAGTCATGCACATATCAATCTATGTTACGATATATTTTGTCGAGAAATCGAATAATAATGGCTATTTGAATAGGGATACAAGAACATTTACGTATTTTGACCATTCTAAGATGGATGCCAAAGTAAAACGTTTTCGAGACTGAGTTGGGACAGGTAGTCCTACCTTCATGTTTTGTTTACTCACTATATGTTTCACTGTCTACAAACTACTGATTACCCGTGACCAAGGTGCGGCTGCACCGAAACGCGTCGGGCGTTTGTTTGTCATTTTGTAAATAAAAAACTCACGCATATGGAGTTGGGCTCGAGATTGCTTTCTTGACCACGGAAAAGCTTGATTGTGCAAATTGAAGGTGGATCGCTACCTTGCTCGACCCCGCCACCGTGAAAGCAGCAGGGAAATCAGCGAACCATTTGTTGGAATATATATATATATATTTGGTACTTTACTACATGACATCTTATATAGGTTTCAGTATTTGCATGAATATATATATATATATATATTTACTTTATGCCAATTTTTGGAATTCCAGAATTAATCACTGCGGCACACCTCAAGACAGCATAAAAAAGGCATTGTATTGCATAAATAAACGTTTTTATGCTGTCTGGAGGTGTGCCGCAGTGATTAATTCTGGATTTCCAAGAATTGTCATAAAGTAAACAAATTGAGACTGAGGCTACTGCCGTTGTGTGCACAGGGAGAACGGCAAGAAGCAGCACATCGATATTTTATAAAAGCAGAGGCTTACCTTATTGCAATAGAGGACGTAGGACTGTCTGTCCCACTGCTGCTTCGCTATAAGATGCTATATCCATGCAATAATGCCGCATGAAAGTATGAGCACTCTTCCATGTAATGGCACGGCAAATCTTGTCCAGTGGAACACCAGCGAAAAGAGCAGCAGAAGAGGAAACTGCTCTTGAAGAATGCACTTCGGCATAGATCGTAAGCGGTTTACCTGCCATAGTATGACAGAGCTGAATAGTATTAGCGATCCATTTTTCAATAGTTCTTTTTGTGACAGCAGAACCCAGTCTTAGAGGTTCATAAGATACTAGCAGTTGATCCGTTCTGCGCAGCTGCTTTTTTTCTTTAGAAGTAAAGAACAAGTTACTTACCTTCGGTAACGCTTTTTCTGGTGGATACAGTATCTGCCTGTGGATTCCTCACCTTGTGAATATCCCCTGCGCCACCATTCCACTGAACTTTTTTTCCTCAGCTCTCTACGCCGACGTGGATGTCATAATGCCTCGGCTCCGCTCGCGACTCCGTATGACGTCACTGGAGCCATAAGAGAGCCACGTCGGCGTGATGACATCAGTTCTACCCATTTTTTCCGTGCCTCCGAGGCGAACAGGTGGACCGACAACAGATTCAAAGTATACACAGTATACAACATTCGAACAAATATACATAGTACATATATAAAAAAGTAAAGCTAAGGAACAAAAGCATTTCCTAAAAGTGTACCAGATAAAACATGTCAAACAAGGCATTCTTTAACCCCTTCGCTGCGGCGGACATTCCGCCGCAGCGCTGGGGGGTGCGGGGGGGGGCAGCGCGGTGGCGCTGTGCTCATGACGGAGCCGCTCCGTCATGAGCCACGGTTGGGCTGTGCTCATGACGGAACGGTTCCGTCATGACTCCGCCCAGTTGCGCTGTCCCCCCGCACAGGCGGGGAAACAGCGCCGCGTAGGCGGAGCGGCCGCCAACGGGCGTGTCATGACGGAACCGTTCCGTCATGAGCACACGGCAACCGTGGCACATGACGGAACGGCTCCGTCATGAGCGGGGAAGGGGTTAAGGTATACAAAGGTGGACAACGGGGAGGCGGGTGGGCCAGTGAGGAATCCACAGGCAGATACTGTATCCACCAGAAAAAGCGTTACCAAAGGTAAGTAACTTGTTCTTCTGATGGATACATCTGCCAGTGGATTCCTCACCTTGTGAATAGATTCCCACAGCAGTCCCACTCCCGGAGGAGGGTGTCCACCTTCCTATACCAAAAAGTCTTGCAAGACACAACGCGCAAAGTGGCCCTCCCTCCTCATCTCAGAGTCCAAGCAATAATGCTTTGCGAAGGTATGGAGGGAGGCCCAAGTCGCGGCTTTACAAATGTCTGCCACAGGAACACCCCTGGCCAAAGCAGAGGTAGAAGACTTAGCGCTAGTTGAATGAGCTCCAATACCCTCAGGAGGAACCTTACCAGCCAGGGCGTAGCAGATCTTGATGGCCAGGATGATCCATCTGGACAGAGTGCACTTGTGCACAGCTTTTCCTTTAGAATGTCCAACATAGCCCACGAAGAGCTGATCGTCTAAACAAAAGTCTTTCGTTCTGTCCAAGTAAAAGCTCACAGCTCTTTTTGGGTCCAGTCGATGAAGTCTTTCCTCCTCCTTGGAAGGATGAGGAGGTGGATAAAACACAGGACGAGTAACAGACTGCCCCAGATGAAAGGGAGTAACTACTTAGGTAGGAAAGCAGCCCTGGTCCTGAGTACCATCCTTTCAGCATGCAAGGATAAAAACGGGGGTTTTGAACTAAGAGCTTGAAGCTCACTCACCCTCCTTGCCGAGGTTATGGCTACAAGATAGATCGTCTTAAAAGACAACAGCCTGAAAGGGCAACTACGAAGGGGATCAAAAGGAGACCCCATCAAGAAAGTTAAGACAAGATTAAGGTCCCACTGTGGCATTACAAAAGGAGTAGGTGGGAACCTATTAGTAAGGCCTTTGATAAATCTTAAAACAATAGGAGATTTAAATAAAGACAGCTGATCTGAAAGACACAGAAAAGCCGATAAGGCTGATAGATAGCCCTTGACCGTGGCCACAGCACAGCCCTGCTGAGCCAAGGAAAGAGCAAACTGAAGCACATTGGAAAGATGGGCCTTTAAAGGGTCAATGGATCTCTTCCCACACCATTTTACAAACTTAGACCACCTGTAGGAGTAAACGGACTTGGTGGAGTGTCGCCTGGCCGATAAAATAACATCCACCACATCAGGCGGGAGAGAGAAGGAATTCAGGTTGTCCTGTTCAATCCCCAGGCATGAAGGTGTAAGCTCTGGAGGTGGGGGTGTAGAACCTGCCCCTCCGACTGCGAGAGGAGGTCTGCCCTCAGAGGGAGACGGAGCGGAGGGCACGAGGAGAGGTGGAGAAGATCTGTGTACCACACCCTTCTTGGCCAATCCGGAGCGACCAAAATAACTTGGGCCCGGTCTTGGCGAATCTTCCTCAGAACCCGAGGAATCAAAGGTATGGGAGGAAACGCGTAAATGAGCTGTGAGCTCCAACTCAACTGAAACGCGTCCCCCAACGCCCCCTGCATCGGAAACTGGAGACTGCAGAATGACGGGCAATGCGCATTCTCGTGAGTGGCAAACAGGTCCACCCGAGGTGTCCCCCACGTCCGAAAGACGTGACGAACCACCTCCGGATGGAGCCTCCACTCGTGGTCGGCGGAGAACTGCCGACAGACTGTCCGCACGAACGTTTAGCACCCCAGATGATTTGCCATCAAGCAAATCCGATGATCCGGAACCCAGGACCAAAGTCGTAACGCCTCCCTGCAGAGACAAAACAACCCTACTCCTCCCTGCTTGTTGACATACCACATCGCGATAGTGTTGTCCGTCAGGACTTGAACCGACTGACTGCGAAGGGAGGGGAGGAAGGCCTTGAGCGCCAAACGAATCGCCCGCAATTCCAGAAGGTTGATGTGAAGCAACCTTTCCTCTGGAGACCAAAGACCTTTGATTTGCAGATCTCCCAGATGCGCACCCCACCCTAAAGTGGATGCATCCGTTATCACTGTGGCCACCGATGGAGGCAGATGAAAGGGCTTTCCTTGAGACTGATTGCCCTCCGCGCTCCACCAAGATAGATCCGCTGCAGCTTCTCTGGAGATCCTGATCGACTCCCTGAGATCTCCTTTGTGCTGATACCACTGCCTGCAGAGGCACCACTGGAGCGCCCTCATGTGCCAGCGTGCATGGTTGACCAACAGAATGCAAGAGGCGAACAGACCGAGCAGACGAAGGACCTTCAGAACTGGAACAACCGCTCCATTTTGGAATAAAGGGATCATCTCCTGAATGTCGAGAATTCTTTGAGGAGGAGGAAATGCTCGACACACAGTAGTGTCCAGTACCGCCCCTATGAACAGGTTGCGTTGAGAGGGCACCAGGTGAGATTTGGGCACATTGATTGAAAAACCCAAGTCGAATAACAGCTGAGATGTTACCTGCAGAGGATTCTGCACCATCTCCGGGGACTTCGCTTTCAGAAGCCAGTCGTCCAGGTATGGAAAAACTGGAATCCCCGACCTCCTGAGATGAGCAGCCACCACTGCCATCACCTTCGTGAAGACTCGAGGTGCGGTAGTAAGACCAAACGGGAGGACCGCAAACTGGTAGTGTTGCGACCCAACCGTAAAACGGAGATACTTCCTGTGCGACTTCAGGATTGGGATGTGGAAATACGCATCCTGCAAGTCGATCGACACCAGCCAGTTTCCTTGCTGCAACGCATGAAGAACCTGCGCAAGGGTCAGCATCTTGAATTTCTCCTGTTTCAGGTAAAAATTCAAGACTCTGAGGTCCAGGATTGGACGCAATCTGCCGTCCTTCTTGGGAATCAGGGAATACCAGGAGTAGCATCCCTGACCCCTTTCCTGCTCCGGAACCACCTCTATCGCACCTTTTTGCAACAAAGTTAGAACCTCCTTCTGCAGAAGAAGCAGATGGTCTTCCGAGCAAAAACCCTGGCAAGGAGGGTAAGGGGGAGGAAACTCCCAAAAGGGAAGGGCGTACCCAGTCTCCACGAGGTTTAAAACCCAAAGGTCGGTCGTAACAGATTTCCAACCTCGCAGAAAGTGGAACAGCCGACACCCCACAGGTCTCACATGATCTAGGATGGGGGATCTAGGGCTGCTTCCCTGAAGCTTCATTAGGTGCAGAAGAGGCAGAAGATGAAGATGGGTTGCGGCCAGAACCTCTTCGTCCCCTTTGCCTTCCTCTATACGACCTATAGAGGGGATTCTGCTGCTGCTGTTGCTGCTGAGGTTGCCGGAAGGAACGAAAAGAGGATCTCCCAAAGCCTCTAAACTTCCTAAGACCAAATCCCTTAGCAGGAGCCTGTAGCCCCAAAGATTACGCAGTAACCCTGCTATCTTTAAACCTTTGCAAGGCAGAATCAACCTTCTCGCCAAAACGTTTTTCTCCATCAAAAGGCAAGTCTACCAAAGTGGCTTGAACATCAGTAGAGAAGCTAGAAGAACGAAGCCACGCTTGCCTCCTAGTGGCTATCGAAGACCCCATTATCCTTGCCACAGAATCAGCCGTGTCCATTCCAGACTGAATTACCTGCCTTGCAGCAGCCGGAGTGTCAGTGACCACCTCCATAAATGCTCTCTCCTTCTAGCAGCTTAGGGGCTAATAATTTCATAGAATCCATCAGTGCATGAACATAGCGCCCTAGTAAACAAGTGGCATTAGTAGATTTAAGCGCCATGCTCCCTGAAGAAAAGACCTTTCTGGCAGCTTGATCAGTCTTTTTAGAATCCCTATCCGCAGGAGTCTGAGGGAAGTCGCCTGAAGAATTTTTCGAACATGAAGCATGCACCACAAGGCTTTCTGGAGAAGGGTGGGAAGAAAGAAAGCTTGGATCTCCCGGAGCCACCCTATACCTCCTTGCCACCTGTCTGGAGACTGCAGGCGAAGAGAGTGGCTTATGCCAAACATCCATTACAGGCTCCAAGATAGCCTCATTAAAAGGCAACAAGGTTCAACTTTCGAAGTCGGTGAATGCAGGACTTCAGTCAGGAGGTTTGGCTTATATTCAGCAGAGGGTAACTGCAAGTCCAGAAACTCTGCGGCCTTCTTGATAACTGAATGATAGGGGGCCAATCTTGTGGTGGCGAAGACCTAGTCGAAGAATGCTCCCACTCCGGAGTGGTATCTAGACCACTAGCATCCTGAATACCTTCAAAGTCATCAGAAGATGCGTCCACCTCACCTTCTTCCACTTCCTCCCAATAATGCTCCTCTTCAAAGACTCTCTGGGCCTCTCTCCTTGAACGGATCCGAAGAACCGACGTCGGCGGTGCCTTACGCGGAGTCAGTGGAACCAAACGTGGAGTCGGCGGCGCCAGGCGTGGAGCCGAAGGAGTCTGCAACGGCATCGAGGAAGGCTCCGAAGAAGGCCGCTCCAGCCGGAGTCGAGATGGATCACCAGACGGTGCCGGAAACTGCCACGAAGGAGCCATCGGCAAAAAGGGCATAAACGGGGCCTGAGCATAATGCTGCGCCACTCCCAAGGTGTATGCCATAGGACCCACGGGGCCAGATGGTGCGCCGGATGGGAAGGCAGCCCGATGAAAAATCCCATACATCGCATTAAGGAAATGCGTTGAATCCGCACCCGGTGCCGGGAACTGCGGATAAGGGATTGATTCCGAATCCGGTCGAGGAGTACCCGGAACCGGAGCCGAAGTGTCCTCACCAGGCACCGCAGGATCAGCTGGTCCTGGAGAAAGCCCTTGCTCTTGTTCCTGCTCAGCGTCAGAAGCAGAAGACTCCACTGGCACCGGAGACTGCGCCGGAGACTGCGCCTGGGACCACGCCTGTGACCGCGCCTGGGATCGCTTCGGCGAAGGCGACCTCTCTGGAGACCTCCTAGGAGATGGAGAAGGAGATACAATATCCTTACTTCAACGTCGAGGCGACGGCGATCTCGAAGTCTTACTCCTCGAAGACCGGCGCCGAGAGCTATGCTTCCTCTTCTTGTGTTTCTTCGACTTCGAAGAGTGCCAAGTCGACGACTCCGGCCTCGATTTCTGCTTCTTCCTACCTCTTCTTTCCTTTGGCCATGAAGAGTTTGGCCTCTCTCTCCTTCAGGGCCTTGGGGTTTATTCTTCTGCAGCTGGAACAGTCCTCCACGGCGTGGTCAGAAGAAAGACACCACAAACAATCCTCATGGGGGTCAGTCATTGACATGTGGCCCCCACATTCCCTACAAGGTTTGAAACCAGACTTCCTCGTCGAAGACATGGTGAATCCAGAAACACTAACCACTACAAGACTACAAAGTAGCAGGAAAACCGTTACGCGTCGACGGCGCGGAAAAAAGGGAACGGATGTCATCATGCCGACGTGGCTCTTATGGCTCCGGTGACGTCATACGGAGTTGCGAGCGGAGCCGAAGCATTATGATGTCCACGTCGGCATAGAGAGCTGGTGAAAAAAGTTCCGTGGAATGCTGGAGCAGGGGATATTTACAAGGTGAAGAATCCACTGCCAGATGTATCCGTCAGAAACTTAAGGCACCTTTTGACATCCAAAGAATGGAGAGATTTCTCTGCCGTTGAGGAAGGATGTGGGGAAAAAAGTGTGCAGAATAACAGGCTCATTAAGGTGAAACTGAGATGGAACCTTCAGTATGAACTTAGGGTTTGTTCTCAACATAACATAGTCCTCTGCGAAGTAGGCAAGTTTCTCTTACGGTGAAGGCTTGAATTTCACTTATTCTCATAGCAGAAGTAAGCGCGAGAAGCAAAGCCACTTTCCATGTGTGAAACTGGAGCTCAATTTTGTGAATTGGCTCAAATGGTGGTTTTATTAATTGAGACAGGACTACATTTTGGTGCCATTCCGGTGGAGGAGGCCTAATGGGGGGGAAACGTCCTGAATAATCCCATCAAGAAGTGCTTGATGATGCAAGAAAAGCAGAGAGAAGTGTCGTACGTGCGTCTGTATCGGGAGAGGGCCGCGAGGAGGACCTGACTGAAGCACACTCATTACCTGATTTTGCCAGAGATGCCCGATAAGGCAGGATTTGTTCTGAAGATGAGAAAAGAGGGCGAATGGCATTCCGAAGGTAACAAGAACAAAAACTTTTCCATTTTAGCCTGCACGTTTAGTAGTAGACTCAGCTCTTGCTCTGGACAATATGTCTCTACAGTCTTTAGGGATGACTAAATCTTTGCACTCCTTTAACTCCGGTTCCAGGCATGCAATTAAAGAGCAGCTGGGTGCGGATGTTAGATCTGCCCTTTGTTCATCATTAGGAGTGGTCTACACTGGCAGGCGATAAGGCTTGGATTGTGACAGCAGGAGAAGATCTGTAAACCAATGCTGGCAGGGCCAATGGGGAGCTATGAGGATGAGCTGGCACGGTTCCCGTTTCATTAATACTCTGGAGTTGAGGGGGCATGGGGGAAAAGCGTATGCAAAGATTCTGGACCATCATATCGAAAACGCATTTCCCCATGACCCTCTGAGGTTCCCTGCTGGCGAAGAACCAGCATTTCTGGTTCCGTTGATACCCAAATAGGTTGAAGTTTGGTGTTCCCCACTTCTGGAAGATGGGATTGAGAATCAGCTGGTTGAGTCCCCACTGGTGATGTGCTTGACGTAATCTGGCCAAGGTGTCTGCCAGGTTGTTCTTAACTCCTAGTTGATGCTCTGCCTTGATGGTTATGTGATGCTGTAGTGCCCATTGCCAGATCCTTTGAGCTTCCAAAGATAGGACTGGAGATCATGCTCCTCTCTGCTTGTTTAGATAATGCATGCAGGTGGTATTGTCTGTACTGATGAGGACTGAGGATGCTCTTATCCTTGGGAGAAACGACTGGAGGTCTAGAAAAATCGCCCTCAGTTCCAGAAAATTGATTTGCATTTTGGATAGAGGGGGATTCCATTTGCTGCTTTACTTGAAGATGCACTCCCCATCCTTCCAAAGATGCATCTGTGGTTAGAACAAACTCTGAAAGAGGAGAGAGGAATGACAGTCCCAGAGAGAGATTGCTGGAGGACTGCCACCAAGGAAGTGCGTCTTTCATGATCAGTGTTATCCGAACAACATCGTCGAATGATCCGGTTACTTGAAGCCATTGAATGTCCAACTGCTCCTGAAAGGGTCTCATCCTTTGACGTGCGTGAGGCACCATGAGGATGGCGGATGACATGCCGAGAAAGGATTTGAGGAGAAAGACAGAAGCAAACTCTTTTGTAGAGATTGTGAGCCAGAGATAGGATGGTGTTCTGTCTTTCTGTTGATAAGAATGCCTTGTTTTGGAGGGTATCCAATGTTGCTCCTAGAAACATTATCCAATAAGGCGTTAGATCGGATGACTGCTAGCCCTAGAGAGCGGAAAAGCTGTAGGCAGAACGATATGGCTTCTGGGGCCTGATGAAGAAAAGTAGCTTTCACTAACCAATCACCCAGATATGGGAAGATTTGTAAGCCGTTTAATCATAGGTATGCAGCCATGGGAGCAAGACACTTGGTGAAAACCTGAAGAGGTGCGCAAAGGCCAAAGGGAAGGACTTTGAACTGATAATACGCGCCTGCCACAGAGAAACAAACATTTTCGATGTTCAGGATGAACAGGGATATGGAAATATGAGACCTGCAAATCCAGGCTTGCAAGGAAATCCGAATGGTTCAGAAGCTGTAATATCTCCTAGAGAGTTACCATGCGAAAGGATTTCTTCTATAAGTATTGGTTGAGTTTTCTGAGGTCTACAACGGAATGCCATTCTCCAGACTTCTTCACCAGGACAAAACGGGAGTAGAAGCCTCTTCCTCTCAGAGAGCATGGCACACAGTCTATTGCTCCCTTTTGAAGCATAATCAATGCCTCCTTTAGCAATTGAAAATGGGGTGGTATTGATTTTTTAAGCGGATGAGGAGGTAGGAGGTAAACTCTAGGGTATGGCCATATATTATTATATCCAAGAACCATTTGTCTGTTATTTTCTGCCATTGGTCTAGGCAACGAGAGGGGGAAATTTTCTTTAATTAAGTAGTTGAGGGAAGAGCGGCAGGCGGTGAGGCCTCGCCAATGCTTTCTGACAGAATCTATGGATTGAACTTGTTGTTTCCGCCTAGGTTATCTTGTGTATGCAGCTTGCGGTGGCGCAGGGCATTGCTGTTGATGCTGGTAAGAAGGTCGAAAAGAGGTGCAAGTCTGAGGCTGGTATCTCTGGTAATCACCTCGAAAAGAATAGGCGAGACTGCGACATGCTCAACGAAAGGGGGTCCTTCAATACTGGAGCATGCCCAAAGCCTTAGCTGTGTCAGTTTTAATGGCTTGTAAAGTATCATCAATATGATTTCCAAAAAGTGTCTCACCATCAAATGGCATGTCCAAAATTTTTACTCACCTCAAGGCGGAACGTTGTTGCCTTCAGCCAACCCTGACGCCAGAGGACTTTCGCTCCAGCGAGCTGACAAAATGCCAAGGAAGCCACGTCAAAGAAATATCAATAATTTCTGATGCAGACCTTTCTCCTTCTAGAAAGATCTTTCTTGTTTCTAGACTTTTATCGTCCGGAAGGAGATAAATGAAATGAGCGATGTCGGACCACATCTGTCGTATCTAGCTAAAAATCACTAGAGCGTTAGCAGCACGAACTGTAGCAACTGAAGTGGTTGTAAATCTTTTACCAATGCTATTGAGGCGCCTTCCCTCCTTAACAGGCGGTGCAGTAATGGGCGCTAGAGGGATTCTTGATCTCCGTTGGGTGGCTTGTGAGAACGGAATCCGGCTTAAGATGTCCAATCAAACAAGCTGGAGCATCATCGGGAGCTTTATACTTCTTGTCAATCCTGGGCAAGACCGGGATAACTGTGGTGGGTGTCCTCATCACTTTAACACCTTCCTCCTAGATGTGCTCTACAATGGGTATAGATCTCACGGTATTCCTGGATAAATCCTTGAAATCATAGAGAAAACAGTGAGACTGCTTGACTGTCAAAGACCATTGAAAGCGTGAAGCTGCTCTTTCTATTCGCACATGGAAGCCGCCAATAACTTCTGGTGGAGACTCCACATTTGAGGAGAAGCAGGTGGACTCTCAATTTCTCCATCATCAGAAATGTCCTGATGTTGTTGTAGCAAAACAGTATCCCTCGCAGGGAAGCCGTAGACAAAGGCTCAGGTGTACTTGGAGGAGAAGATAGTGGCAATGAGGCAGGTGGAGGTCCAGTAACAGCTTCTGAAGGATAACGTGTGCGGTAGTCATGCAACAAGTCTTGAAGGTCCTGAACCAAAGGCATACGAAGGTGGACCATAGGCTCATTAGCAGGCTCCATATATTGAATTTTTGCATGTGGAGGGCGATATTCATGCGGATAACCTTCATAATCATCATCATCTTCATCTTGATATTTTACATGAAGCCGAGAGGGACTGTGAGCAGGGCCAAACATCCCATCAGATTCCTCTAAAATGTTAAAGGTGGCAAAGGTGATACTATTGCAGGATTCTGCAAAAAATGCCTCATCTACTGTGTCGATGAGAACGTAGACGACGGATACATAGGCGTGAGTTGCAACATCGACAGACACTTGCAACCAGGCGTGGGATGCAGCGTCGTCAGCCTCGTCGGCGATAGTGGAGTTTGTGTTGTTTGACGAGGACATGACAGGAGTAGATGAAGCCATCAGCATCAACAATGTCGTCGATGGAACCACCATCGTCGATGAGGACGCCGACGAGAAAGTTGTCGGCGGTGTCGAAGCCATCATCGTCACTGGACGCGTCGTCAGTGGGGCCGTCGACGATAACGTAGTCATATCAGTCGTTGACAATGTCGATTTTTTTCAAAGAGGTAGGTGAAACATGTCCAGAAGGTGATCTTAGTGTCAATTGTGACCCAGATGTGAACGCCATTGGTGATATAAGCTTTGAGACTTATTTTCATGGAAGTTTCTGAAGATTGTTTTTCCTTTTTTTTGGCTATTCTCCTCAGCAGGAAATTAATGCTTTCCTTTTAGTGAGGTGCCTGCATCTTCCTGACGAGACTTATAAGAAGCCTTTTTCTTGGAAACTAACAGGAGATTCATGAACTCTTTCTCTCTTTTTGGATGTTGCCCGAGAAGCCTGTGAGGTAGAGCCCTCCACCTCCTCAGAGATTACGCCAGATTTAGGTTTCAGTCGCTGAAGGTAAATCAACAACCTACCTTCTCTATCCTTAAGGGTTTTGGTTGAAAAGGTTGTACAAATTTTGCAGTCTTTTACCTTATGTGGAGAGTAAAGACAGTAGATACACTTTTTATGTGGATCGTCAGCATGCAGTCTCTTCTTACCGCATGATCCATACGACGTGAAGAGACCTTTCTTTGAACAATCAGACATTTCGAGTAAAAATTGGAAGTTTGAAGAGAAAAAACTGAGCAGAGCTCAGGGAGACTCCCTTTCACACAACATGCGATAGAAACACGGAGGAATCTAGCATCTGTTGGGAAGTTCTAGAGGGTGCAAACGCCTGATTGGCTGCTACCTAAGTGTGGTTCTTTTTTTCTTTTTTACAAAAGAAAATGGATAGGCTATTGCAGTGAGTTCACTGCATTGTAGCCTATTGTAGTATCTACTGCTTTTATATTTATATCGTGGGACTCCCACTACAACGACTGGGATGATTCAAGCATGTGAATCTATGAAAGATCCAATACTGGAGAATAGGGTCTTGTAAAAACCAACAACAAACAAGATTTGCCAAAAGGCTATTGGTCAATGCCAAAAAAGATGGATTAAACACTACTGAGAATGGGGATGAATGTTTCATATCTTATGCATTCCATCCATCATTTGTTCCTTCCACTTTTGTCGCTCTGAGTGCCCTAACTGGGAAGGGTATGCCCATACTTGGGTCCTGTGCTCACTGTGCCACTGGATTCAAGCTAGCCTGGCTGATGAGGGGAAATACCCTGAAACCAGTATCAGGATGCTTGTTTCCGGGCCCGGGGGGACCTGGCCTGGCAGTTTGAGCTCAGCTGTTCTCATGGGGAGCAGGGTGAAGACTGATTTGCATATTGCTGTGTCCAAACTAGGGTGTGGCGAGCAAAAAAAACAAAGGATTAAACCCAGGTCTGTGGGCAAATGTTGTTCAGCATTCCGTCCATCATTTGTTCTTTTTGCTCATGACATCACTAAACATGGATAATGCTTGATATGAAGTGTGTGAACAAGAAAAAAGGACAAGAAATGGTTTAATATCACACTTTAGCTTTTTTTAAATATAAATATGTAATATCACAAGTCCAGTGCACGTGGCTGGAGGTGGCATTTTATCAATCCCCACACACAGTACAATACCCACAAATCCTTACTGGCCAGTTTTCAAGTGATGTGGCTTGGGGCAATGACAATGATTCAATAGAAAAAGTTTCCATGCTGATGGCTTTGAAGTACTGGAACAGGATCTCATCGACGTCAAATATCTTTGCTTTGGATTGTCATTGTTAACTTGTCAGTCCCTACAATGTACTACATCATCATTCACTTCTATGAGAGCCACATATGTAGCCGTTTTGTCCAAATGTTTAAACTTCACTTACCAATATCAACTTTGAAACTGGACCTTCGGGAGGAATTTAACGCAGGGTTAGCAGCCAGCTGGCTCATAATTATGTGTCACACTGAACACATTTTGTTCATCTATAATTGCGAAAAACTAAAGCAGCAAGAGCAATACTTGCTTCTCTTGAGGGCAGAGCTAACATGGACCATGGAAAACAGTTATCACACAATATAACTAATGTATTTTACAGGAAATCACTGCCACCACTGGCAAATGCACTTAAGAATATTCAATTCATCAGTGTTGAGAACGAAAAGAGTAGCATAATCAATTTGTCAACTGAGTGCAAAGGCAGATTAAGAATTTTGACATCTAGTTCAGATCTAGAGCATTACAGAGTTGCTCATGTCATCAGGGTCGGGTTACAGAAATGTACTTTAACATTGTTTTTTACTCATGATTCTGAATAACAGCAATATACATTAATTTATAGAGGATTCATTCAGTGACAATTCTTCCCTTTGGGCTGATGACAATATGAACATTCTACAAAAGTGGTGGCAAACTGCTAATAGAGGGTATGATAATTAAGCCTGGGTAAAGCACCACGCTACGCTCACGTAGTTTGCGCTACTTCGCACTACGCAAATTGCACGTAGCACAGTGGAAACACGCGTAGCGTTGCGTAGTGCAGCAGTCATTTTTTGCTTGCTCGCGGTCCTCAACGTCAAGTTGGCGACCGCGAGCAAGCAAAATGACATTCCCGGCGAGACTTTTTCTTTGTTTGCGATCAGCAAAATCAAGTTGCCGATCGCGAGCATGGAAAATAAACCTCCTGGTGAGATTCTCAACGCGGGGAGGTCAGGTTTCTCATTGCGAGTGGTCGCATATGCTCGCGACGAGAAACTACCAGTCCGCGTTGAGAAAGCTGCTGCTAGAGTAAAAATCTACTCGAGTGGCAAAAAACTACAGCTCGCACTGTGCAAGATGCAGTTTTCAATGATTGCACAGTGCCGGATACCTGTCCGCACTGTGCAATCATTGAAAACGGCATCTTGCACAGTGCGAACAGGGTACTACGCAGCTCGCGAAGTGCTACGCGTAGCTCGCGTAGTGCACTTTGCGAACTACGCCCAGGGTTAATAATAGGAAAGTCAGGAAAAAATGCTACAATAGACTTAGATTTGGGCTAACGGTTATTGAAATATGAACTTCTTAAACCAAGGTGGTGATGTTGTTTAAACATGTATCTACATACTATTGTTTTATGAATCTCAAAAAAGGCAGTCAGTTATGAATTATCTAGATACACGTACTTTATTTACAAATATTCAAATTAATATTGTTACATCAAATGAAAAGTACAGCAGTCCAAACAAATTATTTGTCACAGATATAAACACAACCTACTGTAAATTAATAAATTCAAGGCATACCATCCAGAGTAAGCCAAATTGTAGTCATATTGAAGTATGCCTACTCTACCTACATTTCTCTTCCTAGCAGCAGGTGATGGACCCTGTGCAAACCACCCTTGTGGCTGAAGCTTTCCTCCTTTTTTCACTTAGGAAAAATGAAGCTGCTTAATGTTAACAGTGTGTGTGTATGTGTGTATGTGTGTGTATGTGTGTATGTATATATATATATATATATATATATATATATATATATATAATATATACACACACACACACACACACACACTCACTCACTCTTCAGGCATATCAGGGGACCGTACAAGTAAACCAACACCTACCATTTGCATTTTCCAGTTTTTGGCGTTCAACTTTGACTGTACAATACTCTGGTGCCACCGCTTTCGTTGAATTTTTACTTTTAGAGTCTTGGTGGCTGTAGAAGGGATTTTCAAAGGATTCTGACTTTTAACACTGCAGTTTGATTCTAATAACTGTTGTACCAAGCATGCCTATAATATCCTGTACAGCATGCGAAAAACTATTAACCTTTCCCCTCTACTGCCTACTGATCAATCATACAATTGTAAATAAAACACTTGATATACTGTGGCCAATTCTTTAAGAAACAACTGATCTTGATTTTATAATTTAATAAATTGTTTTTCACTTCCCCTATGCTCCGAACATTTAAACAAAAGCAATGTAATTAAACAACCCTCTCCCTACGCCAAGAAAACACGTATAACTATTAAGAAAGGTCATTTTACCCTTCATTAAAACACTTATGCTAGATGAGTCAATGTAGCATGAGTGATAATGTCCTAGAAGCTTTAAATAAAAAGGAGAATACATTTTTAAATAACTATTCCACTGTAGTGTTAAAAATACACAAAATATTATTTAAAATCCCTAAACAGTATGCTTGTTTTTTAGTTCAGTAGCCTGTGTCCACTGAACGGGTGGGTATAAAACCATTAAAAAAAATCAATTGTGGACCCAGCCATTTGTCTATACAATGTAAGGCAGACTGACGTAGCCAAACCTTTACAAAAAAAAATATGCAGAAAATACGCATGTTAACACTGCTGATTGCAGAAAAACAGGTTTCATCAACAGCTTAGAACATACCAAAGTGCAAAGATGGAACAAAGATAGTGGAGAGGAAACAATTTATATGGAAGTGAAGCCTATATTACTTTGTACACTTCAGCTACATCTAGTGCACTAAGGAATGGGATGGGAGCGCATGGCCACATACAAGTTACACTGTACAAACTGATATACTTATATGCTAATGCCAGTAATCAATTTATTATCTTCATTAAAATCATATACACAAAATGTATTTAAATGTTAGCTCAGTTCCTTCAAATTTTATACATATTTACTTATGGTTAATATATGTAAATAAAATGGCAAAAGAACATTGTAAAGCTATGAGCACAAGAAAAAGGGTAAGTTGTTTCCCCAGTGCAGGGTCTAGACAGAAATAAGTATTATATATATATGTATATGCCCCTGCGAACACATTAAGAAGGAATTTCAACAAGTTGCAAGACCCATCAGCAACCCTCAGAATTTAGGTCACAGCAAAAACTCATTGGTTTACTACTGACAGAATTGACACATTTGTTACAATCTGGAGGAGGGATAGCAAAGTGAGAGAAGGAAGGCTTTGAGATGTCATGAAATGAAACTGTCAAAGTCACAACCCTGCCCAAAAATGTGTTATACAAGAAAGTCCAGCATCAGTGCTCGTTTTTAATCACAGATGGGTGACATGTTACTAATATAAGAAATGGATTTCTTGAGATGTACCATGCAGGAGATTCTTTTTATTACTCTACTTGCCTTTGATAACCTGAATACATCTATTGTTTAGTACTGTGTTAAGCTGTTGTCTCAGCAGAGTATTCTGGGCTCTTCATTTTAAACCCAGTTAGATGTACAGATGACCATAAAGCAGTAAAAAGTACTGCCGTAACAGAGGTTGGAAAGGTCAGAACAGAATCATACATTTAAGGTCACTAGCAACCACAGCCTTCTCTTTGGGGTTGCGGCTCACTGGTTAGTCGTCCACCCTGCGGAGCTGAAGGTTTGTGTTGCACACCAGATTCTGCAGCATTCAGATCCAGGCTTCCATCTTGGATATTCTGGTAAATTTTCTTGGCAGCCTCAAGGAATGCATCTTCAACATTTTCACCTCTGAGGAACAAAATCATTTTTATGAAGAAGGTCTACATTTTATGGATAGTAATTATTGTAAATCAGACATATCATGCATTTTGATTAACTCCAAGCCCGTCCATATCAAGCACGGTGATTGACAGCTAGGAGTTTCACTTTTTTAATATGACAACATGCCACTAGGTCTTTGTTCTGTAGCTTTAAGGTACTGCAAGATGTACACTATTCCACATACATTTGGGGATTGTTATTTATTTAAACTGCCCCATCCCTATTGTTTACAAACTAGGGCAATTATTTTTGATCAGTGTGGGAGCTTTAATTCAGCTGTGATACCTTAGGAATCCATTTGACAACAAATTTGAAATATTTTAAGACAATTATGATTAACTGAGTATAGAAATTATGCAGTATATGCAGACATTTCTTTATACAGGACAGCAAACACCAGAGGGACAGAGAGTTGGTATACATAGAACGCTGGCTGAGCAGGCCTGTAACAGTAGTTATAGATCACAAAATAGACATTAGGAGTAGACTGCCTGGCTAGCTCCCAACTTTCTGTTTCAGGTGCTAAATAGCTTTCTTACACTATGGTCAACTGCAATATATTGAGCCCAAAAAAATATTATAAGGAAATTAGTTGAATAACTCCTCAAATTACAAAGTCTACTTTCAATTGATCGAGAGAATTTAATTCTTCTTGCTGGAGAGTAAAGCCAGATTGGAGGACTGGATAATACAGGTAGATTGCGATGCATTTTCTTTGGGTTAACGGCCTTTATCAAAGTAGTTACCCAAAAGGCCCTCCAGCACTTTCCCTTTATGACTCCACTTCCCAAATTACCAGCATAAAGTATAAACAAGGAACTACATCGCACAAGTTTTTCTTGTTTTTTTCTCCCCAAAGCTAACCTTGTCTTTTGATTTTTAGGACACCCACATGCTCTTCCCTAATTTGTTTAATATGGACCTTTTTCCTTAAAAAGTCATTAGGGTTTCCCAGAACCATGGCTGACTTGCGGCTCATCAAAACACTACTTGCAGCAGTCAGCAGTGTCCCTAGCAATAAAATGTAAACATCTCAATGGCCTGTCTCTACATCCAGTCCCAACTAGAATATTGGAGCTGTAGCTTTGTGGGATGCTTGAGAGGTCTCGTCAGTATGTACAACCACAGAAAAGTACAGATTTAGTTGTGATCCTGAAAGCATTTGTGGTGTTTTTATACTGCATGTACAGATGCTGAATTGCTGGACCTTACCGCTGCCCTTGCAGCCTTATCAATGATGCCAGCTCATAGCCCAGCACTGCAGCCCCAACCACATTCAAACTTGGAGCTAAACTGCTGCACATAAGTTCAGGGGGCTCCAGAGTCGTAATAATATCATACCCTGTAGAAATAAGAAACCCAGTAATTGGGGGACTGAGCCCAAAAACAACAGTGGGATCCTCAAACCGACAAATAAACTATTGTTGCTTAGACAGTGTAAGAAAACAGTCATAACAATGAGGTGCCAGAAGGGCAGGAACTCCAGTCCTGCCGCTAAGCCAACTGCCATGCATACTCCAGTAGTGCAAAGTTTAATTGATAAATACAGTATGGGGGGAAGGCACCTAGTTTAAGGGTTTTAACCACTAAATTCTGACAGGACCGGAGGCAAGGACTATGCTGTACTTTTCACTTAAATATAGCAACCTTTCAAAAAAACATTCAAGAACTAGGCTTCCCATGAACCAAAGGGAAAGGAAATAGAAAAACTTTAACCAACCACAGTCCATCATTTCTCTTTAAATCTGTCATCCTCCATGCCCTGTCTTTCTACGCTGCTTGAGCAGCCTTCAGATATGTTATAGCAGCTCTATAAATATGGTGACATTTTAACGTACTTTGTGTTTTGTGGCTCATTGTGCTGTTTAATGATCTGTTTTTGTAGTTTAAGCCTGCGGGAATGCGCTCAGCGCTCCATACATGGTTCTGTTTACAGTTTACCTCACAGCTGGTCCACACGAATGCAATTGTGCAGTTTGGCTGCCAAAGGATGTTTTTCATTATACTGCATTGCAATACCATTGAGATGCTTTTTTCTGTGCTCTGTGGTCAGTGCGCCTGAGCTCCATTTCCTGAAGGAGCAATATGCCGATCGTGGTGCCTTGGCCTTGATTCCATCGCAGCCTGGAGCGGAACACTCCTAAAATGGGTCTTTATTACATAAAGTTTTGACTGTGGTGTCAAAGTCCGACGATATGGGGCTGTACGGCGGTTTTCCTTGAGGGAGATGAATGAATTGTACAGAAGTGCATTGCACCACAGGGACGGAGCTCAGACTTGCTAACCCCATAGATGGCAAGGGGTGATTTCTCCTAGGGCTAGAACCCGTATAGAGTCCTTTGGGCTCCCAAAATATAGCTAGGTTGGTCCAGCACTGCAAACAGCCACTGAGGCATTTTAAAAGAATTGCTAAAGAAATTAAGGAAAATAAAACAAAGAAACTGCAAGAATGCAAGGGACAGAAGGGTCATACATGGAGGACGTATCTGTTTACATCCTTCCATTTGATGAAAGGTTTTGTGAGGCGGTGGATGACTCCATCCACTAGGCAGTAGCTCAGCTATTGAACACCTAGAATGAAAGTTCATGCAAATTGTTTATATCTGCTTTGAACCCATATATTTAGGGTTAGATCACCTTGGAAACTCTGGGCTCCCCCAGCAACTTGGCAACATGATAAACCTCCTGTAAAAGAAAGCTGGAACCATGAACATAGAGTGGATATGGAAGTCTTCGATAGACAAAAAAGGGCCTTTTTATCCCATGCCTTTCCTATGCAACAGGTGCCTGATATGGGAACCCCGGAGGTAAGAGATTAAAAAAAAAAAAAAGTGACAGTTTTCTCTTCTTACACCCTAGCCAAGATGACGATGAGGACTCTCAGTGATTATAATGGGGAGGAAGGTCTTTTTAGACCATGGTGCCAGTCTCAACATGCACAATCCAAGGTGTCAGACAATGCCCCAGATGGAGCTAATAGCACCATATCAGATATGTAAGAAACAGAAGATCTACTTCACCCTGTCACATTGAATGCTCATATTTAAATTGTAGTAAGCTGGCTATCTATATAGTGCAGTAAAAAGTACACTGTGCAGAGAGTCCAGTGAGTCTCCTATTGATAGAGGCAAAAATAGATACTAACGCTCTATTTGTGGTAGTGAAGGCGAGCGGTTAGGCTTATCAGAGGGTATTACTAAGCATTTGTTGTGCTCGCAGAGGCAATAAAGAAGACAAAAAATAAATGAGATCAATTTAGAAAAATTACAATTTATATATATTTTCGAACCAAGAACTACGTTCAAAGGTAAGTACTGTATTTACGCACCATAAACTCCTCTGAGAGGAAAAAGCAGGTAGACAGTTGTAGAGGTTCACCTTCCGGGTCTAGGGTAGCAGGAAGCCAAGGTCCAGTGTTCCACCAACAGTTAGTCGGGTAAGTCCCGAATACCACCAGGAGCAGGCAGTTGGTGGAGTTGGTAACTGGCGCGTTACAGGGAACGGGCCCTCTAAACACAGGTTGCACAGGGGGACTTGTAGGCAAGTCCGAAAGCTCCCAAACATGGGCTTGGGTAGCAAGGGCCTTATGGACAAGGGAGCACAGCAGGTTTGTCGTTACCCAGACGGGGAAGACTGGGTGCAGAGCAGGTAGGTTGGCCGGCCTGGTGAGTAAAGGTGCTCCTCGCAGTGAGGGGCCAACAGCTGGCAGCGGCAAATTCAGGCCTGCTGGGACACTCTCTAAGTGGGTCTCAGGGGTCTTGATGTCCCTCTGCGGCTGTTGGGCTCTGGTACAGCTGGAGTCCTGATTGGACTCTTTGATGTCGGTCTTGGTTGCAGGTTGTCCAGTACTCCAAGGATCAGTACTGCATGACTCTGGTCGGTCCTGGTGTCTCCACACTTGGTGGGGAGACAGATCTGACCTTTCGGAGCACGAGTACCTCTTCCTGGCCATTTGCTGAGCGGGTCGGACCGGGCAGCTGCAAGTTAGTGGAACAGACTCTGCGGTTTCGGTCCCTGCGGTCAGCAGCGGAGTAGCTCTTCTACTCCAAGGGAGTTCTCATTTTGCAAAGGCTAGTAGTCCTCTGGGATTCTTAGAGGCCACTCAGCAGCAGGACGAGACAATTCACCTCGAATGTCGAGTATTGTAGCGGCAGACAGGGGTTCGCACCAAAAACTCAGCAGCAGGCACTGTTCTCAGCTTCAGCAGCTCTCCTTTGTCCTCTTCAGGTCTGTAGAGTCTGAAGTTCTGGGTCAAGGGGTGCCACCTAAATAATCAATATTGGGGCATTAAAGTGAGTACCACATAGTAGTCAATGGGCTACCTACCTTTAGGGTGACTATACCCTCTATATGACCACTTCCTGTGGGAAGTGGGCATAGTCGATACCCTAATAGGCTAATTCCCTCCAACACAAGACGGAGGATTTATTGTACTTTTTCCTTTTACCTCCTATTCATACTTGGCTAAGGGACTGAGAGGATGGCAGGGAAAGCGATTGAAATACCACCTGGGTTTTGTAGATAGTGCTTATGTTCTAGAGGTTACTTGCTCTGTTACCAGCCCAGTGCAGCATAGGCCTTACTTTCCAGAATGATACCAAAGGGGATGATGGAAGGAGCGTTTGAGCAAATCAAACACTCACCCCCAGTCAACTGATCTAGGTTTAATCCATCACCGTTCTTTAGCCCACTCTGCCACCCCAGTTCAGACATGGCCATATGCAAATCAGTCTGACCCTGTGCCTCATGGGAACAGTCCAGCCTGAACTGCCAAGCCATGTCTTCCCTGGACCGGAAACAAGCATCCTGGGACTGGTTTCAGGTTCATAACCCTCATCAGCCAGGCTATCTTGAATCCAGTGGCAAAGTGAGCAAGGGACCCACGTCTGGGCATACCCTGCCAACTTAGGGCGAACAAAGTGACACCAAATGGGGTGAAGGACGGAGCGTTTAAGCAAATCAAACACTCGCCCCCAGTCAACTGATTTGCATATGGCTGGGTTCAGACTGGAACGGCATGGTGAGCAAAAAACACGATGGATTTAGGCCCAGATCTCTGTACTGGGGTGAATGTATGACATTGTTCTGCATTCTGTCCATCAACTGTTTTTGCATTTGTCACCCCGAGTGGGAAGGGTATGCCCAGACGTGGGTCCCGTGACCTCCATGCCACTGGAATCAAGCTGTCCTGGCTGAAGAGGGGTGAAACCTTGAAACGGGTCCTAGGATGCTTGTTTCCAGTCCAGGCAGGACCTGGCTTGGCAGTTCGGGCTGGACTGTACCCTTGAGGCACAGGGTCAAGACTGATTTGCATATGGCTGGGTTCAAACTAGAACGGCATGGTGAACAAAAAAAACAATAGATTTAGGCCCAGTTTTCTGTACTGGGGTCAATGTATGACATTGTTCTGCATTCGGTCCATCAACTGTTGTTTTTACTTTCCAGAATAACCTAAGAGCAAACCAGTACTTCACACTCTGCTACCTACAGGTACTGGAGGGGTCTAGTCACTGTGGGACATCATAGTTCTCCATTATTGGATCTTTCATAGAGCCACATGCTTGAATAATTCCACAGCGAAGTGGGAGTCTCATGGTACAATAATAAAGCAGTATGTATCATTATTATAGGCTATAATGGCAATGAACAATCACTATAATAGCCTAACAATTTCCTTTTTTTTTTTTAAAGGACCAAGCTTGAACTATAACCAATCACTAACGAAACAGCACCCTGTAGAACACTCAAGAGAGGCTGAGTACCTCAGATTTTCTACGGCCTCAGAGGCAATATCAGACTCTACAACTTCTTCATCCCTGATACTACATCAGGGAAAGACTTCAGAAGCCAGTCCCAGTGAAACATAACCGGACAACGAGGAGTCGACAGGAAAATAAAAAAAGTCGACAAAGGCGCAGTCTAGGACAAAGGCGCAGTCTAGTACAAAGACAGTCACAGGGCTACCTTTAAAGTGATTGATTTTGGCACCCACGTTCAAACGGTCAGCCCTCAGTCTCGTGTATTAAGCCTCATTTAACATCCCACAAATCTTTGTGCAACCACCCACATCAAAGTACTACACCCTAGAAACAGCTGCATGGGAGAGCACACAGAAGGGTCCTCGACCCACTGCAATGCCTTCCAGACGAGACAATCCAGAGGAATAAAGAACCAAGGCTAACAGACTAAATGATGCTGATCAAAACCTATCCGCACAGAAGTCAGTCTGCATTGCTAACCGCAACTTGAGAGATTTGCATAAGCGCTCAAACAGATAACCCTGGAGCACAATTCCTGAAGTTTAGCTGACAGCAGAGTGAGCTAGAAAAGCAGGTCTGTCAGTCTACAGAAACCTTGAACTATTAAACAGACCCACATACACCCATCACCCCCAAACATCTACAACTGGGATAGATTTGAGGTATGGATTAAAGAAACCGCCCGTAATTATGTTCGTTCACATGCCTACACATACGTGGTGCTGTGAGGACTGGAAATCCCTGGTGGTCCTGGTGAATGGCCTGGAAAAACCTAGGAGAATGAACTGAGAGCATCAAAAGAGCCTCCTTGTGATAAAC
The DNA here is from genome assembly GCF_964204655.1 of Triturus cristatus. Taxonomy (NCBI): domain Eukaryota; kingdom Metazoa; phylum Chordata; class Amphibia; order Caudata; family Salamandridae; genus Triturus; species Triturus cristatus. The sequence goes on from NC_140580.1 coordinate 1,092,788,315, forward strand.
TACAATAAATAAACATGAGCCTGTTGATCTTGCCTTCCAGTTGGAGTAGACTGCAGCTCCTGTTTTTGCCAAAGTGTGTAACAATGTGACATTTCTCATAGAGGAAATAAACTTACCACAGTTCTCCACACCATAACTAAAAGACCAGTAAGAGATATACTTGTTTGTCTGTGGCTGGTAGGACTACAAGTTAAAGTTACAAGAATGTGTTGCCTTTCAGTGATAGCTGCATTGCCTGGTAAAAATGGCAGAATAATCTTATGATACAGGAGTTGCAATAAAAAGCAGAAGGGATATGTTGGGATAGGAATCTACCCTACTTGGTTAACATTGTGGCCCCCTTCGCTGAGTGCACGACTACATATGAAACTGGTATTCTGACATTCTGGCAATAGCTTCATGTTAATCTAGAGTGTACGCAAAGAGCTAGGCCTGCTCCTGTTAAGACAATGTCCAGAACCTGGTCTATGACATGAAGGGGCTCACCAAGCATGCCCTCATAGTGGGCACTGAAGAAACGGTCTATGCCCTGGGTACACCACATAAAGCAGTTTGGCAACATACTGTGACCAGACCCTTTTCTCTTTCGAAGAGGGCAAGCCTAGTGGCTCCTTGTGTGTAAAATATCGCTGGTCAGTGAAATACAGCACGTATGTGCCATGAATGTGTAGCACATGTACATTTGTAGGACGCTTTAGTGAGTACTGGAGCCAGTGGGATCAATTCTGGATGCTGCTAGTTTAGCATGGCAGAACATGGAAGATTAGGACACCCTTACCAAGAAAATTACATTTGAAAAAGAACCCCCCACACCTTGTACAGTGGATCTACATCTCCTGTCTGAAAAATGAATTTAAAAGTGGGCTCTAGACCATCTCAGTTTGTTCCAGTTCCAAGTTATGAAGTAAGGGAGAGCTCTGTGAGGTGTCCAGAAAGACAGCTCTGTGAACATTGCTGGCGCCTACATGACAACCGTTTCCCAGATGTTAGGGCCTGGTGAGCATCTAGCCATTCATCATCAAATTGACAAATCACTCTGACTTGTTGTAGAGACAGAGGGATATCTTGCCCTGCCAGGCTGCTTGAGACACCCTGCCCTGCTGTTCCACCGGACGCCCCAAAGTAGAACAATCCCATATAAAACAGGATGGTTGGCCACCCTCTTAATGTCCTCATCTTGACCTAGGTTGTAGAATGTTATAACAGAGGCTTCTATTGCAAACAGACGCCCCCAAATACTTGAAATGTGCCCATTTAAAAGTGCAATGTCCCCATGGAATAGTTTTAGCTTAAGGCTGAATAGGTGTGATTGCGACCAAAATAGAGTGCTGCAAAGAGCTCAATTGTGTACAACAAAACTTCAATTGTTTTGCCTCATTTTTTGCTAATCCATGCCACAAAATCCTGGAGAGTCAAATTACTTAAAATGGTGTTTTGGTGAACAGGTGAACAGCGTAACTAGTCTCTGAATAAAAACTACAGAAAATGTAAATGAATTAAAACATTTAGTAAAAGATTAGAATTCTTACTATTTAATGTCCAAGGGAGGACCAAATACTAAGTATAATGCAGCACATAACCATGGACATATGAAAACAAGTTACTTACCTGTAACTTTGGTTCTCCAGTATTGGTAACTTTCATAGATTCCCATAGCTTGTATCATTCCCCGCCGTCGGAATGAGAGTCTCTGTAAACAAAATAACATAGCAGTAGGTACAAAAGAGAAAGTAAAAGGCCTAGGCCTCATTTCCTTTTGTACCATATCCACCTCTTTTTGTAAAACAGACCCAAATAAAGCAACAGCCAATCAGATTAGCCTCACTCCACAGAACCCTCCTGAGAGAACCTCAGAGCATCAGATTTTCGTAGCCGTAGTGTAACTGTACAACCAAACCTGCAGAGGGCTGAACTTTCCCAGGGGAGGAGGGTGGGTGCATGGGAATCTATGAAAGTTACCAAGACTGGAGAACCAAAGTTACAGGTAAGTAACTTGTTTTCTTACTCCAGTATTGGAACTTCCATAGATTCCCATAGCTTGTATCAGAGTAGCTAGCAGTCAGAAGCACATTCTGCTCCCTTAGAGACATCTCATTCACCAGTCTCCTTTCCCCCTTTTTTTTTCGTAGGAAAAACATAAAACAATGCAATCACAAAGAACCCATAGCAAAATGTGCAAATACTAAGAAAGGAAGGAGGGAAGAAAGGAAAGCTCACCACTCAATGGAAGAGATTCCTCAGGACTGCCTGGCCCACAGCCGTGTCTTCTTGTGTCAAGGTCTCCAGGCAGTAATGTCTCGTGAAGGTGTGTGTACTGTTCCAAGTTGCAGCCCTGCAGATGTCTTTAATCTGGACCCCTGCAAAGTGGGCCGTAGAGGAAGCCATGGACCTTGTAGAGTGTGCTCTAATTCTGCCCTCTAGAGGCTTGTCCGCTGCAGAATGACAGAACTGTATAGCACTGGAGATCCATCGAGCAATACCCTGCATGGACAGGGGTAAGCCTTTGGTACGGTCCAGATAAAATTTCAAGCACCGCTGCATGTCCAGCAAATGAAGTGCCCTTCCTGCCTGTGTAGATGGCTGAGGAAAGAAAGCCTTGAGAATTACCGGCTCATTTAAATGAAAATCCAAAGGCACCTTTGGTATGAACTTTGGATTAGTCCGTAGAATCACTGTATTCCTTTTGAATTGGAGGAAAGGTTTCTGGATTGTGAGAGCTTGTAATTCTCCAATACGTCTTGCCAAAGTGAGAGCAAGAAGGAGCGCTAATTTCCATGATAGGAATTTCAAATCTGCACGATGAACCGGTTCAAAGGGAGGCTTCATCAGCTCGGTGAGAACCAAGTTCAAATGCCATGTGGGAGGCGGAGGCCTCACTGGAGGGAAGACTCGAAATAGGCCTTTGAGAAATTGTTTGACAATTCTAGAGGACCAAAGTGAAGGACCAGATGCAGTGAGTCTGTAGCAAGAAACTGCAGCCAAATGAACCTTTATGGACGAATGAGCCAGCCCTGCCTTAGCCAAGGACCGGAAATAAGGAAGAACTTGATGAGGCTGAGACAAGAAAGGGTCCACACCTTGCTGTTGGCACCAGATGTAAAATACTTTCCATTTTAGACGGTAAGTCTTGTTAGTGGAAGGAGCTCTAGCCTTAGAGAGAACATCTCTTATTTCATCCGAGAGATGAAGATCTAGGAATTCTCGCTGCTCAGGAGCCATGCGGAGAGGTGCTGAGCCGGTCCGCCTTTTCGTTTATCACTCCTGGTAGGTGTTCTGCCGTGAGCGATATTCCGTGTAGGATCCCCCACTCCCACATTTTTTGGGCATCCTGTGACAACAGAAGAGATCTGGTACCCCCTTCCTTGTTGATGTAGTGCAAGGCCGTGGTGTTGTCCGTGCGGACGAGAACCGCCGAATCCTGCAAACGTGGAAGAAATGCTTGTAGAGCCAGACGAATCGCTCTGAGCTCCAGGAGGTTGATATGAAGAAGACGGTGCCGGGGCAACCAATGCCCGCTTACATGCAAGTCTTGAAGCACCACACCCCAGCCTTCCAACGAGGCGTCTGTTGTGACGACTTGAGGAGCCGGATTGCTTACGAAGGATAGACCTTGGGATAAATTCTCCTCCTGCGTCCACCACAAGGCTGCTTCTTTCATTGCCGCAGTAATCACCACCTGGTCGTCGAAAGAGCCGTGAAGAACAAGTTACTAACCTTCGGTAACGATGTATCTGTAAGAAACATTAGTTAGTTAGATTCCTCACCTTAGAATATCCCCAGGCGTCAGACTGGATCCGGAAGATTTTTCGTCAGCAATACCCCTTGCGCGTCGCTAGGCGTCGTCTGCGGCTCCGCGTCCGTCGTCGGCGTCGTGCGCCGGGATGACGTCGTCGGAGTACTTAGACGCCGCCCTCGCGCGCTGACGTCAGTTCTTGTACATAGCCTTCCGCGCCAGGAACGCAGAGCCATGCAAAGACCGACACTGGTGCCAAAAATAAAATCTAGGGGCCTGAAAGGACAACCTTAACCCTAGATGTCAGTTCGCAGAACGGGGAGGATGGGAGGGTCGGTGAGGAATCTAACTAACTAATGTTTCTTACAGATACATCGTTACCGAAGGTTAGTAACTTGTTCATCTGAAAGAAACACGTTAGTTAGATTCCTCACCTTAGAATAGATACCCAAGCAATACCATCCCCGGAGGTGGGTCTGCGAACCAAGATCACACCAGAAAGTCCTGGAGGACAGAACGGCCAAAGAAGCTATCCCTCCGGACTTGGCTGTCAAGGCAATAATGCCTGGCAAACGTGTGTAGCGAAGCCCACGTCGCCGCCTGACAGATGTCCTGCAAAGGGACTCCCCGTCCCAAGGCAGTAGTAGCCGCTGTGGCCCGAGTAGAATGGGCGCGCAGCCCAACAGGAGGGTCCTTTTTAGCCAAGGAATAGCAGATTTTGATACACAAAACGACCCACCGAGAGATGGTTCATCTGTGCACAGCTTTCCCCTTCTTAGCGCCCACGTACCCAACTAAAAGCTGGTCGTCCACCCGGAACTGGTTTGTGCGGTCCAGATAGAAGGAGAGCGCACGTTTTGGGTCCAGACGGTGGAGCCTCTCTTCCTCTTTGGAAGGATGCGGAGGCGGAAAGAAGGTGGGCAAGGTGACAGACTGCCCAAGGTGAAATGGAGTCACCACTTTAGGAAGAAAGGAGGGACGAGGCCGAAGGACAACCTTGTCCGGATGAACAGATAGAAAAGGAGGCTTTGAAGATAAAGCCTGGAGCTCACTCACCAGTCTAGCCGAGGTGATGGCTACCAGAAAAGCAGTCTTTAGAGTGAGAAGACGAAGAGGGCAATTGTGAAGAGGCTCAAAGGGAGCGCACATCAGGAATGTCAAAACCAGATTCAAGTCCCACTGAGGCATTACAAAAGGGACAGGAGGGAACGTGTGTGTAATGCCTTTGAGAAAGCGTGTAACCACAGGGGACTTGAAAAGAGAAGGCTGATCAGGAAGCCGCAAGAAGGCGGAGATGGCAGCAAGATAACCTTTCAGGGTGCCCAGGGCAGAGCCCTGCCGGGCCAGAGAAAGAAGGAAGAGTAGAACCTCAGAAAGAGGGGCGGAAAGGGGATCCACAGCCTTTGCTGTGCACCATGCCACAAATTTGTTCCACCGGCAGGCGTATACCGACTTTGTGGAGGGACGCCTGGCTGCCAGAATGATATCACAGACTTCAGGAGGCAAGTCAAATGGCATCAACTGCCGCCGCTCAATCTCCACGCATGGAGGTGGAGGCTGGACAGGTTCGGGTGGAGGACCGTCCCCTGCTGCTGCGACAGAAGATCCTCCCGAAGGGGCAGACGTATCGGGGGATCGGTCAACAGACTGAGTAGCTCGGGATACCAGTATCTTCGTGCCCAATCCGGAGCCACCAAGATGACTTGGGCCCGGTCGTGCCTGATCTTCTTCAGCACTCTGGGCAGAAGTGGTATAGGCGGAAAGGCGTACAACAGACCGCAACTCCACTCGTGACGAAAAGCGTCGCCGAGCGAGTGCCGCCTTGGAAATTCCAACGCGCAGAACTGCTGACATTGCGCGTTCTCTTCGGTGGCGAATAGATCTAACCAAGGCTCTCCCCACTGCTGAAAGAGGCCTTGCACCACTTCGGAGTTCAGACGCCATTCGTGATCCATCATGCACCGGCGGCTGAGTTCGTCTGCTCTGGCGTTCAGAGAGCCCGCCAGATGTTGAACCACCAGGGTGACGCCCTGGTGTTCCAGCCATGTCCAGAGGCGCAGAGCCTCCTGACAAAGGGTCCACGACCCCACCCCGCCCTGTTTGTTGCAGTACCACATGGCGGTGGTGTTGTCCGTGAACACCTGCACGACACTTCCCCTGACAGAGGGAAGGAAGGCTTTCAGTGCAAGCCGGATCGCTCTCAACTCCAACAGGTTGATGTGGAGGCGAGACTCCGCCGGAGACCAGAGGCCTCTGATCTCCGCCTCTCCCATATGGCCACCCCATCCCAAGAGGGACGCATCCGTCACTACGACATGCTCCGGTTGGGGAAGGGAGAGGCTCTTGCCCTTGACCCACTCGCGGTCCGTGAGCCACCACTGCAACTGCTGTGCAGTACCCTCCGAGATCAAGACATGGTCGGACAGGTTGCCGTGATGCTGGGCCCACTGAAACTTCAGGTCCCACTGCAGAGCCCGCATGCGCCGCCTGGCGTGATGCACTAGTAGGATGCAGGAGGCCATCAGCCCCAGAAGCCGCAACACTAACCTGACCGAAACCCGGGATAGAGGCCGAAAGATGGGAATCAGGGCCTGTATATCCCGGACCCGCTGTTCCGGTGGATGGACCCGGAACTGCGCCGAATCGAGAACCGCTCCGATGAAGAGGAGCTTCTGAGAGGGACTCAAGTGCGACTTCGGCACGTTGATGGAAAACCCCAGCAAATGCAGGAGATCCGCCGTAGTCTGGAGGTGGGAGACGACTGCCTGGGGCGAGCCCGCCTTCAACAACCAGTCGTCGAGATAGGGGAAGACTGGGACCCCTGATCTGCGCAGATGAGCTGCGACCACCGCCATCACTTTCGTGAACACCCGAGGGGCACTGGTGAGGCCGAAGGGGAGCACGGTAAACTGAAAGTGCTCTTGGCCCACCGTGAACCGCAGGTAACGCCGGTGGGCCGGCAGGACGGGGATATGGAAATATGCGTCCTGCAAGTCCAACGCTACCATCCAGTCTCCAGGGTCTAGGGCAGCTAAAACCTGAGCCAACGTTAGCATCTTGAACCTTTCCTTTCGGAGGAAGGCATTGACGTTCCGGAGGTCCAAGATAGGGCGCAGGCCCCCCTTGCCCTTCTTGGGAACCAGAAAGTAGTGGGAATAACAACCACGACCTACTTCTGGACTCGGAACGCGCTCGACGGCCCCCTTGGCCAGGAGAGCCGAAACTTCCTCGCGGAGAAGATCCAAATGATCCCCCGAGATACGGTGGTGTTGTGGTGGCATGGCTGGAGGGGTCGTCTCGAAGGGGAGGGAGTAGCCCCTTCGGACGATTTGCAGCACCCACCTGTCCGATGTGATGGACCGCCAGTGGAGCAGGTGATGGCGAACTCTGCCGCCCACTGGCGTGGTATGGGCCTGAAAGCTCGGACTAGGAAGGCTTTGAGGCGGATGCTGCCGGGGTGGATGTGGGCTGACCACGTCGGCCTCCATTTCCGCCACGGCGGAAGCCACGTCCGCGACCGCGCGCAGGTTGGTTCTGCGGCTGGTGGCTCTGCGGACGTGAGGAGGCGCCCCTTCCTTGGCCACGAAAGGGGCGAAAAGCGGAGGTGTGCGCCCGCGGAGCCGAGAGGCCCAAGGACTTGGCCGTAGCCCGGGAGTCCTTAAAGCGGTTCAGCGCACTGTCCGCCTTCTCACCAAACAGGCGAGTGCCATCAAAGGGCATGTCCATGAGGGTGTTCTGGACATCCCCGGAAAAGGACGTGGACCGCATCCAGGCGTGGCGGCGGAGCGCCACCGTGGTGGAAATCGCCCGACCTAGCGAGTCCGTGGTGTCAAGCCCACATCTTATGGCGTGCCGTGCTGCATCCCTCCCATCGGCCAGAGCCTGGGAAAGACGCGTCCGGACCTCCTCCGGACACAGGGGCAGCACGTCCTCCACCGTATCCCACAGAGAATGGGAATAACGGTCCAAGAGACAGGCGGTATTTAAAGACCGCAGGCCCAAACTAAGGGACGAGAACAGTTTCTTGCCAAACTGCTCGAGTCTCTTGGAATCCCGGTCCGGCGGAGCGGTCGGGAAGGAGGATTGGGAAGTAGAGGCCTGGATAACCAGACTCTCGGGGGTGGGGTGTTGGGACAGGAAGCTGGGGTCGCCCGGAGCAGGGCGGTGGCGCCTGGCAACGTTCCTATCCACAGGAGGAACTGTGGAGGGCTTGGACCAGGTGCCCTGCAGAACGTCAGTGAGGGCCTCGTTAAACGGCAGCAGAGGCTCAGTGGAGCTTGCTGAGGTTTGAAGCACCTCAGTGAGGATGTTGGTCCTCACAGCCACGGCAGGCAACTCGAGCCCAAGGGCCTCAGCCGCCTTGCGCAGCACCACAGAAAATGCTGCACCCTCCTCCGAAGCCACGGTCGGAGGAGAAGTGAATCCAGCGTCTGGCGAGGTGTCCAGCCCGCTGGCCTCCCCCAGCTCATCTGCCCAGTCCTGAGAAAGCTGTGACTGAACAGCCAGAGGGTCCTCGAACCCCTCCCAGTCGCCCCCTTCTTCCGATTCCTGATAAACAGGAGGAATGATCGGAACCGGACTGTAGAGATGGTAGGTCTCTAGCGGCGTCGGATGCGGCGTCGGCGGACGCCGTGCCGGCGTCGGGTCCGGATGAGGGCTAAACTGGGGCGTCGGCGTCACAGGCGTCGGCGTCGGCGGCGCCGGTGACGGCGTCGGTGGTTCAGGCGTCGGCGCCGGTGGAGGAGTGACAAGGTCAACCGGCGTCGACTGGGGCCCAGGCATGGGCCCCGCGGGGACCTGCGGCGTCGAGACCGGAGTCGTCGACGGCGCCGGGGCCGGAGCCGCCGGCACGCGAGGTCGCCCAGTCGAGCCCGCGGGGCCCGAAGGCGCGCCAGCGGGCGTCGACGGCGGGGCCAGGCTCCTCATGGCCGAGAGGAAGGCACTGATCTCCGCCGGCGCCGCGTCAGCCCCAGGGACCGGAAGGTATGGGGGCGGACGCGGCACCTGCGGCTCCGCCGGAGCCGCGGGGGTGGAACCACTTGGACCCTCGGCCGAGTCGCGCGACCGGCGAGGGGAGTCCGAAGAGCGATGTCGCCTCTTGGACTTCTTTGAGTGTTTGGACTTACCCGACGACTTGGAGCCAGACGATCGATGGTGGCGTCGGCTAGGGCTCCGCGAGCGATCCTTGGACCTCCTCCTGGACCGGGATCGCGCACGACGCGGAGCCGAGTGGCGAAGCTCGAGAAGCTTGCGGGACCGCTCCCGCCTAGCCTTCGAAGTCAGGGCCTGACAGTCGTTGCACGACTCCGCGTCGTGGTCGAGGCCTAAGCAATAGAGGCACCGGCGGTGGTGATCGGTCACCGACATCAGTCGATGACAGTCTTCACAAGCCTTGAACCCAGGCATCCTACCGGCACCAGATGTCGACAGACAGGGATCAAAAATGATCAAAAAGATTTAGTCAAAAAAGACTAAAAGGGGTAGCTCTCCCGGATCTGCGCTTACTGGCGCGGAAAAAAGAAGAACTGACGTCAGCGCGCGAGGGCGGCGTCTAAGTACTCCGACGACGTCATCCCGGCGCACGACGCCGACGACGGACGCGGAGCCGCAGACGACGCCTAGCGACGCGCAAGGGGTATTGCTGACGAAAAATCTTCCGGATCCAGTCTGACGCCTGGGGATATTCTAAGGTGAGGAATCTAACTAACGTGTTTCTTTCAGATCTTGTTGCCATTGCATGTCTATTTGCTCCTGAGGAGATCACATCCGCAATCTGCAGTGGGGTATCAGAGGGATGCATGAAAAGATAACTCCTAGAAGGGATTTGTAACGGCGTACTGAAAGACACTATCTTTTTCTCAACAGATGAGCCAAGGACCTTAGTTTCTCTTGCCTTTCGAAGGATGGAGAAGCCTTGTTGAGACGTGTCCAAAATAGCCCCTACGAATCGTGCTCTTTTGGACCGACATGGACGACTTCTCCCTGTTGAGAGTCAGACCCAGATTGCTGAACAGAGTCGTACATGTCTCGACTGTCTCCTCCGCTGTCCGCCTGGACGGAGCCTTCAGCAACCAGTCGTCCAGGTAGGGAAATATTTGAAAATGCTGTTTCCTGAGGAAAGCTGCCACCGGTGCCAGCACCTTGGTAAATATCCTCGGGCGGAGCAAAGTCCAAAGGGTAAAACCTTGAATTGGAAGTGGCTCTTGGCTACTGTGAATCGTAGAAACCTCCTGCGGGCTGGATGAATGGGTATGTGAAAATACACGTCCTCGTGATCGAGAGTGGCCATGAAATCTCCCGGGTTGAGGAGACGTAAGATATCCTGGAGAGAGACCATCCGAAAGGATTGACTGATGAGATAGGTGTTTAGCTCCCTGAGATCTAAAATGGGGCACCATTTCTCCAGCGTCTTCTTGACCAGGAAAAACCTGGAGTAGAAACCGTTCCCCCTCTGAGACAGGGGAACCGGCTCCACTGCTCCCTTGAGGAGCATCTGATGAACTTCGAGCCGTAAGAGACACAGATGTTTTGAAGGCATAGCGACAGGGGGCTTGGAAGGTGGCATATGAAGAAACTCCAGCGTATGGCCATCGCGAATGAGGTTGAGCACCCAACGGTCTGATGTTATCTGTTTCCAGTTGTGGAGGTATTGAGACACCCTGCCTCCCACAGGTGTTAACGGGGAGGTGGGTACAGTAGGCAGAGCCAGAACGCCGCTATTGTCTCTTGGAGGTGTCACGTTCCTGGCGATTCGGTTTTCCTCTAGTGTTGGACCTAGAGAAAGACGAGGTCTGGCCTTGTCAGTATTGGTACGTTGGTTGATACGACTGAGAGGTTGAACCATAAGAAGAGTACCGTTGTTGTTGGTACGAGCCTCTGTAGGATGTGGTGCTCTTCCCCCCTGGCCCCAAGGAAAGGAACCTTCCGATATTGAAGATTTCCTAGAGATCTAGCCGTCTCCGTGTCTTTTTTAATGTCCTGGAGGGCATCGTCGATATGTTTCCCAAATAATGCCTCACCATCAAACGGGAGGTTCAGGATTTTGTTCTGAACCTCCGGTCGGAACCATGTCGCCCAGAGCCAGCCTTGGCGACGAAGAACAGCTGTGCCTGCCAGTGAACGGAAAGCTGTGGTGGCGATATCCATGGCGCAGTCGATAACTTCCGCCGATGTAGCCTCTCCCTCCTGTAGAATCTTTTTGGCCTCCGCCTTGGACTCCTGTGGGAGCTGGTCCAAATATGGTGAGAGGTCGCACGACATTTGGCGATCGTACCTACCAAGGATCGCCAACGCAGTCGCTGCCCGTACCAAGATACTCGCCATGGAGGAAAACCGTTTCCCCGCATTATCAAGGCGCCTGCCCTCTTTATCGGGAGTTGTCAGTGGTGCAGAAGGATTGTGAGACTTTCTTTGCGCCGCCTGGGATATCACCGAATCCGGCTTCAGTTGACCTATCAAGGATGCTGGACTGTCCTCAGGCGCCTTGTACTTCTTCTCCAGGCGTGGCAAAACTGAAACAACAATAGTCTGGTTCTTCATTGCCTTCAAACCCTCGTCCCAGACATGGCCAACAATGGGAATAGAACAGACCACCTTCCTGTAGGGCTCCATAAAATCATAAAGGAAGCATTCAGTTTGACCTGAAGGCATAGGAAGCTTGAATCTACTGGAGGCTCTTTTAATCAGTTTGTGAAATCCCCCAATGTCTGCCGGGGAGAATCCACTGGATCCAGAGTAGGTGAAGCTGGATCCGGGATCACATAATCCTCCCACTCAACACACTGGTTAGACCGGTTGCCATTGTCCTGATCCTCGTCCGAGGAATCCTCCTGAACATCCTGGTCCACTGGAGGTAAACCTGGGCTGGACACCTGTGGCTGTGAAACCATTCGGGATGGTTCTCCCGGAGAAAACACTGCAGAAGCCGTTGTGTAGGCACAGTATGTACTGCAGAGAAAGTCGAAGATGGAGGAGGAGGAGCTTGAGGAAAGCTCTTCCTATAATCCTGCAACATGCCCTGGAGATCTGCCAGGAGGGAAGAAGGGACTGAAACCATCTCCTGGCCTGCGCTTTCCTGACGACAATAGGTTTGTTGGTATGAGTACCCATGAGTGTATTCGCCCTCAGAATCAGTGTCCTGACATTTTACCAACAATTGTGAGGGACTATGGGCATAGCCACAAGAATCCTGATCATCCCTGTCAGAGTCGTCTTCTTCCTCGAGCAACAGTGCGGGAGGCAAGGGGGTAACCCTCCTTGGTGACGTCATATCAGGTGTTATTCTCTTTAAGGATATTGTAAACCTCTCTGTCGACGAAGATGTCGGTGACGGTACCGTCGGCGATGGGGTTGTAAGAGAAACCATCGTCGACGAGGTCTTCGACGGAAGATGCACCGTCGACGGTTGAATCGTCGCCGAAGAGATGGGCGTCGTCGACACTACCGTCGACGAGACAGTCGACACTCCTGCCATCGTCGTCGTCATTGCTCTCCTGGACGACACCGTCGTCGTCGACACCGTCGTCGTCGACACCGTCGACACCCTCGTCAACACGGAGGTCGATATGGACGAGCCCGTCGATGGTGTAACTTTTTTTACCTGAGATGTTGAAGTCTTTGTCGACGGAGTCTTCTGCAGTGTCGTCGACGAACTGGAATCTTTCTCTGACTTCTCAGAAGACAGAGAAGAGGGCTTTTTAAAAGCTTTAGCAGACTACCACTGATGCAGATTGTCCTTCCCTCTCCTTTGCACCGTAGTAAGGAGATTCATTCGGACTCCGACTCACGGGGGTCTTTTTTGAGGCCTTAACAGGATGTTCTGAGGATGGTGAAGGGGAAGCCCTACCCCTTTTCACTGACCTTCAAGATGAGGTGCCAGATGATGAGTCCTCACTGTCACTTGACAGAGTTCCCTTCCTCGACTTTACCTTCTGGAGCCAAGTGAGAAGGCGCCCCTCACGGTCCCGGAGGGTCTTCGTACAGAAGGTGCGGTAGATCTTGCAGTCCGCTGCATTATGATCCGGGTACAGGCAATAAATGCAGTCCTTATGCCTGTCCTCCACATACAGCCTCTTCTTGCCACAGGTGGAACAAGGCTTGAAAAGAGCTTTCTTCTCCTTGTCAGACATTTCTGAATGAAACACCAAACAGTTCTGAAGAAAAAATGTGGAAAAAAGCAGTCAACTAGAGTTGAAGTGAGCAGAGCTCTAAGGAAACTCCCTAAGCACAATGTGCAATAGAAAATCTGAGGTTCTCTCAGGAGGGTTCCGTGGGGTGAGGCTAATCTGATTGGCTGTTGCTTTATTTTGGTCTCTTTTACAAAAAGAGGTGGATATGCGACAAAAGGGAATGAGGCCTAGGCCTTTTTCTTTCTCTTTTGTACCTACTGCTATGTTATTTTGTTTACTGAGACTCCCATTCCGACGACGGGGAATGATACAAGCTATGGGAATCTAGGAAAGTTCCAATACTGGAGTAAAGGGTAGCTATCAGCTGGTCTAAGGGCCCCACACCCACAGTGGTCGCACGACATGCTTTATTTTAGTACACAAACCGAGAATTTCAGCAAACTATCCCGCCCCCCCCCAGTCGACCCAAGAACATCTGGGGGCTTTATACGACACATTTCTCCACTAGAGAAACTGACAAGTGGTGATGCTTCCACCGAGCTTGATGGTAGTATCCACACTTCTGTCACTTAACCTGCTTTTTGCAGCCCATCCTCTGCTGCACCACCTTGGATGCCACATAACTACGGTGCTTTGGTTCCCAGGGAGACACATCAATGCGGGCAGGAGGGAGGGTTTGCGGGTCTGGTGCCCGTTCGCTATGTGCGCATTCCACCTCAGTGGTACATTTATTTACAGATCTTCATGTGTTTTATATTTTTGTAACCTACTGACTGCCGTAAGTTTTGTATGCTTTGTGTATGATGCTTCACTGTGCACCAAGAATGTTATGTACAGAAAGTTCAATAAAATAAAAATAAAAATATGGACATACAACTCCTTGTATGGTGCTCAAGCTTACACGCAACTTGGATACAGTTTGATATGAAAATTTAACTGAGAACATAGTTTACTCACGTTTTTGCACTTGCTTCAAGGAACAATAAGCCTACAAAAAATATAAGTGTTAAAGATTTTCAGACATATCTTTTATGCAGAGTCACTTGGCTATATTTAAATATTCAGTTAATTGCTAGGAGTATATGAACACTTAAAAAAAATAATTTGGTCCGGGCTAAAAGGGTCTTCAATTGGACCTCCTCTAAGTGGAGATTTTGATAAAATGTTTATCAGGTTAGTGGCATGTCTATGGGGTAACCTCTCCACGCACTATCCAAACCCCCTCAATACCCCAAAAAAACACACTTAAATGTACCACACTGCAAAACAGTTACTCAATGAAGTACATAGTTCCCATAAATACTGCCCTTGGACCAAATTGAATAGGGCAAGTACAATCCTCTCCACTTCCGGATAAATACACAAGAGCTTGCACAGGTTTTCAAGGAACAAGTATTCCCTTTAGCTTCTACTTATCCTATGCATATAGATATAAAGAAAAACAAGAGACCCACCATTTTCCTCAGCAAATTGCTTGGCCTCTTCATATGTAACATCTCTCTGTGCTTCGAGATCAGCTTTATTTCCTATGAGAATGATCACCTGGAAAAAGATAGAAAATCTATGAAACGTACCTGGTGTTAGTAACAGAAATGAACGTAGGCATCTTTCAGTGTCTAACACTGTCAGCAACAATGGTATTTTTTTTATTATTTTTTTTTTAACATGCTATGTTGCTGCCAGTGCCATCACTCGGAGCTAAAAAGGATTGGGTTACTTAACCAGTAAGCATCTGTTCTTGGGATGTAGAGCTGTAAATTCACATGCTTTGCATACTCCTGCCGTCTAGTGTTGGGTCCAGATGTTTGCAAGTAGCTTTTCTTTGAAGAAGTCTTTCCAGTCATGCAGTAAGGTGACTCCTCCTTTTGGTGATACTGCGCATGGGCATAGACTCCATTGTTAGGTTGTTTTCCCGCAAGAGGGTGAGAATGGAATAAGAGTTTAGGATAGAGATGTCCATGCATATGTAATGTAAATAATGAGAATTGAAACAACTACAGGAGTCTGGGGAAGTGGGAGGGCGCATGTGAATCTACAACTCTACATGCCAAGAACAGATGCTTACTGGGTAAGTAACATAATCCATTTGAGGCATGTGTGCTGTAGATACACATGCTTTGCATAGACTATATAGCAGTTTTCTCCCAAAGCGGTGGATAACCAGTAGATGTTACAGTTGTCTGAAAAAGTGTCTTTAGCACTGCTTACCCTATATTGGCTTGTTGCCGAGCTAACATATCCACACAATAGTGTTTGGGAAATGTGTGTAGTAGACCATGTTGCTGCTTTACAGATGTATATATCAATGTTACCTAAAAAGGCCATAGATGCCCCTATTTTGTGTTTGGAATGAGCTGTAGGGGTTGGAGATAAAGTTTTTAGCTTTTGCACTGCAAGTTTGAATGCATTTAACAATCCATCTTAAAATGACAGATTTAGAGAAAGGACTGCCTTTGTGAGGTGGAGCAAATGCAACAAACAGTTGCTTTGCCTTACAAAAATGTTTTGTCCTCAATATAGTACAATAACGCTCTTCTAACATCAAGTGTATGAAGAGCTCGTTCTGCTACAGAATCGGGTTTAGAGAAGAACACCGGTAACTCAATCGATTGATTAATTTGAAAAGCAGAAACTACTTTAGGGAGGAACTTTGGATTGGTGCGAAAAACGACCCTATCTTTATGAAGCTGAAAGAAGGGTCCTGCTAAGGTTAATGCCTGCAGTTCAACACCTCTCCATAATGAAGTGATTGCAATGAGAAATGCAATCTTCCATGAAATGAACTGTAAAGGAAAATTATGTAACAGTTCAAAGGGTGGACCCATAAATCTTGTAAGTACAATGTTAAGGTCCCACACTGGTGCCAGAGGTATTCTGGGTGGTATTACTCTCTCTAAGCCCTCAATAAAGGCTTTAATGACAGGAACGTTGAACAAGGATAAATGCTGTCTGTTCTGCAAATACACTGCTATTGCTGCAAGGTGCAAACGAATAGAAGTGTAAGCTAGACCAGTTTGCTGCAAGGTGCAAAAGGTAACAATGTAGACTACAAATCTCTTCCACTTTGCTGCATAAGAAACTCTAGTAGTAGGCCTTCTTGCTATCCAAACTCATGATTTCAGGAGCCAAATTGCTAAATTGAGCTCCTTGGGATTTGGATGCCTGATTTCTCCATGGATCTGAGTGATCAGACTGGAGGTTAGATGCAGCTTTTGATGTGGAACTACTGACCGCTCCAACGGGGTGGTGTACCATGGTTGGCGTGCCCAAATGAGAGCTACCAAAATCAGTGTGAGAGATGTTTGCCTGAGTTTCTGAACCAGAAAAGAAAGGAGTGGGAGAGACAGGAAAGCTTAGGCAATCCAAGACCAATTCATCCACAGGGCAATGCTTTTGGATAGAGAGTGTGGGAACCTGGAGGTGAAGGTTGGGCATTTTGAGTTGTTCACTGTAGCGAATAGATCTATTTGTGGAAATCCCCATCATTTAAAGTATAGAAGGAGAACTTGGGGATGAAGTTCCCACTTGTGAATGTGCTGCCTCTTTCTGCTGAGGTCGGCAATATGATCATTTACTCCTAGAAGGTGCCTTGCCAGAAGATGAATCTTGTGAAGGATTGCCCAGCTCCAAATGCTCAGCAAGGTGTGACAGTTGGAGAGAGAGTGTGCGTCCCCGATTCTGTACATAGCTGTCATGTCGTCCGTGCGGACTAGGACAAATTTGCTTATGAGATGAGACTGAAAAGCTTTCAGTGCTAGAAATACTGCTGGAAGCTCTAGATAGTTGATGTGGAGATGTTTGTGCTTGTTGTTCCAGAGACTTTGGATTGTGTAATCGTGGAGAGGGGCACCCCAACCTGTGAGATGTGTCCGTTGTTAGCATTATCTGTGGATGAGAGTCGATGAAGGGCTGCACTTTTGATAGACTTTGTAGGTTCCACCACTGCAGAGAACAATGGGTGCGGCTGTCTACAAACATTAGATTGGTTAATTGACCCTGTGACTGATACCAACTGACGTGCTAAGCATTCTTGTACAGAATGCATGTGTAGTCATGCATGGGGCACTATTGCAATGCAGGACGCCTTCATTCATAGCAGTTGCATGAAAGTTTTGGCTGGCAAAGTTTGGTTGGCTTGAAACTGTAGCAATAGAGTTTGGATGTTGTGAATTCTGGCTGCAATGAGAGGGGCTAGACGTGTGTGAGTGTTGAGAATGGCTACCAGATAATACTGTATCTGTGAAGGCTGCAGGTGAGATTTTTGCGCATTGACAGTGAAACCCAATTGGTGGAGCAGGTCCAGCATGACCTGAATGTGTTGCAGACATTTGTGATACGTGCTGGCTTTGATGAGCCAGTTGTCTAGGTACGGAAAGACGTGAATGTGTTGTCTTCTTAGGTGAGCTGCCACTACTGTGAGGCATTTGGTAAAGACTGGGAGCAGAAGTTACTCCAAATGGGAGTACTTTAAATTGGTAGTGTTTGCCTGCTATCACAAATCGGAGGTATTTGCGATGCGCTGGATGAATTGGAATGTGAAAATATGTGCCTTTTAAGTCTATTATGGACAAAAAATCCCCTTGATGTAAAAGTGGAAGCACCTGTTGAAGAGTTACCATATGGAAGTGTTCTGACAGTATGTATTGGTTTAGCATTCTGAGATCCAGAATCTGTCTTAAGGAGCCATCCTTCTTGGGGATTAGAAAATAGAGAGAGTATACCCCCGAACCTTGATACTGTAATGGAACTGGTTCTTTGGTACCCTTTAGTAAGAGCAATTGCACTTCTTGTTTGAGTAACTGTAAGTGGTCTGGTGACAGTTTGTGAGAACAAGGTGGAATGTTTGGAGGGTTGGTGGTAAGCTCCAAGCAATAACCATGTTGGATAAGTCCGATTACCCATTTGTTGGTGATGAATTGCCAAATGTGGAGAAAGTGTTGAAGTCTTCCCCCGACAGGTGTTAAGTAATCGAGGGGAAGTGTGGGCAAGTCAATGCATATTGGGGGAAGGGGCGTTACGAGGTGTAACGCCCTTTCCCCCTACCTTTAGAGTAGTTTGCTGTATACCCTCCTCTATAGAAACCTCTAAAGGAAGTGGACTGGGTTTTTGCCTTTGTGATGGGAAGCATTCGGGTCTAGTTTTAGACCCTACCCAATTAAAGGAGCGGCAAGAGGAGCCTCTATTTGACGGAGACTTGAGTGTCCCATGGACTTTGCCAGTTCGGTGTCCTTTTTCATCTTTTCATGAGCCTGATCGACCTCAGGACCAAAAAGATGTTCCTTGTCAAAGGGGGTGTTTAAACTGATGGACTAATAGGTTAAACCCGGAAATCCTAAGCCATGCATGTCTTCTAAGGAGAATGCTGGTATTAACTTCTCTAGCTGCGGTGTTGGCAGCGTATAGACCATACCTAATTGAAGAGTTTGAAATTAGCTTGCCCTCTTGAACCTATTCTTGAGTTTTAGCCTTGTGTTCTTCCAGGAGATATTGGAGCAGTTGCTCCATTTCATCCCAGTCTGCCCAGCCATATTTAGCTAGTAGGCCCTGTATATTCGTGATTCGCCAGCGATTGGCGGCTTGAGCAGCTACACGTTTTCCTGAAGCATCTATGAGCTTAGATTCTTTGTCTGGAGGTGGTGCATCACCATAAGTTTGAGAATTAGCTCTTTTGCAAGCATTGGACACTACAAAGGAGTCAAGAGGCAGCTGACCTTTGATACAGACAGGGTCAGACAGCAAAGGTTTATATTTTTTATCGACTATGTAATTCGTGCTCGCACAGGGTCTTTGAAGATGTCATTTGCATGCCTCATCATGCTCTTTAGCATAGGGAGCGTCTGGCTTGACCTGTGAGTGGATCCAAGTGTTTCGAATAACAATTCCTCTTCTAATGACTCTTAATGTAACAATATCCCATGGTACTCTGCTGCTCTAGCAATGAGTAGTTCTTGATAAGCCATATTATCATCAGGTGGGGATGGCTTTGCAGGGTAAAAGTCTGGATCAGTGTCTAATGGAGGGTCAATGGTGTAATCATTCCATGGGACTACAAGTAATTGAGCATCTTCCTCATCAATATCATCCCCCCCAGGCTGTGAAAGTGGAGATCCCTGAGGTGTAATTGTAGAGGATCTAAATGTGGAGAAGAGGGTAGAGGTGCAGGGGATGACGGGGCAGGATACGCAGGGCTGGTAGCCATGTCCTCCTCCTTCAAAGGAATCTTATAGCGAGAGTCTCTAGAAGGAAGCTTGTGTATAAGTGGAGATTTAGCATGAATATCTCCTGTATAGGATTGATATAAATGTTCTTCTGTTTGGGATCCAATTTGGGATGAACAATGTCTAATTTTGGGTCAGAAGGTTCTGAGAGGCTGTCTTGATTACGGCATTGAAAGTTTAGGTGCAGCGATGGGTTTGCTTTTGTGAGCGGAAGATTCTGGCTCCGAAGCATGCTTCCGTTTTGGCGTGGAGGGTTTCGGCTAACTCGGCCACGAATCGGAAGGCTTGACTATCTGTTTTGGTGCAGAGCCGAGTGGCGGGGCGTCGGAAACATTGTCTGGGTGCCGACCTTGGCCAGAAGGCAGAGGTGGAGCCAAAGCCTTATGTTTTTTAGGCGTGTGTTTAGGGGGCAGGGGCCCTTCGGTACTCCCAGCACCCTGTCCCGGAGGCACATCTTTGGACTTCAGATCTATCTCTAGCTCCGAATCCAGACTCTGGAATGGAGAAGGCCTCTTCTGCCGCGGACGCCTTGACGTCTTCATGCTCCGACTCTTCATTGAAGATATCCGGAGCGTGTTCTATACCTTGGTGCTGCATTTTACAACATCAAGCCCGCCGATAGCGAAGAGTCTTTTTGGACTGGAACAATCTACAAGCGTCGCAGTCTTCTTCCTTGTGCTCCGGAGACCAGCACAAGTTACACACTTGATGTGAGTCGGTGAGAGGGTACTTAGTGTGGCACCGAAGACAGAATTTAAATGGAGTCCGTTGCATTGACAGAAGGCTGGACGGGCGCAGTAAGGCCCGAAGGCCACCCACAAAGTTTACAATACATGGAAAAGTGTGGATAAGCAGACAAAAAAAACAATACGATTGAGGATAGAGTGGATTGCGCACCGAGGGGAACCTGAAGAGCGGTTTCGAACCGGAGTGCAACAAATACACGACCGAACCTGATGGCAGAAAAAAACTTTCTAACAATGGAGTCGATGTCCATGTGTCACCGAAAGTCACCTTACCTTGTGACTGGAAAGACTTCCTGGAAGAAAAACAACGTGGAAACATACGGACCAAACACTAGATGACAGGAGTATGCAAAGCATGTGTACAGACAGCACACATGCCTCGAACATACAGGTCTCTAAATAATTAATGCCAACTATCATATGTGAAGGCTAAAAAAGGCATTCCCTATAAAGTGAATCACTGATTTTCACAGTTTGAATTTACTGATAAAAATGAAGGCTAAAGTAACATCAAGGATAGAGCAGAATTAGCAGAGACGGTACAAATAAACATTAGTACCTCTTGTCTACAATGAAACATACTCCTATTGACTACATTTTAAATATACTGTACACAGTTCAACAAAACCAAGTTAGGGAGTAAAGGCCGCTGCAGAGTTGCTTTGTATCTAGACCCCCCAAAAAAGATTGAGAACTGTAACTAGACACTGTATTTAAGGAGTATGTTACTTACCCTGTAAGCATCTATTCGAAGCGTGTAGTGCTGCAGATTCACATGCTATGCATACTCCTGCCATCTAGTATTGGGCTTGGACTCTGTATCCTGGTTTTTCTCAATGAAGTTTTATGATTGACGTCCTGCGTTGTTTCACCTCCCCCTCGAGATATTGTGTATGTTCAACGGCTCCTTTGATAGGTGTTTTTCCCCTTGCCATGTACGGAGTGAGGATATAGTCTAGTAAATTACCATTTGCTGTTGAACATGCTGTATTTTTCTCACTATCTAATAGCGGTCGGGTAAGCAGGAGGGTGCATGTGAATCTGCAGCACTACATGCTATGAATAGATGCTTACAGGGTAAGTAAACTCCATTCGTAGCATGTGTTGGCTGCAGATACACATACTATGCATAGATTGTAAAGCTGTATCCCCCTCGCGATGGCTTTAGGCATGAGATGGTGCGTTTGTCTGAAATAATGTCTGATGGACTGTTTGTCCAGCTAGAGCTTGTCTTGCTTGAACAACCACACAATGTTTTGTAAATTTATGGAAGTTCATCCATGGTGCTGCTTTGTAAATGTCACTAAGAGGTTAGTTCCCAAAAAGGCCATAGTTGCTCCTTTCTTCCTTGTCGAAAGGGCCCTTGGAGTCTAGAGCACGCACTGTGCAACTGCTGAGTCTGAATGTAGTCCGGGTGGCACGTTTACCGAGGAGTCATTTGTTGTAGCCAGGAGGACTCTGATTTCTATGATTCGAGAGAGGGCAAAGCTCTGGTAAAATAGGCGCGTCGGTGCTTGTTAGTAAGTGTGCTCGCTTTTAAAATGCATGCTTTTAATGAATATGCATACTTAAGCTCATGGTATTTAGAGAAAAAAACATGCCTTGGAGTTGAAAACATTCCCGACTTCGGTCTAATCTATATCTAATCACCAGTGTATGATTTTTATTAATCCAGCTAGCTGTTTAGTGGGGCAATCAGTGCCCCAGTTGTACGCCGACGGAGCCAGAGGACAGGGCCGCCAGTCACTGAATCTGTGCCTCCTCCCGTGGAGAGTGAACAAAGACTCTAACATGTGAGGGGTGCTCCCTGTGACCTTTTGCAGTAACATTCCTATACCTGAAGCGGAGACAACATTTAACAGTATTTAACATTATTCTTACAGTGGTGAATACATGTATTGTCTTTCTATATCTCAAATCTTGCTCCCCATAGCCCACTTACTCCACGAGTGGCACCAGAACAACCCCACAGGCACCCTCCCCTCTTATGCTGCAGTCTGGCTGTTTTCGGCTGCCTCCAATGCCGCCTCATTGCAAACACGTCCCCTGGCTGGCAATTACAAGAACCGCTTGGGGTGATCCAGGTAGGCACTTGTGTTATGACCGATCGCCTGTTTTGACCGCTGCACAGCCGGTTCTCGCTCGATTTGTCGCATATATGTCTAGGCAGGCTTGCTTCAGGTCCCTCCTTTATCTCTTCTTAGTCTTACAAGGCCCAGTAAAACGCACTCTTTTCCAAATCCCTTTCTAAATATTATCACTCTCAAAAAGTGTTCTTTTCCATGTTATGTTCCTTTGATGGAAAGAGGAGGTTTCTGAGGTGGGAGTATCAGGCAAGTGACACTACTCAGGCTTCCTCTGGGAGAATCCCTCTTCATTACTTCCTCCACCTGACCCCGGACTCAGCAACGCACTCCCTTACAGGCTCCCTCTATGCAAGCCTTCAGGGAGAATCAATTCAAAAATCTTTATTTCGGTTATTTGCTAACCATAAAAGACATCCCTCTTCATACCTACCTCCACCTGACCCCGGACTCGGCAACGCACTCCCTTACAGGCTTGATTATCCACTACTCCTGTCCAGTGCACCTTATCTCACAGCTGACCTTGGGCCCCAGCCCCATATCAGGCACCATCAGGCTCCACTTTAATTTTTCCCGGTAAAAAAATTAGTAAAATCACCTTCAAACTTAAAACATTGAATATAGTGGTAAATATAATTAGCACACACTTTAAAGTATGTTGCACAGTAGCCCTTATGACCAGACTGCTAATTAAATAAACAAAAACAGAAAGGCCATGACAGGGCCGGCTTCAGAGGTGATGCGAAAATCTTTTTTGGCGCCGCACCAATAACCTCTTTCTC
This sequence comes from Triturus cristatus, assembly GCF_964204655.1. Classification (NCBI taxonomy): domain Eukaryota; kingdom Metazoa; phylum Chordata; class Amphibia; order Caudata; family Salamandridae; genus Triturus; species Triturus cristatus. The sequence goes on from NC_140580.1 coordinate 1,092,811,006, forward strand.
CATAAATAACCTTTACTACCACCTTCCAACAGTGCCCATCATCCCTCCATGACCCCCCTATTGACCACCTCCTCTGATTCCCTCACTGCCACCCTCCACTAGTGCCCATCATCTCCCCATAGCCCCTCCCCCTCATGACCTCCTCCTCAGATTCCCTCACTGCCACCCTCCACCAGTGCCCCTCTTCTCTCTGTAGCCCATCTCCCTTATGACCTCCTCCTCAGACTCCCTCACTGCCACCCTCCAGCAGTGCCCTCATCTCTCCCTAGCTCCCCATTCCACCCCATGACCTCTTCCTCGGATTCCCTCACTGCCACCCTCCAACAGTGCCCCTCATCTTTACGTAGCCGCTCTCTCATATGCATTTCATTTGTTGTACAGCGCTACTCATATCATTGTAGTGTGTGTCAGTACTTTACACCACGCACACATTATAGAGACAATGAATCATACAAGTGTGTAAATCAGTCTACAGGGAATGTCACATAAGCCAATGAGGATTACAAGGTGTAGGAATCACATGTCATACATACAGGTGGGCCGCATGTTTTAAGAGGGTTTGGTCTGGTGAAACACAACCTCAGGATTTAAAGAGTATTCCATGGGGGTCAGCTTTACTGATAAAAATGTATATCTGCCCAAACATGCTCATTTTAGCAACATTAGAATAATGAGACTGGGGAAGTTCTAACTACAGCACAAAAAAAGAAAGTGAAGTTCTAACTATACCATTCATGTTTGTATGCAGCTCTTTGATGACAGTTCATTGGTCACTGTCCTATGTTAGGATTGTACCTTCTGAACTGCAAGTAGCACAAGGATCTCTGTGACAAAGGTAGTAACCTACTGAGCTTCCACATAAAATACAGTTCATCTGCACTTAAAAACTGCTAACAGACAAATGATTTCTCTCCAGCAGGATCATTTATCACCAGCGTTATCTGGGCAGTTTGTATTGTCTTATTGTTGTCCTGCAGTGGCCATGATAATGATAACAAGCATTGGCATAGCCAATAGGTCTCGCCTTTGGGACCTTATAAGTGTTTAGCCATGCAACAGTTGCATAACTAAATACTTGTAAGGTCCCAAGAGCGAGACCTATTGGCTATGCCAAGCGGCCGGGAAAGTGAAAGTGATCGCGATTGCGATCAAACATCAAAGCGGCCTTGTGGCCGTGAAAGTAATCGCGGTAAAACGCGGCGCGCGCGCCCGCGCACGTGCACTGTAGCTCTAGGCTGGCCTGGTAGCACTTTTTGGAGCCCTCTCAATAAGTCTCGCCAGACCAGCGCATGCGCTGTGTCAGGCGAGACCTAAAAACTGTTTAAATGAAGCACACACGAAGTATTTGTCCTGCTGGGCCTGTGCAGATTTTAAAAAGAAAAACAAATAGTAACACATTCTCTTACCTACTTCATTAGTCAAACTTAGTGTCACAGCCTGATGTGACAAGCAGCTGCAGGGGTCAGGAAAGGTGAATAGGAATAAACAAACTTATTTTCTCCGGGCGCTGCATAATAAAAGAAATATCCATGCAGCACAATATTGTCGCTTTTGCCATGTGGAGCAGAACATTGCCGCCTTTGCCATGTGGAGCAGAACATTGTCGCCTTTGCCATGTGGAGGTGAAGGGGTGAAAAACCAAACAAAGCCTCGTTAACATGTAAATGGTCTTTTAAAGACCTGTGAAGTACTGGGTGCGCCTGTGATAATCTCTAAAACTGTGTATGCGCGCGCGCCGGGAAGCTGTCTCAGCCCTGGCGCACACACACAACAGGATTGGGCATTGAAGTACTTTGAGCCCCATGGCGTTGCGCGCCTGTCTTCAAGCCCTCACTGCGAGGGCCAAGGCTCCTGTTTGGGTGGGCCAGGCTCATGTTTGGGTGGGCCTGGCTCACCCGGCCCACCCGCTAGAACCGGGCCTGCTTTGAGATGGTATTCTTGTTAATTGCAGTGCACACCGGCGCTGCAATTAACAAGAATACTATCTGAAACGCCCACATTCAGCCCTGCAGCTGCCCACTATTAGCTAAAGAACTGACGATTCTGAAAGCACACGTTGTGGATGACTCTGCATTCCTTTTCCTGATAGTGCGGGGCTGAATGTGGGCCTTTGAGATAGCATTCTTGTTAATTGCAGCGCCCGTGTGCACTGCAATTAGCATGAAAACTATTTCAAAGGCCCACATTCAGCCCCGCAGATGCCAACTATTAGCAAAGGAATGCGGTAATCTAAAGCGCGACGTGTTCTTTCAGAATCAAAAACACGTCGCGCTTTAGATTACCACATTCCTTTGCTAACAGTGCACGCCAGCGGGGCAGTTTGTGGGTCTTTGTGAAAGTATTCATGTTAATTGCAGCGCATGACGGCGCGGCAATTAACAAGAATACTTTCACGAAGGCCCACAAACTGCCCAGCTGGCGTGCACTATTAAGAAAAAAATGCAGCAAGTAGCTGCGTTTTGAAAGTGGCGGCGCGAACGGGCTGCGTTGTGTGAGTGCGCGCCACAATTGGGGCACTGCGCGCTCGGGGTTACTGTAGTGCGCGCGCGCACACCCACGCACGTTCTAGGGAACAGAGGTTGTGACAGTTGGATGGAATGCCCCCCCTTTTCAGGATGTAATACATTGCAGTCATATTGTCTGTTCGTAAAAGGACATTTTTTTCCCTGTAATGTTTGTTAAGAACACCGAGAGCCATATAGATGACTAGAAGCTCCAGCATGTTGATGTGCATGGTCTGTTGTTGTGAGGACAGTGTCCTTTATATGAGCATCCCACTCCATTAGTGATGCATCTGTTGTGACTGTCAGCAGCGGGATTGTGTTTTTGAAGCTATCCCTTCAGCATATTTGAGGTGTTCCACTATTGTAGTGCCAGATGGACTTTGGGTGAAACTAACACAAGATTTTCCATGTACTGACCTCCCCCCAACTTGCGATCATTGCGATGCTAAACACTCTTGGAGAACTCTCATGTGTAGTCTTGCATGTGGCACTATCTCTATGCATGATGCATTCCTTAGTAGGCACCTCACCGTTTTGACTAGTAGGTGACGATGTGGCTGAGACCCAGTCGTTTAGAAGATTGAAAAGCCCTTGCGGATTGGGGCAAGCAGTTCCAGATAATGAATTGCATATCGCTCCTAGTTTTGGTTGTACCTAGAGTGGTTGGAGATGAAAATTTGTTGCATTGTTACCGTAGCTCAACTGGCAAAGTAGGGTGATCATGTTTCGAGTGTCTATTAGATATTTGACTTTGTACAAAGGTAAATTCGCTACAGCAAGTCATGGCATATTCATCACGAGGTATGACATGAAAGATACAATGGCAAGCTTGAAATAACAAAAGATAATACACTGATACACTGATACACTGCATAATTCTCAAATACAGCTGAAAGTTTGGCTCGAGATCCATTATCCCCCCTATTTAAAAAACAAGAGTAATCCAACAAAAACAAAAGTTCCTAGAATACAAACAAAATGTTGTTATACATTTCCCAGGCTTACTGTAGCCAATTTGAGACAGGAGCCCATATTTGACGGCCCAAGACCCTCTTTCTGCGTCATCTCACTTTATATATTGAAAATTTTAAGTTATAGATAGCTAAGAGCCTTGAATGCCAATTAATAAAACGTAGGGGGATCGGGGCTTATCCATTTGGAAGTAATACCTAAGCAAACAATAGTCATTGCAATAAACAGAAATCCAGTCATAGATCTCGACCTTGTATTTCCTTCCATGTCAAATCCTAAGCCCAAAATTACAAGATCAGCGGTGATAGTTATCGGGATCCCTAAAATAATAGCCAGAAAATTTGACCTTTTGTAGAAAGACACCCAATCTAGGGCAAGAAAAAAACATATGAACAGAGTCTGCTGCCTGCAAGCCACACCTATTACATTTGCACCCCCTCAATTCCCCTCACTTAATCTTTCCTGGAGTATAATAAAGATCAAAGACAGACATAAAATGCTGGCCCTTGAGACTTCGTTATTAAAATCTGATTTGCCAAATCCAAAGATTCCTCAATGTTTATACCTATCTTTCCCAGCTTGTTTTCCCACTTTATATTCCAAGGGAAGATATCATCGGGGAGAGCTTTGAGCTTGTTGATAAAACTTTCCTATTGGAGATTTTTTCCGTATTATTTTGATCAGAAGGATCTTGTCAAACCTTAGCTCTGATCCATATGGGCATACCTCTCCCTAAAAAACTACGAACCTGTAAATATTTGAAAAAATCTTGTTTGCATAGACCAAATTTCCCCTGTAGATTCATGAATGAGAGAAGTTGGCCTCCATCAAATAAATCAACCAGAAAGAAAACTCCCTTAGTACCCCATCTAAATGCAGTATAATCCTGAAAGATTAATGGGAGGATGCCAGAGGCCGATAATGGACTATGGATATTTATAATTGGGATCTTCATCTTGTGCCGAACTTGTTAACAGACTAGAGAAGCAATTCTACGTACTTTAAATTTAGCCTTTTTATAGTAGCTATTTTCTAATATCCTACCCAGGCAGCTGTTTGCTTCATTCCCCAGCCCGAATTCATATATGGTTGGTCTACTAGCTAACGGGATTTCAGCCTTAGCCCAAACTAAAAGGATCCCCATATGCTTTATCATGGATGCCCAATAATATAACAAAAAATGAGGGATCGCCCATCCTCCCCGGTGTCTCGGAAGAGTCATCCATTTAAGCGCCCTTCTTGGTCTCGGATACCCCCGAAGAAATCTGGAACAGATCCTCTCTACCTTTGCTAGACAAGAAGTAGAAAACTCTAGAGGAGCAGTACTGAACAAATATAAAAATTTGGGAAGGATCAGCATATTTAGCACATTGCAACGCCCATGAAGAGAAAGATTTAAGTGGTCTAACCTTTCATATGGCTCTCCCACTAAGTAATGAGTGGTTTGCACACAAGCACTCAAGAGGTATAATCTGTACCGACACATCTCCTTTAGAACTACATATGCCATCCTTTCTGTAGTCAGTTATTACACATTAGCGGTCAAGTGTTTATGTTCCCATGGTCTCTGCTTCTATTTTTCAACATGGAGTTTTCTAGCGCTTTATTCTGGTGCCTGTAACGTGGCTTTAAAATATTTTAACAACTATAAACCAGATGATACACAGTTAATGCTACAGTGCATATTCACAGCGATCCCCTTTTAAACTGCAAGGCGCGAGTTACACCTCTAGCGCGTAAAATACATTTACGGACTACAGACGCCTCCATTGTGACGTCACCTTGTAGTCCTTGATGTGTTCCGGCCTCAATTATTGACGCACATCATAGACTGCCACATTTGAAATATATGAGGTTTTTCTTGGCTTCATGAACATGCCTTGTTGAATGTTTGAGTCACCTCGCTCCTTAATCCGCGATTCCAGTTTAGACTGTAACGCGCGAGTCACATCTTTAGCGCGCTATCCAAATACACGGACTACAGACGCCTCCATTGTGATGTCACCTTGTAGTCCTGGCTGTTCTTCCGGCAACAGGCGATGACGGACATCACAATTTCCCGCGTTTGAATCCTACGAGGTTTTTCTCGGCTTTATAAATATGCCGGGTTGAACGCTTGGGTTACCTCCCTCCTGACTCTGCAGCCACAACGAGGTAACGACGGATAGGTGAGCACTCTCCTTTACCCTTACGAGCCCTATTATAGATAACATTGGTATTGTGCCTGCAGTTTTAAAGGCTATTTCTCGAGTCTTAGGCCCTCATTGGTGGATAGTTCTATATGAGCTTATTTAAAAGACCTTAGAATGTTTGTCACACTCAGTCTGTTATTCCCCCCATGCCCTTAACATTACAGAGAACACCCCTTTTCTGTTTTACAATAATAACACTTTACGACGAGCATTATGGGCAAGCAAAAAAGGCAGGAGATGTTGGGTTTTTTCATACGGTTTTTTCATACAGTCTCTTCCCTTTTCTTATGGCATTTTATCCGAGTATATGGGCTAGGGTCTCTTCCTTTGGGACGACATATGTGTGGTTTTATTAACTAATACTTAATACACAGTTACTAGTAGTTAACTACACTAGTACACCTATGAAGATGCATTAAGTTTTTTATGATCAATCTCTAGATATTGGGAGTTTAATTTTTCTTCCACACAGAGCGGGGCCTCCTAGTCCTGAGCCAGGATCCAGGCGAGGTGAGGTCCGTTCCTCGATCATTACGGGTAAGCCCCCTAACACAAGGCTGGGTACGAATATAATATTGGGAGTACTCTTATTTTTAAAGACTGAGACACTTTCCATTTGTTCTCTTGACAGATGCACGCTGCATCCTTTTGAGGCGGAGGATCTACCTAAGGTGGTACATTGTGCCACTTTTATATGATAGTGAGATAAATTTACATTCTTATCTTTATCTTTCCTTTTCATCACTATACATTTCACTGGTTTGCAGTAGCGAAAATCTAACAACAAAGGTCCTGAAGAAAGCCGCAGGGGTAAATGTATCTCATTAGGCTGAAACATGTCGACCTCTCTATACAGCAGTTATTTGTTTAACACTGCTTTTTGCACTGTTGTTTTACTTAGAATGTGAGACACATATTAAATTAGTAGTGTTTTCTCACAATTCTATTTTAACACACCACTCTATTTTCTTTTGTTAGCACTGCACTCCTTTCGATTGTTCTATCATCCTACTATGGTTGTCTTCTTACTCCAATCCGTTGACAACCTTGGACCATCCTTGAGTGAAATCACTTCCATTTAGATGCTCTCTATGATCAAGAGAAGCATCTTATTTTGGTTTGGATGACCAGATGATAAGATTGATCACACAGACAATTGATGGGTATCCAAAATTCCGCTCTAAGGTCCTCTTAGATTGCGTTTGGTTGTCTCTTTCTCTTTCTTTCTCTTTTTCTCTCTCCTCTGCTATGTGGGACTAATCAGCCCTCTATTTCACATTTCCGCTCAATTTGCAGGATTTGACGAGACCCCCAGTTCCTTAATATCCTACCCAGGCAGCTGTTTGCTTCATTCCCCAGCCCGAATTCATATATGGTTGGTCTACTAGCTAACGGGATTTCAGCCTTAGCCCAAACTAAAAGGATCCCCATATGCTTTATCATGGATGCCCAATAATATAACAAAAAATGAGGGATCGCCCATCCTCCCCGGTGTCTCGGAAGAGTCATCCATTTAAGCGCCCTTCTTGGTCTCGGATACCCCCGAAGAAATCTGGAACAGATCCTCTCTACCTTTGCTAGACAAGAAGTAGAAAACTCTAGAGGAGCAGTCCTGAACAAATATAAAAATTTGGGAAGGATCAGCATATTTAGCACATTGCAACGCCCATGAAGAGAAAGATTTAAGTGGTCTAACCTCCCCAGTTTTTTTTTTTTATTAACAGTGTCCATCACTGGTATAATATTCTGATCAGGAATTTGATCTACTAGCGGTGTGATCTTAATTTCCAGATAAGTTGCTTCGGAGATAATTGGCAGGTCTACAGGGTGCATGGTATGCGAATGAAGAATCTGGGTTTTATCCACATTTAATTTGTAGCCTGAAAAAATACCAAACTGCTCTGCCAGAGCCCTCACTGCTGGGAGCACCCAAGGAACATCGCTAGTCAGAATCACAATATCAACAGCGTATGCCAATGTTCTATATTCCATATTATGAAATCTGACTGGATTAATATTCATACTACGGTTTAATTTATTGAGAAATGGATTGATATATAATGCGAAAAGCATGGGCACCCCTGCCTAGTACCTCTACTAATACTAAACTATCTTGACTCCTGTCCAGAGATACGAATAACAGCTTCTGGAAGTACGTACAGGGCTTTAACTGCTTGGATGAATTCCACACAGAACCCCTTCCATTGCAGGACATACCACAGAAACCGCCAGGAGACCCTGTCGAACGCTTTCCCAGCGTCCAACAGGATCACCCCTAACGGAGACTTTGTTGCCTGAGGCCAATCAAGAAGAGCAATTACACGTCTCACATGGTCAGTTGTATCCCTTCCCGGGATGAATCCATACTGGTGGACTGATACCAAAGGAGTAATAACTTTTCCTAGCTGACAAGCCAAAATCTTGGAACAAATCTTACTGTCACAATTGATAAGTGAGATAGGTATATACGAAGAAGAATTCAACTCAGGCGTATCTTTTTTTAAAAAATATTACTATAGTGGTCTTTCGCCAGGAGTCCAGGATAGAGCCCCTTTGGGCAGACTGAAATAACATCATAATATCTTGTCGGAGTACCTGTCGAAATGTCCTTAAAAAATTCCAGAGGGATGCCATCCGGGCCAACCGCCTTTCCAGTAGCTAGAGACATAATAGCCCCCTCCACTTCTTCCCATGTAATCGGTGCTGCAAGAATCTCATTTTGGATGTCTCAAGCTCTACAAAAAATTCCTGCATCAGATCTTCTCCTCCTGCAACCTCTCCCTCCGTATTAAATTGGTTATAATACCTATTAAACACATTCAGGATTTCTGCTGGGGAGTCCTGTATCTGGTCTAAATGGTCTTTAATTCTATGGATTCGATTAGCCACTTCCCTCTGTTGTAATCTCTTTGCTAAAACCCTTCCTGTATTTTCTCCCAATTCATATTTCGGCCCCATAGTGCGCGTATTTAGCAGCTAGATCCTCCCTGAAATGCGGATGAATTTTCACGTTAATAGTAGCAATAATCTTGAGATTCCTCTATGTTTAGACTACTCGCTATTTTCCTCAAATTCAATTTCCGCTAGTCTCAATTGTTCAATCCAGCCCCTAATTTCCCCCAGCATTCTCTTCTGGTTAGATATGGAAAAACTAAGTTTCCCCGCGTACCCCAGCCTTAAAGGCATCCCAGACCATAAAGTCGGATGCTGTATTTCTATTAATCTTGAAAAACTCCTCAATCCAGCTTGGCATATGTGCACAATATGCCTGATTCAGCAACAGTTTTCTTTCAAAAGTCCAAGGTCTCTGTTTTTTAGCTTGGTACTCAGTGGCAATTCTATTATCGGGTTAGGATCTGAAATAACCCTAGGAGAGATCTCAATTTTAGCCGTCTCGGCAATTTGGATAGAGACAAAAAAAATTATCAAAACAAACTAATTTATTATGTGGAGCTGAATAAAAAGTGACCCCTGAATCATCTCGTTTATGCCAATGCCAAACATCCACCAACCCATGTTTCCTGGTCAAACCTTGAATAGCTTTAAAAACTTACTTTCCTTCCCTGATATGGGAGATTTCCAGTTAAATCAAAATCACTATCTAAATGGATATTAAAATCTCCACAGAAGATTAGAGGGTGAAGCCATAGCACCAATTCAACACTCAAATAGTTAATCACATCTGGATCATCTAGATTAGAGCCATAAATGGAGCAAACCAAAACCCAAAACTGGTGATATCCAAAAATTCGTTCTTTCTCACATAAGAAAAGATGCCATGACCATAGATAACAAAAACAGTGCCTCCCTCTTACCCCCCACCCCGCTCCCACCCCATATTTACCCTCTCACCCCCTCCCCCCTAATGCGGCATAAGGACCTATGTCCTCTGTGATGGAAAGCTGTTAGTCGACCCCCCAGCCCTCCGACCCTCCCACCATAGAGCAGAAAAGGTGCGACAAAAAGAAAGAAAAAAATCAGATGAGCAAACAAACAGAAAAAAAAGGATTCGATTATAGCATTAAACCTAAACATCAGTGGCTATCAGGCACCTTATATGAGTCAGCAAATATATTGTGTCCTATTGTGTCCAGTTATCCACCTCAGATCGAATTTAGAAATTCTTTAGCTGGAATTTCAGAAGAAAAAAATTGTGTCTGACCCTTAAATATAACTTTCAATTTAGCAGAATTTAGTCAAAAAAAATCTGTGTCCCCTTTGCCTGAAATAAAGTAATCAATTGTCGAAGATGCCACCTTCTCTCGACTGTAGCCTGACAAAAATCAGGTCGCACAAAAAAATGGGCATCCCTTTCCCGTTCTCTTCGAGGGATCCGACAGAGTAAAACTTATCCCCCGAATCGCCTTCCTTCGCCAGACCCATGACTGACTGATCTCCATTTTGTAAGACCAAAACTACTTCTTCGCCCCTCTCATTACAGCTACCTACAACATTTTGACTGCTAGCTTCTTGTTCCAGGCCAGTCTTGAGGAGTAGTAGCGTTAGCCAAACGATAAGCATAAACTCAACAGGTATTGAGAAAAAATCATGACTTCAATGAAATCAGCATTGGAACAAATTCCTCAAGGAGGCTTGGCCTACTTGGGTATCGGCTCTGGAGTCAGAATCAAGACAGTAGTGCCTAGTAAACGTGTGTACCGATTTCCAAGTTGCCGCCTTGTAAATCTCGGCCGTCGGTACGTTAGGCAAGAAAGCTACTGTAGCTGCTTTTCCCCTAGTGGAGTGAGCCTTAGGGGAAACCAATAGAGGCTTGTTCGTCAATTGATGCAGGACACTATCCACCTCGAGATAGATCATTTGGAGGCTGGAAAACCTGTCCTGACGACACCGTAGTTTAAAAATAATTGGTCAGACTTCCTAATGGATTTCTTTCCCTCCAAATAAAATTTTAGAACCCTCTTGAGGTCAAATGAGTGAAGAGACCATTCTGCTGGGGTAGCAGGATTGGGAAAAAAAGAGGGAAGTGAAATTGCCTGGTTAACATGGAAGTCGGACACCACTTTTGGTAAGAAAGACTGGTGTGTCCTCAGAACCACCCGATTGTGATGTTAGACCGTATATGGTTACTTTGCGCAGAGTGCCTGGATTTCACTGACTGCGTGCTGACATGATAGCTACTAAAAAAGCAACTTTCCACGTTAGGTGCTGCAAAGTGGCTTTATGAATGGGCTCGAAAGGTGGGCCCATAAGCTTAGACAGAACAATATTCAACTCCCAAGGAGGTGAAGGATATCGGACAGGAGGAAAAACTTTCTTCAACCCCTACAGGAAATCTTTGACCACCTGGAGTTGAAAAAGGGAGGGCGGGTTAGGTGATTTTCTGTTGGCCGTAATGACTGCCAAGTTAACTTTTATAGAAGAGTACTTCAAACCAGACTTGGCTAAATATGGAAGATAAGGTAAGATTACCTCCTACTGCCCACTAGTTGGACTAAAACCATTACGTATACACCACAAGAAAAACCTCTTCCAGTTAAAAAAATAAGAACTACTTGTGGAAGGTCTCCTCGACTCCCTCGAAATGTTCATGCAGTCCTGAGGGAGATTCAAGTGTCTGTATTGCAGGACTTCAGGAGCCAGGACGCCAAGCTCTGCGACGGAAGGCTGGGGTGCAGAATCTTCCCGCCCATTTTGGTCAGATGGTCCGGTCTGTACGGCAGCCTCCTGTGTGGACATATTGAGAGTTGCAATAGGTCCGGATACCACCATTGGCAATGCCAGTCCGGTGCTATCGGGATCATCTTCATCCTGGATCGAATGAGCTTGGTCACCACCTTCGGGATGAGAGGAAGGGGAGGAAAGGCATATGCAAATGTTCCAGACCAGTAGATCAAAAGAGCATTCCCACTCGTTCCTGGCCGGTAAAATCTGGACGCGAAGGTGTGGCATTTCTTGTGTAGATCGTCTGCAAAGAGGTTGATGGGAGTGCGACCACATTGCCGGAAGATGTCTGTCACCACGTCGTCGTTGAGCACCCAGTCTTGTTCTTCAAAGTGTCGACAGAGAGAGTCTACCCGCACATTTTATTCTCCTGGCAGGTGTACTGCTGTGATCAAGAGATTCCTTGCCAGAAGCCAGTGCCAGATCGCTTGTGATTCCAAGGACAGTGGGCGAGAGTGAGTTCCACCTTGTTTGTAATACACGGTGGGTGTATTGTCCGTTTGAATCAGAATCGAGTGACTGAATTGATGGATGGAAAGCCTTGAGAGCTAGATGAACTGCCTGCTGCTCCAACATGTTTATGTGGTAGGTCTGCTCCTTGCTCAACCATCTGCCCTGAGTTTGAAGACAACCCAAGTGCGCCCCCCATCCCTGGAGAGATGTATCCGTGATCAGGGATTGCTGTGGAAGAGACTGGTGGAAGGACACTTCCACCAGAAGATTTTTCGGTTGAGTCCACCAAATCATGGATGACTTTGCCGCTTGGGAGAGGAGATCCTCCCAATGTTTTGAGGATTGGTCCCATTTGTCTTCCAGATCTTGTTGCAGCGGTCTCATTTTCAATCTGGAGTTGGAAATGAGAAATAAGCAAGAGGCCATCGACCCTAGGTTGGTGCACATGAAGCAGAGTTGCATTTCTGTTTCATCAATAACAGTCATCCCTCCGAAGGAAACACTTTTCCTAAACCGGAGTCTATGGTGGCACCCAGATAATGTAGAGTTTGAGTGGGCTGTTGGACAGATTTGTCCAGGTTCACGTGAAGGCCTAAACGGTGAAGTAGATTTAGACAAACTCGAAAATGTTCCTTCACCATCTGTGGAGACGAACCCTTCAACAGCCAATTGTCTAGGTACGGGTACACAAAGAGGCCTTGATGATGCAGAGCTGCGGCTACCACCGCGATGCACTTTGTGAATAACCTCAGCGCTGATTTTAGGACGAACGGTAAGACTCAGAATTGGTAATGTTTGGAGCCCACCATGAACCTCAGGAACTTGCGATGACGTGGAGCAATTGGTATGTGGAAGTACGCATCTTGGAGGTCTATCGAACACATCCAATCCCCCTTTTGTAGGAGCGGATATATTTGATGTAGCGCCAACATGCAAAACTTCTCTCCGAATGACCTTGTTCAGAGATCGCAGATCCAGGATAGGTCTGCATCTGTGCAGTTGGTCTTTCTTCGGTACCAGAAAGTACCTGGAAAAGACTCCCTTTCCTCTTTGAGCCGGAGGAACTTCTTCTACGGCCAATTTCTGGAGGGGGACAGACACCTCCTGACTTAGCAATTTTAGTTGGTGGGGATGTGACTTTAGTGGAGGAATGTTCTTTGGTGGTGCACTGAAAAGTAGTGTGTATCCATTGTTCAGTATATTTAGCACCCATTGATCTTTTGTTATGTTGCACCACTACCACATGATTCAAAATACTTCCTCCCACTTGAGTGGGCAACAGCGCTAGAGGAAGCAGAAGATCACTGCTTCCCTGAAGTATTGGCTGCGCCGGAGGATTGTTGATGTTGTCCTCCTCTGCAGCTTTGAAATTGAGACCTGGATTGCTGGTTCTGCTTCTGCTGCCATTGAGGGGTTTGAACCCTCTGTTGGTAGTTTTTGCGATTGTAAGGCCGGTATCTTCGTCTGAATTTTTTTTTCTTATCTAGGCCTACCACCTTCAGTGTATCCAGCTCAGCCTTCATCCTTGCCATTTCTTCATCGGTGTGGGAAATACAAAGATGTTCCAGAGAATGGAAGATTTAAAATCCGATGTTGAGACTCCGGCTTTAAAGCCGTTAGGCGCAGCCATGAAGACCTTCGTGCACAAATGCCATGTGCATATGAATGTGCAGCCAAAGAAGCCCCGTCCGCTGCAGTACTAATCACCCGATTACAAACCAGCGCTCCTTCTTGGAGAATCTCTGCAAAATCTTGTCTGTCCTCTTGTGGCAGCTTTTCTTTAAAACGCTCCAAAGAATCCCATAAGGACCTGTCGTAGCGTCCTAACAGGGCAGCAGCAATTGATACCTTCAAGGAAGATGCTGCGGATCCGCAAACCTTTCTCCCCCAAGAGTCCTGGGCTCAACTGTCCTTGTCTGGAGGGACAGCGGATGAAGTAGCGACTGCATGAGTTTTCTTTGCTGCCGCGATGAACAGAGTCCAGTGGGGGATCGGACTTTAAAAATAAAGGATCCAAAGCCGCAGGCTTATATTTTTTCTGAATCCTCGCTGGGGCAGCTTTAATCGAGGATGGGGTGAGAAAAAAGTCTATCACTGGTTCGATAAGACCCAGGAAGCAGTGCGAGCAAAGGTCTGGACGTAGACCGTTGATGAAGAGTCTAGAATATGATAGAGGTGGAAGCCTGCGGAGCCGACATATCTATGTTCAGATTCAGTGCTTCTCTAGCGAGGAGATCGTGAAAAGTATTGATGTCATCGATAGGTGACACTCTAGAAGGAGGGCCATCCGTAAGGGTAGGTGAATAGTCCCTTTTTGAAGAGTGAGATGACGAAGACCAAGACGGTGAGCATGAGATGGTCTATGCTCCGGAGATTTGTCCTGACGATCCCTGGTCCGAGCAACAGGTGATCTGTCCACCTCCTGTACTAAACGTTCCAACGGGGATCGTGTAGTGGACTGGAATAGTCCAAAGGCCATCTAGCTTGCCCAGGAGCATCTTTCTGCCAATGGCTGATCGGAAGGAGCCATCTTGGTGACAGATGTACTGAAGGAGACCTTTGCCTTCTTGGTGACGTTGGCCTTGGTGATTGTCGTGCCTCTGGAGACGGAGAAGAACATCTCATCAAAATAACATGAGAGCTTGCTGCTGAAGGCGATGACTCCATGCGGCCTCTAGAGGTTGAACGATGCCTGGAGGAGCAATGCGACGTCGAAGGGGAATGCCTTGACGTCGAACGACTATATGTAAGCAGCACCGGCGAGTCTTGAGAGGGATCTTCTCCTCAACATCGACCTCTCTCCCCGCTTCAACGTCGAATGTCTTGACGTTGAAGCAATAAACCTCATCGACCTCGTCCTTGAAGCACAGCGTCTGGGAGAAGTTAAAGTGTGAATCGATGGAGACCGCAGTCGAACGCCATCTGGAATACTTGACTTTGGGTCCCGACGATGAATCTTTCTTCGCCGATGAAAAAGATCTGGTCCTCGATGTTGAACGCCACCTGGTCAGCGTCAACAGGGGAGTCTACTTCGACGTCAAATGCCTTGTACCTGGCGGCGACGATGCCTGTCTCGACATTGACCGCCGCCTGGTTGACGGCAACGGAGACACCCGCTTCTGCGCAGATCGCCGCTCTACTGGCGACGGTGCAGCATGTCTCGACGTCGAATGCCGCACTGGTGGCGACGACGATCTAACTTTCGACGTTGTGCGAGCCCGCACCAACGGAGATCTACTCCTCGACGCCGATCGTCACCGGGTTGACGATGGCAGAGGGTGTGACGTATCTGCCGTCTTCGACGACGACCGGTGTTCGACGGTGAGCCCGCCGTCAATGGTCTTCTGGTCGACGTCTTCGCTGCCGGTGAAGGTATTTTCAGCTCCGATCCCGACACGGAGGGAGAGCAATCTGAAACTTACTTCTGGATGACGATCTTGCTCTCTCCTTTCTTTTCTTCACCGGAGAGCTGCCTCTAGAAGGAGCTTTACCCTTCTCAGTCAGCCCATAAACATAAATTCTCTGTCTTTCAGAGTACACCTGGACAGGGGCTGACAATGTTTGCAAGTCTTAGGATCATGATCCTCAGGAAGGCACAGGATACAGACAGAATGAGAATCTGATCTAGCCTTTTTGCCACAGGAAGGGCAAGAGTCAAAGAGATGGCATTTCTGAGTGGAAAAATGCGCCTCATTCTTTCAAAAAAAGTAGAAATCTACTTTAAGAGCCAAAAGATGTCAAAGTAAGTAGGTTTTGGCCAAAAAATAGTAGATATTTTCTGACAGAAAAAGCAAGAGCTGAAGTAACCAGGGTCCTGTCACCCCTGAGGCATGATGGGAAGCTAGGGGTCATGGCTGCCTTAAAGGCACGGTGCCAGTTTATTCCTATGTGTTTCTAGGAGGTTAGCTTTTCAGCTTTTCACACTGAGTGTTTTCTGCAATGCAGCCTGCGAGCTGGCAATGCGGTCATTCCTCTTTGCAGGATTATGCTTTTTCTCTGCTACACATTAAAGCAGTTCAAATGCTCTTTGTTTTCTTCACTGTTTAGTGTTGAATGTATATATGTGTGCAAAGGAAATTCTCGTAGCATTGCTCAGCTCTTATGTATGGACGGCTGCATTTGTGATTTTATAATAGATATATATATGTTTCTCACATATGTATGTATTGTTTCCGGGGTCCCCGTGCATGGGTGGGAATATATTCATATGCTTATGACTATTGATGAGCATCCCCTGGAAGAGAAGTGTCCAGGCCGTTAGCCTCACCCAGATCCTTACACCAGTCCACATTCTGTTCATCATGGGGCTGGGATTCTAAAGGGTCCAGGGACCACTCCCAGTCTTCTCAGAAGCCCAGCTAAGGAAAATAAGTCTCAGGCTCTGATCTGGGACACAAAGCTCCAATCAGCATCTGCGCTAGGCGACTGCCCTTTGGAATGGAGTTGGGGATGATTGGGGGACGGCAACAGTGTGTGTGTGTTGGGGGAGCCAGGGGTTGGGGGAAGAATCGGCAATGGGACCAGGTAAGGTCGCGATGGCTGGACCTGTGCCAATCCAAATCCAGGAATGAATCCATGGGGCCCCACTGGAGCCGGGGCTGAGCTGCCAGTGCGGAACCAGAGAAGGGCCCCGCAGGGCCCAAAAACATGTCTGGAACGGATCACCCAAATATGAGGTGCCTAGCTTCATAGAACTCTTTACTGGGCGGTGGTCAGCCCAGCCTTTGGAAATTCTGGAAGGCACGGAGTCAGCCCAGGTGCAGGTTCTGGGGAATGAGCCCTAGAACAACAAGGCTCCCTCATCTCATCAACACACGAACAAGGAGAAGTCGAAGAATGCTTAGACTTCTTACTCTTCTTCCTATGCTTCCTACCTAAATGTCTAGACGACTACGAGCGGACCAATTTCGGGACCTTCCCATCAACCAGGAGCTTGACCGCCGCGAAGTCGCATGCCGGGCAACTAACAGCTTCAGGAACCGCTCCCTCAGAGCCTTCAGATCCATGGCCCGGCAAACAGAGCATGCCTTGGTGTCTTTGTCACACTCCAAACACCCAAGGCAAACTAGGTGCGGGTTCGTCGCCGACAATGGCTGGTGACAGGCGCCGCAGGGCTAAAAATCAGACTTGTGCAAGGACATCCTTGACACACAGGAGGCAAACCTCAAAAGAAGTCGACAAAACGTTGAAAAAGGCCTGTCAAAAAGTGACAGGTGTAGCTCTTTTCTGGATAAGCACTGGCTGGCGCAAAAAACTGATGTCAGCAGGCAAGGGCAGCACCTATAAGGTATCAACGCCATTTCTGGAGCAGCCTACAGACGCGGGGCTGATAGACGCCACCTACGGGTGCGCAGGTGTTGGACTGGAAAAAATGCTTTTGCTGAATTCTTTATGCACTGTACAACTTAAGTTAGTATTCGCAGCGCCATTTTGTATTTAGCTGCCATTTTGAGCAATGATCAAAACTAACTTCTGTCTCATTTTGTGTCTACCTCACCGAAAAGCTGCTGCCAATGTATTCTCTGTGCGCGTATTTCTCCAAGTCTGAGTTTTGCTGTGCTAATGAATAGACCGTTCTTATTATCGCACACCTTTCTGAGTAGATAGGCCTGCTCCCATCTCTCAGAGTGGCGAGAGCCGGCAGAGTAACCTTGACAGCAAGATAATGTGTGCCTGGTCCCAGGACTACAACCCATCCTTTTGTATCTCCTTTGTTCACCAGCTACAAACTGGAAAATTCCAGTCTAGGCATGTCTTTAGGGGTATTGGAAATGTACTTTATGCATTGCTATGTTGACTGAAGTCAGTCCCTCTGCAGCAATATAAGGAGGCTGGTCAGACCGGACTCTACTCGAGTGTACTTTCAATAAATGTCTTTGGTTTGTATTCTCTGTCTTACCGACTCTTCATTTGTATGGAAGACAGAGGTGGTCGCGAGTGACCTGAGTGACCCTAATCTGGTCACTTCCTTCAGTTGGTGCCCGAACAGGGACTCCATCGGATGACCCATCCTTGCCTGTGGACGGGTGAGGAGGGCAGGCCACTTCGGGTCGGACGGGCGGACCGTGGATCCCTGCACAAGAGAGTCTTTTACGCACATCTGCCCCGTCTGTCTGAGCGGACGGTCCCTCATCCAGTGATCATCCGCACTGGGGTCCTGATAGGTGAAACTCTTGGATCTGACCGTGTGGTCTGAACACTTGGCAGTGGAGAATAACTGTGTTTGAGCTGTGTGCACCAGGTGAGTTTGCTTTGGTTCTTTGTGGATATGGCACCATTTTGATTTGTTCTGCTGATGCTCGATTGGAAGAAAGTCAGCCAGCGCCTCCCGAAGGCACCCCAAATTTACATGTATGTAAAACATGACCTTGGCCGTAGTAAGTTTAGGACATTATGGCACAAGTATACGAGGGACAATGCAGAGTTGCAGTGGCCCTTGACTGGCTTCTTTTGATGAACAGAACATTTTCTACAGGATAAATTGTTTGCGAAAAGATGTTGGCAGTCTATTTTTGATTACCTCAGAACGTGGCAAAAGGAAGCTAAACAGACGAATGAAAGGAGAGAAAGAGGCCCAGAAGGGGAGAATGCAAACATTGAGTCAGAAAGCCATAACGCATGATAGCGAGAAAACAGAAAAGGGGATGAGTGTGCCGATAGGAAGTTTAGATTGCAATGTGAAAAGTCTTATGTTGCCCGACAAGAGAATGATACTTTTGTGGAGGAATTGTTGGATGCTCGACCCCCGCCTCCTTATGTCCTGCAGAGGTTATACCCCGTACTTCCTCCGCAGCCCCAGCTACCCGGTTCTTCGGTCTATGTTTCTGTCTCTGCTACTGTAACTCCATCTGCCCTGGCCACGGCACCTCCTGTCCTTTCTTTGTCATCGCCGTCTGTGGCAACTATGACTGCTAACACTTCGGCAACGCCTGTTGCTTCGGTATCCCTTTCACCAGCTCTTACGCCCACGATACAGCCAGCAGCGACGTTATTGCCCGGTACCCCTGTTATCACTCCCACTGTTTTCCCCTATCCCCCGATGTTACAGAATCTTGAGACAACAGTACGTGGCCCTCAGGATAGGGACTGGATGAAATTCAAGGACAGGTTAGAACCAACGTTGATACAATCTGATGTGGGGGAAGCAGAAAAAAAGGTGGTGGCTAATCAAGCAGCTCTGTGGGTTCATAACCTCATTTACAATGTGGAGGATGTGTGGACTGTGATGAAAGATTGTGAGCTGTTTGTGCAGCAGAAGGCCCTTAAGCACATGTCGACTACTTTGATTGGACTGTGGGAACAGTGTTTTAATGATGTGACACCTCAAATTATGTATGATATTAGGGATCATGTATATGCTTCTGGTATGGCACCTGGCGAGGTTTTTAGGTCTCGCGCCTAGCATTGCAGCGCGAGACGTCCTGTAAGGGGGTTCTGGAAGCTGACCACACGCTCGTGCGTGTTGTTTAGCTTTCGCCGGCAGCCATTGGGTTTCATTTTACTTTTTTAAAAGGCACGCAATTGGGCAAAGGCGGGCGCATGTCCCGCATTTGCTCAGCCCATTCCTGTCGGTGTCTATTACGCACACCAAAGGCCATGTGGTTTCAATTATCGTTCCCAGGAACGGGCGCGATAATCGAAACCACATGGCCTTTCGCTGTGGCACGCGCACCACTCGCGGGTGTGTTTGTTTTGCCTTCACTGCCGCTGGTTCTGTGAAGCGGGTGGGCCAACGGCGTTCCTGCAGCTCCCTGCCCTGCATTAGTTCATGCTTTTTTGCACCCTGGTTGGATCGCAGGAAAGCTGGCTTGCACACTGCTGCGTGTGAGAGACTTGTGCCTTTTGTGGGTGGTCTCAACAGCTCCCACGTTCACTCGCTTCCTTGTGGAGCTGCCCGTTCGCCAAGCCAACCCTCCGAGAGGCCAGGCAGACTCACACGATATCACGCACACCTCTATCTAGGCACCACTTGGACCGTTGATTCAGGATCAATGCAACACAATTTGCTCCGTCCATGCCACGATGCTGCAGCACACTCCTGTGCCATACAACCGCCCGATGCTCTCCCTGCGGCTCGGCAAACAGCTCTGGTGCAGTACTGCTCCTGTGACGGAACCCCGAAGCCAACGGTGCATGATCAGCTCCACCAACGAGAAAGCAAGATCCAACGACGAGGTTCCAACAACAAGAGGTCAAGGTATGGCTGTCCTGCATTCTTGCCCCATTTCTTATCCTGGTTTATTCATATATGTGGTACTTAGTAGTGTCGCTTTCCCTAAATGTGGCTTTTAGTAGATTCTCTGTCCCTGGGTCTGGCTTTTTAGTGGAACCCCTGTCTGTGTCTGTCTTGGTAGCAGCGACGTCCCGCTGTGTGTGTCTCTGCGTTTACTCGATGGAGAGGCGGGTACGAAGACGATCACTAGCGAGGGAGGGGAATGTTGCAGGTTTGTCATGGTTACTAGACAGGGGTGGAGGGCTGTAGAGAGCCTTCGTGCCACTGTGCCCTTGAAGACCTGGTGCTCCCTCTCGTGTTGCCCTTTCATGACCTCCCAAGTGGCTCTACCTACCCAGCACCTGCCCTCTACCTAGGGGGGGATTCGGCAGTGCACCTCCCAGCCCCCACTGGGTTACGATAATCCTCTGATCTCTGCTGCCGTCTCCCCGGTGCTTCGGAGCTCTTGTTTCCACGGGAGTATCACAGGCCTCGGAAATTGTTCCTGTAATTAAATATGCAGAGAAAAAAAAAACTAGGCCAGCGCTCCACTCGGAGGAAGAAATATGCAAAGAGGCAGCAGCTGTTTCTCACCATAGAAACTGCCCCCAGCCTGCGCCCCCATGCTTAAAATTCCAGTATGGCCTTCCGCCATGCACCGGTACTCCACGGAGCTCCAGGGAGGGCGCACGCCGGTGCTGGTGTCTGTACTTTTGTGTTTGTGTGTGCAATCTCTGTGTGTAACCGTGTGTCAGTGTGACCATGTGTGTTTGCTAGTGTGACGGTTCTCTATGGGTCTATGTCCGATTGGTGCTTCAGTGGTTGATCTGTCGGCGGGAGTGAGTATTGGTGGAGGAGGTGTGCGGGAAGTCACAGTGCGTCTCTATGTAGATATTTGCGTTGTATGTGTGTGATGGATCTGTGTGTCATTTCTCTGCTATCCAGCTGTATTTGTGTGCACGTGTGAGTGTCCTTGATCTGTGTGTTTGAGGGCGTTTGAGTGTGTGAACGTGTCTGGACCTGTCTGGACCTGTCTGATCCACCTGTGTTTGATGTGTGCGTGTGGATCCCTGCATGTTCAATGAATCTGTACGTTTCTGTGGGATATCAGTGTGCGTGAGGGCATCTGTGCGTGTGTTCAGGTGTGTGGGAGATGGGCATTTGCGTGTCTATAAATCTGCTTGAGTGATAAATTCTTGATGAGAGGTAGTGTGCCTTGAGATATGCGCGTTTTTTTGTGGGTCTTTAGTGTGTGTGTTGGTGTGTACGTGGTGTGCCCATATGTCTCTACACGTTTGCTAGTGTCCACCCGCTTGTATTTGGGTGGAGAGGAAAAGAGACCGTCGTGGTTTGCTGCCTCGCCCATAGAAACGGACAGATGCGTCTCCTCGTAGCTCCCACCCTTGCAAGACCCCTGCTTTTGTGTTCGCGGCCTGGTGCTCACGATGAGACCTATGACGCAGGCACTATACTGCAATGATGGACTGGCACCCTGTTCTTAATTTGAACAGATGGTTTCCGGTGCTCAGCACCGGCACCTAATTGTCAACACCAGCGCTTGTGACAAACTGCCACAAAGTGGTGCTGTCTGGCTCATCTAGAGAGGTGACCAAACAACAGTTAATTATGTATTCAATATACATTAACAGTAACTATTGTCTGCTGCCCAAGCCATTCTTATAGCTTTGGGGGCCTGAAATAGTCCGGATTGTTACGCTTTTAGAAGTGTGATGGTTAGTAGTTGTGTTGTTACTACCATTGGCAGCACTGGCATGGGGAATGTGTGGTGCAAGCTGCAGTGGCCTCCTGACGAGAGCCCTAGCACTTATTCTTTTTCAAATTAAGCACTGCAAGCACCCTCTAGATATATTAGGGCATGGGCTTCGGGCAACCAGCAGCCCATTTGCTTAATGCAGTTTCGGACCGAACCGGTCCTCAGTGTGCTTGTGGCTACAATGTATAGTAGAGGCCGGATGGTATTCAACACCTGCCCTGGGCACCACATGATTCTTATTCAACCGAAAACGTACCCAATTTGAGCTCTTTCACTTCTTACACCCTTTAAATTGTGGACCCTCGGTCGCCTCAAAAACCTACAGACAGCTCAAATAGTCATTTGGGAAAGTAGGAGTCGTATTTATTTACAAAGGGCATTTGGGTAAGTTTGGCATCCACATTGTGCCAGCTACCTTCTGACAAGATAATCTAAGCTTGACATGAAACTTAAAAATTGACAAAATCAGTACAAAATATCTTCTTCAGAAATGTGTACAAGCAAAAAGCTTGAGCTCAGCATTGCCCCAGCCCAGAACCCATTTAGCGAGAGGTATAAATGCATAACAGGACTTGCTCACTGGCAACACTTGAAAGTGCTAGACTGAGGGGACACCCTTGTCATCGTGCTCCAGTGGCCATGCCGCCCTCAAACACCAACATTTTAGGATTGCTCCTGAGCAACCATCAGTAGATGCACGACCCATTTCTCTATTTGCCACCTGGGCTGTCTTGGTTGGAGAGACAAAGATCATAAGCATCCCCCTGTCATGTCATGTGACCCCAAAAACTGCCAAACCAGTCAGTGGCCCATGCTAACGGCAACATTGTCATGCATGGCATTTACACGTCAAACTGTGAGATGTAAAGTTCTCCAAAAATCTTAAAAATAAACTAGAGCAATACTAAATCGACCTCCTACCGCCAAAAACCAAATAAAAAAAATAGGCCATTAACTTTTAAGTACAGAGTTAACAAACACCTTATCACCTGAAAGGCGGTATTTTTAACGATAGGATGGGGGGAGGGGGGGTCAGTCATGGCAGCCCTCAGGTACTGGGGGCGTCCGAGGGGCAGGAAAGGGGGTGTTTTTGGATACCGTGACTTTAGCCTCATTAATCCATATTCACTTTGAATTTTTTAAGTCGCAATTTTGTTTTGTTAATTTATAGCACTTGAAATGAGCACTTACCGAAGGGTCCTCGCGGTGCCTTCCTCTCCCCCTCTTGCCGTCTCGGAGCCTTCCTCTCCCCCTGTTGCTCAGGAGCATTGTGATTCCCTTCCTGGGCTGAAGCTCCATTCAGTGCCGCTACAGGAGAGTGCCCTCTGTGTTCGGCAGGGCACAGGCCCATCTCAGTGGCTCCCATGTGGAAAGGTCTTCTCCTAACTCTGCTACCGTCCCGCTGGAGGTGCGGTAAGTCAGGTGGTGCAACTGCAGAGAAGACAGGATAGTGTCCACTTCTCCTGCTCTGCCGCTGCCAGCTGCTCACCCATCTCTTTCTTTCTCTTCCGCCCTCTCTTTCTCGCTCCCCCTCACTTGCTGTAAATAGGTCTCGCATTATTAAAGTTTGAGCTATTGGTCTTGCATTATTTAGCAATGCCAATAGCTCAAACATTAATAATGAGAGACCTATTGCATTGCAAATGCTGGTTAGTAATGTCACGACACTGGTCGCTTATCGAAATAAGACTGCTTGAAAAGAGCCCAAAGACGGTATCCCGGTTTCCGATGAGGGAATTGCATCCCATTTATCACCCTTAAATACCTGAGCTGTGGGATCAGCACGATACTGTTACTAGACCACGGGTGGAGGCCCGGTTCCAAGATCAATAGGTTTATACTCCATGGAAAAGGAGTGAGGTTTTGTCCCTTAAAACTCAGCTACCTGACTTTAGGAAAAATCCCATTGCATATTATATAGAATTGACTGAGGCTGCGCTATCGACAGTCATGACGCTTGCGGATATTGAATTGTTCTTTGGTTTACTGGTGCCCGTTGATATCTGGCGGCAGGTGCACACCCAGGACCACGTTGTGGAATTGGGTGGGACCTGGGCTCGGATTAAGGCATGGGACCAAGAAAGGAAGCCTGGTGAGGAGCCTAAGGCAGAGATACTAGCTTTGCCTGGTCGAATTATTACGTATATGCACACTCATTCCACCGAGAAGGGTATATTGGGACAAGTTAACGGCATGTCGTCAGAAGAAAGATGTGTGTGACTTTTTCACTCGTTTTGAAGGGGTATTTTGGGATTTTAGCAGACAGGATTTGTTGGTGGAGGGAGGCGTCCAATTGTTTGTCAATAGATTTGTTACCAACTTGCATCCTGAGATTGCGACTAGGTTGCAGGCTTTTAAGAGTACCTGGACTACTTCCTCCCCTTCTGTAATATTGAGTATGGCGCAGTATTATGAGCACAGGGAGAATGAGGAGATGGAGAAGGTGGTGAAAAAGAATAATGAATTGAAGAAGAAGGTGTTGGTAGAGGACGAGGTGGTTCGGACTGGCAGCTTCCGCGGACCAGCCAGAATGCTACGCCTGTAGGGCCAAACCAGTGTGCGTATTTTAAGGAGGAGGGACACTGGCGTAGGGAGTGTTCAGTGTTGTTGCAGAAAGACGCGGCCCCAATAGAGGACGAATCTCTCGTGGCCAGGGATGTGGAGCTAGTGGACAGGACGTAGCCCAGCCTGGTGCTGCCTCACAGGATCGTCCAAACAGTAACTATTTCGATGGCAGCCGGGGTGGTCAGTACTATCACGACGATTCTGATATGGACTAGGTGACAGGGATGTCCCACAGCTAGGACAGCCAGAGACGGGGTGAGGGACCAGTTCAGAAACCTGTAGATCAGCGAAGTCCTCTTGTTACAGCAGATTTACATGGCTCGGCTATGGAATTTTTGGTGGATACAGGTGCAATGAATAGCTCTATTTCCCGTTAACTGGTCCCCGGGGCAGCTCTGTCTGGCCACAATAATGTTTTGGTAGGCTTTTCTGGTGTACCGGTTGTAAGTCCCATCTCCAAGCCTCTTACGCTGACTATAGGTCCTTTCACTGTGGATTCACCATTTCTGTTGACATCTAATTGCGGAGAAAACTTGATGGGCTTGGATTTATTAAAGAAGTTGCATGCTACCATTTATTGTCCCCTGGAAGGTGTTTATAGGACAATGGGTCCCAATGTAACAAGCACTAAACAGTGCCTGTCCAAAGCTGAGCCACTTCCCGTTGAATTTAAGGATGTGCCACACACGTTGTGGGCAACAGGTAACACGGACGTAGGACTATTGCAGATACCCCCTCTCTTGATCAAAATTAAAGACAATGCTATTTTGCCTCGTATTTCCCAGTATAAAATACCGCAAGCAGGGGAATAAGCCTTGTTGCAAATAATACAGGATTTGATTAAGTCAGGAGTCGTTTAAGAGACAACAGCTAATGTGTGTAATAGTCCTATTCTTAAGAGGGCACCTTTGGGTTACTCTGATGATAATGTTGATGTTTATCGCTTTGTGATTGACTTGCGCGAGATTAACAATATAGTAGTTCCCCAGTTTCTGGTGGTTCCTGACATTACTGCTCTCTTGAGGAGGATTCCTTCTACTGCCAAATTCTTTTCTGTCATTGATCTCAAAAACGCATTCTTTAGCATTCCAATAGACTCAGAGAGCAGGTACTTGTTCGGTTTTACACTAGCTGGTAGGAGCTTTAGATTCTGTCGAGCTCCTCAGGGCTATACTGAGAGCCCTAGTATATATAGTCAAGCTTTAAAAGCCCAACTGGACTCCCTTACGCTTCCCTCAGGTAATGTATAACTCCAATATATGTAGACAACCTTCTCATTGCTTCTGACACTGAAAAGGGTTGCAAAGACAGTACGGTTAAATTATTGCAGCATTAGGCTCGACATGGACATAAAGTGTCCCTTTTCAAATTTCAATATTGTCGACAGGAGGTCACCCACTGTCAAAGGAGGGTAGGCGATTGAGCTTTGAACGCATCAGTACCACTGTTAAAAAGCCTCTCCCAAAAACTCAGAGGGAGGTGTGTGCTTTCTTTGGCATTACTTCCTATTTTCGTCAGTGGCTCCATAACTACTCGCTATTAAGCCCCTGCTAGCACTAACCACTAAAGATGTGCATGAATTCTTGCCCTGGACGCATGAATGCCAGTTGTCTTTTAAGCAATTAAAAGTCGCGCTGTGCTCGGTACATCTGATTACATGAAGCCGTTGGTGCTGTACATACACGAAACGGCTGGCTGTGCGCTCTGTTATGACACAGGCTTTTGGAGGTAAGTAACGGCCGTGTGCTTACTTTTCTGCTATCTTGGACCCTGTCGCAAGAGCCCTCCCAAACTGTCAAGAGCGGTTGCAGCTTTGGCCGTCTCTATAAGCTGGGCTCGTACTGGATACTGACCTCACAGTTGAGGTACCCCATCCTGTGGATACCCTTTTGAATAAGACTAAGACGCAGCACCTCTCCAGTGCGCGGTTATAAGCTAACTTTTTTTGCACCACATGTTACGATCAAAAGATGTGCCACTCTGAACCCAGCCACGTTACTAACCCTCCCTTCTGAGAGTGAGGAAATTGACATACATGATTGTATCTTCCGGACAGAGGAAGAGACGAAAGGACGGGTAGACATGACTGATTTTCCCTTATCTGACCCCCAATGGGAGCTATAGGTCAATGGCTCTTGTTTTAAGTTATTAGATGGCACTACAACTGCTGCATATGCGATCACAACACTGCACACCGTAGTTGAGATGTCACGAGTTCCCCATCAGTCTGCCAAAGCAGCAGAACTTGTTGCCCTTATATGAGCCTGTGAGTTGAGGGAGAGACTGGCTGTCAATATCTATACTGACAGTCAATACGCATTTGGAGTCGCCCATAATTTTGGACGGCTCTGGGAAGAGAGGGGATTTCTCACTTCGCAAGGGGTGAAGATACAACATAGCCCCCTTATACATAGGCTTTGCCGGCTTTGACACTCCAAGAAATTTGTGATAGCGAAGTGCCCAAAGAACAAGTTACTTACCTTCGGTAACGATAAATCTGTAAGAAACATTAGTTAGATTCCTCACCTTACAATATCCCCAGGCGTCAGGCTGGATCCGGAAAGATTTTATCAGCAATACCCTTGCGCGTCGCTATGCGTCGTCTGCGGCTCCGCGTCCGTCGTCTGCGTCGGGATGACGTCTGAGCACTTGGACGCCGCCCTCGCGCGCTGACGTCAGTTCTTTTTTCCTCGCCAGACAGCGCCGATCCGGGAAGAGCATACCCGTTTTGTCATTTTTTGACTAAACTTTTTGAACTCTTTTGGTTCTATTCTCGTCGACATCGACTCTGGTGCCGTCAGGGATGCCTGGCTTTAAAGCTTGTGACTCCTGTCACCGACTGATGTCGGTCACGGACCACCACCGCCGGTGCCTCTATTGCCTTGGGGCCGACCACGATGCAGAGTCGTGCTTCGACTGCCGGGCCTTGACTTCGAAGGCTAGGCGGGAGCGGTCCCGCAAGCTACTCGAGTTCTGGCAGTCGGCTCTGCGCCGTTTAAGGTCCCGGTCGAGGGACCGGTCGTGGAGCCGCAGCCACCACCGATTGTCAGGGTCCACGTCTTCGAGATCCGGTAAGTCGAAGCATAGCAAGAAGTCAAAGGAGCGACATCGCTCTTCGGGCTCCCCTCGCCGGTTGCACGACTCGGCCGAGGGTTCGGGTGGCACCACCCGAGCGGCTCCATCGGAGCCGCGGGGGTCACGTCCGTCCCCATACCCTCCGGTCCATGGGACTGACGCGACTCCGGCGGAGGTCAGTGCCTTCCTCATGGCCATGAGGAGTCTGGCTCCTCCGTCTAAGAAATTAGTGATAGTGAAGTGCCCAAAAGGCAATTACTGACTATGTGGGTAAAGGGAGTGCATTCGCAGATCAGACAGCTAAGGAGGCAGCCCGAACAAAGATGAAAAAGATGTCTGTAGCAGGTCCTGCTAGGTGGGTGCCCGAGGTTACCATGTTTGAGGATACACTGGAAACCGTCAAGGAGATACAGAGTGACGCAACTATTGAGGAGTTAGCGGTATGGCAGGAAAGCACTGCATGTTTAGATGAAGATGGGTGTGGACTGATAAGTCAGGAAAATAGAGATGGATGCTGCCAGATGCATATGTACACCCCATAGTCACCATGGCGCACCTATCTCCTATCAGTGCTAAAGGCATTTGTAAGTTGTTAGATCCTGTATGGTAAAATGATAACATCTCGAAGGCAGCCGCCCATTTGGTCAAATATTGTATGGTGTGTATGATACACAATCCTGGAAAGGGTACCCCTACGCCACCTGGCAATTTCGCACCCCCTACTTTCCCTTTTGAGGTCCTCCAATTAGATTACATAGAGATGGATCGAGTCAACAACTTGAAATGTGTTGGTGGTTGTTTGTGCGTTCAGTAAATGGGTTGAGGCTTACGCCACTAAAGAAAGCCGCACTAGCGACTGCGAAAGTACTCCTGAAGGAGTTTTTTCCTTGCTTCGGCTTACCCAGTTTGATTTGGAGTGACAATGGAAGTCACTTCAATGCTAAAGTGATACAGTTGGTGTGTGAGGGACTACATATCAAACTGAAATTTCATTCTGCAAATCACCCCCAGTCAGCAGGTACAATGGTACTTTCAAACTGAAATTGGCAAAGATTCTGGAGAGCACAGGGTTACAGTGGCCAGATGCTTTACCATTAGCCCTTTTGCCTACAAGAGCGACAACCCATTCTAGGACAGGATTGTTTGGGAGCTCGGCACACGTTTGGGGCGTGAGAATGATGCATGTTGAATGTGGCAGTGCCCCCTGAGGTCAGGGCCATTCAGGAGCCCTGTTCTACTGGCCCATCTGTGCGTGAGTCCCAGTCCATTAGCCCCTCTGTGCCTGAGCCCCTCTTTCCTGCCCCCTCTGTGCCTGGAACAGTTAGGTACAATTTGCGCCCACGACGGAGGAACAGTGCACCGGAGGAACAGTGCACCAAAGGAAAAGTAAGATTAGCAGGGATAGACTCGATAAGTCAGGCAACAGTAGCATAGGGAGAGGAAAGATTGGTGCATGGTTTGGTCACTGGACAGGATAGCCCGAAAGTGGGGGGTACTTTATCATGTACGATGTGGGATTTTCTTCAAAAGTTGGTTTGACAGCTCCACCGCCGGTGCTCCACAGCGCCAACGTTGATTAACAATAGGAGTCTGCCAGCAAGGCTCTAATAGACGCTGTGAACATTTGGCTTTTGCCCTTTGTTTTCTTGCATTCTTTCCCCCCTTGGTTCCACAATGTATCAGTTTGGCCGACCCATTACTCAGGAGGAACAGCCATTTGCAGCACCGCGTTTAGAGCGGAATGAGTCTAGTTGGTCTGGTTGCTCCACAAAGAGCAAAATAATTTTTGTAGTTATCGTTGTGCTTTTTGTAATAACAATACTTGGAGTAGCAATGGTTCCTGTGGGAGAAATACCCAGTACGTTCCCTGGTTGGTACAACGCCTGTTCCCCCCCCCCGAACACGTTTATTACTTTGGCCCCTCACAAAGGGGAACATTGCAAAACATATGTAGACTATGTATTTTTGCAAATGTTGCATCAGGCCCATGATATGTCTAACGCTACTAATTGCTGGATCTGTGGTTTACTCCGCTCAGTTACACATAAGAGGGATATCCTGATATCAATGCCATAATCCTATATGGGAAGTTGAGGGGTGGTTTGAACTGTTTACTATGGTGCATTATCACTTTCATTCTTCTGCTATGAATAGGACATCTGCTGACTCTTGCACAGTGGTAGAATATATACGTTTCCACCAAGGGTTTAATTCCACGGAGTCCGGAGGAAAAGTGACCCCGGGTACATTGTCCCCATCAGCTGTGTATGAATATATATGAGAAGGTAAAGAACGAAACCTGGCTTCAAAATGAAATATTCGATTTTCAAGGGTTCAATGCCACTGAATATTTTCGATCATTTAAAATACGTAATATTACGAAGGAAGAGGCAATGCCGGTATCAGTAGTCAACACAACAGCTGGTTTAGGTGTCCAGGGAATAGGTAAGGTTAAAGTAGGAGAGAGCAATTGCAATTACACCTATACATTAAGTACGATTAGTAGCCTGCCTTTGCTCCCACCACATAACGTGTATTTTGTTTGTGGGTCTCAAGCTTATGTTTGGCTTCCTAGGAGATGGTCAGGCACGTTACCTCTTTTCTTCTTCCTTCAGTGTATATAGCACCGTCCACTTACCATAAGGACTATCTATTGCAGCGTAGGAGTACATACCTGTCCTAAATCAGAAGGGTTATTAACACATAAGATCTAGATCAGACAGACACCACTTTGCAGCAGTTTACAGATGCTATGAAGGGTATTATACACTTTTGGGGCTGTATGTCCAATAGCCTTAACATTTGTCGGCTCACAAGAGTTGTAGAAAGGGTCATTAATACAACAGCTGGAATTTTGACAAATATTACAGCTGAGCTCCAGGCTACGAGGCTTGTTGCCTTACAAAACAGGATGGTGTTCGACGTCATCCTTGCTGATTGGGGCAGGGCTTGTCACATCATTGGCAGTAGTTGTTGCGTATACATACCCGACCACGCCCCTAATGTGTATGCTGCCGTACAGAAATTACATAGACTCATCTGACATACATCAGGAGAGTGGCACATGGACTTTCTCTGGATGGTTATGGGGCCTGCTGGCGTCCTGGGGGTGGAAGATCCTCATTTTAAATGGGTAAACCCATTGGAGGGTGATTAATGCATGAATTTACTGCAGGTCCCAGCATGCACCTCAAACAGGGGATAATTAACGTGCACACCGGAAGCAGCACACCGGAGGCAAACACTTGTTAATTTCTGTGCATGGGACAGTGCAGTGCACGCAATTCTTAAGCTGCTCAATTTGGCCTCTGAAGAAAGGGAAAACATTCCCTGAAACGAGTCAGGCTGGGGGACAGAAAGAAGGGATGAGAAGCTGCCTGCCTTTGGAAAATAAAGGATGTTTCCTACCTGCATTGGAGTGCGGCCTCGTATCTGGGGAAAACTTGGATATATATATATTCACTGAAAAAACCATAGGTTTCAGACATGTTATAGTTAGCGGAAATTTTACTGATAAAAAACCAATGAAATTCCCCCGTTATAGTTAGTGCAGGCAACTATAACTCACGCGACCGCAATCCTCTGCTGATGCTAATACTGTATTTAGACACTTATTTGCCCATGTCTTCTCCCATAAATTTTTAGCTATACATATATTACAAATATTTTTTTTTCATAAAGACACATATGTCATCAGCAGAAGATTGCGGTCGCGTGAGTTATAGTTGCCTGCACTAACTATAACGGGGGAATTTCATTGGTTTTTTATCAGGAAAATTTCCGCTAACTATAACATGTCTGAAACCTATGGTTTTTTCAGTGAATTTGCAAGGTTTTTTAAATGCTAATTCCCAACTATAACGTGTGTGAAACCTATGGTTTTTTCAGTGAATTTGTACGGTTTTTTAAATGCTAAGTTACTTTACGCCATTCGTGGCGTGCACGCCCACTTAACGCAGTTCGTTCCGTGCGCGCACGGTGCGCTTCGCGCACCGTGCGCGCACAGTGAGCACGCGGTGCGCTTCGCGCACCGCGCGCCCACTTTACGCAGTTAGTGCCGTACACGCAAGGTGGGCACGCAGTGCGCTACGCGCACCGCGTGCCCACGTTACGCACCGTGCGCACATGGAGGACATATTATGCGCTTCCTTGTGATAGGTAATCTGTTACATTTAATTTGTAAGTGATGACAATAATATGCCATGCACAGAGAGTGTTGTTTTTTTTTTATTAAAATTTTTAGCGTAAGCGCACCGTACGCGTACGGTAAGCGTAATCGGCGAAATTTTCAAAAAATAAAAATGTACCGTTTTTGGCCTTGGGGGATCTTTGAGGACTCAACTAACATGGCTATGTGCATGGGCGCTGTCTAAACAGCCCCTTTATATGTTTTTTGCCTTTGTTTACAGCCCCCCCCCTCAGAGTGCGAGAGAGAAAATGGCGGCCGCCGCTTCCTGGTTTCGACCGATTCGAATGTTTACTTAGATGTAACAGCCAATCAGAATCGCGCTCGCGCACGCCACCGTACGGTAAGCTTACGGTAAGCGTACCGTAAGCTGGCTCAGATATATATATTGATTTAAAGGCTATTTTCTCAGAATCTACTGAACAGATTTACACCAAACCTACAAAAGGCACTTCCTTGACCTCAGGACTACCTCTCTGCCAAATTTCTAGTAATTCTGTTCAGCCGTTCGGGCTGTAGCCCTGTCTAAAGGTCCTATGGAAAAATGCATGGGA
This sequence comes from Triturus cristatus, assembly GCF_964204655.1. Classification (NCBI taxonomy): domain Eukaryota; kingdom Metazoa; phylum Chordata; class Amphibia; order Caudata; family Salamandridae; genus Triturus; species Triturus cristatus. The sequence continues at coordinate 1,092,843,175 of NC_140580.1, forward strand.
AAAACGCCTTCTGGGACCCCCCTTTTATCTCAGCCCCCGCTTGACGAATCCCCCCCGAGACTTTCAGGGTAGGAGCGGAGCGTAGCGCCCCACCTATTTTGAGAAATTCGCGAGGATTCGTCGACCGGCGCCAAAGTTATTCAAAATAGAATGTTGCGGATTTCCTATGGAAACAGGGTCCTAACTATAACTACCTACTGTCGACCGCCAGTAGGTAATATATATATATATATATATATTTATATTATCTACTGGCGGTCGCCAGTAGATAGTTCTAGTTAGGACCGTGTATCCATAGGAAATCTGAAAATTCTATTTTGAATAACTTCGGCGCCGGTTGACGAATCCTCGCGAAATTTTCAAAACTAATGGGGCGCTCCGCTCAGCTCCTACCCTGAAAGTCTCGGGGTGATTCGTCAAGCAGGGGCCGAGAAAAAAGGGGGGTCCCAAAACACGTTTTCCCCATGCATAGGACCTTTAGTCGAAGGTACAGCCCGAACGGCTGAACAGAATTACTTGAAATTTGGCAGAGGGGTAGTCCTCAGGTCAGGGAAGTGCCTTTTGCATGTATGGAGTAAATCTGTTCAGTATTTCCTGAGAAAATTGCAGTTAAAGCACATAAATATCTATAGGCGCGCACGGTGCGCGCACCCTAACGTGCACAAGCGTAATGCTGATTGGTGGTTACATGTCCGTCAACGTTCGAATCGATCGAAATCAGGAAGTGTCGGCCGCCATTTTGTTTGTTGTGGGTGCGAGAGTGAAAAAAAGAGGTGGCGAACGTGAAAAGGGGGCAGGGTAGAGAGTTCTTGACTCCCTAGCCTTTGTCAGGGGGTCCCTAAAGGACCCCGAAGGGTGAAAAAACTTTTTTTTTTTTTGTTTTTTTTTTTTTTTTTTTTTTAAATCGCTGGGTGCGCGCATGGCGAAAAACCTTAAAAATAAATAAATTAAAAAAAACCATAACTTAGCATTTAAAAAATTTCACTCGTAAAAAACCAATGAAATTCCCCCGTTATAGTTAGGTCAGATAACTATAACTCGCGCGACCGCCACTCTATCACAAGGATGATGTCATGAGTGATGCCACTGACCATGTCATGAGTGATGTAATATGTGACGTCATGAGCACTGGATTGCGGGCGCGCAAGTCATAGTTACCTGACCTAACTATAACGGGGGAATTTCATTGGTTTTTTACGAGTGAAATGTCCACCTAACTATAACGTGTGAAACCTATGGTTTTTTAAGTGTATATATATATATATATATATATATATATATATATATATATATATATATATATATATATATATATATATATATATATATATATATATATATATAAAAATATACACATATTACCTACTGGCGGTCGCCAGTAGGTAGTTATAGTTAGGACCACGTTTCCATAGGAAATCCGCAACATTCTATTTTGAATAACTTTGGCGCCGGTCGACGAATCCTTGCGAATTTTTCAAAATAGGTGGGGCGCTCCGCTCCGCTCCTACCCTGAAAGTCTCGGGGGGATTCGTCAAGCGGGGGCTGAGATAAAAGGGGGGTCCCAAAACGCGTTTTTCCCATGCATTTTTCCATAGGACCTTTAGACACAGCTACAGCCCGAACGGCTGAACAGAATTACTAGAAATTTGGCAGAGAGGTAGTCCTCAGGTCAAGGAAGTGCCTTTTGTAGGTTTGGTGTAAATCTGTTCAGTAGATTATGAGAAAATAGCCTTTAAATCAATATATATATCTGTAAGCGCGCTCCGTGCGCGCTGGGTGCGCGCACCTCGCCGTGCGCGAGCGCAATTCTGATTGGTTGTTAGATCTTAGTAAACATTCGAATCGGTGGAAATCAGGAAGCGGCGGCCGCCATTTTGTCTATCGCATAAAGAGGGGGTGATAAACAAAGGGGGAGAACTTGAAAAGGGGGCAGAGTGGGTAGAAATTGACTCAGTAGGCATTGTAAGGGGGTCAAAGTAGGACCTTGTAGGGCAAAAAAAAAAAGATTTATATTTTGTTAAAAAATATCGCCGAGTGCGCGCACCCAGCGCGCACCCGGAAAAAAACTTTATTAAACAAATAAAAAAAAAATCGCATTTAAGTGTTTAGATATAAGGTGGCTCTAAAAAGAGCCCTTGTGTTTATTGTTTGTTTTTTGGTACCTAGTTAGTTCAGCTAACTATAACTCGCGCGCCCGCAATGCACTGCTGATGACGTCACATATTACATCACTCATGACATGGTCAGTGACATCACTGATGACATCTCAAATGACATCACTGATGACATCATCCAGTGAATCTCTGTTTTTCTGAAAATTAAATATGTTTTATATATGTATATCTCAAGGTCGATGGAAGAATAAACGGCACTAACTGCGTAAAGTGGGCGCGCGGTGCGCGAAGCGCACCGCGTGCTCACTGTGCGCGCACGGTGCGCGAAGCGCACCGTGCGCGCACGGAACGAACTGCGTTAAGTGGGCGCGCACGCCACGAATGGCGTAAAGTAACTTAGCATTTAAAAAACCGTACAAATTCACTGAAAAAACCATAGGTTTCACACACGTTATAGTTAGGAATTAGCATTTAAAAAACCTTGCAAATTCACTGAAAAAACCATAGGTTTCACACATGTTATAGTTAGCGGAAATTTTACTGATAAAAAACCAATGAAATTCCCCCGTTATAGTTAGAGCAGGCAACTATAACTCACGCGACCGCAATCTTCTGCTGATGACATATGTGTCTTTATGAGAAAAAAAATATTTGTAATATACGTATAGCTAAAAATGTATGGAAGAAGACATGGGCAAATAAGTGTCTAAATACAGTATTAGCATCAGCAGAGGATTGCGGTCGCGTGAGTTATAGTTGCCTGCACTAACTATAACAGGGGAATTTCATTGGTTTTTTATCAGTAAAATTTCCGCTAACTAGAACATGTGTGAAACCTATGGTTTTTTCAGTGAATATATATATATATATATATATATATATATATACATATACACATATACATGCATACATACACACACATAAATTGGTGACACCAGATTGTTGAAATAATTAGGAGCAATACAATGGGATGTCAGAGCATCCATCATGATGTTGACAACAATTATTGACAATCATAGTTGCTGGTCGCACATTGTCAGTTTTGGATACTCGCCCCGCATGGCCCTCTCACAGAAGGGTAACAGTATTTGGCGGTCAAATCAGAGTCTGCAGGTGAGCCATGCCCTACATCCCCGTGACAGGTTTTCAACATCTCAATAGTCTGTTACAATACTAACACAAAAATCTCAGCAAACAATAAAATAATGAAAATCTCTTCTCCCCCCCCCCCCCCCCTTCCCCTCAGGCATGTTGCTCAATCATCTACATCTCTGTGGAGTATAGTATCTAGTCATGCAAGGTATCAAGCTCAGTAATTCAAACAGGAGGAGATCCAAAGAGGGGAAGCCGTTATACAATACATGCTTTTAATCCCCCAGGCTACCTGCCCAGGTAGGACAATATTTCAACCCCCACGCACAGATCTCCTAATTCAAGGGGTGGATCATAATCATCAGACGGGTGCTTGAGCGAGTCTACTAGCACCACCAATGCTCTCGCCGTGTCCAGCATCTTTTCATTACCCAGTCTCTGGGCCATTTGCAATCGAAAAATCCCTTCACAGTCAGCCCATAGTATAAATTCCCGCAGCCACCTTGAAACACTAGGGGCACAGGTCGCCTTCCAGTGGCTGGTAATTTCTCGTTTAGCCAGGACTAACCCCAGGTCTATGAATTTGCTGGTAACTTTATTTCGGGAAATATGAGGAAACCAGTGTAGTAGGCAATATCCCGGGGTCAGTGTGCTGTATCTTTCCGTTATGTCTCCTAGCTTAGTCAATACCACCCTCCAGAACCCCTCCAATAATGGACACCCCCAGAACATATGTAAAAATTCGGCATTTTCTAACTTACACCGCGGGCAAGCTAAGATTAATACTCATTAATCTTAGGCAGGGTGAGATATGGTCTGTGGAGGCCAAAAAAGTGGATTAGTTGGAATCACGCATTTCTGGAACACTTCCATGCTCTTTCTTATAATGCTTCCCACGGCTTCTCATCTATGGGTATCCCAAGGTCTGTTTCCAATTTAATACGCAAACTCTCCAAGGGACACCTGACCTCCGGTGTGAGCCGCCTATAATGGCAAGTGACCGCCTTAATCGTCCCTGCCGCCGATACCACATACTGGCATGGCAAAGTCGTTGGCGGTTCCACCATCCCCTTCTTCCAATGCTTCCGAATGGCTGCCGTCAGTGCAGCATGTAAGGGAAAGTCCCTCCTAGGAACTTTGTATCTCTAATAAATCATTAAAGGGTAGAAGGGTATTTTCCTCGTAGAGGTCTCTGATAGTGGAGCTCCCCACCTCTTCCCAAATCCGCAATCCCTGCCAGTCTCCCCCATGTGGTAGTGCCTCGCAAACATGCAGCGGAATCCAAGGCGCATATGGGGGCCCCTGCTGGGATTTTCTACTAGCCCGGTTCAAACATTGGCGCATCGCCACAGTTCTCCCAGAGCCGCAGCAGCACGTGAGAGTTGACCCAGATCCGGGTCCGTATCCCCATGGCCCTGCCCATTTCGAAGCCTTCCCGCCATCCATGTCGTGAACCACTGCAGTTGAGCTGCATGATAGTAGGCCTCGAAGTCAGGCACTGCTAAGCCCCCTTCCTGCCTAGGTCTCATCATGGTGGTAAGCGCTACTCTGCGTCTTCCAGAGCCCCATAAAAATCCTGTGATCATGGTGTTAAGTTGATTAAAGAATTCCCGCGGGATCCATAGTGGTAGAGGGTCAAAGTAATAGAGCAAGCGCGGTAGAGTGACCATCTTTAGCAGCGCCATGCGTCTTGCTACTGATAGCGGGAGAGTTCCCCAAAATCCAAAATTACTCTTGGTGGTTCGTAATGCTCGTCCGACATTGCCTTCCAGTAAGTCTGAGGCTGTGTGATAAATACGTACTCCCAAATAAGTCAGGCATCTACTTTCCCATACCACATCTAAAGCACCCGGCGGGTCCTTTCTTCCACCCAAAACAGGGAAAAGACAAGTCTTATTCCAGTTGACCTTAAGGCCCGCCACTCTTCCCAGCCTGGCCAGCAGTCCCTAGCACCGTGCAAATAGTCTGCAGAGTTGGCGAGGAATATTAGGAGATCGTCTGCATATAATGGAATAAATTGGGATTGGCCAATCCCGTCCACTCCCCGGTAGTATCGCCCCGATCGTGCATGGACAGCCAGGGGTTCCACCGCAGTGCGAACAAGAGGGGAGACAGCGGACATCCCAGTCTGGTTTCCCTGCCCACAGCACAGGCCTCTGATATCACACCTCCCGTGCGCACCCTGGCAGTGGAGCTCTTGTACCGTATTGCAGTCCAGGTCAAGAATCCTTCTAGCCCAAAAGCCCTCAAAACTCGAAATTGACATGGCCATTCGACACTGTCGAAGTACTTCTCGATGTCAATCGACAAGATGCACTCCTCATCCCTGTCACGAGTGGGGGCGTCCAGCCGGAGCAGTAGGTGTATATTCATGGCCGTGTTCCGGGATGGAATAAAACCCGCCTGATCTATATGCACAAGCGGCGTCATGTGAATCATCAGACGGCCAGCTAAGATGCAACTTAATGTCTTGTAATCTAGGTTGAGCATGGCGAGGGGACGGTAGGCAGTGCGATCCCAGGCTTGTTTATCCCTCGTTGATACGGGCAAGCACCCCTCTCGCTTTGATGTATTGTAGAGGGCCAACAAACGGGGAGCCAAGACATCTACATATGTGGAGTAGAACTCAACCTGGAGTTCGTCCGTGCCAGGGGTTTTGTTTCTGGCTATGTGTTTTATGGCCCCCCTGATCTCACCTAGTTCAATGTCCCGACCTAGGGTCTCCGCATCGTCCGCATCAATTTGAGGAAGTTAAATGTCCAAGAATTCTTCCCCCCTCTAACACCATTGGGTCGAGTTGACTCGGATACAGGGTAGTATATTATTCAAAGAACTGTGCATTAATCGCTTGTTGCCCATAATGGGTCACACCATCCCTCCCCCGCAGTTCTAAGATAGTCATCGCGCTGGATTGGCCAGCCAAGCCAGCAACGCCCCAGATTTGTCCCTCTCAGCGTGGGCTCGGGCCGTATATGCCCTGTGGTCAAAGCATCTCAACCGTCCCACCTGGATCGCTAGTGCTTAACTGGCTTCCAGCAAATCTGCCCGTCTGTCCACTCTTCCCGGCCTAGCCCTTTCTACGCCCCAGAGCCGTTGTTCCGCTCTCTGTACATCGTTTAGGAGGGCCTTCCGTATGCCCACCACTTTGCCAATACATCGACCCCGTATGACTACTTTGAAAGCATCCCATTCAATGTGGGGGCGGGTAGCCGTGTTAGTATTATTCAGGAAATACTCCTTTATTGCAGTGCCTATTGTGGTTCGAAATACCTGGTCTTCTAATACCTCTGGACGAAGACGCCAGCTTGGAATTGTGGGTCTAGTCCGCACCCAGTTCAAGGATGTCAGTAGGGGATTGTCAGATATCGTCCTGGCTAAGTACTCGCTCAAGGTGATCCCTACATGTACATCTGGGGAGCAGAGAATGGAGTCCAATCGAACATGTAGCTCATGTAGAGCCGAAAAATAAGAGTAGTCCCTCTCCACCGGATGATGGGCTCTCCAAGTGTCTGTCAACCCCCAATGTCGTTGCCAATCTTGCCGGGCTTCTGCTACCCTGTGTGTAGGAGCGTCAGGGAGTGGTGGGTGTGACCGGTCTAGGTTTACATCGATAATGCTATTGAAATACCCCCCCAGGAGCACCGATCCAGTCAGAACCTGCGCTAATGTCTGAGAGTTGAGCGAAGAATGCGGGCTGATCAACGTTAGGGGCGTATATACTCCCTACAGTTATGTCCCGGCCATCCAGGCGCACCACCACAAATCTGCCCTCAGGGTCAATTATTTGTCTAACACATTGAAAGGGGACTCCCGCCTGCACCCATATTAGGGTCCCCCTAGCAAAAGCTGAGTACGTCGTGTGGAACACCTGCCCTCTCCAGCGGCACTGAAGTGCTGTCCCTTCTTTCTGCGTTAAGTGGGTTTCTTGTAATAATGCAATTTGCACCCCTCTTACCAGATAAGCACAGATTTTGTGTCGTCGACTTATGGTGTGCATCCCCCTAACATTCCAGGTCATGCACTTGATACAGACGGAGGAACCCATAGTACAATCTCCAATCCCTCCCGGTGTAACTCTCCTATAGAGACATGCTTGACCCCGAACCAGTTTTCCCCAACAATAAAAACAACCCAACTCCCGCTCCCCAGGACAGGCTCACACAAACAGGTCCCCATCCAAACTAAAGCACTTAAACAGTGAATCATGGAAGTGGCAGAACGTGCTCCGTTAGCATTGGACCCAGAACCCCTCCCCCCGCAGTCATAGAACACTCGGTAAGCCCCCATAGTACTAGTGCCCTCCAGCAATTCACAAACTGAACCTCTAGGACCCAGGGCCATCATTAATCAACAGGCAATCCTCTACCCATAAGAACTGTGGTCTGATCAGCCGAACAGACCATCTGCTGTTTGTGGTATAACGTCCGGAAGTTCAGTGTCAGAGAGCCCATGGACACTGCTCGATCTCGAGCTCTCAGATCTATCTCGTTCGGGATCTGTGGTATTGCTGGTCGGGCTTGCATCTCCATGGCTAATGTCCGCCACCGCTTGCACTGCCCTATCTCGTTCCTGGCGCCTTCCTGCAGGCAAAGGGGCCCTCTGAGGAGGCGAAGAAGAGGTCGACTGCCGTCGGGTAGTGTCTAAGTGCAGGGAGCATGATCCGTTGCCGCGCTGAGTGTCCAGCAGTCACTCTAAGGCGGGCCAGGAACAACATGGGATAGGGGAGATGAAGCTGCCGCAACTTTCGCTTAACAGCCAGAAAGGAAGATCTCTGCCGCTGCACTTCCCTAGTGTAGTCCGAGAAGATCACCCTGCTGTTTCCGATCTGCAGGGTCTGCTTCTTGCGGGCTCGTTGTAGGAGGAGATCTCGATCCAGATAGTGTAGCAATCGCACCACCAGTGGGCCGGGTGGGGCACCAGGCTTAGGTGGTCTGGCCGGGACCCTATCGGCGCGTTCTAGGGCATAGAAGAGAGAGAGGCCCTCTGGGGCCACCTCTGCTTTCATCCAAGCCTCTAAGAACTGGACGGCATCTGCTCCCTCCTCTCGTTCCGGAACCCCTACTATGCGCAGGTTATTTCTTAGTGAGCGTCCCTCACTGTCCTCAGCCCTCACCTCCAATACTTTGATCCTGGTTTCCACTGCATTCAAGGCATGTTGCAGGGTGATGACCATTTCCGGAATGTCCTTCATGGTGTTCTCAATGGTCAGCACTCTCTCAAGTTTGCGGTGATCGTCTTTTACAGGGTGAGATCCGTCCCTACGGCGTATCTTAGTCTCCAGCACCTCTCTCTCGACGCACTCTCATCTTAGTTGGTGTGTTGCTTCGGTTCGTCCACCCGCAGGACCTCAAATCCCTTTTTTCTGGACACTCTTCCCATCATGCGATCTGTTGGAAGAAGTAAGAGGATGGCGCAGGAGGCTCGTGATCCTCAATCCCCCTAGTCAGGATATGGTTTAGCACCCGACGATGGGTACAATATCGGCAGGTTTCTAGCACCCGTGGACTCACACAAGAAGAGTAGTCCCGCCTCCGTCCAGAGGGCGGCGGAGAGGCCCCCTTCACACGGGCCTGAGGGATATCTTCAGTACGCAGGGACTCTAGGTGGTCACTCCAGGGCTCGTAGGGGTATGGCATTGGTCAAGTCAGCTGCGCAGGCCCAGCACCATGCAGGGTTTCATCAGCCAGGGAGCAGCGCAGCGCTGTCTCTTAAGCGCCTCCCGCCAACAGAGTCTGGGTCTGGCACCACTTATTTGTGTTGGAGGTCAGGTCAAGGATCGAAGACCCCAGATCGGTAATCCACAGCTTCCAGGGTGCTTCCTCGTCTCACCAGGAGCCCTCCACGCTGCCATTTTGAAGTCACACAGGTGGGTTCTCATCGTTGTCCATGCCTCGCACACCGGTCTGCCGGTCAAGAGGCGTTCTAAGCACAGCAGCCTCTCCAGCGCCTCAGGGGCATACCCAGAGGATCAACAGGTATTCCGCCGCAATCTGCAGTGCCGGGGGCTACTTCTGCTCGTCAGGATTAATTGTGGGGAGAGAGGCCACGGAGGAACTCCGAGGTCCACTGCTCCCTAAATCGGCATCAAGCCACGCCAGTGACACCAGATTGTTGATTGTCTTTGGTCATACATACAGGGGCACCACTAACTGTGAAAACCTTTATCCTCTTAAAGGAATTCTTACCCTGCTAATAGGAGCAAGAGAAGAAAATCATTCAGCAAAAAGCCTTTCCTCTGTGACATGTTTTAAACAAGGTCACTTTCCAAATAACATTCTCAATTTTGAAAAGGACCTGCTCTGAGAAAAACAAACCCCCCACACCACTAAACATACCATGCACCCGCTACTTGAAGCTCACATAACAGCTAGGAAAGCAGGAAACACTTGGAGAAAATTAAAAGATTTGATACAAATTTCTAAAATAGTATTGTCTTAGGCCACTGTAATCGTATTTTTATCATTCGTCATTCAACTTACTGTATTGGGATTGGTTAGGTTCCTTGCATCTGTCAACCAGCTGCTTAAATGGTTATATGTGCTTCGTCTGTAAAACAATTAATTGCAAGGCTGGTTAACAGGGGCCTAATTAATACACAACTACAAATATTTGCCAATATTTTATTAATTTACCCTCTTCACGCACCAAGACATCCTACTAGAACATGAAATTGGCACAAACGTGAGGGGGTGAGAGAGGGGGTGAGAGAGGGGGTGAGAGCGAAAGAGTGTGTGTGTGTGTGTGTGTGTCACAAATTCTTTAACATTTGATAGGAGTCCAGAATCTAATAAATCAAAGCACAGCCCAAATTCAAGTCTCATTAGAAAGTATTGAAAAACATTGCAATTTATAATTTAAAAAAACCTAAGCTGAACAATCTGAGGTTAAGGTGGACAACAGTCCAAACATTGTGCTATCTATTGCTATAAAAGGTGACATGTAAAGTGCTATCAAAAATTATAAACAGCTTGAATTTTCAAAATATACATAACCAAATTATTATGATCATTACATTCAGGTCCCATCAGGAAACATTCAAGTGCATTTTATTTCTGTTTGGAATCACTTAAGCACCTTCTGCGTCGTCAATATGACTTACATACTCTGTATACTCATTTTAACAAGTAACTGAGGTTTGGAATGGCATGTATTGGCCTGAGACTGACCACGACTGGTTTATTTCTACAATTGATTAAGTCTGGCCTCAGAGAGGGTGCGGCATGCTCTGCACCCCTAGTATTGGCCCGGTGACTCACTATCTCTCTTCCCACTTTAGTTGATTACAACTGAACCCAATGGGGTCAACTTCAACATACTTTCAAAAGGGCATTTGTTGCCACACACCAAGTCTTTAGTTTAGTGTGGAGTTTGGCCTTAAGTCATAACTCTGGCAGGGAATGCAATCTTCGGGTGTTTGAGGCGACAGAGGAAGTAGAGGTTTGTCTTCGCACTTCTTCTGGAATCTGTTCACGTTACTTGCACACCTGTTGGCAGGGTTCTCTCCTGCTGCATGGTGTCAGGGTGGGCCATGACTTGGAGGCTCATTCTAGATTCCAGTGTTTTAGACTTATTGCAACATAGTGTTACCATCTTACAGAAGTGGCTGTGAAAAGAAGTCTTCAGTAATCTCTGGGCTCTTGCTTTGCCAAGCTGTAAGTGCAGTAATATCTATTGAATGTGTACCATCTGCCAGTCTCAGCTTTACATCTGTATGACAAGGAAACATGGCCTACGAAAGCATAGTAAGCTGCTTTATTCGTTGCAGAATGTTTTCCGTGTCTTGTCAGAAAATGCGCTATAATGTAATACATTAAATAAGCTAAATGGACTGTTTCCAATACCATTGTCCACGGTGTGCTGTGCATATGACAAAAGCAATTGCAGTTACAGCCCTATTCACTTATTGTTGCCAGTAAATTAAACCGCTGGCAGCTTCAGCACTACATTCCATGAACAGAGGGTAATATTTTCTGTTCATTGCATGTGTAGGTGTAGATACACATGCTGTGTATAGACAGTAAAGCAGTCCTCCCTAAAGCCAGAGGATGCTGCAGAAGACTGAAAAAGGGTATGTCGGACTTCTTGACCAACATTGGCTTGTTATTGAGCTAAGACATCCATACAATAGTGCTTGGTAAAGGTGTGTGGTGTAGATCAGGTAGCTGCTTTGCAGAGGTCAGCGACTGGAATGTTATCAAAAAAAGGCATAGAGGCTCCTTTTTTGCAGGTTGAATGTGATTTATGGGGTATAGGCAAAGTTCTTAAGGCTTTGCATAACAGGTTTGAATCTGACCAACTAGCATCCTATTCCTGCTTTAGAAGGAGCACATCCTCTCTGTGGGATGGAAAAGGAGACAAGAGCTGGTGTGTCTTACAAAAGGATTATGTTCCATCAATTTTACACGACGGCCCTTTTGACATCTAACGTGTGAACAGCCTTTTCAGAAACTGATTCTGGATGTGTATGACTGGAAGTTCAATTGTTTGGTTAAGTTGGAAACTAGAGACTGCCTTAGGGAGGAACTTGGGGTTTGTTCTAAGGACTATCCTTTTGTTGTGGACTTACAAGAAATGTTACTGCTGGGTAAGAGCCTGAAGCTCACATACACACCTGAGGGAGGGGATAGCCATTAAGAAGGCAGCCTTCAAGGAAGAACTGCACACGGCAAGAGAGGAGTGGTTTGAAAGGAAGTCGGATAAGTTGTGTTAAAACAACGTCGCGGTTACATACGGGGGAAGGTGGCACCCAGGGCAGAATGACTCTTGAGCCCCTCCATTAATGCAACAGCAGCTAAGTGAAGTCTGAGTGAAGTATAAGCGAGGCCCTGACTTCTGCAAGTGAAGCAGATAACAGAAAATGTCTTGGACTGTTGCTTTTAAAGAGTCAATAGGTCTAGGAAGACTGTAGTGCACTATCCTTTTCAATTTTGCTGTGTAGCAAGCTCTGGTGGTATGTCTGTGAACCTCCTTAAGGAAGTAATACATTCTAAAAGCAAGGTCGAATTAGCCACACTAGGACCTCAGGAGCCAAATCCCAAAACTGAGCTGCTTGGGGTTCGGGTGCCCAAGTGTGCCTTGATTTTGGGTAAGGGATGTTTCCCGAAGCCTCCTAACCACAAATGTAAGAGGTGGAAATGCATTGGGAAATATCCCTGAGCAGTTCATCAGTAGTGTATTGACTACAGATTGTGGCAAACTGGAGGCGAAGCATGGACATTGTGAGTTTTCGGCAGAGGCGAAGAGGTCTAAGTGGGGTAACCCCCAACGACGAAAGTACAGGAGGATATACAGGTGAGGTTCTCACTCATGGACTTGTTGCTGGATCCTAAGAAGTCCGAAAAATTGTTGTCCACCCCCAGTAAGTACTTGATCAGTAGATGAACCCTGTGATTAACCCCCCCATCACCACATACCCTATGCTAGAGTGGACCTCTGTAGAGTGTCCCCCTGTTTCTGTATGTAGAACATGGCAATCATGTCTGTGCGAACAAGGACTACCTTGTTTTGAATGTGAGGGAAGAATGCCTTGAAGGCTGTGGCAAAGGGTCCAAAAAGGGACGACCTTGCAACAGGTTTGTGGCATTCCACCACTGCAAAGAGCGATGAGGGCCATCACAGATCAACCCTAGATCCTCCCACTTGCCCTATGTTTAAGACCACTGTGTCACTAGATGCATGAGTAACTTGGCATCTGTTAGTATAGCAATACAAAAGGCCATCATGCTGAGAAAGCACATGGCCTTCCTGACCGTTACCCGATTATCGGAGTCAAAAAGGGCGAGCAGCAAATGGAAAGCTTGGACCCTTGTTGGGCTGGGTTATGCTTCCCTGTGACAGAGTTAAGTATCGTCCTCAAGAAGGGATGGACCTAAATGGGCTGGACGGGACTTTGTGGTAATGATGGTAAATCCTAGATCGTGTAGGAGGTCTATGGTAACACGTGTGTGCACTAGGCACTGTTTTTCTGTTGAGCTCTTGAGCAGCCAGTCCTCAGAGCTAGGGAAGCCGTGGACGCCATTCCTCCTGAAGAACAAGTTACTTACCTTCGGTAACGATATATCTGTAAGAAACATTACTTAGATTACTCACCTTAGAATATCCCCAGGCGTCAGGCTGGATCCGGAAAGATTTTTCGTCAGCAATACCTCTTGCGCGTCGCTAGGCGTCGTCTGCGGCTCCGCGTCCGTTGCCGGCGTCGTGCACCGGAATGACGTCGGAGTACTTAGACGCCGCCCTCGCGCGCTGACGTCAGTTCTTGTACATAGCTTTCCGCGCCAGGAACGCAGAGCCATGCAAGAGACCGACACTGGTGCCAAAAAATCTAGGGCCCTAGAAAGGATAGCCTTGACCCTTGATGTCGGTTCGCAGAACGGGGAGGATGGGTGGGTCGGTGAGGAATCTAACTAATGTTTCTTACAGATACATCATTACCGAAGGTAAGTAACTTGTTCTTCTGAAAGAAACACGTTAGTTAGATTCCTCACCTTAGAATAGATACCCCAGCAATACCAACCCCGGTGGTGGGTCTGCGAACCAAGATCACACCAGAAAGTCCTGGAGAACAGAACGGCCAAAGAAGCCATCTCTCCGGACTTGGCTGTCCGGGCAATAATGCTTGACAAACGTGTGCAACGAGGCCCAAGTTGCTGCCTGACAGATGTCCTGCAAAGGGACTCCCCGTCCCAGGTCAGTAGTAGCCGCTGTGGCCCGGGTGGAATGGGCTCTCAGCCCTACAGGAGGGTCCTTTTTAGCGAAGGAGTAACAAGCCTTTATACACAATATGACCCACCGTGAGATGGTCCGCTTGTGTACTGCCCTTCCCTTCTTAGCACCCACGTATCCAACAAAAAGCTGGTCGTCCACCCGAAACTGTTTGGTGCGGTCCAAATAAAAGGACAGCGCCCGTTTTGGGTCCAGACGGTGGAGCCTCTCTTCCTCTTTCGAAGGATGCGGAGGCGGAAAGAAGGTGGGCAAGGTGACAGATTGCCCGATGTGAAAGGGAGTTACCACTTTTGGAAGAAAGGAAGGACGAGTCCGGAGGACAACCTAGTCCGGATGAACAGAAATAAAAGGAGGCTTAGACGATAACGCCTGGAGCTCACTCACCCGTCTAGCCGAGGTGATAGCTACCAGGAAAGCAGTCTTAAGAGTCAGAAGACGAATGGGACAATTGTAACGAGGCTCAAAGGGAGCGCACATCAGAAAGGTCAAGACTAAATTCAAATCCCACTGAGGCCAAATCCAAACAGCTTTATTCGACAAAAGTCATAAAAGCGATACAAAACAGCACAGGTACACAATATACATTAAAAACAATCTAAAAATGTTACTATTAAAATATGTACATATATTTTTTTTAAAAAGCAATTAATATACACAGAAATCATTAAGGGTAACGTCCAAAGTGTCTAACGCTACTAGCTAAAGCGCTTAAATCTGATTACCCATGCCCATCCCAGAAATTTGGCCAAGGCCACAACAATGACCGGGTCTGTGCAGGTGCGAAGGAGTCTTAAAGCTTCTACACTCCGTCTTGTGCCCAATAGTTTACAAACGGGTCTCAACCATACACGCCTCGGGGCCGCATAAGCAGGGCAGGCAAAAAACATATGTGCAAGGGTTTCTACCTGGGATTCACAGTAAGAACATAGGTTGGTACTTATAGGCTTCCATCTAGCTGAAAAGCATTTTAAAGGCAACACTCCCACCCGCATCTGGAAAAATAATTTCCTATCGAGCACTTTGGTGACAAGATCCCAAAAGTGTTCTAACCTTGGAACTGGTTTAATACTCAAAAATTCATCAGTTAATGAAAGGGATTTAGTTTCATGGAAAACCTTGGCATTTACCAACTCCCAATATTTTTCTTTCATGTGTGCTTTAGATGGAAAGGTAGCAGCCAAGGGGTTCTCCCAGAGATCACTCATCCCAAGTGCCACAAGGGATTTTCTAGTCTCGTTGAGCCAAACAATCTTCTGGGAGCCCACCAAGGACATTATGTCCAGAAAACCCTCCGCATAATGGGCTAACTCCGGGGTAGTCCACAGGCGACGCCAATATAAAATAGGACGAAGCCTGGCTATATCGGCTATTGAATTTTTCCCAAGATCATATCTTAAAGGAACAATGGGCGTGCTCTGGGGGAGGGAAGTGATGCTACGCAGGAACCTGTTTTCCGAGGTAGCTAAAGGAGACAGGTTCTCATAACCCACAGCTCAGCTCCATAGAGAGCCGAGCTCACCGCTTTTGCACTATACACCTGGAGCACAGGTCGGATAGGCTTCAAGGGGGACTTTTTAAATTCGCCAACAAGAGCTCCAGCAATTTGCCTGTGTTTTAAGGTAGACATATCATGCTGAAGTTTCCACGAAAAATTATTTTGGATGTTAACACCTAAGTAGTTAAAAGCCTGTACTTATTCAAGTGGATTTTTAGATAAAACAAAACTATTTTTAAAAAGTTTGTGAGGCCTGAATACCATAAGCTTGGTTTTTTTAATGTTCACCTCAAGGCCTCGATCAACACAAAAGGTCTCGAAAATATCCAATGCACGCTGAAGGCCACAAGGTGTTTTAGCAATTAAAAGCGTATCGTCAGCGAACATTAGGATAGGGACCTTAGTGTTGCCAAGGATGGGTGCGTCTACGTGGGCTTCCAAAAGTCGCTCCGCTATATTATTAATAAATAATGAAAATAGCGTTGGGGCCATAGCACAGCCTTGCCCAACGCCTCTTTGGACGGGAAAGTCCTCAGTCGTTATACCCTGCCCTCCCCATCTGATTCTGGCAGAGTTGTCCGCATGGAGCCTCTGGATCAAGGACAACAAGCCGCCGTGTAACCCTAAATCTTTCAATGTCAACCAAAGTTTGGGACGGGGTACCAGATCGAAGGCAGCCCTAAGATCCACAAACACCGCATACAAACTCCCCTTGCCCAGAACAACCGTCTTCCAATAGAGGAGTACGAAGCGGAATACTTGGTCGATAGTACTAGTGTACTGGCGGAAACCTGCCTGAAAAGAAGATAAAATATTGTTTGACGCCATCCAGAGATGAACACGGTTAAGGATCAACCTACCCGTGATCTTCTGGATGGCGTCAATCAAACTAATAGGCCGGTAATTCTCCGGGAGTGAACGATCCCCCTTTTTGTACACCGGGATTATTTCCGCGGCTTTCCAAGAATTAGGGATAGGGGCGCCGTGAGCCAGCGCATTAGCAATCAGCTGGATGTATCTCCCCCATCTAGGCTTATCATACAGGAAGATATCTGCAGGTACACCATCCGGGCCGGGTGCTTTTCCGGATGCCACCCCAACAATGCTGAGTTCACCTCAGAACTAGTAAAATCGTCCTCATGATTGAACAACTGGTAAGACCCCGAACTTTCAAAGGGGTCAATGGGTGCAGCATATTGGGGTTTAAAATACTCAACCCATTTCTCTTGGGAAACATTATTTTGGGGGCCCTCTGGATGTCCACCGGAACCCCACTTTACAATACTCCAAAACAATTTACAATTATTCTGAAGGCTTGCTTCAAGGAGGTCCTCCCATTTTTTCCCATCCCAGAGGCGTTTGGCTCTAGCTACACAGTTCTTATAAATGATTCTTCTGTGGCGAACTAGGGAGACATCCCCACCCTTCAGAGCGTTCCCAAGTAGAAGTCTAGCTTCCCTACAATCCTTGTTGTACCATGATGCTTGATGGGTAACACCTCTTGATCCTGGTCTAGCTTTAATGATAAAATGGGACTTCAGGTTAGTAAATAAGCTATTATGCACAGATGTTACGTCCCATAAGTTACCGTTGGAGGCTAGAACTGACTCCATAATAAAAATGGAACCATCCACCTCTTCCTGGATTTGAGCTAAAGTAGCTGGATTTCCCACAAGTCCAGACCATTTCAAACGGCGCATATCATTAGAAGGGACCACCTCAGGGGGACTCAGCTCCCCAACCCTGTCAGTGCCACTATCAGCCTTCCACCATCTATGCCATAAGAAGAGAGGGTTATGGTCACTCTCCGGAAGAGGAACGATCTTCATATCAACAAGGGAGTGCCAAAATTTCATATCGGCCAAAATATAATCTATTCTGCTCCTGGATACTCCATTATTAAAAGTACAAGCACCCTCGCGGTCGCTAGGCATTCTGCCGTTCAGAGCCCTCAAACCTCTATCCATACAAAGGGAATTAAGCTGAATGGCCACTTCCGGCCATCTTGATAGAGGGGATAACTCCAAGGATGGGATACCCCAACTTGACTCTTCAAAATCCTGCTTATCCCATTTATTTTCAAAAAGAAGTTCCAACGTTATATTAAAATCACCTGCTATGATGACAAAAGTATCAACTGAGTACAGATCCAGCAAGCTAAATAAACCGTCAATGACCGTGGACTTGGCACCCCTGCAACTTCTTATATACACATTATAAATATCAATTTTACCTATTGGTCCCAACTCAAGTCTCAACAACTGGATATCACTATTACCCGTGTGAAGAAGCTTAGTGGTCAGAGACAAGTGACTTCTTAACCAAATAGTTAGGCCCCCTGATGGCCGCCCATGAGAACCCTTAATTGCCGGAATGTGAAAATTTAAATAACCCACACAAAAGCGTGTCTCTAAAAGCCATGTCTCCTGGAATAAACAAATGTCCATTGTATTAATAAATGAGACCCAATCGGCAATAGCTAGCTTCGAGTTTAATCCAGCGATATTCCAAGAGCATAGGGAGCAACGGAGCGAGACATAGCCAACTGAATCAGGAGTAATAGGCTGCACATCTGATAAAAGACCACCAAGGGGTTGGACTGGCCCCTGACTTAGGTCTATATCAGAAGTATGATGGAAAGTATTAGGGGCTAAAAAAACAGGGCACACAGGATGGGAATTGGGATCAATACAAAGGCCGGCCATACTAGGCACTTGGTCATTGGTCCCGGCCCGGGCACCTCTGGTCCACTGGCCAGCAATCCCCTCATCATGAAGTCAGTCTATATTGTCCAAGGAAGAACCAGCCACCCCCCTGGTGCTACAATATCCCCTCTTGGGCCCACCTAGATCGTGCGGGGGGCAACTTAGCAATTGGATGGAAGAACTTTCCGGCGGGCTGGATCTAAACTCCATGAGTAGAAGATTTTCAGCAAGATAGGTATTATTGAGAGTTAATTCAATACAATCCACAGAGGCCCTAGATGAAGATAGTCTAATGGCTCTGGAAATATCTTCCCTGATGACTGAACGACAACCCCTGACGTGTCTCAGCCAATGGATCGCTTTGTTGGTAAGTGACTCGGGAGACTCAGTGCCACTAAATGAAGACAGTTTGGGGACGTTGGTCATAAATTTTTTTTTAGAGCAATCCATTGCATTACCCTTAGACTGGACAATAGATTGAATAGTATGGACACCCTGGCCAGCAAAAAATCCCTGGTCTGATTTAGCAGGGTCAATACCCACCCCCAACCTCTTGGTGCAACTTGATTGCGCATGCAGCGTACTATTACCATTAGCTAACGGACGACCTAAAGGTTGCTTCGTTCCAGTCTTAACAGCATTGCTTTATAAGTCAGTGCCTTTGTGACAGGAGTCGGGGAGACCTAGACAAACACCCTGGGAACCTAGTGGGTCTATTGGAACAGGTAGAGTAGAACTTAATGAGAAGCCAGGGGTAGAGGATGGAACAGCAAGACACAGCCCAACTTTACTAGTCAGAGAATCTACCACTGATTTCAATGAGCTAATTTCATCTCTCAACGACTTAACCATCTTAATAAGGTCGAGTACAATGTTATTAGGTGACTCAGCGGAGTTACCAAAAAGGGTATTAGAGGAGCATGACAGAGGGTCGGGTGTGGCCACATGACTATCTTCCTGCTCATGCAGCAATGGAGAGAACCTATTATGGCAAGGCACACTAGGAACACATCTCCCAGGAGCAGCTGCATGAGACAATGGAGAGTTATCCTCAACAACCAGAACCTCGGGAACAGACGTTTTGTTTGCACCTAATGCGGGCTTAGATCGAAACATTTCCGGCACAACAAGAACTGGCGCAGGAATTGCATGCCCAGAGACGATAGAGGGGGATGGGGGAACAACAACCCGGTTATCAGCCACCAATGGCTGGTTACACCCCAATATTGCCTCATACTCCCCCACCAAATCGTCAATGCGCGAAAGAGTCCCTGTCGGGGCGGGCTGCTTAGTAGCACGTCGAGACTTCTTAAGTTTCCGTACTTTAGGCAAGGAACCACAACCCCCTAAACCCCCAGAGTCATCAGCTAGCTTTCTCTTGCCCATTTCAACACACGCTCTTTATGTTAGATGGGACAACGGGGCAGAGTCTCAGGGCACGACGTGTAGTCACCTTATGGCGCCGAACTGCTCCTTACGGCTGGGCGGTAAAGTCCAAGTCCAAAAGTCCAAAAGGGGTGGCCCAGCCCGGCCTCCTCTGGCCCCTGACGGCCACAGACAGCCCGCCCTCAGCCCGGCGCCGCCCGCGCGCGTCCCGCGACGCGGAGGGAGCCTCAGCTTAAGTAGCGCCTCTGGGCACGCTGGTGACCGGCAGGATGTCCTGCCAGAAGCAGGGGATGGCGGGAGCTGTAGTTCCCCCCAGCTGCGGCCACCGGGTGGAAGTGGCGGCGAGGGGAACAAACAGCGTTGACGTCCCGCGGAAGTTGCTGGCTGACTGCAGGTAGGTTCGCTGACCTTGTTGCCGAATGGATTGCCCCCACTGAGGCATTACGAAGTGAACAGGAGGAAACATGTGAGTAATGCCCTTAAGGAAACGAGAAACAACAGGGAATTTGAAAAGAGAAGGCTGATCAGGAAGCCGTAAGAAAGCAGAGATAGCGGATAGATAACCTTTCAAGGTGCCCAGAGCAGAGCCCGGCTGGGCTAGAGAGAGAAGACTGGGACTGGCCTGCTGGCATTGAAATGGATTTCAGCGCTTCTGTTTAGAGTCCGAAGTCTGCTTCGAGGAACTTTGCCACCAGCACCGAAGAGGTGGTCTAAGTGGAAGGGCGTAGCTTATGCAAGTACTTCAGCACTGGGAGGGGGATGGATCCAAAGCAGAGTGTCCGATCATACCATGGCTTTCCAGCAGTGGCGTTCCCGGAAGCCACTGTTGGGCTTGTGAGCTTGAAGCTCGACCCCCTTGGGGGCGAAGCTCTACTTCAGCATGACGTCACGGCTGTGTGGGAGGAGGTAAGGGTTTACTCACTGCAGCCATCTTCGATGCATTAAGTTGAGTAGTCAATGGCTCACATATCACAGCGTCAGTGCCTAAACTCTCCTCCAAAGTGAAGACTTGACCTTCCACAGCAGAAGTCTATGGCAGTGGTTCGGCTTCGACATCCTGCTCTCCAAAAAAAGACCTGGGTATCATCACACTGCCGGTGCACCATTGAAGTGGACACAAAGTGTCAATACCAATGGTAACACAGTGTCTTTTATTATGGAATGCAAGGCACACTGAGCAGGAGACCGTGCACCATTGAAGTGGACACAAAGTGTCAATACCAATGGTAACACAGTGTCTTTTATTACGGAATGCAAGGCACACTGAGCAGGAGACCTTGCCGTACTCAGTGGACAAAGGGTGCACATCTGATGGCAAGATGTACTTGGATAGTTGGCAAGAATGTAGTCAAGTCCACCACTGGTGGAACATTCTCGGGTGGAGAAATGGGGTCAAAGCCCAGAGCAGGGTGCGAAACTGTGTCAGTCCCAGAGTCATTCAATAGATGCATGACACCTCGAAATGGAGAAGAGACTGGACAATTGTTTTTACGAGTCTAGAGGGTCCGAACGGGTATGGTGACAACACCATGAAGCGTGTGCCTGGAGCTCAGTGAGAACCGTCTGAACCAGATGGCAGAAGAAAACAAGCGAAACAAGCGATTAAAAGATGGAGCCCATGCCCATGAACATTACCAACAATAGGTGGTCACTATACTTTGTGACTCGTAGACCTCTTCGAAAAAACATAACTTGCACATAACTTGTTTGAGCCCAAAACTAGATGGCAGGAGATATGCACAGCATTTGCATCTACAGCTACACATGCCACAAACACACCTTTCCCAACTGCATGTCCATTACTGCTCCCAGGAATTGAAGCTTCGTCTGTGGTTCCATTGAGTATTTGTCAAGGTTTAGTGCCAGTCCTAACCTGCAAAATAGATTGATGCTGAGGGCCGAAAACCCTTTCTCTTCTCCTCCCCCTTGTGCTTGGGATCCAGGCCAGAGGACTGGCTGAGCTCGGGCATCAATACTGCAGAACGTCAAGGGATTTTGCCTTGCACATGACTGTGTTAATGTTTCATAGGGCATCATCCATGTGTTTTCCAAACAGGGTAAGTGCACTAAATATCCTATTCAGGATCTTTGCTTAGATCTCTGGGCGTAAAGCAGCAGGGCTCAGTGTAGTTAAGTGCTCCTTTTTGCATGGTTGCCCCCCCACTTTTTGCCAGATGTTGATGCTCTTTGACAAGGTGTGCCCTGGGTTCCTGCTAACCAGGTACCCAGGGCCTCTGTTCCTTCCCTAAAACTGTACATTTGCACCACCAATTGGCACCTTTCCGGCCACATGCAAGTCCCTTGTAAAAGGTACCATGGGTACCAAGGGCACTGAACGGGAAAGGCCTCCAAGGACTGCAGCACATATTGGGTCACCCTTAGAGGCCCTGCACCTTAAGACATACACTGCCCTTGCAAGCTGCGTGTTTTGGTGCAGAGAAAAGTGAAGTCGACATGGCGCACACACACACACCTGTGTGCCATGCCTACAACCCACTGTCTATGGTATAGGTAAGACACCCCTCTAGCTGGGTGCACTATACTCCTGGTGAGGGTACAAGTGCATGAGCTCGTACCCCTACAGTGTCCAAGTCCATTCTTGGACATTGTAAGTGCAGTAAATATATCAAGAGTATATGTCTAGGAGTTTGTCATTACGAACTCCACAGCACCATAATGGCTTTACTGAATTCTGGGAAGTTTGGTATCAAACTTCTCAGCCCATTAAACCCACACTGATGCCATTGTGAGATTTAACTCCAAATGCACCCGAAAGGCATCTTAGAGATGCCCCCTGAAAAACGACTTAACTCTAGTGTCCTGGCCGAGTGGCTGTTTGGCAGCTGCCACCCTCAGAAATGTTTCTGGAACCCTGGGTCGAGAGCCTCCCGCTCTCGGGGTCCTGAAAAAAAGCACAACCTAGTCAGATGTGCGAACTGGAGGATGGCATAATAGTGGGTATAATCACCCCAAGGAAGGGGCCCATTGGTTCTGACCTGTACCTACCTGAAACGCCCCCAAATTGAGTATTTAGGGACAACCCCAAACCTTGCATCCTTGGGACAAGCAAGAAGTACTGAAAAGCAGTGGTAAAGGAAGGAGGACGACACCAACTGCCTTGTCTCAGTCCTACCGGCCTGTCCCGACCTCGACCTGCTCCAGCGGAATCCCAACGTGTCCTGCACCCAGCAGCCCCCAGAGAACATGTCCTGCCTTTCCTACAAAGACTGTCTCCAGTGAACACCGAACCGCACACGAACCAGACTCTGGCCGAATCCGCGAGTCTGCACCAGACGCCCACGGCCCGGGTGGCCTCTATCTGGTGGGTCACTCCAACCGCGACAGGAGCTGGTAAGGAAACCAGATGCCTAAAGACACCCCTGCACCAGACTCCCTACAGCCTTGGGTGGCTCAACCGACTGTGTTCAGGCAACCCCCAGCATCCAAACTTACATCTCCAACCGATGGTCGCCTCCAGGAAGCCTCCTTGCCTGAACCTGTAGTGTTTGTCCAGACCAGAGATCTCCCACTGAAAACAGGGCACCCAACGCTGATCCAGCACCATGTACCCGGCCGCCCCTGTGCCGCTGTGGGTGCACCTCTTGTGCTAACTTGGATCCCTATTTGCCCTGAGCTTAAGCCTCTCAGCTTTGCTCCCTCAACCCTGTGGCTTGCCCGAGAGCAGCCACCAACCGACAGCCCCCATAGCCCCATAGGCTAATATTGAACTCCAGCACTCTGCACCCAGCCACCCTAGTGCCGCTGAGGGTGCTCTTTGAGTGAATCCTTGACCTTGGGAGAAGCTTTGTTCTAACCCTAGAAACTTAACCCCAAAGACCAATTGCTTACCTGCATTTTTCTCCATAGCATTGCAGTGGCTGTTTTCCTCTGAAAACATTTCAAGTATTGAGTTGTGTTTGTATGGAAACCTAAGCAATTGTGTTTCAATGCAAAAGTGTTTTACTTACCTTTGTCTAGGAAATGTCTCAGTGTGATATCTAGGCATTGAAAGAAAAAGTAATCTAAAAAGTAATTACAAAGTAATCAAAAGTAATCACAGTAGTTACAACTGTTTTGAAACTTATTACCAACCTGTAACAAAGTCCAATTCATTCAGCTTGCATATTCTTATCAAACGGTCTATGAAAGTACAACTTTACTTACCTGTACCAAGTCCTGCTTGGTTGTACAAATAAAATACAACAAAATAAATATTTTTATACAAACAATTGGTATGTGTTCAGTGACTGAGTGTGTGACATCATTTCTTGTTGGTGTGTGTATAATAAATGCTAAACACAACCCTCTGAATAAGCCTTACTGCTCGCCCACACTACTACAAATAGAAAGTAAGGTGTTATCTACTTTTACCTTTGTAAAGCCTTTGGGGATCCACTGGACTATGTACACACTATACCATACTTTTGGTGTAGGATATACAGAAACAGCTTTCTACGCTCAGCCATCCCTGCCTTAAGGATAAGGAGCTCATTTTGAATATTAAGATCTGTATTACAGGTCTTTTTTTAATTCATGCCTTGAGAAATATGGCGTTGAAACATGTGTTGGCTGTTGTGTTAGAAATCTTGTATAAAGGAAGCATTGAGATTTGTGAGAAATTCAGATTGATGTGGTACTGACTGACTAATATTTCATTTCATTATGTAAAAGTGTTGGAAACAGCCCACCCCCACTCCGCAGGGTGGTGGTGGACCTTCCCGACACAACGGGGTAGCTTGGCTCGAGTGGTCAGGAAACAGGCGCAGTGCTAAGCATACAGTATACCCATACAATAACCATGCGTGCATCCGTTCCAAAAACGACTCTACACCGTGAAAATTATGAAAATATGTTTCTTTATCTTTCTTCTCTTAGTTGCTGATTGGGAAAATAAATAACAATCACAGTATATACATTTTAAATAGAGCAGGTCAAATAAATATTTGCTGTTTGCTGAAATAAATAGGGGTGATTATAAATAACAGGGCATAAATACAAGTGCAATATATACAGACAATTAAATACTTTGAGGGAATAAATACTGTACTAATAAATACCGTCCCAATAAATACTGTACACCAACAAGTCCTGTGGACCTATAAATTCAGTGCAGCAATAAATAGATAAGAACTTAATAAATACAGTATCCCCAATAAATATTTAGAAGTATACAGTACACTTTGTGAATCAGATGGCACTTCAATTCTTAAGGGCTGATTTGGCCCAGGCACAGCTTGTAGGGTGTGGAAGGCTTGAGGGGGGGGGCTACTCCCTGGCTGAGGCAAAGGCTGAGGCCTAAACTGAGGTAGATCAAAGGGGGGAATTCCAATGCCCTGGCTTCCCTTTCCACAGAACCTCTCTAGGATAGTCCCAGTTCACCCCAGGCACAGTCAGGTGGGTTTCAGCACCTCCCTAGCCCCTTAGAGTAGTCTCTCAGGTCTCCACAGGGCCTTAGGCGCCCTCTACTCCACTTACTGCCCTTTTCTGATGTTCCGACGCCGCTGGAGTCGTGTCGACGCCGTGAGGCGGTTCCGGTTCGGTCTCGGCGGCCTCGGCACAATGTCAGTTCTTTGACGACGCCGGCAGGCGGTTCCGGTCCGATGTCGGTGGCCTCGGTTCGACCTCTACCTTCGATTCGACGGCGTCGGGCAGTCTCCTCACGATGTCGACTTCGGGCGGCTCCGGTCCGATGGCGCTCTCGGCTCCGATGACGTCGGCCGGCCTGGCCTCGCTGTCGACTTCCGGCGACTCCGGGGTGCGATCCTCACCCCCGACCTCCGGTGCTCCTCCTCTCAGGTTCCGGGCGACTCCGGAGTGCGATCCTCACTCCCGACCTCCGGTGCTCCTCTACCTCGGTCTCCGACGACTCCGGAGGGCGGACTTCACTCCTCCGATGACGCCGCTCGCTCGACCTCGGTTTCACCTCCTTCTCGACCCTTGGTATTCCTCTCGACCTCCGCCGGCGCCCTCTTATGACCTCAGGCGGCTCCGGGTACGACGTCTGCTACCTCAGTCAGCGCCGCTTCTCCACCACGGGCTCCAGGTCTTCGGCTACTCGACGCCAGGCTCCAGGGAAACCAACTCTCAGGTCAGAATCTTGTTATCTTCTTGGTTCTAAGGCCTGTTCCTGCTGTCCCGGTCCTTAGGATGGTTTTCTTCTTTCTTCTTCCCACACAGGGCTATAGGCTGGGATCCATCAGCTGGGACAAGTATCAAGGGTGGGTTTATGGACCCCACTCCAGGCACAAGTTTCCACCCCTGCTGCTTCACTCCTTCCTCCTTCACTCTTGTGCTCCTCTCTCTTCACCAGTCAGGTGCCAACTGCCAGCTCCAACTGCCAACTGCCTCTCTTATCCTCCCAACATTCTAAACGGTTTCCAACTGTCACACAGTTCTGGAATCTCCTGGAAGGTTCTGGAAGGTGCTGGTAGGTTCCAGTGGATGCTGGTGATGTCACAGGAGGCCACCATTTTGTGCTTCAGGCCCTCAGACAGAAGTTTCAGGGGTAGCTAAAATGGCTCCCTGAATCTGTAGCAACACTAAAAAGTCTGGTGGTTCCCAATAAAAAGGAAAAAGTCAAACAGGGTTTGAGGCAAAAGTGGGACAAAATAAATAATGATGAGGAGGGACCACCCAAAGGGCTGACAGGTCTAACACGCGTCCCCCCCAGCTGAAAGTGGGGAGAGCTACCCAACCCCTTGGGAGTTCTCATCACTAAGGCGGAAATACCTTGAGAGACCGTCTGCATTGGCGTGGTCCACTCCAGGCCGATGTTCCACCTGAAAGTCCATCCCCTGTAGGGAAATAGACCACCTCAACAACTTGGGATTCTCCCCCTTCATTTGCATCAGCCAACGAAGGGGTCTGTGGTCGGTCTGAACCAGGAAGTGCGAGCCAAACAGGTATGGCCGCAACTTCTTCAGAGCCCATACCACTGCAAAGGCTTCACGCTCTATTGCACTCCACTTCTGTTCCCTGGGAAGTAGTCTCCTGGATAGGAAGACCACGGGTTGATCCAGACCCTCTTCGTTGAGTTGCGATAACACTGCCCCAATGCCATGTTCTGATGCATCTGTCTGGACAATGAACTTCTTGGAAAAGTCTGGGGCCCGTAAGACCGGGGCCTCGCACATGGCTTTCTTCAATTTCTCAAAGGCTTGCTGACAAGCCTCCGTCCAGACTACCCGTCGAGGTTGTTTCTTGGACGTGAGCTCCGTGAGAGGGGCTACGATGGTACCGTACCCCTTCACGAAGCGGCGATAGTATCCCGTGAGGCCCAAAAATGCTCGGACCTCAGTCTGTGTCTTGGGGGGTTCCCAGGCCATGATGGCCTCGATCTTCGCCTGGAGGGGTTGCACCGTCCCCCTACCCACCAAGTGTCCAAGGTACACTACCGACCCCTGCCCGATCTGGCACTTGCTGGCCTTGATCGTCAATCCAGCTTGTCTCAGGGCCTGGAGAACAGCTTGCAGGTGCTGCAAGTGATCCTCCCAGCTGTTACTGAAGACGGCTATGTCATCCAGATAAGCAGCAGAGAAACTCTCCATCCCGGTGAGGATCTGGTTTACCAGGCGCTGAAACGTGGCAGGTGCGTTCTTGAGCCCAAAGGGCATCACACAGAACTGGTAGTGGCCATTGGGCGTGGAGAAGGCTGACCTTTCCCTTGCTCCATCAGTCAAAGAGATCTGCCAGTACCCCGAAGTAAGGTCAAAGGTACTTAGATATTGGGCAGCTCCCAGCCGGTCAATCAATTCATCCGCCCTAGGGATCGGATGAGCATCAGTCCTTGTCACTGAATTCAGTCCCCGGTAGTCCACACAGAACCTCAGTTCTGGTTGGGCACCCGGTGGTGCAGCTTTTGGTACTAACACCACCGGACTGGACCAGGGGCTGCTAGAAGGTTCAACCACTCCTAGCTCCAGCATCTTAGTGACTTCACTATGAATGCTGGCCTTCACCTTGTCAGACATCCGGTAGATCTTGGACTTCACAGGTGGGCTGTCTCCTGTGTCCACGTCATGGACGCACAGGTGAGTCCTACCTGGGACAAGGGAGAACAACGAAGAGTACTGCCCCAAGACCTGGCGACAGTCCTCCTGCTGTTCAGGAGTTAGGGATGGGGAGAGAATCACTCCCTCCACCGACCCATCCTTTTCCTGAGACGCAAACAGATCAGGGAGAGGCTCGCTTTCCACGTCCTCTCCTCCGTCAGTCACCATCATCAAGATGACTTCGGGCCTCTCGTGGTGGGGTTTGAGGCGGTTGGCATGCAGCACCCGCAGGGGCTGACGAGGGGTCTTCAGGTCCACCAAGTAGGTAGCCTTACCCTTCTTCTCCAACACCTCAAAGGGTCCTGACCAGCGATCCTGGAGGGCACTAAGCTCTCCAGGTTCGATCACCCACACCTTCTGGCCAGGCTCCAACTCCACCGGGTGAGCGTTGTGGTCATACCACGCCTTCATTACTGCTTGGCTGGCTTCCAAGTTGTCAGAAGCTTGCTTCCACAACTTAGCCATTTGGCTCCGGAAGGCCAGCATGTAGCTCACCACATCCTGGGGGAGCTTCCTGGGAGTTCTTTCCCATCCGTCTCTCACCAGGTTAAGAGGTCCGCGTACAGGGTGCCCATACAGAAGCTCGAAGGGGCTGAAGCCCACTCCCTTCTGTGGCACTTCCCTGTAAGAAAAGAGCAACCAGGGTAGGAGGACGTCCCATTTCCTCCGCAGGCTTTCAGGCAGACTTCTGATCATGCCTTTCAAGGTTTTGTTAAACCTTTCCACCAGACCATTGGTCTGGGGGTGGTAAGGAGTTGTGAACCGGTAGGTCACTCCACACTCCTTCCACATCGCCCGCATATACGCTGACATGAAGTTGGTCCCCCTGTCGGACACAACTTCCTTGGGAAAACCCACTCGGGTAAAGATTCCCATCAGGGCCCTAGCCACAACAGGTGCTGTTATGGTCCTCAGAGGTATCGCCTCTGGGTACCGTGTGGCATGATCCACCAGAACCAGGATAAACCTGTGACCAGCTGTAGTCGGTGGATCTAATGGACCCACAATGTCGATGCCCACCCTTTCAAAGGGGGTGCTAACGACAGGAAGTGGTTCCAGGGGAGCTTTCAGCTTCACCCCTGTTTTCCCACTGGCCTGGCAAGACACACATGTCCGGCAGTAGGTATCGGACGACACTTTCATCTGAGGCCAATAAAAGTGTGGGACAAGACGGGCGAAGGTCTTGTCTTGCCCCAGGTGTCCTGCCAAGGGGATCTCGTGAGCCAACTCTAACAGGAAGGCTCGAAAACGTTGAGGTACTACCAAGGCTCGTGACGATCCATGTAGGGGTGCCTTGGGTTCACTGTAGAGGAGGCCATCCTCCCAGTAGACACTGTAGTTCCCTTCAACGTTCCCTGCTGCCTGGGCTTCGGCCTGTCGCCTCAGCCCCTCAAGGGTAGGGCACTCCCTCTGGCCCTGGCAGAATTCCTCCCTGGACAGGCCTCCCTCCACGTGCCACTCGGCCGGGATGGGTAAGTCCTCCAGGTTGGTAACATCCCCCTCCGCAGACTCCTGGTCCACCACCTCCGGTGGCCTATCCGTCCTACGGGGTGGAGACGCCGAGGCAGGCTCCTCCTGTCCTCGGTTCTTCCCTTGACTGGCAGCTGGCTGGGCCTTTGTTCCAGGCTCCAGCCGGAATGAACTCCCTCTTCGGGTAGTCACGGACCTTGTGCTAACACAGGCCCAGTCAGGTGTACCCAGCATCTCGGTATGAGTCCGGTATTCCACCTCCTTCCAAGCGTTGTGCTCCATGTCATTGCCCAGCAGACAATCGACTGGCACGGCAGGGCTTACGGCAACTCGAAGTGAACCTGCAACCCCCCCCCATTCAAAGGGAACCTCAGCCACGGGATAGTGACCGGTTCTGCCGTCAGCCATCGCGGCTGGGTGGAGTACATCGGGAATGACTTGCTCGGGAGACACCAGTTGGCTACGTACCATAGTCATACTGGCTCCTGTGTCTCTCAGAGCCTCCCCTCTTTGGCCGTTGATGGTGATCCACTGCCCATACTTTGCAGTATTTGCGGGCACCTGGATCTTAGGAACCATCTCCCGTTCTCCCAGGGACACTAAAGTGACACCCGCCCACTCCCTTCCCTTAGTTAAGGGCATCTCCTCCCCGAGCACTACACTAGCTACTCCGGGGGGCTTTCCTCCAGTGGGAGGGGGTGAGCGTTTCTGACACTTCGGATCTCCTTTATAGTGTCCAACGCCACCGCACTCGTAGCAATGGACAACCCTTGGCTGCTGACTCTGGCCAGGATTAGGGTTTCTGGGTGGGTTAGCCTTAGAGGTGAATCCTGTTCCCTTCCCTTGGAAGTTATTTTGGGGGCCTTTGGAGAACTCCTTTTTCTTTTCCCCTCCTTCTTTCTTTTGGGGGGCGCCCTGTCCGGCCTTTTGAGTATCCCCTCCAGTCCCCCTTGTGGACACCCGGGTACTAGCCCAAATGTCCGCCTCCTCAGCAAGCTTCCGGGGGCTGGTCAGCTTGCTATCCACCAGGTGTTGCCGCAGTTCAGGGAAACATTTCTCGAGTAGGTGTTCCTTCAATACCAGGTCAAACAGCTCCTCGTAGTTCCTGACTTCACTGCCCTGAATCCAACCTTCCAGTGCCTTCTTTGCATAGTCCAGGAAGTCCACCCAATTCTGTGTGCCCAGTTTGTGACTACCCCTGAACTTCTGCCTGTACTTTTCCGGAGTTAGTCCAAACTTCCTGATGAGCGCCAGTTTCATGGTGGGGTAGTGGGTTTGCTCCTCCTCTTCGAGGGCCAATAAAGCATCCCTACCAGCTGGAGGCATGTATTTGTACAATCCCCCTCCCCAATACTTCACTGGAACCCCATGGGCCCTCAATGAGACCTCATAGGCTGCTAGCCATTTGGCGATGTCATCACCTGCCCCATAGCTTGCTACAATGTCCTTTGGCAGGTAAGGTTTGGATTCCCTGGTGGACTCTTGGATTTGGCTGCCACCATTAGGAACAGTTGGTGCCCCAATTCTGAGGATCTGAAGCTCTATCTCCTTCAGTCTTATCTCATGAGCCATCCTCTCTTTCTCCGTCTCATGAGCCAACCTCTGTTCCTCCTTCTCCTTCTCCAGCTTTGCTAAATCCCATGTGAGTTGTCTTTTCTCTCTCCGATCTGCTAACTCCACGCTGGATAAGCCCCCACTAGAGGCACGGCTGCCCCCCCTAGAAAGTGTCCTGGGCCCTGCTGACAGGTTCCCCACCTCAGGTTGGTACATCTCAGCCCCCTCGGGGTCAGGCTCTCCATCCCGGTCTTCCTCCTCAGCCTTGCTTTCCCTGCGTGCCTCCCCCCAAGCCCTTAAGCTGGTTTGAAGTGCACCCTTCTTTGCTCCTGGGGGACAGTACACCCCCTCTCGCTGGCAAAACTCCCTGAGTTGGGCCACAGTGTACGTTTCTAAATCTTCAAGAACAAACTCCATCTTGCCCACTCAGGTTAGAGGACAGGTTTTGTGCAGTAACAATGCAGGGGGGTACCTTTAGTAATACCTCCTCCCACCACCAGAGTAAATTTGGAAAAAACAAAAACCCACAATTTGGAAGGCCGCTCTTGAGAAAACTCCCGGTGTAGGCCTATGGACTACCCACAGTTATTGTTGAGTATATGTAGGCACAGCTCTATCCCACCGCTGAACACCAATTTATGTTGGAAACAGCCCACCCCCACTCCGCAGGGTGGTGGTGGACCTTCCCGACACAACGGGGTAGCTTGGCTCGAGTGGTCAGGAAACAGGCGCAGTGCTAAGCATACAGTATACCCATACAATAACCATGCGTGCATCCGTTCCAAAAACGACTCTACACCGTGAAAATTATGAAAATATGTTTCTTTATCTTTCTTCTCTTAGTTGCTGATTGGGAAAATAAATAACAATCACAGTATATACATTTTAAATAGAGCAGGTCAAATAAATATTTGCTGTTTGCTGAAATAAATAGGGGTGATTATAAATAACAGGGCATAAATACAAGTGCAATATATACAGACAATTAAATACTTTGAGGGAATAAATACTGTACTAATAAATACCGTCCCAATAAATACTGTACACCAACAAGTCCTGTGGACCTATAAATTCAGTGCAGCAATAAATAGATAAGAACTTAATAAATACAGTATCCCCAATAAATATTTAGAAGTATACAGTACACTTTGTGAATCAGATGGCACTTCAATTCTTAAGGGCTGATTTGGCCCAGGCACAGCTTGTAGGGTGTGGAAGGCTTGAGGGGGGGGGGCTACTCCCTGGCTGAGGCAAAGGCTGAGGCCTAAACTGAGGTAGATCAAAGGGGGGAATTCCAATGCCCTGGCTTCCCTTTCCACAGAACCTCTCTAGGATAGTCCCAGTTCACCCCAGGCACAGTCAGGTGGGTTTCAGCACCTCCCTAGCCCCTTAGAGTAGTCTCTCAGGTCTCCACAGGGCCTTAGGCGCCCTCTACTCCACTTACTGCCCTTTTCTGATGTTCCGACGCCGCTGGAGTCGTGTCGACGCCGTGAGGCGGTTCCGGTTCGGTCTCGGCGGCCTCGGCACAATGTCAGTTCTTTGACGACGCCGGCAGGCGGTTCCGGTCCGATGTCGGTGGCCTCGGTTCGACCTCTACCTTCGATTCGACGGCGTCGGGCAGTCTCCTCACGATGTCGACTTCGGGCGGCTCCGGTCCGATGGCGCTCTCGGCTCCGATGACGTCGGCCGGCCTGGCCTCGCTGTCGACTTCCGGCGACTCCGGGGTGCGATCCTCACCCCCGACCTCCGGTGCTCCTCCTCTCAGGTTCCGGGCGACTCCGGAGTGCGATCCTCACTCCCGACCTCCGGTGCTCCTCTACCTCTGTCTCCGACGACTCCGGAGGGCGGACTTCACTCCTCCGATGACGCCGCTCGCTCGACCTCGGTTTCACCTCCTTCTCGACCCTTGGTATTCCTCTCGACCTCCGCCGGCGCCCTCTTATGACCTCAGGCGGCTCCGGGTACGACGTCTGCTACCTCAGTCAGCGCCGCTTCTCCACCACGGGCTCCAGGTCTTCGGCTACTCGACGCCAGGCTCCAGGGAAACCAACTCTCAGGTCAGAATCTTGTTATCTTCTTGGTTCTAAGGCCTGTTCCTGCTGTCCCGGTCCTTAGGATGGTTTTCTTCTTTCTTCTTCCCACACAGGGCTATAGGCTGGGATCCATCAGCTGGGACAAGTATCAAGGGTGGGTTTATGGACCCCACTCCAGGCACAAGTTTCCACCCCTGCTGCTTCACTCCTTCCTCCTTCACTCTTGTGCTCCTCTCTCTTCACCAGTCAGGTGCCAACTGCCAGCTCCAACTGCCAACTGCCTCTCTTATCCTCCCAACATTCTAAACGGTTTCCAACTGTCACACAGTTCTGGAATCTCCTGGAAGGTTCTGGAAGGTGCTGGTAGGTTCCAGTGGATGCTGGTGATGTCACAGGAGGCCACCATTTTGTGCTTCAGGCCCTCAGACAGAAGTTTCAGGGGTAGCTAAAATGGCTCCCTGAATCTGTAGCAACACTAAAAAGTCTGGTGGTTCCCAATAAAAAGGAAAAAGTCAAACAGGGTTTGAGGCAAAAGTGGGACAAAATAAATAATGATGAGGAGGGACCACCCAAAGGGCTGACAGGTCTAACAAAAAGCTATAGCATAATATGATAAATTCTTTAATTTGCATTGGCCTGCGGACATAAGTCTGGGTCTGGATGGCCCATACGGCAGGCAGGGGCCAAATCTGGGTCCCGGCACTGTGCCAAGCAGGGTATCCCCAATGGAACAGGGGCCGGCGTCCTCTTCAATTTTAGTTTGTCTCACCAAACAAAAGCCAATAAAGGATCTTATGGTTTTGCATGGCAGTTGCTTAAAGTTATAAGTGAACCATTGGTGCTTCACCAAAGCCATTGGGAAAATGAAATTCTTAGCCACTCTTTCCATCAGAGCATGAAAACAGGCTTTGTCATCCGGAGGCAAAACTGGCTAAGCGGGCGTTTTGTCACCATTTGTAGGAATAACACAACTACTCCATTTATGATTACCTTCGTCGTCTCCTTGTGGGAGTTAGCCTTCTTCCAAATTCGAGTATACAAAAAATGCTGAGTCTTTGTACGCCAGGTTTGAACAAGCTGGCAGGGCCAGTGTTTGTGTGTCAGCTATGGAAGATGTTACCACAGGAGTTGGGGGTAGAGGAGATGTAAGTGGCAGAGGAATGGCAGGTGTAGGATGTTGAGGGAGTAATCTTTTAAAGGGGTCCATCATATGTTGCTGGGAAAAAATGCCTGAAGAGACACCTGCATGACCTCTTTTTCTTTACAGTTAACAAGGTCCACAGTTTTGAGGAGAGCTGTTAGCTACGAACATTTTCAGCAGAAACTCATACTCCTGGTAGGTTTCCTCTTCATCTAAGGCCTCTTTATTTTCAGGGACTCAAACGCATTTTCAGCTCAATAGGACTGTAGGCCGTCTCTAAAGAATTCGGGTCACTCAGATCTTCCTCGAGTTCAGAGGCCACAATTTGGATGGGTAGGTTTGCAGTCGCCTTTTTGGATAAAAAATAAATTAGTCTAGAAAAAGCTAGATTTTGCACAGCCTGATGAGCAGAAAACCTGGATTTTATTAAGGACACAGGGGCTAAGATTATCCCACCTCTGATACCTGCCCGGGTAAACTATTCTTTCTTTCAGAGCAACACAATTTGGATTGGGATTTCAACATTAAGTTTATTTTTCTGGTTACATTCAATTGAAATTTTATTGGACTTAAAGTTTATTTTGTTCACAGCGCAGAAAGAAGGAAGATGGCTGCTTGTTGCTGTGCCTTATTCATGACCAGAATGTTGTTAAAAGTTCTAAATTCTTTTAATTGTTGCTGCTGTGAGCGCTGCCAATAAAAGGAGATTGCATAATATTGGCCTCCGTGTCATGCCATAAAATCCATTGTAGACAGTGTTGCCATGAACGAGCTGGCAGGCATTTCAAGGTTTGCCACTGATGGTAAAACCAGGGTCTTAGGCGAGGACCCCTTGGGGTGGTAGTCTGCTGAATCGTCATTAACAATTGTCTTACTACTGAAGGAGCTGTCGTCTTCAACAGGGGTTGTCATCCACAATGATCCTCACTTTTGTCAACAAGGCTAACACCATAGGTAATCGATCACAGTGGCTTTTCCTTCATAGTTCATGAGGATTTCCTACAAGTCCACAGTGAGTATAGCAATTCGGAAATATAGATAGCTAGAGTTTCAGTTTTTCTTTTTGTTTCTTAGCAGGTTGGGGGGGGTTTCATCTTTCCTGGAATGTTTTCCAGAGGAAACACCTTTTTTTTCCTGTGAGGGTGGTAGTTGCAGGCTCTTTAGCTTTTAAGTCTAGCTCTGGAAACCCTATGTTTCCCTTTATTGCACTGCCTTCAGTAAGGGCTCGGTGGAGTACTTTTCACTGAATCATAACCATATATGGGGAGTTTTTCCTTCGAATTGGATTTTTTTCCCCAATATGCACAATGTCAACCTCCTGTCCCTAGCCATCAGTCTTCGAAAGAAAGATCTTATAAACGTTACAGCAGGAATCCTTGTGCGAGTGATAAAGGCAATACAATTGCTCACATGGATAAGGAGAGATCTTTCTCCATCCACAGGTACAACAGGATTTGAAGAGATTTTTTCTATCAGTTAGGATGACAGCTGGTGACAAAGGAAAGGTCTCCTTGGCCCAGGAAATGGAGATAATCCAGAAGCTAATTAACCTAAATACAACTTACAGCAGTCCAAATGCTGATGGGAGGGCTGGTTCAATACCAGGTCCGCTCTGAAATGTAACAGGACAAGGTCACAGAGATTAGAGCACAGGTCTTCTTGGGAACTCCCTCACACAGGACGTGTGGTACACATCTGAGCTATGGTGGCCTCTAAGGGAAGTAGAAGAGGTTAGTGTAGGAAACAGGGCATTTGTTGCAGTTATCCTCCACTTGTTGCCCCCTACCAGATGCTGATTTTCGACTCTGACTCTGCTTACCAGACCTCTGCACCAGTGCTCCTGTCACAAAACAAGGTGTTGCCTAATTGTGTTGACTTTAGCACACAGGAAAGTCCCTAGTAAATAGTACCCCAGGTACCTAGGACATGAGTGCTAAAGAGGGTCCCAAAGGGCTGCAGCATAGCTCATGCCACCATAAGGGACCATACACAAATTCCACACAGACTGACAATGCAGGCTGCGTGATATGGTGCAAACCATGACTGAAAACAGGACACTCCTGTGTGCTATGTTGAAATCACTGCATCCAATATATGTAAATCCCCCCTACATCCGGCGTTTAAGCCCCAAGGCAAGGTGCATTGTATTTTATGTGTGGACATATCTGCATCAGCAGATATGTCCCTGTGATCTCTAGGTCTATGACTAGACATTACAAATGATCAGGGAAGCCATCTTAAGGTATGTGCTGAGCACCAATCAAAATTATTTTCCCAGCTACATAATGGCTTCACTGAAACCTATGGTGTTTGGTATTAAACACACACGGATTCCAGTGATGATATTAATACATCACCAAGAAGGTACCTTAGACATACCCCAAGAAAACTACCAGCCCTCTAGTGTGCTGGCTGACTGGTTCAGTCCAGCCTGCCACCACAGATGAGTTTCAGTCCCCCAGGGGGTGATACTGTCCTCTCAGGAAGTCAGGAACAATATCTGCTCTGGAGGTAGGTCTTTTTACACCTCTTCCAGGAAGGATGGTAAATTAGCATTCCAAGGCTGGGAGCTTCAAACAGCTCACTGCTCTTGGTATGCAAATCTGGCTTTCCTCAGAGGTGAGAGGATGCCAACCCCTCTGACCAGGGCCCATCAATGGGTTCTAATACTAACTTTGGTAGTACATCTAATTCTAACCTTAAAGGGACTAATGAAGTTTATCAACTCATCACCCTCAAAAAGAAATTGAAGCGTATGGAAGCGCATGGGGAATTCATGCTCGAATATCTAAGAGCAGGAGTAATTCCCCAAGGTCTGAGGATTTGCAATATCCGGGGCCTTTTTGTCCACATTAGACAATTCTTAGGAAAATGGACACAAATTGCCAATAGATGTTCCTGCGATTTAATGATTCTTGTTGTAGAAACTGCTAAGGAGTTAGTGGCATTTCTAAAGAATTAATTGGCGGAGTTAGAAGAAAAGCTACGTAAAAATAATGCTTCTGCTGAAGCCAAGAAAAACTTGGAAGCGGATAGAGAATTGACCTCATTTACTGAATACCTGATTAAACGTAAAACTGACAAACTAAACAAAGATATCAGTTACAATTCTCGGGAAAAATCCTACCCTTACCTGGCCGAAAATTTCTATAAACAAAACCAATACCCTAATGACGATAATTTCCGTCAATGTCGGATACAAACATTCTCCGACACCTCAGACTCTGAGGGGGAAGGAAATGGATATCAATACGACCAGCAAGGACCTCGCAAAACCTTTGAATCCAACCAAGGGAATATGCAACCTTTTTTAGGCCAGCGAGGGGCTCGCAGGGGCAGGCAAAAAGTCAGGTTCCAACCACAATTTTGAGGCAATATTGGAGACCCGCAATAGCCAATATTGGAGGAGGTGAACAAGATAACTATTTTCAATCTGTCCTCTACTACTCTAGACACATCATGTATAACTTTGTTATCTAAGGGACTGTCATATGTACCAGATGCTAAAGCCAATGTATTTGAGTTATATCAAGACTTTATATCTTTCTTTCAAAAGATTAGACTGCAAAAATTCTTTACAAAGAAGCAACTTTGGACATGGTCCAGAATTGTTCTGGTTTAACTAATCCTCCGACGTTCACACCCACTTTAGACCAGCTAGGCCCCGAGACTGAGGTGTTCGAACACACAGTGCTTAACGGTTTAGAGAAAGCAACCAAATATATTCCTAAACCGGTTTACAATCTTAACAAAGAAGATCATCTCTCTTTACAAAAGATCTCGCAAGAGAAAGCACTCACCATAAAACGTTGCGACAAAGGCAGAGCCATTGTGGTGCTTGATACTTCCATGTATGAACAAAAAAAGATGTCTCTTTTAAGTGACCAAAACTTTTAAACTAAAGTTACATGTGACCCTACGAATAAAGTTTCATCTAAAATTATTTACATCGCAACCCATGCTCTAAATCGGGGGGTGGGTGGGGGGGGGGGGGGAGGGTGGATGTGTGATAAAGAGTTTGAATTTCTGAATTGTAGGGACCCCAAGATGCCTTGCATCTATGGGATTCCTAAGATTCACAAAGATGTCCTAGATCCACCGTATCGTCCGATCGTTTCCAATATTGGATCTATTACGGAACCTCTTTCAAAATACACTGACAAAATATTAAGACCTCATGACGCCAAAATTCCATCTTATATTATGGACACCATAATTAATAAAGTTGAAAATCTTCCCTTCAATCATTGTCAACATACTTTAGTGAATATTGATATTGAGTCATTGTATAGCAATATCCCTCAGCATGAAGCTACCGATGCAGTCACTTGGTTTATTGAAGAATTCAATATATCCTGTCCGAAAAGTTTCCCCTTGAAATGTCTAGAAATAGTACTTACTGAAAACACGTTTGAGTTTGGGAACACCCTATACAAACAGATCAAAGGCGTGAGTATGGGGGCATCTGTTGCCCCTTCTATTGCTAATATTTATGTGGCACTTTTTGAGAAGAAAAATATCCATAATGAGATGGCACCGTTCTTTGAATCTTAACCTATTGGTCCAGATATATTGACATTTTTTTTTTATCTGGACGGATACAGAAGAAAACTTAGCCGAATTTCTGGCATGGCTTAATTTGTGACCAAAATATTAGGTTCACCTCTCATTATAGTCATAATCAAGTTAAGTTTTTGAACATTATTATCCATCACAATGAAGGTGTTTTGGAAGTGGACTTGTTTGTCAAGCCAACTTCACGGAACAAGTTGCTAGAATTCAACAGTTATCACCCACATCCACAGAAAGAAAGCATACCCTTTGAGCAATTTCTGCGCTTGCGCACAAATTGTTCAAACCTGAATGATTTTGACAGACAAGCCATTGATATGAAGGAAAAATGTGCCTTACGAAGGTATCCCCACAGACTGATCCGTGAATCCTACGAAAGAGCTAGGTTCTACGATAGACACTCATTATTGACAGGCAAGACATCTTCAACTACAAATCAAATGGTCTGTGTTACAAAACATTCCACACTAAATGAAAAAGTTAGACAGATCAACAACTCAAGCTGGCACATTTTAAACAGTGATCCAGAAGAGCAAAAGAAATTACCAAAGCCCATGTTTGCCCATCGCCGTAACAGAAATATTAAAGATATTGTTACAAGATCTAGATATGTGGAAGGTATTACATTCATTCAAAAAACCATCGCTCGAACACTTACTATAAAAGGAACTTTTAAATGTTCAAAATGCAAGTCCTGCGAAAATGCCGTATAGGGAGATACTTTCACCCTTAAAGGTTACCAAATTACAGTGAGGAAAAGGTTTAATTGCAAAACCAACAAGCATTTGCAATGCAATAGGTCTCGCATTATCAAAGTTTGAGCTATTGGCATTGCTAATAATAATGCAACACCAATAGCTCAAACATTCAGTAATGCGAGACCTATTGCATTGCAAATGGTTGTTATTAAGTGCACCAGGAACGTCGTCGCCCCCCCCCCCACCTCGGGGGCTTCAGGCGGGGGTCGGGGGGGAGAATCGTGTAAGGATTTGTTTCTAACTCCTTTGACTTGATCAGGGGGTGAGGAAACACATGGAACAAGAGAGCATGAAAGGATGGGATGGGGAGGGAGAGACCAAGTTGAGGGGATTGACGGAAGGGGGGCTAGAGGATTGGTGATGTGAGGTGGGTGGAGCAGGGATGGATGGAGAGATGGATGGATGGATAGAGGACATGGATGGAGAGGAGGATGGATGGAGGAGGGATGGGGAGGGAGAGACTGAGATAGATAAGGGGATTGATAGAAGGGAGTGGCTAGAGTATGGGTGATGTGAGGTGGGAGGAGCAGGGATGAATGGAGGGCAGGGATGGATGAATGGAGGGCAGGGATGGATGAATGGAGGGCAGGGATGGATGAATGGAGGGCAGGGATGGATGAATGGAGGGCAGGGATGGATGGATGGATGGATGGGCAGGGATGGATGGATGGATGGGCAGGGATGGATGGATGGATGGATGGGCAGGGATGGATGGATGGATGGATGGATGGAAGGGATGGATGGATGGAGGGAAGGGATGGATGGATGGATGGAGGGAAGGGATGGAGGGCAGGGATGGATGGATGGAGGGCAGGGATGGATGGATGGATGGGCAGGGATGGATGGATGGATGGATGGAAGGGATGGATGGATGGAGGGAAGGGATGGATGGATGGATGGATGGATGGATGGAGGGAAGGGATGGAGGGCAGGGATGGATGGATGGAGGGCAGGGATGGATGGATGGATGGATGGGAGAGATGGACGGATGGATGGAGAGATGGACGGATGGATGGAGAGATGGACGGATGGATGGAGAGATGGACGGATGGATGGAGAGATGGACGGAGAGGAGGATGGACGGCGGGCAGGGATGGACGGACGGATGGAGAGATGGACGGACGGATGGAGAGATGGACGGACGGATGGAGAGATGGACGGACGGATGGAGAGATGGACGGACGGATGGAGAGATGGACGGACGGATGGAGAGATGGACGGATGGAGAGATGGAGGGCAGGGATGGATGGAGGGCAGGGATGGATGGAGGGCAGGGATGGATGGAGGGCAGGGATGGATGGAGGGCAGGGATGGATGGAGGGCAGGGATGGATGGAGGGCAGGGATGGATGGAGGGCAGGGATGGATGGAGGGCAGGGATGGAGGAAGGGAGGGCAGGGATGGAGGGAGGGAGGGCAGGGATGGAGGGAGGGAGGGCAGGGATGGAGGGAGGGAGGGCAGGGATGGAGGGAGAGAGGGCAGGGATGGAGGGAGGGAGGGCAGGGATGGAGGGAGGGAGGGAGGGCAGGGAGGGAGGGAGGGAGGGCAGGGATGGATGGAGGGAGGGAGGGCAGGGATGGATGGAGGGAGGGAGGGCAGGGATGGATGGAGGGAGGGAGGGCAGGGATGGATGGAGGGAGGGAGGGCAGGGATGGATGGAGGGAGGGAGGGCAGGGATGGAGGGAGGGAGGGCAGGGATGGATGGAGGGCAGGGAGGGCAGGGATGGATGGAGGGCAGGGAGGGAGGGAGGGCAGGGATGGATGGAGGGAGGGCAGGGATGGATGGAGGGAGGGCAGGGATGGATGGATGGAGGGAGGGCAGGGATGGATGGAGGGAGGGAGGGCAGGGATGGATGGAGGGAGGGAGGGCAGGGATGGATGGAGGGAGGGAGGGCAGGGATGGATGGAGGGAGGGCAGGGATGGATGGCGGGAGGGCAGGGATGGATGGCGGGAGGGCAGGGATGGATGGCGGGAGGGCAGGGATGGATGGCGGGAGGGCAGGGATGGATGGAGGGAGGGCAGGGCTGGATGGAGGGAGGGCAGGGATGGATGGAGGGAGGGCAGGGATGGAGGGAGGGAGGGCAGGGATGGATGGAGGGAGGGAGGGCAGGGATGGATGGAGGGAGGGAGGGCAGGGATGGATGGAGGGAGGGAGGGCAGGGATGGATGGAGGGCAGGGATGGATGGAGGGAGGGCAGGGAGGGAGGGCAGGGATGGAGGGAGGGCAGGGATGGATGGAGGGAGGGCAGGGATGGATGGATGGAGGGAGGGCAGGGATGGATGGAGGGAGGGAGGGCAGGGATGGATGGAGGGAGGGAGGGCAGGGATGGATGGAGGGAGGGCAGGGCAGGGATGGATGGAGGGAGGGCAGGGCAAGGATGGATGGCGGGAGGGCAGGGATGGATGGCGGGAGGGCAGGGATGGATGGCGGGAGGGCAGGGATGGATGGAGGGAGGGCAGGGATGGATGGAGGGAGGGCAGGGATGGATGGAGGGAGGGCAGGGATGGATGGAGGGAGGGCAGGGATGGATGGAGGGAGGGCAGGGATGGATGGAGGGAGGGCAGGGATGGATGGAGGGAGGGCAGGGATGGATGGAGGGAGGGCAGGGATGGATGGAGGGAGGGCCGGGATGGATGGAGGGAGGGCCGGGATGGATGGAGGGAGGGCCGGGATGGATGGATAGGGGGCAGGGATGGATGGATAGGGGGCAGGGATGGATGGATAGGGGGCAGGGATGGATGGATAGGGGGCAGGGATGGATGGATAGGGGGCAGGGATGGATGGATAGGGGGCAGGGATGGATGGATAGGGGGCAGGGATGGATGGATAGGGGGCAGGGATGGATGGATAGGGGGCAGGGATGGATGGATAGGGGGCAGGGATGGATGGATAGGGGGCAGGGATGGATGGATAGGGGGCAGGGATGGGGATAGGGGGCAGGGATGGGGATAGGGGGCAGGGATGGGGATAGGGGGCAGGGATGGGGATAGGGGGCAGGGATGGATAGATGGAGAGCAGGGATGGATGGAGAGGAGGATGGAGAGATGGATGGAGAGGAGGATGGATGGAGAGGAGGATGGATGGAGAGGAGGATGGATGGAGAGGAGGATGGATGGAGAGGAGGATGGATGGAGAGGAGGATGGATGGAGAGGAGGATGGATGGAGAGGAGGATGGATGGATGGAGGGCAGGGATGGATGGATGGAGGGCAGGGATGGATGGATGGAGGGCAGGGATGGATGGATGGAGGGCAGGGATGGATGGATGGAGGGCAGGGATGGATGGATGGAGGGCAGGGATGGATGGATGGAGGGCAGGGATGGATGGATGGAGGGCAGGGATGGATGGATGGAGGGCAGGGATGGATGGATGGAGGGCAGGGATGGATGGAGGGAGGGCAGGGATGGATGGATGGAGGGCAGGGATGGATGGATGGAGGGCAGGGATGGATGGAGGGCAGGGATGGATGGAGGGAGGGCAGGGATGGATGGAGGGCAGGGATGGATGGAGGGCAGGGATGGATGGAGGGCAGGGATGGATGGAGGGCAGGGATGGATGGAGGGCAGGGATGGATGGAGGGCAGGGATGGATGGAGGGCAGGGATGGATGGAGGGCAGGGATGGATGGAGGGCAGGGATGGATGGAGGGCAGGGATGGATGGAGGGCAGGGATGGATGGAGGGCAGGGATGGATGGAGGGCAGGGATGGATGGAGGGCAGGGATGGATGGAGGGCAGGGATGGATGGAGGGCAGGGATGGATGAAGGGCAGGGATGGATGAAGGGCAGGGATGGATGGAGAGGAGGAGTACTGCAAAACTAGTAGTACACACAATACCAACACTACTGAGCAGGGCTGCTACATAACCATTGCTACTGAGCAGGGCTGTTACAGTACTAATAAACACACACTGCCAACTCTACTCAGCATGGATGTTACACTACTAATAGACGCACCCTACACGACTCAGAAGGACTGCTATACTAACACAAACCCCACCAGCCTTGCTCGACATGACTGCTAAACTTGTAATGAACACTACCATCATTCCCAGCAAGGTTTTGTGCTTATGATAGACACACACTACCAGCAGTTTTTGGCAGGACTGCTACTCTTGGAATGCATAGTACCAGCTCTTCTCAGCAGAGCTGCTACACGAGGAATGGACACACAATGCTTTTCTCAAAAGGACCGCTATGTTTCTAATGAACACTACCATAACTTCTCAGCAGGGTTTTGTACTTGTGATAGACAAACACCACCAGCACTTCTCAGCAGGACTGCTACTCTTGTAATACATAGTACCAGCACTTCTCAGCAGAGCTCTCTGCTACAGTAGGATTGGACACAATATTTCCTCTCCTCGGCAGAACTGCTACGCTTCTAATGCATAGTACCAATGCTAACTCTCACAGTAGGACTAATAGACTTGTACTGAACACTAGCAGAACATCTCAGCAGGGTTTTGTACTTGGGATAAACAAACACCACCAGCACTACTCTGCTGTTCTGCTATGTTTGTAAAGGATTCACAATAGTAACACTTCTCAGTAGGGCTACGACGTCTATAATGGATAGTACCAGCACTTTTCTTTAGAGATGTTTGCGGGACAGTATTGGCACTTCGCAGAGTGTTTATACATATAGTCGGACAGTACATCTACTGCTTATCCGGCTCCCGATCAAGTGCCTGCACTTACTCTGAGATCTACAGTCCTAGTAATAGATAAGCACTGAGTAATCCAATCAAATCATATGACAGCTCAAATATACTAGAAATACATCCAAATCAAAACCTTTGATATTACTCACTGAATGCTTATGGGGGGATTAAAGCTGAATTCAAAGTATTTGACAATAAAGAAGAGCAATTCAACCCCAGGGGAAAAAACAATGAAAATCTATGGTGAAATAAAACCTGGCAAAGCATATGAAGGTCTAAAGCCCAATGACCTATTAGGAAATAAACCGCAAATGAGACAATATACTGAAGTAAAACAAATAAAAGTCTATGGGGGGATTTAGCCAAACGAGAGAACTTATGTGGGGGAATAAAAACCAGCGGAAGCTTATGAGAATTTAGAACCTACATAGGAATACAAAGAAACGCCCTAGGGAAATAAGATTTATTGAAATTTGGGGAAAAATATTCCATGAAACTAAGGAGGAGATATAAACTAAAAAACATTTGGAGACATGACACATTTATTTAATGTGCTAGTGGTGTTATATGGAAATATTAAAGACCTATTACTAAAATGCTGACAAAAATATAGCAGCTAGAACAATAGAATAAACATACTAAAAAGTGCTAGATGGCTTTATGTTTTTCCTGTTATATGTATTTTCTTGGGTTCTAA
This sequence comes from Triturus cristatus, assembly GCF_964204655.1. Lineage (NCBI taxonomy): Eukaryota > Metazoa > Chordata > Amphibia > Caudata > Salamandridae > Triturus > Triturus cristatus. Next base: position 1,092,887,628 of record NC_140580.1, read on the forward strand.
ACAGCTCCACATTAGCTGTGAGCACCTAGCCCGCTTATCGGAGTTAACTTTGCATTATGGCCCTTGTTTTCGTGCATGTATATAGTAGCTGAAGGAAAACTATGTAGCAAGAAGCAAAGGAAAAAAAATAGGTATGGTTCGTGGATGACCTGCTCAAAGGTGACGTGCCACCTGGGACGATGCCCAACCTCCATTGAGACTTCCAGCGTTGTCCCAACGCTGCCCTGACTGGGAATTTTGCCGAATATCCCCCACTTCTTCTTCCAGCCGAATGGTGATGCTGGGATTAGATTCCTTTCGAATAAGCAATAACGCTTTTAAACCTCGCCTTTTCTCTCAATGCGTGTGTTATTCATATCCAACCCTCCGGATCCCCAGTAGTGCACAGTTTTGGAATGCTAAAGTAATTACAGAGGAGAAGACTGCACACTTCGATCTTAAATATGATTGTGTATTAGAAACGCCTGTTATTTATAGCGTTATGAAATGGCAAATTCACTCAATAAGCACTAGATAAAAAAAAAGAAAGTAATGGCATTAAACACTACAGTAACAAGCAAGAAAGAAAAAAAAAACAAAGCCGCGAGTGGTGCGCGTGTACCCATATGCTTTCAATTATCGCACCCGTGTCTGGGCACGATAATTGAAACCATGTGTCAGGAAATGCGCGTAATAGACACCAATAGGCCAGGGGCGGAGCTATGCGCCCGCCTCTGGCCTATTGCGTGCTATCTTTAAAAGGATCACGCAGGGAAAGGCCAATAGCAGGCTGCAAAAGTAAAAAAAAAAAACGCACGAGCGTGTTCATTTTCTGGGTCCATTTTGAAAACCCGGACAAAAGGACTCTCGCTGCGCGAACACTGCTGCGCAGTGTAACGCTAGGTGCGAGACCTAAAAAGTGATATATCTTGTATTATGCCCATGTGGCATGGGTTACGTGGGTGAAACTTCGCGGGCGTTTAACGTCCGCCATACGGAACACCGTTCAGCAATACACACATCTAAACCCATCGGTCAAACATTTTTTGAAGCAAAAACATACTCCAAATGACTTACGATGGCTTATTGAAAAAATTTAAATTCCTCAGGGAGAAAGAAGTCACGAAGTCCGAAAAAAACGCAAAGTTTTGGGGATTTTCGGTCTGGACACAAACGCGGTTTAAACAGTGAAATACCCTAGGAAATTGCGATCCGATACAATTGCCAATAACATCTTAAGCACTATAACATAAGTCCCAGTTTTATCCGCTTTAACCCCTTCGCTGCGGCGCGAATTCCGCTGCAGCGCTGGGGGGGTTTGGGGGGGGGGGGGGGGGGGGGGGGTTGACGGCGCCGCTGTGCTCATGACGGAACCACGCCGTCATGAGTCACGGGTGAGCTGTGCTCATGACGGCATGGTTCCGTCATGACTCCACCCACTGCGCTAATCGCCCGCAGAGGCAGGGAATTAGCGCCGCGTGGGAGGAGCGGCCGCCTGCGGCCGCAGCATGACGGAACCACTCCGTCATGAGCACAGCGCACCCGTGGCTCATGACGGAGTGGTTCCGTCATGAGCGGGGAAGGGGTTAAGGACATTAGCGTTTATTCTCATTTCTGGATATCAATTTAACAACCATCTACTGCATTCAGCCTAAATTCTGCTGTATTATCTGACGATTGGGTAGTGCTGGTTTAACTAATCTCAAGTACTAAAAATTTCGTTTTTTCAAACAAAAGTTTCCTGAATTGCATTTATATGCTTATATCAAATTTGATGTATACTTTTTATAAATATTTATTGCCGCAGTCATTCTGAGTTATAGACGATAACAGTCTGTCTTCACTTTGCTCTATAGTGTGGCACACTCGCTTTTCAAAGCATTCACCAGTGTAGTCATTTTTCCAGACGATAACAGTCTGTCTTTAATTTTATCGTTGCATGACGACTTGTGTGTATGGTGTCACTCCGTTATTTGAATATGCAAGACACGTCCGGTTTAGACGTCATCTGTCATTTTAAATGCTCGTCCCTCCTACTCCACACACAGGACCATCCCACATATGGCTGCTCGTTTGGAAGCGTTGACCCAAAGTAACTAGCTAGCTATAGTCCGTGCTGCTCACATGGGTACCGCTGGGTCCGTTAGATATAAAACTCTGGGCATAAACATCTCTCGCCAAAAGAGTGCTATAGTAGCGCGGCATAACAATGGCCATATTTAGATGCACGTTTTGCATTAGCTCTAGTCACATTCTATAGGCAGTAAAAGTGATACTCGTCTAGTGCCAGCGTTTTTAACTACCATCGCTGGAACTAACGAACAAGTTACTTACCTTCGGTAAGGAATATGCTACTTACCAGTATGCATCTGTTCTTGGCATGTAGAGCTGCAGAGTCACACACTGAGGATAAGATCGCCATCTGGTGTTGGGCTCGGATGATTGCAGGTTGTTGTTGTCTTCGGAGAAGCCTTTGGTCACGAGGTTGGTGACTCCTCCCCTGGACAACAGTGCGCATGGGCATCCACTCCATCGGCAGATTGTTTTTCGCCATGTTGGGAAAAGATGGAGTATATAGAAAAGAAAGAAAGGATGTCCATGTGTAATGTCTAAGTAAGACGGATGCTGGAACAGATACAGGTCCCGGGGAGGCGGGCGGGCGTGTGTGACTCTGCAGCTCTACATGCCAAGAACAGATGCATACTGGTAAGTAGCATATTCCGTTCGAGGCATATGAGCTGCAGATCACACACTGAGGATAGATTATACAGCAGTGCTCCCCTTAGCGGTGGTCGCCTGTATCCGTTGCAGCAGTTTGAAATAAAGTTTTTAGGACAGCCTGGCCCACGGAGGCCTGTTGTTTGGCCTGCACGTCAACACAATAGTGTTTAGTGAAGGTATGCGTGGTAGACCATGTGGCTGCCTTGCAAATGTCTTCTAAGGGAATATTGCCTAAGAAGGCCATAGAAGCCCCTATTTTACGCGTGGAGTGCGCCCTAGGGGGAACTGTGAGTGTACGTTTAGCCTTGAGGTAGCATATTTGGATGCATTTAACTATCCACCTGGCTATCCCTGATTTGGAGATTGGGTTGCCTTTGTGTGGTGGCGCGAAAGCAACAAAGAGTTGTTTTGTCTTTCGAAAAGGTTTTGTTCTGTCGATGTAATAAAGCAATGCTCTTTTAACATCTAAGGTATGTAGGGCCCTTTCAGCTACCGAGTCTGGATTTGGGAAAAAGACCGGTAATTCTACTGCTTGGTTAAGGTGGAAAGGGGAAATCACTTTTGGAAGAAATTTAGGGTTTGTCCTAAGAACCACTTTGTTACGGTGTAGTTGTAAGAAAGGTTCTTCAAGTGTAAGGGCTTGTATTTCACTTACTCTGCGCAGGGAAGTGATTGCGATAAGGAAGGCTACCTTCCATGTTAGGAATTGCAATTCACATTTGTGCATAGGTTCAAATGGGGGGCCCATGAGTCTTGTTAGGACCACATTGAGATTCCACACTGGGGCAGGTGGCAATCTTGGGGGAAGAATCCTTTTGAGACCTTCCATAAACGCTTTGATGGCTGGTACCTTAAAAAGGGACAGGTGTTGCCTATTTTGCAAGTAGGCTGCCAAGGCTGCTAGGTGTAATCGTATAGAGGAATACGCTAGATTGCATCTTTGCAAGTGTAGTAGATAGCAAATGATGTTTTGGATGGAAGCATCCAATGGATGTATGTCATTATTAGCGCAGTAGATGGCAAATCGTTTCCATTTAGCGGCATAACACGCTCTAGTAGTAGGGCGTCTGGCTTCTTTTATGATATTCATACAGTCTGGAGGGAGATAGAGGTAACCGAACTCTAAGACCTCAGGAGCCAGATCGCTAGGTTCAGTGTTTGAGGATCTGGGTGTCTGATTTCTCCATGGTTCTGGGTTAACAGATCCGGGGAGAGGCGTAGCTTTTGATGTGGAACTAAAGATAGTTCCAGAAGTGTGGTGAACCACGGTTGACGTGCCCAAGTGGGAGCCACTAGTATTAGTGTTAGTGACTGTTGTTTCAGTTTGCGTACCACAAATGGAACTAGTGGGAGAGGCGGAAAGGCGTACGCAAATCTGCCTGACCAGTTCATCCATAGGGCATTGCCCTTCGACTGTGGGTGTGGAAACCTGGCGGCGAAGGTTGGGCATTTTGTGTTTTCGGGAGTGGCGAACAGGTCTATGTCTGGTTGTCCCCTCTTCTGGAAGAAGGGGAGTAGAACTTTGGGGTGTAGTTCCCATTCGTGGATCTGTTGTGTGTGGCGACTTAGGAGGTCGGCCACTTGGTTGTGGATCCCTGGGAGATGTTCTGCTAACAGGTAGATGTTTTGGGGAATTGCCCATCTCCAGATTTGCTGTGCCAGTTGGGACAGTTGGAGAGAGTGTGTCCCTCCCTGTTTCTGTATATAATACATTGTCGTCATGTTGTCTGTGCGTATGAGGACAGTTTTGTTCTTTAGGTGAATTTGAAAGGATTTTAGTGCTAGGAACACTGCTAAGAGTTCCAGGTGGTTGATGTGGAGCAGTTTCTGTTGACTGGTCCATCTGCCCTGAGTGGTATGGTGAAGGAGGTGGGCTCCCCACCCCGTGAGAGATGCGTCTGTAGTTAGCACAACTTGTGGAAGAGGCTCTAAGAACGGTCTCCCTTTGGACAGGTTGATGGTGTTCCACCATTTCAGTGATCGAAGTGAGCGACTGTCCACCAACACCAGATCGGTAAGTTGTCCGTGAGCTTGGTTCCACTGTTGTGCTAAGCATTCTTGTAAGGGACGCATTTGAAGTTGTGCGTGTGGGACTATGGAGATGCAGGACGCCATCATGCCTAGGAGCTGCATGAACACTCTTGCTGGAAGAGATGGATGAGTTTGAAATTGAGAGATGAGATTTTGTATACTGGCTATCCTGGCTGTGCTGGGATAGGCAATGGCTTTGGATGTATCTATGGTTGCTCCTAGATACTGATGTAAGTGGGAAGGTTGTAGGTGGGATTTGGGGTAGTTGATAGTGAATCCCAAATCGTGGAGAGTTTGAATCGTGCGATGAGTGTGGAGAACGCATTTTTGGTATGTATTGGCTTTTATGAGCCAATCGTCCAGATAGGGGAAGACATGGATCTGTTGTCTTCTGAGATGCGCTGCCACGACTGCTAGGCACTTGGTGAACACTCTGGGTGCTGTTGTTACTCCGAATGGGAGAACTGTAAATTGATAGTGTTGCCCATCTACCACAAATCGTAGATATTTTCTGTGAGCGGGATGCATAGGGATGTGAAAGTATGCGTCCTTGAGGTCCAATGTGGCGAGGAAGTCTCCCTGTTGTAAAAGTGGGAGGACTTGTTGGAGAGTGGTCATGTGAAAATGATCCGAATGTATATACTGGTTTAGTAGTCTGAGATCCAGTATGGGCCTTAGTGTTTTGTCCTTTTTGGGAATGAGGAAGTATAGAGAATATACCCCTTTTCCCTGATGTTGAAGGGGAACTGGTTCTATCGCATGTTTTTGTAACAGGGATTGAACTTCTTGTTTGAGGAGAGAGAGATGATGCGAGGACATTGGACGTTGTTTGGGCGGTATGTTTGGGGGGGATTGTATGAGTTCGAGGCAGTAGCCAGACTGGATAATTTGTCTTACCCACCTGTCTGTGGTGATGGAAGTCCAGACAGGCAGGAATTGTTGGAGTCGTCCCCCGACCGGAGTGGAATGGTCTGGGGGGAGTGGTGGCAAGTCACTGTTTGGTGGCTGGTGAGGTGCGGGTGTTGTTGTTATTGCCGCGTCCTCGACCTTTGTTATTGTTTCCCCTATAACCTCCCCGGAAGTAACCTCTGTTAGGGGATGTTTGTCCAGAATTTTTAAAGGTGGACGTGGTCTCAGTTGATGTGTTTTTGGAGCCTCCTCTATAAAAGGAGCGACGAAAGGAACCCCGGTTCTGTTGAGACTGCAGTGCTCCCATAGACTTGGCAGTTTCATTATCCTTTTTCATTTTTTCTAATGCAGTATCCACTGCAGGGCCAAATAGCTGCTCTTGGTTGAAAGGTTGAGCAAGAATTGCGGTTTGAACCTCCGGTTTAAAACCGGAAATACGGAGCCAGGCATGTCGTCTGAGTAAGACGCCAGTATTGACCGCTCTAGAAGCAGTGTCTGCTGCATCTAAGGCGCATTTAATGGAGGCATTAGATATTAATTTGCCTTCTTGGATGAGGTCAGAGGCCTGGGACTTAAAAGGTTCAGGCAGATGCTGCATAAGGTCCTCAAGTTGGTCATAATGCGCTCTATCATACCTGGCTAACAGGGCCTGGGTATTGGCAATACGCCAATGGTTAGCCGCCTGCGCGGCGACCCGTTTGCCCGAGGCTTCTAAAAGCTTAGACTCCTTGTCTGGGGGAGGCGTTTCTCCAGTTGTCTGAGAGTTAGCGCGCTTCCTGGCATTTGATACGACTAGGGAGTCTAAAGGGAGCTGGGCCTTAATGTATGCAGGGTCTTGCGGGGCTGGTCGGTACTTTTTTTCGATGCGTGGGTTGAGCACCCTAGCTCGAACAGGGTCCTTAAAGACTTCAGTAGCATGCTTTATAACCCCTTTGATCATGGGCAGTATGTGGACAGTCTTTTGTGACTGCTCAAAGGTATCAAGGAGGAAGTCCTCTTCAATGGCGTCTGTGTGCATTGTAACGCCGTGGAATGTTGCTGCCCTATTTATAAGTTGGCCGTACCCTAGGTGGTCATCAGGAGGGGAGGGCTTGGAAGGGTAGGTAGTGGGGTCAGGCATGTCAGGTATAGGATAAGACCAGTCATCCATGGGTGCTGGGTCTGGGAACGTAAAAGGGTCGTTTGGGTCAGCAGGATCATCAAATAAATCAGGGTCCGCCCCTCCCCCTAAGTCATCATTATCATCCTGTGGAGGAGGTGAATGATAGGGAGATGGTAAAGGTAAAGGTAAAGGAGAAGCAGGAGGAGGAGGGGGGGACGGGTTAGGAGGTAAAACAGGAGAGGAAGGACGAAGTGGTGAAGTAGCACAGTCCTTTTTCCGTATGGGAGCTGGGGGAGGTGTAGTGTCCAGCTTCCGCTTTTTATATGGGATGGCAGTCACATGTCCTGTTTTAGGATTGATGTAGATCCGCTTCTGAGTAGGATCTGGTCGAAAAAGATCATCTGGCTCCGAAGGTGGTGTCTGTGACGTCCGCTTCGGGTCTTTATGAGCTTGTTTCGGCGGGGACGCAGTTTTCGGCTCCGATGATTTTTTCGGGTCCGATGGATTTTTCGGTGCCGACTGATTTTTCGGTGCCGACTGATTTTTCGGTGCCGACTGATTTTTCGGTGCCGACTGAGGTTTCGGTGCCGATTGATGTTTCGGTGCCGAATGAGTTTTCGGTGCCGATGGACTTTTAGGCATCGATGTTGAAGAACGTTTCGGTGCCGGTGGAGACTTCGGTGCCGAGGAACGTTTCTGTGCCGAAGGAGATTTCGGTCTTGGAGCCTGTTTCGGTGCCAACAATGAGTGTTTGGGTGCCGAGGGTGTTAAAGGCACAATTAGGTGAGGTTTGCTCGAGCCCGAGCCACCCACAGGCTTAGATGTCTTCGGAGCCGGGCCCGAGGGCGGGGCTTCTGAAGAGGATTTCCGGTCGCGACTGGGCCCAACTGGCGGAGTCTTGACCACTGCTTTTTTGGATGGGGCAGGGGCAGGGGGGGTGGTACTCACACGCTGCCCTGGAGTGATGAGGTCATCGGAATCGTCGGCTTCGGACACGATCTCGAGATCTTCGGTGTCGTCTTCGGGAACATCTTGAGCAAAGATGTCTTCCGGTTCTGGAGCTGGTTTGGCCATAATATGGCGTCGAGCTCTTCGGTCCCGGAGGGTCTTCTTCGAACGGAAAGCGGAACAAGCTGGACAGGTGGACTCGTTGTGTTCCGGCGACAGGCAGAGGTTGCAAACCTCGTGGTGGTCACTGTGGGGGAACTTCGCTCCACACTGGGGGCATTTTTTGAAGGGTGTCCTGTCCATCAGCCGCTTCCGGAACCGGTCCGAGTTGATGTCGACGTCGATGGAATACAAATCAAAGAGTTAAATCGATTGCTGGAAGTTTTCTGCTGGAGCGGAAAAAAGTTCATCCGAACCCAATGGCGGAAAAAAACAATCTGCCGATGGAGTGGATGCCCATGCGCACTGTTGTCCAGGGGAGGAGTCACCAACCTCGTGACCAAAGGCTTCTCCGAAGACAACAACAACCTGCAATCATCCGAGCCCAACACCAGATGGCGATCTTATCCTCAGTGTGTGATCTGCAGCTCATATGCCTCGAACCGCTTTTTCTGGTGGATACAGTATCTGCCTGTGGATTCCTCACCTTGCGAATATGCCCTGCGCCAGCATTCCACTGAACTTTTTTCCCCAGTTCTCTGCGCCGACGTGGACGTCATAATACCTCCATATGACGTCACCGGAGCCGTAAGAGAGCCACGTCGGCGTGATTACATCAGTTCCACCCATTTTTTACGTGGCTCCGAGGCGTACAGGTGTACCAACGACAGATTCAAAGTATACACAGTATACAACATTTGTTCAAATATACATAGTACATATACAAAAGGAAAGCTAAAGAACATAATCATTTCCGACCAATGTACCAGATAGAAAGAATCTACAAAGTATAACATCTCAAGCAAGATATCCTTTAAGGTATACAAAGGTGGACAACGGGGAGGCGGGCGGGCCAGTGAGGAATCCACAGGCAGATACTGGATCCACCAGAAAAAGCGTTACCGAAGGTAAGTAACTTGTTCTTCTGATGGATACATCTGCCAGTGGATTCCTCACCTTGTGAATAGATTCCCACAGCAGTCCCACTCCCGGAGGAGGGTGTCCACCTTCCTATACCAAACAGTCTTGCAAGACAGAGCGCGCGAAGTGACCCTCCCTCCTCATCTCAGAGACTAAGCAATAATGCTTTGCGAAGGTATGGAGGGAGGCCCAAGTGGCGGCTTTACAAATGTCTGCCACAGGAACACCCCTGGCCAAAGCAGAGGTAGAAGACCTAGCTCTAGTTGAATGAGCTCTAATACCCTCAGGAGGAACCTTACCAGCCAGGGCGTAGCAGATCTTGATGGTCAGGATGATCCATCTGGACAGAGTGCGCTTGTGCAGAGCCTTTCCTTTAGAATGTCCAACATAGCCCACGAAGAGCTGATCGTCCAAATGAGCCTTTTGTTCTGTCCAAGTAAAAGCTCACAGCTCTTTTTGGGTCCAGACGATGAAGTCTTTCCTCCTCCTTGGAGGGATGAGGAGGTGGATAAAAAACAGGGAGAGTAATAGACTGCCCCAAATGAAACCGAGTAACTACTTTAGGTAGGAAAGCAGCCCTGGTCCTGAGTACCATCCTTTCAGCATGTAATGTTAAAAACGGGGGTTTAGAACTAAGAGCTTGAAGCTCACTCACCCTCCTTGCCGAGGTTATGGCTACAAGAAAGACCGTCTTAAAGGACAACAGCTTCAGAGGACAGCTATGAAGAGGCTCAAACGGAGACCCCATCAGAAATGTTAAGACAAGATTAAGGTCCCACTGTGGCATTACAAAAGAAGTAGGTGGAAACCTGCTTGTAAGGCCTTTGATAAACCTTAGTACAATAGGAGATTTAAATAATGACGGTTGATCAGGAAGACATAGAAAAGCCGATAAGGCTAATTGATAGCCCTAGACCGTGGCCACAGCACAGCCCTGCTGAGCCAAGGAAAGAGCAAACTGAAGCACATCAGAAAGATGGGCTTTTAAAGAGTCAATGGATCTCTCTCCACACCATTTAACAAACTTAGACTACCTATATGAGTAAACGGACTTGGTGGAGTGTCGCCTGGCTGATAAAATAACATCCACCACATCAGGCGGGAGAGAGAAGGAATTCAGGTTGCCCCGTTCAATCCCCAGGCATGAAGGTGTAAGCTCTGGAGGTGGGGGTGTAGAACCTGCCCCTCCGACTGCGAGAGGAGGTCTGCCCTCAGAGGGAGACGGAGCGGAGGGCATGAGGAGAGGTGGAGAAGATTGGTGTAATACACCCTTCTTGGCCAATCCGGGGCGACCAAAATAACTTGGGCCCGGTCTTGGCGAATCTTCCTCAGAACCCGAGGAATCAAGGGTATGGGAGGAAACGCGTACAGGAGATGTGAGCTCCAACTAAACTGAAACGCGTCCCCCAACGCCCCCTGCAACGGAAACTGGAGACTGCAGAATAACGGGCAATGCGCGTTCTCGCGAGTGGCAAACAGGTCTATCCGAGGAGTCCCCCACGTCTGGAAGATGCGACGAACCGCGTCCGGATGAAGCCTCCACTCGTGGTCGGCGGAGAACTGTCGACTGAGACTGTCCGCACGTTCGTTCAGCACCCCGGCCAGATTCACCATCACGCAAATCCGATGGACCTGAGCCCAGGACCAGAGTCGCAACGCTTCTCCGCAGAGACGGTACGACCCTACCCCCTCCCTGCTTGTTGACATACCACATCGCGGTAGTGTTGTCCGTCAGGACTTGAACCGACTGACCGCGAAGGGAACAGAGGAAGGCCTTGAGCGCCAAACGAATCGCCCGCAATTCCAAAAGGTTGATGTGAAGCATCCTTTTCTCTGGAGACCAAAGACCTTTGATCTCCAGATCCCCCAGATGAGCACCCCACCCTAGGGTGGAGGCATCCATTATCACTGTAGCCAGCGATGGAGGCAGATGGAAGGGCTTCCCTTGAGACAGATTGCCCCCCACGCTCCACCAAGATAGATCCGCCGCAGCTTCTCTGGAGATCTTGATCGACTCCCTGAGATCTCCGTTGTGCTGATACCACTGCCTGCGGAGGCACCACTGGAGCGCCCTCATGTGCCAGTCTGCATGGATGAACAACAGAATGCAGGAAGCGAACAGACCGAGCAGACGAAGGACCTTCAGAACTGGAACAACCGCTCCATTGTGGAATAAAGGGATCATCTCCTAAATGTCGAGAATTCTTTGAGGAGGAGGAAATGCTCGACACACAGTAGTGTCCAGTACCGCCCCTATGAAAAGGTTGCGTTGAGAGGGCACCAGGTGAGATTTGGGCACATTGATCGAAAAACCCAAGTCGAATAACAACTGAGATGTTACCTGCAGATGATGTTGCACCATCTCTGGGGACTCTGCCTTCAGAAGCCAGTCGTCCAGGTAGGGAAAAACCGGAATCCCCGACCTCCTGAGATGAGCAGCCACCACTGCCATCACCTTCGTGAAAACTCGAGGTGCGGTAGTAAGACCAAACGGGAGGACCGCAAACTGGTAGTTTTGTGACCCAACCGTAAAACGGAGATACTTCCTGTGCGACTTCAGGATTGGGACATGGAAGTACGCGTCCTGCAAGTCGATCGACACCATCCAGTCTCCTTGCTGCAACGCTTGAAGAACCTGCGCAAGGGTCAGCATCTTGAATTTCTCCTGTTTCAGGTAAAAATTCAAGACTCTGAGGTCCAGGATTGGACGCAATCTGCTGTCCTTCTTGGGAATCAGGAAATACCAGGAGTAGCATCCCTGACCCCTTTCCTGCTCCGGAACCACCTCTATCGCACCTTTTTGAAGCAAAGCTAGTACCTCCTTCTACGGAAGAAGCAGATGGTCTTCTGAGCAGTAACCCTGGCAAGGAGGGTAAGGGGGAGGAAACTCCCGAAAGGGAAGGGCGTACCCATTCTCCACAAGGTTTAAAACCCAAAGGTCGGTCGTGACAGATTTCCAACCTCGCAGAAAGTGGGACACCCGACCCCCCACAGGTCTCACATGATCTAGGATGGGGGATCTAGGGCTGCTTCCCTGAAGCTTCATTGGGAGCAGAGGAGGCAGAAGATGAAGATGGGTTGCGGCCAGAACCTCTCCGTCCCCTTTGCCTTCCCCTATACGACCTATAGAGGGGATTCTGCTGCTGCTGTTGCTGCTGAGGTTGCCGGAAGGAACGAAATGAGGATCTCCCAAAGCCTCTGAATTTCCTAAGACCAAATCCCTTAGCAGGAGTCTGTAATCAAAGATTTCGCCGTTACCCTGCTATCTTTAAATCTTTGCAAGGCGGAATCAGCCTTCTCGCCAAAAAGTTTCTCTCCATCAAAAGGCAAGTCTACCAAAAGTGGCTTGAACATCAGAAGAGAAGCCGGAAGAATGAAGCCACGCTTGCCTCCTAGTGGCTATCGAAGATCCCATTATCCTTGCCACAGAATCAGCCGTGTCAAGCCCAGACTGAATTACCTGCCTTGCAGCAGCCTGAGTGTCAGTGACAACCTCCATAAAAGAAGCTCTCTCTCCTTCCGGCAGCTTAAGGGGTAACAATTTCATAGAATCCATCAAGGCGTGAACGTAGCGCCCCAGCAAACAAGTGGCATTGGTCGATTTAAGCGTCATTCTTCCTGAAGAAAAGACCTTTCTGGCTGCTTGATCAGTCTTTTTAGAATCCCTATCCGCAGGAGTCTGAGGGAAAGCGCCTGAAGCATGCTTCGTGCATGAAGCCTGCACCACAAGGCTTTCTGGAGAAGGATGGGAATAAAGAAAACCTGGATCCCCAGGGACCACCCTATATCTCCTTGCCACCTGTCTGGAGACTGCAGGTGAAGAGAGTGGCTTACACCAAACGTCCATAACAGGCTCCAAGATAGCCTCATTAAAAGGCAACAAGGGTTCAACATTTGAAGTTGGCGAATGTAGGACTTCACGTAAGGAGGTTTGGCTTATATTCAGCAGAGGGTAACTGCAAGTCCAGCAACTCTGCGGCCTTCTTAATAACTAAATGATAGGGGCCAGTTCTTGTGGCGGTGAAGATCTAGTAGATGAATGCTCCCACTCCGGAGTAGTATCAAGACCACTAGCATCTTGAATGCCTTCAAAGTCATCAGAAGAAGCATCCACCTCACCTTCTTCCACTTCCTCCCTATAACGCTACTCTTCCAAGACTCTCTGGGCCTCTCTCCTTGAACGGATCCGAGGAATCGGCGTCGGCGGCGCCGTACGCGGAGTCGGTGGAACCGAACATGGAGTCGACTGCTTCGGAGTCGGCGGCGCCGGACGTGGAACCGAGGGAGTCAGCAACGGCGTCGAGGAGGGCTCCGAAGAAGGCCGATCCAAACGAAGCCGAGATGGATCACCAGACGGCACCGGAAACTGCCACGAAGGAGCCATCTGCAAAAACATCAGCAAAAAGGGCATAAATGGGGCCTGAGCATAATGCTGCGGCACTCCCAAGGTGTATGCCATAGGACCCACAGGACCACATGGTGCGCCGGATGGGAAGGCAGCCCGTTGAAAAATCCCATACATCGCATTAAGGAAATGCGTCGAATCCGGAGTCGGGAACTGCGGATAAGGGATTGATCCTGAATCCGGCCGAGGAGTACCTGGAACCGGAGCCGAAGTGTCCTCAACAGGCGCCACAGGATCAGCCGGCTCTGGAGAAAGCTCTCTCTTGTTCCTGCTCGACGTCAGAAGCAGAAGACTCCACCTGCGCCAGAGACTGCGCCGGGGACCGCTTCGGCGAAGGTGACCTCTCTAGAGACTTCCTAGGAGATGGAGAAGGAGATACAATATCCTTACTTCGACGTAGAGGGGACGGCGATCTCAAAGTCCTAATTTTCAAAGACCGGCGCCGAGAGCTATGCTTTCTTTTCTTGTGATGCTTCTTCGACTTTTAATAGTGTGAAGTCGACTACTACGGCCTCAATTTCTCCTTCTTTCTACCTCTCCTTTCCTTCTTCGCCTTGGCCATGAAGAGTTTCGCCTCTCTCTCCTTCAAGGCCTTGGGGTTCAATCCTCTGCAACTGGAACAGTCCTCCACGTCATGGTCTGAAGAAAGGCACCACAAACAATCCTCATGGGGGTCAGTCATTGACATGTGGCCCCCACATTCCCTACAAGGTTTGAAACCAGACTTTGTCGAAGACATGGTGAATCCAGAAACAATAACCACTACAAGACTACAAAGTAGCAGGAGAGTGCAGGAAAACCGTTACGTGTCGACAGCGCGGAAAAAAGGGAACGGACGTCATCACGCCGACGTGGCTCTCTTATGGCTCCAGTGACGTCATACGGAGTCGCGAGCGGAGCCGAGGTATTATGACGTCCACGTCGGCGCAGAGAGCTGGGGAAAAGAGTTCAGTGGAATGCTGTCGCAGGGGATATTCACAAGGTGAGGAATCCACTGGCAGATGTATCCATCAGAATGATATTTATGTGACATGTTCAGAATTTAAATGCCCACAGTCCTGCTAATTAGCTGACTTTAAACACCAGTGCGGCACACGCATCAGTTACCTTCAGTATTGCGCACCGGACATACCTTATGTGTAAATAAGTTCTAGGCTATAATTCTACACTTCAGGTTCGTTTTAAAAAAAATATATAGTGCGATTTCAGTACCAGTACCTCATTGATTTACTTATGTAAGGACCACTAATTTATATTTATGTTGCTGTCCCTTCATTCAACTCTAAAATTCTAATTAGGAGCCATATATAGATCTCAATACAATTTTGTTTTTCTCTACATCCTTTACAGAATATTAGATCTTAAAGAAGTACTTATTTATCTATTAACTAGCATCCTATCTGCCGTTGAAAGTAGGTAATGTAATCGAATAAAATAGTTCTAGTTTCAAGTGCTAACCCCCGATGTCACTTTCTCTTTTTAGATTAGGTAATTTATATACCTTCTTTGGTTCCAAATATCCTTTTTGGTTCCATCTGTAAACTAATTTAGGTAAGCTCCATGTATAATCTGTTGGACCCACTTTTTTGTCACATCGGAGTTAACATGAGGTTTAAAATAATCTGGTATCAAGACACCTTTGGCTTCTAAGCTTTCACTCACTTTTTCTCTGATAATGAAGGGTCTATAATCTTATTAAAATAACTAATACACATCTATTATACCTCATTCACTTTTGCTTAATTGTGTCTGTTAGACCTGTCAGCCCTTTGGCAGTTCCCTCCTCATTTTAATATTTTTGTCCCTTTCCCCCTTCTCAATTTTTTTTTCTGTCTACCTAACTTTTTGGTGCTGATGTAGAGGTTCTGGGTGTCTTTACCACATCACTTGAGGGAAAGACGCAAGGTGCTCCTCTGAGGGAAATAGTTGAGGAAGGGAGATATTCAAAATGGTGGCTCCAACTGTCACCTCAGCACCTGGACCATGACTACCATGAGAGGTTCCGGAACCTTCTGGGCTTCTCTGGCAAGTCAGGCCCAAGGTGATAAATAGAGGTGACAGGTGGGCGGCCATTTTAGAGGAGAGTAGAGAGGCCGGCTAGTCAGGAGTAAGGCACTTGAGTGGGGAGGTGGCTGCACTGGACAGGAGTTGACAGGTCTCAGGGTCTGCTTGGTTCCCCCGTCAGTGACATCACCCCCAACCTCTTGACCGGTCCCCGAGTGCCGCCAGTGACTGTAGAGACCCTCGTACCCTTAGAGGTCTCCAAGAAGGGTGAACCCCTGACCTCTTAGATCTGGGAGAGAGACAGTGCCAGGGGCTAACGACTTCCGACTCTGCTGTTGCCCTGAATCTCCGGACTGGCCTGGGGTAGTCACCCTCTTAGCCATAGGGATGCATGTGCCCAAGCCCTGAGAGTCTAGTCAGCCTCAGGAACGGTTCCCGTGAGACACTGGCACCCGTTACTACAACCCCCCTCCCTCCACGAGATCCGCTTTCAAACCCTGGCCGCCACCCGTTCCAAAGGTTGAGAGGTTACCTGGTGATCTAGGGCCGGAGTCCGCGGTCCTCGAGAGGCCTGTGAAGAAAGGTTGGCCCCAGCTGTGTGGCGGGCGAGAGGGCGCCGTGACTGCCTGACAAAAGAAACCCACAATCAGGAAGTGCGGGTTGCGAGGCAGCGAGGCCGCTGCACGAGTCACCTGAGAGGGGCCGGAGCACCGCCCCCTGGCTGCTGATCGAAGGCGGAGACCGCGCCCACACAGGACGCGCTGATCCGGGTTTGGGGCAGCGGAAGTCGTGAGACTGCCAACAACGGAGTCTTCCCGGCAGGAGTCCGGTGAGGTAGAGATTCAGCCTCAGGAGGTGGCGGGGCCTCCGTCATCAAAGGAAGGAGGTTTCCGTCAGGAAAGGGGAGCGCCCATGCAAGGGAATCCCTTGGGGGAGGTGGCCCCGGGGGTGTGAGTACTTCAGTTCCTTCACTCGTGTGAGGACTCCCTCGCTGAAACCCCTCCAGCTCCGTGCTAAGTGCGGGGGAACACGCCTCGCAGCATCGCAAGCCCAGGAGGAGGACACCATCAAGTCAGTAAGCGGGGCATTGCAGCGCGGGAGGAGGGGGAGAGAACTGGCTGGTGACTGCTCTGTCAAGGCCTGAGAGGGGGAAGCATATTGGAACCTGATGTAATTACCAGAGGCATAAAGCAACCATGTACATGACCAGGATGAATTAAAAAGGGAGACTCACGTCTGTTGTGGGAGGTGGTAGGCTGAGCTCCAGCATCAGAAAGCACCTTGAATTATAGCGTAACGGGGGTGGAGTAGTCCCAGAGGTCAAACACCCTAACAGCTATCTGGATGGAAGTAGCCCTTTGACTGCCAGCAGTACTTCCGGTGCCCCGATAATTTGTTATGCCAGGAGCAGATGGTACTGACAGTCTAACCTATGTTATATGGTTATGAAGTGACTGTGTGAAGTGTTATTCATCTCCAGCTGCCAGGGCTGATACCAGGGCTACAAGGGAAAAGAAATAGTAAATGAAAATTAACCAAGCTGCTGTGGAACAACCTAGAGAGTTCTGGTGCTGTACATAGGCCCCAGGGAAGTAGTTGGGGGGGGGTGCTAAATTGGAATTAACAATCCCTGTGGAGTGGTCAAGTCATACTTAAAATGGCCGACTGAAATGTGACAGGGGGTTAAGCTTTTTGTTGTTGAAACCACTGGTTGAAAAGTTATCGTACTGTTCTACTTGGTGTACCTCAAGATATCGGGGAATGTTAACCTGGAAATTGAACTAGAGATGTACTAGAATTGTTCTAGGAATATACTAGAAATGTACTGGAAATGTACTGAAATGTTACCAGTTTAATGAAAAATTGATTAATTGAGCCTAACAAGGAGGAGAGGTGTTAAAGTCTTTTTAATAAAGCTTCACAGTTAATCAGTGTAGCGTCCTTTTTGGGTGAGGCTGCGCCAGATTGCAAGCTGGGTAGGATGCAAGCATGAGAAGCCAGAGAGAGGTATAAGCCTGTTGACCTGAGCCAAGCTACCCCTAGGACATAGGTCCAACAGTGTCTGTACACACCTTCTCAATCTTGTCCTTCATTCTTTTTAATTTTACACAGAGATTTAGTTGTTGCTTTTTATCATTATATGCTATATAGCAAGTAACAATAAATATGTATGTTACCAAGACTCAGTGTACACTATGTTTGTAAAATATTATATATATATATATATATATATATATATATATATATATATATATATATATATATATGCGATTCTGCTGCTTACTCTCCTCCCAAGTCCTCGGGATACCAAAGCAGGCACGGACCACGATTCAGTGCAAATTTGTTCATTGCTTGCTCAGTCGGCCATGACGCGTTTCGGTCCCTCCTGGACCTTGATCACATGACCAAGACTCAGTGTACACTATGTTTGTAAAATATTATATATATATATATATATATATATATATATATATATATATATCTTGTTTAGGAAATTTCTGTGGCTGTCCTGAAGAAGGCGCTTAGGACGCCGAAACGCACGTAGACAAACAAAAAATGTTTCCATCGTTAAGCCATTATGTTTTAACATGAAACAAACCCTTAGCATGTTTGGTTTTTTGTATTAATGCTCGAATTACCCAGATTGAACTGTTTTATATTTGTCTGTATAATACACATATGTCTATGTTATGTTAAGTATAGTATGTCCTGTTTGTCTCACAATTTTTTTTTTATCATGAACATTATTAATAAAATGAGATTTTCAATATAAATGTTGAGTACACTGATTCAATGCCCATATCAATGTGCTTAGTATAGTTCAATACATGACCAGTTAATTGCCTAGGTTTCCTTTTCTCAAATGTATCTTCCCTGCCCTAGGATTTAGTATCCTTTGCAGGGGGTCCCCATTTTTCTCAATTCAGGGCCCATTTGGCACCAGGACAGGCGGGAAAATCATTAGTCGGAGAGGCATGTCCACAATCAGGCTAGTTTCACCCCTAAGATGGGCTTCCTGATGTTGGATATGACATTTTAAAGTCTGGCATCTTCGTGATGGCAGAATTAGAAACTCTAGGACAGGTGTGGAAATATGGATTTTTATGGTCGGTTATGTCCCCTATCTTGGACCCCAACGGTTTCATGTACAAGTCACAAGTACATGTATGTTCCCTCCAGTTCCAGTTATGAAGACGCAAACGCATGTGCGTCCACCGTCAACATGTCCTCTTTCAGATCCGCCATGAATGGGCCGGATATTCTATTCCTAGGTATGAAAGGCCACCGGCTTTATATGGTTCATTTATCCCATTTTACAGTCCAGGCGAGTAGGCCCTGATTCTGCCATTAAGCCTTTTCCTGCCTTCTGCCTCTAAAAGCTCCAGTCTGAGCCTGCATCTGTGACCATGAACTTTGTCTTACTCCCTGCGCGGCTAACGGTGCCTGACTCGGCCTGTCGGCCTGTCTGCCTGCCAAAAACTATTTCACCTTCAAGATTATCTGCTCTGCTCCGCTCCTCATCCGATGCATTCCTGTCTAGCAGTTTAGGTAAACATTCCTCCAGCTACCGTGCAAAGGGCCAGGCCTCGCTGTCCTCATGCAAGTAATTCATAGCCCTGTTACCATGGAATATTCCTACCCCCTCGCATCTAGTGTAGACACTTAGACGCTTGTACACGCACTAACAGTCAGTATAGTCAGTATAGAATAAGATTCTATCCTAAGAGACCTCTCTTTTTGGATAACACAGTTCTTTAAACATAGGATATTAGATATGATTTGGGATTAGGTTGACATAACCCCAGACTTTTGTCTCCACATGTAGAGCTAAATGTCAAGTCCCTTTCTCCCCCTAGTTGCACGTCAAATCACACGTCATACTGCTGCGCGCACATCTCTGCCAAATATTTTTGCTGACATTGCGAAATTCTTTCATGGAACCACCCATTTGTGACATCATACCTAATGACGTTCTTTAGTTACGCCTAGTTACACCCATTTTAGTTACGCATGTATGTTTTTATCTCTGTTATCAACTGTTACGCCTCCTGCATCTGTTTCACTGTAATGCCTATTCTATAAAAATGATTACCTGTCAATAATGTATTGTCCTTCACTTCCTGAACCTTCGTGGTGATGGAATATGAAGCCCACAAATTCGAATTGTGTTATTGGAATAAAGCCCGTTCCGAACCTCTAATACCACGGATTCTGCCTCTTATTTTATTGAGCTATTCTTATTAATGTTCCGCATCAAATTAAGTTCCGGTAATTAAATTATTTACCACATATATGGCGCCCGAACAGGGACACTTTCTCATCTCACGCGCCGGAGGTGCGTTGCAGGCCCGGTCTCCTGCCACAGCTGGACGGACAACAACGCGTACCCACAGGATTTCCTGTATCTCCCTCCTGCCGAGCGGGGGTAACTGAGGCTGCAATCAACACCCAGACGAGGCGGTGAGAAGTGCGAAGTATCCCGACCAGAGCCTAGCTGAGAGAGCAAGAACCAAGGTATACAGAGGCCCACCAGGTTCCGAAGTTCCGAAGTTTCGAGTCCAGTCCAGTCCGGTCCGAGTCCAGTTCAGTTCAGTTCAGTTCCGAGGCCTTCCGTTCCGAGCTACCCGGTGAGTACCATTGCCGGGGAGGCGTTCTGACGTGCACATAGGTTGTGCCGGTCAAGACGGGTTTGGGTACACAAATCCGGTCTGCACTGTTTCAGCAGTGTATCTGTACTGTTTAGCAGTATATCTAGTATGTCTAGTATATAATTCAGAATTACCTAGTTAGTGCCGAGTATTATGCTTAGTGACTAGTTCCCTAAATGGCCATCATTGTTGTTCAATTAAATGTTAAAATGTTAAATGTTTTAAATACGTTCTGCATATTGTGGTGTGAATGACTGTTCATTATTGTGTTCTGTTGTATTAAACGTGTTCAAAATTAGGTATCAGATCAGTTCTCAGTATGCCGCTCTTTTCGAAATTAAGACAGATCAAAACTAGAAAAGGGGTACTCGAAGAAGCTGTTCCCATTCCTCCTAGGGACACTCCAGGGTACTTCATGTATCATAAACATGGCCTAGACGCCATATTATTTCTGGATTTATGGGTAGACTACACCAAGGAATTACCAGAAAGTCAGAGGTGGCCCGCAGCTGGGACCTGGGATGCAGATTGCATCATGAAAGTAGAGGAAGAATTATGGAAAAAGAAAGCTAGACAATCACAGAAAGTTGCCATTGAATTATGGCGTAAAGAATCGTATAGACGTACAGAAAAAGCACTCAGACAGGAAGAGAAGAGTAAGGAGAATTCAAATAAAGTCCGAGAAAATCTATTAATTGAAGAAGGTACCCGAGCAAAAGCAGAACAAGTAGACAGACAAAGAAATGCCCTTATGAATGGTATGTATCCTCTCCTGGCCGAAGGGTTACCTAAGGCTACTCTGGAGATACCCAAAGACTTGCCACCTCCGTTGTTTCCGATAAAATCACATCCCAAAGGGCATCCCAGAACCGCAGAAGATGTTTTCCTTTCCTCTTATTTAGACGACGCAGCTCCCGAGTATGCTAATACTGCACCACATAGACCGCCTGCCGAGGGGGTTCAACGCCAAGACCCTCCGTCTGTACCTCCGCAACAACAAACTCCGACACAAGTTCCGGCAAGCACATCTGTTTCTACAGCTGCACCCACACCTATGGTTGCTATATCACGTTCAACGAATCCTTTCACACCCAGCACCCCAGGCGGTGCTACAGGAGGTACAACAAACATTTTTTCCACGCCACCCAGAGTAAATAAACTTTCCTTTCAAGAATTAGCCCACCAACGTACGCCCAAACTAGTAACTCCCGACATGCTTAAGGAACTTCTAGTAGATTGTAGATATGACCCTGTGCCCGGCAAAAAGGATGAAATGCTGCTGGCCTCATTACGTATCCGACGAGCTGCAATATATTTAGGGAGGCTACCAGGAATGACTACACATTTAGAAAATATATATCACTTTGTCCAGTCAGGGCGAGATTCTGAAAGTATTAATCGAGCCATGGAGTACCAGAAAGTGGAGATACAGGGGGAACTGTTACGTTTCCTCATAAATTGTGTGGTCAGAAATCAAGACCGACCAGGGGTAAATCCGGAAGAAATGCGAATTCTTACCACATGGAGTCGGAATATATCAGAGGGGAGACATGATAAACTACTAAGTATAGTAGCTATGTGCCGAAAGATCCGCAAAGAAGTAGAACGAATACACGAAGAAAGATTGGCGGTAGACCAGCCTGAACAAAACGAGGAGGAGGAAGAATTGGAACTGCCCACAGGACAGTTAGAAACCATGGCCTATGTAGGTAGAGGAAGATCTTGTAATAATACTAGATGCTTTACTGATCCGATACGTCCAGAAAATAACAGAAATTTCCAAACTCCTATAATAAATATAAGGTCCCCCGAACATTCGTTCCAAGCCGCTGACAAATTACTCCGAGAACGAAGGGGTTATCATATACTCGATTCTATGGACGAACAAGAATTAGCCAGGTCAGCCGTTCACTGGGTTGACAGTCCCGGAAAATATAGTGATGATACACTAGCACACACGTTTTTGAACCTCACCCCAGATGAACAGCGTTTAGCTGGTATCTATATGATTCAACAACTCCTTATATTATATAAAAGCCAACACTCCGATCCTGGTCCCTTACCTGATATATTAACTGAATTACTCACGAATAAATGGAGAGGTTCAGGTACTGAGTTAATTAGAGAAATACTAGAATCAAGAAAGCAGTACATTCTTTTTGTATGCCCCGAACATGTCTCACTGCCCATCAAGGAAAGAACGACGTATTATATGGATAGACAGAATCCCTTACGCGAAGTCCACCCGATAAAAGGTGATGACAATCAGTTTAAACGTGTGTTTGTATACACACCCATATCTAAAATGGAACTATTAGAAATGAAGAAAGTGGTACCCAGTCATGACAAAGACCCAGCGGGTTTCCACCGTGAAATTAAAGACATGTTGCTCATGGGAGAGTATACCTATCCCGACATTATGAAAATATTAAAGGTATTAATGCCTGCGGGCATTTACGAAAAACTCAAAGAAAAGGATTGGGAGGTGGGAGACCAAAAGATAGATTGGACAGCATTAGAAAACGAAGAAACAGCTCGAGGTCCAGGTTTAGGGCTTGGGGAAAAGACCAAAATACTACCAGGTTTATTAGTACAGGTACTGCCACGTTTATTAACTACGAAAAAGGAAGACTGGGGTGCAATCTCAGCCTGTAAACAAAAGCAAGATGAAGACACTAGTGATTTTTATGCCCGATTCGAAAAATGTTTTGGTATAAATAGTGGAATAAAAGCAAGTAGCGAATCGTATCCACATCTGTTTGTGACAAAATTAGTTGAAAATGCCCTGCCCCAAGTTAAGAATAGAGTATTGAAATTCGAGAGTACCTGGCAAGGTAACACTCCGTCACAAATGTTACAAATGCTACAGTACCATCACAATAGAATTAGAGAGGAACAAGAACATGAACAAAGACGCATGAAAGACACGAAAATGAAAATGCTAGTTTCCCAGACAGTTCCAGCTGACGGTCATAAAAAGGGTATGACACAGTCCAGTGTTTCAGCAGGTTCTGTAAAAGGGACATGCAACTATTGTAAACAGCCAGGTCATTATGTACACGATTGTCCAGTTTTAAAACATAATATCGCCATAGGTAATACAAAAGAAAGACCACGGCCACTTAGACAGGATCAGAACCAACAAGGAGCCCCGCAGCATGCACAGGCCATGCCAGCTCCGCAACAGTCTATGCCAGCTCCACCACCGCAGCCTATTGCTGCCACACCAACAACGACACGACAGATGTACCAGACTGCACAGTATGACTACCCTGATTATCAACGATACTCATGAAACAGCCTAGAGAGGGAAGTTGGCTTACCCCTTATCGAGGTCCCTGTAGATCAAGAAGGACCTTATGTACACAGTGAACTATTAGGCCAGGATAGAAAATTTTTACTAGATACAGGGGCAAGCCGAACAACCATAAAACGTAGTGAAGTTCCAGGGGCACCCCTCTCAGGCTCACAGAATATTTCCCTTGGTTTTTCAGGAAAACCTATCATTAACGAAGTATCACAGCCTCTTGCACTTACGATTGGTCCCTTGACACGAACTACAGATTTATTGCTCACTAAATCATGTCCAGAAAACCTGTTAGGTATAAAAACATTGAAAGCTCTAGGAGCTATAATATGTTGCTCTCCGGAAGGAGTAAGATTGTTTTTACGTGATTTCAAAGGGCACTATGTGTCCCGAGACATGGATCACCGACTGCAGACTTTACCCACACATTTATGGGCGCAAGGCCCTACAGATGTTGGTTGCATGAACATTACACCATATCAAGTCACACTAAAGAAAGGAGTGGTACTACCACGAATGCGACAATACAAGTTACCCCCAGATGCTGTAGTGGCTTTACTGCAAATCATTGACGAGCTTATTACCCAAGGAGTGGTTGTGGAAACCGACTCCAATGTATGTAATTCTCCGATAATTCCGATCCTTAAACGAACTGATCCAAAAGCCCCGCCAGTATATCGATTGGTTATTGATCTGCGCGAATTAAATAAATGTATTGTACCACAATACCCCGTAGTCCCAGACATTTCTTCATGACAGCCATTGATTCCGAAGCAACATTCTTTACTGTAATTGATCTCAAGAATGCCTTTTTCAGCGTCCCAATAGATCCGGAAAGCCAATACTTGTTCGGATTTAGTTTAAATGGACGAAGCTTTAAATTCACACGCGCACCTCAAGGATTCACAGAAAGCCCCAGCATCTATAGCCAAGCACTGAAACGAGAACTTGACAGTATCCACATGCCAGTCAACACTGCCCTGCTTCAATATGTCGATGATCTGCTGATCACCGCTAGAAGCGAAACTGAATGTGGAAAAGCTTCACTGACGGTTTTACAATTTTTGGCCGAAAAGGGGCACAAGGTGTCCCCTTCTAAGCTGCAATTCTGTGTCCAGCGAGTTGTTTACCTTGGGCACTCGCTGTCCAAGGAGGGAAGGCAGCTTACGTCAGATCGCATCCAG
This sequence comes from Triturus cristatus, assembly GCF_964204655.1. Taxonomy (NCBI): domain Eukaryota; kingdom Metazoa; phylum Chordata; class Amphibia; order Caudata; family Salamandridae; genus Triturus; species Triturus cristatus. Next base: position 1,092,911,947 of record NC_140580.1, read on the forward strand.
TTAATTGCTAACATGCCAATACCCAAGACACAAAAGGAGGTACGGGCTTTTATAGGCCTCACTTCATATTGTAGGCAGTGGATCCCTCAGTATGCATTTCTAGCAAAACCACTCATTCAGTTGACAACACAGGAGGTGGCCACATTGACTGTCCTCCCTTGGACTCAGGAACATACACAAGCTTTTGAAAGCCTAAAGAAAGCTTTATGTCAAGCACCAGTCCTAGCAACACCATGTTACAGTAAACAGTTTACACTCTTTGTTACAGAACGCGAAGGTACTGCTTTGTCGGTACTCACTCAGGAACAAGCAGGATCACACAAACCATGTGCTTATTTCTCTAGTACATTAGATCCAGTAGCTCAGGCACTTCCAGCGTGCCTGAAATCAGTGGCAGCAACAGCTTTAGCAATCAGACAAAGCGATGCCATAGTGTTAGGACACAAACTGACAGTACAAGTACCACACGCAGTAGAAGTTCTCTTGAACCGCACACAGACACAACACTTGACTATAGCAAGACTTACCGGTTACGAATTAACATTGTTTCAGCCACATATAGAAATCAGACGTTGTAATACGTTAAATCCTGCCACACTTTTGCCAGTAAACGGAACAGACCCACTAGCACATGATTGTATTGAAGTTATTACTATCACGACGAAACCCAGACAAGACTTGACAGACGTCCCATTGTCAGATCCAGACCTGACGTTGTATGTAGATGGTTCATGTATGAGAACAAGTACAGGAGAGTTAGTGGCCGCTTACGCAGTCACAACAGACACTGAAGTCATTGAAACAAATTGTATTAACACTTTGTCAGCTCAAGCAGCAGAGCTCATCGCTCTGACACAAGCCTGTATTCAAGCCACAAATAAGAAAGTCAACATATACACTGATTCACGCTATGCATTCGGAGTTGTACATGACTTCGGCGTGCTGTGGCGAGAGAGAGGTTATTTAACTTCTCACGGTGCCCACATTCAGCACGGACCCCTCATTCATGCCTTATTAGATGCAATACATCTACCCACTGCAATATCAATTATGAAATGTAAAGCTCATACGAAAGTTACTGATATCATTTCCCAAGGCAATGACCTAGCTGACAGAACAGCTAAACATACTGCTCAGAATCAAACTCACACATCTGACATGACAAAGACAATAGTTCTGACATCAACACATTGCATGACGGTTAAGGATCCCGCTCTTGACGTAATCGACATACAGACACATGCTACACCAGATGAAATAAAGAAATGGACTGAATTAGGAGGGATCCAAACAGATCAGGGATGGATGACGAAGGAAAAATCTATATGGTTTCTTCCCGACTCAATGGTCCAAGTCATCATTAACACTATACATAGTCCAGCGCATCTAGGAGAAAAGGCTATGCTAGACAGCATTCAACACATTTGGTTCAACAAACACTTGCGAGCCGCAGCTAAACAAAAAGTTCGTACCTGTATGATCTGTTGTCAGTTTAACCCAGGTAAAAGCATTCCCGTGGAACAGGGTGGATTTCAGCCTCCTGATCACCCTTTTGAAGTCCTCCAGATGGATTATATCCAGATGGAACGATGTCGAGGATTCAAATATGTTCTCGTAGTTGTTTGTGCTCTTTCCCGTTGGACAGAAGCCTACCCGGTTTCAGATTACACTGCCCCGACTACTGCCAAACAGTTGGTTCGAGAATTCTTCCCACGGTACGGTTTACCACGTGTTATCTACTCAGATAACGGCCAGCCGTTCTCATCCGAACTAATGAAATACGTTTCACTTCTGTTACGCTATCAATGGAGATTTCACTGTGTCCGACACCCCGAGGCAGCAGGTCTCGTGGAACGACATAATCAAACTCTGAAAATTAGATTGTCCAAAATATGTAGACAGAAAGGGGTCGATTGGGTAGTAGCCTTACCAGTTGCACTCTTTTACATGAGAATGGTAGCACATTCTCGAACAGGGCTATCCCCGTATGAGGTGATCTTTGGTAGACCACCAAATATGTGGGGGACGCCTATACCTCGTAAAATAACTGACGTTGACTGTAATATGCTGACAGATTACCTGGCTTCCTTGATGTCTGCACTACAATCTTGTCGTTCACAGGTAGCTGCAGCCTTTCCCGACAACACCGAGGTGAAACCCCATGACGTAGTTCCCGGGGACCTGGTGTTAGTGCGGAATTTTGACCGGAAGACTCAGCTGGATCCTAGGTGGAAATCGCCTCAACTTGTACTGCTCACCACGAGGACAGCCGTGAAGATCGAAGGTCGCAAAGGTTGGATACACTCGAGTCATATCAAGAAATTTTATGGACTACCATCCAATATAGAGACTAAACCCTGTATTTCCTCAAAGACAGACTCAAAGCTCCCTTTGGTTGAGCAATCGAACTCAGAACTATATAGACTAAAATTGAGGTCCAGTCAGTCAGACAATTTGATTGTTTAAGTCCTCTCCAAGGTGAATCGGTTGAATTTGTCTCTGACATGTATCCTCTGGACCGGAATAGAGAAAGAAATAATCGAATGCTGCTCAAGAAGCAAGCGTATTGTAAATCATTTCGTAGTCATTGTACAGTAACATTATTAATTTTGTTTTTTCTAAGTCTTTTGATCATCATTGTCAGCATCCTATTGCACATGTATTACCCTATTCCCAAGCATGCTTATAATATAACTGCAGAACATTCTTTTAGTGAATTTCCTCCGCATGAGTTGTCATATAGATTTGCGCTGCGCAATAACACTTTTATTAGTATGTTACATCATTCCCATCAGACTAGCAATGCTACAAATTGTTGGATATGTGGCCGACTCCCTCCCTATCAGAACTATAAGGGAGTTTTGCCCCTCTTTCCCTATCCGTTCACACACAATGGCTCCTGTGGAGCATGGTTTAGTTTAATTAATTCCTTAGATTCAAACTCAGTAGCTTATCAAGACAACTGGGTATGGGGAAACCTGAACTTAGTTTTGCTTAAAGTCTGCTACCCTAACAAGGAGGGACTTCCCAAAAGAACAGGAACTGATCTAGAAAATGAAGTATATGGATTAGGTAATTTTACACTTAATCTCATGATCCTGAACGTTGAATCTGAAGCTACACCCATATTGCCCGCCATGTCGGTATTCCCAGTAAAAGGGGAACTATGTATAAGAAAGAATGGCTCCATACACATGGGCCATAGTAAATGCACCACTGTGATAAAATTCAGTGATCAAGGCAAGTCTACATTTAGAGCTTCTCGTCATTCCTACTTTATATGTGGCCAGACCGCATATATACGCCTACCTCTAGATTGGGATGGTACCTGTTATATAGCATTCCTCCTACCACCTGTTTTCCTAGCTCCTCCTGATTATCATAGAAATACTCATTTAGTACACAATAGACAGCAGAGAGATCTCCCAATCGTTGATTACACTGAAACAGCATGGGAAAAATACACAGATTTCAATAAAGGTTTCTTCCCCTATATAGGTACAGTCACTAATAGTAAGTTGATACGTAGATTAACCAGAACCCTTGAAGCAGTAGTGAACGAAACTATTTCCGCCTTAGGCAATTTAACAGAAGAGCAGTCTGCTATGCGGATTGTTGTGCTTCAGAATCGTCGTCCTTGACGTCATCCTGGCCGATAGGGGCGGAGCTTGTAGGGTCATCGGATCAAGTTGTTGCATTTTCATACCAGAAAATTCACCGTCAGTATATAAAGCCATAACCCGCCTTCATAAGATTGTAAGCCAGATACACCAGAGTCCAGGCACCTGGACTTGGTCCGGTTGGTTCTGGGGCGTGTTGTCAGCCTGGGGATGGAGAATGCTCTCCTTCCTAGGTATTGGCTTTCTCATACTATTCAGTTGCTGCTTATGTCTACAATGTGGGCCAGCGATTTGTGGTCTATGTGCCACCTCATGTATCCCACATCCAAGTTTTCGTTCGAGATCCCGGAAGAAGAAAGAAGAACAAATGATGTTATATGAACAGATCGATGGATTGATGAAGATTGATATCTCCTAAGGGCAAGTAGGGGACAAGGAGGGAATGTGGAAATATGGATTTTTATGGTCGGTTATGTCCCCTATCTTGGACCCCAACGGTTTCATGTATAAGTCACAAGTACATGTATGTTCCCTCCAGTTCCAGTTATGAAGACGCAAACGCATGTGCGTCCACCGTCAACATGTCCTCTTTCAGATCCGCCATGAATGGGCCGGATATTCTATTCCTAGGTATGAAAGGCCACCGGCTTTATATGGTTCATTTATCCCATTTTACAGTCCAGGCGAGTAGGCCCTGATTCTGCCATTAAGCCTTTTCCTGCCTTCTGCCTCTAAAAGCTCCAGTCTGAGCCTGCATCTGTGACCATGAACTTTGTCTTACTCCCTGCGCGGCTAACGGTGCCTGACTCGGCCTGTCGGCCTGTCTGCCTGCCAAAAACTGTATTTCACCTTCAAGATTATCTGCTCTGCTCCGCTCCTCATCCGATGCATTCCTGTCTAGCAGTTTAGGTAAACATTCCTCCAGCTACCGTGCAAAGGGCCAGGCCTCGCTGTCCTCATGCAAGTAATTCATAGCCCTGTTACCATGGAATATTCCTACCCCCTCGCATCTAGTGTAGACACTTAGACGCTTGTACACGCACTAACAGTCAGTATAGTCAGTATAGAATAAGATTCTATCCTAAGAGACCTCTCTTTTTGGATAACACAGTTCTTTAAACATAGGATATTAGATATGATTTGGGATTAGGTTGACATAACCCCAGACTTTTGTCTCCACATGTAGAGCTAAATGTAAAGTCCCTTTCTCCCCCTAGTTGCACGTCAAATCACGTCATACTGCTGCGCGCACATCTCTGCCAAATATTTTTGCTGACATTGCGAAATTCTTTCATGGAACCACCCATTTGTGACATCATACCTAATGACATTCTTTAGTTACGCCTAGTTACACCCATTTTAGTTACGCATGTATGTTTTTATCTCTGTTATCAACTGTTACGCCTCCTGCATCTGTTTCACTGTAATGCCTATTCTATAAAAATGATTACCTGTCAATAATGTATTGTCCTTCACTTCCTGAACCTTCGTGGTGATGGAATATGAAGCCCACAAATTCGAATTGTGTTATTGGAATAAAGCCCGTTCCGAACCTCTAATACCACGGATTCTGCCTCTTATTTTATTGAGCTATTCTTATTAATGTTCCGCATCAAATTAAGTTCCGGTAATTAAATTATTTACCACACAGGGTTATGCGCTGTTCCCACCGAAGGTGGTCATATAAGGGGCATAGTGACCTCAGGGATAAGTGGCCCATTGGCTGCTCCCCTAATGCCCCTAAATCTAGTATTTAGGGGAGCCCTTGGCACCAGATAATCAGATTTCTGCCAACCTAAAAAGGAGGACACCAAAGAGCCACGAGAATCCAGGACTGCGGAGAAGCAACTGACTTGGCACCAACACTGCCAGCTTGTTTGCTGTTCCCGCCAGATGGTGCTAGTCGTCTCGTCCTGCAGCGGCTGTGCCTCCAAAAGCCGGGGAGGACAGGCTGCCTTCAGCAAAGACCCAGAAAGTCCCATGGCGTAGCAAAGCTGCTTCCTTGCATCCTGCAGGCACTCCAAAAGAACTGTGAGGACTCTGGACCTCTGCAAACCCGAAACCAGATGTCACGACTTGCACCTGTGCCCCCAGCCCGAGTTGAAGTGGGACAACGGTGCCAGCATGGTCCCCCGACCCTCCAGAGAAAGCCCACCTTAGGTTTGCCCACAGCGGACTCACCAACACCACCTGCAGACTTTGTGCTGGTCCCCTCTACTTCAAGTGTCTCCAGTGATGCCTCAGAACACCTCGGCACCCGGCCGCCCTGGTCCAAGGAGAAGAGGACCAAAGGTGACCCCACGTCTTCGAGCATCGTGAGACCCAAGCCCTCCTGTGGGTTCTCCTGGACTAGTCTCCCAGCCTCTTTCAGACCGGACTGTTCTCCTACTGAAGTAAATGGGTCACCCGACACCATAACACACCTCTGCACATGGATGCACAAGAGTCTCCCGAGGAGACCTATTAGTGTGGCCTTGGACCTTGCCCTATACTCCTCTTAAGTCAAGAAGAACAGTTCTGTAAGTTGCTGTAAAGTGCCTGAATGCAATACATGATTTTCCTCCATAGGATAACATAACCGATTCAGAAATTCAATTTTCCATTCTTTAAAACTGTCAAAATTCATAACTCAAAAATTACTTACCCGATTCAAATGATCTTGGTATCTAAATTCATATAAAAGTATATGTAATTTTTATAAATTGGTGTTGAATTTCCTTGAGTGTGTGTCTCATTTACTGCCTGTGTGTAATAAATGCTTAGCACTACCCTCTGATATGCCTAACTGCTCGCCCACACCATCACAAAAGAGCATTTGGGGTGTCAATTGTGCCTCTGTAATTCCTATGGGATTTGCCTGGACTCTTTGCACAGTGTACCTCTTTGCAACACTACATAAAAAGCCAGCTTCCAAAAAAAGAGGATCATCTTTATTTTTACTGCAAAACAAAGAATTAAAGTTCAAATTAGCATCCTTGATGAACACATTAACTCAGTTCGAAAGTTACTCACTAACCTGCATTCACGCAAGAGCAATCACCATCAACTACCATTAGATAGATACCAGCCAATCATTAAAGATAACACAAAATAGGAATTCTGCAATTTGCAATGTACTGAAATTGCATATTTTAAATTAGCCATTAACCTACACAATATAATTGGAACTGCAATTTGTATTACAATGAAATCTGTGCTTGAACTTACCTGGTTATATCATAGACCATAAGTGCTCCTGCCGCTCCTCTGTAGTAGCTTCGCGTGACAGCTCTAAACCGTTCCTGCCCTGCAGTATCCCAGATTTGCAGTTTAATTTTCTGCCCGCTAACTTCTATTATTCTTGTACCAAATTCAACACCAATAGTGTGAGGACAATCAGCCATAACTGTTAATATGAAAAAAGGCAATAAAAGCTCAAAAAGAAATGTAAACATTGCTTCCGATCACAGGTAACATTTACATGTTTAAAGGAAAATAATAATTCACAATACATAAAACAAGATAAGGCCAGGTTTTACAAGGACCTATGTAATTACACATTTGGTTATAGTTCTGTGGGTTGACAACATGCTGCAGACAGTCTTGGCTTATGAACTCTAAAACATATAGCGTAAAAACAATCCAAAACTGTACACAGCGAGCCAGGCTCATCCTAACTGTTTTCGGCATATCAATGGACGCTGTTCAATCAACTGAAAGGAAGGTCTAGACAATTTCAAGGATCGAAAGACCCATTAGTTGAAATATTTCGACCACCACGTGAATGCACTAAAAATGAAAGTCTGCCCCTCTTTCACCCCTCTGTTGCCAGCTAATTTACTACTGTAAGCCACACTTAAATCCCCCCCCCCCCCTCCATCACTGATCAACTCCCTCTTTTTTCAACGCCTTGTTCCACTTTCACCTTCCACAGCGGAGGGGCCTATTTATCACAATAACATGACCGCCTGTGGAAGTCTTTTTTGGAACATTGCAGGCTTGTTGCACAGATTAGAAATTAAAGAATGGGTTGCCTTTATTAAACATTACAGCATAGTATGCCTTCAGGAAACATGGATGCGAGATATTGCACACAAACCGTTTTCTTTCCATTCATACTCCCTAATGTCTCCCTAGACGGTCACGCAAAGGGAGGATTATTGACCCTTGTTTCAATGACACTGAATGGCAGATTAGGAAAGATTAAGACTGATTCATCGCATTTTCAGATTATGAATATCTCCTTTAGGAAAAATTTGACACTGGTTCTTGTAAAATTTTAATCACAATTTTAATATTACGAACACAAGTATTGCCCAAGAGCTGGAAAATGCAGTCAAGCCATATAGAGGAGATCAATACGGATTTTGTAGTGCTTTGGGGAGGCGATTTTAACTGCAAACTATGTCCCCTTTCGAAACAGGCCGCATGCCATTTAGCAGCTGGGGTCACAGACTGTAGTTGTCATTTTATTCATAATCCCTGTGGGAATATTTTTAACTCGCTATTGTCCAAAACGTTCTCTTTTCCTTACTGTGGATCTCATTAATTCAGTAGGCATTGATTTAGTAACATATTGGGAGAGGCCAAGGCACTTTGATTTTATTGCTTTCTCAGAGTATTTTAAACCCCACTCATTCATCAAATTTGTCACAGTGATCACTACCCCTTATCTTTAGAGCTGGTGACCCAATTTGATGATCAAATTGCATTTGCTAGATCAGGTCCATTAATTTATGTCAAGAACAAGAGGTTACTACGGAAGTGGTCTACTATAAACACTGACCTGGTTTTACGTCAAATTATAACTAATTTGACTCAAGTCCTAGACTGCCTGGAAGATAACAAACCCTTTAGTTATGGTAACATCTTTCGAGGCAATAACAGACCATAAATGTCGCATTAACTAAGAAAACTAAGTCTAGGCCAAAGAGCGACAAAAGGTGGTTTAACAGTAACTGCACCTTTTTTCATAACAAATTGATTAAGATATTGAAAACAAAACGCCGAAATATATCCGAGGTAAAGCAGTCACGTCTTTAATATAAGCAGGCGCTAGAGAAACGCAAGCTAGAAATTATACATGAAGCTTGGGAACAACTTTACATAGCCTGCCAGAGCAGAGACTTTTTGGGCAAACTGTTAACCAGGATTATTTTAACGGTAACAGTGGTAAAATTGATGCGGCAATTATGCCAGAGACTTGGGTCGAACATTTTTCAGACCTTTATAAAATCGGTAGTGATCCTGATTTTAGTATTAACATTAAATATGGGGCAATAACCATGGCACCCCCAACATTAGATTAGGTGGACAGGGCCTTAACCCAGACTGAGGAATAAGGCCTCTGGCTCGGACGGTATCCCTGTGGATCTGTTTTTAGCCAACACACCCCTGCGGCTGCCGCTGCTAACAAACATCTTAAGTTGCTATGTGGCTCAGAAATCCCCCCCCACCCCCCCTGCTTCCTGGATATTCATGATAATAGTTCCCATCTTTAAAAAAAAGGTGATGGGGCGGATCCCAAATGTTATCGGCCAATATCTTTAATTGACTGAGCCTGCAAGATCATGGACAGAGTAATTTTAAAAAGGCTGGAGGCCTGGGTAACAGAAAACTAAGGTCTCGTATATCCAATATGTTTTCAGGAGAGGCCTGGGCATGGTAGAACAGTGCCTCAACCTGCACCTGGTCATGGGCAAATACACTTTAGCCAAGCCTGGATCCCTTTATTTAGGGTTCATGGACTTGACGTCTGCCTTTGACTGGGTGCAGAGAGGGAGGCTGTTGGAAATACTCCACTCCCACACCGGAAGAGGTTGGTGGTAACGGGGTCTTTCCAGGACATACAGTGGTAGCTTGGCTCGAGTGGTCAGGAATCAGGCACCGTGCTAAGCATACGACATACCCATACAATAACCATGCGTGCATCCGTTCCAAAAACGACTCTACACCGTAAAATTTATGAAAATAACTTGCTTTATCTTCTTTTTCTCTTAGTTGCTGATTAGATAAATAATACACAATCACAATATACAAAGCTTTTTAAATAGTGCAGATCAAATAAATACTGTCTTAATGATTCAATAAATAGGGGATCATAAATAAGGAAGGTATAAATATAAGTGCAATACATACAGGCAATTAAATATTCTGAGGCAATAAATACTGTAAACCAATAAATATTGTGCAACAATAAATACTGTGGAACAATAAATACAGTGAAGCAATAAATAGGTTAAATACAATAAATACAGTGCCCTCAATAAATAATTAAAAGCTGACAGTGACACTCATATAATCAGATCACATTTGAGATTACTATGGGCTGATTTGGCCCAGGCGCAGCTTGTGGTGATGTGGAAGGCTTGAGGGTGTCTACTCCCTGGCTTGGACAAGGCTGAGGCCTAAACTGAGGTAGATCAAGGGGGGGGGGGGGGGGGGGGGGGGATACTAGAGCCCTGGCTCTCTCACCCTACACAACCCCTTTAAATTAGTCTCAGCTCACCCCTGGCACAGTCCAGCTGGTTCCAGCACCTCTCTAACCCCTAGAGTAGTCTCTTAGGATTCCACAGGGCCTTTGGCGCCCTCTATTCCACTTACTGCCCTTTTTCTGAAGCTCCGACGCCGCTGGAGTCGTGTCGACGCCGTGAGGCGGTTCCGGTTCGATGTCGGCGGCCTCGGCACAATGTCAGTTCTTGACGACGCCGGTTGGCGGTTCCGGTTCGATGTCGGCGGCCTCGGCTCCGATCTCGACCTCCGATTCGATGGCGTCGGGCAGTCTTGGCTCGATGTCGACTTCGGGCGGCTCCGGTCCGATGGCGACCTCAGTTTCGATGACGTCGGCCGGCCTTGGCTCGATGTCGACTTCCGGCGACTCCGGAGTGCGATCCTCACTCCCGACCTCCGGTGCTCCTCTCCTCAGGTTCCGGCGACTCCGGAGTGCGACCTCCACTCCCGACCTCTGGCACGATTCTCTCAGGTTCCGGCGACTCCGGAGTGCGATCTCCACTCCCGACCTCCGGCACGCTTCACCTCGGTCTCCGGCGACTCCGGAGGGCAGACTTCACTCCTCCGTTGACGCCGCTCACTCGACCTCGGGTGACTTCCTCCACGACCTCTGGTACTTCTCCGACCTCCGTCGGCGCCCTCTCTCGACCTCTGGCGGCTCCGGGTACGACGTCTGCTTTTCCAGTCAGCGCCAGTTCTCCACCTCGGGCTCCAGGTCTCCAGGCTACTCGACGTCGGACTCCAGGGAAACCAGTTTCCAGGTCAGGATCTTGCTGTTCTTGGATTCTAAGGCCTGTTCCTGCTGTCCAGGTCCTTAAGATGGTTTTTCTTGCTTCTTCCCACACAGGGCTCCAGGCTGGGCTCAGTCAGTAGGGACTAGTATCAAGGGTGGGTTTATGGACCCCACTCCAGGCACAAGTTTCCACCCCTGCTGCCTCACTCCTTCCTCCTTCAGGTTTCTGCTGCTCACTCTTCACCAGTCAGGTGCCAACTGCCAGCTCCAACTGCCAACTCTCTCGTCTTAGCTTCCCAACATTCTAAACCGCCTCCAACTGTCACAGGGCTCCAGAATGTTCTGGAAGGTGCTAGTAGGTTCCAGTGGTTGCTGATGATGTCACAGGTGGCCACCATTTTGTGCTCCAGGCCCTCAGACAGAAGTTCCAGGGGTAGCTAAAATGGCTCCCTGAATCTGTAGCAACACTAAAAAAATCTGGTGGTTCCCAAAAAGGAAAAATACCAACAGGGTTTGAGGCAAAAGTGGGACAAAATAAATAATGATGAGGAGGGACCACCCAAAGGGCTGACAGGTCTAACAGAGGCTCTGGGAGAAGATGCTCGTAATGGGTATTGAACCGGCCATCGTGCATTTTCTAGCAGCTATGCATCGGAACGTCACAGGGAGAATTCACTATGGAGCAGGTGGGGAACTGACTGCCCCAATTGAAAGGAGCCGCGGGGTCCGCCAGGGCTGTGTTCTTGCCCCATTTTTATCCTGTCTGTATATAAATGACTTAGAAAGCCACATTAAAAATGGGAACGTGGATGCTCCCCAGATAGGCCGAAGGTTGTTACCGGCATTATTATATGCAGACGACTGTTTTAATGTCTAGAACTGGGGTGGGGCTGCAAAGGTTTTTAACTAGTTTTAATTTTATGAACGACCTTGGCCTGAAGACTAATGTAGCGAAATCCCATATTATGGTGGTGGGTAAATCCCCCACAATTGTAAAGACATGTTTTATAAATAATGAGAAATTGCTTTATGTGCCTACCGTTTCCTATTTAGGAATTCTTTTCGACTCAAAAAGCACTTGGCTTCACTTAGTAGAGGCAAGGACTAGGGGCTTCAATCAAAATCTGGAGGCCATCTTTAGATTTACTAAAAAACTAGGCTTCTGTCCAATCCAAGTAATTATTGAAATCTATAAGGCACGTACGTGTGCTGCTACCTTGTATGGTTCTGGAGTCAGGATTTTTTGTAACATTGCTGGCCTACAGAGCCGAGAATACGTTTTTGAAACGCTTGTTGACTGTTCCAATAAGTACTGCTGCCACTATCTGTCACAGCGAACATGGCGTGATCCCCCTGTCCTTCCGCATACAATTAGCTCCTCTATTATTGTGGCATAACATTTGGGTAAAGGAAGCAGCAGTCCTGAACCGTAAAATTATTATAGACTGTTTAAAATTGGAGTGGGTGAATAAAATCCCCTGGATTTCTTATGTCAGAGCTCAGCTGAAGAATTTGGGATTGTCGGATTGTTTTGACAATCCAGGAAATATTATCAAAATATCAAGGGCAAAGCTGAAGAGAGAATTTCTGGCTTACTCCTATTTGACAAGAGGTACTCGGGAGATAGCAAAAAAAAGGGTTGTTGAACACTCACTTCTAGTTTGCTCTCCAGGCACTGACCTTACCTTTCCTTTTATTTTAGCCATGCTAAACTAGATTTTCTTATTAGGTTCAGGTTTAGCATCTCATCTCTTGGTTTCATACCCATGTAACGTATATTCTGATGCCAAATTGGGTTTATGCCCATGCGATTCAGAATCAGTCCAGGGTATGTTGCATTTCATTTTTTTTGTAAACTTTATATCAATCCAAGACGTGCTTTTTTAAAACCACTTTTAAAATTCCTAAATATAAGAAAATGCCAGGCTGCTTTGCACTATCTTCAGCTTTTAAAAGATGAATTTATTTGCCTAATGGTTTATAAATATATCTCTTCTGCAGTTCGGGTTCACAATATTGTTGGGAAATGATTTCCATGTATTTTATTACAATTTGTATGTAGATGCTTCCTTTCTGTCCATTTACCATCTCTAGTTCAAACACTGTTGCGGTTATATGCCTTTGTAGTATTCATCTTAAGAGACTGATATCTGGACATTTGTAAATTGTTCCTTTTTACTTACGGAATTTCTATTTGATGTTTGTAACTATTAATTCCATTGTGTTTTTAATCAGAAATGCTTTTTTCTTTTATGATGTATTCTTTTATGGCTGGCATACAGCCAAATAAAGATTTGACTGACTGATAACACCTCAAACTGCTGTTCCTGATGGTGATGTACTATTCAGAGGTTGAACAGCTTTTCAACCAGGGCAGTGAGCAGTTTGCAACTACAGAGATCAAGCCAAAGAACCAAGTTTTTAGGCCCTTGCGAAAATTATAGCTCTCTTCTGCGCGTAGTTTGAAAGAAATAATTTCACAACATTAGAGCAAGTTAAGAGAATGTTTTCCTTCCCAGTCAGGAGTTCGTATGCATGGAATCAAGAGCAGCAACGCATTCAAGGAGTGTAAAAGCAGTTGATGGACCTACAGAGCCAATTTAGTTTGGCTACCAAACATAAGTCTTTGTTTACAGAAAGCAATGTGACAGAAGCATTGAGATTTAAAAATAAGACCCTGCTGAACCGGCAGGAAGTGAAGATTAAGAGAGACTGAAATATAGCTTTATGGAGGCAAACCCAACAAAACCCTAACTGCAAGGTTCTGATTTTGGGGAAGAAAATAAGTTACTGACCTGTAACTGTAGTTCTCTAGTACTTTGTTATTTAAAAGATTTATGAAGCGCACAGCTACCAAATAGGGTTTCCCGGCGCTGAAAAGCAGGACAAGCGAGGTTGGAGGTCAGATGGCAATTAGGCCTGACTACAGAAAGGTCTTAAGCTTTTTTCACAAAGCAAGGAGAGATTGACAGGTCCAGAGTTCCAGCGGAAGGGAAGTCCACAATTTTGGTCCCAGGAAGGAGAACGAGCGGCCACCCATACGGGTCAGCCGCACTCTGGGAACTGAGAAGAGAGAGAGAGGTTGGCCGATCTTAGATTGCGAGAGGGTTGATAAGGCTCGACAAGGTTTCGTATGTACACGGGGGCCAAGCTGTGCTGAGCTCTAAACATGTAGCAAAGGGCCTTGAACTCTATACGCTTATTAACCTTGAGCAAGTGGAGTTAATGAAGCAAAGGGGAAACAGAAGTGTGCCAAGGCAACCGAAAAAGCAGGCAGGCTGCCGCATTCTGAATGAGCTGGAGACGGCAGACGGAGGTCTTGCCCGCACCCAGAAACAGTACATAACCATAATCAAATCTGGAGATCACCAAAGCCTGTAAGACAGTTCTCTGAGCAGTGGGTGGAATTAGCCAGAGGATTTTCTTTAACCACCTGAGGGCCGCAAAGCAGGAAGACGTGACTCCCAAAACTTGGGCAACAAAGAGAAAGCTTGCCGTCGATCGTAAAGCCCAAGTTTTTAACCTTGGGGACCAGAGCAGGAAAAGGTCCCAGAGAGACAGGCCGATGGCTGGCTCCCCAAAGCTCTGGATTGTCCCCAGGATGAGAACCTCAATCTTAGAACTGTTCAGTCTTAAAGCATTTCTGTACATCCACAAGGAGATGTTCCGCACACCAAGTTTGAGTAGTGAAGGATCCTGATGTTGAGCAGATGACAGAGGAAAAAAAAAATCTGCGTATCATCTGCGTATGAAAAGATGGTGAACCAAGATTTTCCTGCAATGTCCGCCAAGGGGCAAACAAATATTAAAAAGCAGAGGACTCCGGTCGAGCCCTGCGGGACTCCAGATGATAAGGCAACAGAGTTAGATTTGGCGGTAAGAGAAAACTTGAAAGGAGCGATCCTTTAGAAAAGAGATCAGCCACTGCAGGGCTACGCCTACACTTCCTGAGCTTTTGAGGTGATCCACCAGAATACAGTGAAAGACTGTCTAAGGCAGCGCTCAAATTCATCAAGATAAGCGCTGCTGTGCCCCCACAGTCAAGCTGCTGCCTAAGGTCCTCCATGACCCCAGCAGAGCAGATTCACTACTGTGACCAGGACGAAAGCCAGACTGTGATGGATAAAATAGCTTATGCCCGGTCACATGTGCAGACAGTTGAGAATTAATGTGTTTTTCTAATATTTTGGAAAAGGTGGAGAGAAGAGATAAGGGCCTGTAGTTTGACCAGCAGAGGGGATCCAAGCCAGTCTTTTTCAGCAAAGGGAGCACAAGAGCGTGCTTCCAATTACGGGGCAACTGGCCAAGATTTAGAGAGGAGTTAAAAGGGCAGACTCGTCCAGACATCTGAGATGGAGGAAGAGTGTCAAGTTGGGAGCCTGACTTCATGTTTCCCAGAAGGTTTTTCAAAGAGATGAAATCAAGTGGGAGCCAGGCCTTTTCTAGAGAGGATTCAAAAGATGCAAGGTCAAGGAGAGCAGTCTTGACCTGTTCAGGAAATTGAGAAGTGGAAAAGATGAAGTTGTCATGAGGGGCGGAGTCCAGCTCAAGCTCGCGGTGGATAGACAACTTTATTGTGGAAAATCAGCACAAGTTCGTTGCAGTGATGTAATGAAATGGAGGGGGGTTGCAAGAACGTGCTAGGCGCAGAGAGTTCTGTAACAACTTTAAATAGGGTTTTCTGGCAGTCATAATTTTATCTGTGTAGAAGGAGGCATGAGTTGATCTGCATAGATCATGATATTTTTTAGTGCCTCCAGATAGGTGACTGGCCTCTGGCGCATAGTGCTTTCTCCACAGTCTCTGCAAAACTTTAAAATTGCTTTTTTTCAAGTCTAAGAGAGTCTGTAAACCACGGAGCGGGAGGAAGCACTCTAGGTTGAGATTTGGTGGAGAGAGGAAGAATAGAATCGAAAGCCTCGGACAACCAGTGATCTACTAGGAGCTGATCGGAGTCCAGTTGAGATGTAATGGAGGGAGTGGTCTTCAAAAGCTGCTCATCAAGTGCCTTCATATCAAGTTGAGACCAATTCTGCATTTTTTTGGCATGTCGGAGGGACATGGCAAGAGAGCAAAAGAGGAATCAATAAAAACAAGCATTTGCAACGCAATAGGTCTCGCATTTATAAGAGTTTGAGCTATTGGCATTGTAAAATTACAATGCCTTTTATTTAGGTTTTGGTTTAAAAACAAAAGGCATTGTCATTTACAATGTCAGTAGCATAAACTTGCATAAAAGCAGTGTGCGGCGTGCAGCAGTGGGAGGCGTGCAGCAGTGGGAGGCGTGCAGCAGTGGGAGGCGTGCAGCAGTGTGCGGTGTGCAGCAGTGTGCGGCGTGCAGCAGTGTTTCGTGTAGCCGTGTGAGGCATGCAGCACTATGGCGTGCAGCAGTGTGCTGCGTGCAGCAGTGAGTAATGCAGCAGTGTGCAGCAGTGTGTGGCATGCAGCAGTGTGTGGCATGCAGCAGTGTGCGCCGTGCAGCAGTGCGCGGCGTGCAGCGGCGCGCGGCGTGCAGCGGCGTGCAGCAGTGTGCGGCGTGCAGCAGTGTGCGGCGTGCAGCAGTGTGCGGCGTGCAGCAGTGTGCGGCATGGTTTGTAAACGACAAGAAAAGCGGACATCAAAGGAAGGGTGGGAGGGAACGAGCATATGGGGTGTGAGTTATAACTTAAGTTAATTGTTGTAAGAGGGGATGCAGGAAGTGAGGCCGAGCGCGCACTGGCGAAAGCAGTCTGCTGCTTTCAAGTCCGATGCCAGATGCCAGCTTCGCGCTTGAATGCCTCACATGCACTGGCCATAAACCGCATTCCTAAGGTCTTGTGCCCCTTACTAAATCTCTCTGAATGCGTGAGGCGGCGCACGCGCAGGAAGTAGCTGGTGGCAAATGGAATACGCGTGGTTGTGCGCGTAACCGCCACCCGATCCGCCTGGGAAGCCTTTGGGAGCATTTTCTGAAGCCCCTACATAAGTCTTGCTGAGCGATCGCTTCCGCGATAGCCAGGCGAGACCTAAAAAAGGAATAGCAAGGTGGTCTGACCAGCCAAGTTGAATGGGAGGTGCAGTAGACAGTATGGGGAGATTAGAAAAAATAGGGTCCAGAAGATGCCCTGCTGAATGAGTAAGTAAGGAGTTGATAAGTGAGAGATTCAGGGTAATCAGATCACCAAAGACTGATTACTAGGATCATCTAAATGAAAATTCAAGTCACCAACCACTGAGAAATTAGCCACCCGAAGAACATGAGGGGTAAGTAATTCAGTCAGCAGAGAACCCCAGTTGTTAGAAGGCCCAGGGGCGGTAAATGAGGGCACCAGTATTGGTATCTTTAATAGATTCACATGCTTGAATCGTTCCCCAAAGTGGGAGTCCCACGGTATTGCATTAAAGCAATTATAGTAGTAGCATAGGGTACAATGGCACTTGCCCATGAATTTAATTGCCTATCTATGACCTTTTGTAAAATAGGACCAACCAGAGTCTACAACCAATCGGACGACAGCATCCTCTAGAACTTTCCCCACAGAGGCTAGTTCCCTCAGATTTTCAAGCACAGTGGGAATAAATATAATCCCAACTAGTAGAGGGGAGCCTCTAGAGGAGGAGGATGGGTCGCATGTGAATCTATGAAAGATAGCAATACTGGAGAACTACAGTTACAGGTAAGTAACTTATTTTCTTCTTCAGTATTGGATCTTTCATAAATTCACATGCATGAATCAAAATAGTTAGCCATAAACAAATGCATATTAGCAAACCATAATAATGCAAATTTAGTCAATAGATGTAACAAGCATAATGAAAGCAATAAGCGTCACAAGAGCTGATGGTAGGAAAGGAAATGCATAAAAAATAAAGAGGCTCACCTTATTGAAATAAATGGAGCAACAGTACCACGCTTGATCAGCTTTGTCTGTTGCATCCAGGCAATAATGCTGGGTAAAGGTATGCCTGGTGGACCATGTGGCTGCTCTGCAGATTTTCTGAATCGGAACACCAGCAAATAAAGCAGTGGACGTAGAAACAGCTCTTGTTGAATGAGCCTTGACTCTAGTAGTGAAGGGTCGTCCTACAGCGTTATGGCAGAATTAAATGGCTGTTGCAATTCATCTTGCAATGGAAGATTTAACGACTGGTAGTCCTTTATTCAAACTGCCAAAGGCGATGAACAATTGATCACATTTGAAGAACTTTTGTTCTGTGCAAATAAAACTTGATGCACCTTTTAACATCCAAAGTATGCAGAGCTCTCTCAGCAATAGTTTGTGGGTTTGGCAAGAACATCTTTAGTATAATAGGTCTGTCGAGATGGAAATCCAAAAGGTACTTTTAGTATGAATTTAGTGTTAGTCCTTAAGATCACTGTCTTTTTTTAATTGCATTAATGGTTGTTTTCTAGTGAATGCTGACAATTCACTTACTCTTCTTGCTGATGTTGGTGCTAATAGCAGAGCAGTCTTCCATGACACATTTCAACCGTGTCTTGTGGCTTGGTTCAAACGGGCTTTTCATTAACTGACTTAAAACCACGTTGAAATGTCAAGAAGGAGGAAGCTTTTTCACCGGTGGATAAGCTCTAAAGAGTCCCTGAGGAACCGTTTAACTAATCTCGCAGACCATAGAGAAGAGTTCCCCGATCTCCTAAAGCGAGAGATTGCCGCTAAGTGCACTTTTATTGATGAATGTGCAAGGCTAGACTTGGCTAACTGAAAAAGATAAGGTAAGATCTGTACTGGTGTTGCGAGGAATGGATGTAATTCTTTTTCTTGGCACCATATACAGAAACAATTCCACTTAAATTGATACGACTTATTTGTGGAGTCTGCTCGTGCTTTAGAGAGTATTTCTCTGCCGTCTCTGGGGATACCTAATGGTCCAAGCTCATGGTCATCAGGCTGTGAAGTGAAGAGAAGTGAGGTTGGGATTAAGTATGTGGCCCTTGCTCATGGATAGTAACGTCGGAGTGGACGTCAGAGGAATGTGATGTTCCGAGAGAAGGAGAAGTTCCGTGTACCAGAATTGCAGAGGCAATTTTGGAGCAATGGGGAGGAGCCTAGCGCGCAACCAAGATGGCCGCGTAGGCTTGTGGCTCCCGAGGGCCTCCGCAACCTCCCACGTCTGTCCTGTCATAATCCTGGTTTTCTAGACGGGCTTTTGTGTATGATCTTGCGCTAAGGTGCCACTCGTTTTCCAAATCGAAATCGGACTCCGGGAACCGGACTGGTGGCGATCCGAAGTTTGCGGCCTTCTCCGGCCTTGGTCCCGAACTCGAGTTGGTGAGGTGCCCGGGTGCGAAGTGAACAACAGCGGCATGCCAGTCTGGGCCTGCCCCGTACCCCGTACTTTCACTTTCGGTTTCGAGTTGATCTGCGGAAACTGACGTCGGGACTTCGGGTAAGCAGCGCCGAGGACGGAGTGCATGGCCTGATTCTCGAACTGTAAACGGGCCTATTTCAGTTGGTGGCCCGGATCTCCTGCATTGGTCGCCTGGCCTTCCTCCGGTTGCTGGAAGGTGCTGACCTTGGTGGTCGCTGATGATGGCGGCGAAAGTGGACAGCGACAAGCTGAAACCCAAGTCTACCCGGAGGGGAGCTTATACCCAGGCCAACAACATGGACCGCTATGCGCAGTCAAAGGGATCCCCTAGTGGATCACATAAATCGCCTGAGCGGCCCAAGGAGGCCTCGGGCGCATCGTCCGAATTGACTCTGCTGGATGTCATGGGGGCCATTGAGGAGATGAAGGCGACTGAACCAGCAATTTGATACCCTGGCTAATAAATTGGACTCGGTGTTGATTGATGTGAATTTGGTCAGAGCGGACCTGTCCAAAACAAATGACCGGGTCGACTCATTGACTCAAGCGGCGTCGAGCCCAACTGTGGATGTGGCCGCTTTGCAGACGGAGGTACGGAGGTTGCGGCTCGCCAGTGACCTGACTGATCGTCGCCTTGAGGATTCCGAAAGCAGGGCCAGGCGGAATAATGTCCGTATTATTGGGGTGCCCGAACGATCGGAGGAGTCTGCTGCGGATCTTTTTGTGGAGGATCTAGTGGTGACTCATCTAGCACCCAAGGGACTGAGCAAGTTCTTCGCTGTGGAACAGGCCCACAGGATTCCGGGTGGTGCGCCCAAGGTGGGTGCTCCCCCGCGGCCTATCATTGCCCGACTTTTTAATTTTCGGGATAGAGATGCTATCCTTCAAGCATCGAGGGTGGCTGGGCCATTAAAGTTTGAGAACTCTAATGTTAGCTTTTACCCAGACTTCACGCAAGCGGTTCAAAAGCAACGGCTGGGATTTTTGGCCATCAAACGGCGCTTGAGGGACATGGAGCTGAAATATGCGATGCTATTCCCGGCTAGGCTGCGGGTTGAGTTAGAGGGTCGCTCGCATTTCTTCGACCGGCCGGAGGCGTTTGGAGATTGGCTGGATGCCCTACATAGGGGTCGAGGTCGGGAAGGTCGGATGGCGGAGAGCGGAGAGTGCTCGGCGGAGTAGGAATAGAACTGGGATCCTGGCTATGGACCGGACTGGTAACGTTTTGCACCTGTGGCTGCACTGGACTCCAGTTTGTAACACTTTGCCCTTTGGTATTTGGAGGTTGCGGGGGGCTTGCTGGGGCCCTTTCATCCTTCTGGGGTTTTTCTGGTCTTCTTTGTAGTGAGTTTCATATTGGGGCGACAGGCACACTGCACGTTGGGGGGGCTGTTTGGGCTCACGCAGGGGTGCATGGAGGGGGGAGTTTTGTTGGGGTTGATGGGGTGGGGTTGGGGTTTGTTTGTTTGCATCACAAGGCGGGGTAATGTTTTCTGTTGTGTTATTATGATTGTGCTCTCCGGGAGGGGGATATTTTGTGCTGGGGGGGATGGGGGGGTAAGGGGTTGAGACTTCTTTCATGGAATGTGAATGGGCAGGGGGACAGGATAAAGCGGGGGGTGGCCCTGCAGTTCTTGAAACGTATTTCGCCGGACATTGTGTTTCTGCAGGAGACGCACCTAATAGGGAACTCTTTCCATGCCATGAACAGGCGGGGATATCGCCTTCTGGCCCATTCTGGTTTCACCTCTGGCTCGAGGGGAGTGGGCATTTTAGTTAGGACCTCTCTCCCGTTGGAGGTGGATGAGGTGCTTCACGACGACAGAGGGCGCTACACTGCGCTGGCGGGGAGATGGGAGGGTAAGTTGATTTCGCTGGTTACTGTCTACGTGCCGCCGGGCCTGCAGACGGCCACCTTTGCTGAATTGGGGCGCCTGCTACTTGGGCTTCCGGGGGGGTTTTGGTCTTGGGGGGGGGGGGGGGAGGGGATTTTAACGCAGTGGTTTCCGGAGTTGAAGATCGACACCCCCCTAGGGACCTCCCTCGGGCCCAGAACTGGCTGGGGGGCTTTCTGGATACCCTGGGACTGATAGATTGTTGGCGGTTGAAACACCCTGGACAAGCACAATATACCTTCCACTCCGGGGCCCACGGTAGTCTTTCGAGGCTTGACTACATGCTAGTGCCTGCGGCCCAAGCTGGGATGATTGGGGAGGTGCGACACTTGGCCCGCGGTGTATCTGATCACTCCCCTCTTTTGCTACACTTAGATATCGCCTTGGGGGCGGTGGGGAGGGTGGTGCCGATCAACCCCTGGTACCTACGAAACCCCACGATCCGTGCAGACCTGGTTAGGTCCCTGGAACACTATTTTAACGACAACGTGGGGTCGGTGTCTTCCGCCGTCTCCCTTTGGGAGGCCTTTAAGACGGTGCTCCGGGGCCAGGCCCTGTCTCTCATCTCCCATACCAAAAAATGCGAGGCGAAAGAGGTGATTCGACTAGAAAATGAGATCACCGAGTTAGAGAGCGATTTGGAGCAAGGTGTTACGGATGACAGACTGCATGTGCTGGGGCTTAAACAGGCCGACTACAAGGCGCTGGTTACTGAATCTGCTAAGAGTATGAGCAGGGAGCAACAGGGGCGTTTGTATGATATGGGTGATAAGGCGGGGAAGTTGATTGCCTGGTTGGATAAGAAGGAGAGAGCGAGTCGAGTGGTGCCGGTTGTTTAGAGGGTGGATGGTGTGTGTGTGTGACGGACCCCGGTGATATTGTTGATTGCTTTGCGGAGTATTTTCACGGGGTTTACTCTCCGGTCTCTGAGCGATCGGAGGAAGACTCTCGCCTGCTGCTTAAAGACATTGCTTTGCCGTCTCTATCTGATGAGGATAAATTATTGATGGACGCGGCCCCGTCGCCGGATGAGATTGCTTTGGCCATTCGCTCTATTGCTTCTGGCAAGGCCATGGGTCCTAATGGCCTTCCCATCGAATTATATAAGTTGCGCCCAGATAAGATTGCGCCGTATCTCCGGGACATGTTCCTTGAGGCACAGGCGGCGGGCTCCCTCCCCCCTGACCAACGTCTTGCTACTATTGTTGTTATCCATAAGGAAGGGAAGCCGCGGGATCGGTGTACTTCTTACAGGCCTATCTCTTTGTTGAACGCGGAGCCCAAAATCCTTGCCAAGGTACTGGCCAATCGCCAGATCCGGGTCGTGGGCGACCTGATTCATCAGGATCAATCCGGTTTTATACCCCATCGCAATACCGCTTTGAACCTGCGGCAACTGCATGGCGTCCTCGCTAGAGCGCCATTCATGCGTGAGCCGGCCATTTTGGCGTCCCTGGACGCTACCATGGCGTTTGACACCTTGGAATGGCCGTATATTTGGGCAGCATTGGCGAAGTTTGGGTTCGGCACGGGGTTCATCGGTTGGGTGAAATTGCTTTATGATAACCCACTGGCACAGGTGGTGGTCAACGGACGGGTGTCGGCTCCTTTTGTTTTGGGTAGGGGCACAGGGATGTCCGTTGTCGCCTCTTCTCTTTGCGCTTTGTTTGGAGCCCCTTGCGGAGTGGCTGCACCCTTCGATGCGTGGCCTTAGATGGACGCCGGAGTACGAGGATCGTGTCTCCCTATATGCGGACGATATCCTCTTGTATCTTGCATCTCCGCGCAAATCGCTCATTGTATTGGTGGATGTGTTGAGCTCCTTTGGTCGCAACTCCGGATTGGTCATTAACTGGGCTAAGTCTTGTGTGTACGTTCTCTCCGGGGAGGCCCCCCGCCTTCCGCGGGGGTGCCCTATCCAGGTTGCGCAGTCGGGGTTTAAGTATTTGGGAATCTTTATAACCCTAGACCCGGTGGCCCGGTATGAGCGGAATCTTCTCCCCCCCCCTTCAGCGCCTAAGGGCGGATGTGGCGGCTGCCGCTCTCGCCGCTCGGCCGGGCGGCGTTGTTCAAAATGATGTCGCTGCCACGCTTTTTGTACGCCCTACAGAACACTGTGGACGTAGTGCCGGCCCGCTATTTTCGGGAGGTGGAGTGTCTTCAGCGTCGATTGTTTTGGGATGGGCGGCCGCGGATCACTCTTGCCAAACTAACCCTACCGTGGTACGATGGGGGGGTCGCTCTCCCTGATATTAAACGATATTATTGGGCCTCCCAGTTGGCTGCTGTCAATCACGGGATGTATGGGCCTGCTTTGAACCCGGCTTTTGAGATGGACAAATTGTTATTGCCAAGCGGGGATTATAATCGAGCACTATACTCGGGGTCCCTTGATGCGCGATTGACAGGCCCGACGCGGGTCGCGGTGCAGGTGTGGCATGCAGCCAATGTGGCGATGGGGTGGAGGGATCGCTTGACTCGGGCAACGCCATTGTACGCTTCCCGGCGTTTGGGTTATCTGTGGACTACGAAAGGCTTTGAGAAATGGTATATGATTGGTATCAGCAAGGTAGGGGATCTCTGGACGAAAGGGAAATTTAAGACGTTCTACATGCTGAAAACCGAATATCAGTTGAACGATAGGGAATACTTTCGGTACGCTCAGGTTCATCACGCCTTGTGTTCCGTATTCCCGTATTCCCGGACGTTGCGGCTATTCCGGAGTCCTCCCCGTTGGAAGATAGAGTATTGGACGGCTATGTGCCGGATAGCACCATTTCGCTGATTTATAAGAAGCTTATCAATGATCGAATGGGTTTGCTGACCTCATTGCGGGAGACATGGATTGCCGACGGTTTGGAACTTGACGACGAGGATTGGGTGTCAGCGGTGGCCTCCCCGAAAGAGGTGGCTATCCCGGCCCGCTTGCGTTTCGTCCAGCTTAAGATACTTCATAGAGTGTACGTCACGGGGCCTGGTTTGATGCGTATGGGGTATTCGGTGGATGGTCGGTGTAAGCGAGGCTGTGGACTACTGGGGACTTTCCTCCATATCCTGTGCGAGTGTCCGGAGGTGACTCGGTTTTGGTGTAGAGTGCATGCGGTGTTAGAAGAAGTCACGCATGTTGCCTTGTTGCCGGAGGCAAGGAGATGTTTGCTGAATGTCTGGGAGCCGACTGATTACAATGTGATGCAGACGCAGTGGGTGACTCTGGGCTATATGGTAGCGAAGCGTGACATTGCACAACTGTGGGGCTCCCAGAGGCCACCAACGGTCTCAGCGTGGAAGGAACACATGGACTGGTGTATGTTCAGAGAGAAAACGGTGTATGTGGCGAGAGGCAAGCCTGGGAAGTGGATTAAGGTGTGGGGTCCCTGGAACTCCTATCGTGGAGGTATTTGCGCCCCGCCCCAGACGCGAGAGATGGATGCTGCTCTGTCTCCCTAGCCCGCGCATTCCTCTATGCTCCTGCGACATGTGCATTTGGTTTCTTCTGCCTGCCCCCCCCCCCCCTCTTTCTCCCTGGTTTTGTTTACCCCTTCGATACGGGGAGCACATGTTACTACTATTGACCTCCTCTGCCTTGTGTGTGTGATATTTTTCGTTTTCTTTAAAAATATGAAACCTTTCTTTGCTTGTCTATGGACTGCGGCTGCGGCTGGCTGAGTTGATTAGCACTCCAGTAGCTCTCTTATTGCTTCACCGATGTGGTTAAGATGTGTCTATGCTTATAGTGTGCATTAGCGGCCGGCCTGTTGGTTGTAGGCCCATACTTGTATGTCTCTGAAACTGTAATAAAGGTTTTTCAAAAAAAAAAAAATAATAATTTTTGGAGCAATGAGGATTAATCTTCATGGTTCCCTCTTCATTTTCCTGAGAATCCTTGATATCAAAGGAACTGGGGGAAAAACATAAGCAAACATTTTCGACCATCCGATCAAAAAGGCATTCCCCCACATTCCTTTCTGGGGCTGAAAGCTTGCGTAGTATTGGCATTTCTTGTTTGTCTTTGTCGCAAAAAGAAAGAGTTGCGGTGTGACCCGCCGAAGGAAAAGGCCCTGTAGAACCAGAAAATCGAGTTCCCACTCAAGACAAGTGGTTGTTAGTCTGCTCAATGTGTCTGCCAACACATTGGATACACCTGGGACGTGTTCTGCCATCAGTGTTACATTGTGTTGCAAGGCCCAATTCCATATTGTTTGTGCCTGTTGAGGGAGCAACTGATTTTGTCCCTCTTTGTTTGTTTAGGTAGTGCATACTGGTGGTATTGTCTGTACAGATAAATAACGACAAGCTTGCAATCCTGGGGAGCAATGATAATAGAGCCAGAGCTACGGCCTTCAGTTCTAGAATATTTATATGCATTCTTTTTTTGAGAGGTCGTCCATTTGCCACAGAGCCCTTGAAGGTGCACGCTCCATCCCTCCAGGGATGCATCCGTGGTGATGACGAGATCTGTTCTTGAGAGAGAAAAGACATCCCTTGAGAAATATTGGCTGATAATGTCCACCATCGCATGGCTTTCATCATTGTTGGGGTTGAGTATCACATCGTCTAAGGAGCCTAGGACTTGTAGCCACTGTTTGTCCAGCTGTTCTTGTAGGGGGCGCATATGAAGTCTGCAGTTTCGTATCAGGAACGCAGGAGGAGCACATTCCCAGAAACGACTTGCAGTCAGACATAAACTGACTTTATTTTGAAAAGCTTTTGGGACAGTATCCTGATCTTGTCCTGTTCTGAAGAGGTGAAAGCTTTATCTGACTGGATGTCTAAGACTGCTCCTAGAAACATTAATGTTGTTCTCGGGTTGAGAGTTTGTGTAAATTTAGTATGAGAACCAATTTTTTGAATAACGAAAGGCATAGTGCAGTGTTCGCTGTGGCTTGTTGGTATTTTAAAGCTTTTAATAAGCAATCGTCTAAATACGGGAAGATTTGAATTCCGCTTAGCCTTAGACGTGCTGCCACTGGGGTCATGCATTTGGTGACTATTCTTGGGGCTGGTCGTAGTCCAAAGGGGAGCACTTTGAACTGAAAGTGTGTGCCAGATACCTTGGGGAATAAGGTATCTCCCAAGGCTGTGATGGATTGGGACATGAAACTATGCATCTTAAAGGTCCAGAGCGGTCATGCAATCCCCATGATTGAGAAGGTGTAAAAAATGTCTTGTAGGATAACCATCCGAATTGACTTTTTTCAGGTATTTGTTCAACTGTCGAAGATCCAAGACAAGCCGCCAGTCTCCTGATTTTTGTCCTGATAAGGATATAACTGGAAAAGAAACCTGTGCCCCCCTGAGACTTCAGGACCTTCTCTATTGCCCCTTACTGCAACATGATAGGGACTTCCCTCAACAGCTGTTTCAGATGGGGAGCAAACGTTCATTTTGGAGGCAGATTCAGCGATTTGCTGATTAACTCGAGGTTATGCCTTTGAGATACGATGTCTAGGACCCACTTGTCTGATGTTATCTTGGACCATTGGTGAATATTATCAAATACGTCCTCCAAGATGTTCCTTGATTTGGGGAAGGCAGCCGGCTGAAAAGAAAGATCATTGTTTTCTATTACAATCTCATCCCCTTGTGAGCTGTTTTCCTCTAGTTGGCTGCTTGTAAGCCGCTGCAGGTGGCTGTCTGTACTGCTGTGCATATTGCAGCCTGTGTTGTCCTTGGTAAGTCTGATATTGTTGCCTATAATTCTGGAATCCTCTGTAAGAGTATGAACTTTTCCCTCTGGCTCCTCGAAAGGGGTGTCAGTGTCAGTATCCGCCTTAATGGTTTGCAGAGTTTAAATCAATCTGTTTTCCAAACAATGCTTTCCGATCATAGGGCATGTCCAGGATCTCCAATTGGACTTCTGATCTGAATGTTGTTGCTTTAAGACAGCCCTGCCTGCGGAGGACAGCTGCTCCAGCCAGTTGTCGGAAACCTGTAGAAGATATATTGATGGCACAGTCTATTATGGAAAAGGCGAAACTTTGCTAGGTGATGTGCGAACTGGAAGAATCACATGAACACTGGGTTTGTCAGTATATGAAAGGCGAGATACTGGCACCAGAGGTGTTAAAGGTGCTGAGGATGACAAACTCTAGACCTCCATCTAAGATAAATCAGTGTGTCGACGAGGAGTTTTTTTGCCAAAGGTGTTACATGGCCTGAATAATCCCGTCTTAGAAGGCTTCCACATTGCTAGAATGTCCCAAGGGAATATTTATAAAGAAAGGTATATCAGACCTGAGAAGAAGTCTCTTGAAATCAGAAGAATTTAAGGAATAACTGAGCAGAGAAAATATGAGAGAACTAGCCTCTGTGGGGATGGTTGTAGAGAGTGCTATCGACTGACTGGTTGTAGACTAAGTTTAGTCCCTTAAAAAAAAAAAAGTCATAGGCTATTAAATTCATGGCCTAGTGCCACTGTACCCTATGCTACTAATAGGATTGCTTTGATACAATACCGTGGGACTCCCACTTCGACCATTCTTAAATACGCAACTTCTATTTTCAAGACACATAATGGCAGCCTATGAGGCTATTCTGTCCTCTACCTTTCATCTCCATCATGAAAAAAGAAGTTAAGTGTCTTTGCAGGCCGTTTCTGAAGAAAGGCAAAAAATATCACTTAAGAAGATATATCTAAAAGAAGTGCTTTGGGGTCCACGCAAGTAGGAGGGACTATTGAAGTGCCTATGACTATATATGGAAATCCCCAACGAGAGAATCGTCCCTTTCTAATGGTACCCTTTCCTAGTGGCAGCGGTGTGTGTATGATGGCGCCTGGCTGGCGGCGTGCGCGGATGGCGCCTGGCTGGCAGTGTGCATGGACTGGCATCTGGCAGGCAGTGTGCATGGACTGGCATCTGGCAGGCAGTGTGCATGGACTGGCATCTGGCAGGCAGTGTGCATGGACTGGCATCTGGCAGGCAGTGTGCATGGACTGGCATCTGGCAGGCAGTGTGCATGGACTGGCATCTGGCAGGCAGTGTGCATGGACTGGCATCTGGCAGGCAGTGTGCATGGACTGGCATCTGGCAGGCAGTGTGCATGGACTGGCATCTGGCATCAGGCAGTGTGCATGGACTGGCATCCGGCAGGCAGTGTGCATGGACTGGCACCCGGCAGGCAGTGTGCATGGACTGGCACCCGGCAGGCAGTGTGCATGGACTGGCACCCGGCAGGCAGTGTGCATGGACTGGCACCCGGCAGGCAGTGTGCATGGACTGGCACCCGGCAGGCAGTGTGCATGGACTGGCACCCGGCAGGCAGTGTGCATGGACTGGCACCCGGCAGGCAGTGTGCATGGACTGGCACCCGGCAGGCAGTGTGCATGGACTGGCACCCGGCAGGCAGTGTGCATGGACTGGCACCCGGCAGGCAGTGTGCATGGACTGGCACCCGGCAGGCAGTGTGCATGGACTGGCACCCGGCAGGCAGTGTGCATGGACTGGCACCCGGCAGGCAGTGTGCATGGACTGGCACCCGGCAGGCAGTGTGCATGGACTGGCACCCGGCAGGCAGTGTGCATGGACTGGCACCCGGCAGGCAGTGTGCATGGACTGGCACCTGGCAGGCAGTGTGCATGGACTGGCACCTGGCAGGCAGTGTGCATGGACTGGCACCTGGCTGGCAGTGTGCATGGACTGGCACCTGGCTGGCAGTGTGACTTGCGTGGATCCCCCAGTGTTTTCTTACCCAGAATTCTCTGCAAACCTCAAATCTAGTTAAAAAGTCACATTTTCTTCATATTTGTGTGGGAAAGTTGAACGATCACTACGCAAATATAAATTTCCTACTACCCAGCGTTCCCCTCAGTCTCCCGATAAAAAGGATACCTCACAAAAGGTTTTTTTAAACTGTGCTTATGAACACGCGTTGGTGCCCTCTCAATCTCTACACGTTTGGCCCTGCCCTGTCTTTTGACATGGCAGGGCCTGCAGGGTATTCTGGGTAGGAAAATGTTGGGAGATCCACGCAAGCCACAACTCCATGGACTCCCCCGGTGTCTAGTTTTCAGAAATGTCTGGGATTGGTAGGTTTACCTATATGTCCACCAAGCTCGGGATCAAAAACGCAGGTCACCCTCTTGCAGAACCAGTTTTTTTTGTGATAAATCGGAGGTCTCCACAATACGTTTTGGGACATTTCCTGTCGCGGGCACTAAACCTACCCACACAAGTGAGGTATCATTTTTATCGGGAGATTCAAGGGAATGCCAAATGGGTGCAAGTTTGTGGCTCCCTGCATATTCCAGAACTTCCCATGACAGAAATTTGAGGAAAATGTGTTTCTTTAGACACATTTTGAGGTTTGCAAGGGATTCTGGTAAAACAAATATGATGAGCGCCACACAAGGCACCTCATCCCCTGGGTGTCTAGTTTTAAAAAATGTTAGTAATATTTTAGTACTCTACAGCATTGGTCACAAATGACAATATAATTTGGCCCACGGTCTTGAATTCCCTCTGGACAAACCCATTTTAACATGCATCCAAAAATTACACAATTCTAACTCCTTTGAAATGCTTTATAATAACGGACTATTTAAGCCCAAGCCTTTCACTGTTTTGAATTGATTTGTGCAACTTAGAAACGAGAAATTTCTTAAAATAGATTACTCATGTTTTTCGGTAAGCTTCCATTTCCTGTATAAACATTTAGGCAATCACACAATGGATGTTGAACAGTTTGAGTAACACCATCTTTCTGCTGTATCGCAGAGCTTGAACAACTCACTGGTACCATAAACAGTAAGATGTGTTACTTGCAATAACATCACATCTGAAAAAAGTATTACAATTCATTAAGAGTGCCAGAAAGACTGCCAATAGATAGGCACAAGAATTTAGACATTTTCAGGATGTAAGCAACAGCTTTCAGGCAATAGTTTAAAGACTGTTTTCAACAGAAATTATTGCACAACAGCATGCAGAGTACTAAACATATCTTACAGATACAGTAGGTAGAAGACTTACATTTCTTTTCTGTAAACTGGTGAAGTAAACATGATTTTCCCACACCCATATCACCTGGCAAAAAACAGTAAAAATTCAACTATTAGATTTGTTGGTCATTCCGCCTTCTGCATTTTAATTCATACATCACTTTACTGAAAGACTTTCTAAACAGGAATCCAGATGGTAATATTTAAAAGAAAGCAAACACCACCAAGTGAAATGCCTGTATATTAATTACTGGATTTCTGCTGGAGCTTACTTAAAGTGCACGAGTTGTTTTTCTTTGGTCAGTGGCAGCTTTAAATAAGGCACTTTGACCAATGTCCCTTGATTTAAGCTCTTCACAAATGTATCTAATGTATGTGAGATATCAGACAGTCTCATTCTTAATTAAGCCTCTGCTCCTTAAGTTTTGAAATGTTAAGCATGGAAAGATCCAATTGTCGTAGCCATTATCGCTGCCTTATGAGTTCATGCACTTTTTCTAACAGAATGTACTTCTTTTCCCACACCCTCTTCTCACTGGTCAGTCACTCATTTTCTCCCTTTTCTTTGTTCCCTTCTTCAATTTTCAGTAGGCATTTTAACAGGCATTCTAATTATAGCAACTGTAATGCAGTTTACCCAAAGGGAACACCTAAGAATTAAAACCAATTTAAATAAGAGTTTCATGATTGCAGGTGCATTATACTACCATATTCCATCGAGTCTATTTAATGGAAAACAATTTAGTTACACTTAATTTTAACCTTCATCAAGACTTTCAAAAATAGCAATGTACGAAAAATCTTTCACCGGATAACACATGGTAAAGCACTGGCACACTGTGCTATCAAACTTCATTTAAAGATCTTTTGCTCAAAATTCCCCCTGCTATTTCCTTTTACTCCATGTGTTCTTTTTCTCACATCAGTCTTTCAAACTGTCTACCTTAATTCTATCACCCTTATTTCTATTTACCTCCCTAAGTAAAACAGCTGATTAAAAAAAAAGGATTCAACATTTAGGATCTGAAAATGGCTGCATAATTTTCTTTAAATCTGCCATTTCTAAAAGTTTGAGCTCTTTAGGATAATTATCAAAGTCAAATACTGTCAGAAAAAGCAGAATACACTTACCAATAATGATGTATTTAAAGATGTAAGAGTAGTTGTACGGTGCAGTTGCCATCGTGACACTACTTAAACATAAAAAGAATAAGTAAGGAAACTTTGTTTAGTTAATAAAAACAACCTACATTACAACTTGATTAAAACAATTGGATATTCAAAGTGCAATATACAAATGTCCAGTTACCAGAGACAACCTGTACATTTTTGAGAGTTAAAAGGTAAAAATAACAGATCAGCCACCAACTACCAAGTTCCTGAAGGTAGGTCCAGTCCTAAATTGCAGGATATCTACCAGATCATGTTAAAATCTTTTATTGGAAGCGCTAGAAGTCTCATATACAAAATCTGCCTGCGTGTTTGCACGTTTATGGCTTCCAAAAGAGATGGCAGTGGCTTTCCAGCCTGGTAAGTATCATTCAGGGGCTATACCTGTCCTGAGTTATCTAATAGTAGACAATTGTATAGTAGTGGTTGAAAATAGGAATAATGGCGCCACTCAGGAAATTATCATATGGGTATGTATACTTTGTCAATATTAACGGTGCTGTAGGGTGAGGAACACCACTGATCCCCCCCCCCCCCCCCCAGAAGTTTGCCAGCCGTAGCCAACAGCAATAAGAAAGATTGTCCCCCAGCACACGTAGACAGTTTTTATAGTTAATATAATAGCATACTGTGAGCAACGATTAAACACAGTTGAGTACAACTTGATGACTTATTTTCTTCTTTATTGTCAAGTTCTTCTGACAGCCAACACGTGTTTCGTTGTTAATGGGCAATCTCCCGCGACTTTATCAAGGCTCTGTCTTTCTCGATAGTGATTTGTTTTGTGGTGATATTTCCAACCCACAAAAAGGGGTTCTGTTCTTCGCGACTTCCCACTATTGTTAAAGGAGGTGCCCAGGGGTCCAATTATGTCCCTGTAGGCAGGATTCAATATATCCATTACGGTGCTTGTGTAGTCACCAACGTCGCTCCTCGCGTCTCCCGGAGTGAAGGGCGCGGTGACGCGAGGAGCAACGTCGGTGATTACACAAGCACCGTAACGGATATATTGAATCCTGCCTAAAGGGACATAATTGGACCCCTGGGCACCTCCTTCCACAATAGTGGGACGTCGCGAAGAACAGAACCCCTTTTTGTGGGTTGGAAATGTCACCACAAAACTAATCACTATCAAGAAAGACAGCCTTGATAAAGTCGCGGCAGATTGCCCATTAGCGACGAAACACGTATCGGCTGTCAGAAGAACTTGACAATAAAGAAGAAAAAAAGTCATCAGTTTGTACCTGTGTTTAATCGTTGCTCACAGTGTGCTATTATATTAACTGTAAAAACTGTCTACGTGTTCTGGGGACAATCGGTCTCATCTAATAGTAGATCTTGCTCCCTTGATGTCTCCTTTAATTTCTGATGGATTGCTTTTTTCCAGACAGCATATGGGACGTCCTCTGCTTGGTGCGATGTTTCTTCTATCTGGAGGGACGTGATAGCACTCCTTACTTGGTTGAACCATGGAATGCCTGGAGACTCATTTGAATTTCAAATGGGCCTTTAATTAATTGATCAAAGCCATCCTTGTTCTGATGTAAAATGTCAACATTGATTCTGTTCAGTTGGCCAATGGGGTAGATAAAGGTAGCTCCTTTCTTTTTGAGAGACCTAGTTTGAACCGTTGGTTGTTGTTTTCACAGAACCCCACACCCATGTACTTATATTTCTACAATCTATGAATGGTCTTGCTGCCCAGCGGCCAGGATACATGGTTTGTTCCAGTATCTCCCAAATATAAGGACTTTTGTTTTGCCTTGATTTACCTGGAGATGGTTGGCCAAGTTGTATATATTCAGTGCGTTCAATGCCCGTTAGATACCGGTTTTGGTGTGATCCATAATCAAAATATTGTCTGCATATTAAATTATGTACAACTTGTTGCTTCCTAACTTGGGAGGAAGCAGGAAACCAGACTCTAATGATTCCCTAAATCGGCTGTATATAGTTTAAAAAGTAGTGAGGCCAGGACGTAGCCCTAATTTAACCCTCGATTGGTGTTGATCATGACCACATGACCGTACTGAGCCCAGTTTTCACTCGAATCCATGTTCTAGAGTATAATGCAGTTATTGCTCTTAGAAACATTGGGGGTATACCCCAGGCATTAAGCTGTCTCCATAGGGTTGTCCGGTCAACCCTATCAAAAGCCGCGCTGTAATACAAACAGCAGAAGAGGGTGTACCCTGTTTTGTGCGGCTTAATGTCTCAGGAAGGATAATGCTATGATATTATCCATGGTAGATGCCCCATTCCGAAGGTCTGATGAAAGAACGGCAAGACTTCCTGTTCTCGCACCCAGGCCTCTATCTGCTCCAACAGGACACCAGCGCAGGCTTTGGCTTCTATATCCAAAAGTGCAATCTGACGATAGTTTGAAGCCATTGTCCGATCCCCCTACAATAGGCCCTCTCCAGGCTTCAGGGACCGTTGTCGCTTGAAAGGCGAGGATAAACAGAGTTAACAACCTCGCCCAGTTGTCTGGGACACATTTGAATAAGCTCGCAGGGAGGCCTTTGGGGACCGGTGCGCAGTAGTTTTTCAGGTGCCAGATTATTCTCTTAACCTTGTTGTTAGTTAATTCAGCAACTGCACTCTGGGTCTGGACAGGATGAAGATCCAAATCTTGCCCTGGTTCAGCTCTGTTCGGAGGCCGGGCTATCGTCTCCTTGGTTATGGAATCCGAGGTAGAATGTTGCATGCAATCCGTTGCCACAGGCTGGCTGCTAAACTGGAAGCCTGAGGGTTGATCAACATATAGCTCAGTTACGTGCCTTACCCAGGCTGCTTCTGGAACACCATTTTTCCTGATTACATTGCTGTTTAATTTGTTGATGTGATCCCACAAGCGTGCCTGGTTTTGATCTTTGAGCAACTGGAAGATAATAGCCCATTCTTTTTTATTTTTATGTTCTGAGACTGTTTTTTGTGGGTTGATCTCATAAGTTTTACTATTGCTGCTGAACTTGCCGAGGGCTTTTGACTAAGGGATCACTGAACTTTGCGAAGAGCTCTTCTTGCGGAGATGATGGCTTTATTATGCCGGGATTCAGTTCGCCTATCCCTGCCAGTCCCTAAACAGTTTGACTTGGAGCTCTTTCCGAACAGATCATCTCTTTGACGCAGTTTGCCTACTTCTGAAACACTAATTCTGGATGTTTCGAACTTGATGCAAGTTCCTGTTTGCCTAGCCAAGCAATGACTGTTGCTGTATGTTCTGGCCTCCACCAGATTCTTCTCAAAAGGTTCACACGTTCCTCGCCTGTTGAGACCCCATGCATTTGCTCTCGCCCGTTGGTGGAGATGTTAATTCCAGTGTGTACCTTAGTGGATTATGGTTACTTTCTGATCAATCAGCAATTTCAAAATTTTCCAGCTGACCTATTAGGCCCTCAGAAAGAAAGATGGATTCGATATTCCTTTACAAGCCGGAAGGAAATGCTGTTTAAACCCTTTCGCCTAAGTCTCCCATTGTCCCGACATCAATTTGTAGGTTGCCAGGAAGTCCTGCATGATGGACCACACTTTCAGCCCAGTGATGCTGTGAGGTGGCACCCCAGGCTCCTCATGTTAAAGTCTCCTACGATTATAATTTTGTGATGGTGGTGGGCCGAAAGGAGTGACTCAAGACCATCAAGTAAGTCTCCTACCACCGTCATCATGGCTTTTTTGTGGGTGTTAAGATAGCAATTAACCATTATCAGGTTTTCAGACCAGTGATTGATACAGCTTGAGCTCCCGTGAAGCTAAGATCTGGTGCGATGGCCTTCAATTTGCTTGAGTGCTTAATTAGGATGCCCAAAAAGACTTGAACAGAATGCCGGTGTGAAGATCTCATAGAAACCTGGCAGGGTAGTCCGGTCAAGAGCCCAAGTCTCCTAAAGCCATAGAATATCATTTGTCTCCAGATAGTTCATAGCTTGCCTGCTCCATGAGACTACTGAGATTGTGGTTTTTAGTCTCGGTGGTGGGTGTCAAAGGTGTATCTCGGGGCTAGAAACAGTAGCACAGTCTATTGGTTGGAGGAATCTCCTGCTTCCCCCACCTCCTGTGTGTATCACTTGAGGTGTTGCAGTGTACCTCCCTCTGGTTATGTGAGCATGAGAATGTTAGGGCGCTTGATCCCTCAACCATGTCCCAGCCACGTTTTCCTCCTGTTGTGCCCTTCAGTACACTACGTGAGGTTGTTTGTCTTGGGTGAGACTAACACAACGTACGGATATTTCACTGGTGAGGGTTTATGGAGTTCTATCCCCCATTCTGCGAAGGAGGCTTTTTCCGCCCACACCGCGTCTCTATGGGCATCTCTCACCCATACGGTGGTAATAATTTCACCGCTTGAGTTTAAGATTGGGGGATCAAATCTGACACAAGCAAGGCCCGAAGTTAGATGATTCAATGCAGTAATGTGATTAAACAATCTGAGGAGATTTCCTCTATTACGCGTATACTGGAGGACTTTGGGGGGGGGGGGGGGGGTAACGGTGCATGAAGACCAGCTCTGAATGATCACGCCTTTAAGCTTCTTTTGCAGGCTGGGTGGTGAGCTATGGGGGACCACAATGGACTGAGGGTTTCCCTCTGCTGGTCCATGAGGGTTCAACAGAATTGCAGCTGAGTGAAAGACCTCTAGTATCGCTCCCATGCTGGGGGCTCGTTAATGCAACTCAGGAGATACTATCCGACTGCGTGCCCTAATTCACAACGGGAGCAGTTGCTCACTCACTGCTGGTCTGTGGGGGTACAACTGGGGTGCGGACCACTGGTATTGCCCCCAAAGTTGGAGCTAGATGGTATGTCTAAACAGTTCCTGTCCGACTATGTGCCCTTATCCACGACTACTCTAGAAGCTCCATGGAGCCACACCTGAATGATCCCCTGTGCTCCCTGCATCGTGGGAGTAGCCCGCGGGCCAGCTGCAGCATCACCGAGGTGATCCACGATTGAAGACGCAGTGATTGGGGCCCCAAGTACACCCAGTTAGGACTAGGGCTTCCCTAGTGGGGCTCGTCTCCATGCCCTCCCTGTGTAGTGGAAAAGTAGGCTGCCCTGCTTTGTCAGTGTTATCGCTGAAGAGAAGGTTGTGGACTTTGTAGGCCTAGTGCCCGCGACAGGAATCGGCGCAAAACGCAACGTGGACACCACATTTTTACAGTGAAAACTGACCCTTTTTTAGCAAAGTACCTAGCTGTAGATTTTGAACCCTAGCTCTGCCGGCACCAAGGGAAACCTATCAAACCTAAAAGTTTTTGAAAACTAGAGACCCAGGGGAATCCAGGATGGGATGACTTGTGTGGCTCTCACCAGGTTCTCTTTCCCAGAATCCCTTGCAAACCTCAAACTTTGTCCAAAAAAAATACAAAAAACATTTTCCTCACATTTCTCTGAACGTTCTAGAATCTATGTGGATCCACAAAATTGCACCCACCCCGCATTTCCCAAAGTCTACCGATAAAAATGATACCTCACTCGTGTGGGTGGGTCAAGCACCTGCAACAGGCAAGGGCCCAAAACGTATTGTGGAGATATCAAAATTACCTATCACAAAACGACATGCTTTTGCAAGGGTTTTTTTTCAATTTGCGACTCACATAATATCTTTTGTGAGGTACACCCATTTTTGTAAGCTTAACATGGTTTTATGGGTGCATGCGGCACATTAGGCCCTTTAGAATCACGCCGGGGGGAGCAATATGTATCTATCACCTTTCTTCCTGTATTTTCACTAGTTTTCCATGATTTGGTTCACTAGTTGTTCACGATTCTTTTTCACACGGATCGGGTTATTTTCATTTTGCTCCCCCTTCTGCTGTTTGTTTCTTTTTACTCGATGGTTGGCCCTGTGATGCACTCGTGGCTCTGTAACTGCACAGACCCTCAGCGCGGTGTGTGTATAATAAATGGGACAGATGTGTATGATAATGTATACATATTTTATGGATTTTTTAGACTGGTTCCATTGCCCTTGTCTTGAGGAGGCCCATAAGAAATCAAAGGTTGAAACGCATCGACATCTCTTTGCAGAGGAGTCTCCATCACAAGTGTAACCCAAATAATTTCAAGCACGATAGAGTAAAGGGTAGAAATAAGTTATACCTTATTTGCTTCCTAGACTACCTCCAAGTGTATCACCCATATTTATTGTGTGAACACTGGTTACCATCAAAATATTTTTTGGGGTATTGGCAACGTAGAGTTCTATTTGTAATAGTCCATTATTATTGGTATTTTGTTTTCTTGTTTTTTGTTAAATATATATGTATTTATGAATGTTTTTGTGTTTATGAATTTTAGAATGATTTATGTTCAAAGATCGGTCCCATGGCACGTGCGTTTTGAATTAATTTTGACAAGATACTCCTATAGGACCGAGTACTTTTAGGGTAATTGATTGTGCCCTATGACAAAATAAATAAGAGATTAATTCCTCCGTACCTATCTTCTTTGCATATAACAATGTAAGCAGTACAGCAAAAGCAGAACACAAAATACGGTAAGGCCCATGAAATCCTTTACACGAGGAATAAGCAAAACACATTTGCCCCTCCCAATGTACCTCACCATAAGTGACTAATGGAATTCCACTGCACGACAAGATTAGGGACTAGTCGTCGGGAAAATCTAGTATGGTGGCATAGCTAGCATCACAAAAATCACCCATTGGCTGGGACGATCAAAAGTAGGTTTCAGTATGATCTGCATTTTTTCGCTGCTAATAAGCCCAGGAAACAAAGTTAATAGAGGGTAATAACCAGCTGATCTCACCAAGAAGGCAGCAAACCCAGTCCTTAAACCTCAAGGCGTAAACCCGATCCTTAGGAACCAAGGAGGGAAAATGAGAAGAGCAATGCTCTAAATGACAAACAAGTGCACCTTTGGGATTGTGTAGAAAATCCCAAAACTAATCTGCTCCTGCACTGTATAACCTATTTCCCTAGATGACTAAGAGTACCACTAAGTGACAATCAATCCAGAATCCAATCTAAAAGCTGCGGTTGAACAAGGGATCTGGCTTCACCTGTTCAACTGCAACTTAGAGACTACATTGTCTGATGAATTACAACAGACTTGCCTTCTGACCATCATTGACAATATGTCATTCTGCAGTGCTACCAGCTTTTGGCTGCACCTAAAATGACATGCCCCGAATGGAAAAAGAACACAAAAGCATCCCCAGCACACCCCTCTGTAATACGTTATAAAAGGGGAGGCAGAGAGCAAAACATCTACAGAGGCTGTAGTCAGAGTTGTACTCAAAGGTGCATCTGTCTCAAAATCACAAATGTCTCAAAGCAATGCTTAATTTGCAGCGATTTAAGTGCCAGGGACCTCATCAGGAGGCCACTGCAGCCTACACCACCCCTTGCTCCTGACAGCACTGTCAATGACAGTACCAAACCAGCTACTAACCATCACAGTCCTACAAGTGTGACAATTCAAACTATTTCAGGCCCCCAAATCTAGAAGATTAGTACGGGCGGTCGGTATTAGTCATTTTTAACATATATTCAATTAGTAAATAACTGTTGTGCTTACTCCAAATCAAAAAAAAAAAAAACTGCACACAATGTAGCAGATTGTCGTAAGTGCCAGTGTCGAGCACCGGAAACACCCAGCTCAAATAAGCACGGTCTCAGAGTCTGGAAACCATCGTTTCCAGAACTTATGAAAGCATCAACTCAGCCTCCGAATACTGCCACAGTACTAGAGAGGGGCCATGTGCACTGTCAGTGGACGAAAGCTCAGGTACGGTCAAAACCTCTGACACCGAGCCCAAGCAGTGTCAGTTATTTTCATTATTTTCCCTATAGGGCTCTAAATTGGTCAGGGCAGGTGGGGTGAGGTGGCGTTGGGGGTAAGAGGCATTTTCTTAATATGCAAAAGGAATTAATGGGTACGAGCCTCTATGAGGCCTAGAGACAGAGCAGGGTTACAAGGAAGCAGATTTGGAGTGACATCAATGTGCCTGTCAGCAGAGGTCTACACATCTCGTGTAAAAGAAAAAGAAATGGGATCAAGCAGCAAAAGTGATGCGAGTGAAGGGTGCAAATGAAAGGGGAGGGGACTACAAAACAAAGACTGAAAATGGCCACACTTTAAAGTAGAACGGGTTCACTCCTGAACAATAATAAATTAATCAATAATAGAACTGAACAGAAAGAAATGGATCGTTATGTACCCTATTCTATAGGTCGAGATTTATAGATGACAAACTAGGTTACATCGGATGATCATGTGCGTGTTTTTGTTTCTAGTAAGTTTACTGAATGCCACTAACCAGATTTGATGTGGTTAATGTCCCAATAGATAAAGAATACCTGATCTTTCATGAGGTAACAACAATTTACATCAGTGACCAGCCCACGCCTCCTCCAAACTACCAGTGACTAGTCAGACCATATAACAGCATAGAAAACTAACTGCATACCACCTGTAAAAACTATTTGTTTATGACAGACAATGGATAACCCTGCTTTTGGATATTCCTTGACCTCCCCAAAGGATTTAAAAACATCAATCATCAGACTAGACATCCTAGCAACTTAACAGAATTCAGAGTCATTGTCCGAACATGGATCATTGTCCTTAGGTGTCAGAAACCCCCTCATTTTAGGCATTAAAAATACCCAGTTGACTCCAGTAAAAGCCTAAGGAAATCCATGTCAACTTTTCCCTGAAGCAATCTACAGTCTTCTTTTTTAAAACCGGTTGCTTTATCAGCATGGCATTAATGGCCAAGGCATTATCAATCTGGCAGAAAAGCTAAACCATTCAGGTGGTCAAAACATCACAAGAATCCGTAACACTGCCAGATCCGAAAGCGCCAATTCTTTAGAACAACACAAAGCCACACTTCAGAGACGGTTTGATATTTCAGAGAGGAAGATAAATCTAATCTCCAAAGAGCACCCCATTCAATTCTGCTAAGAAACCACCTACCACTATTTGGCCCAAAAAGGAGAGAAAATTTGCCTACCCAACAATCCAAACATTTCTTTCCTGCTGCTATGTACAGCACTCTATTATTCCTCACCTAGGTTTGCACTAGATAAATTCCCCTTAAATTACTCTTGTATGTATGTTTTATGGGTCAGCATGAAAAATATTATTGTTTTGGAAAGGTACTTGACAGAACATGTGACTCAGTTCTCATCTCACTAAGCAACTCCCAAAAGAATCATGCAACACTGGATGGTTACCTATGTCAAGGAGAGAAAGTGGTATAGAACTAAAACACCAACTTGTTTCACAGAGCATTTTGGCACCACAAGAAAAACCAGTACTAACAAACGGTTCCAAGTGGAATCCTTTACAACTGTTACAATGAATCGTCTAATATGCAAAGAAAATATGAGATACGCGTAGGTGACAAAATAAAAGGAATGTGAAACCACTTTTTCCAAATGTAAAGCTTCAAATTAGTAAAACCTACAATGATTAGAAAATAAATTAGGAAACTGTATTTTAGGTAAACATCTAAAACATACCTCCAAGACAGCTTTTACTATGAATTGAGTGACGTATTCTTTGTTTTGAAATGCCGTCCTATGAAGGAAAGAGAGAGAA
Organism: Triturus cristatus; assembly: GCF_964204655.1. NCBI lineage: Eukaryota > Metazoa > Chordata > Amphibia > Caudata > Salamandridae > Triturus > Triturus cristatus. The sequence continues at coordinate 1,092,952,675 of NC_140580.1, forward strand.
GCAAGTCATGATTAACTTTTCAACCAAAGATATTTGTAACATTACCCCAAACAGAGCTAAAAAAAAACACTACATGGTGCTTAGCTTTTGAGATGCTGAAAAACACTGGGTTTCTGCCTTAGATCTACTATTGATCCTATAACTTATTCAATTCAAGCAAACAATTAAACTACCAATTTCTTGGTGTTGCTTCATCACTTTTTTGTGTCAATGTTAGCCCAGCTGCAAGTTTTGTTTGAATGGGATTTCACTTTGTAATCTTTGGAGAATAAAGATTGGCAATTCAATAGAGGTCTACTAATTTAGAACACAAACTGGCAAGCCTTGCCAAGTTTGATTTTGTTTTCTCCTTTTTTGCTTATGGAAAAAGATCTTAAGGTTTAAAAGTTTAGTCTCTTCCAAATTAAAGAACGAGTTGTATAAATTTTTTCCATTGGGCCTTCCAAACTGATGCAGAGGTGCCCAAGATCGAGATAGAAGACTAAGCACAACTGGACACATTTTACAACAAGCATTGGCATACACCAATAGGTCTCGCCTTTGGGACATTATAAGTGTTTAGCCATGCCACAGTTGATGTTGCACCAAGAATATTGCATAATGAAATACTTATAAGGTCCCAAAGGCAAGACCTATTGGCTATGCCAATGGTATCTAAGTGCAGTTTGGTAAAGTGAATGGGCTTATTGTTTTCTGGATGGGTGCACATCCCTTCCTAAACTGTACAATACTCCAACCTTAACTCTTCCCCTTTGTCAGTATTCTCTTTGTACTTCCCATATTTACTATTAAAACATACACTTACATGTGTAGAACCCTTGCAGTCAGGATGCAGAACAGAAAAAGATAGACGAGACAGAGCTCACATATGTTTGTGAATATTGTTTTGTAATACGAATCCTAGCAAGACCAATGCAACCTTCAGTCATTCAAGGTGGGTTAACTAAGAAGCACAAAAAGGAGTAATAGTAACACCTGTTATGTACAGAGTTTACACGTGGCAGAAGTATAGTCAGGACCACTGGAATTATGTGGTAAGGAAGGACTAAATTATGTGGCAGGGTTGACTAACTTATGCGGTAAAAGAGGGAAATTATGCAGCACAATGCAGTATCTTTTTTTTTAAACAAATTTTGTGTCAAGCCACAAATACTCTGCAGAGCCATGAAACCCAGAGAACGTCTGCCACATATATGATACAATAAAAGCATTGATGTTTATGCTTTACAAATTATAAGGCAACATGTAATAACAGAAGAAAAGTATTAAACCCCCACCCCCCATGCCACTGTCAATATACCCTCCCCCCAGCAATTGCAGCTCATCCCTCACAGTGAGAAACAAAATCACAAGGAAATACAGAGGAAGGCCCCGGCCAAGCCGAGCCACTCCCGAACTACATTGTAACATACCATCTTCAGTGCGCGTCCATACCAAGTGAGACGGGTTCCAACGAAAGTCCTCTATAATCAGCCCACCGCTTCCAGATCTTTATGTGCTTACGCGGACATCCCCTGGCCTTAAAAACCGGAAGCTCCAGACCCATATGAAGTCTAAGCCATTCTTCCATGCCGCCAAGGGGGGTAGAGACAGCAGCCTTCCAAAGGCGTGCAATGCCGCGTTTAGCTAGCGTAAAACCCAAAAACATTCGGTGGCGTTTGTAAATGTTGCCTCCAATCCCTTCCATAACATGTAGGAGTGCAAGCCTAGGTGAATAGGGAAGGTCCCATCCCAGAACCTCCGACAGGCATGCCAACACTCATCGCCAGAATCGCACAATCACCCCACACTGTATGAAAAAAAGTTCCATCTTCTTGCCCGCAGCGCGGGTAAAGCGGAGAGGCTATCAGGTCGGCCCTATATAAACGAACACGGGTATAATACACCCAGTGTAAATAGTTGAATTGAATTAAGCGGAGCCGCATAGCGATAGCAGCCTATCTAGGGGAATAGAGAGCCTCTGTCCAGTCTTCGCTTTCCAATGGGCCTAGATCCTCCTTCCAGGATTCCCGGAGTCTACCCAAAGTGGTGGAACTATTAGTCACTAAGGAATGGTATATTGTGGAAATTTTGTGATCCTGGAGATCCCCCATGAATAGTTTGGCTTCAATAGGACTGAAGTCTGGAAGGGACTCCAGTTTAGAAACACTAGGGAGAATAGCGTGGTGGAGCTGCAAATATTTTTAGAATTGGGTCGTGGACATAGTAAAGTCCTGTTGAAGTTGCGCAAAAGATTTGAGAGTCGTACCCTGCATCACATCTCCAAGGGTGGCGATGCCGATGGCATCCCAGTCTCGGAAGTCCGCCAGACCAGCCAGTTGGGGCAGCAATCCATTTGACCACAATGGGGTCTACTTGGTAAGTCTACCCCACCATCCAATTTTGCGCAAGACTTGCCTCTAAACCCGAAAAACCACAGTAGTATTAGAGGGGAGGACCCGACGCATCGGTGCAGAGTAGTGTATGGTATGTAAGGATTGGGTTCCCATGAGAGTCAGCTACAATAAGTAGGCCTGGTCAGTGCGATACTCATACCACCATTCATTCAGGACAAGCAGGTGGGAGGCCAGATAGTAGGACAGGATATCGGACGTGGCCAAGCCACCACAATAGGTAGATTGGTAACACGTGCGTAGAGCCACCCTAGAGGACTTCCCAGTCCACAGGAATAGCCCCAGCACTGAGTTAACCTGGCGAAACCACGACGGAGGGATACAAAAAGGGTAATTTTGTAGTTGATATAATAAACTTGGCAGGGAGACCATCTTGAAAATAGCCGAGCGGCCCGGTAAAGAGAGGGGCATACGGGACCATGTTTTCAATTCATACCGCACCCGCAACCATATCGATTGAATGTTACGTTTCCATGAAGTTTCAGCAGAAGATGACAAAAGAGATATTTCATGCCAAGCGTGGTTGTATGTATCAGAGGCCCAGTGGCCAAGAGCCGGTTGAGGCCCAGAGGTCTCTCCAAAGCCTGCCACCTGCGCATGAATGCGTACCCATGCTGCCAGGGGCTCCATGGCCAGGGCAAAGAGGAACAGACAGCGGGCATCCTTGTGTGGTTCCTCTGCCCATCGAGAACGTTGACGAGACGGATCCTGCAATACGGACTGAGGCTGTAATATTCGTATACAAGAGTCTTAAATAGGATAGAAACCGCGGGCCTAAGTTTAGTCGGTCCAGTAGGGCAAACAAATACGCCCAGCTGAGTGAATCGAATGCCTGATATATGTCAGCGAGGAAGAGGGCTCCTGAGAGACCGAGTCGTTGGATAGTATCGACTGCGACCTGGGCACGACGGATATTATGCCGTGTCGCCCGATGGGGCATAAACCTGGCTTGATCTGGATGAACAACCGAGGTAATATAAGGTACAAGCCTATTGGCCAAGGCCTTGGCCAATATCTTGGCTTCAATGTTGAGCAGCGAAACAGGTCAATATGAGGCATGGCAATCAGGGGGTGGACCAGGTTTATGGAAGACCACTATTTCGGCGTGTCACCAATCCAGTGGCAGACGACCAAGCTGCCTAGCCTCCTCTATAGTGTTTAAAAGATAGGATCCTAACTTATTAGAGTATAGTTTATAGAATTCACAGGGATACCAGTTAGGGCCCGGTGCCTTACCCGACTTTAGGCTGGCAAACGCTACCCCCCCAATTCATCAACCGTAAGCGGACTCTCCAGGCTATCGCGAGCTACATCAGAAAAACGCTGGGGCGGGATGGCATCGAAGAACTGATGAATCTGCATCTCGGATACCTTCTCCCGAGGGGTATATAGCGTTGCATAATATTGCGCAAAGTTTTCAGCAATCGCATGGGGATTGTCCAGGGGTTCGCCACTCAGCCCTACTATAGCGGGGAGGGTTAGGGGACAAACAGCTCCCTGACAGAGATGATGTAGTAATTTACTCCATTTGTCTCCCCATTGAGAGATTCTGCTACGGGTAGCCAGCCACACCAACCTGGCCTCTTTCATCAATAAATCCGCATGGGTTTGGCGCGCAAGGCACAGCTGACGGTGTGCCAGTGCACCGCCTTCCTCTGTGCTCGATCACTCCAAAGCAAGCAGGTGAGCCTCAGATTTCAGTAACTCCTCCTTCCGTGTCCAGCGGGCCGCAGCACAATAAGATATCCACCCCACGTATTGTGGACTTCATGGCCTCCCATAGGGGTTCTGCCGCCTCCACAGATCCAGTATTCATCTCGAAGTATTGATCTATGGCCTTATCCACATGTGTACGATACTGCTCGTCCTGTAGGCTCCAAGTGGAGACGCCATCGGAAAGGTGGGCTTGCCCGGCCGAGTTGCAATGTTAAGGCTACCGGGGAGTGATCAGAAAGGCCCCGCGAGAAACTTTCTACCCCTGTACCCTATGGATGGCACCACTCGGGACAAATTAATAATTCAGGCGGGAGAGGGACTCATGAACAGAGGAAAAATAAGTGTAGCCTCGGTCCAGGCCGTGTAATGCACGCCAGGTATCCATCCACCCCATACCAGTCGCAAGGGAACTCAGTTTAGTGGAGAGGCAGGCCATGGGCAGGCCTCTCTGTCTCTAGCGGTCTCGGGAGACATCCATCACATCATTCCAGCCACCAATAATAGCCACACCAGGGGGGATTTCCTCCCAAAGTGTCAAAAGGCGCTCCACTAAGGTCCAAGACAGGGGGGAGGGGCATAGACAGAGCCTAGTGTCACTTGTTCCCCATAGATGGAGCCCTGTAGTATAATGTACCTGCCCTGTGGATCCACCCATGCTGTGGAGTGTAGATATGGAACCTGTCGGTGGATAAGGATGGCCGCCCCCCTGGAAAAGCCAGAGTGGAAAACCTGTGCAAAACCATAGCGGCTTTGGTACCCAGCAGGTGTGTTTCCTGGAGCATCAGGACATCAGCCTTATCGCGTTTGGCCTGTCGGAGGATAGCGCCCCTTTTGATTTTATCAAGAGCCCCCCGCACATTCCAGCTGATTATGCGAAGACCTACAGTATTAGACAGCCGAACCGCCATAGGAGAAGACATGTACAGGTATCATTGCGGAGGTAATTGAACCATGTGGCGGACCACCAGGACCCGCCTCTATTAGACGGCACATTAAGAATACAATAACATATATAGTGTATAATAGGTAAATGCAATCACTACGTAGAGGAGCAGGATCAATCGTGGTACATATATCAATGATAAAAGAGAAGAGACAGTGCATAAGGAAACCCCGCCAACCCCCCAAATACCACATAACCATTGAAGCATCTGTCGCGGTCAAGACAGCCTGGGGGCCCCAACGGGAGCACTCCGATCATCCTGCCAATGGATCCCAAAGAGCCCATGTGATATTTGAACCCTGTCCCCTGGACCTCAGACGGTCAAACATGGGAGGGGTCCTCTACGGAGCCCCATCAGTCGGGTGATACAACTGTAGAACAAAAGCCCAAAAAGAATTATACGAGAGTCATGTCGGCGATTTAGGCCAGAAATCACTTGTAGCCCGAAGATAGCCACCCAGGCCCTACCCCCAACCCAGGGGAGGCTCACGGACTCACCAACAGCCACCAGAAAGCGGCCACCATTCCTCAAGTAGTAGAAGTCCAAAGTACTCTTGAGGCCAAGTGTCCCGGCCCCGATGACAAAGCTGATCTGCTGACAACACTGTGGGACTGTGAGCGGCGACGAGAGCGGGATCTTCTAGGGGGCCTGTTCTTAGACTTGGGATGCTGACGAGCAGGACCTCCAGTCAATGAGTCAGAATCTGGAGGAGGCAGCGAGTGAGGGTGCAGCTTTACTGTCTCATCAGTCCAGGTGAACACTTCTTCAGGTGACTCGAAAAACCATGTGCGGGACTGGTATACGACCCGTAGGCGGGCCGGGAACAGCAGAGCATAGATAATCTGTAGACTGCGGAGGTGGGCATTGGCCGCCTGGAAGGACTGACGCTGCTGCTGGATCAGTCTGGTGTAGTCCGTGAAGATCAATATCCGAGAATTATTATAATGGAGAGGTTCCTTAAGGCGGGCTTGCTTCAGGATAGTGTCTCTGTGATTGTAATTTAGGAGCTTGGCAATGATTGGGCGCGGTCTAGCCCCCGATGGTGGCTTCTGCAGGAGAGCTCTGTGGGCGCGTTCTATGAAAAAACAGCGAGACATAGCATCCGTTGAGAGCCAGCTGGTCAGCCATGTGGTCAGGAACTGTTCCGTTGCACAGGATTCGCAGCCCTCCGGGAAGCCCACACACCGAAGATTGCATCTCCAAGCCCTTCCTTCTGCGTCCTCGACTCGTGAGGCCAATGGTTTAGAGATAGTTTCCAGGGACAAAACTTTTTTCTGCAAAGCCGCTACTGTGTCTTCCACCTCTGAGACTCTGGCCTCAGCCACCGTGATCCTTTCAGACGCATTTCATAAGTCCTGGCGCAGAAGCATGACCTCAGAGCCCACCTCTCCTATCTTGGTCTCAAGAGTTGTCCTGCTCTGTGTGATAGCAGCCATAAGAGCTGAGTTATGCGGAACCCCACCCTGAGCACCCCCGGGGTTAGGCGCAGAGGCCCCGGGCACCGTGAAGCGATCGTCATATTGTGCTTTGCCACCGCTCCATGGGGTTTGTCGCTGGTCATGGTGTCGGCGGGGCCACCGGGCAAATAGAGGGAGAGGATCTGGGCAAGGTTGAATACGTGGCCAACAGACAATGGACGACCAGCCGCACACCCAAGGCAGATGAGAGTTGGTCTGGCAAGACCTCTGTGATACTGGACCCGAGTGGAGGCCGTCTAAACCTCAGCCCCACCGGGCACACACCCGTCTGCAACCTCCTATCTCTAGGAAGCGCCCAGGCATACACCGGCAGAACTAGACCAGAGCAGCCAGAAAGAAGAAAGAGTCAGGAGTACCTCCCGGAAGCACTGCTGTCGCCGCACACCACCTCACCAGAGCAGGGCACCCCTCTGGACACTGCAGGCCGCAGATCATCAAATCACCAAGCTGGCGGCCCAGGCACAGTGAGGACTGAGGGCAAAGGAATGTAATGAAGAGCAGGGCATACCCCCGCAGCCCACAGCTGCGGCCTCACCGTCCGCCGTGTAGAAGTCGGTGGGTCACCCAGTATCTGCCACGGGACTCATTCTCTCCCCCCTCCACCCCCCCCCGTGGCCCGAAATGACGACAGATGGAGACTCAGGGGGGAGGCGCCGGGATCGTGTGAATCAGGAATACCACCGAGGATACTCCAGCACAAGAAAGTCCACTATGGCCGTGAGGCAGAGGTGGCCCGATATCCGCACAGGAGGCCCTTAAATTGGGCCCTCCGCATGCGGTGGGCAAGATCATGCAGCAGGCACGCAGAGCCCAGCCGGCGCGATCCACTGCACGCTGCGGCCGCAAACGTAGCAGACCCAGGCGCCCCCACCGCCGATGATGCAGGGTCCAGGAGGCGGCGAACTGCGGCAAGGAAGCACGCCAATCTGTGCAGACCCAAGCGCCCCCAGCGCCAACGACGTAGGGGCCAGCAGGAGGCAAAGCACAGTCCTGATGTTCGGCGATCCGTGTGGGCTCTGACCTCTATGAGAACAGCCACTCCGCTCCGCAGAAGAGAGTGGCTAAGGCAATGTCCAGGTTGCTGGCACCCAGTCGCCGGCGTCAGCCCACAACGGGCCGCAATCAACAGGCCCACCCTGGCAGGAGAAGCCAGGGCCTGGCGTAGAAGCTGGCCAGACGTGTGCCCAGAGGACTTCATGGGAGCCCCGCCCCCTCAGGCACAGCCCCGTCGGACGCGCGTCCACCCTAGGCGAGCGCCGTGGAGATGTCGTTGCGGTCACCAGGGGTTCAGGGGGCTCCGCAGAAGTCTCGTAGGAAGGTGCAGACCGATGGGGCAGGATAAATGTAGGATAATACAGACGGGCTCACCGGACATCGCCTAAGTCGCGGCTGCCATGTTAGCTTGCTAGGCCATGCCCCCAGCATCTTTTTTTTATGGTATAACAACCAAATACAGAAATAAGTAATTGAAAGCTGACCAATTAACCTTTGAGAAAGGACTTCCACTGCGCACAAATATGGGCCACGTTTTTAGTAACTTTTGATCCATTTTAGCAGGAAACACTTTTTTTTTTGCAAAAACTGCACAATATGCAACAGATGGATTGTGAGGCAAATACTTCAAAATCACACATATGCTATAAAAAAAGCAACGGCCCCGGAATCGCATCATTCCAGTGGCCCTGTATACAGTGCTGAAAAAACAGCGAAAGTGTAATATTAGATATTATCACCGATCTGTACATAAATTATTACATTTGTATCATGAACATATGAAGTGGGCTCATACTTCTCTCACTGCCTGCTTTTTTTTCTCATTCTGGTAATGGTGTGTTTATTGCGTAGGCGAGACCTAAAAAGGAGAACACACAGCAAGTGCTTCACTTATCAACACACCCTTGCTTTTTTCATATAATGCATTAGTGATGATGAAAGTAGCCAATACAAGCAGAAAGCCTGTATTTCTTGTTTGAGAGTATAAAGATAAAAATATCACTAAAATGAAGAACACCATGTGCATTACTTCTTGCTTATCAAAAGAAAAACTTAATGGGCTTCATCATTCGTAACCAACCATGAACACATAGCTTAACATCGGTACGATCTCAGTGTACTATTACTTAAGAGGTAGAACAACATATTAGAGAGGAAAGGTTGTGAAGGGATTATCTTAAAGCAAGCAATAAAATTATGGCGCTCATGAAGAAACAAGCATTGTTTGTAGAAAGAAGAGTGCTTTTAATGCACAAAATGCAATGGTGTTAACAAGAATATTTCACTGAGTCTAGAAATATGTCCTTATTATGGAACATTATGAAATCTGGAAAACATTTCATGGGTTCATGTGGAATAGGTGTTTCCAAATGAATATGTGGATCTTCATGCTGTCAGTTGCTTAAGAAGCATTTTATTAATGAAGGGTAAGCTCAATCAGAACATGCCAATCGGAATCCACTGTTAGCTGCACCTGGAGAAGAAAAGCTCCAACTATCTCACCCTTTTATAGATAGATATACGTTTAACAAAGTAAAGGTGTTTTTTACTAAAAAGCTACATTCTTATCTACATTAGTACTTTTTCACTACTTTCTCGAAGCACACATACATACACAGGCATGTATACACATACATACACATGCACGAATTAGATGTAGGATTGAAACAGCACCAATGGTTGAACACTATTTAACAAAGGAACATATGCCCTCCGACATGAAATGGTTTGTACTGGAAACTGTAAAAATGAATAAACGCAGGCTGAATGTAGATAGTTTGCTTACATTAAAGGAAAACGGGTGGATTTGGTCAGCTAAAACAGTGGAAAGGGGATTAAATTCCTTTGTGGAATGGCAAACCTTGTCAACCTTATAATTGTGACACCTACTTATGCTTGTTATGAAAGATCATATTGTATGTACGCTATATGATTTAGCAAACTGAAAACACACATGTACAGTAGATACCGCAGTGGTGGTCTTTGCCCCCACCATTATACTGTAGTAGTAACTGATACAGTTCCAAGATGGCCGACAAAATACTTAATGTTGGTTCTTTACTTATTATACTTAGGATTGCAACACCATGTAAATGTAGCACACGTAATATTTGGAATAGCTACATTTAACAGTATCATACTGCCTGTTTGGTTCCTTTAATTTTAACTTAATTTTAACTGGATTACGAATAGGAAGGTTTCTGCCTATTTGAATTAATACCACTCAAAGATGGCCGATTCGTTTTTCCGCATCGAGACCGGTATGCCGCTGGATTTATAATCCCTGAGCCAGTGTGCATTCGGGGCTCGACTGACTGAGAGTGAGACGCAGAATTCATAGCTGCTAGATTCAGACGTTAAAAAGTAAGTGAATATCGCTTTGGTTTAGGCCACTGGTATATATTCAGACGGGTCTAGTAGAATCAGTGACTGATAGTTTTTCATTGTTGTCTTCCTAGACTATTACGGGAGAGACGAGTTTTGCCGTCTTGTCGGCAAGTAACTGCCAGTATGTTTTAGTAGGTTTTTTTCTACAATACGCTATTCACATAGGATTTCAAGGTGTGATTAGTAACTGTGGTCTCTCTGGGTTCTTTGAAACCAGTATTTTGTTTACCACAGAACGCTGCATATACGCTGTTAAATTCCTAGAACAGGCTGAATTTCCGATTTCTCATTGCAGTGAGTTTTGAGTCTTTTGTTACCATACATTTGGTGGTTATGTTTTGCACTATTTACGGGAGACTCGTCTGGTGTGGTGCAGAGGTGTCGGGTTCTTTCAAATTGCCACTTCTTTCAAATTGCCACCACATTTTGGGTGGTTGGAACAGATCACACCTGTTTTCCTTTCGTGTATAATCAATACAAATTTATGAACTCAAATATGTTAACAAAATGTATGTATATATTTTAATAGATTCATGGTGCAACTTCGGTCCTGAGGATGGTCTCTGTGATTGTTCTTTAAGAGTGAGACCGAAACGTCGACGCTGCGACATTTTTCTTACACAATTAATAGGCATTTGTAGCCTAAAAAAATCCTTCTACTTTGTATGGATTAAGTTCAATATATGGCCAAATATGTGGTTGGCTTTGTTTGGTTTGTAAGAAATGTCATTGACTACTGCTAATGAGATTCTAAAGAAGACAGTAGTTTTATGTTGCCGTACATGAAATGTAAAGTGTATTGTTTCACTACTTTAAAAATTGAAAATACAAATTTATTTTTGTTAAAAAACTAAAAATGAACTTGGGTCATTTTTTTGAAAATTGCACTTTGTGAGTTTTCTCTTCTCTTTTTTTGAGTTCAAGGAAATTAAGATCACTGTTGTGACTATCTAATTAATTAATTTCTACTGAATAAATCCTCAAGGTATCTATTGTTACTTAACTGATCTACCCAATTCCTTGGGGAATACTGGGTTGCCCTATTGGGATTACCTGTTTTTGTATTGGTCACCCAGAGTGGGACGGGTATGCCCAGACGTGGGTCCCGTGCTCTCCATGCCACTGGAGTCAAGCTATCCTGGCTGATGAGGTGAAAACCCTAAACCGGTACGAAGAGGCTTGTTTCCAGTCCAGGGAGGACCTGGCCTGGCAGTTCAGGCTGGACTGTTACCACTGGGCACAGGGTCAAGACTGATTTGCAAATGGCTGGGTTCAAACTGGAAAGGGCATGGTGAGCAAAAAAACGATGGATTTGGGCCTAGATCTCTGTACTGGGGTGAATGTAGGACGTTGTTCTAAATTCTGTCCATCAATTGTTTTTACACATACATACACATATACATATATACACATACACACATACATGTTATGTTAGCGGAATTTATAAAGCGCATTACTGCCCAACGGCGTCTAAACGCTAATCCCTTCCGGTTTCAGCTTGTTATAGGATTGCCAGAACTACCAAGTTCTGAACAGCCAGGTCTTCACCGCTTTCCTGAAAGTGAGGAGGCCAGGTGGTGTTTTTATGCAGAGAGGCAGTTTATTCCATGCTTTGGATGCTTCTAATAATGCTCTTTCCACCCCATCGTAGTTGTATAAATCTTCGAAGTACTAGTAACTTAGCATTTACCGACCGAAGATTTGATAGGGCGATATCGTTTGAAGCTCTGGTTCAGAAAGTCGGGACCAAGATCATGCAGTGCTTTATAGACTAAACACAATACCTTAAAAGGTAATTCTCGGTTTGATCGGAAGCCAATGTAGATTATTTAGATCTGGAGAAACTGAGCAGAATTTGGGGATTTTTTGCAGCAGTCTTGCAGCAGTGTTTTGCAGTGCCTGAAGTTTATTTATGTTGTACTTGTGAGTAGTCATAGGCAGATACCGCAACAGCCGCCTCAACTTCTACGCCCCCAAACGCCAGCTTCGATCGACTGGCCACGCCCTCGCCGCCGTCCCCCGCATCCGAAGAGCCACAACAGGGGGACGGTCCTTCTCCTTCCTTGCCGCCAAGACATGGAACTCCCTCCCGACCCACCTCCGCCTGACCCAGGACCGCCTTCAGGAAGCAACTCAAGACCTGGCTGTTCGAGCAGTAGCGGACCCCCCCTCCCCCAGCGCCTTGAGACCCTCTGGGTGAGTAGCGCGCTATATAAATGCTTTGATTGATTGACTGTTACAATAGTCTATTTTGGATAGGATAAGTGGGGAAACTAACATCTTTTGCAGTTTGTTAGGTATGAAAGGTAGAATCTTTATTATTCTGAGGGTATTAAAAAGTAGATTAGGTAAGCTTAATTACCTAATCTCTAAAATTAAGTTTATCAATGATCACTGCCAGGTTAGAAGCCTTTTCCACTGGGAGTGGAATAGGACTGATAGCAGTTGGCCAGACTGATGGGCCCCAGAAAGAGGATCGCGGTCCGAAACGTAGAACGTCTGTTTTTTCTGCATTCAGTTTAAAGCAATTACTGTCCATCCAGTCATCCACAACCAGCATGCAGTCATAACATTTTCTTCCTATGCTGGCATCAATTTTCCCAATGGATACAACAATTTAAGTGTCATCGGCGTAGGATGTAATGGAAAAACCGAAACTTAAGAGATTTGCTAATGGGCTGACAAATATTAAACAGGGTAGGGATTAGTGAAGATCAATGCGGGACTACGCATGGAAGTGAAAAAGAATGGGAGGTAGTGCTCCAGCTTTACTACTTGCTCTTGATCCATTAAATAAGATCTTATCAGATCCCAAGCCAGGCCTATAACCTCACACGTTGCCAGATGCCCTAGTAATAACTCATGACCGACAGTGTCAAAAGTTGGACAAGAGCTGCCCTTTTTCCTTGATCCAGAACCTGCCAGATCTCTGTTGCCTTTAGCAGCGTTGTCTCTGTGCTGTGACCTTTTCGGAAAACCAAATTGAGTTGTGTCCAAACATTTGTCATCCTCAATAAAAGTCACCAGTTGATCGTTCAGGAATTTTTCTGCTATTTTGGCTGGTAGTGGAAGACGAGAGATTGGACGATAGTTGGTTCAGTCTTTCTTATGAATTGAAGTATCAAGGCTGCTTTCTTCCAAATATTTGGAAAGATGCCCGTTTCACACATTGCTTGATAGATGGGCGTTAGTTTAGACGCTATCACTTCTGCTGCCAATTTTGTTGTTTGGCAGGCAGGGGTCATATGGGGAACCAGAGGTGGAGATTTCCAATAAATTTCTGATGTCCTCGTTTGATGGGGCAGTGAATTCTGTGAGGAGTTTGGTTGGCTCCGGCGGTAATTTACCGTATTGGTAGAAAATATAGAGGATGCTGGTTTCAAATTGGAATTTTTTTTATAAATTGTTTCAACTTTTTCTAAAAATAACTTTGCCAGAGAATCACAGAGATCGATTAGCCATTGAGATTTTTTATTGCAATCATTTGTTAGTTCTGTGACTGTCCGAAAAAGTTCAGTTGAGTTTTTAGCTTCCTCAATCTTCTTCGTAAAATATGATGCTTTAGATTTCAGGATAAGATCTTTGTAAATGGCTATAAGTTGCTTATATTTTTCCATCTCTTCCTCATTGTAAGCCATTCTCCATCTTCTTTCCTATTTTCTACAGTTTTGCTTACATTTCCTAAGTTCTGATGAGAACCATGGGGCAGGCGGATGTCATCATTTTATTTTAACCATTTTGGCAGGTGCGACCTGATCTGATGCAGTTTCCAGCCATTTACTATATTGTTCGGCTGCAACCTCATCATTTGCCAGATTTAGGGGTAAATTCTCCAGTACTTCATTTAAATGGTCTGACTGCACATTCTGCCAGGCCCACGAGAGGAAAGTGGGTGGTAATTTCTTTATATTATACAAATACATACACATATACATACACACATGTATACACATATATACACATACACAAATATATACACATACACAAATATATACACATATACCAAATGGTTTGCAAATGTCATCAGAACCCATAAATGGTAGTATAGGACCAGATTACATATGCTGGTTTATAGAGCACAGAAACAAATGGCTTTTGGTGCTTTCGAAGAAAAACAAACAAAACCTAACTCTTACAGGTAACTGAAGAGGAAGGAGAATATTTATTTAGTAGGTCGACACGGCCCCGCCCACACAAAGCTCCCGCGGCGGAATTTGCACCGCGGTTAAGGAGTTAAAAAGTGTGTCCCTGAACAGTCTGAGGAAGAGAGTTCCACAGTTTGCCAGCAAATGTGGAGCAAGTCCAAGCTCCCTATGTGGCCGTTGTGGGCCTTGAGATGGCAAGCAAAAGTTGGTTTGTAGATCTGATAGAACACAGGCTGATAAAGGTACATTTTCGAAACTGACAGGAGGGTGATCGGAGGTATAAGGCTTTGCAAACTATTGTTAGGAATGTAAAAGTTTCCAGACATCAAATAGGTATCCTGTGCGGGGTCCTGCAAGAGGAGCGATCTTCCATTTGTTCTTGTAAGAACCTATGTGGCTGCATTTTGGATGAGCTCTAGTCTATTTAAGACTGGTGATTCAAGAGAAATTGAGTTTACTCAGACCACAACCAGACCCAACTGAATGGTACACTCGCCAATGAAATATGCAAAGAGGAGTCAATAAGAGGGAGAATCTTCTTTAGGCGATGAGGGTGGTGTGAAACAGGTGAGCACCACATATATGAATTGAGCTTCTAAAGACAGTGTACTGCCTAAGTGAATTCCCAGATGATGCATCATAAGAGAAGGAGCTGGGAATGGCCATTATATTGAGCCAAGTGGTTTTTACCCTTACAGTGATTCCCTGAGGCAGACATCAAGTAGTATTTCGGATTTGTCAGAGTTCATCTTAAGGAGACTGTTGGCCATCTGCAAATTAACCTTGGAGACAGCCTCAGCTAAAGGCCTCTGTCTTTGCATCTAGAAAGCTCAAAACATGGAAAATAAGCTGAATATTATCAGCAAGCATGTGAAAGCCGACATCCCACATTCCCACTTGAACACAATGAGCAAGGGGCTAAATGTACATATTAAACAGAAGGGGGACAAAATGATCCCCTTGCAGAACCCCACAGCCTATGTACTTTGCCTCTAGCAAATACAGGGAGGGGGAATAACCGCCTGCGATACCTCTGAAATGAACAACTTAAACCACTTTATGACCATACAAGTGATAGCAGCTCCTTCAAAGTTCCTAAACTAGAGGTTATAGTCAAGTGAATTTAATTCAGCAGACAGGTCTAGTGGACTAACATGTCAACTTTTCTGTATACATGAGCAGGCAAAGGTCATGAAGGGCTGATCTGTTAATCCAGCTCAGTACTGTGTCCGGGACAACAAATGGCTTGTCACCCGGTCATTTATAGTTCTGCAAAAGTCCTACTGCTGATGCAGGGCAAATTTGTCTTGAAGGTTGCCCGGAGAAGAAGTCGTGAAATAAGCCTAGGCTGCTCATGTCATCGACACCAAGCAAATGATTCCGTAGCAGAGTGTCCCTCTACAGATGCTTTCCAGGGGCATGCAAGAACACTATGCCTTAAAAGCTATTGAATATGGTAAGAAAGACTTCTATAAGTAGTGGCTTTAAAAGTATCGCTGGTACACAATTTAGGGAGGCTGATAGGCGTGTGTTACTATTACTTGCAAGAGTTCCTTCAGTAACTTGTGAAAGAAAAAGAAAGTCTAGGCCTATCCAAACCTACAGAGTGGGTTTGAATGGGAAGAGCATGGGTCATTAATGATGGTGTTCCGAAGAGAGAGCAATATTGTAATAAAGCTTCGGTTGGTAGTATTTCAAATTTATGGCATAGAATGTTGATGTTCAGAGACAATGCGAAAGACTTCTTTGGAAACGTTGGTAAGATTAAGGACATTTTTCTAGCTTTAATTTTAGCTTTATATAAAAAAACAAAAACATTTTTAAAGTCTCCTTATCTGATGCATCATAGTCCTGCCTCCATTTTCTTTCATCTCTAAACTTCTAATTTTAGGTCGTAACTCAAGTGAAAAACCAAGATTGTTTCTACTTCGAGTGTAAGAAGATTCATGTTCTCCAACTGGCAAGTTTCTATCCAGGAAAGTTAGCAGTTATTTTTATTTTGGGGCGGTTGGATTGAATAAGGTACAAACGAACAAGTTACTTACCTTCGGTAATGCTTTTTCTGGTGGATACAGTATCTGCCTGTGGATTCCTCACCTTTTGAATTACCCCCACGGAAACATTTCTCCATAGCTCTCCAACGTCGATGAAGACGTACTAATGGAACGGCTCCGCTTATGCTCCATGCGACGTCATTGGAGCCATAAGAAGACCTTGTCAGCGTGCTGACGTCAGTTACACCCATTTTTACTGTGCCATTGAGGAGAACAGGTGAACCGCCAACATTTTCACAAGTATACATAGTATACAAAACCAATTAAAGCTGGAAATTCTTAAATTTAGAAATTTCCTAGTGACAAGTATCACATTATTTCAACAAAATACATAAATGACATGTCAATCATTTTTCAGTATAAGCAGGCAACGAGGAGGCAGTTGGGTCAGTGAAGGTAAGTAACATGTTCTTCTGATGGATACATCTGCCTGTGGATTCCTCCCCTTCTGAATTGAATCCACAAGCAGTTCCGCTCCTAGCGGAGGCTGCCTGCCTAACTATACCAAAAAATCTTGCAGCACAGAACGTGCAAAATGGCCGTCCCACCTCACCTCAGAGTCTAAGCAATAGTGCTTCACAAAAGTGTGGAGGGAGGCCCAAGTTGCCGACTTGCGGATGTCTACAATAAGGACACCTCTAGCTAAAGCCGAAAGAGAAGACTTAGCTCTGGAATAATGAGCTCGAATACCTTCAGGAGGCTCCTTCTTTGCCAAGGAGTAGCAGATCTTGATACAGAGGATGAGCCACCTGGACAGAGTTCTTTTGTGAACAGCCTTGCCTTTCATTCTGCCTACATATCCGATGGAACGTTGGTCATCCAACCTGAAGTCCTTAGTTCTGCCCAGGTAGAAGCTGCCCGCCCAGAAATATTGTCTTAATTGCCAAGAACCTTAAGGAACAACTATGTAAGGGTTCAAAGGGAAACCCCATCAAGAAAGTGAAAACCAAATTCAAATCCCACTGAGGCATGATAAAGGGAGTGGGAGGAAACATATTGGTGAGACCCTGAATGAATCTCATACCTATGGGAGATTTGAACGAGGGTTGATCCAGTAAACAGAGAAAAGCAGACAAGGCAGACAAGAAGCCTTTTAAAAGTAGCTACTGCACAACCTTGTTGAGCCAGAGAAAGACAAACTCAGAATATCAGACAAATGGGCCTGCAAAGGATCAATCGATCTCTCATCCCCACCACTTAAAGCTGGTTCACCTACCAGAATAGACCAATTTGGTTGAGTGTCTTCTGGCCAATAAAATAACATCAACCACATCCGGCAGGAGAGAGAAAGAGCTCAAGTTGCCCCTTTCAGTCTCCAGGCATGAAGGTGCAGGCTCTGGAGGTGGGGGTGTAGAACCTGCCCCTGCGAGAGGAGGTCTTCCCTGAGAGGGAGACGAAGCGTAGGGTGCGATGAGAGGTAAAGGAGGTCTGTGTACCACACCCTTCTTGGCCAATCCGGGTGATCAACAGGACTTGGGCCCTGTCCTGGCGAATCTTCCTCAGAACTCAAGGAATTAAGGGCATGGGAGGAAACACGCAACACTGCGAGCCCCAATCTAATTGGAACGCATCCCCCAACGCCCCCCACATCAGTCACTGAAGTCTGCAGAACGACGGGCAATGCAAGTTCTCTTGAGCAGCAAAAAGGTCCAACCGAGGGAATCCCCACATCCTGAGAAATGAGATGGACCACCTCCTGATGGAAACACCACTCGTGATCGACCGAGTACTGCCGAAATACTGTCCGCATGCACATTCAGCTCTCTATCCAGATGATTTGCAATCTGATGGTCCTGAGCCATAACAGACCCACTGCAGTGTCTCTAGAGATCCTGACCACCTCCTTGAGATCTCCGTTGTGTTGAAACCACTGCCTGCAGAGGCACCACTGGAGGGCCCTCATGTGCCAGCATGCATGGTTAACCAACAGTATGCAGGAAGGTAACAGACAGAGCAGGTACAAGACATTCAGGACTGGAACAACTGCTGCATTCTGAAAAAGTGAGAGCATAGCCTGGATGTCTAGAATCCTGAGTTGGGAAGGCATGACTAACAGTCCAGTACTACCCCTATGAAGAGGTTGTGCTAAGAGGGCACCAGGTGAGATTTGGGGGAGTTTACTAAAAAACCCAAGTCGAACAACATACGTGTGGTTACTTGCAAATGATGCAGAACCATCTCTGGTGACTTTGCTTTGAGCAGTCACTCGGCGAGATAGGGGAAAACAGGTATCCCCCAACCTTCTTATATGGGCTGCTACCACCGCCATCACCTTTGTGAAGATCTGAAGTGCGGAAGTAAGACCGAACGGAAGGACCACAAACTGGTAGTGTTGAGACCCCACCGTAAAACAGACACTGAAAATACGCATCCTGCAAATTGATAGACACCATCCAGTCTTCCTGCTGGAACACCAGAAAACCTGAGCCAGGGTCAACATCTTGAACTTCACCTGCTTGATGTACAAAATTCAAGACCCTAAGGTCTATGATAGGCCTTAATTGACCGTCCTCTCTTGCACCTTTTTACAGTAAAGATAGTACCTCCTGCAGTAGTAGCAACAAGTAATCTTCTGAGCACCAACTCAGATGGGGCGATTGGGGGGGGGGGGGGGAAGACTCCCAGCAGTGTAGGGGCATACCCATTCTACACAAGGTTCAACACCCAGAGATCTGAAGTAACAGACCTCCAATTCCGTAGAAAATGGGACACAAGTCCTCCCACGGGCCAAGCATGCTGTAGGATGGAAGAGCTAGAGCCGCTTCCCTGCTGTACCAGTTGGAGGGGTAGAGGAGAAGGAGGAGGAGATTTGCTGCCGAGCCATACCTCACAGACGGCCTCTACCCTTTCCTCTGTATGGCCTATACAGGGGTTTCGTCTTTTGCGGCTGCTGCTTGGCTCAGAAGGATTAAGTCCTGCCAAAACCGCAAAACCTGCAGTATCCAAAGTCCCTGTACTGGGAACAATCCTGTTATGGCACTGCTATCTTTAAAGTGATGAAGCACAGAGTCCGCTTTGGCACCAAAAAGACAAGATCCGTCAAAAGGCAAGTCCAATAGGGTATCCTGGATATCTGGTGAGAACTCAGACCCCTGTAGTCAAGCGTGCCTCCTAGTCGCAACAGAGGAACCCATTACCCTGGCTACAGAGTCCACAATGTCTAGACCCGGTTGAATGACCTGGCGGGCTGCAGCTTGAGAATCAGCAAGCACCTCAGAAAAATGGCCCTGAACATCTTCCGGAAGCTTCGGGAGCACCTTCATCGCTAAGTCCATCATAGCGACCCAACAGGCATGTCGCATTCATCGACTTTAGCGCCATACTAGTCAAAGAAAATACTTTCTTTGCAGATTGCTCCATACATTTTGATTCCCTGTCGGCAGATTTAGATGGGAATGAACCTGTAGACTGTTTAGAGGAGCACAACGCTTGGACTACTAAACTCTCTGGTGACAAGTGGATAGATAGTTAAACAGGATCCACCAGAGCCACCTTATATCTCCTCGCCACAGACCTAGACACCGCAGGAGCAGTCACTGTTTTTTGCCACACCTCTAAGATAGGCTCAGTCAAAGCCTCATTAAAAGGAAGCAATGGTTCAGAGACAGAAGAGGAATGAAGCACCTCAGTCAAGATGTTCGATTTGAGCTCTGTAGTAGGCAATGGCAAATCTAGCAGATCTGCTGCCTTCCTAATTACATAATGATACAAAGACACCTCTTGTGTTGGAAGGCCTTTAGGAGAGGAAAGCTCCCACTCAGGAGCTGTATCCAGGCAACTAGCCTCCTGCAGGCCCTCAAATTCTTGCTCGGGGTTGACAATCTCACCCTCTTCAGTCTCCTCCTGCTGCTGCTCCTGATACTCCTCTTCCATCAGCCTCTGTGCTTCCCTTCTGGACCTCATTCATGGGACCGGCTTCGGAGGCGCCAGAGACTTCGGTACCTGCATTGAAGGGAGTTCTACCGGGATAGTAGAAGATGCCTGACAAGGTCGTCCCAGCGAAGGACCGAAGCCAGACGTGTCGGGGGGGGGGGGATCAGTCCAACAGCACTCTTCTCTCCAGGGTCTGCACCAGCACCGAGAACCTCAGCATCGAGAGAAGCTAACTCCCCGGAGCCATTGGCATTAAAGGCATGAGAGGTGCCCGAGTGAAGTGAAGTGGCAAGTCTCTCAGGGAGTAACCCGGCAGATGTATGGGGCCAACCACCCACCAGCAGGGTTAGCCACTCTGACAAACATGCCAAACATCGCATTGAGGAAATTGAAGGATCCGTACCCGGAGTCGGGAAGGCAGGATACCCTGGATCCTGTACTGCGGGTTCTGAGACCGCTCGAGGAGACAGTCTAATTGGCTCCAGCTGGAGTGGAGTGGCCAGCAGTGGAGGAGTGGTTTCTCTCGGAGCTAGTGAAGCTCTCCGAGCCAGAGATGGGGCTGGAGTCACCTGAGAAGGAGAGACTTCGTTCTTGCGATGACGTCGGGAAGCCGGAGACCCAGACTTCGGTGTCCCATCCTTTGACAAACTGCATCGAGCTCCCTGGCACCGCTTCTTTTTATGTTTCCTCGACGTCTTCGAGGTATGCGGAGTCGGCGACTTGGACCTCGACCTTATTTGACCTCTTTTCTGTTTTTTTGCTGTAGCCATAAACAGCTTGGCCAAGCCTTAGGGTTCATGCGCCTGCATGACAAACACTTCCCGATGTCGTGGTCCGATGAGAGGCACCACAAACAATCATTATGGAGGTCAGTAATCCGCATGTGACCCCCCACATTCCATGCATGGCTTAAAACCGGACTTCCTCTGGGTAGCCAGGATAGCTGCTACAAATACTCTAAGTACTTCCAACCAACAAAGAAACTCCCAGAAATGGAGCCCTAGACAAACTATTACACGTTGACGGTGTGGAAAAAAGGGAACTGACATCAGTACGCCGATGAGGTCTTCTTATGGCTCCGATGAAGTCATGCAGTCGCGAGCAGAGCCATTCCATTATGACGTATTCTTCAACATTAGAGAGCTGTGGAGAAAAGTTTCAGTGGAATGCTGTGCAAAGACGTAATTCAAAAGGTGAGGAATCCACAGAGAGATGTATGCATCAGAACGAGAAATGTTTATTGAAAATATTAAGTGAAATACTGGACTTTGCTGTTGGAGGATGTCTGCAATAGACGCATACAATATTTATGTAGTTAAGAACGTAGAATATCAGAACAAACACACTGCTTAGTTAAGCATTCCACAAGCAAAAGGGATAGATTAAGAGGTCTCCTTTAAGTTGAAGAAAAAATGAAACTATTTGGAATTAAATTACTAATATTCTGCGTCTCAAATATATTGATAAAACAATGGCCAATCGTTCGGGCCAGTGTAATTATGCAAGTCTATGAACACAGCATGTAGCGTATAGTTATACATACAACAATTTGCTGAACATATTGCATATTTAAATGCCATTTATAACTCAAAGTTGAGAGAATGTGCATGTGTCAATATGGTCCTATATTTATGAACCTGCTGCATAATTTGGACCTTCCTTATTACAATCTTATCAGCCCCAACAACAGGAGAGCTTTACAAAGTGGTTTGGAGGCTACCAATAGGACGACGAAACCGACATTTGACAGAGAAATAGGAGTTTTAAAAAACTGCATTTTGGGCACCCACACCTGTAACAATATACAATAGCAGTTACAGCTTTACTTGTGGTTTAGGACAACTTTGCATTGAAAGGCATGGTTTGTTAATCTCCCTTTAAGTATGGTCTCTACTAAACATGCAAACAATTTGGCATTCGTTTAAGTATGTAGCTAAAGGCTGGCTAGCCAATTTTATTTTAGTTTTAACGCGAGCCAGCCTAAAAAAGTTTGCTAATGCCTGCAGAAATTAACAGACAGCTTACGCCAAGCTTTGCATGAGTTTAGAACGTTACAAAGACAGGATTTTCTTTGTTTGCTGTAGATTTGTCCAGAGGTTTCTGAGAAATCAGTTATGAAATGCTGTCTGGTAAAATCAATAGGGTTAAAACTCCTACACATAGTAGGTTAAAATCAAGAATTTATCCAGTGAATGATATTTCAATTTTTCAAGACTTGTTTGTGTTCAAAGGTTTTTGTGCCATCTTGAAAATTCCAATTATGGATGACAAAAAAAACAACAACAAAAAAACCCAGGAAATTATAAAGTGTCAATCACCTTCATTCTCAGTTCATGCCAATTAGTGGCGTTTCTTCCAACAGAAATAGATACTCTCTCAGATCAATCTATTTCTTCTGGTAGATTCTTTACCAGATATACCCATTCACAAGATGCATATTTCTAGTTTGGCAACTCTTGGCCTTGCTGGCTTCAGGCTTTTCAAGATCTTGGTCTTTCAGAGCCATCCCTGCTTCATCTAATTTTGTGCCAATTCCCTACAGACTGTCAAGTCTTTGCAATGCTCTTCTTTCTCCCTCACCTTCAGATTAATCGACTTGTATCAAGCGTTTGTCTTCAGTCGCAAATGCCTCATATTCACCAGTTACTTGATTTGCACAACTTGCTCTTTGGGGTTTTCAGAGTTGGAATTTTTGAGGTTTTTTTTGTTGAACTTTTTGTTCTCCCCCACCATGTATCATCCACGCAGCAAACTAGAGTTTGACTGAATTAGTGGTTTGCATCACCACTTCATATGCAGACTTGACTCTTATGTAAGGTCTGTTGATCCAATGTAGCAAGCCTCCATTCTTTACAGCAGTGTTCACCACTAAAAATCACATGGTATTGGTCTTTTCACCAAGGCTCCAAACAGGTCTTCCTAACATTCTTCTTCACCATGATCAGGTCTCTAGGTCATAGCAAGGCTCTTCACTTGCAGAAGGTTTAGCAAATTTCACCTATTGAGACAGTGTGTACCAATCAGCCAACCCTATGCAGTAATCCAGAACCAGATCAGTAACATTCAGAAGAGCAGCTGAAGGAATGTTGGAAATCCTCCTTGTCCTTTCCATTAGCACTTCATGAGGAGTTAATCCTGTGCTTTTATTGGGTGGGCTTCTCATACTTCGCAGAAAGAGAAAGGGCAACTGGCCTTTTCAGTGGAGTTGAGGTACAAACATTTGTTAATTTTGCTTTTATTGTACTGTTGACCCTCTCCAGTACACCAGTTGCTTCAAGATCACTACAATGGAATTGCTGGTTGATGTTCAGTGCCACTCATAACTTTATTTTAAATTAGGTCCCCCAGCTGATTCCAGAGAAGCTGGCAAGCCAAATCTAGGGATCAATTCACTGAGCAATAGCTTGGCTATAGTGAGTGTGTCACAGTACCAAGTTGGGAACGCTTCAATCCATTTTCTCAATAAAAGGACAACCACCAAACTTTAACACAAGACATATCTACAAAATCTTCTTGTGGTCTTCTGAAAGGACCTTCTGATCTTCCCACCGGACTTCTATTTCAGAACTTACATTCAGCTGTAATGTACAGATGCACGCATGCAGCACTTTTCAACTACATCTGCAAAGTTACTGCCCAATGTGATTACGTCATATCCACTCCTGTGTGCAGCACATTTCACACCAATTTTCTACACATTTGTAGGGCAGCAGGTAAATCTAAAATTCAAGGTCCATTTATAATGTGATTTCAGGTAAGGTCCTAAAACCCCGGAGACCACAACTGCCCAAAGTCATGGAAGACTGCAAAACCATATTGGCTATCCATGTGGTTTATAATACTCAAGTGTTGGCCAGGCAGCGTGCTCCTTTAATCACAATCAATTCTTCCACTTGTGCTGAAGTTCCATTACACAAGTAAGATGCCTACACAAGGTATCACTGTGCAGAAAACATAAGCTACTAGAAGTGTTCCATGATGGTCTCTCAGGTAAGAACCATTCACAAATATAAATCAGCCAATTTGAGTGGTACATCTTGTATGACTGGTTTTGGGTTATTGCACATTTCTGCCAATCTACACACTCATGTTCACCATCACCTGCTTTGTCTCACCTCCCACCCCCCTTTGGCAAAGGCAAATGTGTGGTATTACAACAAGGTAATACAACAAGGTATTACAACTTCTGATTGAGATGGTTTTAACTGCAAAGATTATCTGCTCAGTTATTCAAACAACTATTTAGGAGATACTCAGAGTGGCGGCTAGTTAACAATGTCTCTACTAAATGTGGAACAAACAGAGGGTGTGCATCATCAAAACTGCTTCACTTTTTCCAATTGCCAAAGATGTTGCCACAATATTTTTCATAAAAGTAGGTAGTTTGGCAGTCACTGGATCCAGTGTTGCAAAAAAATATGTAATCGGCAAACTGGCTGCTCTATACCGCCAAGTCAAAACCGAAAGTGCACGCCCCTCTCTTTCATGATAAAGAAAATTGCTCTTGTAATTGTGCATTCCTAGAGCAGGCCGCATGATGTAAACTGTCTTAGCTCTAAGAAAGCTTGCATGCAGTCATCCAAGGATTCTGGGTCCCTCACATCACTGTATGTCAACCTCTATAGAGTCTTTATAATCAAGGAAAGGATTGGAATTCACGGACAAAAGTAACCAAGCATGCTCAAAAAACATCCTAAATTCTCTGTGTAACTCGTGGATTCATTCTCAAAATCATAGAAATATGTTCCTTGGACGCTCTCTCATTCTCCTTTACATTTGAACGACTTCTTTATGACAGTATTATAGCTTGGCAGGAGATACTTTATGGCCATTTTCAGGCAAATAATTTAAAAGAGTAACTATCAAGTTAACAGCCCTCTCTCGTACTGGCTATCATCAGGTCATCCATTTACTGTACCAGCACTGAATCACAGGGCAAACCTAGACTTTCCAAAACTCCTTTCAGCATTTGGGAAAAGATTAAAGTACTCTGTGTACCCTTGTGGAATCCTACACCAAACAAGGATTTTATTTTAGAATCTGAACACAAAAAGATACTATCCTCAAGAAGAGGAATCGAGAAAGATGCATAACAAGTCTAGGAGAAAGAAGCACAAAGCTTCTGCAGGAATTTGAAATAAAGTTACAGCAGAATTCAGTATAGAGGGACAACATGGGATCATTATATCATTAGTTTTGTGCAGTTGTTGTTTTATGCACCACTTTGCACTCATTGTATTTATCCAAGCACTTTTTGTAAAATGACGGTTCAATCATTTTGTGAATGACAAGTGAAATCCCCTCCTCCTCTTCACAAGTAAGCCTTAATTTGGAGTGTACGGGGATATACTTCATTTGGTTTTACAGTAATATGCACTTGCTCTGCACTTTTAATCAACCCAATTACTTTTCCTGAAATATCCCAAACCTCCATATTCACAGTACGACTTAAACTTGGAGTTAGACCTTCTGAAGTGAGCACTGAACCTCTTGATTTTCTCTCGAAATCCAAGTACTCCTTTTGTGTTTGAATGCCAATACCATCCAGGGGGCTGTAAAATCACACAGATCAGTCTATACAAGGAGACTGCAACACAACAAAATTAATAGGACCTGTCTCACTGTTTATAAATTCATGATTATTTATAGTTGAATACATTTTTCCTGGATATTAGCTAACTTATTCGTTACCAGTTTACTTAAAATGTCTACAACTTGGATTTCTTTTCCATAGAGGGGAAGGTTAGGAACCTCTGCCAGCCAAATCATGGAGCATATGTATTGATTCAAAAGTATACTGGATAGTTGTTTAAATTATATATAATATATACATTTGTTTTTTTAACAAAAGAACCATCCTGGTCTACCTTGAGGACTTTACCAAGCATGCAATCCTCCTCTCAGGCACTATCTGTGTGGTGCCAAGCACATGACTGTGCTGTAGAACCTCCATCTGTAGCTGCAAATTGTGGAAAATTATCAATCACTAAATTCTTTTGCTTGGATTAAATTTGGCTGAAATCCCTGAAAATTATTTTGCATAGGCACATTGCATAACTGGGGCTGAAGGCATACTGACACTGAATTGCCTTGGACTCTGCATGTTCTGCAAAGAGGGAGGAAGGGCTGGAAACAGTGACTGTCATCCCATTCTGTGCCATCCGATTCATATTCTGCTGCATTTGGGTAACCATTTAAGACTCATTTTAAAATTTAATTTTATTTGGATTGAATTTACACTCCGGTTTCCAGTGTCCGTTTTCCCCACAGATGTGACACAGACTATTTGTTAGTGTCAAGAGAGGTTGCTGGTTAGGAGGGCGCACTGCCCAATTGTCAATTAAGCTCACGGTTTTGCTGATCAATACAGTGTAGCAAGGTATTGGGCGATCAAGAAGGAAGACAAGTCACCTATTCCTCTCCTACTAGAGCAAGTCCAGGTCATTAGATAGAAAGCTCTGAGCACTCCCAAATAAGTCCACTTAGAGTTACATTGTGCGTATTATCACCGACATCCTTAATTCTTTTCAACATAAATTTACACATTCCACGGCCTCTGCCATCACGCGTTTCGTTTGAGCTGCAGGTTATGCAGCAGACTTCATCAGGGCTAAAAATAATAAAACATAGGGTTTAAGAAATATTCTCCAAATCATTTGATCAGGGAGCCATCACCCAGGTCGCTGAGACCATATTCACTGCATGTGCACCAGTGCTGTATGTGAAGCGCCAGTTCTAAATTATCATCATTTATTAGTGGTGACACTGATCGGAGCACAAGAAGCCTTAACCAGCTTATATTCTACACAACAGGGTCACACTATAACTTAAGGGTGTCAAAGTCTGAAAAAGTAAGTTGTGATACATGAAAGAAAGTTATATATAAGCGAATTCATGTCAGGGGCTTCTTCAACCTTATGTTTATGATTGTTTTTATCCCTGAAGTCTGCCGCATAACCTGCAGCACAGACTGTTTCTGTATTATTAATACCAGTGCTCACATTAGCACGGTTATTAAATTCTCTACTGTGAGAAGTTGGCCTGGTATATGCTGTCCACTAGTGTGGGCACCCTGTACCAGTCCAAACAACCCCTTCTTGATGATAGGTTAAAGACAACCTTTATTGAAAGCTATCCTAGTGGTAGCTATGGAGAGCAGCCGTCAGGCTAAGTCTTGATGGAATGTAAAGCAGCTTGTTTTACCGGTCTATAATCTCTTGAATGGCTAAATGAAAGACAACCACACCAGGTATATATATATATGAAATATATGTATTTATTTCTAAACATACCCTCCTAGTCTCTTTATGAGGCTAGAGGTCAAAACACAAATTACACTTCAAATATCACAGTAATAAGCACAAATACACGTCAGGCCCTAGGGGCGAGCCAAACCATATACTAAAATAGTGGTATAAGAACCATGACTTCACTAGACAAGGCCTAGAGCCTGTAGAATCGCTGGGTCCCCAAGGACGACAGGGGACCCACGGGGGCCGTGTGCAGTGTGAGAACACAGCCGCGAGCTCCCGTTAGCTTCTATGGGGAAAGTCGCAGTTAAATTTTTAAAGATTAGGGACACTTAGAAATGAGTCAGGACCAAACCCTTTGGGACTTAGGAAGTTCTAGGGTCAACACCCACGGGAGCACCGGAGTACTCGTGCTACCTCACACAGGGAAGCCGGGTGCATAGGTGTCAAATGTTGTCGGGTCGCGTCGTCGTTTTCAATGGGAGCTGGCGAAGAAGTGCTGCTGCCGGGAAGATGCGAAGTGTCTGAAGAGATCCAAGCCTGGATCAAAGTCGAGAAGAACCTGAAAGCAGAGGGGACAGAGTCTGGGTCACTAGCCAGTGACCAGGAAGGCGATAGGCGGATGCCCACTGATGTCGGGTGATTTCAGGTGAAGGTGAAGCTCGACTCTTCAGCCATGAGGACCAGGAGGCGTCTAGGACGACCAGTAGCTGGATTCGAGCTGTCCCGCGAAGGATGTCTAGTGCTGCAGCGTCTGTGCCCAGATTGGACACAACAAGCCTTTGTAAAAGCAACCCACGCAGAAAGGAGAAAGATGCTTCGGTGCAGACCAGCAAGCTCTGAGGGACTCACCACTTGGTAGGGAGTCAGGGCACGTCTGGAGCAACCAGGGAAGCCCAAGGAAAATCAAAGTTACCCTCTCAGGGACCCACCAGTCGACGGACCAGGGATCGCGAAGGGACCTCGAGAGGAATCACAAAATGGCAGCCCACGGGTCACTCGGGGTGACGAGGCAGACAATCTTCCGTGGATTCTCTCCTCGAGGTGGGGGCTACAAGTAACCCCAAGCACGACTTCAAGAGACGTCGAGAAGTCAATGCACTTGCAAAAGTGCACAGTGACCAGGAGTTTCGGTTCCACGCTACTCACGAGGACTGCGGGTCTCAGCTTTGCTGGGGACTCGGGTCAGCCTCAGATGTCTGGAAATCCTCTTCCTGGGCTGCAAATACTTCGGAGTCCAGCAAGAGCTTCGGAGATGCAGACCGGCAAAATGCTTCGTTGCTGCCTGCCAAGCAGGGGAGTCACACCAGTCACACCTTGACCCCAAGGGAGATTTCTTCAGTCCTCTAGTCTTTAGTAGTTCCAGGATTCAGCTTCAGAGTTTCGTCCAGGGATATCTAAAGTTCTGGTAACAGAGGTTCCTAACTTATACCTAAGGAAGGGTTTGGACTAACTCTGGGGACCCACCTGGGGGGGGGGGGGGGAGGTGGTGGGGTTTGGGGTTTGTCCAGTTTCACGCCAGAGCAGGGGCTGGAAGCCCCCGAACCGGTTTCAGCTGGGCTATGCACAGGGACACCAAATGTGCCCCCATTGCAGGACTTCAAAGCACTCAGAGAGTGCTCCCACCCAGCCCCAATACACATAAGCCTGTCTGGGAGGTGGTTACACCTCCCCGTGGAAACCTATTGTCCAAGCCTCCCCTGCTGGAGTTTCGGTCAGCAGCAGGAGGCCAGACCCGTGTCTGTGGCTGCAGCATCCCTTTTGTGATGCTAGGGCTCTGTTAAGTTTCTACCGGGTATACCAGTACTGTCATGTCGCTCCCTCTAGAAGGGTGGGATCATATTCTCCCATCAGGAGTTGATGAGGGGGTATGATTCTAAGGTGTTTGACACCAAACACAACATGTTTCCGTGCAGTCAGTCCTAAGTTAGCATTACACTTTAGATATAATGCATTTAAGAGTATATGGTCAGGCTGCACTACTAACAACCCCGGGGAAGAGATTCCAAAGGCTGCAGAGGGGCTCAGCTCATGCCTGAGCACCCTCTCACATATAACCAAGCATCCTGCCTTCAGGATTGATAAGGCCTGCCATAGGGGTGACTGATAGGTTTCTATGTGCAGTATTAAGTGAGATATAGTGAACCTATATCTCAGTAAGGGGTGCATGCACCACCTTACCCAGGCTGCAGTAGCAGACCTGTGGTGTCATTTTGGAGAGCTTGCCAGGGGTGGCATAATAGATGCTTCAGCCCTTGGTAGGCCCCTGGGGTACCTATGATCTAGGTACATAGTATACCATATACTAGGGACTTTAAGGGCACTTCAGAATCCAATCTGTGATGTACCTAGTGTACATGGAATCAATTTAGAGAGGAAGCAGCTAGGCTGGGGCCCTGAATAGCAGGGTCCCAGCCAGACTAAAGTCGAAAAACACTGACACCAGCAAAAAGTGGGGACCACCATTTCCACCTTGCACAAACTGCTACTCATTGCCTTGTGCAATAGCACCTGCAGAGCAACAACTAAACCAGGGACCTGAAAACTACAATTGTTAAAGAGCTTACACTACAATACTTTGCGTAAGAAAGGATTTAGTCTTAACAATTTTGTCAACACACTATACTTTGCTGAATATGAGCACTAATCTCCAAACGCAATCCCAACACAAATGCAGAGACAGATACCAAAACAACCTGTTGGGATGGAAAAGTCCCTTGCATGGTGACTTGTCGAGAGTGACCCAGCTGCAACGATATCTTGATTCCCTGGTGCTGATTTTTGTCATAGGCAAACACAAATCATACATGTGTGCCATGACAAAGACCTGTCTCATGAACTGCAGTCCTGTTGGACTGGGAGGGGTGCCCATAGCGCTACCTTCATAATGGTGAAATGCTACTGCCTTTCCCAGGAGTTAAGTAGCGCAACAGCAGTGGTTGCATACGCATGTGTTGTATGTGTGCCTGTGAATGGAACACATGGAAGACTCGGGTTTCCATTTTGCGAAACCAAAGGATGGCTAAAGGTGCACATGGAGGTAAAGGAACCGCCCCGCCCACACATTTGTGGATTGCTGCGTTCCTGAGAAATGAGTGAGGAAAACACTGGAGGAAGAAGAGCCAGGCTCTTCAGTACACTTCAAAGAGTGCTCTTTGATTCAGGGGGAGGTCACTGAAAAGGGGCCAGGGTACATCTCAGGAAGGAGATGGGTCTAAAAGAATCATTAAGAATAGGGCTATGGCCCTCAGGTAACCTTTTGAAGAACACATCACTGTGGCTGACATCCCAGTGTGAACCTCTATTTCCTTATTTTGCATGTGTTTTGGGGCTATCAGATTGAAGTTGTTTGTTCCGTAGGAGACTGCTTTTTGGAGAAACGTCAGGAAAAGGGAGTGAATACTTCAAGAAGAAACAGACTTCCATCACAACTGTCTAAGACTCAGAACCTAAATATCACTTGGTGTCTGATGATGGACTATAAAGGGAGCTCAAGGCCCCCAATATTGTCAGCTGTCAAGCAGTCAGTTAGGCTGTACATAGAGGAGGAAAAGCTCTGCAAGACTTCTACCTTTGACCATGGCTGGTGGCTAAGGTCTGCCTGTCTCCCAGTCAGGTGAGTGGACATCACGCAGCAAAACCCAAGACCAATTGCCCCTAAAGCACCAGTGCCTGCATGCCAAGACCAATGTGCCCTGCGAGGAACAGAGCAGTACTAGGAGGGAGCGAGATCCAGTGGGGAATCCTGGCGAGTGGATTCACGTAGCGAGGTGTGAGCAGACTGCTGCTGCACCAATCAAGTCATTGTCCATGTGCAGATTCAAGTCAGCGACCTATAGCTCAGAGGGAGCCACCTTGAAGTTAGGGATCGTTGCACCACTCAGGCCCTAGCCTATGTACAGAGTAAAGTCTGCAGCCCTGCTTATCAGAAGCACTGTTGTGACTATTGCATGACTTCCATGCCAATCAGGCCGTAGCCTGTGCAGTGACTGAAGTCGCCAACCCCGCATGCCAGAGGGGGCCACTGTGACAAGGAAGTTACTGCTGTGGAGCGTGTGGAGTAAGGTCGGTGACTACCCATTACGTATGTCAGAGGGGGCCACCGCGAAGAACAAGGAATGTTAGGTTCCACAGTCATTGAGAGGAGGTGACCTGTACATTCTTAAGCCCCAACTGAGGATCGGGACAAGAGCAATCATTCCCCGGCCCATGAGATGGATCAGAGGAAAATACAAACTGGAGGAACCGCTAAGGATGCCCCACCGCTGCTGAGCTGCAAGTGCTACTCAGTCAGCAGCAGCTGCTGCAGCTCTCTGTGACATTCATGAGAGGAATGCTCCCAGGGACTTCCGTAACGTGGGCCGGAAGACCCCAGGGGAACTTTTTCTGCCGTATTGCGCTCCAAGCGTTGGAACACTTTTGATTTTGGTAGAGGCGAAGTGGGACTCCTGAGACTACTAGTGGGGCTTAACTTGAATGTTGCCTATAGTGAGTGGGGAATAAACACTCCCGGTAGTGAGAGGCAAATGGGACTGCAGGACCTGCCTAACAATCACTAGAGCCCTGACCTTAGGGTAGTGTGCATATTGTTTGTGTATTCTGCATTTTACTGCGTTAGTGTATAAATATTCCTTTCGTAAAAGCAGTTTTTGACGGCACAATCATTTATTGCTGCTACTGAACGTATTCTGAGTTTGAGCCTCTGTTTAACAGCCTGCATCTACCTTCCCCTACACCAAAGAAGCCTTGGACTGCTCGACCCACACTACTACTGAGAATCAAATGCTGAAGGGTACTTTGCCCAGTTGCTTAGAACCTACAAAAAGTCAAGACCAGGACATAAGGAGTAAAAAGCCTCAACCCCCACAGTTGAGCCCAGTGGTTCCTGCTTGTATGTGGTTCTCTAAAAGGGGTTCTGGCATGACCTCTTATGTGGGGTCGTCAACTTCACTACATGGTCTGTAAATCGGCATCACTCATAATGCTTGTGGATTATGTGTCCCTCTCATAATTTATCACTCGACTTGTGTCTGGGGAACCTTTCTTTTTAAGTGCTCATTAACCGGATATTTCTTCATAACTGGAGAAGGCTTATTCAGAGGAGCTTCTCTCTACAGTTCTTTTTCTGGCCACCGGACTATAGTCTCTCAGCCCACAAATATTGACACACATTAAGAAATGAAACATCCAAATCTGTCCTAAGTACCTTTGAAATAGTCACAATTCTTTCCACCTCTGTATACCATTTCTCAGACTACTCTGAGCTTAAAGAATTCTTGGTAAATGTGTAAAGATCACTTCCTAACCAAGGTACATGCGCATATGCTCCTCCCTGGACTTTTAACAATGGAAACCCTTTTTCAACAACCTCTTCACATTCAGAATCACGTACACTCACATTTTTCTTTGTCTTGCTCTCCTGATTCAGGCTTACTAGGAACTGCTTTCCATTTTTCTCTATACCTGGTCACGCCTTAATTTTTGACCAGTAACCACGTCTCGAAAATCATAAAAATGTTACTAGACCTGCAGGTCGTGTGACTTGAATAATCTACTCGACCTAACTGTGATGCACAAGACGTCTTTTTCTTCATCATCACATACGAGAGCACCTTCAAATATGCGAGTTCAGCATGTCTGCTGAGCAAAATCTTTGATTTAATAAACAAAACTTTTGCTCCATGTATAATAACAATCTATCCCGCATAAGGGTACACATGACCCCTGACTTGCCTCTTAATTCATTAACAGCATTGTCATCAAGGCGTGGCGGGGGGTGGGAGGGGAGACAGGATTGTTTATTTCAGGTTTAAAAACTCGCTTTTAATAAATATATTACCATGAAACCAAGAAGTGGCAGCACACTATCCTTTACAAACAGCATATTTCCATTGAAATGGCCATACACCTTCCCACTGATATGCAGTTTTAGAGATAAATCTATATAGTGTACAAACAGTAATGTGTGAAATCTTGTTTCAGCAAATATTTATCTTTTGCATATCAAGTAAAGCGTATGATTTGTTTTGATCCTATTAAAATCTTTTGTTTCCAACACTGCAAAGAATTTCAGAAGTGCTTTCCTAACTAAGAAAATATATTTTGTAATATTTGTACTTACAAGCTATTTAAATGTTGTATTAGAAAAATATGACATCCTACAGCCTTTCATTTTATACTGCCTGTACCCTGGCACAAATGTTGGGACAGTTGACTTCTGAATGCAAAGTTCGAGGATTTTGTAAAAGCCAACCTCCAGGATTAAATAAGCTGCAATTTGTAAGAAAACAAGCCGACATCCGACCCAAAATAAACAAGCATTAAGATGGTAATTCAAATATGAAAGCAGTGAGTTAAAAATGTGATGAGGTATAGGTTTTTAGTAATTCGAAGTATAATGTATTTTAAACTGGTTAAAAACTGTTAAAGAGGGAGACATCTGCATAAATAGTCCCCTTTCAACAAGTTACTCGCCCTACCCATCTCTGTAACTTAATAAGACACCAATTGTAAAATGTTTTATCGACAAACTTTGTGTACAGCAGAGGTTGGCCACAATTGCAGGGTTGGCTTCAGGGCCTGGCCGTGAGGCCAAGGCAAGCTTTGCTACATGCTGTGTGCAGCAAGTGGCCAACCCCCCACCGCGCTTAGCCAGAGGCTGTCCAGTGCAGGGGTTGGCTACCTGCTGATAGCTGCATGCAAGGTATGGCTATGATGTCAGGCCTTGCGGACAACTGCTGCTACACATAGAGTACAGTCTTAAGGCTGGGTGATTGGGCAATGTAGAAAATGATCAAATAAAATTCAGAAACTTACTGGGGGGGAAACACAGTAAGTGATGATATGGTTACGTGTTGAAATGAGACAAGAACTGTTATAACAGTAGTTCACTCATGGCATTTTAAAATACATCACTTATTACATTTAAAGAACGATATTGTGCTGATTACTAATGAGTACTGCAGTCCCCAAGGGAATATGTGAGATCATAAGCAGTGCAAGATGAGGGCGCAAGTTCTAGTTAATGGTCTACACTTAATTGGTGTATTTTAGGGTTTGGGGTGCCAGGGAGGGTTTAACGTAAGTTTGTGTCTCATTTCAACACCTAATAACTACATCACTTTAACCTTGGACTTTTTCATTGGGTCTGTGCATAATAAAAAAAACATACCGTTTTAAATTGACGAAATCACTGAGATTCGCCAGTTAAGTATCTTAAGTATAACTTCTGCCCTAAAGCAACTAACTCGAGTCCCCCGCCATGCACAGTGTTGTCATCAATTATGTCATTTCAAATGTTGCAATGATGTTATCAATGAGGTAGTAGAACATATGAGTGATGCAATATAAGAGGTAATTAGCATAGCAAAGAGTTAGAGCTATTTTAAGGCACAAGGTATAGTTACTTAAGATAACTGGTTAATTCCAATGGTTTTGTGTGTTTGAAACGGTATGTTTTAACAGACATTTTCACCAAGCTATAACATCCCTTTAACCATGGTTTTTTCCAAAGTATTTCTATGTTTTTCTTTAAACAAAACGTTTAATGTCTTTAACATTTATTTGGGCCTTGAAACATTTTTCAGGCCACAAAATGCAGCTTTAGGACCATCCACAAGGGGTTCGTGCACTCCATCTAAAAAGCATACAGCTCGAAGAGCTTCAAAGAAATATGGTAAGCTCTTCTGGGGTTACTGATTCAATGACCCAAGAGACTTAGTGCAATTTTTTCATTTTTTTTAAATTGCTGTCGGTGGGCTGCCGTTCTTCCTGCAGCCGTCCACATTAAAAAAACGCTTGGTTGTGTCCCTGCCTTTTCTAGGGGCACCACCAGGATTAACAAAATATGCCTATGAAGTCCTCACAGAGCATTATGGGGTGCTCCTTGGCCTGAGCTGTGAGTAATAAATGAATGGCTCCCGTCGCTCATTTATTATTCTTTTTTCCCGTTTTTTATTTTTTTGGGATACTAGAGTGCACACCCAGGGCATCCACACTTTCTTTTTTTTTTTTTTAAATAAGTGGGGGGCACTACAGGGAGAGCCCCAAAGCTACCGCGGCCCCTGCCACTACCCAGTCAGCACCTATACTGAGTCCCGGGTAGAGCTGGCAATTTTTTTTTTCTTTTCCAAGAGGGTGCCCCAGTGCTGCCCTGGAGCACCCACAAAATATAAATCATTGGGGGCCTCGTGGGGAGCCCTAATACCCCGTGGCCCCAGCCGGTACCTATTGCAGTGCTGGCAGGAGTTTGATCTTTTACTTTGCTCCTGCCAGGGAGAGAGAGCATTTTTCAGTGCTCCCACCTAGGCAAAGGGAACACCAGTGTCCCAAGTGATAGGGTCCTCGGGCTGATCAACCTCTCACACCTTGCCTCCTTAAGACCATCGGCCCCAGTGGGTGGGGTAGCACCCACCCCTCCCTAAAGAGATTGCTTTTGCTCCCTACCGAGCCCTGGCTGACCGTGGGGGACTTATTTAGAATACTTGTTTTAAAGGGCTGGAGCACCCTGTTTTTTTTGTAACTGGCCCGCGGATCCGATCCAATTTAAATAAGTTTTCAACCAGGAGGGGGGCTGTTGGAAGGGGAGGGGGGGTAAGGAGGGGAGGGGGAGGACACTATGGTTTTAACATCCTAATTTGCCAACATGTTTCAGCCAAAAGAACTGTTGCCCAAAATGGGTCACTCTGCTTTCTATATCTCCCTGCCTATCCCTTCCCTAAATCAGAAAAGGGTGCATTCAAAGGGAGGCATAAGGTTCTCTTACCTGACTAATTTCGATAGGAAGGGTCTGTAGTTTGTTATTGAAACTGTGTTTTAATGATATAGCCTAACTTTGGTTTTAACTATGATATGGCTACTCCTTAAATGAAAGGAAATACCCAGGGTGTACCCATAATCATTTTTACTTTTACTGGATGCCTGCATTTTTCAGGAAAAATACCTTATATGAGCTCCCACCTGCTTAGGTGGTATTTAGCTCTACGGATGTGGGGAGAATCAATCATGAAGCATGCCACCTTCTGGTAGACTAGATGTCTCCTTTTATTGTCTCTGCAGCAGCAATCGGAACAAAGAGTAGAGCCATAAGGGTACTACAGGTAGGACAGGCTAGAGTGTTCCATATTTTAAGGGATTTGTACATAAAAAGAAAAGCATTTAAATCCAATCTTCTACCACTCAGTGCAGATCTCCATGACAGAATTTCTTCAGATGGTCAATCAACTGCGCTG
Source organism: Triturus cristatus (assembly GCF_964204655.1). Classification (NCBI taxonomy): domain Eukaryota; kingdom Metazoa; phylum Chordata; class Amphibia; order Caudata; family Salamandridae; genus Triturus; species Triturus cristatus. The sequence goes on from NC_140580.1 coordinate 1,092,989,139, forward strand.
CTACATTTTGCACTTGTGGTCTTGCCAAAGGAGACTGCAAACCCGAATAATAGGATGTTACAATATTCCCAAAACATTACACAGGAAGCTGAAACAAAGGCATGGTGCTTGAGTGATATTGACCACCAGTCTAGGGAGGTTCAAATCACAGAAGCAGACCTAAGACACACACAGCATTGATCTTGGCATTCATAGTAAGAATAATGCCAAAGGACTTTGCTTTGGGCAGAGGTGCGGTGCTACTTCTTGCCTTCGAAAACCAAAGACGACATCCCACCACCGTGTTCTTGCCAATAAGGCAAATCCATCTTGTTAGCATTCACCTTTAGTTATTGCACCACTGAGTGTCTTACTGGAATTAGGCAGTTATAGAGCGTGAGCAGACAGCCTGGAGATAGATTATCCAGATGGATGATTAACTGTATCTCTGAGTAGAAGAGAGGTTTGCAACCAAATCATCTTAGGATCCTAGACAAGGACCAGATGTACACAGAAAAAGCGCTGGAGACAGGGCTGAACCCTTGCAGAACCCCAAGGGGGATCAGGAGTGCTTAGAATTGTATTTATTTTAATTGAATTTAATTACTGAGAACAGCCTGTCTAAATGTCCTGGAAAACTAAGTCGCATGGAGGGTTACGTAATGGGGCCCCAAATAAAATTGTATAGGCATCTCTGACCATCTATAACGATAGGGCCATTTTCTAATATTTCCTGAAGATAAGGTGGTTTGGATGTAATTGCAAGTAGGGATAGTGTGGGTTCCAGAGCTAGGGGCCTCTAGAGTTCCTGGGGACTATCTCCTTAATAAAACTTTCTTTGATAATGGGCGTTTCATTTTGCTTTGTGCAAATCAAAACGTTTGATGGTGTAAAGAATGTTTAAAATAAAGACTTTTGGCAAAACAGGTTTTTCAAAAGGCACTTTAAAAAAAAATGATCTAACAAAAGTCCACATAACTAACTGTTGCAAAGTATAGTCAACAAGCTTTGTTCGGTATTGGATATGTTGCTTTCTAATCAATGCAAAATGAAATAGAGCAATCAAAGGCCAGCTTTGACAGATGAAAAAAATATTAAGAATTTAAAGGTTGGAATGCATGCTCGCATTCGGTCGCATCCTAATTGCTGGGTTGGGACCGATGACAGGTCGTTCAGCACTAGTTCCCCAAACGATGTGGGACAGACTCCGGTCCATTCATCATCGTAATCAGGCCCTAAGAGGGAACAAATATTGACCCAGCCTTTTCCATTAGTAATGGATTTTAGTAGTTTCAATTAACATCAAGGTTAAACATCAGTACTAATGATATTGCAGAGAACAAATCCTCAATGATTGACAAACATCACAAGGCTGCACATTTTTCATGGCACCTGTTTTTCAGCTATTTACTGATTGCTGGACACGGGCTCCCACAGCTAATAAAATGCACAACAAACCCTTAATATGGGATCTCAAAAGGAAGTCCAAGCACTTGAGGTAGCAGCTCTGCACCCATACGAACCTGCAGGTATGCTAACAGTTTTACCTTGGGCAGACTTTGAATCTGCATGTATGCACATTAAACATTAACTATACAGAGACCGCTTCCAAATTATGACCGCGTTTCTAGAAAATTTCAAACATGGGCAAGAAATCCTTGCAAGTCAATCTAAAATATCACTTTCATGCCATACTAGGAGTTGTATTTTTGACAACCACAAATGTACCAAAATTTAATTTGATGCTCCATACAAAAAACTAAATTCTAGCTTGTACCTCGCTATATAGGGAGTAAAAAACAAAAGCGATATGGCTACATTTTTTGGACTTGGATCTGTTCACATGCATGAAACCATAGGTGTGTGCTACTTTTATCAGGAAGAGCAAGGAATACAAGCAATGGTAATAAGTTGGGGTGGCAGTCAATCATGGATGGCCAAAATCTTGTGCATTCTTGGCTGTGTCGTGTTTTTTTCTGCCCAATTGCCTGAACTTCAGAATTACTTTGGAGATTGCACAATTATTTTGACATTCCCTAACAGGGCTGAGGATACTCTTTGGAACAGGGCGACTTCCATCCCCATTCCTGCTTCCCTGTAGCTGGGGCAGCACCTGGTACGGCACTTTAAAGAATTCAAAGCAGTTTCACCTTTGTCTGTTTACATGTTGCAATCTATCTCCAACCCTAGGCTTTGCCAAAAAAACTGATCTTTAAACTGGTTTGATTACTAGCTTACATATTACCCTGGAGATAGAGTTTGTCTGTTCAGAGCTACAGGAGGGCACAAAAGCCACATATGGCCTTTCTCTCTGTGCGGTGGTAATGGCCTCCTTTCTTCTTTGTAGAAAAGCTATGGAAGATATATCCAGCATTTATTTCTAAAGTTATGATTAAAGTAGCAAATCTTTTCACTGGTGCTAGCTTCCCATCAGTGCTCATAAACAGGTAAGCACTGGCCATTCTCATCATACTTCCTGTATTCATTTTGAACTCATACAAGCTCCTGGAGTACATTTCAATGCAGGCCAACATTACACCTTGGGGAACCTATAAAGCAATAGTGTTGGTCTCTGCCCTCTCTGCAGGGCCACCCCCCAACCTCTATGCTTTCACCCCTCCTATTTACTGAACCAGTTTTTGTTTGCTCTTAGGACACTGTGCACTTTACCCCCTAAATTCATTTTTTACTACTGCAAGCCCAACCTCTCCCATAGTACAACATTGAGCAGCCTTATGGCATTTAAGAAGTGCTAACTTTTTTGTTTGAGAACAGGTGGATAGCTCATGTTTACATTCAAAGGAATTGCAATTTTAGTTGTAGTAGTAGGCAATTTTTAAGTCACAATTCAGAAAATGCCACTTTATTAAGTAATTTTCTTGTCCTAACAATTTGGTGCCTGTGTTCTAGGTCACATAAGTGTTGTTGGCCTTTGTGTATTCCAATCAGACAGTAACACAAAGGGGGACTGGACGTAGGGAGGGCAATCCTGACCTGATGCAACGGGTGGCGCGGTCACCTACCACACTTGAACTTCAAAGAAGCTGCCTCAGCGCGCGCGCGTGCACACTCACAGAACTTCACATTATCCTTTTGTGACACCAGGGCTGGGAGAAAGGATATTCCACAGTGTGTTAGTGTGTGTGTCGGTCTGTCTAGAAGTTTCTCCCACTTCAAATATAGCACCAGGTAGAACTATTGGACCCTCAGACCAAATCTTCAGTATACTCCTGGACGTGTGTATACTACAGACTAAGGACTGCCGTGCTATCTGAGAAGGAAGCCTGGACCTGCTTCCCCCATCCCAGTCAAAGCTACAGGAACATAAGCTCCAGAGGTATCCCAATAACTGTCCAACTGACTTGCTGTAACTAGGCCTACAACTGGACCTGCCCGAGCCTTGCTGGCCTCTGCAATAGTGAGTCCCTAGTCCCCAAAAGAGAAATCCTAAAGTTTTGGGCTCTTCCGAGAGCAGGTCCATTCGCACCAACATCTGCTGCCCGGCACTGCAAAGCTCCGGTGAACCAGACTCTGCACTAAAGCAATGATAACAAGAGATCTGCACTTCGCACTACAGCATCGACAGTCTTTGGTGCTTGCCAACACGTAGCTCCAGCCACAACCGTCTGCAACAGGATCTTTGTGCTACAGCATCTACCATCGCTCTCTGCTTCTCGCAGATTGTTATACCGCGAAATGGACAATTCATGCTGGACTTTGAGAAGGTATGTTTTTCAGCTGGACTAACCTTGTCTCTCTATCCAGCCCACACTCTTTTGTGGTCATTCTGAAATTTTGACTTTCAGCCAGTCTCACATGACCAGATATTGCATGTGTCCAGTTCTACTGATTGGATGTTTGTCATTTGGGTGTCAATTTATTACATTTTACTCTATTTTTCTAAATTGATGTGGCATTTTTCTTGTGTTGCATTGTTACTTTATTACTGTTTGTGTGCAGGACTACCTTTGTGCCAACTACCAGTGGATTAAGCACATGTTAATTTAGTGGCGTCTTGTGTTTCATTCTGACAAGAATTGTGGTGGTTGCTTAAGTGAATTTCACCCCCCCCCCCTCAACTAATAACCCAATTTCCCCCAAGTAGTAACCAAGGCAGTGAACAGGTAAAGCAAAGTTACTCAGACACTTTCAGTGCACACAACCAACTCTGCTGCTAAGGGTAATCTTTTCAAAAAGTCTGTTAGGTTGCCCATATAAATCTTATTACTCTAGGAAAGCATCAAATGTCATTAACATACAGGGATCATTGTTCCGTTGCTTATTTTTTTCCTGCTGTCTATCTTTCTAAACACTCAACAGTCAGCTGCCCAGTATATACCGAATACCACATGAACTGGACAAAATACTCAATAAGATATCCTTTTTACCATCACTTCAATGCACAACGTTGATGCTATGCAGGTGTGAGAACCCTTCCACATGCATAGCCGTAGGTTTGAAAAGAAAACAGTTCTCCTTGCTAGTTCCTCTACCAAGGGTGTGGAGAGGTGTCCCTCTGCCAGACGGGTAAGCTCCAACTGGAAATATGAAGACCCGTCCTCACTGAAAGCATCCACCACTGCCTGAAGCCCCCTCTATCCCAGTAGCATAGGCACATTAATGGCTCAAGACTCTCACTGTTGCTGCACTCTCATACTTGAACCCTGCCCCTCTCAGATTATTAAGGAAACAATAGTTCACTAATAACTAATTTCAAGGAATATTGTTATTGTAGTGCACAGCAAATAACATGACTATGACCAGCAATTGTCACTGTATTGTGTACATTTGCTGTGCACCACAAATAATAATACTCTTTGAAAGGAGTTTCTAGTGAACCACCGTTTTCTTAATTATATATACCCAGGCTCCTGTTGGGACATATTGGGTAGCTCTTGTATTATCGATATATTCTGCACCTCATCAGGCATTCTGCTTGTTCCATTTGCCACTCCACCAAAGGCACTCCCATTTGCTCCCTTCCTTTCCTCCCACCAAGCAGACCAGCTTGCCCAATTTCCTCCTACCTCAACTACCCTCCAAGAAACTCCAGCTAACTGCCCGCAACCCCCTCCCGGCAATCCCCCTGCCCCAAAGAGAAACTCAAGCTGGATAGCTTAAAACAAACAGACCCAGCAAATATAAAGCAAGCAACTGTGAGAAACAAAACACAAAGCCAATGGCAAGCAATGGGCAGAATGCATTCCCAGGGAATCTTTCAAAATGTCCCCAAGATGAAGTTAGCAAACCAGACAGCTGAGCTGTCTGGCAGGGTTTGACCTAAATATGGCGATGCTGTGTCTGTATAGCATCATGTGTGAGGAGTGCGCTGCCCACTGAGGTAAAATGCTGGCCCTAGCAAAATGGTGGTCTTGGCAACTTATGCCCATCATAGGGATTGCTCATTATGCACCCAAGATAAAATGTTGGCCCTTACATAATGGCAGAATTTCTTCCCAACCTATTGAGATCCATGGGAGGATGTTCACTCCCCACACAGGACCTTTTGTCCACCCCTGGTAAAATGGTTGCTCTGGCATGTTGTGAACATACATGAAAAAAGGCAACCAAAGCCGGCATAATGTTGGCAGAATTGTGGGCCTTCTTAGCATATTGGGCAAATGGATGGTAGAATGCTGCCAATCCAGGGGACAAAGCCTGTCCTGGCAGGATGATTAAAATTCCTGGCATACTGTGAGCGTCCAATGCACAATACTGTCAAATGTTGGCATAACATTCATCCTATAAAAAAGGTGTAAAATTCACAACATATTGTGGGCATCAACATGATGACGTTTCTGGCAATACAGTGATACTTCTTGCCATACACAGGCAATTACTGAATAATAGTGACAATTCCTGAAATGCACCCAAAGTGCCCACACCTGCTATAATACCGGCAACAGCATTATGGTACTAATTTGCGACATATTGGAGACGCGTATGGATAATGTGACCAGCTGGCAAAATTATGCACTTGTTTAAAGGTGGTAATTCCTGGTATGTTGGGGGCAGGCAAAGTGTGATGATGCCAATATATATACACATTTCATAGCTTAATTAGGATTAAAACATATCCATAAAAGAACAAGCACATTACAATAGTTAAAAACATACAAATCGTGATGTATTAAATGATACATAAAAATTAATTACAACACAGAGCTAATGAAATGCAATTATACAGTATTATTCGAGCTGCACGGAAGAACAGCAGTTTTCAAAAAGGCCCACACACAAATTGTTAACTTGTCCTCTCTCAATTTCAGAAGGGTCTTGTATGCTTATCTATGATCTACATAGGAGCGCCTCTTAAAACAAGCATTGGCATAGCCAATAGGTCTCGCCTTTGGGACCTTATAAGTGTTTGGTTTTCCAGCACAATATCCTTGGTGCAACAACATCAAGTGTTGCATGGCTAAACACTTATAAGGTCCTAAAGGCGTGACATATTGGCTATGCCAATGCTTGTTTTAAAAGTCATGACTAATGCCAGATCTAAAAACAGAGGTGCTATAAGGAGAGACTCAGAAACAGAAATTTATATTAACTGTACACCACAAAACACAAGTATCCTTGGGGGTAAAATTGCACTTAGTACCAAGGTTAACAATTTGTGATGGTACGTGGCAGAACTGGGGGTAAAAATAGAAAATATTATGTAATATATAGAGTCTTGATTTCACTGAGCAACTAGAAGCATAAGAGGTCGAGTCTAAACTAAAAACTGGGGTGTCAAATAGTCATAGATTGGACATGCCTGCACTAAATACATTTCGACTTTCCTGGAACAGTTAGAGTGGAATAATAAAAGTAACTGTATAGCTGTGGTAAAGTGGAGGAATGCAGTCTGAAAGTTACACTTACCAAGAAAATAGACCGACTGCTTGCCTTTACATGGAGCTGACAACTTCCGCGAGGAAGAGGCCTGCTGCAGAGTTTATGTTGCTACTCTGTGGTATGGCTGGCATCAATCCAAGACGGGTGGAAATCAACTAAACACTGTATCCCCACATACACACACAAAAGAAGCAAAAGGCAGCAGTCTGTTCAATTCTAAGCTAGGGAATGGAAGCCCCTTTGAATCCTGTGAACTCTAGACCCGATAGGCAGGTCTGTTTACAAAAAGTCCCAGGCCTGTTCTATCTGTCTCAGCAGCTCTTATTCACTGCTTGGAAATACTGCGCAGAGGTATGAAACTTCCAGTGGGGGGGGGGGGGGGGGGCGGTGGATCGGCGGTATTCACAGAAGACTTCAGATTCGGAAGTTAAAAGAGGGCCGCTTGGAAAAACAATGCGCCAGTCAACGACAGGCCTCTTCTATTAGTGCGCTGTGCCAAGACCTACGCTGTGCTGGGTGCCGAGATGAAGGATGGGGCTTTGGGACGCTTGTTTTTCAGCTACACAAGTGGTGAACACGCTGATGTGGCGTGGCCTGCATCGGCATCTGGTGACAAGAGCAGTTGTCTGTCAGGCCATACCTCGGGCAAAACAACAACAAGCAGGAAGTGGGATAAGGGAGGGGGTAGCGGAGAGAGGCACGCAGGCTGGCAAATGGTGAGCACTTTCGCGGCCACTTTTATGTTCTCAGTGGCCGCGCGGCTGACTGAGAACATCAAAGCGGCCGCAAAATGAACACGCAGGCTGCCAAATGGTGCGCGCGCCCGGCGCACATGCTCTGTATTTGGAGGCCTGAAAGCACTAGCTTGCACTTCCAAATCCCCCCCCGTTTACTAAAGCTCTCACGAGAGCAGCACTAAAGCACTGGCTCAGGCGAGACCTAAAAAGGGAAGTAGAAAAAGTTGTATATTGCATAGTACGGGCAGAAAAATGAGAAGTGCAACAGGGTTTGGCCTGAGCACCCATCACATGGGCAGGGAACAAGATCAAGGTTAGACTGTAAACCCAGAGGGAAGCATAGTTGGTTAACGGTGTCAGCCCTTAAACGAAAGAGGAGACCACGTTCCCAGCAGCCATGGGTTTGATCATGTAGCCAGCCAGTTGTTGGTCATTCTCGATGTTCATAACAAAGCCACACTCTGTTTCCTTGACTCTTTGGGCAGTCCATCCTCAGGAAAGCAATACATTATCTAGATAATTAGGGTTGTCAAAAACGTGGCCATAACTAATGCTGCATAAACAGGTCCTCACCTTTGCCAACTATCAGATATCCATACCTTTCTCACATTAAAGGCAATCTGCTATAATGTCTCTGGATATATATATTTTGAATACATTAAAGTTGAAACAAGCTCTAGGAAGAGCAGAACCAGTACAAGTGAACACATTTAACACGTAAGCTAGTGTACAGGCACAGCCACTCTTTCAAAACTCAGAACAAATACACCCTTGGCAGATCTCCAGTTCTGAAGAGAGGTCCACGCGAAGCAAAACCTAGTGCATTTGTAAATGCTTACTTTCACTCCATTTCCTTGTGAATTAAAAAGAGAACTCTGTATGGCACTGTGGAAAGAAAATCAATCCCCTGAAAATTATTATCTACAGTGGCTAGAGATTATAGAGGATACTAGTTTGGGTGAGGTAGGAGAACATATTGTTCCCTGAACACACAATCTCCTCTAACTTTGAAAACGCTGTTTATTTGGAAATGGTATGCAAAACTCTTTCGACTGTAGGACCAGTGTAACTAACACTCCTCCGATACATATGGAGGGCATAGGGCCCCACTAATCGGACAATCAGAGCAGCAGGGAGCAATAAGCACAAACTGGTGGGGTAAAGTAACAGGCACTGACATTTTAATATATACAAGGTATCAATTTTAGCATTATTTCAGTCTTAAAGTTCCTTTTTCACCAACTAAGCAGACATATTTACGAACATCTAGAAATTACTAAATTACTTTGAGCCTTTCATTGCTTTTTTAAAATTCTATTTCACTGATTTTCTAAACCACCAATACAGAAATTCGGACAGTTTGTTGCAGCCCTATAAAGGAAGAAAGATAAAACCGTCCCGTGTTTTTTTTTTCCTCATATCAAAAGTATGCCCAGAGAAGTCACTAACTGAAGTATCATTAGAAGGATCGTGTATTCTACTGCGTTTAAGAGACACGGAATGTAGCCTGGAAAACTCATTAGGCTTAACAAAGAAGAAGTTAAAAACACTTTATATAGTTGTTAGAGGTCTTTACCTTGAGAAGGTGTAATAGTGGATCACATGATTACATGTACAGATGCTGCGCAATATAGCACATATGGTTAACTCCTTCGCTGCTAGGCCTTCCCCCTTCGCTGCTAGGCCTTCCCCCCCGTGCTAAGCCTTTTTTTGGCTATTTGGGGTAGTTCGTGCTTAGGCCCCTGTAACCTTTTGACCACATAAGGTATCCACGCCAAATTTGCGTCCTTTTTTCCCCAACACCATAGGTATTTATTTTAATTTTTTTAATTTTCAAAAAACCTTTGACTGCTTCCACATAAAAAGGTTACACTTAGTACATCAATTCCGTATATTCCACCAAAGAGGGTGGTCCCAGCAAGTTACAATAGATATAAGAACAGTGCAGCACGACATGAGCATTAACCTGTTGAAAAACAAGGTCGACATGAGAAGATATTAAAAAGCAGACCCTGAGAGTTACAGAGCCCTGTGGGGAAAGAACCAGGCCCGACCAAGGGGGGGGGGGGGGGGGGGGGGGGAGGCGAGGCAGTCACTGACCAACAACGGGAGAGGCAGCGCCGCTTGGGTGGGGTCGGGAGCGGAGATAGGTCACCAGGGGTCCCCATATATTGGGTGGTCGTGACCGGGCGGGCAACAGGTCCCAAAACTCAGATAAGAGGGTCTGACATCTCGAGGCGTCCTCAAGCCAGTGGGCGAACTTGGGCGCCGGTCTGCAGCCCCAACACATAGCCACCCTGAGCCTCGCAAGGACCAACAGCATAGCCGTCAGGCGGCTATAGGCTTCCGGACAGAACTTGACAAACCCCAGCAGGCACAGCGGAGGGTCGGGGGCAACCCGAGAGGCGGTTATCTCAGAGATGGCGGCGCGGACCTCCAGCCGGAAGGCAGACACCCCAGGACACAACCAGGCAAAGTGGGTGAAGTTCGCAGCGGGGGCAGAGCAGCGCATGTTATTGTCGTTGGGTATCAGGCTCACCCTGTGTAGCTGGGAGGGGGTGCTATATAGCTTGTGTAAAAATTTGTAATGTATAAGACCGAGGCGGTAGTTGGGGGACAGTTTCTTGGTCTGGTTACAGCAATAAAGCCAGTCAGCTTGGGGAATGTCAGCACCCAGGTCCGCACCCCATGCCGCCCTTGCGCGCTCAGTCGAGGTGGGAGGAGGCCAACAGCAACAGGGCGTATAATTTGGTTACTAGCTTACGGGGAGCATGGGACGTGTATATGAAGTCTAAAGCGGGCAGCGAAGGCGGGGGTTGAGGAAATGTTGGTTGGAGCTCCCTACAGATGGCCCGGAGCGGATAAAAAAGCAGGGTGTCCATCGGGCCGGAGGAGGCCGGGAGGGAATAAAAATGCTCCCCAGGCTAAAGGTCAGTCAGCGTCGTCAGTCCTAGGCGGGTGGCATGTTTGGACATGCCAGTCGGCTGCAAAGGGGGAAAGGAAGGGTGTCGCACAATCGGAATGTGGGAAGCCGAAAGCACGGGGACATTGGAGAGGCGGCGCAGCCCCAGCCAAGCCCAGCGCAGGGTCTCGACCGTGTCAACCTCACCCCGTGGGCGGCGAGACGGCGCGAACAGGGCGGTGGACAAAGGCCAAGGGAGGCGAGTTGGCTTAGACGGCGACATGCGGCTGATATGGAGCGGGGTAGTCCCAGAAATGCAAGAAGCTCGCCTGAGCACTGAAAGTATATCATTTAAAATCAGGAGCACCCATATCGCCCGCAGACACAGGGAGGGTAAGGATGTCGTAGGCAATCCAGGATTGCTTGCCGGCCCAGACGAGGGAGATGAGAGAGTGGGCCGTTAGCGGGATGGGGATGTTCAAGAAAAGGTAAAGAAACTTCAGGAGCACCACCATCTTCGCAATGGCGATGTGGCCCGCGAGGGACATGGGGGGGGGGGGGGGGGGGGAGGGGAGGGGGGGGGGGGGGTCTATTCCAATGGGGAATTTTGGACTCGAGCCAGTCCACCGCACAACCAAAATTGGCCCGCCAGAGGTCGTCTAAGTCCATACCAAGCCATATTCACAGGTAGCGGGTAGGACCGGAAGCCCATACGAAGGGGGAAATTAGGAGTGAATGACTGAGTGGCATCCGTGAGAGGGAACAAAATCGACTTGCTCCAGTTCACTTGTATGCCCGATAGTCCGCCAAATCTAACGATTCCCCGCACTAGGGGGCTGAGGTTATCCTGAGGGTTACGGACATACAGCGTAATGTCGTCCGCGTACACAGAGACGAGGAGAGACCGGGACGTGAAACCTATGCCATGCTGAGTGTGGTGTTGCCGGAGTCTGGCAGCCAGGGGCTCCATTGCGATAGCGAAGAGCATAAGGGAGAGTGGGCAGCCCTGCCGCGTGCCACGCTCAATCGCGATGGGATCCGACATCTGCCCGTTGATCCGAAGGCATGCGGAGGGACAGGTGTAGAGAAGTGAGATTTTGCGGATAAAAAAAAAAAAAAAGAAGGTGCTGAAACCAAGGCGTGGCAGGAGGAAAAACAAAAAAAGCCACTCAAGTGTATTGAATGCCTTCGTGGCATCGAGCAGAGCCACCACAGCAGGGAGACCGGGGTTAATTTGGTGAAGTACCGAGAAAATGGTCCTAAGATTATGAGAAGTGGCACTACCAGGTATGAAGCCCGACTGGTCGGGGAGAACGATAAGAGGCATAAGGGGGAGTAAACGAGTGGCCAGTAATTTAGCAAAGATTCTGTTGTCAATATGAATTAAGGAGAGGGGTGGTAGGAATCCCGACAGTCAGCGGGTTTATCCGGCCTGAGCAGTAGCGTACGCAATGGCCTCCCGGGGGGGGGGGGGGGGGGGAGGCAGTGTCAAGGGAGTCGTTATACATGACGGGCAGGTGTGGCACCAGGAGCTGAGCGAATGTCTTGTAGAACAAGGCAGGGAGGCCGTCGAGACCCAGAGCCTTATCACTGGGTAAACTATTGATGGCGGCCAATATCTCCTCCCTGGAGAAGGGCTCATCCAAAAATTCACTATGATGATCCTCAAGCCAGACGAGCGAGATGGTGTCGAAATATTGTTCGAAAACCTCACGTGCCAGAAGGGGGCCGGGTGAGTAGAGTTGCGAGTAGTAGTCTGTAAAACGGGCTTTGATTTCCTCGGGGGATGTAGTCCTGTGGGGTCCGCCATCCCGAAGGGCCGTGGTGTACGATGAGGAACGAGGGGGCGCAAAAGGTTAGCCAGTGTCTTGCCCAGCCTGTCTTCCTCGCCGAAACGACGCGCCCGAGCCTCCCTGCCAAGGAAGGAGAGCTCCCGGTCCGCCGCCTCAGCGAATTCCGTGTGTTTCGCCCGCAGGTTCGCGAGGATCTCCGGAATGGGGTTGGCCGCCTGAGCAGCGTCAAGAGCAGCGTCAAGAGCCTTGATTTCAGTTTCTAGTCTGTCCAGCGAGGAGCGGATGAAGAGGAGAACCCCGGCTTGTTTAGAGATACATTTGCCACGTATTACGGTTTTAAAGCCCTCCCAGAGGGTAGACACTGATTGCACGGATCTCTTGTTTAGATTGAAGTAGTTCGTGATCGCCGTTTGGATTTCGTCGCAGAAGAACGCATCTCTGAGGGCGTTCGGGGGGGCCGCCATGTGAAAGTGCGCCGAGGGGAGTCCGGCAGGTGAAGACAGATTTGGACCGGCACATGGTCAGAAAAGGTGCGTGCCATATGGGTTGCGGAAGAAAGCCTTGTGAGGACATCAGGAGAAGCGATCCAGAGATCGATGCGGGACCAGCAGCCACGAGCCTTGCAGGCCTCAGGCCGGGAGTGACGCCAGACGTTGTATAGCGCATTGTCAGTGAAGATATTGCAGTAGAGCAGAGGAGCGGGGATGGGGGGGGGTGAGTGGGGGCCGGAACGGTCCAGGGCTGCCGAAAGTGCCACATTGAAATCGCCCCCCTCGAAGAATGGCAGCCGGACCTAGAGAAGAGATAAGATGCCATACGTGAGAGAGAAAGTCAGGGTCATCTGTGTTCGGCCCGTACACAGCAGCAACTGTCATTGGTTGGGAGAGAAGAGTACTGTGCAGTATGACGTACCGTCTGTCCGGGTCCGTCAGTGCCCGCGTGTTGTGTCAAGGGAGCCCCCGTCTGATTAAAATGGACACCCCCCTGGAATAGGAAGAGTAAAAAGAGGAATGCGTTTCACCCCAGTAGCGCGACTGGAGTCTGGAGGAGGTGGCGGGCAGCAGATGAGTTTCCTGCAAGAGGCAGATATCGACCTTGTGCCTGTAAAGGTGTGAGTGGATGAGTCTGGCCTTTTGGTGATCGTTCAGACCACGAATATTCCAAGTCCAGTAGACAGTGTCAGTCATGATGTGGGGAGCAGGATAAAGTAGTGAAATGCGGTGCAGAGGGCCATCGGGCTGGATAGTCGTCATGTGTGTCCGGGCAGGCAAAGCATGACAGAAAGAGGAGCCGGGCAGGTGCGTGGGAAGCATGCGGATACCGTCTGCGAGCTGCAGCAGTGGACCGCCGACCTAGAGGAGCCAGCACAAGGCGGTGGACAGCTCGGGGGAAGGGACAATCACCTGACAGGGTAAAACAGGAATTGTGCACCAGGATGCAGCCCCGAATGGGCCGAGTAATGTGGTGACGCAGAGTAGCAGAAATAGCAAACTGCGAAAGCAGAAACATGAAACAAACCAATGTGGCAAAAGAAACACCAAGGAAACCCCTCACCCCCACCCAACGGAGCACATTCTGGATATAGTGCACTCCAAAACCCCATTTCTGGGGGCACCAGATCAGGGCTGGAAATGTCGAGAACATTCCCCAAACCCCCCCTCCCACCCCACAACCCCAACGCTTCAACCCTGAAAACAGTGCCAGAAAACCCACCCACCCCGCCCCCACACCAACCCCCTAATCGGGCTGAGAAGCCACCCCAACCCACCCAGGGAACCCACAACTTGGTAAATGGGAGATGGGAATTATCCCGTGAGGGCATGGCGAAGCTCAGCATACACCCCTGCAGTGAAGCAGGGTGGCCAAGCAAGAGGTACAGCAGACCACAGTCAGACCGGAACCAGCGAGCTAGTCCCCGCTCCTTTAGTCATTGTCGCTGAGGCAGTCAGAAGAGATGGTCTGAGAACCAGAGGGCGATGAGCGGGCTGATTTGTCCAGCTTCTTGGCAAAGGCAAGGGCGTCGTTTGGGCCTGGGAATATCAGCATTTTTTAGCCCTGTCGGACCCGCAGCTTCGCCGGGTAGGCCAAAGAGAATGAGACCTCATGTTTTTGTAGGATTCGCTTTGCAGGGAGGAATTCGACGGGCAGCCTGGACAGCGGGGGCGTAGTTGGGGTATAAAGATAGCTAGTTCCCCTGGTGGCTGATTTTGTCCCGGGCAGCTCGAAGGATAGCGTCCCGGTCTCTGAAATTGAGACTTTTTGCAATGATGGGGCGAGGAGGCAGGCCGGGACCAGGGCGGAGGCCCAGGGAACGGTGGGCGCGTTCAACAATGAAAATGGAAGAAAGAACGTCCCCGAAAGATTCCTTGGCTAGTTGCTCCACGAAGTCCTCCATGCTGGAAATATTGGTAGACTCAGGCACTCCAGTAATACAGAGGTTGCTCCGACGGGAGCGCGCCTCTAAGTCCTCATTGTTATTACGGATGACCTCTAGAAGTTTGTCCATCTGTGCCAGTTTGTGATGGTCCCGGGTGGCAGGGTCCTCGGTGTCGGAGATCCTGGACTCAACGTGAAGGAGGCGAGAGTCGTGGGAGTCGACACGGGCGGAGAGTTGACCGAATTGGGAAGCGATGCCCGTGACCGTCGATTTAACATCAAGCATGATGGCCTTCAGGTTGTCGTCACGGGCAGGAGGTTCGTCCATGGTGGTCAGCCCGTCGCCTCCATCCGAACCAGCGCCGTCCAGGCGGGTCGATCTACGCTGGTCGAAGGCAAGTTTTGGCTGCTTTGGGTCCGTCCTCACCACGTTGGACTGTCAATTCCGTCGGGGCAGAGAGAGGGGGGAGGGGGGGGGGGTGCCAGTGGAGTCTATGGACAGAAGCACAGCAAGGGAGCCGCCACCCCAGAACAGGCATCGAAGTCCAAGGGGCACCAGCCAGGAGGGGTATTGCCCAGAGGACAGCCGCGGCCAGCCCCCGCAGGCCAGTAGTGCTGGGGGCTGGAGCGGTGAAGCACAACCGTTAAAGTGAGCGTTGTGAGGGCAGCGCAGCCGGGGGAGAGTCAGTGTGGCACACACGAGGGCTGGATGGCGCAGACAGGAGGCCGTACGCAGTAACTGGGCAAGCAGCAGGCGGTCCACCCAGCCGCGGCAGCGATGACAGCTGAGCCTGGGAGCCAAAGGGAGGGGGGGGGGCGTGCGGGAGGCGGTGAGAAAGACCTACTTCGGCGCAGCGCCCAGTGCGGCGGGGGCAAGCGCCACAGAGCGGGGCCACAGGTACTAGCAGACTCCGCACAGGCCCCCAGGTCGTCTCAGGTCCGGTGAATGCAGAGATGCAGGCTCCGGTGAAGGGAACAGCAGCAAGCAGTAGGACTGGAGGCAGCACCAGGATTCCGCCGCAAAGGCCGCACAGCGCTGGACGGCGGGCATCGCGCCCAGCCCAGAGCCAGGAGGCGGGCCCATCGGGCCGAGGCAGTGCCCCACAGCAGACCAGGGGCTCCAGAGCCAGGCCACCGCCAAGGCAGTGGTGTGGAGGGCAGCAGAGATCAGGGGCGGTAGACCTGGAAGAGCAGGGAATGCCAGCAGGGCTGAGCGCGGAGGGAAGGCGCCGGTCAGCAGGGAGTTCGCCAGCTGCAACTGGGAGCGCACGCCAATCCAGGGACCCACTAGCGGGAGACACGGGGGGCACGCCACAAGGCCCGGACACCTCCCACCGCCGGGGGATGCGGCGCGGAGGAATAGGGGGAGGCGCCCTGGTCGCAGAGGCCCGGGCAGAGCGGCACAGTCCGCGGGCCCCCACCCTCGCCAGAACGGGCCACGACGGCAAGGCCACTCACCGGATTGAAGATGGTACGTCAGCGCCCAGCGGGTGATGTGGAGCTCCCCGAGCCCGGCACTGCAGCTGAAGGAGGCGGGCCGGTCCGGAGCGGCCTCGAGGCAAGGGCCCAGTGCGACAGCCGGGCGGCAGATCTCGGCCCACAGACGTCTCCGAGAGCAGGAACAATCGATGTACCGGGCAGTGCTGGTTCCGAAAAAGTGGTTTGGCAGCAGGTGAGGAGAGGTGGTCTGTAGGACGACGGCGGATTGTTCGCTTGGCCGACGGAGCCCACTTAGAGTGCGCCCATTTTGCAGCCAGCCAAGCCACGCCCCGGGGATACTAAAGGTACCCAGGGTTTGTGAATTCCCCTGGAGGGAACTCAGGAGTTCGCCAAAATACAGGTACATTTTGTTTTTCGGGGAAAAATGCGAAGAAAGGGCTACAGATGAAAGCGTCTGTTTTTTCCCCTGCAAATGATATCACAAAAGGGGTTGTGGTGCTGAAAACACCATCCTCCCAGCTTTCAGGGACAAGCAGACTTTTGTCAGAAAACCCAAAAAAATTAACACAGTTTTGGCATTTTTCTGGGACAGTGCCTATTTTTGCTATTTTTTGTGCTTTCAACCTCCTTCCAGTTAATGGTAGAAATAGGTATGAAAGCAATAATGGATCCAGGAAAGCTATACATTTTGGAAAAGTAGACAAAATTCTGAGTTCAGCAAGGGGTCATTTGTGTAGATCCTTCAAGGTTTCTTTATAGAAACTAACACTTAAATATAGAAAAAATTGAAAATTTGTTTAAAAAAAAAAAATCAGCCTTTTGTGTCAACTTTTTCACCTGTAACTTCTAATTACGACAGCTCTTTGAAAGCAATATACCGTTACATCTGCTGGACCTTCCTGGTTGTGGGGATATATAGGACTTTTAGATTCACCAAGAACCCGACGAACCCAGAGCCAAAAACTGAGCAGCGACTTGCAATGGTTTTTTTATGATGTACTGGGTATATAGCAATTATTCTGGGAAAATGTGTACATGGAAAAATCGGTATGAAAGACACCTATGTATTTCTGAAATGGGGACAATAGTTTAGAAACAGTAAATATTTGCACATTTCCGAAATTGTGAATAATCATACCATCATGAAAATTATCGATCATTTTTCAAAATTACTTTTTTACACATTGTCTTTCATTTGGAAGGCAGAAATGCATCGAATGTCAATAGGTAGTTGCTTTACAAATCTGAATTACCCCAAGTCTCCCCATATAAATGGTACCTCACTTGTGTGGGTAGGCTTAGTGCCCACGACAGGAAACGGCTCACAACGCAACGTGGGCACACCACAATTTCACAGTGAAAACGTTTTTGAACCCTAGCTCTGCCGGCACTTAGGGATACCTAGTAAAACTATACATTTTTTAAAACTAGACACCCAGGAGAATCCAGGATGGGGTGACTTGACTGCCTCAAGGTTCTGTTACCCAGAATCCCTTGCAAACCTAAAAAATTGTCCACAAAAATAAATAAATCACATTTTCCTCACATTTCTGGGGTGGAAAGTTCTGGAATCTGCGTGGATCCACAAATTTCCACCCACCCCACGTCCCCCAAAGTCTTCCAAGAAAAATGGTACCTCACTTGCATGGGTGAGTCAAGGATCCGTGACAGGCAAGGGCCCAAAACCTATTGAGGCGACATCAAAATTACCCATCACAAACCAACCTGGTTTTGCAAGGGGTGTCCCATGAGTATATGGCCTTGGGCTCGGCGACCATCTAAGGAAACCTACCAAACCCACACATTTCTGGAAACTAGACACCCGGGGGAGTCCTGCGAGGTATGGCTTGCGTGGGTCCCCTTACGTGTTCTTACCCACAATCCCCTGCAAATCTCAAATTTTGCTGAAAAAAAAAATCACTTTCTGAAATTTCTGTGTGGGAAAGTTCTGGAATCTACGTGGATCCTTAGATTTCCTCCCACCCAGCGTTCCCCCAGGTCTCCCGATAAAAATGATACCTCACTCGTGTGAGTGGGTCAAGTCCCTGCGACAGGCAAGGGCCCAAAACCTATTGAGGCGACATCAAAATCACAAAACAACCTGGTTTTGCAAGGCGTGTCCCATGAATTTTTGGCCCCGGGCTCGTTGGCCATCTAGGGAAACCTACCAAACCCACACATTTCTGAAAACTAGACACCTGGGGGATTCCAGCGAGGTATGGCTGCATGGGTCCCCTAACATTTTCCTACCCTATCCCCTGCAAACCTCAAATTTAGCTGAAATAAATCACTTTTTCCCATACATTTTTGCGTGGGATCACCATACCGGCACAAATGTCCTACCACCCAGCGTTCCCCCCCGAGTAAAATAATACCTCACTTGTGTGGGTGGGCCAAAGGCCTGTGACTAGGAAGTGCCCAAAATATAGGGATTTAGAGTATAGCACCGAGAATTCTAAGCGCTACATTTTTTTAAAAATACGTTTTTAGCCAGTTCTGCTTTGGACACCCACACAAGTGAGGTATCATTTTACTTGGGAGAACATATATGTGGAAAACATGTTTTATTCTGCTAAATTTGAGGTTTGCAGGGGATTCTGGGTAGGAAAACGTTTGGGGACCCATGCAAGCCATACCTTTCTGGACTCCCCCGAGTGTCTAGTTTTCAGAAATGTGTGGGTTTGGTAGGTTTACCTAGATTGCGGCAAGCCGGGACCAAAAAACCAGGTGCCCCCCCACAAAACCAGGTAGTTTTGTTATAGGTAATTTCTCCACAATACGATTTGAGCCATTTCCTGTTTCAGCCACTTAGCCTACCCACACAAGTGAGGTACCATTTTTACCGGGAGACCTGTGGAAACGCTGGGTGGGAGGAAATTTGTGTATCCACACAGATTGCAGAACTTTCCCACACAGAAAAAAGTGATTTTTTTCAGCTAAATTCGAGGTTTGCAGGGGATTCTGGGTAGGAAAACGTTTGGGGACCCACGCAAGCTATACCTTTCTGGACTCCCGAGTGTCTAGTTTTCAGAAATGTGTGGGTTTGGTAGGTTTTCGAAGAGACCAGGGTCAAAAGACTGGAATTTCTCTGGGGGAGGGGCGAGGGTATTGTTATGCCCGTTTTCGGCAGCCCCTACACGAATAAAACATTAAAATCCATGGTTTCTAGTGGGGGCATTGGCATGCCCGTTTTGGGCAGCCCCCACCTGCATGAGCACCGAACGAGTTAAAGATCAAATTACTGTCATTACAAAAATATGGATGTGACAAGCTGCACAATCAAGGAGATTTGCAAGATACGGCTTTAGCATCCCCAATATTTTTCCGTTCAAGGTGCCGGGGAGCAACAGTAAGTTTCTAAGGCTGGATGGATTCGGTGGGTACGCGAGCATCTAGTAGAAAGCTTGGAAACGTGGGACACAAGCTCATGAATGAAACAGCTTTTCAGAAATCATCTACCTAAACAGTTTTTCTAGAATTACCATCAGAAATCTACCAAGTTACTGTAAATTAGAAGAAAGCTCAAATCAATGTGAATTTTGATATTTTCCAATGTTTTCGCGGAAATAAAAGTCCTGTCACTACACCACTATATGTTTTAAGAGGAGAACGGGTCTTCACAAGAGATCTTAATCTGTGAAGGCCAATTCTCGTGAATTTGAGGATATTTGCATAAAATAGGTGCTATTTTATAATAAACTAAATGGCGCAGGAATATTATTTAAGAACGAACTAAAACATGCATTGGCATACCAATATGTTTCATCTTTGGGACCTATGGAGCGATCCTGAAAAGAAAAAAAAGAAAAAACAGTGACACGCCTGCCTGAGTCATTTTTGTAGACGCATGCACCACACGAGGCTACAAAAAATGACAGGCCACTTTCTTTTTCCCTTTTTAGTTACCAATCCGAGTTCGGTAGGTAACTAAAAAGAAAAAAAAGAAAAGCGCATTTTTTTTGTTTCCAAGGAAGAACAGAAAAAGGGTTGGGGGCTGGTGGAGATGCTGAAGCAACACAAGATAAGTATGCAAGATAATGGAGAAAGGGTGGTGTTGAAGCAAAACAGGGATAGGGGTAAAGCAACATGGAGGGTGAGGGGGAACAATGGGGAAAAGCACACAGGCCTGTGCAGCAGTGAGGATGGTGGGAAGAATACAAAAGCTGCCAGAGCAACACAGTGCAGGGGGAGAAAAGTACACAAGGGGGACAGCTCAAGAAAATAGGCACTCTCATGGAGTGCTTAGCACAAAACAAAAAACAGTGCTTGAAAAGCAAGCAGATGATGCAGAGATTCCAGCATCTAAGAGATGGTAACAGGGCAATGATCCTTCAGGAGGGACAAACAATATGGACAAGCTAGGATACGAATGGGAGGCAACCTAAATCAAAGCCAACCAATGGTAGCAATGGGTGGGCTCCACGCCCCTCTATGTTCTTGGTCAACTCACAATATGTCTATCAACAGACAGTACATATGTGGCCTAGTAGACTGGACTTAAAAACCTGACTTGAGTCTGAATGTCCAAGCAGAAGCAAGGTGGAACCAGTTAGGAGTAACTAGGGAAACGATGTGGCCTAAACACACCAAGGTCTGGCTGATGTTGACTGCTATGGTTTCAAAGAGGAACATCGCTAGGGCGTGGGGAGCTCCAACAATTAGAGATTGGAAACGAGACTTCGATTGGTGCAAGCAAGCAGAGAAAGTTTACCAGAGGAGAGGATGCCCATAGAAATGGGAAAAGATTTAGGGTTCCTGGGAGAAATACAGCACTTAGGGGGTGATTAGGATGGCGGGCGGACTTAACTCCGCCCGCCATCCCCGTGGCGTTGGGAACAGCCACCAGACATGCGGCAGTCGCGCACCGCGAATGAGGATGGCGGTCCCATTCCACAGTTTAACATTGCGACAGGCACTGCTTACAGCAGTGCCTGCCGCAATGCCAAACTGCCATGTTGTGCATTTCCATGCACAATGTGGCAGGCACCGCGCCACCTTGTGCATGGAAATGGAGGAGGGTACCATGTACCCCCCCCCCCCCCCCCCGTGCACCCCCCGTCACCCCGGGGGCCCGCAACAGGCCCCCAAAGCAAATGGAAAGGCCTCACACCGCACACATTCTAATATGGATGGCGCTGCCTGGTGAGGCACCACCACCATATTAGTGGCCCAAGTCCGCCCGGCCCAGTGGAAAAGCGGCGGACAGACTTTCCGTCCACCGCTTTACCCACCGCCATTGTAATCTGGCGGTGGGTAAATCAGGTTGCGATGGCGGGCGGATCGCCCGCCATCGTTATCAGCCCCTTAGTCGGCAGAGTGGGGGAGGCTGATACAATAGACTCACATGTAGAAGGTTGGGCGTCATTCAGGACACTGAGTGGATGATTGAAATTGTAGTGTTCTCTCTTTCTACTACCGCCAGAATAAGATATATGTATGTATTACTGTGATCGTGTATGATGCTGTGGTTTAATAAAATGAATTTTTTTTGTTTTTAAAGAAAAAAAAACTTGACTTGAAGTACATACCCAAAATGTATTGCTTTTTTCAAGAAAATATAAAATTTACAAAATGAAGAGTAGCTTTATGGTTCTTGCAATTGATAAATGATTAAGTCTGCTTTAGGGTGGGATCCTTTGAAAAATCAGCTATATACTATGCTTTAAAATATGTTTTCCTGTATTAAGTCTGTACTTTTAAGAGTGTCTGACTTTTTAAGAAGGTTATTCTGATGATGAGAATTATAAAAAAAAAAAAAGCAGCAACATGCATCTTGTCAAAGTTTTCCATTTACTTTCACTATAAAGGGGAGGGAGGATAAAATAATTTCCAATAATTAAACTAAAATTGTATACCACATTTGAAAAATGTCCGCTTTCAGTAGAGATCCAACTCTCTAGAAAAAAACGAATCCATCTATCTTTCATAAACTGGCAAAGAGCATTCATTCCTTTCATCCACTCAATACGTCCATAGAATGTCCACCTTAAAGACTGACTCTTCTTCAGCAGCTCTGTCGGCAACATGAAACAGGTGAAACCAGCCGCTCAAGGTTAGGTTTTACCTTGTTGACTGAGTATCTCAATGGATGATCAGAAGTTCTGTACATAGAAGCGTCCATGAAGTCTTTTTTTCCGCTTGCTCAGAGTATTTCTCCCATGTATAATCTTTTATCAATAAATGCGGAGAGCACTATGGGCTCATCTGGATGAAAGGCCATCTAATTCACGGATGCTCTGGTAGCTTGTATAGAATCCTCCTGGATGTTGGTTCCCGGCAAACAAATCTGTTGGCAGATCCTGCTGCCATTCTTCCTCCAGGAGACCAAAAACCCCTAAAGAGATTCTTCTCAAAGTTGTGGACGTTCCACTGAAATATTTTCACAGGCAAATGGATGCACGTCTCAAACATGGACTGTGTTATCCATGGCATTAGAAAGTAGGTAAGGCCCATAGAACTTATACCCAGACTGGTCACAGAGTCTGCATGCCCACGCATAATATACATGAACTTGTTCTGACGGAGGTCCCACACTTTGATATCATTATCGATGCCTCCAGAGATGATCTGATCAATGGTGTCATTGAATGTTACTGAGAGAACCTGGTACGTGTTCTGGAAGGTCTGAACAACAGCCTTTTTCCGGATATCCCACAGCTTCACTGTTCCATCATTGCTGCCTGTGCAGACTAGCTGGAGTCCCCTCCTTGCTCGGTAACAGGATTTTACAAATGAAGTTAGGCCTTTTAATCTTTTCACTATCTCGCCTGTCTCACTGTCCCAAACAGCTACTGTCCTGTCTGTGGAGGCTGAGAAAAGCATGCTGCCATCAGTGCTATAATGTAGCTCCATGACTGCGCCACTGTGCCCTTTTAGAGTAGCATAGTTTTTACAATCTTCATATACATTTCACAGCAATATCAGTCTGTCAAGGCCTGCAGATGCCAGGGTGGCTCCATTGGGGTGAAATTTGCAGTAATACACTTCGCCTTCATGGCCATGAAGCAGCACGATTGCTGCCTGCAGGCTGGAGATTCGAGGAGGGCCCACAGGCAACATTGCTCCTGGTGGCGCCCCAGGAGGCAGCAAGTCGGGCGGTGCCATCTTGGGTATCACAAGCACCATCTCCTGCCCTTCCGCTTGTTAGGTTCCAGCATAGCGGCAATAGACAGCCTGGAAGATTGAAAGAAAGGTGTAGCACAAGAAATGATCAAACCCCTGACTTAAAAAATGCCCATCCCAGTTGAATCTCTGGTGAGGAAAGTAAAATCTTCAGGGCACTCTTCAATGGCAAAACATGCATTATTTCTATTTTTTTCCATCGTCTGCTTTTGTATTAGGAAGGAGGAGAGACATTGTAAGGGACGTTTAACTCACTCATCAGATAGTATCAGGAAAGAGAAGAGCTGCTGTAGGGGATGTTTAACTTACTTATCAGATACAGTGTCTGATCGACCAAACTAATGTTTGATGCAAACCTCTGCTTTGTAATCCTTTGATGATACAGTTTCACTGCCTGATTCTTCTAAATTATAACGTATTAAAGGTATGTTTCGACTAGATGCATTTACACCTCTATTTACTGAGTATTCTGATAATTTCCCTTTTAATAGTTTAGTAGTGTTCTACTGATATTGAGAAAATTATATAGTTAATAAAAATTTACAAAATTTACATGTAGGCTTTAATGAAAAGTAAAATGCATTTAAATACAAAAATTGTAGTAGTAAATCATATTCACTTGTACTGGGCCTCAAATGGGTGAACCAATATTGCACGAAAAGCTGACCTGACTAGAAATGCTTAGACGTGCATAACATGTTTTTTTTCATGACCTTTCCATGAACCCGTTTTTATAATAAATAGTAGCATACATGTTTTCATTTAACTTTGCAAAATGTTTCTACTTACACAAAGATCACCGTTAACTCATGATTAGAACTTGTAATTTAGTGAAAGAATAAAGTTCACCCATAAAGAGACAGCATTTCTAAAGAAAACGAATGGTTGCTGTGCTAAATGTTATCTTATTGTTATATTGATGTTTCAACTTCTACAATGATCAAGCATTGTTAGCAAATGAATAAACGTGATATATTGGAAGGTTAGATATGTAGTTCACATGTGGGAAAAGTAGACCTGAATGGGAGAATGACCCATAATGAAACTTAAAAAATGATACAACTTAGTTGCGCACTCATCACTGCTGTCTGTGGTCTATGGTCTTCCTGTGAGAAAAAGGAGTGATAAGAGCATTGAAAGCTGACTGGAGACAGAAGAAGCAACATGTTTCAAAAGCTTCAGAATGTGTAGAGTATAATACAGTGTGTGTGTTCCTAGAGTAGGTTACCATTTTTGACCTTATTCCATTTAGACCGCTTGCAGGCATCTTATGTCATATTTCACACTGCTTTGAGACTCTTCTTCTTGAACCTCTCTTTAGGAGAAGTTCTGCTTTGTATGATTTTTGATTTGTAGAATTGATTTTAGTGCCAAAGCTTTATGCCCTCCCTCTCTCGAACAAGGTCAGTTTATGGGTTCTGACTGACACCATTTTCTCCCCATTCTTATAATAGTTATTTTCCCCCTTTATGAAACGTGCTTAATGCATTTTTATTGTGATTCACTGCTTATTGATGGATTTCGAATGATACTCTAATAACTAAGATTGATTAATTTAACTTGTGATCTAATAAGGATTAATTACTAAAAGACATGAAAAATAAAACTCTTTAATACTAACTCATTATTGACTGGAAATAAATTTGAAATTGTATTTATAATTTTTGAGATGTACAGCTCTTGATCTTTTCTAAAACAATGGCAAAGATAGATTGCCTCAGCAATAGGAGTGGGAATTAGCCAGGATGATAGTAAAAAGAGAAATTTTAATTGAGAACTTCTCGCTCGAGCAATAGCATGCTGCATAAAATAAAGATATTTGAAAACATATTAGATTTATTAAAGGCTGGAAAACCCAACATACATACCTGCAACTATCTTGACTTGAATAACCGTGTTAAGTTGAACTTTTTCCAATAAGCAGTTTATGTACTACAGCATTATGTTTGCATTTGCATCCCTTCTATCAGAAGACAGGTTAAAACGAATGAATGCTGGAACAACGCATGCTATTACAACGCATGCTTTTATAATGCAGCCATTACAACGCAGGTACAGTTACCACACATTACCTTTACCACGCAGGATTTTACAATAATTATACCTTTAACACGCATGCCTTTACAACAAATTTTGTTGTAAAAGCATGAATGGTAAAAGGTTTTACAAGTAAATGTAAGTATTTTGCCAGTAAGTATAAACCCTTTTTATGTATACATAAAGGGTTTATATTTTCCTGTAAAATACATTTCCATGGTAAAAGCATGCATGGTAAAGGCATACGGTTGGTAAAATATTTACAGATAGGTACAAACCCTATTTTTGTATACACAAATATATATATTTATTAACACTGCAGCCACTGTTCCTCTATGCAGGACCCTGCGAGGTTAGTGAGCGTACAAGGAGGACCCGTAAATATGTAGTTTCACGGTCCTAAAATAATAATAATTCCAGCATTTGTAAAGTGCACAGCTACCTCTGGAGAGGTGTCCCGGCGCTGGGGATCGTCAGGAAGATTAAGCGAGCTATTGCCCAGAGTCGCATGGTGCTAGGCTAACCTGCCGCTGCGGATAGAACTGTGACCCCCATGGTCCGCAGTCAGGCATCCTGGCCGCTG
The DNA here is from genome assembly GCF_964204655.1 of Triturus cristatus. Classification (NCBI taxonomy): domain Eukaryota; kingdom Metazoa; phylum Chordata; class Amphibia; order Caudata; family Salamandridae; genus Triturus; species Triturus cristatus. The sequence continues at coordinate 1,093,014,948 of NC_140580.1, forward strand.
TGCCACCCCTCTTCCACTAATCCTTCATGGGTTCTGGAGTAGCGTGCTACTAGCTGAAAATGCACTTCAAAACCCCATGAGAGGTAACAAGCGCTATAATATATATATATACATACATATATATGCACACACACACACACACACATAAAACTTTGTCCCTCTGCTACCCTTCTCAATCCAAATAACTGACTAACATATCCACCACTCAAATTACTTTAATATTTCACTTTACTAATTAAACAGTAATCCTTTAATGGGTTCCGGAGTAGCATGCTACTCGCCAAAAAAGCGCTTCAACACCCCCATCAGGGTAGTAAGTGCTATATAAATGCAATGATAATACAATACATACAGCGACAGAGATATGGACCATGAGCAATAAGTGTAAAGATGCATACCGTGAGCAGCTTACATATAGCGAAGGAGATTTGGACCACGAGCAACAAGTCATGCGACAAAGATACATACCATGAGCAGCTTACATACTGCAACGGAGATATGGACCACGAGCAACAAGTCATGCGACAAAGATACATACCATGAGCAGCTTACATACTGCAACGGAGATATGGACCACGAGCAACATGCGTGCAGTGACTAACATACCTACTGTGAGCAGCTTACATACAGCAATGGAGATATGGACCATGAGCAACAAGTAAAGAGACTAAGATACATAGTGGAAGCAGTTTACATATGGCGACCGAGATATGGACCACAAGAAACAAGTAAAGTGACTAAGATACATACTGTGAGCAGCTTACAAACAGCAACGGAGATATTGACCACGAGCAACATGCGTGCAGTGACTAAGATACGTACTGTGAGCAGCTTACATACAGAAATGGAGATATGGACCATGAGCAACAAGTGTAGCTAGCGACTAAGATACATACTGTGAGCAGCTTACATATGGCAACCGAGCTATGGACCACAAGAAACAAGTAAAGCGACTAAGGTACATACTGTGAGCAGCTTACATACAGCAACGGAGATAAGGACCACGAGCAACGTGCGTGCAGTGACTACGATACGTACTGTGAGCAGCTTACATACTGCAACGGAGATATGGACCATGAGCAACATGCGTGCAGTGACTAAGAAGCAGTGTGAGCAGCTTACATACAGCAATGGAGATAAGGACATCGAGCGACAAGTGTACTGATGGCGATGAACAGCAGAAGATTAGTGGTGGAGACATGGAACATCACTGGTGCATGATGAGCAGTTATAGGTTCTTGTACAAAGACCACGGCTGCCCTCAGATTACCCGCGCCTTGGTGCTGTTACCTTAGCATGTTTTCTGCTCCCTCATGCCTCTCGGGGTCCAGTATTCCCAGGAACAGGCGCACTCCAGTACAAATCCATTGCAGTTGGGCTCAAGCATAAACACATTTGTTTTCCTTCTGGAGTATGGTTCTCACCTGTCCCTAAAAAGGGAAGAAGTCTGTCAAGAGAACAAAAGCTTGTGTGCGACCGTAAACAGTCACGGGAAATGTTGGGCAAAAGGATGGCAACTTTCTAAAGTTGTTACTCACACAAAGGGTCGAATGGAACCTTGTAACACCTAAAAGACAGTAGCAGTGTTACCTATCCTCTATTTCTTCCAGATCAATATAACTCACACTCAATAAAGGATAGTATGTTAACTGGGGGTGTGTATATATATATACTTAATGCTTAATTCCCAACATGGCAAAACCGGCATCTAATCTTATATGTGTTGTTTTGTAATGAGCTATTTATACATACAGGAAACACTGTTTGATATACACTACAGATGACGAAGAGACTACCAGTGTTTCCTGTATGTATAAATAGCTCATTACAAAACAACACAAGATTAGATGCCGGTGTTGCCATGTTGCGAATTAAGTATTTTACCATATATATCGAGCTCTTCTGGGTAGCATGACTGATATGACACCTATATTTCGAAAGTCAGAATAGGGGTCATGAATAAAACAACAACACACTGTGCTTGACCTTGAATTTACTGGGCCTTGTTTCATAAGTTGCTTTACTGTCTCATCTTCAACATATTTTTTACTTTGTTGTTATGTCCCTTAATAGAGGGTCCTGCTGTGCATACGACTCTGGAGTTGGTAGAGTAACTATACACAGAATATTGAGGTAAGATCACTACACTGAGGTTGAAGTGCATGTGTGTTTATAAATATGGTGGAGGTACACTATTTTGACATAAATATATCATCTGTTTTTTCTTCCCTTTTCCCATTGTAGGATCACCAGATCTTCTGATTAAGACAAATTGATTTTGGTTGTTTTTTTTATTTTGTACAAAAATATTAATAATTTTTGATATTGCTCACTAGCTAAGCAGAGTGACTTGGTATTAAGGTCCTGATGAATGCCCCGAACTAAGTGTTGTCAGCTTGGGAAGAAACAGGTTGACCATCACACAGGGGGTAGACATCCATAACCCTGTATCCTGTTAATTTTTTAATCCTATCCAGTGGGACGTTTGAATAAAAATTTATTTGTACCCTCTGAGATAGTTTTAATTCACACATTTTTTATTTACCTTTTTTGCACTCTTCCCCTTACCCGCACCATTGAGTATAGAAACAATCACATGCTAGGTTAAAACACTCCTGCTCCTTCCCGAAAGTGAAGTTGAAGCGCGCACTGGGTACCTTGCGGTCCCAGTGTGCTTGGAGGAACCCAATGATGAAGCAGGTCACCCTTGGGTGAGTGAGGGTATTCGTCCATTAATAGGAAATGACCCCCTATATTCATCTCTAGTTAGCGTACTATCCTTAATTTAGTGTGAGTTATATTGATCTGGAAGAAATAGAGGATAGGTAACACAGCTACTGTCTTAGGTGTTACAAAGTTCCATTCGACCCTTTGTGTAACAGTTTAGTACAACCCTTGGGTTTGTGGGTCTAGGCATATTTCTTTCCTCCTTGTTTTTTAGGCTGTTTATGAAGTCAGGGACGTCAGACGTTAAGTTGAACAGACGTAGGCATCATGACTGAGAATACAGGCCTTTCATTTGATGATGACATGGTACAGGCCATTTTGCAGACACCCAGTATCTTGGACACACAGATTTCACAGTCTTTAGCCCTCAATGAAGAGTGGACTAAACTTACCAACTTAAAGAAACAGCATATACGGACAGCCTTAGACGCTGCAATATTGACAAGAGTATTTACAAGCGAATATAGCCCCACAGGGCCCAGTCGTCTCAAATGCTCCGAGACTGTTTCTTGATAATAAGGTGTTTAAAATGAACTGGTTCAAAATAGCATGGAAATGCTCAAGAGATTGGCTTATTTTATTGATTAACACTGCTAAAGAAACAGCTGACCTTCTCAATATTGAGATTCAGACCCTAGAAAACCAATTGAAAAGTTCAATACAGGTGACTATTTATAAAAAGAGACTCGAAGAGATCACAAAGACACTTAATGAAACCAAGGAAGAGCTCATTAAGTACAAAGTGAGTAACCTTAAAAAAGACGGATTGATTTACTCAAGAGAAAATATACCCCTATGTTACGGATGAATATACCACCCGGCAAACCAAATCTGAGAGGAGCCAGAGGCTGGCGCCGCAATACCGATGAATGGACATCAAACTCAGATGACTGGAGTCAGTCTGAAGATACAGGATCAAGTGACTTAGATTCATCTTATAGTGCAAGATCTATGAGGGGTAGAGGCATTTTTTTTTTTTTAACATGCCTCTACAGATGCCATGGTGGCCACCACATTTGTGGCCCTATCAACCCCCACCTCTCCAACCACAACCATTTGGCATTCTGGGTTACCCATCGCCTTTTTTTTGCCAAGGACAGGGGACGCAGAGAACGTCGAAAACAAACAGAGGACGGGCACAAGAAGCAAGTCAAGAATCACAGAGAACATATGTCCAGTGGGACCCATCGTTGGAACAAAGGATCACGAGGAGTATGACTGGCGCCTCTAGCAGCGGGACAATGACTTAGTTAATTGGAGAAAGGAGTGGGTTTTGTGCCGACCCACATGGGCAATGATTTTATAAAACACCAAGAATTGTTTTCTTTTTTTCGGAAGATACGTCTATCCTTCTTCAATAACCAAAATGAGGCTCTACAAACACTCTCCACTAATACAGGTCTGAGAAGCAAGTCCACTTTCCTACCATCTCTCCAACAGGTACCTGCAGAAGTGGCTACTTTTGAAAAAGCTGTTCTTAAAGTTTTGCTCTTGAGAAGGCATCAGCAAAACAACAGTTTTTCAATGTAACCAAAGAAGAGGAACATTGTGCACGTACCCTTGGGTCTGACCCTCTTCAAGTAGTCAAACCAGCAGACAAGGGTGGGGATACGATTGTCATGGACACAGTTATGTACCGAAATGAATGTCTACGACAATTACAGAACACCAAGTACTAAAAGCCCATTACTCGTGATCCCACCATGAGACTACAAGAGACCATATATGCGATGGTTAAGACAGCGGTCGAATCGGAATGGATTACCAAGAGTGAGGCCGATTTTTTGACACCCAAACAGCCCAAGACCCCAGCGTTCTACATCGTGCCAAAGATACATAAGGCCCAGAGACCTCCACCAGGTAGGCCCATTGTATCTGGCATTGGGTCTATTTTAGAACCTCTGTCCCAGTTTGTTGACTGGTTCCCGAGGCCCCTTGTGTCACAGATGCCATCGTACCTCCAAGACACAAAAAACGTTATATCCTGTTTGAAGGATATACAGTTTGATCCCAATAAACATCTTTTGGTCTCCTATGATGTAGAGGCATTGTACACGAATATTCCCCAAGGTGATACTCTTAAGACCATTGAACACCTACTGTCTCTACATCCTTGGGATGATCAGACACCTACATCATTTGTAATGGAGTGTGCCAACCTTGCGATGAGAGAAAATGTCTTTGCCTTTGAAGATCAGCTATACTGGCAAGTGACAGGCACTTCAATGGGCAGCACCTGTGCTCCCAGTATGGCCAATGTCTACATGCATTGGTTCGAGGAAACCTATATTTATCCAATGGCAAATCCCTTCCACAGTAACAATAGCAAAAATACATAGGCAGTAGTGTTCCCTAGCAAGGAAAATATCCGCACATTCACTGAGCACAATATAATCTGTCACCATTCAGCGTGAAAAGTCCCCCCAAAAAATTGCTTTGTTACAACAACCGGGTGCTAGATAAGCCCCAAACACCCACTACCTAAAGGTGTTGTCAGCACAAACAAATGTGCAACCAACTATACACAAAAACTGAAGCTTTCAGCACACCATTGAATCAAATATTTGTCCATAAACAGTAATGGTGAAGTATGTGAGACCCTTAGGTATGCATCACTATACTGAGAACGAGAAAGATACAACAATATTAATCAGCAAACAGGGATCCAGAAAGATTATTCATGCTGTCCAGGATTCTTTATTCATATTATAACAACATTTTAAATTGCCAGCACACGATTAGCCGACACGTGTTTCATCTTTGCTTAGACTTTTTCCAAGGCTGGAATAACAAACATAATACAATAAATATGCTGTATACAATAAAATGGAGTCATACAAACAATATGAAAAAGTATACAAAACGATGTTATGATGCAAATACAATAACAAACCTGCAATAGTACTACATGAGAAGATAAACACACGACAAAAGAGAACATTAAAGTGTTACCATCATTTAAAAAAAACAAGGTAAAACGTAAATATATATGTGAAGACAAGAACCCAAAGCACCAAAAATATAAAGTCAAAAAAAGAAAATCTGTGACACCCGGTGAAGGTAAAAGCAAGATTACGGATTAGTATCAATAAAAACTACCCAGATCAATTATGAGCATCCCCATAACGAGTGCATGAATCCGACATACAAAAAAGGTAAACCCACCATAAACGTAGGATGCGATAAACTGAAATTAAAGAGGCAAAGTCAGTTCTTGCGCTAAATTAAGTAGACAAGAACCCAAATCTGGATATCATATAAACGGCTCAGCTCTGAGAAATGAAACACAAACAACAATTGTAACGGCTCAGATCCACTATTACATAACCCCCAATCTAAGACGCTGTTCATTTATTATTGCACAAAAACAGGCTATGTTAGAACACTCACCAAAGTACCCCAAAAAAACCAAAAATGATCCTGACATCCGGCACCATCACAGAAAATCCACTGTGTTCCAGAGCTGAATATAGGCAATAATTTGGCCTGAAAATATAACAATACAAATGCATAGCCAATGAGAAAACTAGCTTTATCTCCATATCCAAAATGGAGACCAGCTATAGTAATCCTGACATACTCACCAATGACAAAGGTCACTGTAGTGCCTCTATAGATATCCAACACAATCTGTTGCTGTAAAAACACACTGTACTGCACATCAGAGTATCCAAATGGCACGATAATTACACTTGTTTCCGGACCCTCATTCAGGCACCTCCAAACTACGAGCTGCACCTAAAACCAGAAGCCACAACATGTAAAAACGTACTAGTATCGGCATCCTGCTAGAGTATTCGCCACCCAATTTGGAAATAACTCCCCACAAAACACCTAAATCGTCCCCATATGTCCTCATGTCAACCGCTACATTGAAGTGCAGTGAAAAGATTCGCAACAGTAATCCTGGCGGATTGGAAAGGGTAACTTTTTCTCCCCACAAACCCAATGGCACAACCCTGATAAGTTGCAACCTAGAGCCGCAATTGATATTAAGCTGTAATCATAATGTTACCAAATACCATTTAAACGGAGCTTACCCCCAAATCTCCCCCAGCGCAACACTCACCTCCAAAGCTAGACTGTAACGGCCGGTATGTACATCTCCGCAATCACGAAGAAAATGAATGGCACGGCAAACCGCTATTTAAGCGTAAGCCACTCCCAAGAGAGGAAAATCACATGACCCGTGCGCACGTGATCCGCAAAATCGTATCCGGCTAATCTTCACATCCAGTTTGATGTAAAGGACGCCGTCATCTTACCATAACCACAGAGCCATTGTGTGCCACAATAAATGAACTGTGACCCACCATTGCCACATCTTCCCCCGGTATATAGGAAGGATATAAAGCACCAATGCTAAATTTCAATTACAGATGGCTGTGGTGACCTAATATGGACTTGCGCTTATAAATCTAATCCTTTATATTGGCCTCTAACTACTAGCTTCACATTATTTGTGATAATAGTAATAGTAAGATGGTGCTGTGGAAGCGCTACATTGATATTTTGGTTTTGTGGCAAGGTGATCCTACATCACTACAAGAATTTTCATCCTGGTTGAACTCTTTCAATGTACACCTTAAATTCACAGGAGAATCTAGTAGAGAAGCTTTACCATTCCTCGATCTCCTGCTCTATCCAAAAGATGCACATATTTACACGGAACTATATCAAAAGCCGATGGCTAGGAATGCATTATTAAACTACAGGAGTTTTCATCCACGAGCATTACGTGACAATCTCCCTGTAGGACAATTCATACGCCTTAGGAGAAATTGCAATGAATTGGTCAAATATCGGGAACATGCTGACAAACTCTGTCATAATCTCATTACACGACAATATCCGTCACATGTGGTGCATCGAGCAAATAAGAGGGCTCGCAACAACAACCGTGATGTCCTCCTAGAGACATACCCTAAAACTCCCTCTGATCGTTTGGTATGCGTTAGCACCTTTAACCATTTGAGCAATACCATCAACAAAGTGGTTCTCTCGAACTGGCACATTTTAAATAAAGATAATGAACAACAATATCACAAATGGTGTAATTTAAGAAAGGCGGTTTAAACAGAGCATGTCAAAGACCAATGCAAACCGGAACAAGCATTTACAATGCAACGGTCTCGGCATTGTTAAAGTTAGAGCTATTGGCATTGCTCATGACAATGCAGTTTCTTTAAATGTTTTACAAACAAAATCATAAAAAAAATAATGTCATGAGCAATGCCAATAGCTCTAACTGTACCAATGCCGAGACCATTGCATTGTAAATGCTTGTTTATCTGTGCTTTTATGGCCATACAGGCCGAAATAAAGATATTTTGATGATGAAATGCCTGCCCCCTCTACAGTTCATACAGAGCCCTGCAGGCGAAAGGAGCCTTTCCTGAGGAGAATGAAAGGAGCCAATCGTGCTTTACTCCTTTGCTCGACGTGCCCTAAATTTCTCCTGCAGCTTCCCCAAGGAGTAATAGTGAATTGCTGTTAAGGACAACCAGAACAAACCCCCCCTTTTGTCCCAAATTGGTCGTCTAAAAAGCAGGAGAGCTCAGGTCACGGCAGCCATCTTGTGTCACGCGCGCTGCCGACTCCCCCACCGAGCTATCCTTCCTGGGATATAAAACTAGTGCCTACGTTTCCAAACAGCACTATGCAAATTTGCCTCTGACCTGCACTGGATTTATCATCACCCTGGCAGCACCGCACTGGACTCAGGGCTCTGTCACACACTGTGTGGATGAATGGAAGAATGACACGGATATGCCAAAGGAGGGTCTGAGGAAAGCCGGGCGCTCTGGTGTTCCTGTGAGTCCGAATAGCGAGTCTTAGCACGAACACACCCCAACACCCGACTAAGCATCTTTAAAGGTGAAGGGTTAATTTGTGTCCCGACCCACTGCACAGCTGTAACATTCCCTGGTGGTAGGAGGACTAAATGACGCTAGCCAAGCGGGCACATGGGTGGCTGCTGCTAGACTCCTCTTAAGCCAAACAAGAATAGCCCTACTTCGAGGTGCTATATTATGTGACCATCAAGAGGGCATTTATGGTAATGAGATCTGGACAGCTCTCTCCTTGGACTACATTCCAAGGTGTCAGAAGGAGGGTCATTCACAGGATACGAGGTGTCCTTTATGTCACCTCTCAGAGCACCCCTTCTTGCCTCTGCCCAAGCTCACCGAGGCATCTGAGGGCCCCTAGGAATAAGAACCTGCCAGTCAGCGGCCACCACTCGAACATGACTGTAGTGTCCTGCGAGACGGTGCTTTAATGATCGCTAGACTTGGTCGGACGCGCCGAATCCTTTTACCAGGTTTATGCCTTTGTAACTGCATAATGTATCTAGATCGATACTGTTATGTGTCCCGGGACAGATATAATAGGATCAGGGCCAGGAAGAGAATTGGTCGCACCTTGCACTTGCTATGCACTTTGTAGTGTGATGTATATGTGGCTATGTACCAGGTCTCAAAATCCGCTGCTATTCGAGGAGTGGGGGAATTTCTGTGAGTTCCGTCAAAACGTAAGTGTTGCGCCTATGCCACGATGCACTGCCCTGAACCTGGTGAGGCTAAAGCGCTGTGTTTCCAATTTGCTGCTGTGGTCACTCTGACTCTATATCTGTTTTAAGTCTGCGCTTGTACCAGGTGTTTATACATTTAGCACTATGCACTTTATAGTATGATATCTATATGGCTGCGTTCCAGGTATAAATCTGCTGCTATTCCGACAGTGGTGCCATATTAAGGAAAATAGGGTACCCCTTTGAAAGGTCATGCTGCGTCCTACCCTGTGTCACAAATGGCAAGAAACAAGCACACCACCGCCTTTCTCCGAGGCGAAGCAGAAATGCCTCGGAAAAAGGCAGCGGCGTTTCCGGATTCGGGGGCGTGTTTTTCTGTTCTCTCCTCTTGCCATTGGCTGGAGGAGATAATTAGAAAAGTAACGAAAAAACACGCCCCCGAATCCGAAAAGGACGGGGCCTGTTCGGAGTGACAAAGCCTCTTCTCCAATGGCTGGCCAGCATTCAAGAGGCCAGCCAATGGAGAAGAGGGGCGGGTTCAAGCCCCTCTTCTCCAAAACATTAAATCTCCGACTTCCGGTTCTGCCTTCGGCAGACCGGACGGTCCTCGACCTAAAAAAGGAGAACTCTTAGTCATTGAATTTAAATAAGTGCACAAGGCATCATATATTTACATGTAGTCAGGGACAGTTGTATCAGCACTGTGAGCAAGGTAATGCAGAAAAACAACCAGACATTGAACTTGGTGCTATAAAGTGCAAGTGGCAAAACAAATGGCGACGCAAGTGGCAATGTGTGTGACAGCGAACACGGCGCAAAGTGCAACTCTATATGTACAGTGAAGAATAGTTCAAAAATTGCTTTCAATAGATTATACAGTTATTTGGTTGAACCAAAGGAGCAATGCGCTAAGGTGTGGCGTTGAATAGTCGACGGCGAAACGGATTACCTTGCTCACAGTGCTGATACAACTGTCCCTGACTACATGTAAATATATGATGCCTTGTGCACTTATTTAAATTCAATGACTAAGAGTTTTCCTTTTTCCGGTTTGCAATGGTCTTTGACATGCTCGGTTTAAACCGCCTTTCTTAAATTACATCATTTGTGATATTGTTGTTCATTATCTCATTCTACCCATATCACATCGTGGTCTATGGGTCATACTCCTGTTGTTCGTAACAACATCTTAAATAAAGGCACAAAAACTTGAGACCCCTTTTTGCCTTTAAACGGAGCTCTAATCTTGGCAACATCTTGGTTCATACAAGACTGCGTCAGACACCTTCTGCAGATCTGCCATGTGCCATCTGGACAGGTCGTCCAATACAGGGGCATTTTCCATGTGGAAACTGCGTTTTGTCACTTGACCTCACGTACCACGCAAATTGATTTGGGCCTAAAAACATCCTGGACCCTTACTAATCATACTAATTGTAACTCTGAGGCAGTGGTATATGTTATCAGGTGCCCCTGCAATTTGAAATATGTGGGCATGACTACCAGAAAGGTAAAAACACGAATAATAGAACATAGGAGCTCAATCAAATGTAAAAAATCCAATACGAAACTTACTCGTCACTAGCTGGACCGAGGTGTCACAGAAGAAGACATCAGTTGGCTTGTGTTAGATAAACCAAAATACCACAAAAACATGGGCCCTTTGGATGCTATTCTTTTCCATTGAGAACAACGCTGGGTGTTCATTTATGCCACTAATGTTACTGGCCAGTCTGATGACATACCTTGGTGCAGCATTTAAAATATCTCAAAACATCACATAGGGCTAGTAACATTAATAACCATAGACTTGAAATAGCCATTATAATACACCGGCATTTATCGTTATGTGTGAAACAACTTTGAAAAATTGAGAAACAGTCTGTTGATAACTTTACATTTAAATTTGGGTCCATCCCGCTTGTGGCTAATAAAGGACTAGTAAGACTTGGACATCTGACCATGCACTACACTGCTCTAGGGATCAAGAGCATGTGTATTAATATAGTTTCATTGTATTTTTGACACCTGATACATTACGACAGATATGCGTCCTCTTATGTACTATTTGAGTGACGTAGGTCTTTTAAAAATGTCACATATCACCTTTTTATAAATACTGTCGGGTTACAAGGTCTTTTTTTGCTTTAAGAGATATAGAGAGCATTAAAACTCATTTGGTGTTTACAATCAGGAGCGATCACCATGACTACCAAAAGACACTTTTTTTTCATTGGGTATAGCGTCACAGCACGCTCCATGACGACATCACGTAGCCTAACAACGCTCCATCGCCCTGACGAATGATTACATTGTTACACAGGCGCGATCGCGCTAAATAAATAGCCGCTACAGTTACCAGACAACTACTGCCCCCAGATCCAGACAGAGCCATACGACAGGAACAGAGAGGTGAGATTCAACTGGGCAAATTGCTATTTCGATATATAGTAGCGCTTTTTGCATTCAGTACCCTGTCGTCCCCAAGCTCTTGTCTCTTTAAGTCGATCAACTACTAAGATCGGATGGCAGGCACTCTACTATCCCGTAACATCGACTGGCCTAAATTAGTGAGGACTTTGTTTTACACCATTTTGAAATGCCAGCTCAAAGACCGTTCCTGCTTCTACTCGAAACTGGTACCCATAGAAAACTAATTTTCCAGTGACGCTAATGAGTCTTTACTTTTCTGTTTCATATACACTACAGATGACGAAGAGACTAACAGTGTTTCCTGTATGTATAAATAGCTCATTACAAAACAACACATAAGATTAGATGCCGGTTTTGCCATGTTGCGAATTGAATATTTTACCATATATATCAAGCTCTTCTAGGGATCTTGACTGATAGGACACCTATATTTCGAAAGTCAGAAAAGGGGTCGTGAATAAAACAATAATACTCTGTGCTTGACCTTGAATTTATTGGGCCTTGTTTCATAAGTTGCTATACGGTCATCGTTAACATTTTTTACTTTGTTGTTAAGTCCCTTAATAGAGGGTCCTGCTGTGCATACGACTCTGGAGTTGGTAGAGTCTAACTATACACAGAATATTTAGATAAGATCACTACACTGAGGTTGAAGTGCATGTGTGTTTATAAATAATGGTGGATGTACACTATTTTGACACAAATATATCATCAGTTGTTTCTTCCCTTTTCCCATTGTAGGATCACCAGATCTTCTGATTAAGACAAATTGATTTTGGTCTTTCAATTTCGTACAAAAATATTTATAATTTTTGATATTGCTCACTAGCTAAGCAGAGTGACTTGGTACTAAGGTCCTGATGAATGCCCCGAACGAAGTATTGTCAGCTTGGGCAGAAACATGTTGACCATCACACAGGCTAGACATCCATAACCCTGTATCTTGTTACTTTTTAGGTCTCGGCAGGCGTTGGAGCGCGCATGCGCTCCTCGCCTCGAGACTTCTATTAATCAGCTTAGTTTGGGAGAAGGGGACTCAGGGCGCGCCCCTCATTTTCATTGGGTAGCGTCCATGTTTATGTTAAACGCTGGCTTCCCATTGAAAAGGAGGATTTTAAGTTGCTTCCTTATGGCTTTTTTGGACGGCCCACTTGGAGGGGCTCTCCTGCTTTCCTTGTGGCTTAAAAGGTTTCTTATCTTTATGGGGCCATGTGTTTCAAACACATGGACCCATAAAGACAAGAGATCCTCTTTTGCTTTTGGGACCGCAACGCCCTTTTTTTTTCACTGCTACAATGAATCTCCATCAACGCACCCTATCACAGACCTCCCAGACTGTGCCATGCCAGGCCTAAATTATCCAGGTGACTTTGCATTTGGATACTCGTAACTTACATCTGGAATAACATGGAACATGTAAGCCCTGGTTCGATTACACTTTTGCTGAAGGAGGAGATAGTCTTTACTTTTATACAGTTCATTGAATAGGATTTGGCTTTGGTCAGAATAAAATGTGTGGTGCTGTAGTTTCAGCGAAGCACTGAAGGGTTTCCTGTAAAGATGCCTGCTGGAATTCTGTGGGCAAAGCACTGATTACCGATGGATGTTCTGAGTGAGAGAGATGTTGGAGCGTTCTAGTCGTGGAGATGCGGTGAGAGCTCTGCCAGAGTGCTGAAAGATGTGATGTGGAGAGGAGCGTCTCGTCTGGAGCCCAGGCTGCAGTAGCCATTGAAAAGAAGTTTTGTGTAAGAATCTTTAACAGTCCTCTGAACAGATGACAGTCCGTATTTCAGGGGGCGACCATGGCTTTTGCTTTACCTATGCCGGAGTGTTGCCTCTGCAGTGGGGGTGGGTGGTGTTGGCTATGGATATGGTTCACTATATCATTAAACAAATGTGTGCTTCTCAGAAATGGAGAGATTGTAGACTGAGAAGCTTACGGGTTCAAGTGTCTGTACTTGTGGGTTGGCCTTTGGGTGTGATTGGGCCCTCGCTGCTTACAAGAGGTCTGTCCCCCACTGTAGGATCTTTTCAGCAGACACTTGCAGATCTTCACGAAGTTTCTCATTTCTCACTTTCTGGCAACAGGTGTATAAAACCGAGAAGTCTGATAATGTATCTGGTCCTTGACGAACTGGTTGTGCGCCTGGGCAGCCACAGGGCTTGTTTTCAGGAAATGTTGGAGGGCAAGCTTTGTTTGTTTCTTGCAGTCATGGGTGGAAGCGCTGTACCGGCCAATCTGTGCAGGGTTAACGAGGTTGGGGGTGACTACAATGTGTTTCGCTGCTCTCCTCAGAACCCATTCATTGGCTTCTCTGCTGCGCTACATGGCCTCTCAGTCAATGTGCTTCTCTGCTTTCCACAGACCTTATCACTTGGCCTCTCTGCTTCTTTACATGGCCTCTCTAACAATCTACTTCTCTGCTCTCCTCCGACCCTCTCACTGGGCCTCTCTACTCTTTCACTGACCCTCTCTCTGTCACTTGGCCTCGGCGCTCTCTCAATTAGTCTCTCCACTCTCTAGAACCATCCAGCGTAGCAATGGGTCTCTCTCCCCTCAAAAGGCTCTGTTTACTCCCACTAGCCCTCTCTTCCCTATCACTGACCCTCTATTCTCTATCACTGGCCTCTTTTCTCTGTTTTCACCGCCTTTGCTCTGTCACCGGGCCTCTTTTCTCTATCATTTGACCTCGCTGCTCTTTTTCAAGTCCTCCCTGACTCCATGAATGTTCATCTCTCTCTGGTCTGTCCCTGGCCATGAGCCTTCCAAAGTCTCTCAGGCCCTCGCTTGTCTCTCTAAGTCCCCCAGACTGTCTCTTCTCTGATACTGGACCCTCGGCTCTCTCTCCATGGACCTCTTGGTTGTCTCTGAATTCACATCCTCTGTCCCTCTCATGTCTGCCTGAGTCTCAGGCAATCTTTTCCTTTCTCTTTCTCCCTCTTTTCTCACTATTTCAAGCTCCTCATACCCATTCTGCACTTTCCCTCCATGTGATCCACTCCTTTCTCTTTCTACTTCTATTCCTTCTTCCCTACACCCCTCTTCGCCACTTCTTTACCTCTTTTCTTCCCCTGTCTTTTTCCCCTCTTCTCCTGTCCATCCCTTCCTCTCTACTCAGATAAGTTTGTTAGCCTCCCTCCTGTCTACCAATCTCTTGCTTCCTCATTCTCTCTTCTGCTCTCCCTCTTCTTCTGTATCCACCTACACTACACTCACTCTCCACTACACTCACTCTACCTCTTTCTGCCTCTCTCCACTACTCTCTACCACTCCCTACGTGCACACACATGTATATATTTACATACATAAACATATATATATATCCAAAAAAACAAGTTGCCCTGCTGTGAGAACTCGCCATTAGAGGGACATAAATGATTCACACCATGCTGGCTCCGTCCAAAGTTCATTAAATAACAAAATCTTCCTAACGCGTTTCAAGGCCTCCTGGTCTCTTCGTCAGAGGATTCAGTGCAGAAAACAATTAAAGCTGCTGCTACGATACTTAAGCGCATGCGCAAATTCTTTCACAGGTGTGTGTCTTTAATGGCATGCTGGTACCTGTAGTTTAATTGTGATAAACAGCGCAAGTATTACCCTGGTGGGCACTGTTGTTCTGCCACTGCAGTATTGTCAATTAAAATCCCCAGTGGGCCTCTGGGCAGAGAAGCAGGCAAATAAATAGAAAAGTCCCACTGCGCCAAAATACGACGTGAAAATCACTTTCCTACGTTGCTGACCCCGTGGAAACTTACACGGTGGCAAGTTCCCTGCGGCCAGGCTGCCGCATTCACATCCAAAAAAACAAGTTGCCCTGCTGTGAGAACTCGCCATTAGAGGGACATAAACATATAAATATATATATATAAATATATATACACACACACACCTGCATATCTAAATACAAATATAAATGCATGCAAACATAAGCATACATATGCATGTTATGTACATGAACGTTTGAAAAACACTAATAAAAGCAAAGCTAAAAAGCTGCCTAATTACATACAGAATTGCTTTAAGTTAAACGAGGCCGAGACCTATTGCATTTTCAATGCTTGTTTAGTTCTATCTAGCAGGACGTTTGAATAAAAGTTGAGTTGTATCCTCAGATAGTTTTAATTCACACAATTTTTATTTTACTTTTTTGCACTCTGCCCCCTACCCACACCATTGAGGTATAGAAACATTCACATGCTAGGTTAAAACACTCCTGCTCCTTCCCGAAGGGGAAGTTGAAGCCCGCACTGGAGACCTTGCGGTCCCAGTGCGCTTGGTGGAACCCAATGATGAAGCATGTCACCCTTGGGTGAGTGAGGGTTTTCGGCCATTAATAGGGAATGCCTCCCTAGATATATATATATATATATACACACACACAAACACACACACACACACACACACACACACACTCATCCCTAGTTAGCATACTATCCTTTATTTAGTGCAAGTTTCTAAAGTTGCCATGTGTGCAAATGTTACATTAAAATCGACTAGAACAAGTCAGACTTAACGAATAATTATTTTGATACCTTGAAGTATACTTTTTAGTAGCCCCATTCAGACGTTAGCACTGCTGAGCTGTCAGCGGTCAACACTGCACTCACCAAAGGGGCTACTAGACTTTCTAAAGTAAAAACAACACTGCGGGTTTTACACATGACCATCTTTTTAATATCATGCATCCTGGCTTTAGGGCTCAGTATGCCTGCCTCAGGAGTGACTTATAAATATTAAAAAGTTAGATTTGGGATTTTCCATTACTTTTAATGGCAAAAGCAGAATCAGTAGTTCAGAACTGCTTTGGCAGACAGCAATGGCAGGATGGGATTAATGCTTTGCCTTGGCACACTTGCGGTGGCACAGTAAGTGCTGCAGGCCATGAGGGACACTAACATACAGGCCAGGGTATCCCTGGTGCCATATATTGATGACTTATAAGTAACTGAATATATGTCAATTTTGTGTGAACCAATTAGACATACTTTTAAACAGGTAAGAGCACTGGCACTGAGGCCAGATTGATGGGACTCAGTGCCCTTTCAGAGTTGAAACAACAGGAGCATCAGTCAAAAAACTTGGGGGTGATAATGCAAAAAGAAACCTTTCCTTACAGAAGCATATACGCACTACCATCTTTGAGTAAAAGGCTATCCATATGTTGAGCGTATGTGTGGGTTTGCACAGTTATTTAAGTGAGACGTGTTTTAGAGTCATGCAGGGTCGCGGAAGGTAGGGAGCTCCAAACATGTTGCAGTTACTTTATGCAGAAACAATACGAAATGCTAAGATAAGGATATGATTGGACTTGAAGGAACTACGAAAACGACAAGGCAGAACGTGACGTCTTGTGTTTTCCTCAACAGTAGCAGCAGGTTTCCATCACTTAGCGTTCAATGGGCCACACAGAAACACTTTTTTCCCCGTTTTATATACCACAAGCATGGTCACAGGGGATCAGAGCGCTTCACAAGTCGGGTTCTAACAGTTGAAAAGAATAACCATTTAAGTAAAAACAGTGACTAGAGTTAAAACATTTAGGGTCTTTGCCCAAGCATCTATCTAGTGGGATGGCATTCGGCCTTTGTCAAAAGTGTATTTCGAAGAGGTTGATCTTGAGACATTTGACTGCTGAGCCATTACCTTCGAGGGATTTTACAGTCACAATATTATATACTGCACACCATGTGAAAAAAAAATGCGGTATACCAGGCACTTACAATACAGCTAACGGTAAAGATGCATAGAACAGTGTTTCCAAAACACATCGCACATATAAACGGTCATCATCCTTATTACACATACCTAGCCAAAGACTTCCGTTTTCAAACGTATCCGTCTTGGAAAGATGGTTACTTCTAAAACATTCCCTACGCAATATCCATCTTTAGCATCTACTAGTAAATTTTCACGTTATACGCAATCTCACTTTAAGTGGCACAACAAATAACGTTAAACAAATAAACGGTTTAGTTGTAGACCGCCATCGAGGATTTCTAATGACATGTTAATTCACGTGTCCGCTGGCCTGGACATCTGCCAGATATTACCAGTAGCCCGTGATCACATTTCACAAATACCAAAACCCTCGGAACCATGTAAATGGCGTTAACTGGTTTAAACGCGGAATTCAAAGAATATAACTTAATTGTTAACTGGGTGTGGTGAAATCGCTCCAGTGGAAGAAGGGCGATGAAAAAGTTGCGTTAAATAATACAAGAAAATAAGAAATATTAACGTATTAAAAGGTGAAAAGAAAACATAACATAGGGAGGTAAGGAGGGAACAATAAGCCTAGATAATAAAAAATGAATACAAAAACATGCGTGCGCATCGTGGATAGGCTGTACTATGCATTTTGAAATACTAATAAACTGTGCACTGCAAAGGATGAAGGGAGAGATACATTGTACATTCACGAAAAGAGAGAATGTGTGGTGATGGATGTTAAGTGTAGCACTGGAGACGCTGGTGCTAGCAGCAGGCTTGGTGCAGAGAGGCCTGCTCCCACCCTGCTCACTGGTTTTGACAGCAGAGGAGGCACCGGCTCTTCCGGGTACAGGAGTCGGGCCTCACAACCAAGGGAAGAGACAGGTGGGCTGGGCCTGGTTGGGCGAGACTGGTTTTAGGAGACTGTTTATAGGAGTGCCCGCACTGCAGGGGGCTGCCTCGATGGTCGGGGCGAAAGTGACAGCCTATAAAGGGCCTGCGGTACACCGGGCCTTTGACAGCACTGGGCGGCGCTACGCTCTCACCGGGGCGGAGTGGGGTCGCTGTTGCCGTGTGTCTCTGCTTCCTTGGCGGTGTCTGGGCTACCGCTACCGCTGACGTCGCCCCGGGTGTCCCTGCCGCTCCGCCCCGCAGCCTTGCTCTCTGGTCTCCCCTCAGCTTCCTGTCTCCGCTCCTCCGCGTCCCCTCTCCTTTCCAAGATGGCGGCGCTTCCCCCCTGCACAGAGTTTCCTGTCACGCTCCCTGTGGCCGCGCACTGGCGGGAGGGAGGGGTCGGGGGCAGGCGCGCGCCCGGCACTCCTTGACAGGGTGGCGGTTGGGTACGAGCCGTCTCTGGCCCTGCCGTTCAGTAGCTCCCTGCGTCCCCAGACGTCTCGAGACTGGCCGACCGTTTAGCGATCACGCGACTGTTTCTCCGCCCTTTGGTGTTACGCGCTTTCTGCGGCCGCGCGCGTTCTTTGCTTCATCTGTTTCTGTGTGTGTTTTTTGTGAGCTCATACCTACTTGTTGAGCGAGTTTTTCTCAGAATGCGAGGCCCAGCCGGAAATACATTTAGAAATACTTATTGTGTAATGAAATATTTCACGAACTCTTACAAGTGCTCCACAGTAACGAAGTTGCGCAATTTCACAATTTTTGTAATTAAAAGTCGCAGAGGGAGCTCGCGAAACGCGTACCCCCTTCTCAATAAGATTTTTTTTTTGGGGTAGGGCGGTTTAAACCTTCCCTTTAAATTATACCATCAATATCTTTCAGGTATAACCTTTTAACGCTCTTTTGTGTATGTATGTATGTACTTATAGTTGGATATTTCACAGTTTATTTTTTTCGGGGGTTTTATTGCATGATTATAGAGCTGCACAGTTTTCTAGCTCCTTGCACTAGCAACTATTCCAGTTTTTTTCTTTGCGCTATGGGACTTATAGTTTTGATTGTACAACTGGTTAAACAGAGGCAGATATCAAAGAATGCAAATTATAATAAAATAGCTGGATTCCATTAGAATTCCATTGTATTTACCTGGAAAACACTGAGAAGTTTGTACTAAAAATGAAACACTTTTTTCATTTTAGAGACGAAAAGGAGTCTTAGTAACATTCACCCTTTTAATCAAAATTCGCATTCGTGGCATCACTACAAAATATCAAGGAAGCAAAAGACTTTCCAAGCGAGTGCTGCTTAATTTAGTCATCATAGTTATGTTACAATACCCATAGTATAAAACGAGGACATGTTGTTTCAGGAATAGACGTACTGTAACACTCTGACCAGTGGTTGAAATGGAAATATAAGAGTGAGGTACTCACTTTCTCAGAGTACCTGTTTTCTGCTGAGAAGTGCAGGTTCCCTCCCATTAAAAGTATTGACGCAGTGTTGATAAGAGCTGGGACCCTCTCTTTAATTTTAGAGAAGTGCAGGAACTTAGTACTAGATAGTAGCTGCCCATTTAAAGCATAGGAGCCTGATTACAAGTAAAGGTGCTATTTATCGCACCTGGTAAATGACAATACCCTGGGGTTTGTTATTTATTGTATTGTATTGTATTGTATAGTGCTTTTGTATAGCGCGACTGTCTCCCAACGGGTATCCTGGCGTTTAGAGACAAAGATGGTTAGAACATGTTAAACGTTCAATTCAGCTAGACTGGAAGTTACCGTCTGTTATTGGCGAATAGCCAAGTCTTGAGGCCTCTTCTAAACCCCATCAAGGATCCGGCCAGTCTCAGTTCTTGGAGGATCTTATTCCAGAGACAGGCGGCTGCCGTGCTGAAGGCCCTGCCTCCCATCCTTGCTAGTTTGATTTTAGCGATGGAGACTAGGCCTTGACTGGATGATCGAAGAAGTCTTTTAGGTTCATACCATGAGAAGCGCTCTCGCAGAGGTATGGGATTTATGGGATGCAATAAATAGTACCTATTACAAGTTATTGGGGAATAAATAGCATACACATTTCCCCTCTTGAATTTAACCAGACTTGAGGTATTTAACACATCTGCTAATTGTTGGATGCGTTAAATACCTTTTAACTCGTAATTCTGACCAGTGCGTGAACAGGTTTACGCACAGGGCAGAAGATAGCAAGCAACTCATAATCAGTTTCTGACTCTTACATTATACAAGACTGTCTTCAAGCGTCTTTGTAGTGATAGTCTGTTTTTTAGTTTTGTGTGTGCTGCAGGGCATGGAACTTGGAGTGTTTTTCAAGAATGCACTGTGCCATCGTAGAATCTAGAGCAGAGGTCTTCAAACTTTCTTGCGCTGAGCCCCCCTAAGCAAACATTTTGAGGTCGCCCCCCCTCCAAAACTTTATGTATAGATTGGGGGAGAGGGAGGGACATGACTGCGTGCAGAGGGCAGCCCCCCCCAAATCAATCACAGAGCTAAATAAACTGTATTTACAATATTTGTGCCTCACTAGGTACTGGTACTCTAACAAACCAATGACACTCCTAGGTACCATTCAGAAAAAACATTCAAATACTCAAAAAGTTAATTAGCCGCCACAGGTAATAAATGCTGTCCACAATTAGTCACAAATATATACACTATATGTGTTTCTGAGAACATTTATCAATTTCCTTAGTGCACAATAACAGACACATGAAACACTCAATTCACTGAACATAATAAAAAATTAGCAAAGTGTCCCCACTGAAATAGAACCATAAGGGAAAGAAAACAAAATCTTTTGACATTGGCAACTTTAACAAGCAAACTAACAACGTAGGGACATTGAAACTAACAACGTGGGGCCATTAAAAGGCCAGTAGACTACTAAAGATGATTTCTTGTAGTTTATTGTTATGAGAAACACACATGAACTGGAGTATGCTGCATGGAAATCTATCGGCATTTTCCCCTATATTGTTAATTTATTCCCCTGTTGCTCTCCCAGTGTACATCTGACATACCTACCAACCGTCTCACATTTCTGATTTTCATAACCTCTCGCAATTTTCTATTTGCCTTTTCCATCCATAGTATGTTCAATTAATTTTACTATTCTACCTCACGCCTCATCTTTTTCCACTTAAACCTCTGTCCGCCTTCCTCCTCTTCCTGTCTTTATTCCCTCCACCTTCAAACTCCTTAAAGCCCCAACTAATTCTAATAATATAGTATTGTGTGCATTTATTTCCACTACAGACCCAAAAAGTAATTAACAAACATTACAATATATGGCGCTGGGGCTTGCGGGGGGTAGACAGGGGGAGCGTCCTCCTAAGATGCTGCCAGGGTGGAACAGCAGATAAGGGGGCGATTCCTTTCCATAGACATGGGGCGGAGGGTTGGTCGGGGGGGTGAGATCTGGAGCTGGTTGATTTGAAATGATCTTACAACATGTTGGGTGGGGAGGGGAGGAAGGAGGGAGGGGTGTAATTAGCCACAGTTTGGGGAAGGCAACAGTGATCGAGCACAAGGGAAAGATAAATGTAAATAGGGGGAACAAGTGGAGTGGGTTTTTCCAATATGTCTAAATGTTGTATGTCAAAGCAACAGACTGCAATAGTTGTTTGCACTTTAAAAGCTTCCACCAAGAATCCTTAAAAAAAACATTTGCCTCAGTCTCAGTTCATGTGACTTAAACGTATCACTTCTGATCCTGAAGACGTATCAACAACAATCAATAATCAGGTTATGAAATATATGAAGAGAGGTTACCCGAGGAATATTCTTGAGGAATCTATTGCGAAAGTAGAAAATCTGAACAGGGAAACTCTGCTTACAGCCAAACTACCTAATGAAAAAACACCAACTGTCTGTGTGCTTAAATATTCCACGCAAGCGGGTAAATCAAAAACATAATCAAGAAACAGTGGGCACTAATTCAGCAAGAACCAGATTTGAAACTACTGTTTTATGAGAACATAACATTCGCCTTCCAAAGGTCAAAGAACCTCAAGGAATACTTGTCAAGCAACAGCAAAAAGAAAGAGAAACAGGTGTTCAAAGGTATGCGGAGATGTGAAAATTACACTTGTTGCAATAACGTGATTCCAGGGAGTGAAATTACACACTCCACTAAAGATACCACTGCTACACTCAAGCACATGTGATACTAAGAATGTGATATACGCCATTATATACCCATGTGGCAAAATATATGTGGGTCAGACAGAAAGAAAGGTGAAGATTAGAATTACAGAACATAAAAACAATATTAGAATGGAGAATATAAATTCTGCAGTTGCCACACATTGGCTGGAGGCTGGTCATCAAATTGCACAAGTTAGGTTTACGATTTTGGAAGCCTTTAAACAACGCTGTGACATGGACCCACACAAACAATTATTGAGAGCCACATTTTTTGGGATTAGGAAATTAAATTCCATGCAGCCGTATGGGATGATTGATCGCATTGAGTTAGCATGCTTCCTATAATAGTGATCATCATGCAGTGATTATTCATGTTTTTTGTATATTTTTTCAATATTGCTTTATTGTCATCTGCATTCCTTTCTTCATGAGTAATACTATGAAATGTTCTCTGGTGCAAACATTCCCTCACGATTGTAGTACACCACGCATATTTCCAATATTGCAGGATTAATATGTGGGAATGCACACTTGAGTAAAGTATGCTTAGAAGGTTCACAGACACCACAGACAGAATTGCATAGCATTGCGCTGCTACTTTAGAAAGAGCATAACGATAGCCATAGAATGGCGCTCGGAACTACAGCACATCACGTGCAAAGGGTGGGCTGACAGTTGAGGCGTTGGTTAGGTGCATCACGTGAGTGGGGCAGAAGCCATGTACTAACAATGAGGAAGTATAATTAGCGTTGGCAGCATCCTTTTTTAAAATGGCGAAAACAGGAGAAACATCGCGTTAGAGTCCACAAGCTCTGTTACATACGCTTTTATGGTTAAAGTGTTTTTATTGATTTGCAATTCAAAAATATAACCGCGTACATATAATTATCATCATATAGTGCTGTGGTGTTACCACTGGTCCCAGTGACTGTAAAGCGCAACCCCAACAGTGTGTGCCTAGTTGGTAAATATCACATACATGAACTAACAATTAAGTGAAGAGAAAGAGAAAGAAAAAAGGGAAACCCCCCGGATCCCCCCTCCCCTTCCCTCTGCCCCCTCCCCCTTTCGTGCTCCACGTCCATCACCCAAGCTATGCTAAACCCCTATCTACCCTCTCAGCAGTCCGCCCGTCCTGCCTCTGTAACGCGCAACAACCGGAGATATCGGGGGCATGTGACCTCTCGGAATTCTGTAGCTAATATCAACAGAAATGGTTGCCACAGCTCGTCATATTTCATTCCCTCCCCCGCCATGGTGAGTGCCAATTTCTCCATACCAAGGACATGCCACAGACGGTGCAGCCAGCCTGTAAAAGTTGGGGTGTCGGGGGTGCGCCAGTGTGTAAGTATGTTTTGTTTTCCCTTACCCAAGTGCAATAGCCATCTGTCTACCTCTGCAAGATTTTAATGGGTAGGTCAAAGGATTGGGGAGACCTAATAATACATAGGCTGGGAAGCGTGGTATCTCAGTCTCAAAGTGCTTGTCCACTTCATCCAGCACCTGGGTCCAGTAAGGTTGAACGTGTTCGCACTCCCAAAGTAAATGTACTAGGTTGCCCACTTGGCCGCAGCCCCTCCAGCACGTCGTCTCTCGGGTGCGGTCCATTGCATGCAAGCGTTCTGGAGTATAGTACCAATATGTCACAATCTTCGTGAGTGTCTCCGTGAGCCCCATGTGATACGCAGAATGCCTGGCCCTATAATATATTCCCTCCCACTCTTTGTGGTTGAGTGTCCTGCCCAACTCCCGCTCCCACCGTTCTCTGCTAGGATCGTGCTTGTATGTGTGGTTGATCTGCAATCGCTTGTAGAGATCGGAGATTAGTGTTTTATCTGACGTGCGGGTGATGAGCCATCTTTCGTAAGGGGAAAAGCGCCTGTCTGCCTCGGAGCGGACCTGTGGTTGAAGCGCCCAATGCCTTACTTGTAGATATCTTAGTCTCTCTGTCTCCGGGAGCCCAAATTCCTGCCTCAACTGAGCGAACGAGTTGACCCCTCCAGTGCCATAGATGTGGTACAGAAATTGGCAACCAGCCGACCTCCAACCTGCAAAAGCTGCCTTATCCATCCCAGGGTTGAAATCAGGGTTATCGGCCAACGGGGTGAGCGGAGACGGGAAGGTTGTAAGTTCGTGCTTGATGTTAGTGGCATCCCACACTTCCAGGGGGACCCGTGTGATATACGAGGCGTATAGATTAGGAGGCCTATGGGGCTTGCGCAGGAAAGGAATTTCCTGCAAGGGTTGCACCGCCACCGCTTGGTCCTGAAACAACCAGTGTTTCTCAGATTCCCACCTGCTCCATTCCACCAGGTACCGCAACTGAGCCGCCTGGAAGTAGAGCTGGAGATCTGGGACTCCAAGCCCTCCGTCTTCCGGAGCAAGCGTCACCAGTGCCCGTCGCATTTGCGGTTTCCGACTGCTCCAGATAAACTGGGCTAAGTCGGATTGCGTCTGTCGAATCCACCCGGCAGGCGGCCGCAGAGGTATGGTGCGAAAAAGGTAGAGGATCTGTGGTAAAATGGTCATTTTGACCGCTGCAATTTTGCCTAGCCATGATAAGGGGTAGTGTTTCCACCGTCCCAGCTCACGGCGGATCTTCCGGCGTAGCATTGCATAGTTAATATTAACCACTGCAGGGAGGGAGGGAGCCAGCTGAATTCCCAGGTATGGGATTGTGTCCGTTGCCCATTGGATGGGAAGCAGGGTTTGCAACTATTCCCGGGTGGGATGTGACAAAGATAGGTCTAGGGCCATGGATTTATCAGCATTCACCTTAAATCCCGCAGCTCGGGCAAAGGCGTCCAGCTCTGCTAAGCAAGCCGGCAGTGCGTTCCTCGGCTCAGCAAGTGATATTAACACATCATCTGCGTATAAGCTAATCGTGTGGACATAGCCCCCAAATTTGATCCCCCTGACCTCCGGATTCTGCCGCATTCTCTGAGCTAGAGGCTCCATGTAGAGGGCAAAGAGGAGGGGCGACAGCGGGCACCCCGTCTCGTGCCTCTTTCAATATGAAATCGGGAGGATGTGTAGCCATTCACTCGGACCGTAGCTGTGGGAAACTTATAGCAATTAAGTACATACGTGCGAAATCGTTCCCCCATCCCCACTCTTTCTAACACCTGTTCTAAATAGGGCCAGTGCACGCGGTCGAATGCTTTTTCTGCATCGATGGCTAGCATCATGTATTCCCCTGGAACTCGGGTAGCCTTCTCGATAAGGTGTAAAATCCATTTAGTATTATCTGACGTTTGCCGTTCAGGGATGAACCCTGCTTGGTCCGGATCAATGAGGCCGGGCATATGGGGGCCAAGACGAGCGGCAAGAATCCCTGTGTACAATTTAAAATCTATATTAAGGAGGGATATTGAGCGATATGCTCCGCAGCGAGATCTATCCTTTCCGGGTTTGGGGATCACCGCTATAGAGGCCTCTAAGAGATCACTTGGTATCGCCCCCTGGTCGGCAAAGGAGTTAAACAACCGGGTGAGAATCGGGGCGAGCAAGGGGTAAAACTTCTTGTAAAAAATAGCGGAAAAGCCGTCCGGACCGGACTGGCTTTTCCCAGCTTGAGACAAGATACAGCGGCTATGACCTCCTCCTTCTGAATGTCTCTGTCAAGGTGGTCAGCCTGGGCCTTAGTCAGAGCTGGCAGGGTAACAGAATCCAGGAAGGCCATCCCCTCGGAACTTTCTAATGAGGCCCCCGCGTAAAGAGTGGCATAAATGTTTCCACTATAGCGCCATCTTCAGACACGCATGTGCCATCCGCTCGGGTGATCTCCTTGACCCCGTGTTGTTGACGGACTTCCCTTAATTTATGAGCGAGGAGGCGTCCGCACCTGTCCCCCCCGGCATAGTATGCATGCTTCAGTCGCAGCGCGGCAAACTCCGCCTTATCCTGATCAAGCGCCGCTAGTTGTTGGCACGCGGCTTTAAGCTGTCGCCACACCCTCGGAGCTCCCGTCCTCTGATGCATCTGCTCCAGCTCTCGGGTCTGTTGTGTGAGCTCATCCCTTTTGCGCCCGTGCTCCCTATTGTCAGCCACCAAGACTGCGATGAACTCCCCCCTAATGACTGCTTTAAATGCTGCCCATTGAGTAGCAAGTGTGGTGTCCGGGTTTGCGTTATGTGAAAGGTAGTCGCCAATGGAGTGCTGTATGCGTTTGACAACATCCTCTTGGTGTAGAAGAGTGTCCCTAAGACGCCATACCCTAGCTGACTGCGATATGGGTGGAAGGGTGAGGGTGGCGAGCGCTGGAGCGTGATCCGACAGAGAGGCCACCCCTCTCTCGACAGCTGTCGTGAGTACCCGCACTTAAGCAGATGCTAAGAAATGATCCAGTCTTGCGTAAGTCTTGTGTGCATTAGAGTAAAATGAGTATTCCCTGTCAAGAGGATGAAAGCTACGCCAGAGGTCGCACAGAACCTAGGTCATGTAGACGCGTAAGCCCCTCGGCTGAGAGTGCCCCCGACTGGTGAGTGCGTTGGCTGGATCTGTTTTTACTGTTATCGGATACCAGGTTCAGGTTGCCCCCTAGAATGATATTATGATCTGTTGTGGCAGTGCAGAGCAGAGTGCAAGAACCGTTCCTGTCCTTCATTCGGGGCGTACAGGGAACCAATAGTGAATGTCAGTCCTCCCAAGGCGAAGCGGTATGTCAAGAGCCTCCCCTTAATCTCGGCCACCCTATGCAGGACCTCCTCCCGAAACTTCTGAGCCACCAAGATCGCCACCCCAGCTGTTTTAGTAGGGCCAGAGGAGAAGAATTGAGTGTGAAATTTCCGGGACCGAAGACGGTGGCAATCTCTCGGCAGAAGGTGAGTTTCTTGTAGAAGGCAGAGGTCTGCTTGTGAGTTTTCTAGACATGAGAAAACTGCCCTGCGCTTCACTGGGTTATTGAGACCCCGTACATTGAGGGTTAGGATCCTAAGTGTGGTGGAAGGCATGTTTGTGATCTGGTAGGATCTGGTGCGTCAAGGCGGTGCCATGTGTGGTTTCGCTAGCGTGCGTGGTGGTCAGCTGACCAGGGTTCGCGCAGGCGCAAGGGGTCATTTTAATCCTAGAGGAAAAGTGGACGTGGAGCACCGAATTCCCCCCCAAAACAACCCCAAAAAAACTCACCATAAAGAACAGTCTACAACAACAACAAAGAACCCATAGTCCATCACTCGTCAGTGATCAGTGAGAAAGCATTGGGATATGTTCACCAACGGTGAAAAAGAAGTCCCCCTCCCACCAACGATCTGGACATTAGTAAAACAGTCAATCAGTTACTGAATAGCAACTAAAGTCAACCAGGGTTGGAGCTAGATAGTTCTGCGGAGGCAGCCTCCAGAGCCGACTTCAGGCCCTTTGTGGTTTCTGCAGCCGGGGGCCTCCTGGGGCAACGCCTGCAGCCCTGATAGCGCCAGCGAGGCCTGGAGTCATCAGTCTCTGCCTTGGGATCCTCCCCTCCACT
Source organism: Triturus cristatus (assembly GCF_964204655.1). Taxonomy (NCBI): domain Eukaryota; kingdom Metazoa; phylum Chordata; class Amphibia; order Caudata; family Salamandridae; genus Triturus; species Triturus cristatus. The sequence goes on from NC_140580.1 coordinate 1,093,042,871, forward strand.
CTCCTCCTCTGGGAGGTCCACACCCAGTAGTTTGCAAGCTTCGGACAAAGAGCGTAGTTGGTACAGTTTGTTATCTTTGCGAAACACTAACCTAAATGGATGGCCGCAGCTGAAGGGAATATTGTGCTGCTGGAGGTGCATAGTGATAGGCTTGAAGATTCGTCTTTTTTGCAGCGTGAGAGCGGATAAATCCTAATACAGCACTGGCGTCTGGTCACGAAACTTCAGAGGATGCATTTGATGCGCTTTTTGGAGAATAGCTTCTTTGGTGCGATAGTCCTGGACACAAACTAAAATGTCCGATGGGGGAGCCGTTGGCGCTCTAGGAGGCCCCACTCTATGCGCACGATCTACACGCAATTCTGCCTCCGGTGGCCTGCCCAGAATGTGATTACAGAGCTCCCTTGTGTAGGTGAAAAGGTCTTTCGAGGCGTCATCCACTTTTACACCTTTAATCCTGATATTATGGCGACGGGAGCGGTTTTCCAAGTCTTCAAGGTGGGTTTGAAGGTCAACTTGCTGATCATGGAGCCGGAGGATCTCTTGCTGTAGCGCCGAAATCTCCATGTCCCTCCCGTCGCTCTTGCCCTCCAGATCAGCGACCCGTTCTCCAATGCAGTCCATGTCGCGCCGGACCTCTTTTATCTCCGAGGTAAACTCCTGCTTGAGTGTGTGGATGTCTTCCCTCAGCGCGACAAACATAGATTCGAGGAATGCCTTGGTAATGGGCTCCGCGCCCCCGCCTCCCGCCGACGCCCCCCCAGAGGCACCCGCATCTGCGCTGGAAGCCATTTGTCCAGCCGGTGCCTTGGCAAATAGGTCCTTAAGGGTTCTGACTTGTCGTTTCCTGGAAGTGGACATAGCCAACCCCAAATGGGCCCAAGGAACTGTGCGCGGGTCTCAGTGTCGCCAACTCTTCGTCAGAGGATAGTGCCAACCGGTGCCCCCAGCTGAGTGAGGGACGCAGGGCATCCAAGGGGGCCGGAAGGTTGTTTGTACTGCGCAACTCTCACTGCAGCTAGTGCCTCCTGGGGTTTACCACGCTGTCCATGACAATGCCAGTTCCTGTGTACCGATGCTGAAACGCTTTTCCCCGTGACCTTCCTCAGCACCTCCGTCTCCACCTCAGGGGTGTGCCACCACTGCGAAGCAGTTCGTGTCAACCCAGCGCTGCCTCCGACGGCCTCAGATATCTCCTCTGGCGGCGAGCGCCTCCTTGGCAACCCCGGGCAGCAGCCGTCCCGACCAGACCCAAAGGTGGGGCAGTAAAAAAGGAGTCTAGTGGCTGCTCCCTTATCTCTACTGCACCGCAGCTCGACAGTCCTGCCGTGGCTCCCACCAAACCAGGCGCGCCAAGGGGCCCCTGCAAGGGTCCCACCACCAAAGGTCGATAGCCGCTCCGCCAGAGCAGTCGCCCCGACTCGCAGGGCCAGCGCCAGCCACCTCTGCGCCTCAAAGTGTTAGGCAAAGTTCCTCATGCCGTGGAATCTCCCCGAGGACCCCGCCGACGTATCAATCCTGCCCTCTCAGGCTGGAGCTGCCTCCAGCAGTGTTCAGACTGGCGTCTCGAAATCCGGGCCAACAGCCTGCCCCGTCGTTGTGTCCCTACGGGGATCGTCGCGTTGGCCCCCTACACCGTCCCGCAGTCGTTCAAGGAGCAGGCCTCCCCACCAATCAATGCAGACAACCAGTCGGCAGTCACACCTCCAACAGAGGCAGCAGCAGGTCTCGTGTGCTACTGCTCTCCCCGCGCCTGGGTGCTGTGAAGCTCAGACCCCTCCGGGCCCCCGCTGCCCCGCAAGCTCCAACCGGCACCGGTGGAGGCGAGGCCCAGTCCAATATCCGCTGTGTCGGGGCGTCCAGCCGCTGCCTCCCTGCACACCATACAGTCCGACCCCCCCGAGGGTAACGCCGGCTCTTCAACGAATGTCCCGGTGAGGGGGAGGGAAGGTGAAGAAAGGGGGCGTGAGTCCCACTCACCAGACCCGCAGCCGCCGTTTCACATGCCCCAGCTCCGTCACGGCGCTCTCCTAAAATGGCAGGTCGCCTCCTCCCACGGCTCCGCGTCGGACTCCTGTAGTTGTCCGCTCACCGCTTCAGCGGCGGTCGCTATGTCGGTAGGCCCGCCTTGGCTGCCGTCCGTCTCGGGGATTACAGGGTCCCGTCTCTTGGCAGTTCAGGGTCTCGCTGCTTCGCTCGGCGCTCCGGCACCCCAGCACGGCCCTGTCACCTCAGCGCGCCCGCCGTTCGCCGCAAGGTCCGCAATCAAGCAGCGGCATGCGCCGGCATCGCCTCCGCCCCAGATGGTCTCCGCTGACACCGGGACCTCTCCCGCTTCCTGGGATGTGCTGCTTGTGCCTGTAATGGCCCGCAGGCCGGTGCTTTGTCGATCGTCGACGGGAGCTCGAGAGCAGTACGTCTGCTCACTCCGCCATTTTGGCTCCTCCCCTGTTACATACGCTTTTAAAGTAAGTGCAGAGACGACAGATTGGAGAGACCTCTGGGTGGTTAGTTGCGGTCTGATTTCTGTAGTTACGTTAGCAAGTGAGTCTAAGTGTCTGGCATTTTATCGTGTGAACAGCAAAGATAGGGCGGTCTAAGCTGTCTAAGCTAAGAGAGAACATTTTCAACTTATTACACTTTTTGTTGTACATATGAGTTTTTCTGTATTAGGGTTATGAACCTTTTTGTCCAACTACGTACAACATGATTAACATGTAATGACACTGTTGGCAATGAAGTATTGTTCTGATCTGGTTTTCTTGTATTTATCTTATAGACCCCTGAAGAAGGGTCGATATGTGACCCGAAATGCATTGGGTTTTCTAAAAATCACTGTGTTCTGCCAAAAATAATATGGAATCATGAATGAATTAATTATGAATTGAACAGATGAATGAATAAATTAATGGAATAATATGAAACGAACAAGTCTTGGAGTACATGTTTGAGAAATTTATGATATTGAGTTAAGAAACATTTTGTTTCAAGTTAAGGTGCACACATCCTAGGGACTGGCTTGCCCGACCCACTCAGCTTTGTAAATGTTGTAAATAAAATATATGTGTTGGAAAGTGTTAGGGGTCGTGCTTCCTGTACCCTATTTATCTGTAAATCGGATGTAAACGTAGAAAACTCCAACTCCCAGAATGCTTTGCTAGAGGGAGTATCTTGTATGCCTTCCCATGCTGCACTACAATAGATCACGTGACTGTTGCCGGCATATAGGCTGCCGGCTCACAATCACGAGTGCTTGGCCTTGCTTCCTGCTTTAGGACCACGCCCCCTTTGCCTGTTTGGATCCTCCCCGTACGTATTCCTCGTCTTTCCACTGTTTCCCGCGTGTGTGGGAAGCCAAACCAACGGAACATCAATCTTCAAGCCTGAAGTACCGTGAGTTGGGTTGCATGTGGAAGTTACAACCTTTCGTGCCTATGTTACGATTCGCACGCTGGAAGCGCGCCCTTGGGATTATTGCCTGTGTCGCTAGCGCGAGGAAGCGCTGTGGTGGTTTCTGCCTGCTCCTGTTTGGTTAGCGCTGGAAACGCGCTCTTGGGATTATTGCTTGTGTCGCTAGCGCGAGGAAGCGCTGTGGTGATTCCTGTCTGCTCCTGTTTGGCTAGCGCTGGTTAACGCGCTAGATCACTTGCCAGTTGTTCCTCCCCCAGCTCTGGGACGCGCTGTTCCAATCACTGGTGCCTCAAAACGTTGGTAGACATTGTGATTGAAGACTCGAAGCTTTATTTGTACAAACAGTCCTATTTTGTTATCAGAGACACACAGTACTGCACAATCCACGTCAAAGAGAAAGGACTATTGATGAACCAGATATACATATGTGGATGAACTCTAACCACAGCGCAGTGTAAGACGCTGTATTTCTTCTTCATTAAGTGTGCTTGATTCCTCCAACAACCCTCCCTTCTTATTCGACGTCTGCCCTCTTCCCACTGGTGTTCTATAGAGGCGCAGTTTCATGTTTTCAGAAGAGTCCTTGGTTCATGTCCCCAGGTCTGATTGTGTGAGTATGCGAAGGCATAGAATGTACAGAAAGTAGTGGGGGAGATCCCGAGGGATTAAGACTTACGGATACCTTGTTGTTTGTGTCTCCTTGTAGGAAACCCTGACCTCCTTGCCTGACATCCCGAAAGAAGACCTGGTGGTCCTTTCTGGTCTCTTCGCCCTCTGGGGGGTCTATGTCTTCCTCTAGTGTGTATACACCTATAGGGGACTGGACCCTGTGAGAGCGTAAAGACATTATCTTCGCTCCCGTGGATCTTGGAATCTCTGTCGTCGGACCCAGAACCGGACAGAAAGTATCTGGCCTCAATAATTCTGGGAAACGTCGGTTAGTTACGGAGGAACTTCGGATATTTGAACCTTATATATTAGGACTTTCCGAAACCCATCTGGCTTATAAAGACAAAGCATACTTAAAACAACTTGGCTATGAGGTATTGGTTAGCACGTCGCAATCGATTTCTGTTCGGGAGGTGGCTTTTCTAAAATCCAATGACTGCCTGGGTACTGTGTTACGTACATTGGCTGACTCTAACGGCAATAGCTCAGGTACTGATCGATGGGCACAAAGTTGCGGTGTGTGTAGTATATGGCCCCAGTATTGATTGTCCTGATACGTTTTCTTATTTATGTACTGAGTTACTGGAATGGGACGGCAATCTGATCCTCATGGGAGATTTTAATTGTATTATGGATAGAAAAATAGATACCACTAATACTTCTACTCTGTCCAGGATGGGTAAGGTTAGGGCGGCTATATTTGAGTTTCTTCACATACATCAACTAGAGGACGTCTGGCGTAGATTAAATCCCATGGTGCCAGGCTATGCGTTTTATTCACACCCTCATAACACATACTCTATAATTGACATGATTCTCACTAGTAATAGGATCTTAGAGAGGACACAAATTGAGGTTTGCCTCAAGATCACCTCGGATCATAATCCATTGATGCTGACCTTACAGCTTCAATCGGGAGTTAAAGAGTCAAGGAGAGAGTTTTCCTTCCCCAGATATCTTCTAAATATTCCAGAACACGTGGAATTTATGCAAGGAACACTGGGGGAATTCATTGAAAATAATGAGGGAACAACATCAGTAGGAATGGTTTGGCATTGTATGAAGGCGTTTGTTAGAGGGGCTACACTGCAATATCTTTAAAAAAAAAGAATAGACAAGGGGCTATTCGTGCTCGAACAAAGGCACAAGACATATCTAGAGTTAGAGCAAAAGCATGCTAGGTCTATTGTTTTAAAAGACCCCGGAGAACAGCGGATTTACCATCAGGTGATAGATGCCAGAGCCAAACTTAGAAGAAGCTTAAGGGACAAAGTAGCGCATAGTTATCATAAGTTTAATACTAAACATTACGGGTATGGGGAAAGGGTTGGGCGTGTGCTAGCCAATCAAATTGCTGATATGAGGGTTAGATCTAGTATCAAGTGCATTAAAGGGGCAGACGGATCAGTTTACACTAGATCAGAGGATATAATTGAACAATTTAAACTATACTATGCCAATTTGTATGATAATTCAACTTGCTTTAATCATCAAGCTGCTGCAGGATAAATTGGGGAGAGTGCTATGCCTATCTTGAATGACTCTCTTTCCAAGCCTTTACAAAGGTAAATCGATCTGGAGGAAATAGAGGGCTCTATTAATACTTTGCCTACCGGTAAAGCTGTAGGTGGTGATACTGCAATTCCTCGGGGTCAAATACAGCAAATGCCTCAGTAATTTCAGATTCCATATTAGCTATAGACATTTTATACAATACATCCTCATCAGAAGTCTCAAAAGCTATGCCATCAGGAGTACAGAAAATTGTGCAGTTCATCTTGCACAGCAAATCTCTCCCTAACAAATTTACAGGGCTTGAATCGCACATGACAAAATGGTGCATTTCGGAAAATTTCCCTATTTTAACCTTAACTGGTTCAGTAAGATACGTTTTTATCTGTCTGTTGGATACTCCAACTACTTGGATTGTTTCATCCGAGAGAGGAAGATTTTTGACATCAGCTGACCTAACAGTTGAACGCGTAGCACCAGTATCTACTAGGAAAGTAATGTTTTCGTCTTTTATCTTCCCATCCACAAAAGGGCCTGTCTGGTCTACTTCTAGAGCTGTGCCAAGTACGCACTCTTCTTCCTCCCCTCGCCACCGTCAATAGCTTTCTTCTGACTCACTCTCATTGCGTTGTAGCCAATACTGCGAAACAGCACTAGCGCGCGGCAGCTTAGTTACCTGTTCTTCATTGTAGAATCCTGTCTCATTACTGTATTTCTGAGGATTTACGCTCTGTGAAAAAGGCGGTTTTGGCACCTGACACTGTTGGGCAACAACCTGTTGCTGTCGCTGCGGTTGACAACTCACCTCATTCTGCACCTGGATTCAATGATGCATTATCGCCATTAGCACTTGAGGGAAATTTACACTTGGTTCTCCAATGCCCTATCCTTCCGCAATTATGACATGACCACTTCTTTTTGGCTTCTTCTATACTAATCTGCCCTTTCCCTTTCCCAATATTGGGTTTTTGTTTCATGCTCGTACCATTTGCTTTTTCAATCAGTTGGGCTTCCTGTCTTTCTGCCACCTTTACTTGAGCCCACATGGCTTTTTTTTTTAATTTACGCTGCTTGGCTTCAATCTCATCACTAAAATATTTTGCATGTCTCAGTACTTCATCTATCCTTTTATTTTGCCAATCCACTGTATGCTTGTGAGAGATTGCAGGACGGACATACCCATAGAACACCCGGGGAGGGTTCATTTCGTAGTCCACGCCATCCTCCCGGTCTTACAGGAAACCGGGACTACCAAAGACTGCATTACCCATACAACCCCCCTGTCTCTCAACAGAAGGAGATCCGGGAGCCGTCGGAAGTAGGCGGGGTCGACCCAGGAAGTTGTCTCCCAGAGCCAATGAAAGAGGGCGGTAGCAGAGAGCGTGTGTGGCAGAACAGTGGTTGAGAAGACGGAGAACAACGCGAAGAGCAAGAGAGAGAAAGCGGACCCGGTACGACGGCGGCGAAAGGCGGAGACGAACACCAGGACACGTGGAGAGAAGGCGGTGACGTCGGAGACCCGGACGAGCAGTGGTGCGAGGAGTGGTGGTGTCCGACGGAGGATGCTGGAGAGCGGCCGCAACTCTGGAGAGTTGCGGCGGAGCCTGTGAGTACAACCGTCCCCAGGGAGTGAAGGGGGGGAGAGGAGATAGGGAGGGGGGGGGTAAAAGAAAGTGCCTGACCCGTATGACCCACAGATATTCTCCTTAGCCTCTTATTGAGTAGAACGTGCCTTGACCATAAAGACGACCGTTCTCAGCGTGACCCCAAAAACCCTCTCTTGATATTACCGATCCCCTGAGACGAAAGAATTCACTAACTATCAGACCGGATAAGGTCACAGTTGTTTTATTGTTTTTTCTTTCTTTTATGCATGCTCGCATCCCGCGCACCCTTAAAGGACAAGAGAATCCCAGAGAGCACGTCCGGGTGTGGTGACGGTTAGAATAAGACTACCCAACAGAATATAAATAAGCACAGAACTGACGGCTCCTTTTTTCTCTTTTCTCCTATGAGCCTCCGGGGAGACCTCGATAATAGCGCCGAAGAAGAGTCCCACCCTCGACATCACCTTTGGGTCCAGCTCAGGGAGCAACAGGAGGAGAACCAAAAGGAACTGTTTATTCACTACCTCTTTTTGCCACTAAAGAAAATAAAACTACCTCATTTGGAAAATATATACAGCCTCCTCGTCTGCATATCAAACCTGCCCTCCCACAAGTGGTGTCAGAAGTGGGATTGAAAGGCAAAATGGAGGCTGCCCTAGCCAAGATGGCAGAAAACCAGGAACATCTAGGGAAAGTAATGGAACGCTTCCTGACTGTGGTAGAAGAGGACCGTGGCAAATTACAACAAGTACTTACGGGTCAAAACAAGACACATGGGGCAGCTATGGATAAAATCACAGAGGTACTCGGACACCAGAGGGGCCCTACCACCCTTCCCTCTGTGGTTCTACAACGCTATGTAGCAGGAGAAGATCCAGACTATTTCTTTACTAATTTTGAACGGATGGCTACTGCGGCCTCATGGCCAGTCGACAAGTGGGGCCAATACCTGGGTCCCCTCCTATCAGGCGACCTACAGGCAGCCTACCAGGCTGCGACGGTACAGGGGGTGGTTCCCTACTCGGACATCAAACGCTGTATTATGGAACGGCTGGGAGTGGATGATGAGACGTATCGGCGGAAACTAAGAAAAATGAAGGAGGGACCCCAAGAAACCCCTCGAGCCTTATATTTTAGGGTAAAAGATATGGCCGAACGGTGGTTAAAGCCAGCCACCACAAATAAGGAGGAGATCATGGCAAAAATATACTTGGAACAATATTTGTCCTCTCTTCACCCTCCTATCCAAAAGTGGGTAAGACAACAGGCCAACCTCACACTCGAAACAGCAGTAGAAATCGCTAGCGCCTTTAACAGGGCTCAGGAAGTACAGAAGGGTCGCGAGGAAGCTACCGGGAAACCTGTGGCTCATGGGGCCCAACGTCCTCTGCGGCCTCTGTTGATAAAAAGACCGGACCCCATAGCCATCGTTCCTGGAGGAGTAGCCCCTCGGGCTCCGACAATAGGACCCCAGTGTTTCCAGTGTGGAGGGATGGGACACATCGCCCGGTTTTGTCCCCTGAATGAGGAACCAATGGAAATAGGGATGGCGCGAAATTATTACTGCTCTCCCTTGGAAAAAGGAAAAGCCCCCTATCGATGCAATGTATCCATGAATGGTAAAGTAATGACTGCCCTAGCTGATGCTGGGTGCTTACACAGCGTAATACGTTCTCAAGAACTGGGGGACCGACTTGGACCCATTGACGGAGCTGTCTCCATTCGGTGTGTTCATGGAGATACCAATCCATATCCCACGGCTAGAGTACAGATTCAACACCCACACGATTCAGGAACAACCCTTACTGTAGGGTTGATACCACGCTTGCCAGAACAAGCAATACTCGGGAATGATTACCCTAAATTGTCCCAGTTATTACACGAGACCAGTTCCCGGGAGGACGATTGGTGGTCCTCCGCTCCCTTTTCTCAAGACACCGATAACGAGTGGCCCCCTTCCAAAGAGAGGAAAAGTAGAAAACAACGGAGAGCCGAAAAATCCAGGAGCCCCGTAGCATTACCCGTCCTCCTGGAGGAAAATCCGTGGGAAGCCGATAGAAATTTCCATGCCGCCCAGCAAGAGGATCCAGTATTACAGGAAGCATGGAACCAAGCCTTAGACCAAGAAGATCCACAACATGTAGGTCCTTACTTCTTTAAGAAACAGGGTTTGCTATACAGAAAGGGATCCCCCAACCAGAAAGCCCAGTTATTGATTCCAGGTCCATTCAAAGACAAAGTACTATTTCTTGCCCACAGCCACTTGTTAGGGGGTCATTTTGGAGCTGAGAAAACGGAGAAAATGATAACGGAGCAGTTCTACTGGCCAGGTATCTACCAGCAGGTAAAAAAATATTGTAGGGAATGTACAGTGTGTCAAAAGAACAGTAGATACCATCCTCCCCGAGCTCCGCTTCAACCTCTCCCTTTAATAGACGAGTCCTTCCATCGCGTCGGCATGGACATCATAGGTCCCTTGTTACCCTCTCGTAGTGGTTGTCGGTATGTTCTGGTCATAGTGGACTATGCCACTCGATTCCCAGAGGCCATACCCTTACGTCGACCCGATGCCTCTAATATCTCCAAAGCCATGATCACAGTCTTCACAAGGGTGGGTTTCCCCAAAGAAATATTGACCGACCAAGGGACCCCTTTTGTATCCCGCTTAATGAGACAGGTCTGTTCCCAGTGTGGTACTGAAAATTCTGGACCCGTGTTATAAACATCGTCATATCATGACGATTTTGGTATCAGCAGACCGAGAATGGTTAGGATACTATGCACAAGCATTTTCGCCATATTCGAGTGAAGAAATCACCCTGAAATCATAGTTTCCGTTCTGAACCCTCGGTTTCCATTGAACGGCAGCCATTTTGTGGTTGCCCTCACATAGGCCAATGACTAGGCCAAAAATCGAGTCTGAAGGACACATACACCTTTGCTGACTCCTCTGTGACTTGGGCAAGCTGACTCCACTGCCTGAAGCCAAACCTGTTCGGCCAGTTCCTTTCCCAGTGGCCGAACGAGATTAGTATCAAAGCACAACATATTGTAAAACCCTTTCATCACACACAAACCATGCCTAATCTTACACACACCTGTCCCTGTTTCTTACTTTATGACTTGCTTTACGAGGAGGAGGTGCCCGTTTTTATTGGGGGTCCGTCGATATCTGATGAAGGTACTGAGCCTTGCCCGGTAATTGATTGAGGGCTGGACAAACTGAAATATGGGCTTGTCATCATGACTCTGCTTTTTCTTTGTAGTGAAAATATGTGAATGGTCAACTGTAAAATAAGGAATGTTTGCCTAAAGCACAATATTTTGTATAAAAGGAGAAGGCTGGCTTTGTAAGTTTGAGCAGTCTCCTGAGAATATACACCGTGTTGTACTTCTAGGATACCTGTTACTGGTTGCAGCCAATAAATACGATCTTTGACTTCACCAAGAAGACTCTGTGTTTCTGTAGTCTGAAACAGGGAGAACTCGAAGTCTTAGGGTGTGTTCCCTGGCACCGCTGGGGTCTGAAAAACCCAGTACTTCAGTTGGCGCCCACGTGGGGCGATTTCAGCGGTACCGGTCCAAGCCAGAGGTTCGTGAGGAGCTTCGTGTGAAAATTCTGGAGGAAGGCCGCCACTTCATCGACCCCTGCATGTCGACGTGGTCCGAAAGTTTTTGCTGCGAGGTTCCCCGCTTCCCGACGGCTACGAAGGACTGCTGCCCTGACTATCGCCCTGTTTTGGACCCTTGATGTTTGGTAGAGCGAAACGATAGACGAGTCTTCTGGTGACGTCATCGGTACCTCAGTTAAGTATAAGTGGAGCGTCTCCCAGTCCCTAGTTTGGTTCTTAGTTTGGTATCCCCTTGGGATTGCTTTGATTTGGAACTTGCAAGTACCAAAGACGAGGGACTCGTGTATTCACGAGACTATCGTATTCGATAATCCTTTGAAGTTTGAAGCTAGACTAGAGAGTGAAGATGCCTGGTCTTAGCAGACTTGGAAATTTGTTTTGTCTTGGTTGTCATAGGGATTCTCGATTGGAGGACTCGTGTCCGGTTCCTCCGATTGGAACTCCAACCTATGAACTATATGTGAAATATGGCGTAGGCCCCATCACATATAATGAAGTATGGATCCGATACACAAGGAAAGATGGTGTTTTAAAATGGCCCCAATATGGTAGTTTCGACACATAAATTCTGGATAATCTGGAGGTTAAACTTTTTAAGAAGAAAGCCCGGCCGGCGATGTTTGACTCTTTCCGCCTATGGCGTAAGGAAGCCAAACAGAAGGAAATTAAATTAGCATAGAGAAATAAGAGAGAAAAGGGTATCTCAATAATGCAAGCTGCTATGCAGTTTAAAGATAATGAAGAAAAACAGATGAGTGAGCAGTTGCACAGGCAACGTACAATGGTGATCGATAAATGTTATCCAGTTTTACCGCTTCTTCAGCAAGATGCAGCAAAAGAAATTGAGAAAGATCCTTTAATGTCACACTTGTTGAGTTCGCCACCCCCCTTATGCGCAGAGTGCTACAGCACCTCCGCAACCTATAGTTGTGCAACCCCCAGTTATTGTGCCTCAGGTTCTTCCACAGCCGCCAGCTCCTCTTCAGTTGGCTCCTACTCCTATGGCGCAGCCCCCTCAAGGGCCGCCGACTTTGCTACCTGCTTCATCTGTATTTCCTACGACTTTGTCTGCTACATCGACTGCCTCTTCTGGTGTTCTTCCTGATACTGCCTCTGCGTCTGCATCTGCGTCTGCCTTGCCTCCCTCTGTTTTTCCTCCTGTTCTTTTGTCAACTTCTCCTTCTATCCGACAGAGAATGACTGATACTGTTTCTAGCCTTATATTTCCTCTCTTCGGGTCATCTGGTTTGACCCCTGGTTCGGAGCATAAGCAGTCGCGTAGTCAACTGCCTGATTCTCGAGAGAGAGAAGTGTTTGACCATATGGCGCGTAAATGGGTTACTTTCCCTTTTAAATATGATGTAGAGTCTGTTATGGATGTCTTCCGTCAATGGGAAGCACCAAAACAAAGATACGTTTTTGAGAAAATGTGTGCTTTCCTTTGTGAGGAACTGGAGGATAATGATTTGGAAACAAATCCGCCTGAGTTGTGCCGTGTACGGTTTGAGTTTTCAAAGGGCGCGATTGTGGGTTCTGATGTTGAGAAGGCAGTTGCGACGTTGTTGTCCTTTAGGAATAAGGATCCTTCCCAATCACTGTTTGAGCCTGACTCCTCAGTTAGGAAGAAAGTGCGACTGTACCCAATGAGAGAAGTTCCTCCGGTATGGAAGGAGGCCGTTGCGGCTGATGCCGCTAATCAAATTGTTGCTGCTCCAGCTCATTTTCAGCGTGTTTGGGTACATGTTCCTTGGAAGCGAGCTGAAGTTCTAGCGCTTAAGCAGACTTTGCCTGACCCCCGTAAAAACCCTGCAGGGTATTATAAGGAGTTATCACAGACTGCAGACTCATGCATTATGAATTTAGCCGACATAGACATGTTATTTGGGAATGTTGTTCCACAGCCTTTGTGGAGATTGATTCGCCATGCAGATCATGCGCAAGAATTGGGTGACTCATGGGCTAATATTAATACTGCAAATGATAGACAAGTTGGTGGTGCCAAGCCTGAGCCTTTGGTAGCAGAACATCCTGCTAGGATCATTACTTACATGAAGACTTTAATGCCTGTGATGCGTGTGAATTGGGATAAATTGTCTGCGTGTAAGCAGAAGAAAGATGAGACAGTGTCTGATTTCTTCACCAGGTTTGAGGAAACGTTTATCGACCACAGTGGTCAAGATATGAGTACAGAAGGTGGTCAACGGTTGTTCGTTGACAAGTTTGTGCACAATTTGCTTCCCGAGCTGTGTAAGAAATTGAAAGATTCAGAGAGTTCTTGGGCCGTTTCCTCTTCAGCACAAATATTGGCTACTGCACAGTACTATGAAAATAGGGATAAAGATGAGAAGGATAGGGCAGAAAAGAAAACTAAAGAGTTAAAGACGAAGGTTCTTTTACAACAGGCGTATCCGCCACGTGGTGGTCAGAGTAACTATCAGCAACCTCAACAGTTTCAGAGAAACTCGCAAAGGTTCGAGTATTCTCAACCACGTGTTCCTGTAGGTCCCAATCAGTGTTTATATTGTAAAGAAGAGGGTCATTTCAAGTATAGTTGTCCTATTTTGTTACAACGCACGAATGGTGCTTTTGGCACAAGAGGTCGAGGTGTTCAACAAGCCCCTAGAGGTAGAGGACGTGGAAGTGTCCCCCAGAACGCGCGTTCCCTTCCGCCTCAGAATTCAATGAATAGTTTTGACCAGCAAAATAATGCGTCTGGTAGGACGGCTCAGTACTATGCTGACGACTATTATGCAGAAGATGAGAATATGGAAGGTAATGATTGCTAGGACAGCCATAGACAAAGAGAGGGAGTTGTTTCAGTTCCAGTAGACCAGAGTGGGCCATATGTTAAGGTGATTACATCAGGTGTGTCAGAGCCTTTTCTGTTGGATACTGGTGCTACAAAGAGTTCTATTATGCACTCAAAACTCCCTGGCGCACCTTTGTCTGGCGAAACGAATGTTTCAGTAGGTTTTTCTGGCGCCCCGGTTAGGAATCCGATTTCTAGTCCTATGTCCCTTTCTGTTGGACCTTGTGAATTAGAAGCACCCCTTATTCTGACGACAGGTTGTGGTGAAAACTTGTTAGGATTGGATTTGTTGAAAAGATTGTATGCGACATTATATTGTTCTCCTTCGGGAGTACAACTTACACTGGGTAGGAAAGTGATCTCTCCAATGTATTTGTCGAAGGATAAACTTCCGACAGAATTGTCGTTTCTTCCTGATATTCTTTGGGCTACTGGTCCTAATGATGTGGGTCTTTTGGAAATACCGCCATATGTTGTGACATTGAAAGCCAATGTTAAATTGCCACGCATTCCCCAATACAAGATCTCTAGTGAAGGTGAAAAAGCGTTGCTAGCGATCATTTATGATTTGATTGAAAAAGATGTCATTGAAGAGACAAGAGGCAACGTTTGTAATAGTCCTGTTCTGCCTGTTTTGAAACGTACTGACCCTTCTCAGCCACCTGTTTACAGGTTCGTGAGAGATCTTAGAGAGGTCAATAAAATAGTTGTGCCGCAGTTTCCAGTTGTACCTGATATCACTGCCCTATTGACAATGATTCCAGCTTCCGCCACCTGGTTCTCGGTGATTGACTTGAAGAATGCTTTCTTCAGCATCCCGATTGCCGAGGAGAGCAGGGATATTTTTGGCTTCAGTCTAGGAGGCCGAAGCTTCCGCTTCAAATGCGCTCCTCAAGGCTACTGTGAAAGTCCGTCAATATATAGTCAGGCTTTAAAAACACAGCTTGATGCAATTGTTTTACCTGATGGCGCTACCCTTATTCAGTACGTCGACGATTTGCTAATCGCCGCAGATACTGAGGAAATTTGTAAAGAAGCCACCTTGTCGTTGTTGCGTCATTTGTCTGATTTACATCACAAAGTGTCTCTTTCAAAACTGCAATATTGTCGACAAGAAGTGACCTACTTAGGTCATCTCTTATCGAAGGAGGGAAGGAAACTGACCCCAGAAAGAATTCAGGCAATCGCAAAATTGAGTGTGCCAAGGACACAGAGAGAAGTATGTGCTTTCTTGGGCATTACATCATACTGTAGACAGTGGATAACGAATTTTTCTTTGCTGGCCAAACCTTTGGTAGCTTTGACCTGTAAAGATACACCGAATCCCGTTCCATGGTCTGAAGATTGTCAGAAAAGTTTTTCCGAATTGCGTGATGCATTATGTTCGGCTCCTGTGTTGGGTACCCCCGACTACAGTAAGCCCTTTACACTGTATGTCCATGGTTGTGCATTGTCAGTGCTGACACAGTCTTTTGGAGACAAGCAGCGTCCATGCGCGTATTTTTCGTCGACCTTGGATCTGGTAGCTAAAGCATTGCCGAGTTGCTTGAGAGCCACAGCGGCAGCAGCTGTTTCTATTCGACAGTCTGCTGGGTTAGTGATGAATAATATGTTGATTGTGATGGTTCCACATGCAGTGGACACGTTGTTAAACAGGACCAAGACACAGCACTTAACTAGTCACTTAGCTAGTGCTCGATTGTCAGGTTACGAGTTGACACTGTTAGCGAGTCATGTGCTAATAAAGAGATTCAATACTTTGAATCTAGCCACGTTATTGCCAATTTCAGTAGAGGCAGATAATGTTGAACAGCATGATTGTTTTCTCAGGACAGAAGAAGAAACGAAAGGGAGAGTAGATCTTAAAGGTACTCCTCTTGTAAAGTGTGATGGTATCTTATGGGTGGATGGTTCATGCTTCAAGCTTCCGAATGGTGATACGACTGCAGCATATGCTGTCACGACTTTGCATACGATTGTTGAAGCTGCACGTATACCACATAATTCAGCTCAAGCAGCAGAGTTGATTGCACTTACAAGAGCGTGTGTGTTATCGAAAGGAATGAAAGTGACCATATATACTGACAGCCAGTATGCGTTTGGTGTGGCCCATAGTTTTGGACGATTGTGGAAAGAACGTGGGTTCCTGACTTCGCATGGAGCTAAGATTCAGCATGGTCAGTTGGTGAATGAACTTCTTGAGTCACTGACCTTGCCATTACAAGTTGCGATTGTGAAATGCAGTGCACACAAGAAGGTTACTGATGATGTTGGCTGTGGTAATGCATTTGCTGACGAACTCGCAAAAGAAACAGCAAAAGATGTGATGAATCGAATGTATGTTGCAGGCCCTGCAAGATGGGTTGGTGATGTTGGAATGTGTGAAGATACGATAGAGAGTGTGAAGTCTCTTCAAGCCGAAGCTTCAGAGAAAGAGTTGAGTGTGTGGAGAGAAAGTACGGGTAAATTGGATGAAAATGGTTGTTGGGTTGACTTGTCAGAACATCAGCGATGGTTGTTACCCGATGCATATGTGCTTGCAGTGGTAACAATGGCTCATGGGATGGCCCATATCAGTGTGAAAGGGATTTGTAAGTTGTTGGCTCCAGTATGGCAAAATGCTGGAATTCCTAAATGTGCAGAGAATGTGGTCAAGAATTGCATGATGTGTCTGAAGTACAATCCTGGTAGGGGAACCCCAACTCCAGCTGGTCATTTTGCGCCTCCAACGTATCCGTTTGAGGTTTTGCAGCTAGATTTCATCCACATGGAAAGGTGCAACAATTTGAAATACATACTCGTTGTTGTTTGTGCCTTTTCAAGATGGGTAGAAGCATATCCCTTAAAAGACAACACTGCCTTATCCACAGCTAAAGCCCTTGCCAAAGAATTCTTCCCTAGGTTTGGAATGCCGAGAATGGTCTGGAGTGATAATGGGAGTGAATTTGTGGGTCGTGTGATGAAGAAAGTATGTGACGGGCTAGGTATCCAGCAAAAATTTCACGCTGCAAATCACCCCCAATCAGCTGGACTAGTAGAGTGCTATAATGGCACGTTAAAATTGAAGTTGGCAAAAATACAAGCAAGCACTGGTCTTAAATGGCCTGATGCTCTGCCCTTAGCACTCCTATCGACAAGAATGACTGTGCATTCGCGAGTGGGACTTAGTCCCTATGAAATTGTGTTCGGCCGCCCGGCCAACATATGGGGAGTGCCAAGGCCGACAAAATTCAGTGAAATCGAACACCCGGTACTGCTTGATTATCTGTATGAATTGACGGCTAAATTGCGTGTTTTACACCAACAGGTTCACGATACTCTGCCTCAGGTCTCTGAAGCTCCAGGACATCTTATTGATCCTGGATCATGGGTGCTGGTCAAAAACTTCCAACGGACAAGCAATGATCAGCCCCGCTGGACCGGCCCCCATCTCGTCCTTCTTTCAACAAGATCAGCTGTTCGAGTGGAAGGGAAAAAGAACTGGATCCACGGCGTACACTGCAAGAGAGTCCCTTTGCCTCTACCGTACGACCGGTCGGTTCAGGAGGGGATCGCCGACTCTGAGACTGAGACTGTGCCTCGTTTTCTGCCTTTTAGCGATGCACGTGTAAAAGGAACACTTTCTGAACAGGAAAGTGACAATATTTTGCAAGAAGCTGTGCCACCGTCAATTCGATTGAACACTACAGAGCCTGAACTTTTGTTCCAGAACCAGACAGTACCTGGAAAAAGTCGCTACAATCTGAGGCCTTGGACAAATAAAAATTCTTTTTCTTTGCTATTTTTGAAAGTGCAGCTCTCTCATCTGAGAAACTTTCTTATTTTTGTTTTTCGAACCGCCATCCGGGTTCAGCTGTAGGGTCGTGGTTGCCCAAGTCTTTGGAGTGCAGCTGAAGACGTTAGGTCGACAGTTCTGGTCGGTCTAAGGGAGTTGCCCTGGACTGACAGAAGCATTCCTTAGCATAGAACACCCTACCACCACGAGCAGCAATTAGAGAGGATGGAGTTTTTCGAGAATGAGAGACCTGCCAAACAGATGAACTTTAAAGCCAGAATGTGTGTAATGATGACAAAGAAACGATTTTTGATATTATGTATTTTCATGTTGCTTAGTGTAATGACGTTTTTAATAGGATATGTTTTATTCTCTTTTCAAGTGACATTTGCACCCACTACACAGCCCATACCTCCTTCTACTGTTTCCTCGCATTCTTTTCACCCCCTGCCTGAACACGAGTCTGCTAGAAGATTAGAATTTGTCAATAATTCATTCATTCAGCTTCTACACCAACACCAATTAGTAGTTAACACAACTAACTGTTGGGTGTGTGGTCTTATGCCTCATACTACTGATATAGGTATCCCTTATCTGATCCTGCCTTTCAGCCATAATGGTTCTGTGTGGGCATATAGAACGATATTCATATACGCTCATGAAGCCAACCCCCTACGTTCCGTGAAAGATAATCCTAAGAATAGTGCTCTAGTTAAGGGTATAGTAGATATGATTAGGGAAGATATTTCCTATGAGACTATCCCGAGAGATGAGACACTAGCATATATTGGATGGAACATAACAGGATATGGAGTTACTTTGAGTGAGAACCAGCGAGCAAAGAGATCCTCCCCGATTTGGATTGTACCCCATCAGGGTCCCCTATGTCTGCAAGGTAATGGCAAGAATCCCAGAGCTCAGTTAGGGAAAAGTATCTGCACTGAAACATATGTTTTTACGTCTCAGACTTCCCCTTCGTTCTTAGCAGCTAAGGGTACCTATTTTATCTGCCACAATAGAGCCTATACATGGTTGCCCCCTGACTTCTCAGGCACATGTTTTGTTTCGTTCCTGTTGCCTCCCACCTACACGGCCGCGGCAGCTTACCATAAGACAAGGATAGTTAGAGGTGTCATCAGTAAAGAAGACACTACGGGACAAGAACTTGGAGATTTCGTAAAGGGTTTTCTGCCGTTTTGGGGGCCTATGGTTAACAGCAGGAACATAAGGCAATTGACAAGGGTGGTTGAATCCACGGTAGATGAAACCGCCGGTGCCCTTAGTAATTTGACAGCTGAGCTCCAGTCGGATCGCCTTATGACTCTTCAGAACAGGGTCGCATTGGATGTCATACTTGCAGATCGAGGTGGGGTATGTAAAGTGATCCAATCAAGTTGTTGTGTTTTCATTCCAGATAACGCTCCAACAGTTTACCAGGCCATTTCCAAACTGCATAAGATCTCCGAATCTATACACGTGGATAAAGGAGATTGGTCATTGATGGGGTGGTTCTGGGAACTGATATCCGCCTGGGGATGGAAGATTCTGATAGTCATTGGGATGATCTTAGCCATTCTTTTCCTGTTCTGTCTGTGTGTACAGTGTGCTCCTGCAATATGTGGCCTCTGTGCTACATCGTGTGTAAGGAAACCTGTTAAAGGGACGAGCTAAGTAATAGGATGATGCTACAGCAACATCTCAACGACTTCATAAATATAGACCTGGACTCAGACCTGGACTCAGATTAACGTGAGTATAGGTTATTGCCTATGTAAGGGCAAAAGGAGGGTCTGTGGTACTAAAAATTCTGGACCTGTGTTATAAACATCGTCGTATCATGACGATTTTGGTATCAGCAGACCGAGAATGGTTAGGATACTATGCACAAGCATTTTCGCCATATTCGAGTGAAGAAATCACCCTGAAATCATAGTTTCCGTTCTGAACCCTCGGTTTCCATTGAACGGCAGCCATTTTGTGGTTGCCCTCACATAGGCCAATGACTAGGCCAAAAATCGAGTCTGAAGGACACATACACCTTTGCTGACTCCTCTGTGACCTGGGCAAGCTGACTCCACTGCCTGAAGCCAAACCTGTTTGGCCAGTTCCTTTCCCAGTGGCCGAACGAGATTAGTATCAAAGCACAACATATCGTAAAACCCTTTCATCACACACAAACCATGCCTAATCTTACACACACCTGTCCCTGTTTCTTACTTTATGACTTGCTTTACGAGGAGGAGGTGCCTGTTTTTATTGGGGGTCCGTCGATATCTGATGAAGGTACTGAGCCTTGCCCGGTAATTGATTGAGGGCTGGACAAACTGAAATATGGGCTTGTCATCATGACTCTGCTTTTTCTTTATAGTGAAAATATGTGAATGGTCAACTGTAAAATAAGGAATGTTTGCCTAAAGCACAATATTTTGTATAAAAGGAGAAGGCTGGCTTTGTAAGTTTGAGCAGTCTCCTGAGAATATTCACTGTGTTGTACTTCTAGGATACCTGTTACTGGTTGCAGCCAATACATACGATCTTTGACTTCACCAAGAAGACTCTGTGTTTCTGTAGTCTGAAACAGGAAGAACTCGAAGTCTTAGGGTGTGTTCCCTGGCACCGCTGGGTTCTGAAAAACCCAGTACTTCACCAGCTGGGGGTCAAACAGATTAGAACAGCGGCGTACCATCCACAAACCGATGGTTTAGTGGAAAGGTACAATGCCACCATTAAGACCACACTTAAGAAGCTGTTAGCACTTGAAACCTGGAAATGGGAAGACATGCAACCGCCGGTGCCCTTAGTAATTTGACAGCTGAGCTCCAGTCGGATCGCCTTATGACTCTTCAGAACAGGGTCGCATTGGATGTCATACTTGCAGATCGAGGTGGGGTACGTAAAGTGATCCAATCAAGTTGTTGTGTTTTCATTCCAGATAACGCTCCAACAGTTTACCAGGCCATTTCCAAACTGCATAAGATCTCCGAATCTATACACGTGGATAAAGGAGATTGGTCATTGATGGGGTGGTTCTGGGAACTGATATCCGCCTGGGGATGGAAGATTCTGATAGTCATTGGGATGATCTTAGCCATTCTTTTCCTGTTCTGTCTGTGTGTACAGTGTGCTCCTGCAATATGTGGCCTCTGTGCTACATCGTGTGTAAGGAAACCTGTATCAAGGGACGAGCTAAGTAATAGGATGATGCTACAGCAACATCTCAACGACTTTATAAATATAGACCTGGACTCAGACCTGGACTCAGATTAACGTGAGTATAGGTTATTGCCTATGTAAGGGCAAAAGGAGGGTCTGTGGTACTGAAAATTCTGGACCTGTGTTATAAACATCGTCGTATCATGACGATTTTGGTATCAGCAGACCGAGAATGGTTAGGATACTATGCACAAGCATTTTCGCCATATTCGAGTGAAGAAATCACCCTGAAATCATAGTTTCCGTTCTGAACCCTCGGTTTCCATTGAACGGCAGCCATTTTGTGGTTGCCCTCACATAGGCCAATGACTAGGCCAAAA
Source organism: Triturus cristatus (assembly GCF_964204655.1). Lineage (NCBI taxonomy): Eukaryota > Metazoa > Chordata > Amphibia > Caudata > Salamandridae > Triturus > Triturus cristatus. The sequence continues at coordinate 1,093,063,819 of NC_140580.1, forward strand.
ATCGAGTCTGAAGTACACATACACCTTTGCTGACTTCTCTGTGACCTGGGCAAGCTGACTCCACTGCCTGAAGCCAAACCTGTTTGGCCAGTTCCTTTCCCAGTGGCCGAACGAGATTAGTATCAAAGCACAACATATCGTAAAACCCTTTCATCACACACAAACCATGCCTAATCTTACACACACCTGTCCCTGTTTCTTACTTTATGACTTGCTTTACGAGGAGGAGGTGCCCGTTTTTATTGGGGGTCCGTCGATATCTGATGAAGGTACTGAGCCTTGCCCGGTAATTGATTGAGGGCTGGACAAACTGAAATATGGGCTTGTCATCATGACTCTGCTTTTTCTTTGTAGTGAAAATATGTGAATGGTCAACTGTAAAATAAGGAATGTTTGCCTAAAGCACAATATTTTGTATAAAAGGAGAAGGCTGGCTTTGTAAGTTTGAGCAGTCTCCTGAGAATATACACCGTGTTGTACTTCTAGGATACCTGTTACTGGTTGCAGCCAATAAATACGATCTTTGACTTCACCAAGAAGACTCTGTGTTTCTGTAGTCTGAAACAGGAATAACTCGAAGTCTTAGGGTGTGTTCCCTGGCACCGCTGGGTTCTGAAAAACCCAGTACTTCACCAGCTGGGGGTCAAACAGATTAGAACAGCGGCGTACCATCCACAAACCGATGGTTTAGTGGAAAGGTACAATGTCACCATTAAGACCACAGTTAAGAAGCTGTTAGCACTTGAAACCCGGAAATGGGAAGACATGCAACCGCCGGTGCCCTTAGTAATTTGACAGCTGAGCTCCAGTCGGATCGCCTTATGACTCTTCAGAACAGGGTCGCATTGGATGTCATACTTGCAGATCGAGGTGGGGTACGTAAAGTGATCCAATCAAGTTGTTGTGTTTTCATTCCAGATAACGCTCCAACAGTTTACCAGGCCATTGCCAAACTGCATAAGATCTCCGAATCTATACACGTGGATAAAGGAGATTGGTCATTGATGGGGTGGTTCTGGGAACTGATATCTGCCTGGGGATGGAAGATTCTGATAGTCATTGGGATGATCTTAGCCATTCTTTTCCTGTTCTGTCTGTGTGTACAGTGTGCTCCTGCAATATGTGGCCTCTGTGCTACATCGTGTGTAAGGAAACCTGTATCAAGGGACGAGCTAAGTAATAGGATGATGCTACAGCAACATCTCAACGACTTCATAAATATAGACCTGGACTCAGACCTGGACTCAGATTAACGTGAGTATAGGTTATTGCCTATGTAAGGGCAAAAGGAGGGTCTGTGGTACTGAAAATTCTGGACCTGTGTTATAAACATCGTCGTATCATGACGATTTTGGTATCAGCAGACCGAGAATGGTTAGGATACTATGCACAAGCATTTTCGCCATATTCGAGTGAAGAAATCACCCTGAAATCATAGTTTCTGTTCTGAACCCTCGGTTTCCATTGAACGGCAGCCATTTTGTGGTTGCCCTCACATAGGCCAATGACTAGGCCAAAAATCGAGTCTGAAGGACACATACACCTTTGCTGACTCCTCTGTGACCTGGGCAAGCTGACTCCACTGTTGAAGCCAAACCTGTTTGGCCAGTTCCTTTCCCAGTGGCCGAAAGAGATTAGTATCAAAGCACAACATATCGTAAAACCCTTTCATCACACACAAACCATGCCTAATCTTACACACACCTGTCCCTGTTTCTTACTTTATGACTTGCTTTACGAGGAGGAGGTGCCCGTTTTTATTGGGGGTCCGTCGATATCTGATGAAGGTACTGAGCCTTGCCCGGTAATTGATTGAGGGCTGGACAAACTAAAATATGGGCTTGTCATCATGACTCTGCTTTTTCTTTGTAGTGAAAATATGTGAATGGTCAACTGTAAAATAAGGAATGTTTGCCTAAAGCACAATATTTTGTATAAAAGGAGAAGGCTGGCTTTGTAAGTTTGAGCAGTCTCCTGAGAATATACACCGTGTTGTACTTCTAGGATACCTGTTACTGGTTGCAGCCAATACATACGATCTTTGACTTCACCAAGAAGACTCTGTGTTTCTGTAGTCTGAAACAGGAAGAACTCGAAGTCTTAGGGTGTGTTCCCTGGCACCGCTGGGTTCTGAAAAACCCAGTACTTCACCAGCTGGGGCTCAAACAGATTAGAACAGCGGCGTACCATCCACAAACCGATGGTTTAGTGGAAAGGTACAATGCCACCATTAAGACCACACTTAAGAAGCTGTTAGCACTTGAAACCCGGAAATGGGAAGACATGTTGCCTCTGGCCTTATTCGCCATTCGGTGCAAGGAACAGAAAAGCACCGGGTATTCTCCGTTTGAGTTGTTGTATGGCCATAAACCCCATACCTTCTAAGACATGGCCCAAGAAGGGTGGGAACGAGAAAAGGACAATTCTAAACCCCTTTCCGAGTACGTAGCCGCATTACGCACTCACTTAAGTCAGATTAGGGCTATAGTGCGGAACAATTTGGAAGACGCCCAGAGGTCACAAAAAACCCAGTACGATAAGAGAACCAAAGTCAGGACATTCCAAGTGGGTGACTTAGTGTTACTCATGATGGCCTCCTCGGATCAGAAAATGTTGGGACAATGGCAGGGTCCCTATCGAATAGTAGAAAAGGTAACCCCTGTGACCTACCGTCTTGAACTTGATCCCGCTAGACATACAACCCAAATATACCATATTAATGTGTTAAAGAAATGGGAGGGTCCCTTGCCCGTCTCGATGTGTACAGTGGGTGAACAGTCTCCCTTGTTCGACCAATGCATCGACCCCGAATTGCCTCTTACCTTGCGTAATGACCCTTCACGAGTCTTACAACCCCTGAAAGAGACCTTCTCTAACACTCCTGGCCGAACTACCCTTATCGAGCACGCCCTGAAAACTCCCCAAGGAAAACGGGTTCGCTTGAAACCTTATCGCATTCTCGAGGCCCGGCGTCAAGTCATAAAAGAAGAGGTTCAAAAGATGCTACAAATGGACATCATTGAACCTTCCATAAGTGAATGGAATTCACCCATTGTCCTCGTACCGAAACCGGACGGATCGGTACGATTTTGCATCGACTTCAGAGAAGTCAATAAAATATCGGAGTTTGACACGTACCCCCTGCCAAGAGTCGATGAGATGGTGGAACGAATAGGTAAAGCAAAATATATCAGCACTTTGGATTTATGCAAAGGCTATTGGCAGGTCCCCCTGAGAAAACAGGATAGGGAGAAAACGGCGTTTTCCACCCCGGAAGGATTGTATCAATTCAAGGTTTTACCCTTTGGCCTTCATGGGGCATCAGCAACTTTCCAAAGAGCAATGAATATAGCCTTACAGCCCCATGAGTCCTATGCAGGTGCCTACATAGATGATATAATCATATATAGCGACACGTGGGAACTACACCTATCACATCTTTTCCAAGTCATCCAAACCTTAGGACAATACGGTCTTAAAATAAATTCTGCCAAAAGCCATCTGGCCGCCCAGACCGTTCAGTATCTGGGATATCTATTGGGAGAGGGGGTTATTAGACCACAAGCGTCTAAATTAGCTGCAATCTCTCAAATATCCCTACCCAAAACTAAGAAAGATCTCAGAGCATTCCTAGGGTTATTGGGTTATTATCGCCGATTTATACCTCAGTTTTCCCACCTGGCAGCCCCTTTAACTAATTTGCTCCAGAAAAACGTCAAAACCGAAGAGATATTACGGAATCCCCCTACTGATGTTCTACGGCCCTTCCATGCCTTAAAAACCACACTTACCTCCGACACCGTTTTGATCAGTCCGGATTACACGCTTCCCTTCATCCTTCAAATCGATGCTTCGGACCAGGGATTAGGGGCTGTGCTGTCCCAAGAGACCCCACAAGGAGAAAAGCCCATTCTGTACCTTAGCCGAAAACTCTTCCCAAGAGAAAAAAATTACGCTACGATCGAAAAAGAAGCCCTGGCCATCAAATGGGCCATAGATACTTTACGCTATTATCTAGATGGTCGTGAATTCCCCTTGTATACCGACCACGCTCCCCTTGAATGGTTAGCCCGGAACAAGGGCCACAACGAAAGAGTCCTTAGGTGGTTCCTGTCCCTTCAACCCTACCGGCGCCACACCAAGCACCGAAAAGGAAGCGAACAAGGAAACGTAGACTTTTTATCCAGGTTTCCCCAAGAAGGACAGCAAGGGAAAGGGGATGTGAGAGATTGCAGGACGGACATACCCATAGAACACCTGGGGACGGTTCATTTCGTAGTCCACGCCATCCTCCCGGTCTTACAGGAAACCGGGACTACCAAAGACTGCATTACCCATACAACCCCCCTGTCTCTCAACAGAAGGAGATCCGGGAGCCGTCGGAAGTAGGCGGGGTCGACCCAGGAAGTTGTCTCCCAGAGCCAATGAAAGAGGGCGGTAGCAGAGAGCGTGTGTGGCAGAACAGCGGTAGAGAAGACGGAGAACAACGCGAAGAGCAAGAGAGAGAAAGCGGACCCGGTACGACGGCGGCGGAAGGCGGAGACGAACACCAGGACGCGTGGAGAGAAGGCGGCGACGTCGGAGACCCGGACGAGCAGTGGTGCGAGGAGTGGTGGTGTCCGACGGAGGATGCTGGAGAGCGGCCGCAACTCTGGAGAGTTGCGGCGGAGCCTGTGAGTACAATCGTCCCCAGGGAGTGAAGGGGGGGGGAGAGGAGAGAGGGAGGGGGGGGTAAAAGAAAGTGCCTGACCCGTATGACCCATAGATATTCTCCTTAGCCTCTTATTGAGTAGAACGTGCCTTGACCATAAAGACGACTGTTCTCAGCGTGACCCCAAAAACCCTCTCTTGATATTACCGATCCCCTGAGACGAAAGAATTCACTAACTATCAGACCGGATAAGGTCACAGTTGTTTTATTGTTTTTTCTTTCTTTTATGCACGCTCGCATCCCGCGCACCCTTATAGGACTAGAGAATCCCAGAGAGCACGTCCGGGTGTGGTGACGGTTAGAATAAAACTACCCAACAGAATATAAATAAGCACAGAACTGACGGCTCCTTTTTTCTCTTTTCTCCTATGAGCCTCCGGGGAGACCTCGATAATAGCGCCGAAGAAGAGTCCCACCCTGCGGGTTCGACATCACCTTTGGGTCCAGCTCAGGGAGCAACAGGAGGAGAACCAAAAGGAACTGTTTATTCACTACCTCTTTTTGCCACTAAAGAAAATAAAACTACCTCATTTGGAAAATATATGCAGCCTCCTCGTCTGCATATCAAACCTGCCCTCCCACAATGCTGCTTAATCATTTCACTTACTTCAGGACGCAACCCATATACAAATCGATATACAAAATGACTCAAATCCTTCTCACTCAAATTTTCATCACCACTCTATTGTTTAAAAGCCAACAATAATCTTTCGCAATAGGCATGTACAGATTCTTTTACTTCTTGGTGAGTTCTATCAATTTTTACCCAATCTGTTTCTTTAGGAGGCACTTTAGTTTTCATAAAGGTAACCACCTGTTCATATTTTCTCATTACTTCTGGATCAGGAGCACCTGTTTTTGGATCCATGGGGTATTCTTGAGTAGGCCAACCTATTGTAATTGTACATTCTGCCCATAGATCTGCTGGCACAATTATGTCAAATAAACCGTTCAAATCAATCCATAGTACTTTTGAAAATCTTACAAACCTGTCTACCTGCCTGTACCATTCAACCGGCTTCTCGTTTATAAGCAAGGAAAGTCATTGGTGAATGATAACATGTCTGGTCTGGTCCAGGGGGCATGTACATAGCCTCCGCCTGGAATCTCCCTCATGGGACATTCAGTTACCACCTTTTCTTTTTCTCTTACTGGGAAAGCTGCAAACGTTTTGTCTGTTGCATCGTCTTGTTTTCGAAACCACCTACTTTTCCATTTGTCTATATCGCCCCATTTTCTCAGTAAAACAATTAGTTCTTTAATTTGAGTTATTCTTCCTGCTGTATTCAGATTCTCAATGTCCTTTTCAGCAAAGTCTACTCTGTATGGTTTCTGTAATGACTTTATTTTTTCAAAGTCGATACCCATTTCACTTGCTACTTCTTCCAATTTTTCATGTAAATTTCTTGCTCTCCATGTTATACTTTTGCATAGAAACATTAGTTCTTCATCCTGATATACTTTTAATTTTTCTGTAGGAATAGTCCCTACTATTAATTCTTCTAAGACTATTTTTAATTTTGCCACATCTAAAGGTCGAGGTTCTGCATCTTTTTGCTGTAAGCTTCTTAACCATTCGCTTAATTCATCAGAAGTGGGACCTACAGGAATTGTTTCACTTCTTGGTGATCCTGGTACTGACTCTGTCGTCATTATTGCTTTATTCGCTAGGCTCTGATTCACTGTCAAATTTTTAGGAGTACTTAACCCAGAAGTTCCTGTCACTTGTCTCCATGGATTCTCTCCTGAATATCTTTTTTCTGAACCAGCTTGCTTATTACTGTTGTAAGGGATCGTTAGACAATGTTCACTATCCTTCTGCTTATCAAAAATAGGCATTACGGGTCCTATTGTTACAGGAACAGTTACAGCTTCCATATTTTTAGTCAATTCTCTAATCTTTTAAGTTAACTCTAAAGTGGTTCTGGCTAATTCAGCTGAGTTTTCATTTGTCATTTTACCAGGTTGTATTTTTTCTGATTTTCTAAATGGATTATTTCTCCTCAGGTGGCATTGACTCTAATTTTATATTTTGTGGAGTCTCTTTTATTGGGGCACTTGGTGTCAATAACGCGGAATTAGGTTGATACGGGGAAGGATTTTTATAAAACATGTCCTCCAGTACATCATCCTCCGACTCATGCACACTATACTTGTAACCTTCTGATCCTGTATTATTTTTCTTCTCTGTACATTTTCTACTACTAGTTTCTTCAACATTTCTCATAGGGAACATCCCATCAGCCATATTTGCACTTTGCCATCTCCTCATTCTGTCATCATGATTCTCTTGTCCACTTTGTCTACCAAACATGTATTTATACCTTCTGCCACTCCGCTGTCGTTCTCTTTCATACATCTCATCTTCCCATTCTGTCAATGCTTCAAACTGAGTAGGTCTAGGTCTCGGTTCTAATCTCATCATTCTTTCTCTTAAATTCCTTAATACTGCTAAATTGAATGAACCATGTTCTGGAAATGCAAAAACTCCATCATCTTTTGTATACTTTGCCCAATTGTCTAGCCAAATACATGTATGATACCCATATTTCGCAACCATGAAGGATGCAGGTGATTCGGTGGAGGAAGCAACTGTCCCTCTCTAGTCACAATCGGTTTGTCCTTCTTAAATAAATTCTTAATCTTTCCAAACCAGGACTTTTTCTCTTTCTCTGGCGGATCGTAATACATCATTTTCTTCTTCTTAGTATCGCTAGATTTCTCTTACGACTATTCTGTTGTCTTATCCAATCGTAGCGCGACTCACACTAACGCACCAATCCGGAACGTCTATGTCACTTTTGTTAATCTCCAATCCCAGCGGGACTTACACTAACACACCAATCCGGAGCGTCTTCGTCACCCTGTAATTCTCCACTCTTAGCGCGACGTATACTAACGCACCAATCCGGAGCGTCTATGTCACTTTAATGGCTGGCCAATCCCAGCGCTGTCTTTTCTGACGTCAGCTTTTCTCGCTACTCCTGCTTCTGCTGACCCCTCCTTTACAAAATTTATCGGCAAACTTTCTGTTACGCTTTCTTTACTCAAAATCTGTTAGTAACGACATAACACACCACCATTGTCTGTTTCGCTAACAGATGAGATAGTCTTGACCTTTTCCACAAGAATTCCGTCTTTCCCGAGAGCAGCGCTTACCTCTGCCCTACTACGGAATTATTACATTAGCCGATAAATTAGCACTTCCCTCTACCTTACCCTTCTAGCAAGCCTTTACTAACCATTTCTCTGGAGATAAAACACCTGTTGGAGACTACACTGCTCCTGAGAATTAAGACCAGAGTTTCACAATTAAGCCGAATGCTATTTCATTTACACACATTCATACGGAAAATTTAGTTCATTTACACAGAATCCTGTCTTTCCCGAGAGCAGCGCTTACGTCTGCCCTACTACAGAATTATTTCATTCGTTAATGAAGTAGCACGTCCCTCTACTTTATCCTTCCTACAAGCTTAGGGAACACCTATTACCTTTCCAGTGATAAGCGTAATCAGAGCTCACAATGGACTCCTGTTACTTAAGATCAAAATTTCACACGTGGCCTTCGCTACCCATACACCTCTTTCATATAGAAATGTCCTTAACGATACCACATGGCGATGTTACCAAATCGAACCCAGACAATGTGTGGTGCAACTCCAATCGTCACACCTTTTCCCCGTGTACCTACAGGGCAACAAACAATTCACCATGTGACTTCACTTGCAACAGGCCATCCGACTTCCTACATCCCAGAAGTCTTCAAAAACAACATAGAACGCAACACGACTCAACATAGAATGTTAGTATATAAATCAATACTCATCCAAACATCCGCAATCAATAATAACAAAAAATTGAAAATCTATAAGCAATAATCACCAAACTAGCCAATAATAACCATCCTCTGCTACCAGAAAATCTGATCCAGCGCAAAACCGGGAAAGGGCACATTTACAACCATCCTCCCTGCGTCGCAGACCCGACGTCACACTAACTCCTTCTCACACGCAGTCATTGATGGGGCCCGTAACACCAACACTCATACGTTTCTCTCACGAGTCTGCACACAGGAGGGATGATAATTACGTGCTGGACATGTGGGGGGTACCTTATTACCTATAGGGAAGAAAAATTATATTACAGAATATACATTTGCATCACCTCCTATAGGATCCTAACCTTAACATCAAAGCACTCCACCACCTGGTCAACGGACCAATTAGTTGGACTGGCTGATGGTGATTTAGAACCAGCTAAAACACATTTAAGCTTCAGAATCCTCTAATCACTTAATTGAAAAACCACAAACTCATAATTTCTGTTAATCAATTATTTGTTTATCTAAATATTGTTTGTAATTAATATTAGCATTTTGGTCAATCAAAGTTTAGAATTTTAATCAATCAGCACAAATCGCATGACGTTTTATAATTACCTATTCTCGCTAGTGGGGCTTTTCTAATTCAATTGGCTCTGCATAACCGAATTTAGCTGTTCAATTGTCCAAATAAAGCAGGCTAAGGCTCAAAGTCCGGAAAGTTCTTTGCTCAGCATGTCACAGTCCCAAAGATCTCCAAAGGACCAGGAATCGTGCAAGCATCTGTCATCGCCTGTGGGGTCGATAGGAGTGTGCGGTCATCGAGAGAAAGAAGGTATCCAGCTCCTCCCTATTCTACTACCCTTTTTATAATAAAATTTGGGATAACAGGAAACATTTTTTAGAGTGAGAAAGCATGCGATTGGTCCATTTGATGAAGTTTGCAATATTGTCCAATTTTCCCATTAGCTTGGGTTCTCATAGATTTTGCTGGTTCACTTCCTCTGTCTATGTCTTCCTCATGCAACATTGTAGATTCTTGCTTGTATGTGACTATTGTTCATTTAGACCAGTTTTTACTGACTGAAGTTTGGCAGTCCTCCATGTTCCTATCCTTGACCAGGAACGCTGTGCTCTAACTTGAGGTTGCCTGGAGGTCTACGGAGCCATCCAAGTCTGCGCAGTAGACATCGCACTCACGAGACGGTGGCCACTTCTGAACTCCATTTTGGATGTCATGTTTTGGTAGGCCCAAACGTCAACTTAAGCAAAACAAACACAAAAGAGTAATTAATACACAGAAATTAAGATTCTAATGTTAAACCCTCACTAATCCCTTTATGTATTAGTATTTTCCTAGCTTTTAGCGACATTTAAAGCAATAAAACTCACCCTTCGGTCCAAAACGGGAACGCAAACATCACAAAAGCAACATAAATCATGCGATATCCTATTACCACACGTACTTTTGTTAATAGGCGTACAAAATTGAGTTATTAGGGTTATTCTGCAATGCAAATATCAATGAGTCCCACGTGTAATTGGTGTTTACTAAAAGTGCAAATGGTTGATTAATATAACACATCAAACTGTTAATTCAAATTATTATATAAGTCGGTTAAGTGATTAGGATTTTGCTTTACCTGCTCCATCAATACAATCCCATTGGAATGTTGCAAGATCTTTAAAAATAGGCTCCTACCAGTTTTTCTAGCACTATGTAACGAGATCATGCAGGGGAGGGATGTCCAGCCCTCCTGGAATATTACTAATATCGTAGTGTTTCTAAAAAACAGGGGAAACCAGCAGAGGAGCTGCGCTCATATCAGCCGATTTCATTGATAAATGCCGACGCCAACATTTTTCAAAAATCCTTGCATCTCGCCTCGCCCCGATTATCCACGTTTTTGGTGTCAGAGCATCAGCACGGTTTTCTTCCCGGTAGAGATATGGCAGCCCACATTAACACAGCTATTGCTGTGTTTGATGTATGTGGCCGGGCAGAACAGCGTGTTAGGATGCTGATGCTAGATGCCGAGAAGGCTTTCGTCGGGTCGTCTGGGGATCACTGCGGCTAACAATGACAACGCTTGGTCTCGGTCGAAGGTTTATCTCGGCAACCCAGAAACTGTACAGCAATCCGATAGCTTTGGTTAAAGTTAATGGTCTCTCCTCACCTTTTTTTGCAGTCCAAGGGGGCACGCGACAGGGGTGTCCCCTATCCCCGCTGCTGTCTATATTGAGCCCTTTGTACAATACTTGCTACTTAATGCAGGGATTTCACCTGTATTCCTCAATTGCATAGAGCTCAAACTGACTGCATATGCCGGCAACATAGCAGTCTTTTCTAGTACACCTGAAGACTCTATAGATGAGATCACTTCAGAAGGCCAGCGCTTCTGGTCATTCTCAGGTTACAAATTAAACTTAAACAAAATACAAACTATATTTAACTATCAATCGAATACGGCTCCGGCGGCTTTGGGGATTACACGAACAGCAACATATCTAGGGGTATGTATTTGTAGTCAAGTAGACAAGGTGATCGCGCTGAATTACGAACCATTGTTAAAGAGGGTTGTCTCAAACATGCGCAGTTGGCATAAGCTCCCCATTAGCATTGTGGGGAGATGTAATATCGTCAAAATTAGTATTTTGCTGAAGGTTTTGTATTTATTTCGCACTATTCCATACAGGGTCCCTCTGGCATTTTTTAAATGCCAGGAGGGTGCTGTAGGGAGCTTTATTTGGAGCTATCGACGTGCTAGGAGAGCCTTAAGTTTTATTAAACTACCATATATCCAAGGTGGGTTTATGCTCCCAGATTTTAAATTATATTTTTGGGCTGTGTTTTTTGGTCGAATACAAAGCTAATTTAATGGTCCCAATAGTGGCAGTACCTGGCCTTCATTTCAAATAGCGAGTGGCCCCGATGCGGGGTTTTTGTTGTACAAAACAATGGATCCCAACTACTACAAAAGGGTGCGATTTAAGATTGTGAGAGATATTGTTAAGATATGGCAAGATATCTCTAAAGTATATTCCCTCGCATACTGGCATGTATACACTAGGTTATGGGGGAATCCTGCATTGCCAGAAATATTTCATGACTCTGTTGGAAGTAGGTGGCAAAGTAGGGGTATAGAACAACTCGGTCAACTGTATGATGGGCAAGGGTTTCGGTTGTTTGCTGCTCTGCAGGAAGAGTATGGGCTGCCACAGACTACGTTTTTAAAAATATCTGCAAATACGGGACTATCTGCTACGCGGCTTGGGTCTAGCACAGCTACCAAGTCCCTCGGAGATACTTTCTGTACTCTTTCAGACTTGTGGTCGGGGGCTAATCGGCAAAGCCTATAAGAAGCTCTTAGATACTGCCAGTGACGATGGCATACAAGTCGCAGCAAAGTTAAGTCGGGTTTTCCAAATCAATATAACCAGCAATGAAGTACATGAATCTATGGTGATTATAGATACAGCAGTATCATCGGTTAATCTGAAGTTACAGCAACATAGGATAATTTTTATGCAGTAATATACTCCGGAGGTAATCTCCAAATGGGTTGTGAATCAAACATCTTCACTTAAAGTATATTGTCCAAAGTGTCAAATGTATGGTGCTGATTTATCTCATATGTTCATTAAGTGTCCTGTGTTGAGTGTATTTTGGTCTGAAGTTAATCATGCTCTTTCAATTTTGGCCGACACAGTATTCAAATGACAGAAAAGGAAATTGTGCTGGGGGTAATACAGGACCGAGGCTGTCTCTCGGGCCCATTTGTATCAATTCTAATCATATGTGCCTGTTTGTGTAGTGCTCAGGTTTGGATCCAAAAAACAGGGCCCAGTATTAATGAATTTTGGTCTTTGCTTCGTGAAATATATGAAATGGAAATGGCTCTCTCGAAAGCTAGAGGTCCACGCTCGTGGCGAAAATTTGAACGGATGTGGTCTGGCACTCAGTGGGATTAGAACGGTGTGCTTTACATACTTTGCTGGGGGTTCAAATTTAGTAAGATGTATTTGAGTTTATGATTAATCTTTGTGTTCTTCTTTTTCTTCTATCTTTGTTTTTCTCTCTCTTTTATGTTCCCTTGTTCTCCCCCTCTATTTCTATTTCTGTCATAAATTTGTCAACGCAATTTCCTGATGTGCTCGCTCTCAGTGTATTGATTTGCATTTATGGCTAATAAAGAAAATTTTAAAAAAATAATATATATATATATATATATATATATATATATAACGCCAATAGCCTTAGCTTTTACAAATGCAAGACCTTTACTGTGAAAACACAAAACACTTACTTGTTTTCTTTTTATGCAACCTCTTTGACCCTGCCAGCACATTTACTGACCCCCGTCCTCACTGTACTCCGGAATATATGAAGACAGCCTGGAAATGCATCAAATAAACATCGCCGCACTTCCAGGCCATCTTCATTTACATGCACTTGCAGAGGCATTTGTGTCCCCCTGGGAACTCATCCACACCCCCAAGGGGGGCGCACCCCCCAATTTGAAGACCTATGATCTAGAGAGAGGCATCTTTCAGATACACTGGGCAGCTGGAGTGGTGACCAATGGCTGGAGTGCTTGAAAGAATAAATCCTAATGTGAAACATCATCTTGCATTCTTGTAATTTTTTCACGCCTTCTCACACTGGTGACAATGATAATTTGAGGACTTTATTCAGATGGGTAGTTCCAGCGCCTCACCTCTTATTTGGTGTTACAGCCATGAGATGGCCTAAAACAGTGCACCTCAGACCATGCACTTTCTACGATAGTGTCCATAATCCCTGGTAATCTATTGACTCCGGAGCAACTGCATGAATTTAGTAATAAAAAGTTGTACAAGCAACCATGGCTCAAAAACCCCATAAGGCAGCTGGTCTAGAATAAATTCCTTTGGATATCTACCGAATCAGCTAATACCATGACCACCTATTCTGACTCGCACTTTTAATTATATTTTTGGTCTCTAGATGAAATTCTTTCATCATGGAGTAAATCAATAATTGTGCCTCTACATAAAAAGGCTCAAGAGACCTTGTGCCCAACTACCAGCCGGTGTGGGAGGTATGATTCCACCCTATTAGGGGGCGATATATGACAGCACCGATACACCCGGTACCAACTTCACAGACCCTGGCATCACAAAATGGATGCTGCCAGCCACAGATACGAGTCTGCCCTCCTGCTGCTAGATGAAACTCCGGCAGGGGAGGCTGGACAATAGGTTTCCTGTCACAGGGAGGTGTGACCACCTCCCAGACAGGCGTTTAGTGTATTGGGGCTGGTTTGGTGCACTCTGAGAGTGCTTTGATGTCTGCAGTGGGGGGACATTTGGTGTCCCTAGACATAGTCCAGCTCAAACCGGTTGCAGGGGCTATCAGCCCCTGATCTGGCGCGAAACTGGACAAAAGACATGGGTGTAGCCACCCCTCTGTCCTGACCCTCCCATTGGTGGGTCCCCAGAGTTTGTCCCAAACCAAGTACTTCAGCTATCTACACTACGTTGGATGACTGAAGAATCTCCCTTGGAGTAAAGGAGTTACTCCCCTGCAAGGCAGGCACCTGAAACGCATCTGACCGGTTTGCATCTACACCGCTCCTGAAGGACTCCGAAGATTTTTGCAACACAGGAGGTAGGTTCCCGTGGTCTCTGAGGTTGATCTGTGCTCTCAGCAATTCTGAGATCGGCATCCCTCGTGGGGACCATGCAACCTGAATCCCTGGGCACCGTGTACATTTGCAGCAGCATATGCTTTTTGGCGATCCCTGAGGCTGTGCTTTGGGTTACTTGTAGTCCAGACCCCGAGCAGTATTTCCACTGAAGATTTCTGGCCTACACTCCACGAGTGTTCCGTGGTCTGGTATTTTGTGATTCAGCTCGAGGTCCCTGGTCCGTCAACCTGTGGGTCCCTGCGATGGGAACTTTGACTTTATGTCAGCTTTCCTGGTTGCTCCAGACATGCCCTGACTCTCCATCACTTGGGGAGTCCCCAGGACCTTGCTGGTCCCCACCGAAGCGTCTTTTCTCTGACCGCATGGGTTGCAGTTCCTAAGGCTTGTTGGTCTCCAATCCGGACACTGACCCCCCCAGCACTCAAAATCCTTCATGGGAAAGCTAGCCTGTGGACTTTGGTTGTCGTTGACGTCTCCTGGTCCCCGTGGCTGCAAAGTCAAGCTTCACCTCAACTCACCTGATACACCCAACATTGGTGGGCATTCGTCTATCGTGCCCCTGGTCACTGTGAAGTGACCCAGACTCTGTCCCCTCTGCTTTCAGGTTCTTCTCAGCTCCAATCCAGGCTTGGATCACACCGGACACTTCTCATCTTCCCGGCAGCAGCACTTCTTCGCATCACGCCATTGTTGAACCACTTGACCCCTATGGACCCGGCTCTCCTGGGATAGGTAACACGGGTACCTCGGTACTCCCAAGGGTGCTGGCCTTAGAACCTTCTATGTTCCAAAGGGTTTGCTTGAAGTCCCCTCCTAAGTGTCCTTAATCTTTAAAAATCCAACCGCGACTTTCCCATAGGATTGTACGGAGCTCGCGGCTGTGTTCTCACACTGCACCCATCCTTCGTGTGTCCCCTGTGTCACTACATTGGGTGGTTCCTTGGGGTCCCAGCGATTCAACGTGCTCTAGGCACTGTGTCTAGTCAAGTCGTGGTTGTTATACCACTTTCTTAGTATATGGTTTGGTCTCCTCCTGGAGCCCACTGTGTATTGTGCTATTTACTGTCGTTCTAGTGCTTTAATATTGTATGCCTTGTTCTCTAATCTCAAAGAGGTTAGTAGAGAGTGTTTAGTAATAAATACATATATTTTATATATACCTTGTGTGGTTCTCCTTTCATTTGGTCATTCAGAAGGTTCTGGTCTGGTAAAACAAGGTGCTTTACATTCCTTCGAGGCTTAGCTTGAAGGCTGCTCTCCATAGCTACCACTAGGATAGCTTTCAATAAAGGTTGTCTTTAACCTAATCATCAATAAGGGTTGTTTGGACTGGTGCAAGGTGCCCATTTTAATTAGTGGAAAGCATATACCAGGCCAACTTCTCCAAACTAGGCACCCTGTCAAAACACTATCTGTCATTTAATTAAGATCGGGCTTCTATTTCTTGTATTGATGATATCTGCCCAGTAGAAAAAAAATCTCCTTATCTAAAATTTTGATTGTGAGTATTGCCAGTGGCTTCAGTAACCAAAAGATGGTCATCAAACTCTGAGGAGGGGTCAGATCATTGTCTGTGTTCTATGGGTGGCCGAGAGACATTATCCCACTTCCTCCTGCTGTGCCACTTTAAGTTATGCCTTCGAAAGCAGTATCTACGTCCACTTTTCTTAAAGTTCAAGGTAAGAAAATGCAATGAGGCAGAGGCTCTGTGTATGACATCTGACGACAGAGATATTGTGCTAGCTGTTTCATCCTATATCTATGCAGCATGAAAACAAAGAGCAGAAGTGCAAAAATGTTGTATGAAGACAGAAAATGCCTATAAAGCCATGGCTGGGCAAATTGATCATATGTTGTTTCTCAGCTTTGGCCTTACTAGAAACTGCATAACTGCGTCTTTCTTGTTTCTAGAACACTGGCATAGTGTACATGTCCTTTAACAAAAACCTTAGCACGGTCCTAACATCAAGTAAAATAGCATCCAAGCAACTTATAAAGTTATTTCAGTGTGAGGAAGCCCCCGCGAGTGCCGCCCCTATGAACAAGGTGCCCGTATCAAATTACCCCTGGGTGCCTTACCGTTATGATCAGGAAAAGGGCTACAAAAACCTGGAAGGGACTTCCCCAGTAACCAAGGGCTTTTCCTTCAACACACAGCTCGGTGAGGATAACCCGGAAGCGATCCACCCCTGGAGGGGCGGAACGGAAATCCCAGAAATCCAATCAGAAGGGTCTGACGTGACACCGGAGTGGCTGGAAAAGGATGAAGGAGGCGTGTCGAGGTCGTCCGCTGTTGGGAGTCGGAGAACGCGGGAGAGCAGAGGAAACACTGGCGAGTTGGAGGAAGACGCGGAGGAGAAACCAGAGACTGTTGCGGAGAACGGAGTCTGAGACGGAAGAGACGGAGAGTCGGAAACCTCAGAAGTGTGGTCCGAAGACTGGTGTATCCCGGAGGAGGCAGATGAGCCGCCGCGACTCAGGAGAGTTGCGACAGAGAGCGGTACGTGATTTGGGTGAAGAGAGGACCGAAGGGAGGGGTGGGAAAAGGGGTAGACCAAGGGACTGTTTCCCCACTGTCTTAGACACCCGTAAGAAAAACCCCACCGCACGTCCAACGCCCTAATTACTCTCACTTGAACAAGTTGTCATAATTCTTCAGCACTTTGTTCGTCATCCACGCTGAGAGGCAGATCAGCTACCCTTTTGGTTCTTTTCCCCGGGTATCTCTTCTTTTCTTCAGGTACTCCATCACTACTTCGCCTAGTTCCTCACTTGGGGCCATATGTAGGTAGCATAACATTTACCGATTCATAAATACCGAATTTTACCGATTCGGTATTTATGAATCGGTAAATAGTATGTAGGTAATTAATCGGTAATCATTACCGATTCGGTAAATATCGGTATTTATGAATCGGTATTTACCGAATCGGTAATAATGCATCCCTTCCCATTGATTCCTATGGGCCTGGAGGCCCATAGGAATGAATGGGAAGCCAGTTACTATTACCGATTCGGTAAATACCGAATCGGTAATAGGGGAGGCATTATCATGGGTGGCAGGGTGTCACATTGACACCCTGTTGCACCCCTGATTCGTGCATGTGTGCACATGTGGCGCACATACATGCCCTAAGGGCATGTATGTCTGCCACATGGCACTTCACAAATTGCACAAAAATGCTTTTTTAAAGGTATTCGTCATTTACCATCAACTTGTAGTTGGTGGTAAATAACGAATCCTGACACCAATTGTGCACTCACTTGAGTGCCCCCTACAGAGCATTTCTGGATTCGGTATTTACCGATTCGGTATTTTACCGATTTCTTAAAATTCCGATTCGGTAAATACCGAATCCAGAAATCAGCCACCTACATCTCAAGTGCCTCAATACCGGTCGGTAACGGGATATTTACCGAATTTCGGCCGTTACCGACCGGTATTTGGCTTCCTACATATGGCCCTTGGTGTGGCGGAAGTAGAAGTAATCACCGAGAACACATCCACTGATCGCCACCTTTTGTTTTCTTTCTTGGGAGAACGTCGGAACTTCGGGACCCTACCAGCCCATCAGTGGGAAGCAGACTCCGTGGCCTGGAAGGATTACATCTCCTGCTGGATCCTGTCACGACGACACTTTATTTAGTTTTCTCTGTGACAGAATCAACAGACTTTCTTTTCCGTTTTACCCTCCATCCTGATATTAATTTGCTTCACAACCTTAAACCTCACAGTATAGATCCCATACAGCCTCCTCGCTTCTGTTTCCGACCCTCCCTCTGACATTCAGAGACTAGATGAGATAGACTGATGGGGACATATAAGATGTTATGTTGCATAGGTTTCAACGTCATAAGCAGGCTGTTTTAGATGCACCAAATTGTCCTATTTAAATGTATTTATATTTTATATAGGGCATACTTTTAAGCTGACTTTGATTGTTAAAAGCTTCTCTTTTTGTGTATTTCTAGTGCAATGGTGGGCTGATACTTTGTTCTTGGCAGGTGCTAAGTACAATCAGTTTCTAAACCTATACCCTGTTACAGTTGCTGTCAGGTTCATCATTGGATGGGCAAAATGAACTAGCACTTTATATTTAGCAATCTGTAGAAGGCAAGTGAACTATACTCTCTCTTCAATAGGTCCAGCTATAATATTACTCGCACCTTACCTGCAGCATATCTTTGACTGTTTGCTAGTTATCCTCTTTTCCTACTCGATCTAGCGATAATCCTTTCTGTAAAAACACTGCGATTGTATTAGTTGAGATGTATTTGTTCGATTTGAGATTAATGGTTTTTAAAAATGTTATGTTGCAATTTGGTTAAATGATCAAAAGCAATTGTTTTAATTGAATATTGGTTGAATCGTACCATTTTAATTGTGGACATTTTAAGAATGAACTGTGATCCTCTGCTATTATATCATAACTTTTTTTATCTTGTGGAGTCTTATGTAGCGCGAACTAGACCCGGAGGTATCAGAGTGCTCTACTTCAGCACCAGTTAGTACAGACGGACACATTCATTTTTTTTTGTTAGGCACAAGTCTTAAATTGTACAATGTAATATTAATTGTTATGGCCAGCTTGGCTGAAAACAATAAAGTTATGTTACAGCCACTGATGGAGTTACTCTACTGATCCTAGATGTTCAGGAGTATGTACAATAGCTCTGACCACTCCTACTAAGGCCTAACAACATAAGGCTGCCAGCCTTGTGGCTTTGTCAGTGCTTGTTTTTGGTTTACTGTGGTTTTTGTAGAACTTGCTTGATTTTTGAGAAGCTGTCACACCCTCGCCATTATAAACAGGACCAAAATCAGCCCTTTCAAAAATGTCCAAACCAGCTCGCTCCCTCCTGTCTTTTTGCACAATTTCTCTCTTTTCGTCCATCCATTCATTTTCTTGGAAATGCCTGGTGGAATAAAATGCCTAGCTTGTCTTGATTATAAAAAATAAGCATTGGCTAACAATGAAAATAGTTGTTTTGGACTCACAAAGCACACTTGCCACAGTTGCCCCGGGTACTGAAGGAAACTTCTTTGTGCGGATGTGCCTTTTGTGAATTTAGCTGATGACTGTAGTAGGTTGACCCATTGCCTCAGGTTGTATGCTGTACTGGACAAAAGAAAGATGTAAATGACACAATAAAAGACTACTGGTTGAAGATGACTGGCTGAAAGCCCCTCTAATTTTAGTTAAATCAAAAGGCCTTGGCTAACGCCTGACCTAAAAGTTGCAGCGGCGCTTAGTAATATGTTCTAGTGACCAGTAGACGTAACAGTTGGTTTTACTTCTCATTTATAATTTTCCTAACATTTAGCCTATTTGGAGAACAGATAGGTGATACATTTAGTTTTGAGCGTCACCTTGGTATTCCTTATGATATTTCACGACTTAGGGGCCTATTATGTTGTCAGACAGACCTGAATCCGTCCGACATTGTCTAGGAAGTGGGACCGAACGACCTCCTGTCGTCTGTCCCAACCCAGCAATTGGGATGCAACCGAACTCTGTTCGGTCGCATTACTATTCTTTACAATAGGAGCATGCATTCCGAATGGAATGCATGCTCTCATTGTAAAGACGCACTCTCCGCCATCCTTGGCCCATCATGCCACGCTTAAAACAAAAGCTTTCCTCCTGTGGAATTCTGTCCTCCGGTCCTCTCTCACCTCTTCCACTGTCTAGTAAAGACCCTTCTATCTCCCCATCTAATATCCCCAACCCTCCTTGCCCTCCCAAACAGTTGTTGAAATTCTACTACTTAAATACGCGGTCCCTTCCAAATAATCAATCAGAAATTTTCTATCTTCTTGATACCTTAAAACCCGATGTTCTCCTTCTCTCTGAAACCTGGCTCACGGATGACTCCCTTCCAGACATCCTGGCGGCCATCCCCACAGGGTACTACATTTTACAGACCAATAGACCCGCTGGGCACCACGGAGGTGGTGTGGCTGCCATTATTCACCATCAGCTACAGTTCACTGCTCTAACTGCCACCACTATTCCTTCTGTTGAGAGTCTCATTATTAAACTCGACTCCCCTCTAGCTTCTTTCGTTTGCGCCCTGTTTTATCGGCCTCCTCATCCCATGCCCTCTTTTCCCCAGTTAGTTGGAGACCTCATCTCTCAACTTATTACAAACAATTCCAATTTAATGATAATTGGCGATTTTAACTATTGGCCCTCTGATCCTAACGAAACACCTCACTCCAGAGAATTTACAGACCTTCTCCGGGGCCTCAATTGCACTCAGCATGTTTGCCTTGCCACCCACATTAAAGGACACCTCCTCAACCAGCTATAGACAGCTAATCTCTCCATCTCTTCTCTATCCATCTCTCCCTGCCCTTGGTCAGACCATTATTCCATCCAATTTTCCTTGGACCTGCCTCGCCTAGTTAAACCCCTTACCACGGAAAAAATCTTAACCAGGAACTGGAGCCGAGCAAACAAAGAGAAGTTCTGTTCCTTACTCTCCACCTCCCTGCCCACAGTTACTGACTGTCTTAATGTTCAAGAAATTGCCATCCATAACTGGCTTTGCGCAGCCAGTAATATCGTTGCCCCTTGCAAATTCTCCATAGTTAGGCGGCCTCATGACGCCCAGCGGTGGTTTACAGAGGATCTCAAAACAAAAAAACTTCTTCTTAGACAGGCAGAACGCAGGTGGAGACGTAATTATTCCTCCAACACAAAAGACATCTTCACTAAGCTGCTAACTGACTACAAAAGAGCCATTTTTGCAGCTAAATCCTCTTATTTCTCACAAAAAATCACGAACTCGTCAACCAAAACCAAAGATATCTTCTCTATTGTCAATGAATTATCCTTACCTGACAGAGTGACCTTCAAATCAGTACCCACCCAGGACTTCTGTGACGCCCTCAATAACTTTTTCATTCAAAAGATTTCCACCATCAAGCAAAGTATCCCTCCGACCCCCTTCCGCTCTGCTCTGGGGACCTCACCCAAAAACACCCAGTTTCTTGATCAAATCCCTCCGATCTCCAAGGAAGACTTTCCTTTACTTTTAAAAAAGGTCAGTTCGGGTTCTCCTTTAGATCCTTGCCCCCCCATTCCTCTCAGAAGCTTTTCTCTCTTTCCCTGACCCCCCGCTTGCGTTCCTTAATAATTCACTTAAAACAGGGGTTGTCCCCGCCTCCTTCAAAGTAGCAGAGGTCATTCCCATTTTGAAGAAGCCTCATGCCGATCCCACCAATCTTACCAACTATCGTCCCATCTCCCTCCTTCCCTATCTGAGCAAGATCTTGGAGGCTCATGTTACACAATGCCTCAGCTCCTTCATTGAATGCTCATCTTTTCTTGACCCCCACCAGGCCGGTTTTAGGCCCGCACACTCCACCGAGCAGGTTATACTTGCTGTGATGAATGAGCTCCGCAGGGGGGCGGATAACAATCTCTCCCAAGCCCTTGTTCTTTTAGACCTCTCGGCCGCCTTTGACACGGTCGATCACAACCTCTTGATCGACCGTGTCAGAGATGCTGGCATTCAGGGCACGGCCCTAAAATGGATTTCCTCTTTTTTGGGAGACCGCTCGCAGGCCGTTCGCCTTGCCGCCTTCTCCGCCAAAAAGACCTCTCTAACCTGCGGTGTGCCACAGGGCTCGTCTCTTTCCCCCTTACTCTTTAACCTATACACGGTCCCTCTTATCTACTCACTTCGTAACTTTGAAGTAGTCTGCTTCAATTATGCGGACGACCTTCAACTTGTCTTCAATATTAACTCTACTGCCGCGTCTATCTCCAGCTTTCAGGCTACTCAGGGATTGGATGAACATCAGCCAACTCAAGCTCAACCCTGATAAGACTGAGCTGGTGTTGACCGGCCCCTCAAATCCCTGGAACAACAATTTTTGGCCCCCCTCGTTAGGAAATCCTCCTATACCCTCCAAATCGGTTAAAAGCCTTGGAGTAATCATCAGCAGCGACCTGTCCATGAAGCCTCAGATCGGTGCAGTTACATCTTCATGCTTCTTCCATCTACGCAGAATCCGGAAGATCGCAAGATTTTTCACCACCGAGGCCCTCACTGTGGTCCTCATGGCCTTGGTCATCTCACGGATAGACTATGCCAACTCTCTTTATGTTGGCATTCCGGTCTATCAACTCCATCGCCTTCAGCTGGTTCAGAATCAGGCCGCTCACCTCATAACTCACCAATCCCGTACTCAACATGTTCGCCCACTGCTGAAACTTCTTCACTGGCTCCCAGTTGCCAAACGTTGTCTGTTCAAATTGGGCTGTACTATTTTTAAAGCCCTTACTTGTATGGGGCCTGCCTTCATTTCCTCCTTAATTTCTCATTATTCTCCTACTCGTGCACTCCGTTCGTCACACTCCAACTTTCTCACCTCCTCCCGCTTTAATCGGAAAAAACACGGTGGACTCAGTTTCTCCTTTCTGGCACCGCAGATGTGGAATTCCCTTCCTTTGGAACTCAGACTCGAAATATCCTTGCCACACTTCAGATCTCTCCTCAAAACTTTCTTATTCACTCAAGCTTACCAGTAACAACCTGATTTAGTACGCCATTGCCATAGCGCCATGAAACCTTTGGGTGTACGTGCGCTCTAGAAATAAATTTAACATAACATAACATAACATAACATAAAGAACAGAGCTTCAGTTCACCCCTGCACCCGGTGGCAGGCACCTCAAGCTGCCTGCCTGCCAGTGCGGGGATCCACAGGGGGGCACCATAGGTGCCCCCTAGACCGCCACCCATGGGAGCCCTGCTGGGGGCCCCCAAAGTCAGATTCCCAAAGCCTTTTTGTGTCGGAAAGGCCAGCACAGAAAGGCTTTGGGAATCTGCCATTGTAATCCCTCGGCCGGAAAGAGCCAGCCGAGGGATTACTGAAGGCTTTCTGAGTGGCGGACAGGCTCTTTGAGCCCGTCGGAGGCTATTCGGAAATACGATTCGGATTCCTTTCCGACTGACCCCATCAAAATGGGTCAGTCGGAAAGGAATCTGACCAGCCATTTACAATGCAGTCTGAAGGGCTCTGACCGACCGTCAAGCCGTTTCAGCCTGCATCGTAATCAGACCCTAAGTGTTGAGAAAAATTTAAAAGGGGTGTAAGAACAGAAGGAGGGAGAAGGGCCAGTTTATGTTGCTAGAGAGTACAGAGAGGAGAGTGGAAAAAAGGACTGATCTGTCTATCTGCTATATTTGTATGTTTTTCAGAATCAGGTAACTTCAGGTTTTTTTTTGTTGGCAGGTGGGTTTCTTCTAATCAATTTAGCAGTTGTAGTCTGTATTCAGTTTAGCTATCACACCACAATTGCTGGCTTCTGTTTGCCACTTCTACATGTCCCAACGCAATCTTGTCATTGTAGTTTTTCGTGTGGTCTTCAGTGTCACCTGAATTTGCATAATTGAAAATCTTAATACATATTTAGCTCCTCATCATAGCAGTGTAGCAGTGACAGTTTGTTAGCAATTCAGTAGACACAATAATGGCTTAGTACCTGCTGAATTATCAGTCTGATCTGCAAGGGAATATCACCCTAGTGCATCACAACAAACCCTTGGAGGCCAAAACCTGAATCCATGCTCAGATTCCACTTTCTGTCTCCTCTTTATTTCTCTCTTGTCAAACCAGTTCAAGCTAGCTAGCACAGAGAAGCACCACTCTCAATGGTTTTAGTGCTTATTGACAGCTGTGGAGGAGGGTAGTTACAGAGAATTTGTCAGTAAATGCCATATCCACTGTCTATTGCTCCAGGTGCCAAGTCTCCCATTGTAGAGATCTACATGACCGCCCTGCCACTGATGGAGACACTTGGCAATGCCCCTGCGTGCTCTTTTGTGTTAAGGTAAGTGTCTTCCCTGTTTAGTGTGCATGACTGGAAGGGTGTGGGTTTGTAAAGGGGCTTGGAATACGTGTCAGGTGAGGTTCAGAGGATTGATCAAATTGTGTTGTGGCAAATTTGTAGGCATTACCTATAGGAGAAAATGGAGGATAGAGTAAGGCTTGCAGATACAGACCTTCCTTGTCTAGTCTGACCTGTGCGTAAGCAGATTATATGCTTACAAAAAGCCAGGGATTTACCACTCCAGTGTTTAAGGTTTTTGTGGTTGATTCTTATCATTGCCACAAGCGAATTCTTAAGCTTGCCTGTATGATCTAAGAATGAACTACCACAGATGGAAATTGTTTTGAAGGAAGGGTGGGTAATGCTGAGGTTTGTCTAGCCATATGAGTTTGAGTTTATATGATTTAAATAGTACATGGCTGCCAAGTATGGGCTTCCCAAAGCTAAAGTAAGACCTCATAGGGATTCAATAAGGCTGAGTTGCTGGTTTGTAAGGTATTGAGGCCGGCCTTGCTCTGGCTTCCCAATGGAATCTTGCATGGCACCTCAGATCTCTAGGGGAAGTCATTCAACATCTGCCCCAGTGGGGATGATGATAGACCCTGAACTAGCTCCAAATTAAAACATCGGTCTTAGGCTCGCAGAGGTGCTACTCAGCAGTGGGTGCATCAAAGATGCCTGCCTGTGAAGACTAGGATGCTGAACAGTGTGTGCCTGCAAAGACTAGACTGTTCTTACACTAACATAGATGTCACTCCAAATATCCAAGATTTGCTGGTGACCATCTAAGGGTCTTTCTAAAGAGCATAAAAGCTGGTGATACATTTGACACCATTGGCCACTTTCTACCTTTTCAGAGGCTAACATAAATCAAGGTACAGTCTAAGATGAGTTTCAGTCTTTTCTCTCCAACTGATCTCAAAGGGTGGTTCTTTCCCAAATTTCTTCAGATCCACATCCCCTGAACCAGGACTTACTTGAAGGCACCATTCTCTCCATCTTTTTTAACATTAAAATGTTATCTGCTGCATTCGTTTAGTGCTGAATTCTATATGTAATGTAGAAACACCGGGGTTTACCCCAATCACCCTTCTATGCCTACATATAGTACACAAGGAATGGCACGGGGAACTAATATCTATTTTTACTTAATCATAGGGGACATCAAATTGCCCTATAAATAGTCCAAAGTCCTATTACAATTTATGAAAAACTCATTTACCCAATACACATACCAGGGAAACAATCTTTGAACAAATCAATCATTATTTTTGTTTTTGTTTTAGACATAAAGGACAAACAAATAAATATATATAGACATTTGCATTGCAAACAAAAGATTTTCTAATAGATTACTAAATTATTCAAACATCAGCACACTCACACTTGACAAAGTGTTATCACAATAATGCAGAAGCACCGGGGTTTACCCAAATCACCCTCCTATGCCTGGGTAAGAAACTACATATAGTACACAAGGAGTGGCATGGAGGGACTAATATCTATTTTTACTTAATCATAGTAAATTAGTTTTTCATAAATTGTTATAGGACTTTGGACTATTTAAAGGGCAATTTGATGTACCCTATGATTAAGTAAAAATAGATATTAGTTCCTCCGGGCCACTCCTTGTGTACTATATATGAATTCTATATGTAGCAGATGATACTAAACGTCTCTTCACTCTTATCCAATCTCCTTACTCTATAGTTCATCTCACCATCTGACTCACAGTCGTGCACTGGGGGATGTCCTCGAACTTCCTAAAGTTGACACCTTCCAGGATTGAGCTATTTAATGACCAATGCCTCTAACTTATACTGAAACGCAAGTGATTGGCCTAAACCCATGAATCCTATGTCTATCCCTGTTAAAACTGCATGTGATCTAGGGATCATTCTGGGTGAAAAACGCTTATTAAAACCACAAATGTCCACAGTTTCTAGCTCGCTCTTGTTTCTTTCACCTGAAAATATTGCAACGTATCTTGACTTTCTTGGATTCACAGTTCTATGATCAAATAGTTCTTGTTGTCATTCAGTCTAAGTTAGACTATGGTTATAGAATCTACTAATTACAATTACAATTACAATCTCTCATCCATTCACAACTAATACAAAATGCAGCCACTAAATCGCTGATTGGCTACAAAAAATTGTAACATATTTCTCCTGTTCTCAGTGGCCCCCTGTTGGATACCCCTGCTCTATGCTCTGCAAAGCAATTTCTACTTTCTATTCCCCCCTCTCGTAAAGTACGCCCAGAACCTTTTCAGTAGTTGCTGTCTGTCAGGCTCTGGAGCTCTCTCCTCATGAACCTCCAGTGCTTAATTTGCAAAAAAATAAGTTCCAGGACTCTCGTCTGGAATCCACTGAAGCTTGCACCACACATTGCCCCCGGCAGTCCTGCCAATGATAGTAACAACACAAGTACTATCATTCACACTCTTACAAGTGTGATAATTCGGACTATTTCAGGCCACCAGAGCTATAAAAATGGCTTGGGTGGCAGGTAATATTCATCTTAAATGTATATTGAGTTAATAATTAACTGTTGCTCTCGTCAGCTCTAAATAAGTCAGACAGCACCACCTTGTGGCAGACTCACAGGCCCCGGTGCTGACAATTAAGTGCCGGTGCTAAGCACCAGAAACCACAGGCTCAAATTAATCACTGGTCTCAGCCTTCTTTGGCACTGTTCAAAAGGCAGATAGGTGCCTGGCTTTTCATGCTATGAATAGATTGAGCTGCAAAACATAGTGCATTTCCCAGACTTTAGGGGCAGGAATCTTTAGTGACAATGAGCTTTACAAATATGTATTAAATAAAAACAATATGCCGCACTCCTCTCTATTACCATTCCTATTGTGTCACTTTCAGTACAGCCCAAATCAACCTCAAGAATCAATCTGCCCCCAAGATAAGCAAGCATCTCTCCTCAAAAGCCTCCAATTAACCACTATTTGAGTACATATAACAACAGCCCAAATCACCCTCTAAATAGCCAACGCTCATGCCCTGAAAAGCCTGGAACCATATATCAATTTGAGAAAAAAAAACCTCTATTTAGACATTGTTTAATATTTTCAATTTAATTTACCACTAAGCCCAGTTGCATTGCAGCTGAAATAGGGAGCAAAGAGCCCAGCAAAACAGCAATTGGAGTGCGAGGCAACAGTTAATCGAAGTTAAGGGAAACCTTCAGTTACATAGCTACATTAATAAAAACACCAAATTGAATTCATATCCATACATTAAGGTAAATCTGATTAACACACACCTAAAAACATGGCCACAATAAACATAACATATTTAAAATAGTTAAGGCCTTTTTAGCAGTCTAACAAAAACTTGTTGTGGCGATAATTCTGTGAACATATTCAACAACCTTCTTCCACTGGCATACAAAGAGTAAAGAACCAGTGGTGGCTGGCAACATTAAAATATGGTGAGGCGCGATGCCCAAAAAACTCACCATAAATGTTGCACGGAGCCACATCCGGTGTCTCTCTCCTCGGCAGTGACTCCAACATGCAGCAGGAAAGGGAAGGACTTCTTCCCTCCTGCAATCTGATTTCAACCAATCCTGGAGACGCAGAGCAGCTTCAGATTTGGTTGGAGCAGGCTAACCAAGCACTCATTTTGTGGCTGGGGGCCTGCGACTGCGATTCCTCGGCTGTTTCTCAGGCCTGGGATTGTGCAGGCTGAAGTGTGCATGTCAGATTAGCCAACTGTAGGCAGCCGGCAAATCTGACATATGCAATAGTGCAATTGCATGACTCAGCCCCGTCCCCTACCCTCACGCTGTAACAGCGTGAGATTACAACCAAAATAAAATGGTATTTATTACCATTTTATTCATGTGTGTGCCTGCTGCGCTCGTAGCAGGTGGGGCGACGCTCCTCCGCCATACCACAGGAGCCGCCGCTGTAAAGAACACAAGCCAGTAGTGTGGGTTCTTAGTACTAGTGTTCTCAATATAATTGTCTGCAAAAGAAGTGATGGAAAACCTGTAGGCCCTGGGGTTCAAACAGCTAGTGAATAGCCCAGCTCTTCCTGCCAGCAGAAACATGTACTTCATCTTGTATGAAGAATTTACTGATAATACTAACTTAACCCATCATTCTTTTCTGAACCCACTGTGAAGGGAATCATAACTCCGTTCTTGATGAGGCCGATAGCAGGGCCGCAAACCCTGTCAAAGTACCTTCCAAATTAAAATGTTCCCAATTTGATAAAAAGTGGTAAGAAGACAGCTAAATGAACACTTGGTACCAAGCATTGCCCTTCCAGTGGTGTAATGTAAAAGCATGGGGCCCATGAGTCGCGCATAGCTCACAGATATTCATTGGCCTTGTGCGGAATAGGGCCCCTCTGAAAGGCATAGGAGCTGCAAGGGCCTGTGTTTCGCCCCTGTCTCCTTCCCGATCCACGACCATTGTTCAGACCAAAAACGGACACAAGCAACTGCAGCCAGTTTAAGATCATCTCCTCACTATTCTGAAAGAAGCCAAGCGATCCACCCTCGTATGCCAGATCGCTCAGCAGCCTACAATAGGTGAACTACGCAATTCTTTTGATAAGACTCAAAGAATGAGCATGAGTCACGGAAAATGATGCAAAATGGATCCACAGCTTTCTCAAGGACCACAGACAACAGATGTAGAATGGCTCCTTGGTTTCATCGACACTGAAAAATCTCTCTCCAATACCGCTCAAAGTTTACATGCTTCCTATGATGCAAGTGGTTGGCAATTAGCAGGCTCATTTCTAAATGTTTCGAGGAGATGGCCAAATTCTCATCAGTCTGGAGAATGATTGTAGTTG
Source organism: Triturus cristatus (assembly GCF_964204655.1). Lineage (NCBI taxonomy): Eukaryota > Metazoa > Chordata > Amphibia > Caudata > Salamandridae > Triturus > Triturus cristatus. The sequence goes on from NC_140580.1 coordinate 1,093,092,717, forward strand.
TGAATTAAACATTGACAAATGCCTCAAAGAGATACGTTGATGGTTGGAAGAAAGAATACTCTACCTGAGCGGAACAAAACAGAAACCCTAACAGCTGGAGCTGTCACTCTTGGCTCTTGCCCATTAGCTTGGCTTCTGACCACTTCTCAGGAAGTAAAACCTCAAGGAGTCCTCTTTGATAAATGCAGTAGTAAAAGAAAACCCTTTTGTCTTCTGTGCTCTGTACCAATGAGCAACAGCACTTCATTACAGGATCGAAATCCTTGTGGCCTCTCCTTTCCTTTCTTTTTTCAAACCCAAGCGTATAGTACTTCTGCACCTGGCACTGCACATAAGGCCATGGAACATTCACAGTACAAGTACAGAGGACAATTTATCTAACAGACTGGATTAAGCAACATATGCTCTTGTCTGATGTATTAAGCCCGTCACTCACTACAGGCAAAACAAGCATTGAAAATGCAATAGGTCTCCCCTTTGATTAAGTTAAAGCAATTATTGGTATTGTATAGCAGAGCAAATAGATTTAACTTAATGAAAGGTGAGACCTATTGCATTTTTAATGCCTGTTTACTATTGCTATTAAGTCAACAGATTTCAAAGGGTGAATTCTGTCACTCTGTCCCTCGGGGCTATTCATTAATGCCAGATGTTTGAAATTCTTGACTTCAGCAGTTTATCTAATGCTCCGAGAGGGTTCCAACATCTTGGCCGACCCCAGGGGAGTCGAGCTTATGAACCCACTCCGCCTTCAACTAGCATACCACGAGGAAGGGAAGCCTTACAGATGTCATCCAGTTTCATAATAACAATGGCGGGGACGGAGACATCATCAGGTTTTTTTTAACATAACGCACATTTGTGAAAAAATGAAGAGCGTTCTGTAAATCATAAAATACCTAATTAAACAATGTGTCTTGTTGTGATCAATAATTCCTCACTCCTCCTGCTCAGAGCGAACGTAGACATTGGATATTGGCATCTTTGCGTGTAAGAGGGGAAGGGGAAAAGTGTCGGAGCCGGTTGATAGTTTTGGTATGGCGACGTGGGCAGCACTGGGGGACAGATCGAGCGCGCATGGGACAGTAGAGAGGGTTGGGGCAGAGGATATGCTAACAGTAAACAGGTGGGAGAGAACAGCGAGTGGACGGGGCGATGGGCAGGTCGAGGATTGTGAGGTCAGGAGGAGAAAGAAAAATAATGTTTGTAGGGAATGTTGGCGGGTGGACAGGAAGCGAGAAAAGTTTGTTGGAAAAGGTCAGGAGAGCCGCAAGGAGGAGTGAGAGTGGCCGGAGCGAGGGACTGTGGAGGAGGATCAGAGAGGCACGGGGTGGGCGTGGAGAGGAAGGGTGAAACAGATGACCGGTTTGCAAACTTTGCCTGCCTGCATGCACAGCGGTGGGCACAGGCAAGGCAGTGCGGCGCTTCACGCGCAGAGACCCACACAGACCCCCACCCTCCCTCCGCAGCGAGCAGCGCAGCCCCCCTTACCTGCTGGTACATCCTGAAGAGCAGGTTGGCCTCACCGGGCTGCCATGTGCCCATGAAGGTGGGCTCGCTGCTGGGCGTTCTGGTGCCGTACTGCACGGGGTGCCGGTCCTGGGAGGGCTGGCTTCACGAGCGCATGGCAGTGTGCGCTGTGCCAGAAACAAAGATGGCATTGGCCTGTCCACATGGGCCTTCCTAAAAGTGGACAAGGCGGTACCCGAGAAGCCCGCTTTCCAATCACGCGCCATCGTTTAACATAAACGATGACACAAGCCAATGGAAAGAGAGGCAGGGCTTTAAGTATACTTCTGGAATCTTATCGATTCCAAAAGCCCCTCGCATGGCGAGAACAACGCATGCGCGCTGCTAATGCCAGGCGAGACCTAAAAAGGCCTTTTAAACGTACCTGCACTTTGACTGGGGCACCACCGAGGAAACCAGCTGGTATCTATAAATCCAATCAATCTATTGTAACATCGCCATCTTAGCATGCTTGATCCTCTAGCAGTTTTTAAAGAAAAGTGATTTTAATATATAATTTTTTATTATCCCAATGACTTTATAGAATGATATGGTTGAAACGCTGCAATATTTTAGTTACTGATCAATTTGTTGCAATTTAATGTATTGTTTTCTTCTTTCTTTGAACAGAACATTGTAAAAGATTTTAATTAATCATATGATAAACATAAATACTACTTGTTGCTTTTTCATTTAAAAGAAAATCCTCTGTTGGAATTGGTAGGGAAGTGGAATTACCAAGCAGATAATTTTTAATGGCACTTCTTGAATTTTCTATTGTGTGGTTGCTGTAATGTCAGTACTCACTTTCTAATATACACGTTTGCAAGCTATTCACTTTACTGCTTTTTGTGCTGCCTGGCGAATTCTGTCAGCAGGGGGAAGAATTGATACTTTATGTAAGCGCACCGTTAAACTACAAGACCATCCTCAAACGCATGGCTAATGTGTCTGTGTGGGTACTTTCAAGTTCATTGTTGCAAATATTAACCCATGAACATTGCACTGGTCTATGTATAGATAAGACCTTCTCCTCCTTGTAATAATTTTGTGATAAAGCCTTTACTATTTATGGACAATGGTGATGAATACATATTCACTTATTTCATGCCTTATAATCCCTGATGAAGGGTACTGTCCCAAAATACATTGAGGTCCAGAGCAAATGTTATTCATGCTTTTGATACCTGTCTAATATATACATCTAACATAATTTGAACTAAAAAATAAATCAAAGATCAATATGTTTGATTGGCATATGGATTAGGAACTAAAATTATGCACAAACACGTCAGCAGTGCACTTTGGGATGCCCCGCCATATGGCATCTTGAATATTGCAACACCATGTACAGCTATACAGAGAGTGCAGAAAGTGCAGAATAAGACTTTGCTAGACTATTCCTTAATCTCAGAAAACAAGATCCGCGTGAAACGCATGCTGAAATCACTCTGTTAATTCCTGGTGGAACTGAGAATTGAATAGTTGCCACCAATCTCATTCAAGAAAGAGGTTTTAAATGGCTAAAATATGGAGGAAGGTTTGAGGGTGTTGATGAACACAAACCCTGAAACAAACCTCCTCCTGGCAGAACCCAATCACCAGTGTTTGAGATAATGCCTGAGAACACAACTGTACCAAAGATCATATACAGACATAGTGTTTTAAGAATACAAGTTAGGAATTCTTCCCGTTAGCCTCTACCTGACCCGCACATTTATTTTTCCTGTGCTCCAAAGCCACAACAAGGTGACGCTATTGTTCATTAAAATCCCTTTAATTGTATGATCAAAGTGAAAAGATTTGTTTTGTTTTCAATATTGTGATTCTGTTCTATAATTTAGGTTTATTCCAAGGATTAACCTTATGAAAATTCACCAATACAGCATAAAACATGTTTTTCTTTATTAACTACAATTTCTAAGAACATGTTTTTAGAAAGCGGTAGCTAGTCGGGCCATATAGCTCCCTGAGCTGGAGCTCCCACAATTTCACTTTACACATGACATATTATTGTACAATCATACCTGTGGAGCATTTGTGTTGTTCTGTTTGAATAAAAGGCAAGTAATGGTGCGCCTTCACGGTTTAGAATATTTTCATGGTTTAGAATATTTCCTTGCACAATCACAACTTTTTGTTCAGTCTGGATGGCTCATAATAAAATTGTCATAAGGGATGTTCGGGATAGGTGCCTCCGGTACCTTCCGGTTTTATATTTCCTCTTTCATGGTTCCTTTGATGATTCATGTATCATGCCTTCATGCCACTTCCTTATTCCATGATGCGCTCTTGGCCCTTCTATGCGAATGCACAACTATCTTCTATTTCCCTTGGAACATCAACAGACAGACACACACACATACATAGACACACACGCACCCCCCCCCTTTCAGTGCACACCGAGAAGATGTCCATATTTAAATATTTCACACTGATGGCATTGTGAAAATTGAGGGGTCATGACTGCTATTTCCAAAAAATACTTCTTTAACACTAACCAATTCACCCCCTCTTCTACCTGGATTCTCTAACTCAAGTCTCTTCACTAATGGCAACTTATTAAAACAACTTTCAATAATGATGTCTGTCATAACTAAATACATCCCTTAACTATTCACTATCTACCATTTCATCATTCTGTTACAGGTTTTCCTTAACAGCTCATGACAGAAACCGGTCCAAACAAGTGTCACATCCTATTTTGAGTGTAAATGAGACCCTCTCATAATTAGTGTAGTTTGTAAGAGGTTTATTATTACTAGTGGACAAGCGTCCACCTCAAAGGATAAGCAACCTCCTGCTGCTTGTAACACAAATCACAAAAATGAAACCTGTGCTCATTCCCTGCTAAAGTGGCACTAAGTGGTTGGGCTTCAATCAAAGCCAAGGTGCCAACTCTTTAAGCAGTGCAAAAACAGAATAAAATTAGACATAAACCATATAAAACCTTTTTTTTAAAAAAAGCATGTTTATCAAAGTTTTGCAGTGTACATTACATTGAACCAAGACTGTGACCGTACATTCAGTAGGTGCATCCACATGTACACCAGAATTCACATAACATATTAGATGAAACGATGCACGTTATGTTGCTGTAGTGAGTGAGATTGCATCTGAAAAACAAAGAACAATATAAACAATACAAACTGTGAGCCTGGTCACATAAGTTGTGTGTGAGCATGTTAGTATGTGGGTGACATTTGGGTGACTGTCGGTGTATGACTAACACAGTGTTACTGTGTCGAAGTGTGCCGTTCAAAACACGTTGTAGTCCATGGTAGCATGGCAACAGTTATTGCACCTACGGCAGACATGTTTAGTCTTCTGGGTCACCTTGAAGTATGTTTAAGATATCATCCCATTATGTAGCAATGGGGCACTTTTGTAGGCACCTCAATTCCTCCCTATTTCCATCTCATTGTAATCGTCACGCTAGCCAGTACCATCGCCAGGTCAATAAAGCAAGTCGTAGCCCCTCCTGCCCTTCAACGGCCGTAGAGTGCTAGTAGGCATGTTTCTAGCTTCTTGAGATCTGACCTACTAGTCATATGCAAATTGCTTGCCAGAAATGTTGCACCATAGGACAATTCCAAAACATATGTAGTATGTCCATCAGTGGGTGACAGCAATGGAGACAGGCAAAGGATGCAATGGTGTATCCTTTATGTAGTCCAGCCAGTGTCAGACAAGCTCTACGTAGGGTATTATACTGTATGTACTGAAAGCAAGCATTGCACAAGACCTTATGTGGGTATGTGAGCGCCCTCTTCCTTTCCTTTGGGGTCAACGGTCTTTCCAGATCTTGTTCCCACCTGCCCTTTAGACCAGACAATGGGTCAATGAATTTGTCAGGAATGCCTCTCACTATCCATGTAACAAGGCATTGCCCTGTTCCCAGGGTCAACAGGTGCCTGACTGTCTCGCAACCCAACACTCCCCTGGGGCGTTCCACCACCTCAGTCATAAGTCTGTCAAACACTGCACCACGGTAGGTCAGTTTGCGCTGACAACATATCAAACCGGATTAGATTACGAACTTGGAATAGAGCTCTGATTGTGTCCACCCCAGCGATTTACCATGTCTGCATCCCTTTCCGACCAAATGCGAACGACCACGAGGGAGCTCAACGGTGCTTCCGGCATGAACGGACGCATGTTCACAGTAAATTTCAGGGCTCTGATATAGCTTCTGTGAGCGTGAGAAACATCTCTCATATTCTATTCAAGGTGTCATGTCCGAACACCGATCACCTCTGGCAAGTTACATTCAGAAATCCAATGGGCTGGCCCATTGACCACAAGATAGTAGTGCTCGAAGTTCTTGGTTCCAAGGCCCCTAGCTTCTGTGGGTAACTGCAACTTTGCCAGAGAAACCCGGCATCTTCCTGAGTTCCAGATGAGGCCTACTAGCATTCTGTCCTGCAAACGAAACACCCTATGCGGGATGGGCATTAGTAAATGAATAAAATAATAAAGCAGAATCAGCAGCATTACCATTTTTGATAGCGCAACACGCCCCTGTACTGTTGGAGGGAGCAATCTCCAAAAGGTAATGCAAGGTCGCAGCGCAGTGATGGCTTTCATCAGGTTGCCTTAGAAGAGATTGTGGTATATATTTATATCCAAGTAGTGAAATGTGTGGGCCGCCCACTGAATGTGGTGGGTGTCCACGATAACTGGGCAGGGTAGTCTGGGTGAAGCGGGAACAAGCATGTCTTTGCCCAGTTGACTCCCAGGCCTGAGGTCGCCTTGAAATCATTTAAGTCTCTCGATATGTCAGCCACTTTCTCACGTATGTCCCTAACATAAACAAGAATGTTATCCACATAGAAGGAAAAATCATATGTTTCACCTCAAAGCAGGATACCTCCAGCCTTACGTGATTGGCGGAGCCACTGAGCAAGAGGTTTCATCACCTATGTGAACAAAAGTGGCGATAGAGGGTTCCCCTGTTGCCTGCCGCAATGAACCAAAAAAGGGTCAGAAATCAGTTGGCCAATTTTTAGGTCTCCCCTGAACCAGCGCATGCGCTGGTCTGGCGAGACTTATTGTGAGGGCTCAAAAAAGTGCTACCACTGTAGCCTAGAGCTACAGTGCATGTACGTGGGCTGGCGCGCCTCACTTTTGCGGCCCATAGGCTCCCGTGCCATTATATCTCCCGAACTTCTTTAATTGCTGCCATATTCACATGCAATCATTCTCAGTTTGGAACCTACAGATTTGGGTTCTAATCCCAGCTGTGATACGTGGCCAATCAGCGTATGATTTAAGGTAACTCAGTGTACCGCCCTTTAATGCAACCTGTAGATATGAATAAAAATAAAAAAAAATGTGAAAAGTAACTCTATTAGGTGCTGTCTAGGAATGTAACGATACAATGTTTCGATTTCTCACCGACTGACCAATGCTGGTTTTGAAACTGTGCTCTACTGTGCTCCTCTATCTGGAAGCATTGAGAAGGGGCGGCCGCATTCGGCGTGACGTCACTGAGTGGCGTGAACCAAGCGAAGGTTCTGCTGCGGATTCCATGGTAGGGCGGTGTATTTCGCTTTGATGTTTGATCGCGATCACTTTCACTTTCGCGGCTGCTTTGATGTTCTCCGTGAGCCAGCTTTTTTTTTCCTGTTTATTACTTCTATGTAGTAATGGTGGCACCCGTGCTTTAGCTTAAACATCTTAGGCTAAAGTCGGGTGCTGAGATTGCTTCAAAAGTAAAGAAATAGACAATTCTTTACTTTTGAAGCAATCTCGGCACCCGACTTTAGCTTAAGATGTTTAAGCTAAAGCACGGGTGCCGCCATTACTACAGAGCAGTAATAAACAGAAACAAGCATTGGCATAGCCAATGGGTCTCGCTTTTGGGACCTTATAGGTATTTAGTTATGCAACTGTTGCATGGCTAAACACTTGTAAGGTCCCAAAAACGAGACCTATTGGCTATGCCAATGCTTGTTTCTGTTTATTACTGCTCTGTAGTAATGGTAGTCCTGATCAACACCCGCTCCATCCACAGACACGCCGTGGAACTCTGGAACCTCCTCGACACCGCATCTCCAGACGTCGCCTTCCTCACGGAAACCTGGATGAACGACTCCTCAGCCCCCGACATCGCCATAGCCATCCCGGACGGCTACAAGATCATCAGGAGGGATCGCAACAACCAGACCGGAGGGGGCATCGCCATCGCTCACAAAAGCACCATTCGCATCTCGACTGACTCCACCGACGCATTCAACACCGCCGAATACCTGCACTTCCAGATCCACACCGACCCCAAGACTACCCTCAGAGGCACCCTCATCTACAGACCCCCGGGACCACGCGCACAGTTCTGCGAAGACATCACGGACTTCATCAGCCCTCACGCCCTCCCCTCCACCGACTACATCCTCCTCGGAGACCTCAACTTCCACCTGGAGAACAACAACGACCGCAACACGACCACCCTGCTGGACAACCTCGCCAACCTCGGACTCCAGCAACTGGTCAACACCCCCACCCACTACGCCGGCCACACGCTCGACCCCCTCTTCTCATCCAGCAAGCACATCACCTTCAGCCACTGCACCGGACTCCACTGGACTGACCACAGCTGCGTCCACTTCAGCTTCAAGAAGAACACGGTCCAGCACCACCCGAAGCAGGTTCCCCACAGAAACTGGAGCAAGATCACCGTCGACCAGCTCACCACCTCCCTCAGCCAGAACCCACCGGTCAGGACAACGGACCCTAACACAGCAGCCCTCGACCTCACGCAATGGCTGACCTCCTGTGCCAACGACCTCGCCCCACTGAAGAACCCACTCACCAGGCCCAGAAGCAAGAAGGCCCCCTGGTTCACCGACGAACTCAAGGACTCCAAGAAGGCCTGCCGCACCCTCGAGAAGGCCTGGCTCCTCGACAAGACCACCGACAACATGACCGCCCTCAAACTCGTCACCCGCAGACATCACCAGCTCATCCGCACCACCAAGAAGAAATCTTTGAAGGAACGACTGGACAAGAACGCCCATGACAGCAAGGAGCTCTTCAACATCGTCAAGGAGTTCTCCAACCCCAGCACCGGCAACAACGACATCACTCCCTCGCAGGACCTCTGCGACTCCCTCGCCTCGTACTTCCACCGCAAGATCGCCGACATCCACAACAGTTTCGGCGCTCCACCCCCGCACCCATCGACCGAACCTACGCACCCCGCCGCTATCCTCCAGACATGGACCAAAGTGACCCTCGAAGACACGACACGCATGATGAACACCATCCACTCCGGATCTCCGACCGACCCATGCCCCCACCATGTCTTCAACAAGGCCGCCTCTACCATCGCACCCCACCTCCGAGACATCATCAACGCCTCCTTCGACACAGCCACCTTCCCGGAGAGCTGGAAGCACGCCGAGCTCAGCGCACTACTGAAGAAACCAACTGCGGACCCGACCGACCTCAAGAACTTCCGCCCTATCTCGCTCCTTCTATTCCCTACCAAAGTCATCGAGAAGGTCGTCAACAAGCAGCTGGCCGCCTTCCTCGAGACGAACGGATCCCTCGACCCATCGCAATCCGGATTCAGAGCCAACCACAGCACCGAGACCGCCCTCATCGCAGCCACCGACGACATCCGAGCCCTGCTCGACAAAGGTGAAACAGCGGCACTCATCCTCCTTGACCTCTCCGCAGCATTTGACACTGTCTGCCACCGCACCCTAGTCCAACGCCTCAACGACACCGGCATCCAGGGGATTGCTCTGGAATGGATCATCTCATACCTCTCCGGCAGAACACAGAGAGTACGCCTCCCTCCGTTCCGCTCTGAGGCCACCGAAGTCATCTGCGGCGTCCCGCAAGGATCATCGCTCAGCCCCACTCTCTTCAACATCTACATGAAACCCCTCGCTGCCATCGCACGCCAACACAACCTCAACATCATTTCCTACGCCGATGACACCCAGCTGATTCTCTCCCTCACCAGAGACCCCGACACCGCCAAAGCCGACCTACACGAAGGGATGAAAGATGTCGCCGAATGGATGAACATCAGCCGCCTGAAGTTGAACACGGACAAGACAGAAGTCCTCATCCTGGGACCGTCGCCCTCCGCATGGGACGACTCCTGGTGGCCCCCGGCCCTGGGCACCGCACCCAAGCCAACGGATCACGCACGCAACTTGGGCGTCATCCTGGACTCCTCCCTATCGATGACCAGACAAGTCAACGCCGTCTCCTCATCTTGCTTCCACAACCTCCGCATGCTCCGCAAGATCTTCAGATGGATCCCGACCGAGACCAGGAAGACTGTCACCCAGGCCCTCGTCACCAGCAGACTAGACTACGGAAACACCCTCTACGCCGGTACAACAGCCAAGCTTCAGAAAAGACTTCAGCGTATCCAGAACGCCTCCGCCCGTCTCATCCTGGACGCCCCCCGACGCAGCCACATCTCGAGCCACCTGAGAGACCTGCACTGGCTCCCTGTCAACAAGAGGATCACGTTCAGACTCCTCACCCACGCACACAAATCCCTCCACGACCTGGGCCCAAGGTACCTCAACGACCGCCTGACCTTCTACACGCCCACCCGACAGCTACGATCCGCGAACCTCGCCCTCGCCGTCGTCCCTCGCATCCAGAGAGCCACCGCCGGAGGAAGATCCTTCTCCTACCTGGTGGCTAAGACATGGAACTCCCTGCCCGTCCACCTGCGGCTGACCCAGGACCACCTCGCCTTCAGGAAACAGCTCAAGACCTGGCTGTTCGAGCAGTAGCAGACCCCCTCCCCCAAGCGCCTTGAGACCCTTCCGGGTGAGTAGTGCGCGATACAAATTCCTTGATTGATTGATTGATTGATTGCCAATGCTTGTTACTCTGGCTGTTGGCTCTGTGCACAGAAGTTTGACTAAACAAAGCAGTCCATCACCCATTCCCACCTCCCGCAGTACTGTAAACATATACTCTCAGGTCTAGCATATCAAATACCTTTTCAAGGATCTAGGGCGGAGAGTAGGGTAGTTTTAATGGAGCTTCCTCAAGGATTCAATGGAGCCAACATAAACTCAAAGTCGTGGACCTTCCAGGTCTGAACCAATTAGGATAGGCATGAGTCAACTGGGACACACAGGTCAGGAGGCGCATAGCAAGGACTTTGCTTAGGATTTTGTAATCACACCCCATCACTGCCAGTGGCAAGTAGGAGGTCACGTCCAATGGGTCCCTGCTTTGTTTGGGAAGGGAAACTATTAATGTTTCCTGCATGGTGCAGGGAAGGATTTTGATGTTAAGTGCCGTAGAGTACATCTCAGCCAGTTTGGGGATCAATATATCAGCATATGACTTGTAGAACTCAATGGGCAAGCTGTCCAACCTTGGGGTTTTGCATGTAGGGAATTCACGTATGGCGCACCTGATTTCTTGATCATTGATGGTGCCATTCAGGGCCTGCTTCTGTTCCACCGTCACCCCTAGGGAGTGTGAGAGTGGAAAGGAACTCCAACGGCTGCAGCAGCTCTGGGAATGTCTGTGGCAATTAATTATTTGATAATGTGTATGAAATATCCTGGGAATGTCTTCCTGGGAATATACAACTGTGGTCTCCATCCAGATGTATTTTTGGTTAATGTGCCCTGTAGTCTAGGCACCACATGGAGTCCAGAAGGCGGGCATATTGCTCTTGTGCCTCTTACCTGTGGCCGTCGTGGCAAATGCAGGGATCGGCAGCCACCGCCAGCTCTTACCTGCACCTGTTGCAGGGCAGCAAACGCAGGGGCAGCCACGGATGACCAAAGGTCTAGCTATGCCACTGGGCTTTGAGCTGCCTCTGTGCAGCGTGGGATCACTAGCCTCTGGCGAGTCATGCCTCCTTTGTTCGACCCAGTCCCAGGCACCCCAGGCTCTGTGAAGAAGTATGATTTTCCAGGCGCCATCAGTTTAACAGGAAACAAGAGTGAGTATTTGAAACCGGCTTCTCTCCATTTGCATTTCGTGACCATGAATGATGCATGCAGGTGTTGGACCACTAAGGTGTAATCCGGAAAGAGCATGACCTGCTCATTGCCGTAATTGATGTCGCCCAGATGTCTGGCGTCCTCGAGTACTTCATCCCTGTCACTGTAATTAAACAGCTTAGTCACTATAGGTCGTGGGGGAGCACCAGGAAGGGGGCGCCTGGCAGGTACCCTGAGCACACGTTCCACTATACAGTGAGAAAAAAAACCCAGGTACGACCTGTGTTGAAAATCAAGTTTCAAAGATGGTAGTGAGGTTGTCTCCCTCCACCACTTCCAGGAAGCAAACAATGCGGATATTATTACACCTGGACCTGCCTTCTCAATCATCCAGCTTCCCCTCCAGGAGCCTGATCGTGCTGATAAGGTTCTCAACCTGCTTATTTAGTGTGTTTTTTTTAAGGTTGGAGGTTGCAGGTGGATTATTTTGTGTGTTTTACTCTGTTTGAAAGCTTCCACTGGTCATCTCGTAGAAGCCCTAACTCCAGTGCCACTGAATCTAATCTTCCTTCAAGATCCAGTCTGGTTTTGGTGATGGCTTTAAGGATCCAGTTTTGCCTCCATGGGGTCCGCTCCAGTCAGTGAGGAGCCTGCAGTCTTGGTGGGGTGTGCCTCTGTCCCTTTGTGTAGCTTGACAAAGTTCAATTCATCCATAGTAGAGCTTCCAGTCTTCCGTCGCAACATCTTTGATTGCCCACCTTGCGCAAACCTTCTGTCGCAAGGGTGAGGCAGAAACAGACTGAAAAGAAAATAATCCTTCATCCTCACAAGGCCCGCTTTCCCACAGCGTCACTCTTTGGGTCTGTGTACTCTGGGGACAAGCAGCCTAGCATTGCTCTCCTAGGGCTATTGTCACATGTCAATGGTGAGAAATGGCTACCGGGTGTGGCCCCTCAACTGACCCTGCATTTGCTCTTCAGGTGAGGCAGGACAACATTGGCAGGGGCGTAGCTGTTCCCCAGAAAAAGTCCATGAATAGTCCTCAGGGAGGTAAGTCAAATGAATAGGGAGGCGGGGGGCACTAGTGTCACTAACAATAACTGCATGAAGGCCCTTGTAAATTGGATGAGAGGCAACTGTTTAAGATTAAACTCCCCAAAAAACTGAAGTTCCAAATCTTGGTGGCCTCAGTCTCTTGGTTTCCCTCCCCTACCAGTTTTGAATGTTAAAGATCTAAGGATTGTATTCAACTCTGAGCTGTCATTTTTGGAACAAATTAACAAATTGGTATCATCATGTTTGTTCATTATAAGAATGTTAAAGAAGGTGTTACCCTTTATCCTACCCGATTTGCAAAAGTCAGTGGTTATCTCCCTAGTTATATCTAGGCTTGATTATTGTAATGCCCTGTTTGGGGGGGGCATTAAACAGAGACCACAAAACAAGCTTCAGATGTTGCAGAACGCAGCTTATTGATTGCTCAAGAAAACTCACAAGTTTAAGGATCGTCTTTAAGGTGTTATGCCTGGCACATAAAACACTAAATGATCCGGACCACAGTATCTTAAAAATAAATGTCTTAAGTACTTTCCAAAAGGATCACTTTGATCAGCCACTTCTAGATCTGTAGTCACTCCCAGAATTAAGAAACTGGCACAGGTGGTCAAAGTTTTGTTAATTCCTCTTGTAATCTTTGGGATGACCTGCCCTTTCCTCTCAAGTCAGGGTTATTTTCTTTGCTTTCGGAAGCAGCTAAAAACTTGGCTGTTTTCAGCATCCATATAGCTATCACTATTGCAGAGTTATAAACAGGCTAGACCTAGGTTGTAGGACATAGTATTAAGCCGGCACCAAGACACCTGTGGACAATCGCGGACTTTAGAAAATGTTAAATGAAATCACTCTTGGCTACGACCCCTGGCTCCACAGGGCAAATCCGCATTCTGTGACCTGTGGGGATCCCGGGCGCCAACCAACTGGCTGCCCCCAGCCACCTCAGGACTCTGTGTGCCCAGGCAACCTAGTGAGCCTATCATCGTGCCACTCCCCCACATTGTCAGTGCCACAGGACCTACCTCGTGCCTGTGCAGCCGGTGGAGGGTATAATGCGGCATGCCCCTCAGTTGGCTGCCATCTGCAGGGATACTTGCATACCGCCCCATGAACAACTCTGCTCTGAGCTTCACTCTGCAACTGTGGCCCAGCTCAGCATTGCAGATGGGCGCCTTGACCACTGGGCCACTCACATCTCCACCCTGATTGTGGGGGCCGCACGACCAGCTAGGCGTCTGCTCGCTGCCCCAGGCCGGTCGGATGCTGCCGCAGATCCTCACTATCTCACATCCACCATTTTGCGGCACCTGGCCATGACCCCAAACCAATTCAAACAGAACAATCAATTTTAACATGTTTAAAATAATTTTCTGAGTTAAATAACATCAAAACAAAAACGATCCAACAATGGGATCCGGAAATAAGAATTTTGAAAGATTTAAAATTAAAAAGAGCCATAAATAAGATAGCGTCCAATGTAAGTCATGCAAGTCAATTATCTCAGTAGACTGGGACTAAGCTGCAATTTCTGGCCGATTGCGATGGAGACCTGGTTGGATGCAACAAGAAGATTAGTCCTACTAAAGCCTGGTAGTTGAAAAGTAAAAAGAAAAATAACGTTCCAATGCAGAAAGGAAATTTGAAGAATTGTCAGCATTTTTCTTAAAATAATTTTTTTTTACAAAATCTCCTTTTCTGCTTTGGGACTTAGAAACGTTTTTGACAAATATCCTCAAGAGCTCCGCAAAAAGTATCCCACTTGAAGGTCCACTGCCTCAATTGAATATCAGATTTGTCCAGCTCGAAGGGCCCCACACTTCGAAAAACAAGAAAGTTCCTTACTAAATCATAGAATGGGCGGTGGGAGGTGAAAGTCCTAAATAGCTTTAAATGTGAAGGCAAAAGCTGGCTACATCTTACACACTTAATTTAATGTCCTGCAATGGGCATGGGGTGAAAGGTTTGTGAAAGAGGTAAAAAGCCAATTTTTCTCTAATTCAATCTGAGGTTTAACGGAAGCATGTTTGACTTGGAAAACATATATTTTGTATAACAGTCTTGACACACGTAAGTGTTCGGCTCGAAACCCCAAAAAGTTCAATCAGTCTAAAGGATCTTTTTAGGTTATAGGAAATTTCCACATTTCTTTATTTTGCATTTTGTTTTTCACCCAGCACAATTTACATGAAACTGAGTAAAGATGGGATTCCTAATCACTTGTCGTAATGGATCTGCCTTTAGTTACGACTTTGGACCCCTTCTTAGATAGTTGTGTTGTATTTTAAGAAGATGTTTGAATTTCCTGATTTGGACTATTCTTCTGAGGAATGGATTATTGACATATGCAGCCCATTTTTGTGATTTTGCAGCAGAAACTTAGATCGAGAGGACCCAAACTATGTTATTTGTTTGAGAATTGAGAGTGGAAATTAAGGATGAGTTGGCCGTTACTCATCGTCCAGCTTCATTTAATTGAGCATAGATACTGGAAAGACGTTTGGAAAGAATGAAGTCTTGAACTGGGCCTTCGGGATTCTCCAGAAGACAACTCCTACCAAAATTGAAAGTCTTGAACGCCTTCTAAAGTGGAACCAATAGGTACTTTTATAAACTGTTCCACAACACCATTAATTTCGGGATGGTAATGCGCTGCCTTTTTATGTTTTATATAACTCCTCCAGAAAAGTTATCATCACACCAGACCCAACGGAGTTTACTATTTTCATCCCCGGCCCGCGAGAGAACATAGCAATGCAGACAATGACATATCCATCACATGTTTTGATCTTCATTGGGCCCAACATGTCTAACGCTACATCTGCCCATGGACCAGAAGCTTGCTCTCTCAAGACCATGGGTTGTGCCCTGCATTTTAACACAATATCACTGCACACACACTCTTTACAATTCCTCACCTCCCTTTTGATCAACACGTCCATTTCAGGCCACCAGTATCCTTCTCGGACTCTCTCTTTGGATTTGGCTATACACATATCACTGGCATGTGCATTATCCACCAACTTCTTTGGCTTCTCTGACATCCTCGTCGCCAATGTTAAGTTCTGTGAAGAAACCAGTAGATGCTTGATAAATTGCAATTATCTTCTTTGTTAAGATTCAGGGAACAGAGACCCCAGCCAGTCACAGCAACATCCAACAGCCAACTGAGCTAGAATCCTCAGTCGTACAATTATATCCTAGAAACCATCTGCACATTCAAACATGTGAGGTCATTATGAGTATACAGAAAACCACACCCCACTATAGGGATGTTATTTCTTCTGGATCTGCCCTCCACATCGTCTGCTCTGGCCTCGAGGAGGCTGACTTTGTGCTGGAGGGCAGCTATAGTCTCCTAGTGGGTTTCGTCAAGTCTTCTTTGATTAATAGTCACCCCTCCGCATCTGAGACCCTCTCCACCGTATTGCGAAGTTCATGATGTGGGAGAGACAGATCCTTGCTAAGTTCCCCAATCCTACCCTCCAGTTATTCCCTGTATTCCCGTATGGCGTGAAGGTTGGGTGCCTCAAAGTCATCGGGGCGTATTGTGCAACGTCCCCTCCTTCTTCCTTCTTCTCAGTGATCAAGTGACTGAATGTACCTATTTTCCCCTGGGTGGGTCAGGCTGTCTTCTCCTTCACGATTGTTAGGTTATGGCCTCCGGAGCCAACACAGGATCTGGTCGTACCCCACTCCAACCTCAGGTCTGTGTCTCCAGGAGGGTGTTTCTATGAAAGGAGGAGTGGGTGCTCAGGCAGCAACTACCCGGGGCAGCCAAGTCCAATCAGCCCTGTCACTCATCGGCTGGCTGGTAGTACTCGCCATCTTCCCCTTGGTGTGCAGTTCCACCCACCCTTGCAGCCACATCAAGGCATCGGGTCCCACTGCGGGGCTCCAGCCAGGTGGCTATTAGGCCCTTTTCAGAGGGGTCAGAGGCACTTCTGGGCTCCCTCATGTGCCTCACAGTTCTAGACGGGGGCAGGGCTGGGGAGGTCCTGCATTGCAGTGAACTTGTCACCACCTCTAACAGCTCTCTTACCCCACTGCTGATTTTCAGGGACACCTCTACAACTGTGGCCGCAGGCAGTCACCAGTCCTCAGCCAGGGGGCCCTGGTGAACTCTTGGAGCCCCACCTGCTTGCCTACATCATGCCGTCTGGGCCCGGATGCTGACTCCACCAGGTTCTAGCCTCTGTGCCGCTCATCTCGCAGCATAGGCCTTCGGGACTCCGCACTGTACTGGATTCCTGGCTGGGGGGAGACAAGGAGCCCACTGGACTATATCAACCTCAGGCCAATGCCAGTGAGTGCCGCAAGATTATGGATGGGGCAGGGGGCCAGCACGGAACTCAGAAAATTGCGGCCGCCATTGTGGCCTCTAGCCATGCCCCCTCTGAAGCTTTTCTATATTCAACCAGGGTGTGCTTATTTTAAAACACACACTGCTATTGCACACACATGATGTGAACGCTGCACAACTCTTCACCCTTCATGTATTGTACTTCACTCAAGCACACCTATACCCAACATATGTGGTCCTTGCTCGTGCACTGCACAGCACTACATCTCTTATGTAATGCATTTCTCCCAGGCATACATTCACCTCGCACATTTACTAAGCACACATGTTCTGCTCAGTACTGCACCATCCTTGGTATTGTACCCTTCCCAAGTGCACATACAACGAATGCAGAGTCAACACTCAGACTATGCAGCACTCCACATCTGCCTGATGTAGGCCAAGAATGAGAAAAGCACGCAGCAGCGGAACGTTTAAAAAGTGAGTGAGCCTGTAGGCCTCACTCCAGTGACATAGTGTTAAAAGGTCCTGTTCACTACTATTGATCACTACACGGTATGCTGCCACCACTGCACTTAGCTCCTGGTGAAGGCGTTTGCCTTCCACCACTATGAAGGTAGCGCTACGGGTGCCCCTCCCGGTCCAACAACACCACAATCCATGAGACCGTCCTAAATCGTGGTGCACAAGCATGTTCTGTGTTTACCTATGACATAAAATCTCCTTTACCATTCAGAGGATTTTTCCATCCTAACAGGTATACAAGCCAAATTAGAGTCCTTTGTGGACTCCCATGCTAATAATCGACAAAATAGACAGGCAGAACCACAATGTGTTTTTTTTGGGGGGGTGGGGGGGGGGAACATTGCTCTGCACAAAAACTTTGTTCAAAAAGCCAACCAAAGGTTTGCTGTGCTACGATTACCAGAGTTTTAAGAAAAATATTTTATTAACACAGTTTTTGCATTTTTGTAACTTGTGGTCGATTTTTCCTATTTTGTTTTGTCTTTTTTACCTACTTATCATTTGTGGTAAAAACAGGTGAACTCATGGGGTAATTTGTGCAGATCGCTCATGGTTTTTCCTCAGTAGATATTGAAGGAAATAAAAATGAATGAAAATAAGCCGGAATAATTAGAAAGATGTGGCAATGTATTCATCTATAACTTTTTGTGCCAAGGGTTGATTTATAAGAGTAATTTACTGTTATGTCCATCAGACTCTTCTGGTAGCAGAGACATATAGTGCTTGTTGGTTAACACTGGAAACCCAGGAGCAGCTGAGATGCAGCGTATGATGCTTTGGTATTCAGTACCAACTATTCTTCAATGCATATGGTAAAATCTAATAAATGAAAAATGGGTATGAGGAAAACCTGTGCATTTTGTAAATGTGCATAAGGTAAGAAGTTTAAGAATAGTTGTTTGTTCAACTCTGAATTTGGGGTTCCCCATACTAACATGTGACTCACATGACATTTTGCAAAATGTGTTCTCTATTGCACACTAGTTTACATTTAGAAGCCAAAAATGGAGAGCTATTCAATGGATATTTACAAATTCTATACTCTTCTGTGGATCCACAATTCTTCCAATACAAAGTGGTACCTCACTTGTAGGTGGGTGTATCACCCACAACAGGAAAGGCCACAAAACGCAGCAGAGAAACATCACATATTTGCCATGAAAACTGTCCAATTTTGGCAATGTGGGTAGTTGTAGATCTGAGCCCGAACTTTCCCGCTACCCAGGGAACCCTATGTTTCAGAAACATCCACGGTTTGTAGAGTTTCTCGGTTGTCGGCAAACCCAGACCGTGAATAGTGCAATCATACACCATGGATAGTGAGAAGAAATTGGGATTCAACCCCTCTCTTCTGGCTTATATGCCAAAACTATGCCCAAAATAATCAAAATTTCCTCTTGTATGCCATTGGGATGGGGGTGCTGTAGGCCCCAGGCAGACAGAAAGACTCTTGGAGTTTTAATGGTGGGGGATAGTCTGGCTTCCTGAGCAGGTCACCCCCAGCCTCATTTTGTTTCCTAAAACAAATATATCCCTGGTCTTTAGTGAACTGTCTGACCCCTCCAACTACTCAGCAGAAGGACTGTGGGGCTTTTGAGGGTGCGGATCTGGCCCTTTGCCTGAGTGACCTGCCCCTTCCTAACATTTTTAAAAAATGAGTTTGTTTGATGGGCTTTCTGCCACCCACTGCCCCACCACAGAAAAGCTGCTGGGTGTTTCCTGTGGTGGGGTAACGGCTTGATTATTACTGGGGGGCAAGTCACCACACCCCTTTTTTGACCATTTTTCGCCTGTGTCTAATAGTCTTCCCCCCACCACCCCATGGGTGGGGATCAGAAAGCCTGTTAGGCCCTGTCTATGGTGGGGCTATGGCCGTGCCTAGGCTGACACCCCAGTTGCCCCACCTGGGGGGGTGGGGTCGCAAAGACTGCTGGGCTGTTCTAGGTTGGAGCACAGCCTGATGCATGGGGGACAATGTCAAGACCTAATTTTTATACAATTTTCTCTGGTGTCTAGTGGATTTCCTGCCATACCAGACTTGAGACAGATTGGAGGTACTAGAAATGGTAAGAATAGTCCTCCACCATTTAGGATCAAAGTCCAAACCATCATTGAACAACTTGATGGATAGAAGCAGATAGGTTTCCGTTAGGAATTATCTGGTCAGAGTTATCATCTTGATTTATGGACATAAGTTACAGAAAACATCCTTCTGTATTAATGTCTGTATTGATAAGTCTGTGTCTGCAAAGAAAGGTTGGCATACTGATTAGGAGTGCATTTTATCCGACACTAGGTGTGAAAATATTGTCAATATACCCTCTTCCTTTAAACACCAATAAGAGAAACAGCAACATGTTATCTGAGGTACATGTGTTATGTTTTTTCATCGTGGCTACTTGCCAGGCTTGACTCTTTTTTATGCTCACCAGCAGATGTTTTTTAGAAAACTAGGAAGTTTTGTAGGCCCTTTCATATTAGATCAAAACTATTGACGTAATCTGGTTTTTAATATCTTTGCAGCTAAATAGCAAGAACACATCAATAGTCTTTTGCGAGACAAGAAAGGGGGAGTAAAATGAACATATGACTGTCAAATTTTTTTTTTTTTGGTATATTAGACTACTTTTAGGCCTTTCTAACATTTTGTAAACTGGACAAATAAACCAAATTGACTAGTTCTGCATACGACATGCTTCCTTTAAGATCAGGTGAAACATGATTTATAGTGACTGCCACTCATACCATGTAATCCAGTTTAAAAATCTTATCAAAAACCTTTTTAAATCAGAGAGTATTCTTAAAATTCAAGTTTCACGTTGTGTTTGATATTTCTACTTTTATGTTTTTCTGCGGACCAAATATAATTTTTGGGGGCAAAGTAAAATGTGTAGTTACTTTTGAAAAATGTCATTTTGTCGCAGCAATACAATCGTGCCATTAAAGATTGCCATCAGTGTTATAGAACACACCACTTTTTTCCTACAGTACTTCCATGTAAATGTTTTCTTTACTACACTTCTTCAATGTAAATGCTTCTCATTTCTAACCCTCCTCTACTACAAAACATCCAGATGTTACTAATGTTTTAGAAATTCAAGCCATACACTGAATGAACGGTACAGTAAGATGGGGTGGGCCTTTAACTTCACTTACTAATCATGGAAAAATGTAAGAATAAACTTGTAGTGCCACACCAAATTATTTTCAAACATCCGTTTTGAACCTTTGTGATTAATGCATTTTTGTGCTTAAGGGGCTCATTATGATGGCGGAAGGACCGCCACTGCCGGGCCGGTGGTGAGGTCCGCTGGCCCTGCGGACCGCGATTCTTCCATCGCCATATAACGATGGCAGTAGGATCAGACCGCGGCGGAGGCAAAGCCCGTCTGCCACAGAACCGCCCAAGGCAATCATTACGATTGTCCAGCGGAGCGGTCTGCATCCACAAAATGGTGGCGGTGCCTAGCAAGCACCGTCCGCCAAATTATGATGCGGTCTCCAGCCAGCCTTTTCGCGGGGGGTGCAACCGTCGTTGAAAGGCAGGAGGAGTTTGGTTTTGGGGGACCGTTACAGGCCCGTCTTGTGGTGGGGGGAGGTGAGGGTGCACTGTGGGGGTACCCATGGTACCCCCCAACATTTCACTGCACCAAGTGGCAGGCACAGTGTAGTGCCTGCCACGTAGTGCAGTGAAATGCACAACATGCTCTTTTTGGCATCGCGGCGGTGCTGCTGTTAGCAGCCACCGCCGCAATGTTAACGGTGCGGAACAAGACCGCCGCAAAGCCGGTCCCATCATAATAAGGTATGCGGGACTGCCACATGCATGGCGGACGGTCCCGGTTCATGCCACCGTGGCGGACGGAGCCAGTCCGTCCGCCATCGTAATTAGCCCCTAAGTTCGTATATGAAGTGATTAATTACCATTTTGTGATGGCTGTGCTCATATGTCAATAACAGTATGACCACGGGTAAGTAATATTGTTGATATTTCAATAAAAACGCAGCGTAGGAAACTCCATTGAAAATGCCCTGTACCAGCTGCCATTGGTATAAGTGGACATAATTCTTGACAAGGAACATCGGACATCAGGATAGTTGTTCCCTTTAAAAACGGCAGCACATAAACTAAGAGTCAAACAACAATCCCAGAAAAGATGGGTGTCAGAAAAATGGCGAGCATGATGACTACTGGATCAGTTGTGGCTCGGCAGGGATGGAATCCAATTTTCAAAAGTGCACTACAATTTTGATTGACATTATGCCAATGAACGTGGCGTAGGCACACGTCAAAGTTTTCCACTCTAGCATATTTTGGAACCCTTTCAGGGATACAGTAAGTGTTTTTTGAGCTACACTTAAAAAAAAAAACACAACCTCGCAGGGCACAGATACAAAGTATCAGTAGGCGGGTCAAAAGTTACAAAAGAAAATGAATACAGCGGTTACTGTTTCTCTGGTAACCCTGTTCAGGACGATGTCATTAGCAGACAAGTTCAAAAGAGATCAAAGTGCCTTCCTGCTTTTTAATATAACAATGTAGTTGAGAGGTGAAAGGATGGTGCCTAAGTGACAAAAACCAAACTAAACAATGTTGCACCTGGTTTAGTAGCTGGAGATGTAGTGTCCCTATCGAAGAAAGACAACAAAGTGTTTATGGTGTAAGGTTACTGTAAGTGTAGTGAAATGGATGTTTGGTTCGGTTGATTTGGGAATGGCCCTGGAAGAACAACTCCAGAATGTGTGAGCTCTTTCACCATCTGATGGGCAGTTTAATGTGCGTATTGCAATCAGCGATGGGGGCATCGTTGGGTGCCAATTGCAAATTAATGTGCAAAATGCCTCCTACGGCGGCCTTGTATCGTCCTTAAGGCATTCCTGGAAAACAACTGGCAACGCATCCAATGTGGATGCGATTGGTCGCTTTTGTAGTCCTCTAGCAGCTTCTCTTCTTAGGTCGTCTAGGAGACAGATTCTATCTTGGCCCACCGTATTACTGTATTATGTCAGTGGGGGGAACGAGGAAGGGAGGGGGCCTTCCAGTGCAGAGTGAGTGTGCACCAGGCCAGGAGGAAGGCAAGATCCAAGAATCTACTGCCAGCTTTTCCAGTCTTTGGACGAGGGTAAATTCCCAAGATACAGGATTCTAATGTATCTAGTTCTTGGCAGCCCAGTGACAAGTGTAGGACGTTGGCTATTTCAGTCCAGTAAGGGACAGCTGATGGGCATTTCCAAAACATGTGTTTAATGTCTGCCTCAGTGGCGTGGCAGCAAGGGCATGTGGAGTTTGCCGTGCTGTAAATTTTCCCAAGGCATACCGGAGTCGAGCAGGCCCAATGGAGGATATTGAATTGGCTATATTGAAATCTGCCATTGAATGATACCTTGTGCAGATTGGAGAGTGTTCTGTCCCATTCTGTTTTTGTATAAATGGGCATCCTATGTCTGGTTCTCATTTTGCTTGCAGGTCCTCCATGAGGTTGGGGAGAGCAGATCGATCCATAACTGCCTTGACTAGCCAGGAGACCAGTTGTCAACTCTCTCCTATGGTATAAGGTGTGTGTATATGAGAGG
Organism: Triturus cristatus; assembly: GCF_964204655.1. Taxonomy (NCBI): domain Eukaryota; kingdom Metazoa; phylum Chordata; class Amphibia; order Caudata; family Salamandridae; genus Triturus; species Triturus cristatus. Next base: position 1,093,115,619 of record NC_140580.1, read on the forward strand.
GTGAGTCCAGGTTTCTTGTATTATGTCCCAGATGTCTTTAAGGGCCACTTTAAGTCATGTATGTGTCATCAACTGGTCTGCTGGGAGGCCGTATTGTTCAACCAGAAGATCAAAGTGGATTAGGTTTCCATCCTGAAGCGCGTCTCCCGCACAATGTAGTCCTTAGTTATTCCAGGCATCAGCCGAAGAAGGAGTGATGCTCTGTCTGAAGCAGCGGAAACTGTGCAGCAGGATCCTCAAGGCACAGCCTATGGATGTGGGTGAAAGAGTTAATGCCGTACGATAGCTAATTAAAGAGAATTCACAACAATGACAATTTGGACCATAATGTAGGTCTGTCTCCTAAGTCAAACACTTAAAAATAAATGACAGCAGTGAATACCACATGATGGCTGTTCATAATATATAAGTCCAACACCACAATATTGTCCACTTCTGGAATGGTTTGCTCTAAAACCTGATTGCTCCATCATCATGTTGATCTTTGCCTCATACACCTACACTTCCAGATGTTCCATTACTCTATGTACAAGCTTCTTTCCTACAGCGTCAAGGAGGACAATTTGCCTGTTGTTCCCTGGTGTAGAATTGTTTCTGTTTTATGTAGTGGAAACAAAATACTACCTTCCCCGGATTTTGAAATCTCCCCAGCAGCATAAAACACTAAATTAGAGGCCTCAAAGTTTTAGCCCATGCCTCTGTATTTTGCTTTAGAACTGCAGTTGAGATCTCCTCGGGACCCGTAGTGGCAGAAGGTTCCGCCTTTTTTTATGTGGCCTGTTATTTGATCATTATTAGGTGACACAATGTTCAAGCAAGTCATTGCAGTAAATTTGAATGGACCAGAGTATGAGTTCTCGTTATATAAATTTGAAATATAATCCATCCAGACTTGTTGGAATATGATTTATGGACGATTTTACTCTTGCCTCACAATTTAAGACTACTGTGCACCAATAGGATCTAGAGTCGCTTTCCTGAGCAGCGTGGAAGTGTTGGTGCCCATTCATATCCCAGTGTCTTTTGCTCCGCGCAGCTTGTATCCTACTTTGTTTCTTTCAGAAAAATCTAATTCTTTGTAAGCAGAGCTGTGAACATCTGAGGAACTGATTACGGATCAATTGATTTATTTCCTGTGACAGCTGGATTTCCTCAACATGTTGTTGCTGCGTTTTAAAACAGGGTTCTTCTTTTGTCTAACTTTCACTTGATGTACCAAGGCAAAAAATCAAAAATTCAAGTAAGGAAATGGGTCATTGAGAGGAACGTCAAGAAAGGAATGGGATTAGAGGTAATTCATTTTTAAAACACACAATATTTTGTGGATTCCAGTGAAGCGTCTCGTTTTTTGAATGAGTTAAATTAAACCATCTCTAGTTTTCATTGACCAGTCAGTTACATTGTTTAGAAGGAAGAGGGATTATGGCCCGCAGTTGGGAGATCACCTTCACAGTCCCCATTTCTAATACACAATCTAATAGCTGATAGGAGATTATTCCATAATTAATAATCAAAGAACCCGTCGGACCATAACGAGTAGGCTGGGATGGAATGTTAAGTGCTCTTTTTTCATTTAAAATCATAGCACCTATGGGTTTACAGTTTCCCTCAATTGGAAATCTCCATGTTTGTCTGTCCTGCAATTAATTACAAGGAACCTGGACCTCCGGGATGTTCCAACTTTTGTCCAATTCGGAGTTTCTATTATCTTGTATTGCAATATCAAAACCTTAGTATTTAAATCCCTGGTTATTAGGGCCCAAGATGTCTTTTCTATCTCTGTGCATTGTTGAATTTATGAGCTCAAATATTACAAAAATGTAATCAAATTGTGAACCTGGAGGGAAATAAATGTTGAACAAAAGAAGTGAGGGACCGTTAGAGTTGCTACTAAGAACAAAATCCACCCTCGAACAATGGAGATGGTCATTTTGATAGGGGATGAGCTGAATAGTCCAATTCAAATCTATTGAAAAAAGGATTGCAATGCCCCCTACAGCATGACCACGACAGGTTGGAGAAGCTTGGCAGTGCAACACATAAGTAGGAAGCCACCTCAAAATCAGTAACTGCCCAAGTTACCTGAAGACAGAGTATTGAAGAATGTTGAGAACTCAAGAAGTGTCATTTGGTATTATCTAGCCCAGTCAAGTTCCAAGAAATTAGAGTTACCCTATTGTTAAACAGAATAGAGCTCCTGCTCTCAACATTTATTCCCATCTAATTACCCAAGACCAAAAAAGCATCAGAATTCCATTGCTGCATTACTGAGTTTTGATAAAAAGTTTTTATATTATGATTAGAAACTGAAACTTCCACTACTAGTGAGCGTGCTAGGTTTCTAGAACCTGCAGATTGTCATAAAACCTCTCTTTACCAAGCTCAGAAATATCATAGACCATTTAATCAAAGCTATTTAATTCTTTCTTTTGCATGGAGGTATCTGGTCAGCTTTTACTGAAAATATATCATACCCCTTTTTCTGAAGAAATCCACATTCCCTAGACTAAGGTCAGGCACAAGAGGAGACAAAAACACTATTATACGATGAATCATTTCTAAAGGGGAAAATCACTCTATGGATCTCATTTGATGTGAGAGATATCAGTGGTGGAAAAAAAGTGTACAAGTTTCAAAATATTGGCTCTATTCACAGGACCCATTCCACCTGGAAACAAAGACAAAAGATCAATCATAGGAGATTCAAATTAGCACCAGATTGGCCTTTTGTAAGAGGAGTCCTTGCTGAAACTGCTTCCACCACAGACCCTTCTATCACAGTGGACCCAGCCGATTCTTCAGTGTAGGACACCTCGGATAGAGATTTTTATTCCAATTTAACGCTCTTCATTAAGATTTCTAAAGGGAGGTGTCTAGTTCCTATGAAAGACTGGGTAGGGTTCAGGCAAATGATATCTGACCGTGCTTGCCCGATTATAGATATCTCCATAATGTTTTTGCGGCAGACGGCCAGCGTCTTGAAGGCCTATGAGCAGTTGTGGGCTAGGTTTCTGAGTTGCAATTCAGTTCCTCCCTGCCCCTACGGCAGGAATAAGGACCTAGAAGGGTATGCAGAAGTCTGTTAACTAAGAAGTTATCACATTTAAGTAAACTATGCACTAGCATGTTTTAGGGGATCAGCTGAAATTTGATATGTAGGCATAATACAAACTAGTGTTGACAACATCATCGACAATATTTCTTTGAAGTTCTCTATATGCTGGTACACAGTTACGATTGGTTGACAGAAACAGAAGAAATCAAGATAATTTAAAAAACATTACTAGTGAGATAATACTAATGTGAGGTTCTGAGTCAGTGGCAGCTTGATTACATCAAATCATCCACGTTTTAGGGTATAACTGAAGGAAGCAACAAAACAGGGATGCGGTGCTCGGATGAAAAGCAGTCAAGTCCCTGTCAGACATCGAGGCAGAGTCTGAATCATGTTGTTGCACAAGCTAGGTTTGCAATGTTGCGAGTCAATTTGTAAGACTGAGATTCTTCCCACCTTAAACAGGGCTGGGGTAGATTGTTTTTGAGGGGGTCTGCAATGAGAACCCCATTTCAGTGGTTCAGGTGCATGTTCCAGATGCTCTATCCAGCCTTACACCTCCTTTGGTTTGGTAAAGAATTAAGAGTGCTGTTATACAAAATCTTCAATTTAGCTTGGAAGACACAGGAGTATTTGATGCCCAGATCTTGGAGTCCGGGCTTGATTCCCATAAATGATGCAAGGTGGTGCTGTATGACAAGGTATAATGTGGGAAGATCAAAATAGGCGTGCCCCCAAAAGACAGTTTATCCACTTGGCTCAAGCCTGCAACAGAGCATCTCTATCCTGATAGTTCAGGATTTTGCCATGAACGGTTTCTGTGTTGCCCCGGGCGAGGAGGGAGTATTGCCCAGGGACATGATGGTTATGTTCCACATTGAAAATGGGGAGAGGCCATGTTAGAAATGGGTTTTCTGGTTGGGAAGGGTAAGCACCTAAGCCAGGGAGAATCCACCACACTAGTCAGGGTAAGGGGATTACACGTCTCAAATACCCCTGCTCACCCCCTTGGTAGCTTGGCCCGAGCAGTCAAGATTATCCCAGAGGAAGTTTGTAAAGCATTTGCACATGATCAGCAGTAATACAGTGAAAACACTACAAAATGGCATGCGGCGTCACAGGCCAGCTATGATGTCGGGGAGACCCGTATACAGTACCTTTGGAGATGCAGGGCGTCGGACCTTGTGGTGAGCTCTAGCTGAGCGGTATCTGTTCCAGACATCGGTGCAAGAGTCGTCGGGCCCTTGAAGTCACACGCTTTGCAGGTTGAACTCTGTGAGTTTGAAGTCAGGAGCGCCAGCATCGGCAGGCGTCTGGGCTGCGGTGTGAAGTGGAGCGCTGCAATATGCTGTGCCCTCAGGTCGCGGTGCAGGCAGCGGCTCGGTGACAGTCATTCAGCATCGTTGGTGAGACCAGGGCTTTGGGGGGAAGTGGGAAGGTGCTTGTTGTGGTGCTGACAGGTCACGGTGCAAGCAGCGTCATTGTCATTGCTGGAGCAATGTCGTCGGTGGACCCAAGGCTATGATGCGAGATGGGGCAATGCGTCGTGTGGGGCCCATAGGGCACGGTGCAAACAGCGGTGTCGGTTGACGATCTGGAGTCAATGGTGCTGTCACGGTGGGCCAAGACTGTGGTGTGGGACAGGGCGGTGCGTTGAGTAACTTACAAGTGGTGCCCCAAACCACAGTGCGGCCAGCGTCATCGTTGGTGAGACCAGGGCTGCGATGCGAAGCAGGACTGTGCTCCGTGTTCTCCACAAGCAGTGTTCAAAGGTCACAGTGCAGGCAGCAGCGTCAGTGATGGCGTTGCAGCTGCGTCAGGGATACCAAGGTGGTGGTGTGAAGTGAAGCGGTGCGGAGTGCGGTGCCCACAGGTCAAGGTGCAAGCTCTTGTCATTGTCGGTGAGACCAGGGTTGCTGTGAGAAGTGCGGTGGTGCTTTCAGGTCACAGAGCCAGCAGCGGCATCGTTGATGGCATCGGGTTACCTTTCTCCTCTGTGGCAGCTGAAACATCCAGTTCCAGAAGCCCGTTCCCAGATGATGTTGAAGTCTTTGATTTCCCTGACACTTCCAACAGGAGACAAGCTCTAGATCAAGCCCTTGTAGATACATAGGATGCAGAAAGCACAGTCCAGTCCTTTCCCTGCCAAAGACAAAAGCAGCAACTGCAGGCCAACCCACCAGCAAAGGGGCAGTACTCCTCCTGACAGCTCTTCCAGCTCTTCTTCCTGGCAGGTTCCTTAGTTCCTTAGTCCAGCAATAATCTAAAGTTCTGTGGTCATTGCCCCAATATTTATACTACATTTCCCTCTTTGATCTCTTTGTGGCAAGGGTCTCTGAGCTCAGTCCAAATCAGTTCTGCCCTCTCTAGCCCAGTTTCACTACAGGAGGTGGAGACAGCATTGTGCAGAGGAGACACTGCCTATTCAGGTGCTAGTGAAAACTCCTCCCACCACTCTAAATGCAGTCGGGTCTATTCAGCCTGGCTATGAGTCACCCAGGAAAGGCAGGACACACCTCAAACCCCCCCCCCCCCCCCCCCCCCTTGTGTCTGTCTAGTGTGAATGCACATCCCCTGCTTCTATCACTCTAAACCCAGACAGGGAATACACAAAAGGCAGAGACACACAGGATGGTTAGACAATAAAATACGCACTTTCTAAAAGGGGTATTTTCAAACACATAATATAAAATCATTTTTACTAAACTATGTATTTTTAAATCCTGAGTTCAGGTATACTAAAATCAATTTCTCTATCTTGTCCCTATGGAACGTTAGGCTTGTAAGATGTTACAAGGCAACTCCCATGTTAGCCTGTGGGACAGATAGCCTTTTGATAATGAAAAACAAACTGCACAGTCTTTCACTATCAGGACATGTAACACACACCAGCACATGCCCTACCTTTCACATACACTGCACCATCCCCACAGGGGTACCTTGGGTCTCCCTGAGGGGTGTCTTACAGATAAGAAAAGGGAAGGTTTGGCCCTGGCAAGTGAGTGCACTTGCCAGGTCGACATGGCAGTAAACACTGCACGCAGACACTGCAGTGGCAGGTCTGAGACACCTTTGAAAGGCTGCCTGTGTGGGTGGCATATTCAGTGCTGCAGGCCCACTAGCAGCATTTGATTTACAGGCCCTGGGCACACATGTGCACATTACTAGGGACTTAGTACTAAATCAAATAAGCCTATTATGGAATCCCCAATCCATGAACACAATTTACATGGCGTGTATATGCACTTTAGCACTGAATAGCAATGGTAAAGTGGCCAGAGTCCTAAAACGAACAAAAGCAAGGTAAAAAACAAGAGGCAAAAAATTCTGGGGGTGAACCCGCTGAAAAAGCCAAGTCTAACAGGCCAGTTGGCGCAACATGTTGGGCAAGTCAGGTTTCAATGAAGGTAGTAGGCTTAGAGCCCTCCGCATTTTCCGGCAGGCCTATAATGCAGAGATTATTGTGGCGGGAATGGACCTCCACGTCCTCCACCCTTCACTCTAGAAGGTGGATTTTTTCCGTAAATTGAGCAACTTGCTTGTGGAGGGCCATTGTCTAAAGATGCAGATCCTGTTGGCTAGATTCATTGTCTTCAGCAGTTCTGAAAACTTGCCTTGATAATCACATAGGAGGCTGAGGTCGATTACCAGTGAGTCAATTTTATTTTCCAGTGCTGATCTGTTTCCTCCAATAGCATACAGTATCTGGCCTCCGTTGGGGGTGTGTGAATCCGTAGTAGGACCCCGCTGACAAGGGGGTCGGTCCACAGGAGGTGTCCCCCATATGTTCCTGGGCCACAACAGAGCTTGTGGGCAGAAAAAACTTGCTGGTTCATCGTTTGCCAGATTTTCTGAGTGAAGAGGGCCTTGAGGCTTAGAAAAAGAAAATCACAAGAATGTGAAATGGCAACCCTCCCCCAGGTCACCCCAATTGATGATGTATTGTCTGTGAGTTAAGGTCTCAGGTAGGGACAGTCTCCTCGCCACGGGTTGAGCAGTGAATCCCCAAGAGAAATCAGTCCTTCCCCATGAAGAGACTCCAAAGTTAAACTGAGGAGGCATGAGCAGTCTCAACCACTAACATAGTCACTGCAAGACAACGGGTGTACTTTGCCCACTCCAGGATGGGCTTGCGCACCTCGAGTGAAAGAGGCATCTCAATCACCTCTCACTGGTCACTAAGGGCCCAATTACAATGTCAGGCCGACTGTAACCGACCGTCAGTTGTGGTCCGCCCAACATTGCGGTCCGCGTTAGGGGTGTGCAGACAAAATATTGAGTTGGAAATTTCGAACGACAGAAATGTCGAGTCCTAAATATCGTCAGTGAAAAATATCGACAGCAAGAGTATCGTGGTCAAGAATATCGAGGTAAGAAATATAGTTTAAAAAAATATAGAAGTCAATAATATAATTTGCAAAAATACAGGGGCTCATTAGGATGGTGGACGGAGGCAAATCTGCGGTGCTGGCGGTGGCGGAAAATGTCCTTTTACACAGTTTTGCCATTGTTCTGGGACATAGCCTGTTTTTGCTATTTTTTGTGCTTTTAACCTCCTTTCAGTTAATGGCAGAAATGGGTATGAAAGTGTGACGGTGTACCTCCTCCCGATAGTGGCGGCGCCCAACTCAAGATGGCCGCCGCCGAAATACCCGGAACTGCAAACAGCGGTCTAGCGAACGACGAGGGCGGAGCGGAAGTGTCCGCAAAAGCGGACAACAGCAAGGAGAAGGGGCGCGAGAGTTGGAGAGAGACGAAGCCAGCCGGTGAAGAGTGGAGAGCGTGCGAAAGTGAGGAGGAGGAAAACAAGACCGTCGTCTGGTGCAGCGGGACCACCCAGGAGTATCGACCTCCGGATCGGGAGGGAGCCGACAACGAAGGAATCAGCTCAAGGAGCACCGCGCTCGGGACCACTGATCTCCTGGAAACTAAGGAGACTGGGTCTCCCCTCGCCACGGCCCATGGGGGTCGTGGAAGCAGGCAAGTGACGGGCATATGCTCATCAATATTACAGGGGCTGTGGACACGCGTGAGGGGTGCACCTAGATAAAGCACTAATACTCCCACACCATAGACACAGCACGAATACCAGGGTTTTGGTGACGGTGTGCACTTTCCCCTCCCCCTTGTTGTTTTCAAACGTGGCCACCATCCTAAGCATTGTTCTATTCTTTCCTTTCATTTTTGGGTCCTCGAGTGCCAACCTCTGGACGGAGAATCCCCTGCCCGTGACGACATCATTACTCAAGAGGCGTTTTGATTTCCTTATCAGACTTTCCACCCGGATCCTGTTCTATACCTAGGGCATGTGTGACTCTATAACAACGTTGCCAATAAAAGAAAAGAGTACCCCTTTCTAAAGCGGTCCAAGTTATTTCCCAAGCTAACGAAAGGGGAGGAAGAAGGGGGTCCAGAACAGGGGAACCAGTACAGAAAGCAATAATGGATCCTGGAAAGCTAAACATTTTGGAGAAGTAGGCAAAATTCTGAATTCACCAAGGGGTCATTTGTGTATTCAAGGTTTCTTTATATAAACTAACAGTTGAATATAGGGAAAAATGGAAAATTAGTTGAAAGAAACAGCCATTTGTGTCAACGTTTTCACCTGTAACTTCTTCTAATTATGACAGCTGTTTGAAAGCAATATACCGTTACATCCGCTTGACCTGGGGATATATAGGACTTGTAGGTTCACCAAGAACCCGACGAACCCAGAGCCAATAACTGAGCAGCGTCTTGCAGTGGTTTTTTATTATGTACCGGGTATGTAGCAATTAATTTGGGAAAATATATACATGGAAAAATCGGTATGAAAGACACTTATGTATTTCTGAAATTGGAACAAAATATAGAGTTTAGAAACCATAGATATTTGCACATTTCCAAAATTGTGAGTACCCATACTAGCATGAGATTTAGAGGTCATTTTTCAAAATGACTTCTTTTCTTACACATTGTCTTTCATTTGGAAGGCAGAAATGCATCAAAAGTCAATAGTTAATAACAGTTGCTCTACAATTCTGTGTTACCTTAAGTCTCCCGATAAAAATGATACCTCACTTGTGTGGGTAGGACTAGGGCCAACGACAGGAAACGGCTCAAAACGCAACATGGACACACTTTATCTTTACAGTGAAAACTGACCTTTTTTTGCAAAGTGCCTAACTGTATATTTTGAACTCTGCCGGCACCTAGGAAAAACTAGCACATCTATACATTTTTTAAAACTAGACACCCAGGGAAATCCAGGATGGGGTGACTTGACTGGCTCTCACCAGGTTCTGTTACCGAGAAACCCTTGCAAACCTAAACATTTGTCAAAAAAACATATTTTCCTCACATTTCTGTGGTGGGAAGTTCTGGAATCTGCGTGGATCCACTAAATTCAACCCACCCTGCGTTCCCCAAAGTCTTCAGAGAACAATAGTACCTCACTTGTGTGGGTAGGCCTAGTACCAGCGACAGGAACCGGCCCAAAGTGCAATGTGGACACACCACATTTTCACAGTGAAAACAGACCCTTTGTTTGCAGAGTGCCTAGCTGTAGATTTTGAACCCTAACTCTACCAGCACCTAGGGAAACCTAGCAAACCTATACATTTTTGAAAACTAGACTCCCAAAGAAATCCAGGATGGGGTGACTTGACTGGCTCTCACCAGGTTCTGTTACCCAGAATCCCTTGCAAACCTAAACATTTGTCAAAAAAACACATTTTCCTCACATTTCTGTGATGGGAAGTTCTGGATTCTGTGTAGATCCACAAAATTCCACCCACCCTGCGTTCCCCAAAGTCTTCTGAGAAAAATGGTACCTCACTTGTGTGGGTACGCCTAGTGCCCGCGACAGGATTCGTCCCAAAACGCAACGTGGACACACCACATTTTCACAGTGAAAACAGACCCTTTTTTTGCAAAGTGCCTAGCTGTAGATTTTGAACCCTAACTCTGCCAGCACCTCGGGAAACCTAGAAAAATTATACATTTTTGAAACTAGACACCCAGGGGAATCCAGGAGGGGGTGACATGACTGGCTCTCACCAGGTTCTGTTACCCTGAATCCCTTGCAAACCTCATAATTTGTCCAAAAAAACAAAACATTTTCCTCACATTTCTGCGGTGGAAAGTTCTGGAATCTGCGTGGATCCACAAAATTCCACCCACCCCACGTTCCCCAAAGTCTTGGGAGAAAAATGATACCTCACTTGTGTGGGTAGGCCTAGTGGCCACGACATGAAACGGCCCAAAACGCAACGTGGACACACCACATTTTCACAGTGAAAACAGACCCTTTTTTTGCAGAGTGCCTAGCTGTAGATTTTGAACCCTAGCTCTGCCGGCACCTAGGGAAACCTAGCAAACCTATACATTTTTTTTAAACTAGACACGCAGGGTAATCCAGGATGGGGCGATTTGACTGTCTCTCACCAGGTTCTGTTACCCAGATTCCCTTGCAAACCTAAAACTTTGTAAAAAAAAAACAAATTTTCCTCTCATTTCTATGGTGGAAAGTTCTGGAATCTGCGTGTATCCACAAAATTCAACCTACCCCGCATTCCCCAATGTCTTCCAAGAAAAATGGTACCTCACTTGTGTGGGTAGGCTTTTTGCCTGCTATAGAAAACGGCCCAAAATGCAATGTGGACCCACCACATTTTCACAGTGAAAACTGACCTTTTTTTGCAAAGGGCCTAGCTGTAGATTTTGAACCTTAGCTCTGCCGGCACCTAGGGAAACCTAGCAAAGCTATACATTTTTGAAAACTAGACACCCAGGGAAATCCAGGATGGGGTGACTTGTCTGGCTCTCACCAGGTTCTGTTACCCAGCATCCCTTGCAAACTTCAAAATTTGTAAAACAAAATACAAAACCTATTGAGGCAACATCAAAATTACCTATCACAAAACAACCTGGTTTTGCAAGGGGGGTCACCTGGGTTTTTAGCCCCGGGCTCGGCGGCCATCTAGGGAAACCTACCAAACCCACACATTTCTGAAAACTAGACACCCAGGGGACTTCCCCATGTGTCTAGTTTACAGAAATGGGTGGGTTTGGTAGTTTCCCCAGATGGCCACCGAGCCCAGGGCCAAAACACCCTGGTGACCCCCCTTGCAAAACCAGGTTGTAATGTGATAGGTCATTTTGATACCCCCTCAATACGTTTTGGGCCCTTGCCTGTCAAGGGTACTTGACCCACCCCATGTGAGTGAGTTACCATTTTCATTGAGAGACCTGGGGGAACGCCGGGTGGTAGGAAATTTGTGGATCCATGAAGATTCAAAAAATTCCCCACTCAGAAATTTGAGAAAAAAGTGATATTTTCTCAAAATTTGAGGTTTGCAGGGGATTTTGGGTAGAGAAACGTTGGGGGACCCACGCAAGCCATAACTTCCTGGACTTCCCCGGGTCTCTAGTTTTCAGAAATGTGTGGGTTTGGTAGGTTTCCCTAGATGGCCACCAAGCCCAGGGCCAACTCATGGGCCACTGCCTCCATCCAAAGACTGTGGCATTTTTTTGGGGAGGTGTGGGCATTGGCATGCCCATTCTGGGCTGCCCTCACCCCTGAAATTAAAAAGAAAATATTTCCTGAGGCCTAGTGGGCATTCTGCCCCCCCCCCCCACCCGGGAGGCAGATAAGGGGCTATTGCCCCAATATCCCTCCGGGGTGGGGCAGAAAGACTGTGGTAATTGTTTTTGGGGTGGGGCATTATCATGCCCATTCTGGGCAGCCCCCACCCCTACTTTATAAACAAAAATCCCTGGTGCCTTGTGGGCTTTCTGCCCCCATCTGCCCCTGGGGGGAGCAGAAAGACTGTTGCATTTTTTTAGGGGGGTGGGGGCATTGGCCTGCCCATCTTGGGCAGCCCCCACCACTACATCAATAAAAAAAAAATCCCTCATTTCTAATGGGTTTTTGCCCTCGGTGGGATGGGGGCAGATTGGGGGCTACTGCCTCCATCTGGGACAGAAAGACTGAAATTTCACTGGGGGTGGGGCATTTTCATGTCCATTTTGGGCAGCCCCCACCCCAACATCAATAAAAAAAATCCCAAGTTTCTAATGGGTTTTCTGCCCCCCCGGGCAGATTGGGGGTTACTGCCCCATCTGCCCCCTGGGGGGGCTGAAAGGCTGACAATTCTCTGGGGGTGTGGGGGCCTTGCGATGTCCTTTTTGGGCAGCCTCCACCCCAACGCTATTAACAGAAATCCCTGGTTTCTAGTGGGCTACCTGCCCCCGGGGGGGGGGGGCAGATTGGGCGCCACTGTCCCCATCTGCCCCTGAGGGACAGAAAGACTGGAATTTCACTGGGGGTGGGGGCATTTTCATGTCCATTTTGGGCATACCCCACCCCAACATCAATGAAATAAATCCCTGGTTTCTAGTGGGCTTTCTGCCCCCCCCCGGGGGGCACGTTGGGGGGCTACTGCCACCGTCTACCTCCTTGGGGGGCAGAAAGACTGACATTTCTCTGGGGGGGCATTGCCATGCCCTTTTTGGGCAGCCCCCACCCCAACGTCAATAACAAAACAATCCCTGGTTTCTAGTGCGCATTCTGCCCTTGCCGGGGAGGCAGATAAGGGTCTATTGCCCCAATATGCCTCTGGGGAGGGGCAGAAAGACTGCTATAATTATTCTTGGGGTGGGGGCATTATCATGCCCAATCTGGGCACCCCCCACACCTACATTATAAAAAAACAATCCCTGGTGCCTTGTGGGCTTTCTGTCCCCCCGGGAAAGATCAGGGGCTATTGACACCATCTGCCCCTGGGGGGAGCAGTAAGACTGTTGCATTTTTTTTGAGGGGTGGGGGCATTGGACTGCCCATCTTGGGCAGCCCCCACCCCTACATCAATTTTAAAAACATCCCTGGTTTCTAATGGGGTTTCTGTCCCCCGGGGGCAGATTGGGGGCTACTGCCCCCGTCTGCCCCACGGGGGGCAGAAAGATTGACAATTCTCTGGGGGAGTGGGGGCAGTGCCATGCCCTTTTTGGGTAGCCCCCACCCCAACACCAATAAAAAAAAATCCTTGGTTTCTAGTGGGCGTTCTGCCCCCCAGGGGGGTAGATTGGGGGCTACTGCCCCCATCTGCCCCCGGAGGACAGAAAGACTGGAATTTCACTGGGGGTGGAGGCATTTTCATGCCCATTTTGGGCAGACCCCACCCCAACATCAATAAAAAAAGAATCCCTGGTGTCTAGTGGGCTTTCTGCCCCCCCTCAGGGAGGCAGATTGGGGGCTACTGTCACCGTCTGACTCCTGAGGGGGCAGAAAGACTGACATTTCTCTGGGGGGGCATTGCTATGCCCGTTTTGGGCAGCCCACACCCCAACGTCAATAAAAAAAATCCCTGGTTTCTAGTGGGCTTTCTGCCCCGCCGGGGGGGGCAGATTGGGGGCTACTGCCCCCATCTGTCCCCCGGGGGGCAGAAATACTGTTGTGCCCCAAAATATATGGGGGGAATAAAGTCCCTTGCCCAAGGTGCTGGTCCCTCCTCCCTGGTGTTAGTGGGTGGATCCCTGATTGGGGATCGCCCTCCTGGGATAATCCTCAAGCAGGGATCCACTAGGGAAAGGTACCATTGAAAAGGGGAGATTCTCCCCTTATCAATGATACCTCTCCCATCTGTTTCGGTGCTCGGGGCTGAGATAGCCCCACAACCACTGAAACGGAGAAACTGAAACTAAGTTTCAGTTTAGTTTTCGTAGCAATGACGATAGCGCCCCATGCGCGCGATCGTCATTGCAACGAAAATCAAAAATAGGCTTTGGGAGGTTGGGGAAGCTCTTCCCCATCTCCCCAGCAAAAAAAAAAAGGAAATCCCTCTGCTGTCTGCCGCAGAGGGATTTTCTGAGCATGTGCTCATGACAGAATGGTTCCGTCATGAGCACACTTGAACTTGTGCTCATGACGGAACCATTCCGTCATGATCATGGAAGGGATTAATGTTGAATTCACTGTAGTGGAAATAGTAATTTTTATCCCTCTGCAATCCAACACTTTCCCTACTGTTGCACTCACTGGAGTGGGAATAGTAATTTGTACCTCTCCGCTATCCAACCCTTTCCCTACTGTGGCACTGACTGGAGTGAGAATAGTAATTTTTACCCCTCCGCTATCCAACACTTTCCCTACTGTTGCACTCATTGAAGTAGGAATAGTAAATGTTACCCCTCCGCTATCCAACACTTTCCCAACTATCACACTCACTGGAGTGGGAATAGTAATTTTTACCTCTCCGCTATCCAACCCTTTCCCTACTGTTGCACTGACTGGAGTGGGAATAGTAATTCTTACCCCTCCGCTATCCAACACTTTCCCTACTGTTGCACTGACTCGAGTGGCAATAGTAATTTTTACTCCTCCGCTATCCAACACTTTCCCTACTCTTGCACTCATTGAAGTGGGAATAGTAATTTTTACCCCTCCGCTATCCAACACTTTCCCTGCTATCACACTCACTGGAGTGGGAATCGTAGTTTTTACCTCTCCGCTATCCAACACTTTCCCTACTGTTGCACTGACTGGAGTGGGAATAGTAATTTTTACGCCTCCGCTAGCCAACACTTTCCCTACTGTTGCACTCACTAGAGTGGGAATAGGTATTTTCACCTCTCCGCTATCCAACACTTTCCCTACTGTTTCATTGACTGGAGTGGGAATACTAATTTTTACCCCTTCGCTATGCAACACTTTCCCTACTGTTGCACTGACTGGAGTGGGAATAGTAATTTTTACCCCTCCGCTATCCAACACTTTCACTACTATCACACTTACTTGAGTGGGAATAGTAATTTTTCCCCTCCACTATCCAACACTTTTCCTACTGTTACACTCACTGGAGTGGGAATAGTAATTTCAACCTCTCCGCTATCCAACACTTTTCCTACTGTTGCACTGACTGGAGTTGGAATAGTAATTTTTACCCCTTCGCTATGCAACACTTTCCCTACTGTTGCACTGACTGGAGTGGGAATAGTAATTTTTACCCCTCCGTTATTCAACACTTTCCCTACTGTTGCACTCATTGGAGTGGGAATGAATTGTACCCCACCGCTATCCAACACTTTCACTACTATCACACTTACTCGAGTGGGAATAGTAATTTTTCCCCTCCACTATCCAACACTTTCCCTACTGTTGCACTCACTGTAGTGGGAATTGTAATTTTTACTCCTCTGCTATCCAACATTATCCCTACTGTTGCATTGACTGGAGTGAGAATAGTAAATTTTACCCCTCCGCTTTCCAACACTTTCCTACTGTTGCACTCATTGGAGTTTGAATAGTAATCTTTACCCCTCCGCTATCCAACACTTTCCCTACTGTCGCACTCACTGGAGTGGAAATAGTAATTTTTACCTCTATGTTATCCAACACTTTCCCTACTGTTGCACTGACTGGAGTGGAAATAGTAATTTTTACACCTCCGCTATCTAACACGTTCCCTACTGTTGCACTAACTGGAGTGGGAATTATAATTTTTACTCCTCTGCTATCCAACATTATCCCTACTGTTGCACTGACTGGAGTGGGAATAGTAGATTTTACCCCTCCGCTATCCAACACTTTCCCTACTGTTGCACTCATTGGAGTGGGAATAGTAATCTTTACCCCTCCGCTATCCAACACTTTCCCTACTGTTGCACTGACTAGAGTGGGAATAGTAAATGTTATCCCTCCGCTATCCAACACTTTCCTTACTGTTACACTCACTGGAGTGGGAATAGTAATTTTTACCCCTCCGCTATTCAACACTTTCTCTACTGTTGCACTGACTGGAGTGGGAATAGTAAGTTTTACACCTCCGCTATCTAACACTTTCCCTACTGTTGCACTCACTGTAGTGGGAATTGTAATTTTTACTTCTCTGCTATCCAACATTATCCCCACTGTTGCACTGACTGGAGTGGGAATAGTAAATTTTACCCCTCCGCTATCCAACACTTTCCCTACTGTTGCACTCACTGGAGTGGGAATAGTAATTTTTACCTCTATGCTATCCAACACTTTCCCTACTGTTGCACTGACTGGAGTGGGAATAGTAAGTTTTACACCTCCGCTATCTAACACTTTCCCTACTGTTGCACTCACTGGAGTGGGAATTGTAATTTCTACTCCTCTGCTATCCAACATTATCCCTACTGTTGCACTAACTGGAGAGGGAATAGTAAATTTTACCCCTCCGCTATCCAGCACATTCCCTACTGTTGCACTCATTGGAGTGGGAATAGTAATCTTTACCCCTCCGCTATCCAATACTTTCCCTACTGTTGCACTGACTAGAGTGGGAATAGTAAATGTTATCCCTCCGCTATCCAACACTTTCCTTACTGTTACACTCACTGGAGTGGGAATAGTAATTTTTACCCCTCCGCTATCCAACACTTTCCCTACTCTTGCACTCATTGAAGTGGGAATAGTAATTTTTACCCCACCACTATCCAACACTTTCCCTGCTATCACACTCACTGGAGTGGGAATCGCAGTTTTTACCTCTCCGCTATCCAACACTTTCCCTACTGTTGCACTGACTGGAGTGGGAATAGTCATTTTTACGCCTCCGCTAGCCAACACTTTCCCTACTGTTGCGCTCACTAGAGTGGGAATAGGTATTTTCACCTCTCCGCTATCCAACTCTTTCCCTACTGTTACACTCACTGGAGTGGGAATAGTAATTTTAAACTCTCCGCTATCCAACACTTTCCCTACTGTTGCACTGACTGGAGTGGGAATAGTCATTTTTACCCCTTCGCTATGCAACACTTTCCCTACTGTTGCACTGACTGTTGTGGGAATAGTAATTTTTACCGCTCCGCTATCCAACACTTTCCCTACTGTTGCACTCATTGGAGTGGGAATAGTAATTGTACCCCTCCACTGTCCAACACTTTCACTACTATCAGACTTACTGGAGTGGGAATAGTAATTTTTTCCCTCCACTATCCAACACTTACCCTACTGTTACACTCACTGGAGTGGGAATAGTAATTTTTACCCCTCCGCTTTCCAACACTTTCCCAACTGTTGCACTCATTGGAGTGGGAATAGTAATTTTACCCCTCCGCTATCCAACACTTTCCCTACTGTCGCACTCACTGGAGTGGGAATAGTAATTTTGACCTCTCTGCTAAACAACACTTTCCCTACTGTTGCACTGACTGGAGTGGGAATAGTATTTTTTACCTCTATGCTATCCAACACTTTCCCTACTGTTGCACTGACTGGAGTGGGAATAGTAATTTTTACACCTCCGCTATCTAACACTTTCCCCACTGTTGCACTCACTGGAGTGGGAATTGTAATTTTTACTCCACTGCTATCCAACATTATCCCTACTGTTGCACTGACTGGAGTGAGAATAGTAAATTTTACCCCTCCGCTATCCAACACTTTCCCTACTGTTGCACTCATTGGAAAGGGAAGAGTAAGCTTTACCCCTCCGCTATCCAACACTTTCCCTACTGTTGCACTGACTAGAGTGGGAATAGTAAATGTTATCCCTCCGCTATCCAACACTTTCCTTACTGTTACACTCACTGGAGTGGGAATAGTAATTTTTACCCCTCCGCTATCCAACACTTTCCCTACTGTTGCATTGACTCCAGTGGGACATTTAAGTTTAAATATTTTTAAATAGTTTAATGTTTTAATTAATAATAGAATGTTTTTAACATACATTTTATGTTATTGGTATATGTATATATATATATTTATTTGTTACATTTTTATATATTTTTAAAATAATAAAATAAATTTAAATTAATAGTATATTAAGTTTTTTTTACAGTAAATATATATAATAATTATCATATATGTGTGTTAACTTTTTAAAGTTAAGTTTATTTGTTATCTTTGTTGAAATGAATATTCCATCTATTGTTTTTAATTAAGTTTATTATTTACTATATTTAATATTTAATATTTTATTTTATATATATAAAAATCTGTATTTTTTACATCTATATTTATGTAATCGATATTTTTTCCGATATTTCTGTACTTACCTTTATAAATATAGGATAGTCGATATTTTTGACATCTATATTTATGACTTATATTGTGGTATGGTGATGTTTTGGGTGTTGATGTTTTGTCAGGGAACCCGCATTACGATGCGGCGGGTGGAGGCATTTGGCAGAGGGACGTCCTCCCTGCTTCTGACAAGCTCAAGAAGCCCGTCGGAGCATTGAAAACACACATAATCCCATAATGACAGAGGAGCCAGCCGCGGCTCCACCATCGGAATTATGATGTCACTTTCCAACAGCCTTGCCATGTCTGCCCTTCCGACATGGAAAGGCTGTCGGACAGTGACTTTCAGGGCCCCTAGCAGGGCCGCCCGTCCCTCCCGGCCTCTTCTATGAGGCCTGGGGGGCACCTATTGTACACCCCTAAACACAGTGAAGGTCCTGCCACATGGTGCAGGGATGTTTAAAGACATCCATTTTATAATGGCAGCTTGTGCTGTGGGCTTTTTCCGCACATGCTGCCATTGTAAAATGGATGTCTCCGTCTGTCCATAGGGCAGTTGCATCCAAATTGTGCGGTCGGAACCGCCGACCTATGGTCGGGCGGTGTCAGTCCGCTAAGGGCATCCGCCCGACATCATAATGATGCCCTAAGAGAAATGTTACAAACCCAATAGGATGTTTATTTAATTGATATATTCTAATGCCACTGGCAGGGCAGGGAAGTGTAAGCCGGTGTGGCGGGCCTAAATTGTATAGGACCTCATGTAGTCCACAAACAAAGATCTTAACAATGTGTCATCCTTTTTTATATAAGGTTCATGGTATATATTCCCAAATCTCCAGTTCACAAATGCCACTGAGAAGAAAGCCAAACTCCGCCGGCCCTCAGGGTCCAAGTCAAGGTGGATCCAGGTCACAGTCGCTAGGTCAGGTCCCAGGCAGAAGAGTAGGCCCAATGATCCTCACGGCGCCGTCCCCCACCCCTGGGTTGACTCAAGCAGCTGTGGGGGCTCAAGTGGAGACAATCCACCCCAGAGTGATGGCTTTCAAGTTTGTGAGTCTGTGAGTGAAGCTGTGAACGGGGGGGGGCAGAAGCCTCCCCACTCCACAGGCAGGGCTGGTCCTCTGGGACTCTCCTGCCGCCTGCTGCCTCTAATGATCCTAGACACACACTGCTGTATTCTGAAGGCTCTGTAACAAATCACAACCTCTTAGAGGTCAGTAGTGCTTTCTTCTTTTAGATATGAAGGAAACTCCTGCTCAAGGCATGCAGCTTCCAAATATTGCAGGCACTCCCTACTACGGGTGCAACTCCCTCAAAGTGTCCCTGAGGAAAAGCCCGGGAAAGAAGCTCCTATGGAGCCACCGGCTAGCTACGCCACTGAAAATATTCCCTTATTCATTCAAATGGAAGCACTTCTTCTATTTGGACCCCTATTACTGGAATCAGCCACTGATACATCTTCGGAAATGTTCAGATTATCTTCTTTTTAGAAAACTTCTCAAAACAGAGCTCTTCTGAATTTAGGTCTATGGGTCTTTAGTGTCTGCTATGCTCCCTATAGCGCGCAGATACCCCTCTGGGGGTGATTTATACGCTTTATAAATTAAATAAATAAAATAAAGGCAGACTGATACACCGAATAGTATGAGGTGACAGAATATTAATCCTGTCAGTGGATTCAAAGCCCATTCAATGTATACTTTAAATAAATGATAACTGGGCTATCAATTCAGAGCTGTAAAACGGGAGCGGGTTAGCCAAACAAGAGTATGGGAGATAACTAGATGCCTGTATCAGGCAATATAGCACACCATGCAGTAGCCACCGGTGACTACACTTTTGGGCTAGTATGAATGAAACACAATTTGGTCAGCGTGAGTAGCCATATGTAAATCCGGAGTAGACGTATGTAAGTGACAAACTGTGCAATTGTATTGTATTGTATTGTTATTGCATTTATGTAGCACTTACTACCCCTGACGAGGCATCAAAGCGCTTTTTCGGTGAGTAGCACACTACTTCGGGACCCATAGAGGATTAGTGTTGAATTAGTCTAGTGAAACATGCAAGTACATTTTAAGTGGTGGATAGGTTAGTCAGTTATTTGGATTCGGAAGGATAGAAGAGGAAAAAAAAGGTTTGTATTTATATAGCGCTTGTTACCCCTGATGGGGTGTTGAAGCACGCTACTCCGGAAACCCATGAAGTATGAGTGCTGAATTAGTATGGTGAAATATGAAAGTAATGTGAGTGGTGGATATTAGTCAGTTATTCGGAGTGAGAAGGATAGCGGAGGGATAAAAGGGGAAGAAAGGTTTGCATTCATATAGCACCTGTTACCCCTGATGGGTGTTGAAGCGCTTTGCTGGCGAGTAGCACACTAGTCCGGAACCCATAAAGGATTAGTGTTGAAAATGAGTATGGTGAAACATGAAAGTAATTTGAGTGGTGGATATGTTAGTCAGTTATTTGGATTCAGAAGGGTTGGGGAGGGGTAGAAAAGGGGAAAAGGTTTGCATTGATATAGCGCTTGTAACCCTGATGGTGTGTTAAAACGCTTTATTGGCGTGTAGCACGCTACTCTGGAACCCATAAAGGATTACAATAGCATTAGCTGCAAAATAATGTTGGTATTTTCTGTCAAACCAGTGAATGAGAAGAATGGATATTTCAAGTGCTGAAGTTAGAATATGTTTGTGGCATTGTTAGCATTTTTCAATTTCAGTCAACTGAAGGGACTTCGAATCAGATTGGGTAGAGAAAATGTATTGTGTCAATGCATTACTGTGGAATGGCACTTTTAACTCGCGCTTCTTTCTGCCTAGTGTTCAAATGATACACTGTTCCTCATCTTAAAAGGGAGGGGTTTAGGTCTGCTTTAAATTCAGGAACTTGGCTGCTGCGGTCAGGCAAGTTTGTGGTGCTTTCCAAAGCATTTCCATTTTATTTCAGAGAGAGGTATTGTGTTTTTATTGGCCCTTTTCTCATTATTCCTTCTGTAGCCTGAGGTTAAAAGATTGCATTATCATTTCTTTTTAATAGGCTAGTGATGTGTGCTGCTCACAATGCTACCTTATTACTCATATGTCATCCTGTGATTGCAGATGGACAGGTGAATTTAAACAGGTATTCTTCATGGCGACAGCATACCATTTGAAATGTTGATGGCACATAATGCATTGTGATAGCTGTTCAGGCAGGTAGACATGCAAACACATATCAGATTATTGCAGATTATTGAAATGGGGTGGTACAGAGATTAGTAGTTTGTAAGCATAGTGGGGTGAGAAATATTAATACAAGTCGGGGGTCAATAAACTATTTCAATTTGTTAAGACTTGTCTCAAATAATGCCTTGGACCGAAGGCGTGTCCAGTAGAAAGTGCTTTGAAAACCACAGAGGTCTTAGCTGGTGTAAGAGAAGAAGGAACCAGTTAGGTATAGACTATAAAGTCTAACGTGTTTGAAGCAAGAAATGCCAGTAAGCATCAAACATAATGCATGGCTCTTACTCTTACAATGGCCAGAGCTTTTTCCCTAATCAGTTGGAGCATATAATGCTAAAATCCATATGATGTTTACACATTTTTATACATTTTCTCTCAATGCAAGTGAGTAGCAGCAAGAACTCATGATAAAACAAGAGCTTGAAGGCTAATGAGCGGGTTTCTGGATCTTCTCGTGGGGAGAGGATGTAGCCTTACGGCTAGAGCGGTCAACCTCGAAGCTGGGAAACCGGGTTCGAGCCTCGGCAACGGCACTCAATATCCTGTGATTCTGGGCAAATCACTTAATCTCCCCGTGCCTAACAAAAATGAATGTGTCCTCATGTGACGAAACTGGTGCTCATGTAAAGCGCTCTGATACCCGATGTCTCGGGTCTAGTTCACGCTATATAAAACGCTTAAAAAATAAAAAAGCAACGTGAGAAGCAAGTATCACTAACAGAAGCTGGCTCCATTACTGTCTACCTTCCTTGCTTCATTGTTTCAACCTCAAAAGGAGGCTACGCTATACTAGCACAGTTCAGTAAACATTTGGTTGTACAACACAGATGGACATAGCTGCAGTTTATTTATAATGCATGTAAATGCACAAGAGATTTTAGTGGTTTTCAATCTGATATAAAAATGACATAGAAAATCAATAACAGAATGTAACAGTACACATTACCACACACATGAGCATTAGCATTTGATTATTACACATATATGTATTAAAGTACAATTATGGGTCAATTCACTCTCTCGCTGGTTATTAAAACGCACATAAAAAAAAAGAATTATATTAGTGTGAGAAAGTGAATTATTAATTGGGGAGGATGGTAATTCACTGCAAGTAATAAGGTCACTATCTTGGTAAGTTCCGTTAAAGGTTTCAGTAGTTTAAGAATGACCTCCACCCCAGCTAACATCTAAAAGGCTTTTGATGCGGTTCCAGTGAAGCCAATGGTTTGAGAAGCTCAGAGCAGGAGAAGTTAAAATTTCGCACCAGGGAAGTCCTCTCAATGTTGTAGTTCTCTGATTGTTGTTACCTATCTGCGGATTCGGCTTGGCAGGTTTGTCCCAGTCCTCCTGAGGTCTTCAGTCCCCCAAAAATTATTTTTCCCGGGTTTTTCAGGGATGTTAAGAGGACTACACTGGGACACAGCCCACGGTCCCAGGACCTCAGGAACCGCACTTGGGGTCAGAACCAGACTCATGACTTGGGGTGAGGCCAGCAATAGTGTCCTGGTCAGGTGTATTTGGCTCTAGCCACCTGGGCTCCTCAGGGAAATAGCCTCTTGCATCTTCTTATGGCCCTGTAGCTTACACAGGAGGTCAACCAACTGACCCTTGGAGTCTACTTCTTTGTCCTGGGTACAAGTGGGAAAAGGTCCAGCCCTTCAGGTTTCCCCAGAGTTCTCAAACAGCAGGTAATGTCCTTCTTTTATCTTCCACAGGTCCAGAGTGTTTTGAGGAGGGAGCAAGAGGATGCCACATTTATGCCCAGTACTAGCTTCTGGGTGGTGGTGAAGTTTGGTTCCTCCCTAACAATTAGGGAGGAGCCAGAGGCAACCCTAGCCACTTTTGCAGCAGTTGAATTAGAGCCTGAATTGAAGCCTGCCTCACTGGAGAAACAGAGAATGGGCCTGTGCAGATGTCGTATGACATCTGTCTGTGACAGGAGAGGCTCCTTTGAAGTTAGTCAAGTTCCTGGGCATTGCCCAAAAGTAACAGAAATGCCGAGGCCTTTATGTCTGCTCTGGGGGCAGTTTGTACACCTCATTCAGGGCTTGAGCACTCAGAGGGCTGCAGCTGGAGGCTACTGCAAATTAGTCAGGATAAAGGTAACTTTTCCTTAATATTTAATAAAATCTTTCTTTACCAATGAACTGGGCTTTTATTAAATAGTACAAGGAGTCCATGAATGATATTTCTAGGTGATTCCTAACCGCAAATAGTATTTTAAATGTAATAGTATATCTCAGTGTTGCTCTATGGAATAGCCTTTCTCTATGGAGTAGCCTTGGTACAGTAAAAATAACGTTTAGGTGCTAGTCACTGTAGAAAATGTGAGCTTTCTAAAATATCGACATGTCCTACTTTTAAATACCATGCATCCTACTTTGCGGGATTTAAGACCTATGTAGGGGTGACTTATTCATATTTTAAAAAAGGTTTTTCATATCAAAAAGTTTATTTTGACAGGCTGGGTTGCAGTGTTAGACTGCAGATGCTAGGCTGCTGTGGCAGGCTTGGAGACAAGCTTGCCTGGTCACATTAGTGGATGGCACTAAGGGATGTCATACTAGAAGTGCATAGCTGCCAAGGTTTCAGATTACTTATGTGTGACATTTCAGTGTAATTATGAGTGATATTCAATGATGATGATTGACACTTTTTTCCGAGCAAAGTCAAGCAATGAAGACGAGGGAAACATAAATATCAGAAATTACACCCATTTGAGCAACAAGAAACTCTAAGAAGATCTTAAAATTGCTGCAAAGCACCAAAAATAGAAGGACACGAACCTAGTAAAAAGCAGTAACTCACAGCAAGTCTTCATAAAATACAGTTTTGAGAATATGTGTGGTTCATGTTCTATTGTGAAAACAGTCACTAGACAAAACGTTGATCTTGTTCCTGCACTCTATTATTCACTAGAGTTATCTTGACATTTTGATTGTTGCTTGAAACCTGCTGGACACTCAAAGAATTCAGCCCTACTGCCAGTTGGTTTTAAACCCATGTTAATTCAACAAGGCACCCTCCCCCCATTCAGGTGAGCGCCAGGTGCAGTGTGCAACAGAAGTTCCACAAGTTAAAAAACAGATCTCATCTGTGTGTGAAAAACAGTAACTCACAGCTATCCTCATAAAGTACACAGTTCTATTAATCCTCTGCACTGCTGAAAGCTGCCACTAAACAATACACTGATGTCGCAAGGAACATTTATATTCGCTGAGTTATCTTGTCATTTTAATTTTTGTGTGAACAGTGCCCGCGCCGGGTGACACAGAAGTTAGTCGCACAAGTAAACAAAAGCACGATTTGTGAAAGCGATAACTCTCAGCTATCCTCCTCATAAACAGTTTTGGGAATAATGCATTGCTACAGTGATGTTCTATCAATAGGGATATCATCTCAGCTGAGCTCCCTGATAGCTCTGAGGCCTCCACAACTGTAAATTTACTTAGTTTAAGGCTCATCATTGATGGCGCGTCACACGCTCTTAAAAGTAATACATTAATTTAGGATTGGAGATTGAAGGTTAGGTCTGACGTGACACATACTTGTCTGTAGCAACTCAAACAGCGCTGTCACGGGTATGGGCCAGCCCATCGAGACGATTCACCCCTGCGCGGGCTACGGGCAGCACCCATGGTCCACCAGGTCTCTAGTTGCCGACACGCACCTCGGCATAATTCTGAAATGATCATGGCTGCTCAGTGCTGGACTGCAGACTAAACTCCAGTGCAGGCTGCCTGCTGAGGCACCACCACTACAGAGGAGGTTGCGGTCTGGGCTTGGGTTGCAGGCCATTGCATTGTGTGGTGTGCTGACAAACATAAACTGTATGCCATGCCTCCTGCTCGCACTCAGATAGCTGGGCCCGCCTATGTGTGTGTGTGTGACACAGTCTCAGTGTCTGTCTTCGGCTTTCTTGGCAGTGACCATTGGGGATTTGCCGACTCACTCACTGGAGTCGTGATGTCATGTGAGTGAATCTATGCCACGGGTGAATGAACTTGTTGCATTGTAGATAAGCCTGCCTAAGTCAGCCCAGCCCATAGCGAATGAGCCAGCCCCCAAGCCTGCCACAAGCAGCACAGAACGCATGCTGCCAGCTTACAGTCAGTGGTGCATTTAGCAGCATACTGGCTTGATAGCTGAGGAGGCGCTATAATTGCTTGACTTTGCATTGCAGCACGGTGATGCGGGCCACCACACTGAAATACGTTAGTCTAATGCCCGATGCATGGTACTTGGCATTGGTGACATTTAACGTTCCATGCTATAGCTGTACTTTGGACACTATTTCCTATGGACTTAAAGGTAAGTTAAATATGTCAATTAGATGTCAGCCAATTCGACATTATGAGTTGGAGAGCATGCACTGTGGCTAGGTTAGCAGTGTCCCAGTCAAAAACCAGCAGCATCAGTCCACAAGCAATAGGGGTGGCCACTCAAAAATAGGCGCTTTCTCAAAATGAGTAAAATATGCATTAGTCACATATTGAATATTTGGAATATATATAGCTAAAAATATAATACTGCCATGTGAGCTGATAGCTACCTATGACACTGACGAGGCTATGTTTAGAGAAAAAAACATGATAAAAGAATGCAAGACCACTGTGTAACTTCATCTTTGCCAAAGCTCTTTGGTTACCAAAGGCACAAAACTGATTCTGGCCTGGTTGTACGTTTTTAATAAAAACCTACTTAAATAAAGTGGGTCAGACGAAATGGTTTAATTGAACCAACACTGATAAATCTTTTATCAAGTATGAGTTTCAGCAGGTTAACAAAAAACCTAGTGGAAGGTTTTCTTGTCGTAAAATTCCTTTCTTCAGGCTGCTTTTCTTGACTCATTTAACAGGTTTCCACCCTTAACACTCTGCTTCTTTTCCCATTTTTTTAAAGGCCTTTTCCTCTCCTCTTCCTGCCCCTGGAATACCCCCCTCCTGCTTTGCTCCCATTTATGTTGTCGAACTCTACCCCTTCACCAACTTTACACCTGTTTTTGTTTTTTATCCAAACCCCTTAATTGTCCATTTGCTTTACTTCATTTTTTACAAACCCCTTATTCCACCACTGTGTTCCCTATTTTTTTTTTTACAAACCCCCTCATTCGCTCTCCCACCTTACGCCCTTTTTTTTTTACAAACCCCTTACTTCTCCCGCTTTACATCTGTTTTACCTACCTTTTACTTTGTCCCCTTCCTGTCATTATTGACCACTCCCTTTTCCTTTCTTACCTCCTTATCATGCTGTACTTTGAAATTAACATTTCACTTTTCCCCAAACACATAATCTTTTCATGGAACAGGTATTTCACAATTTTTTCCTTCCTTTCTGAAAATGAAGTTTCGTCCTCCCTCTTTTCGTCAGGCTGAGTTTCTTGATTTTATACAGTCAAAGTGCCATATCACTGTCCCTCCAGGTGTCACAGCCCCCATGCAACAGTCTTTATGACCAGGGTTGGATGCAATGGGCATGTGGGTAGGTGAGATTCTTTTCAATCTAGGGGAACATCAGGTCCTGCTAGAGAAAGTTACCTAAGCACCCACACAAACAGAAGACAGCAGTGAAATCTACCTACCCACCAAGCATGTTCACCCATTGCTCCCAACCCCATCAATCAACACCTGAGATGTTGGTGTTCATGGTCTGAATGTGTCCCACTCCCCCGAATGACTGTGTCTCACTACTCCTGCAGTCACAGATTAGGTTTCATGAGAGCAAAGATGTTCCCAGTACTGCTTGTGAACTGTGAAGGTGTCCAGACAAAACTTTCATTTGTCAGTCATTACACTTCCCCCATATAATCTTTCACTGTCCCAGCTGAAAATATGCACTGATCACTGCAATGCATTCATGGCAACTGACATACATTGAAGAAGACTCTCAGAGAATGCAGGAAGTGCTTAGCTGGTAATTTACATGGTTATGGGTGAGGTTCGTAGGCAGAATATTCTGAGCAGTTTGATGAACATTGTCGAAGAGCTGGTAGAAAAATAAAAAGCAGGCCATACACAGGCTCAACCTTGCAATGACTGCGCAGTGGTTTCAAGGGGATGACCGATGGGAGGTGTAGTCTGTCAATCGTCCATTACCTGATTGCAAACCATATCCAGGTGCCTAAAAGATGTTTCTGGTCCCTCAATGGTATTTGGTCCCAGGAATCTGCTTAATGATGGCCCTGCCTAACCTGATTTGTGCCTGTTTAGGCAGACTTTTAGGTAGCTGCTACAAGAATGAGGTTTATTGCTGGAGGGATGGGCAGAAACAGAAGCGAGGAGGCCGTGTTGGATTAATAATGGGTGTTATTTATTCTGATTGATTGCTCAGTATGTACAGGCAGCTGTTGTTCTGGAGTTAGAGTATAATGTACTTTGTTAGAGATTCAAAAACAAATGAGCGGACGTTTTTTCACGTTTTCCTCTTCTCTGGTTTCTTCTATGTCTTTCTGTATTTCGAATGAGGGTTCCCAAGAGGCTTGCAGAGGGGCAGAACAGTAGAACAACACAGAAAGGAGCGGTAAGTATAACTGTTTTAATTATCAATACTCTTTCACCACACCCAAGTAGAGGAACTAGTGCCGAAGTAAGGGAGCAGTCGAAAAGAGAAAGAAAACATGCACACTCATATATATATAACTCTTTAAAGGGACTATTTCAGCTACTTGAAAAAACGTACGAGAAATAAGTACGTAAATGGTGGGAGTCAGTATCTCAAGGCTGATCGCACTTCTCGGGGTCTAAGGATATGCACAGTGCCATCATACGAAAATCCGGACCCGAATTTGCTGTTGGAGTGGTCATACCATACCACCAGATCGGCAAAGGGGATGGTGGAAATTTTGATAAAGTACGCCATCAGTAATAGAACAAAATTGCTAGAGGAAATAAGAAAAATAGAGGAGCGGATCGCCAATGACTCTGCAAAAGAAACAGCGGAAAACCTAAGACAGCAAATGAAACAACGGCTGATGAAATATGAAGAGATTATCAGTAGACGCAAACATGAAAAGTTTGCTAGAGACCAGTATGATTATGAATCAGGTAGGGTCCTGACATTTGCAAAGAAATTTGACCTCCCCAGAAAATCAATTCAGGAGTCAAAAAAGACCAAAGTTGTAATAACAAGAGATACATCAGAATCGGATCTTGAAAATGAGCAATCTGGACCGGAAAGGGTGCCGAGTGTGACAGAAATGAGAGGTGGAGGAGTAGATTTTCCACAGGAATACCAGATTATCTAACAGTCATGGTGCCAATTACCACAAAGAACGAGACCCCCAGAATCAGAAAAAGGAAAACAAGAAGGGGCAAAAAAGGCAAATGTACAATACACCCCGAGAGCTACATGGAGCAAAAGGGGTGCCAACAAGAAGTGAGTCGAGAGGATCTAACCGTAGTTAACCTGTCAAAACGAGAATTATCAACGGTGGAGGAGCAGGTACTACGTAAAGGACTCTCATTCTGTCCGACAAACAAGTGGGACTATGTCCAAACACGGATAGATCTTTATCTTTTTAATATGTAAATTGAAATTAAAAAAGATGTTTGAAGGAAAACCATCTAAATCCTCTATAGACCCAGACCGGACAATTGACCCGACGGATCTATTAACTGGAAATGAGCTACCAGCACTGAGAGCACTTCATGGCCTAAGGGAAGAATTGGAAGGGGAATACACGGTGCAAACAATGAGTGACATTGAACTCCTAGAACAAAGTAACATAGCACAAACTGGTATTGTCAGCCATCTTAATCAGAAATCGAGATTTGTACCAAGAACTACATTTGATATGATTGATAGCTTCCATGAAATGGTGATAAAGGACCTGGATAAACTAAAATCGAATCCAAAGGAAACGAAGGGATATCATCAAAATATTTCTTTGGAAGAACATAAAGCTAAAGCAATTAAAACTTTACAGGAAGACTTATCAATTGTCATAAAGCCTTCAGACAAAGGCGGGAACATTGTTATTCAGGACAGTGTTTCGTATGAAATGGAAGCTCTACAACAGCTTATTGATCATGTGTGCTATGAAAAAATCTCTAGTAAAGAATATAATCAAAGCATACTTGAATTTCATGGGATGATTGACTTCAGAAAATGTAAAGGAATTCTGAGTCAGAATGAATATAGTTTCATTAAAACAGAACACCCAGTAACCCCAACCTTCTATCATATACCAAAATTGCATAAAAACAACAAAAGACCGCCTGGGAGACCAATAGTCTCCTCAATGGGTAGTCTTTTAGAGAACACCTCCATCTTGGTAAATTATGCACTTTGTCCTTTTGTCTTTGATTTAGTATCATACATCAAAGACAGCACTGGTTTTATTAAACAGATTGCAAATATAGGCTGGGAACAAACGCATCTACTTGTCACTCTTGACATCACCAGCCTTTATACAAGTATTAATCATGGTCAGGGTGAGGCGGCTGTCAAATCCTTTTTAAAAACTAGACCACTAAGATACACAGAGCACAATCAAATGATTTTACAATTCCTATCATTCTGTTTGAATAACAATTTTTTTTCCTTTGGTGAACAACTGGATATCCAGAGGCAGGGTACCGCGATGGGCACGTGCTTTGCCGCCAACTACATGAATTTATTCGTGGCTGGTGGGAGAAGCACGTGGCCTGGGCGGGTACCAATGAAGCGTGGTCTCAGAAAATAGGTATCTAGACCCGTTTCATTGACGATATATTCTTCACCTGGACAGGGAGTAGGCAAGAGCTAGAAGAATATATCGGCAATTTAAACAGTAATGATGTAAATCTCCACTTTACCAGCACTATTAGTGATTGAGAAGTACCATATTTAGATCTGCTAGTATATGCTGATGGTGGCACTTTAAAGACTAGACTGTTCCGTAACCCAACAGTGGGGAATGCAACTTTGCATTTCTCTAGTCAACATCCTCGCTGTTTAGTGAACAGTATCCCTTATGGTGAATGTCTTCGCCTAAAGAGGAATAGCACCACCGATAAAGATTATGAGAAAGCCACAAAAGAAGCTATGACCCGCTTTAAACAAAGAGGATACCCGCAGCAAATTTTAAAAACAGCAGTGACCAGGGCAGAACAACGCAAGAGGGAAGATCTTTTGAATAAACCTCCAAAAGAGGAAACTGAAGGTATAACCAGATTCGTTTTAACCTTCTCCACAGATTCAGGATATATTTGAGAGATTTTAAATAATCACTGGAAAATACTCCAGACAGATGTAACCATAGGTAAGAAAATAACTAAACAACCAAGTATTACCTATAGGAAAAATGTCTCACTGAAAGATTTGCTAGTGCACAGTCATTTCATCAAACGGGATGCCAATCAACATGATATTAAAGGCTCCTATCCTTGTTTAAAATGCAAGGCATGTAAAAATAGTGCAACAGTAAAGACCTATGCAATTCCAGGCAGTGAACGTGCTAGAATTGTCACCAAGTTACTCAACTGTAATTCAGACATCACAGTCTACTGTCTGGTGTGTCCGTGCAACCTACGATATACTGGAAGCACGATACACCAGACAAAGAAGAGGATTTTAGAGCACATGCGTGCAATAACTAAGATAGCAGTTATCCCATAGCCAGGCACTTTGCGGAAATGCACTAAAGTAACAGCAACTTACTTAGATTCTTCTGCCTGGATTGAGTTCCACCTCTGAGAAGAGGGGGTGACTGAATAAGAACTCTCAGACAATTAGAATCTAAGTATATAATAGAACTCCGCACTATGACTCCAAATGGCCTGAACTGTAAGGAAGAAATGTGGGTACATGTGGGTTAGAATTATCATAAATAAGAAATGAGGAGAAGGAATGAAATATTGATCAAGTGGAGATTTAGCATACAGGACGGGAATTCATGAAAAGGTGTTTTTAAGTGGTAAAGTTTAAATCTGCATTCTCTAAAATGATGAATTGAGAAAGAAGGCAATTGATTTGTAATTCCATAATCAAAAGGCCAGTGGGTATCTCTGCATTTTTGTATATCTGCATTTTTGTATATTATGAATTATGTAATAATGAGATCATTATCATTGATTAGTATGAGAACTATCCATGTATCTGGGCTCAGAACTGGATAGATGTCATCTACTCCTCAGGAATTGTTAGTTTTTAATGAAATTTTTGAGAAATCCATGGATGGATTTCTTTTAAATAACATCGGGAAAAAAACCTCTGTATGGTAAATAGAAGAACTGAAAGTTGGGAATTTGCTACAGAATTGCCCATTCAGGGCTGAATGTGATATAATGTTTAATGAAATTAATTAACATTGGGAGGTTTGATAAATCTCTAAATGTATATATAAAAATTGTCCATCTGGGGGCTGGATCTAAGAAGGTGAAAGAAGGGAAGCCTTTTAATCAATATAGAATAACAATGTATATGGTTATCTAGACTAGCCCAAGATGGCCGCTAGAAAAACCTAGTGAACTAAGGGGGAAATCTTTAACGTAGTCCTCTTTCTGTCGCAATGAAGAAACCATGCGAAGGAAATGATGTGTATAAAAATTAAAAAAACATTGTTTACTTTGACATTGACGAAGGCCAGCGTGCCGAAACGCGTTTGTCTGCCAAGGGAGCGGAATAAAGCAACTTTGAAAATTTTGGAGCAGTGTGTGCCACTAGTAGGTAGATATAGTTAGGACCTATTTTCCATAGGAAATCCGCAACATTCTATTTGGAATAACTTTGGCGCCGATTGATGAATGTTCGCGAAATTTTCAAAACTTTTGGCCAGCTTCGGTCCGCTCCTATTCTGAAAGTTTCACAGTGATTCGTTAAGCGGGAGCCAAGAAAAAAGGGGGGTCCCAAAATACGTTTTCCCCATGCAATTTCCCATAGGACCTTTATCCGCAGCTACAGCCCGAACTGCAGAACGGAATTACACCAAATTTGGCAAAGTGGTAGTCCTTAGTTCAGACTCGTGCCTTTTGCTTAAATGGTGTAAATCCATTCAGTAGTTCCTGAGAAAATGACATTTAAAAGTACATATATATCTATGGCCTCGGAAGGTCAGCGTACTCTAAGCGCAGTCTAAGCGCACCCTGCCGTGCACGAGCTGTATTTTAATTGGCTGTCAACACTCCAAATCAGGAAGTGTTGGCAGCCATCTTGTGCCTTGGTAGAACGGTAAAACGGGAGGATGCGCGCTGGATGCGTGCATCCTGCCGATAGAAAAAAAATATTGCGCTAAATATGCTAATGTGCCCCCAGGGGGGCCAAATCCCAGGGGCATAATGAAAAAATAGTGTGGGGGGTCCCAATCCCCCCCACACTGCCCCGGGGACCACCATCCCCGGGGCTCTAACATAATATAGGTGGGGGCTCACGGCCCCCCCCGCACCCCCAGGGCCGCCACCCCCCGGGGCTTCTTTAAAATGGGTGAGGGGCTCTCAGGCCCCCCCAGCCCCGGGGACCTCCACCCCCCGGGGCTTCTTCAAAATGTGGGAGGAGGGCAGCGCGGCCCCCCTCCTGGAGCCTTGTATAGGACCTGGGGACCGCCACCCCCCAGGGCTGGCTCCTGCAGTGTCCCGGGGTTCCCACCCCCGGGACACTGTAGTTTGCAATGACAGGGCGGAAGCAATCTGCTTTGCTTCATTGAAGCAAGAGCAGGGAAACCTGCTCTCGCTTCAATGAAGCAAAGCAGATTTCTTTTCCACATGGGGAGCAGCATGTTAGCTGCTCCCCATGTGGAAAAGCAATGCCGGCTCCTGCAGGACGTGGGGAGCCGGCTGGGACCGTGGGGGGATTGGGGACCACCCCATGGCCCCCAACGAAGAGGGCCAGCCCCGGGGGATGGGGTCCCTGGGGCTAGTAGTAGCCCGGGAGGGGGGCCACGCGGCCCCCTCCTAAAAAAACCAGAAAAAATGCACACAAAAAAGAAACACCCCGGGGGATGGGGTCCCCGGGGCCGTAAGTGGCCACAGGAGGGGGGAAGGCAGCCCCCCACCAAAATAAAAAAAAATAAAAAAGGGCCATGCCCCGGGGGATGGGGTCCCGGGGGCAAATTATGGCCTCGGGAGGGGGGCCACGCGGCCCCCCATCCCGATTTTTAAAAAAATAAATAAAAAAATTGGGGGCATGCCCTGGGGGATGGGGTCCCCAGGGCCAATAAATTAGAAAAAGAAGGGGGGCTACACCCCCCCTTCTAAAAAAATAAACAATGGGCTGCGTTGCAGAGAGGTGTAATGAGGCCATGCCCCTTTTTACACCTTTCTGCAACGCAGCTCCGTGGCGCTTACTGGAGGTACCTGGTGGGCTAGTTGGCCGCCAGGGGACCTCAGGATTCAAGGGGACTTAATCCCTCAACTTACAACGCGCCACGGGGCGCGTTTGCACAGTGGTGAAGGTAGGGGGCGGGGCCTGAGGTGATATGTGTGCAAACATGCCCTGTGGCGCATTTTAAGTTCCAGAGGTCCCCTAGGGGCCACTAGCCCACCAGGTACCTCCACTAAGCGCCACAGAGCTGCGTTGCAGAGTGTTGTAAAAAGGGGCATGGCCTCTGAACACCTCTCTGCAACGCTGCTCCCTGGCGCATACTGGAGGTACCTGGTGGGCTAGTTGGTTCCCAGGGGACCTCAGGATTGAAGCGGAATTAATTCCCCATCTTAAAAAACGCCACAGGGCGAGTTTGCACACATGTCACCTCAGGCCCCGCCCCCTTCTTTACCACTGTGCAAATGTTTCTCTAAAATCAGCCGAACTACGAATTCCGATTTACTCACCTGTTATCAGGAGAGACGTCAGTGCTGCATCTTTAAGACCAGTATTGATCCTGAAAAGTAATTCTAACCGTACTTACCAGTAACTTGAATTTCCTTCCATAGGAATCCATTGTGTGGTTTTCACCAGAAAAGTTTCTGTTGATTTTTGAAACATACAAATATTCCTCTAAAATCAGCCGAACTACGAATTCCGATTTACTCACCTGTTATCAGGAGAGAACCCAGTGCTGTATCTTTTAGCCCTGCACTGACCATGAAAAGTAATTCTAAGCGTACGTACCAGTAACTTGTATTTCCTTCCATAGGAATCCATTGTGTGGTTTTCAGCAGAAATGTTTCTAAGTGTCTATTTTCACAAACTAAAAATATTCCTAAAAAATCGTCTATATGACTTAAACACATTCTTTCAACTGTTTACAGGAGATGCACCAGTGCTGGATCCAGGATCCACCACGGACTAAGAAAAAGTAACGATAACACTACTTACCTGCTAAGTGAATTTTCGGCCATAGGATAACATTGGTGATTCTATGTGAAAAAATTTCTAAGTGTCAACTTTTAAAATGCAAAAATATTCCTTAAAAATCACTACTGTAACCAAAACGCTTTTACTCAACTGTTTACAGGAGATGTCCAAGGACTGAATCTAGGATCCAGTCCTGTGGTTAGAAAAGTAATCCATAAAGTAACTAATTGCATTTGAGTAGAAATTCACATTGAGCTCAATGTTGCATTGTGTTTGAAATTGTGTTGCCCATTGCAACAACTGTAACTACTGTACTTAAAAGTCTATTGCCTATTTGCAAAGTATTTAAACTTAAGTAATTCATTCTGAGAAAGTATATTTTGTATTGTAATTATAATGTAATTAAAAAAATAAAATATCTAAAAATAAATAGTTTAAAAAATGTAGTAAATCAGTATCAAAAAAATCAGTATAACAATTAATACATTAAAAATTGTCATTTACAAAACCTTTGAAATTCACTGAATAAAACATAGGTTTGAGACATGTTATAGTTAGGAATTAGCATTTAAAAAATCTTTGAAATTCACTGAAAAAAACATAGGTTTCAGGCTTGATATAGTTAGGAATTAGCATTAAAAAAACCTTTGAAATTCACTGAAAAAACCATAGGTTTCAGGCCTGATATAGTTAGGAATTAGCATTTTAAAAACCTAAAGAAATTCACTGAAAAAAACATATGTTTTAGGTGGTTTTATAGTTAGCAGGACATTTCACTCGTACAAAACCATTGAAATTCCTCCGTTATAGTTAGTTGTACTAACTACATCTTGCACGCCGGCAATCCACTGCTGATGATGTCACATATTACATCATTCATGACATGGTCAGTGACATCACTGATGACATCTCAAATTACATCACTGATGACATCACTGATGACATCATCCAGTGAATGTGGTTTGGTTCGTTTTTTAAATATGTATTATATATATATAGCAATTTGCATAGAAGACCTATGGTTTTTTCAGTGAATTTCTAAGGTTTTTTAAATGCTAATTCCTAACTATATCAGGCCTGAAACCTATGGTTTTTTCAGTTAATATATATATATATATATATTCCTGTTTTCAGTTCCCCTTTTTCTTTTTAGCTTGATTATCAGTTTCCCTGTAAACGCTATAGGGCTTTTTATGAGGGAGGAAAAGGGGGGGAGGGAGGGAAGAAGTGCTCGATGTGGCGAAAAAGGTGTACTTGAAATAAAATATAAGGCAGAAAAATAAACAATGCACGTTCTTTTCTTTTCTTTCCTCGGCGAGAGTCCAGGGCCCTTTTAAGTGGGGGGGCCAAACTCCGGTTTACAACCCACTGCCTCAACCCGCTACCCCGCCTTCTCCCTTTTACCCTGTGTCACGTAACGCCTTATGCCGCAATTCTCCAGAGTTGGGGCAGCTCCTGCGCTTGCTTCGGGGACCACCACTCTTCAGACCAAATGTCAGGAATCTCCCCGGGTTCAGTGTCTTCGGTGGGGGTGTCGTCCTTGGCAATGTCTCTGCTGGTGGTTTCCTTCTTAGCCGCTAAGTCTCCAACAGAAACCTCTTAAATGACGTTCGCCTCCTTGTCAGCGTCTCCTTCCTCGTTGGCGCCCTCCTCAACAGCGTCCGCTTCCTTGCCCGCATTCTCTTCCTGGTTATCCCTCGTCTGTGTTACCGTCTCCTTTTCTCCCTCCTCTCTTGTGTCTGATTGGCCCTTGTGTATCACACCTCTGCTGCATGGTTGGTCCCACTGCTGAATTGGGGCGTCTCCGCCCTGTGGGGTTGAACAATAGTCCTTTTTTATTGTCTGCGTCTTTTCCCAGCCCTCACCACCTTCATCGAGTCTCATGAAGCATGGAAACCATGGAAGCGGCGCAGGAGGTAAGTCCAGGGTTCCAGGAGAAGATTGAGTTGTTTTCTCACATGTATGTATTGAATTCGATTAGAAAAGAGATATACAGTCTCCATTTCACAAGTCCAGTGGTGGTAGAGTGTGCTGTTGTTTGCATAGGATCCAAGGAAGAAGATTATAGCCAAACAGAGTCCCTGCAGTATAAGTGAAGACACAGACATCTGATTTGTCACAAGAGATCGGAGACGAGTGCAGAGTGGAAAGTAGAGTGGGATGAGATCTGGCTATTAAGTTGGAGCATCCTGAATTGTATTATGCCCCTCAATTTATTGTTAAAGCTGACGGGATAAGGATGAAAGAGAAGTTTTTTAACTTGGCCACCGAAGTTAGGGAAACTAGGGCCCTGGAGAAACCGATTATGAGAGCCTGTAAGATAATAAAATCTAACTCTGGTTTTGAGCTATATCTCACCCTGGTTAAAAATCTTGGGAGAGATCACTGTTTACAAGGCTCAGATTGGGCTCAATAGGATGCTGATTATGTTTCCCTCCTGGAAAATTTGACAGTAATTCTATTTTAACCTGTCCTTGTGATGGCATCGCACTACAGACCTTGGATCATCTGGTGGTATTTTTCCTGATGTACCGCTACCCGTGAAAGCCATTTTAAGATCTAGGGGTTTTTACCAGTTCCGGTTTGCGTTCCGTCATCTACAGATGCTGGCTGATCCAGCTATTATAGCTGCAGTTGTTTCCTTTTTAAAGAGTGCCTTATATTTGAATGCTGCTATTAACATACATATATTTGACTATGTACACTAAAAGTAGGATGTTTTCTATTCTGGATTTTAGAGTTTGTTTTAAGATATAGTCTATTTATTGTACAGTATTTATGACTTCCTGGTTTCATGATATTTGCTACATCGCCTGTGCTATTAACTGTACTTTTATGATTATTAATCAATAATCAAATTAAGATTTAAAGAAAGAAGGAGGAATGAGTGAAAGATGCATCCACCATTCTTGGAAGACATCCCATAACGGCTCCATTGCTTTTTAGGTCGAGCCTAGAACAGCGCATGCGCTGTTGCTCGACTTTTAGTAAAGGGGATTGTCGAAGTGCAACCCACATGGTTTTGCTGGCTACAAGCTTGAGTGAACGATGGCGCGCACGTGCACACAGCTGCTCTCCGCATTCCTCCCTCTGTTCTCGCCCATCGCATTCACCCCTCCCTTCTTGCTCAGCCCTTTGATGCTCTGCTCGCATCTCCCTCCTCCCTTTTTGTCACTTGCTCCTCGCATTCACCCCTCCCTTCTCGCCCAGCCCTTTGATGCTCTGCTCGCATCTCCCACCTCCCTTTTCGTCACTTGCTCCTCGCATTCAGCCCTCCCTTCTCGCCCAGCCCTTTGATGCTCTGCTCGCATTTCCCTCCTCCCTTTTCGTCACTTGCTCCTCGCATTTACCCCTCCCTTCTCGCCCAGCCCTGCATTCCCTTCTCGCCCAGCCCTTTGATGCTCTGCTCGCATCTCCCTCCTCCCTTTTCGTCACTTGCTCCTCGCATTCAGCCCTTCCTTCTCGCCCAGCCCTTTGATGCTCTACTCTCATCTCCCTCCTCCCTTTTCGTCACTTGTTTTACGCGCAGTGTTGCCAAAATTCCCAGGTTCATGTGTGTGATCTCGCCCATTTAAGGTTTTTCTTGGCATTGGTTTGACTGCAGGTCCCAGAATGCAAAGTGAGAAAGCTTTGACTTGCTGACCTACTCATGTGTAAAAATTGTGAGCTCTAAATTGTGTGTCCTGTTAAATTTTGCAGTAGACCAAGTCAGACATTGCAATTGTTTAGTCATAGGCTTGTTTGTTTTATTTTCTGCTGTGCAGGGGCTTGCAGCGTGCGTGCGACCAGTGTCCTTTCATTTTTAGGTCTCGCCTGACCCAGCGCTTGCGCTGGTCTGGCGGAGACCTTAAGTAAGGAGGGCTTCAAAAAATGCTACCGCCGGTGACAGCTTGCAGTGCATGTGCACGGGTGCACGCTTGAGCAGAGGCACCATATGACATTCCTCATGCTCATTAAGCGCATCCCTCACCTTGCGCTTGATCGCGATCACTTTCACTGTCGTCACCTTCATTCTGGCTCCTCTGCTCCTGGCATTCTCCCCTCCCTTTTTGTCACTTTTATTCTGGCTCCTCTGCTCCTCGCATTCCCCCCTCCCTTTTCGCCCAGCTCTTTCATGCTCTGCTCGCATCTCCCTCCTCCCTTTTCCTCCTCTTTTTTCGTCAATTGTTTTTTTGTCACAAATTAAGCCCAGGTTAGGTCCCTAGAACTGGACTGTGTGAGGCCCTGTCTGTGGGGCGGAGATGTGTTATTTTTTTCTTGATACTTTAAAGAACAATTGCATTGCCCCAGGGCTGAGAACATATGCCACTCCATATTCCAGCTCCACAAACAAACCGCTTTATCATTCTGTGTGCATGACGCCTTTTCATGCCCTGGCTATTCTTAATTGTGCAGTCTAACATACATTATATTTCTGAGAATACAAGTGCTCACTTTTATACAGCGCGTAGGGTTCGAGCGGCCCCATCTCTGAGTCTGTGAACCCAGCGAGGGCCGGCGGTGTTGTTTTGCATCCCCACGTCTACTGGTCGTGATAAGGAGGCCGGGCTCCTGTTCATGTGACCCCCTCGCAGTGCTGTCCCTGTCCCGCAGCACAGCCCGGAAGAGCTTCCTGTGACAGGCTTCTTGCCGTGGAGGTCATGATTTTTGCATCCCACCGACCAGCTCAAGTTCTGAATCCTGTTGCTTCCAGTCCTCTCCTTTGATTCTCTAGTAACTTGATTTTCACAACATCCTCAAAATTGTGCCTGTTCATTGGAGACAAGATGCACCCTGCAAAGTGGTCATACTAGCATGCAACAGCAGCTGCTGTGGTCGGATCACACACACAAGCATCATTAACCTGCACCCACATGCTCTAACGAGGAGCGCACATACCACCACTGATGCATATCAGCATCCCCTGCTTTTACAGAGTTGGGTGTACCTGCGCTTCAGTAAGTTCCTGGAAACAGAACTATACAGTCTCACCTTTTAATGCACCTCTCTGAATTCTAGGAGGCCACCACCATAGAACAGCAGATACCTACTCCACCCTGTCTGATTAGACGCGTTTTTACCCTACAGCGCCCCGCCTTCAAACTGGGCGGAGTTTCTATCCCTCTGCACTTTGAGGTAACTGAAAGGTTACCTACAGCGAATTAAAACACTCCTAGATAAATGCATCAATAACAGGGACTCTGGCCGATCCCGGTTAACAGCACAACCGAATGTTTTAGTCAAACATTTTAGTGCGTTTCTACTCCAAAATCATATTGGGGTGAAATACCTAAAAGAAGAACCAACTACTTTCAGTCATATTGATTGCATATATCGACCATCTGACCCTCAAACTGGACTCATTGCATATATGCGGATACTGTTCAAACAAGGCAAAATTGTGATTTAATATACTAGACCGAATGAAGTTGTTGTTATATGAATGCTAACCTCCCTCCAGAACTTCTGCTGTACCTGCATATCTGAAGTGTCTAAGCCACAATTTGAGATCATAACACTGGGAGGAAATACATGCTCTAATGGTGAATGAGCATCCGTGGGGCTCTTGGGACCGCTGAGTCTCATGACTAATGCCATAAAAGGGAAAAAGGAAGACCTTTCACGAGTTGTGGCAGAAAGCTGTAGGCAAGAAGGACAAGCATTGGCATAGCCAATAGGTCTCACTTTTGGGAATTTATAAGTGTTTAGCCATGCAACAGTTGATGTTGTTGCACCAAGGATATTGTGCTGCATAACTAAATACTTATAAGGTCCCAAAAGCGAGACCTATTGGCTATGCCAATGCTTGTTTGACTAAGCCTTCAAGAGGATGAGGAAATGCAGACCTCATTGTTTTGATGTCTTCTCAACCTCATCTCTGAAACCTTCACTTTCGCTTAGGAGATTCTTCGTTTCCAGCCTCATGTTTGACTTTTGTGGGGAAGATTGGTTCTGGACAGCAGATTTCTATTTATCATTTGACAAATATTATCACTTGCAAAATAAACTACCAGTAACAGTGACACCAATTACTTAATGTATTTGTAAAACATGATTGACTATGTCCCTCCTCCAGTTACTAAGGAAAAGTAGCTGATAGTTGCTGTGGATGGCTTGTTTCTGCTTGGGGCCATTGTATGAATATGCTTTGGATTCTGGTGAGAGGGCATTTTGCAGTGATGGTTGTGGTACCAGAATTTCACTTGAGCTTTCCTGATGTTTTGAGTCCTGTGTTTTGTGAGAATGTTGAGTTTTCTCAACACAGTTTAGCATATGAACAAAACTGAAGGATAGAAAGCTGAGAATTTTCAAGTGAGTATAGCCTTTTTAACTTAATAGTAAATACATACTTAAAAGGTCATTGAGGACGGTTTGAACAGGTGTGGCTTGGGAAAAACTCTTTAATTAGCTATGTAGATGAACCAGATGAGGCACTCCTCTGTACTTACTGAGCCAGCCGGTTTTCCCAGGAATTTCCCTGTCAGGCAGGGGTTTTCCTTTTTCTTTAGAAAGGTCAGACTGCAGACAGTTTGATGTGCTCACTGGGAAGAACATTTCTGCTGGTGTGGTGGGTTGTAGCAAATACCTGAAGAATACATATGTTCAGTGCTTAATTTGTAAAAGAATAAGTGCCAGGGTACTAATTGCCCCTGCCAGTACTGCCAATGACATCACCAAAGTACTAACCATCACACTCCTACAACTGTGACAAATTAGACTATTCCAGGCCCCCAGAGCTTTAAGAATGGCTTGGGTGGCAAGTATCAGTCATTGTTAATGTATATTGAATTAATAAACAGCTGTTGTTGTGCTCATACCTAAATTAGACAGACAGCACCACCGTGTGGCAGACTGTTATAAGCCCCGGTGCTGACAATTAAGTGCAGGTTTTGGCAATTAAGTGTCAGTGCCGAGCACCGGAAATCACAGGCTCAAATTAAGCACTGCATATGTTCCTTTAAACCGCTAATAATACACTTTACATTTAGCTGTCAGCATGTGGATTGTGTGCAACAGAAAGCAGATTATTGGGTTAAATGATTTGAATAACAACTTTGTGGTTAAGTTTGCATCTATTTAGGGACTCCAAAGTTTTGTGTCTGGGAGCAGACATCTGCAGGTGGCTGAAGCTGCAAGGTACTGGACGTCATGAGGTCAAGGAAAAGTGTGCTCAAGGGAAAACATCACACGGAGGAGGTCCAGTCACTTAAACACAGTGTGGAACTGGGGTTTAGGTTCTTTTACATTCTCTCAAACTTCACTGGATTTGTAATCGTTGCTAAGAGCATGTCTAGAGCTGAGGTGGCCATTTACCTGTCGAGTGGGAAAGAGTAAAGCAGCAGAAAGGCCAGGATTTCTATAGAAACTTTGGTGTAAAGCAATTAGCTAAAAATGTAGGGTTCTACACATAAAATGTGTATGACCATGCCTTCTACAGGTGCCCAGGTGCCCAGGTGCCCTGCTTCAGTGATGAGAACTCCAAATTGCAGAGCAAGTGTGTAAGGATTAAAAGAGGCAGAGAGACAACTTGGAGGGTGAAAGTGTCATCATCACCACATTCACTATTGTAAACATTCAGGGTATGCCCTACTAGTAGTCCGAGTTTCAAGAGTCCACTATGACTCTATTCTTAAAGTCAACAGTGTTCCACCGCCCCAGTGCTAACTAGCAGCAAGCTGTCCCGGGGCCCACTGGCCCGATATTAGTCTTATACACACCTCACATTAACGGAGCAACTGGAGTTCCTAAGTGTACCTCTTCCACGGGCGCTGGAGTGGCAGCAGTCGATTCAGGTGAGCGGCCGGGGGTTCTCGAGGGCTTCTCTTCACTGGGTAAGTCTCTTGTTCCTCCTGTGATGGGTGGAGTAGTGATACATAGCTCCTGGTGCAAGTCCTTATTCCCTGTGCACAGGGTTCACAGTGGCCTCAATCTTCTTGCTGGTGACTCTGACCAGCTTTCATGACTGCTCATCCTGGTGACCCCTTCTGACATACAGGGTCAGTGTATCCTCACAGTATACAAGCTCCAGCCCAATCAGCAGAGTGAAGTCCTTGGTGGTGGACCCTCCTGGCCTACGAGGTTGCATCCCACCACCGCATATTGAAGATGGCCTCCACCACATGGCAGTCTTCTCACATCAGCCCCTCCTGATACTGTCACGTCCCGGAGTCCTGCCTGTCGAGTGCATGAGAGTGTATAAAAGGAGCGTAAACGCTCCCGAACGCGCTTAGCGTTCTAGTTCTGGGCCCCATTTCCGTCCGCATACACACGCCTGACTTCCGGTTTTCGTTGCTTCCTGTTTCCGCAGTGGGTGCGCTTTGCTGGCGTTCCTTTCCCCGGAGAATGAGTCAGTTTCCTTAGAGCCTTTGATTGCTGGTGCCTTCATTAGGACTTGTAGCGGATATTCCCTCCAGTTTTGCTCCCGTTCCAAAGGGAAGATTACAGGTACACCGAACGCGGAGTCGCTTCCGCAACTCCGCCCACCGGGTGTGTCACCCGGACTCTCGGCGCCACCACCTCGCCGAACAGAGCTTCGTGTCCACGCTCTGATTCAACAAATGCAAGAGGCATTACATTCTTAGCCTCGCATCCATTCCCCTTTATTGTTTCGTTCCCTTATAGTACTCATTCCTCCTTTGTTGGTCTTTCCTCAGCCCCGCTGATACTTGTGGGGGTTTCCTCCTTTGCAGTTATTTAGTGAGAAGTACGTAGGAAGACTTGCGTGAACCACTTGGTGATAGCGGATTGCAGCTACTGAACCACGGTAACAGCGCTTTTGCGCTGCTTTTTGTTTCTACTTTACTAAAACCCTTGTCTATGTGTGTAGTCAAAGAACAGTGTGAGAGTAATTGTGGTTCACTGACCTATGTGACTTACCTCTAAATTAGGTGTAATATCTCCACCTGCAGCTGATGTAAACCTTATACGATTCCAGTTTCTCCATATCATAGTGGGGGTAAGTGGTGAATCTTACACATACAGGGGTTATAGTGAAGACCAGTAACGTCAGTCTGAATACAAGTCTTTCTTTTGTACAGGATCCTCTTTGAAGTTGTTCTACGGATGTACTGGTCATCTGGAATCGGCAGTAGGATACTGTAGTGTTCTTACCGACTTAGCAGTAGAAGGGTATGTGAGACACGGGGTTGGACTTAAACAGTGGAGAAGTCTCATGATTGCAAAACTGCATTAACCCTTCCTTCTCTGCAGCAATATTCAGCCTCACCTGTACCAGACGTGGAGCCCTTGGTCTTCCTGAAGTATTCCCGCCTTCCCTTGTTTTGTTTCCCTATTTTCCCCGGGTGTGCCCTCCGTTTCTCTAGAGTCTGATAGGGTCGGAGGGTCGCCGGGGAGGACTGTGGTATTTTCTCCGGATTCCTGGCGCTCCTGCAGAACCTACTGGTATTCATTACAGATACACGGGGTTGCCACTCTCCCACTATGCTTGGGCTCCTGCCTGATCGGTGCAGCGATACACACTGCTCAATTCACAGTCGCCCTTCTGTGGCATACGAGGGTCATCGACTTCACTCTTCACCCTACACACAGGCACTGACCCGATCAGTGCAGAAGTCATCTCCTCACTCCTTGCAAAAGGAGTCTACTTGACAGGGCGCCCCACTCAACCTCGCTCCCTCCAACGCTCTCCTCTTTCTCACAGGGCACACTGTTCTTGGCAAGCAGGCAGGGGCCGGTGCTCCAATTCCCAGGGCAGGTGGTCTTGGTGATCTACCTCACCCAC
This sequence comes from Triturus cristatus, assembly GCF_964204655.1. NCBI lineage: Eukaryota > Metazoa > Chordata > Amphibia > Caudata > Salamandridae > Triturus > Triturus cristatus. The sequence goes on from NC_140580.1 coordinate 1,093,159,805, forward strand.
GAAGAAGACTAGCAGGTCTTCCCTCCTCCCCCCTTCCTGGTCACAGACAGAAGTCTTGCAGAGCTTCCCCTCCTCCTCATACAGCCAGTCTGGCAGCCTGACAGATGGCAATATTTGGGGTCTCAAACTCCTGTTTTTATAGTCCATTTCAGACACCAAATGTGATTTATAGAATGCATCTTTTAAGTTTTATGTTGGGAGTCTGCTTATTGAGAAGCGTCCACTCCTCTGCCCTCTTTTTCCGCTAGAAAGTAGTCTGTCGCAGAAGGAGTGACTCTAAAGCATTCCATGGGAGTGACCAGAGTTCACACCTGGGTGTCAGCCAGAGTAATATGTGCATCAAGATGTTAGCTGAGGGCCCCCAGCCCTACTGTTTATGTTTCTTTTATCAGCCCCTTCTCCTTCCTGCCCAGGCTCCTTCCTTGTGACCTCTCACTGAATCAAAGAGCACACTTTGAAGTGTACAAGAGAAGCCTGGCCCTCGCCCCTCCAGTGTGTGTCCCACCCAGCTCACAGGAATACAGCAATACACAAATCTGTATGGGGGGTTTCTCTACCTTCACTGTATGTTCCACCATGCAGGCCTGAGTCTCTCAAAATTAAACCCAGGGACCTCCATTTATTATACCATCCACAGGCACAAATACACCCGCTGCGTGTATAAAGCCTACACACACTACACAGTACTGTACCCTCCATGTACTGTAGCACTGCTCGGCAAACATACATCCAGCACATGCACTGCACAGCACCACATCCTTCATGTATTGCAAAATTCATAGGCACACATTCCTCCAGCACATGCATTTAGCATGCACAAACGGTGCAATACTGCAGTATCCCTGTATTGTACCCTTCCCATGCACACATACATCGAGTGTAAATACACCACTTCTGCCCTTAGCCTTTCACCACTATGAGGGGAGCACTTTGGCTGTCCCTCCTGGTCCAACAAGACTGCAGTCCATGAGACAGGCCTATGTCATGGCACACACACATGATCTGTGTTTACCTATGGCAGCAAAAATTAGAATTAGGCATCCAGACATCAGTATAGTTGGGCCCTCAGGTTAGGGGTGCAGGTCCATTACCAGGCAGAGGACTTTTACGTCCCAACATGGTACCAAAGATAATCAGTGACACAGAATCCCTCATAGTTGGAAGTTGGAAGCGAGGCACACAAAGTGACGATTAGAAGATAACAGAAAAACAGCAGTTAAGGTGAATACAGAGGATGTGGCATGGTGGAAGAGTACCAAAGGTGGATAAGGGGGTATCCCCTTACAAAACATCTTTGTGGTCCCAGCATTCTGAGCATCCTTCCTCAAAGTATCTTGCTTTTGAAGCTCCTCTTACTAATCAGCTAAAAATGAGTACAGCACAGATATTGGGTGTGTGGAGTAAAGAACGAGAACAGCTATTTCAGCCTCACAACCTAGAAGAGTTTGTTTATCAGGAATATTTGAGACATAGGGTCTTAGAGATCATTCAAGACTGGGACTTTGGGATGTTGAGACTAAGCCCATCTTTAAAGCTCTTTTTTGTCAGTGTATGTGGGTTTCAGATGTGAGGGGTGGGAGGCCTCCAAACAAAATACCTTAACCGTGAACACTTGATTAGACCAGAGAAATCGTTATCTCCACTCAGTTGACATAGTTCAGTCTACCTTCCTCAGGTGCTTGTGACTCAGTAGGAGCACAGCCTGCTTTGGGAAACTCACCTACCCTGGAGGTGGTTGTAGAAAATACCCTACTGCTGCTGACCCGCAGATAGAGTAGACTTTGGTATTCAGCAGCTAGATGAGAAATGAGTGAACACTCATGTTGGTTGGAGATCCATTAACAGTACAAGGGAACCAGTTGCTAACTGGTACAGGTGGTGGGCACTGGCACTCACATTTGGGTACCAGAATTTATTTTGCATGTTCGGACTGTGTCCCAGAGCAAGAGAGTGAAAGGCAGGAAAGGGAAAGAATAGTAAGAAGAGTAAGAATGGAAAACATAAACAAAGGGAGAAAGCAGGGATTGGAAAGCACCTGCAAGAGTAAGATAAGGAGACAGGAAGTGCAGGGTGAGTGAAGAAAGCGGAATGAGGAATCAAGAGTAGACAGACTTAGGGCCTTATTACGACTTTGGCGGTCCTACAGCGAATGGTGCAATGTGCCGTCTACGGTAGGACCGCTAAAGCACTGATGTGACTGCCCGCAATATTAGGAGTTAAATCCTGGTCTGACGGGTGATCCTCCAGAGCGCCGACTGCACCTTCCTGCAGGAAGAGGGGAGTGCAAATCCAGGGGGCACTATATGTGCCCCCCACATGCAGCTCCAGTCCCAAATCCTTTGTTGCCATTCCGTCACCCTTTACATGGCGGGTTCACCGCCCTGAAAAGGACGGTGAAATGGCAACTCAGAATATGCTTGGCGGTGCCAGCTGCTGCACCACCAGCATATTCCTGTTGGTGAAAGATCACCGGCCCAGCTGGATCCTTAATCCCAGTGGTGCCGGGGGTGTTGTGGTGGTCTGACCTTCACAGTCATAATATGACGGGCAGCCCAGCAGTGTGGCAGACGTCAGACCGCCACCACGTGTCGGGTTCCTACAGCTCCTCAGGATCGGACCGATGCTCGTTATGGTCCACCTCTCGATAGCTCCAAGTCTGATGGCTATTACAGCGCAGAACATTGAAGTGATCGAGCGAGGGAAGGAAAGGGTGGGGACAGCAGGGAAGGAGATCTGAAATGAGACAAGGACAGCGAGTTAACAACACTCTACCTCCTCCCACCACTATACCCGTCTAAGCTGTAAGGGAGGTTATGCTACTAACTCGGAGCTACCTGTAAAGAAAATAAGGATGCCCAATCACTGGTGACCTGTGGCCTGTTCACCCTCACACTCGGGCGTCCCTGGGACAAAGCAGGGTTGGACCAAGGAAAGAAATGTTTCACTATAAAACAAATGACATATATATTAAACACACCAATCCTACTCTCATGTAATTCTCACTAGGCAGGCATTCCGCTTCTTCTCCACACGTACCTAAAATGGCCTGGCAATCCACCTCTCAATGGGCGTATGAATGCATGTGATCCAACCACAATCCTCAGATAGGCAAATAAACGGAGAATAATTTGTGAGCAAACCAAGTTCATTCCGTGAAACCAGAAAAAGTAAATCCACTCACATTCGTGAGAAAACAGTGGGAAAAACAAATGTTCCGTGGTCAGCTCCACACGGTATTACCGCAAACCAAAAATAGGGCAGTAACGCTTTAGTATATACAAATAAGGAGGTTCTTTGGCGCCGGTATTCCTACAACTCGCATGAGCCTACAGACGTGTGGCTCTCCAACGAGGAGGAACACCTGGCGTTTAATAACACTGTAGAGTCCAGGAGGCAATGTTCACCTCCCCCCTTTGCTTAGGCAGTCTTTATCGGGTAATCGTCAGGCTGCAGAGGAGGTAGTATACAGAGTGGTGCACAGCACCCTTACCGCAACCACCACACGTTACACCCAACAAGATCTCTCTCTGTCACATACACCTCCACTCGCTCTCGGGACAAGTCGGGACAGTATTCTTTGTGCCGCTCCGTCTCCTGACGTAACGGACTTCGCAAACGAAATGAGGACCGCAACCAAGACGCGCTGCTTCCTCACGGCTTCCAGGATAATCGGCAAAGACGCCAGCGCGGAAGTGCTCTATGAAGCCTTCCGCGTCTGCGAGCGCATGCCGGAAGCCCAAAGGCTCATGGGACTTGTAGTCACCAGAGCGAAGATCGCGGGAGTGCGGAAATAACCCATGTGTTCTGGTGTGGCAATGCGTGTTCCTGACACCACGTGTACGGCGGTCCCATGGGCCTTAGTATTAAGCAGCCCTGGCATTCTGAAGATCTGGTGGCGGGCTCATACAAAAACTTTGGGACCCCTTTATTATATAAATTAAGCACTGGAGTGAATGTGGTGTGCTATAAATGGCAAACCTGGAACTGCTGATTGTGTATGCCCCATTAATAGAACTTCTTGCTCCAATGATGGTGCTTGAACATATATGGTGCTACAGATGCTTCTTTAATCTAGAAGAAGGCAGGAAGATGTGGCCATTGGACACGTGGCTTTTATAGAAAATGGGGGCTAAGAAAGTGAGGGGCTGACGCTGGACCATGGCAGATGGAAATGCTTTTTAATTATTTAAAAGTTGAATGGGGCTCCATATTCTTTTTTTTTTTAATCTTTATTAATTTTCTGGGCATACATGACACAGCAAGCATATCATTGTTTACATCTGGTATTACAGAAACAATGTCAGAATGATCAGCCAGCAGAGAAGATTTGATAATATTTACCCTCATATGCACAGCTTTGGCATACTTCATGACACCCAAAACCGTTCCCCAATCCCGCCTTTGACCCTGGTCCCAGACTATAACACATATGTTTATGGTTCAGGTATGTCTTCTTCCAGGTCTATACCATAGTATTCCAACTATGGGGTCCATATCTTACAAAACTTCCTCGGGCACCCTCGCACCTTATAAGTGACTTTTTCTGCTACCATGTAAAGGCCAATTGCATTTATCCATTCCTTAACAGTTGGTGTATCCGACATCCCCCACCTCCTCGCTACGTCTCTCTTGGCTACTGTCAGGCCTAGGTTGGAAAAAAGAAGCTTGGCCTGGGGAGGTCTACATCAGTTGGCACACCCAGGAGGATATATTTTGGACCAGGTGGTATAGTATCTTTTAATTTTTTCTCAAGTTCACTTAGCTTGTCTCTCCAGTATTCCTGTATCCTTGAACACTCCCATAGCGTATGTATGTATGTTCCCCTTTCCGTTTGGCAACGGAGACACTTCGGATCTTCTGCCTTACCCATTTTATGTAGATGGGCCCTTTCGTAGTATACACGATGTGCAATTTTATATTGTATTAGTCGGAGCTGGGATTCTTTTGCTGTTTCTCTGGGGCACATCAGTGCAGCATTCCAGTCTGTGTTATCCATTTCTCCCACCTCCCTTATCCATCTATCCCGTAGGGTCTGTAGGGTGTTGGGCATATTGTTATTGGTCATTTTGTAGGTCCACAAGACGGCCTTTTCTATCAATTCACCCTGAAGCAGCCTTCCCTCTAAGGGGGCGTATTCTGGTATGTCCCTGCTTTCTATCCCTTCTGCCTGCCAGGCATGCCTAAATTGCACATATGGAAAATATTGCGCTTTGTGAAGTTGATATTCCTGTCGGAGTAGGGCAAACAAAATCAGGGTCCCTTCCATCAAGACATTTCCTACCCTTGATATACCTATCACTTCCCATGCGGTATAGCCCTTTACCTTCCCAATTTTCTTCAATAGTGCTCCCTTCCAGAGCGGGGTCTCCCGGGGCACTCTTTTGTCCCATCCCATGTGTTTCCCTGCTCTTCTCCAGACTTCTACCGTGATCCTTGTTGCAGGTAATAGCGTTTGCCGACCTCGACTCCCGTGAAGGTAATGTAGGTAGGAATGAGTTTGAAACTGTGTTCGTTCTAGTGCATAGTGTTATGCCTGGTTATTAGATTTAGAGTGTTAGCCTGTGTGGCAGGGTTTCATTAGGAATGTTCATGGGTTGCTGGGTGACGGTGTCAGAGGATTCCAGGGTTTTCAAATGTATGCGAAGACGTTTATTGTCGAAGGTGGATGCCTTTTGTTGCCTCTGCTGTGTTGACCAGTAATAAACCAACCTAAAGGATCCATGACTCCTGAGTTTATTACTACAATTTGACTGGCGACGATTCTGGTCTACACAGCTGTTTCCTTGAGCCTACGCGAGTACTTCAGCCTCGTCAAGACAAGCCAAAGAAAGACAACCTATCTCAAACTGAGGTGGGTGAGGAGCTGCTCCGACGCCTCGAGACAACCAGGATTTCCCCGATCCTCGGAAAATACACCCTTACGCAGCTGCAAGGTAAGGGTGTCTAATTTTTAAAAAAACAAAGACAGACTGGCAACCGTTTTTCGTGTAAACACGAACTTACCCTGACCAGAGGAAGATCGATTCATCTACCGCTTTTTCTGGTACCGCGGTGTATTATCGCTTGGTTTCTTTCTGCCACAGTCGTTTATGAGGATTTTCTCCTATTTACAGACTTGCTGCGCATGCGCGAACAAAGTGTTAATTTTATTCGCATTACGCACGCGCGAACCGGCAACACGTCTGAGGCATCTGCTCACGTCAGTCTTTCTGTTCTAGTTGCCAAGCAACAATCACCACTCGATTGATTCAGCTCCTGTGCTGCAGTCGAATCTACGGTTGTACAACTAAAGATTACCGTTTCTTCTGTGGATTGCTTCTGTGATCCACACACACATACATATATGTATTTATTTTCTTTACAAAGATTGCAGATTCTTCCTGTGATCTGCACACAGTCATCTTTTTAGTTTTAAGGAAAAAGAAGCAGATTCTTCCTGTGATCTGCACACAGTCATTTTTTTTTCTTGATGGTAAAGAAAAACAAGCAGATTCTTCCTGTGATCTGCGCACAGTTATTTTTCTTCAGTTTTAAAGAAAAAGAAGCAGATTCTTCCTGTGATCTGCACACTAACATCTTTTTAAGAAATTGTTTCTTTTCTCCCAGATTCTGTATTTCTTTCCTGTCGAAGCAGATTCTTCCCGTGTTCTGCATACGAAACCCAGATTTGATGTTTTTGTGAATTATTTCTTATGTGGGTTGTTATTTTTCTGATTTCTTCTCTTTTCATTTTTTTTTCTTTCTCTCTCTCAAAGCTTTTGATCACCATTCTGTACGTATCCTTTGTCATTCACTACCAATATGCAATCAGTCAGTCCACCTCCTGCCTTTCTGGAATCTGCGGGGGATCCACCAGTTAGGTGGGAGCTGTGGTTTGATGCTTTCCAAACCTATTTGGGTGCTATTGGAGCATCCAGATTCGGCGATGAACGTAAAAGATTTTTACTCCTTCATTCACTTGGTTTTGAAGGCAGGTCCATTTTCAAACATCTTCCTGAGATCGTTCATGTTCCAGGAGAAGACATAGATGTATTTCAAGATGCAGTGACCAAACTTAGGACAAGGTTTCACAAACAACCTAGCCTGATGGTTCTTCGACACAAATTCTTCAAGAGGCAACAAAAAGATGGAGAAGATGTTGACATGTATGTTTCTGCGTTAAGGAAACTTGCCTCTGAATGTCAGTTTGAGACATTTTTAGAGCAACTGATCAGAGATCAATTTGTCTGTCACTGCAGTGACAAACAGATAAGACAAAAACTTCTTTCTCTCTCGAATCCTGATTTAGATGAAACTATTAAGATAGCTAAAAGTATCGAAACTTCACAAATATCTTTAAAAGAATTGGAAGACAAACTTCCAGACCCGGTGAATGCGATCTCGTCCAGTTCAAAATTCAAGCGCAGTGACCCCAAACCAGAGGTCAAAGATAATGAGTCTAAAAGATCCACTTCAAAGAAAAATGTGTATGTCTCACATGACCCCAAAAATATGTGCAATAGATGTGGTAACAAACAACATCAGAAGGGGACTAGATGCCCAGGGTTAAATGTTATATGCAGTTATTGCAAAAAAACAGGGCATTTTGCCAAAGTTTGCTTCAAGAAGAAATTTAATGAGCAAAAAAGGTCTGTTGCATGTGTGTTAGAGTCAGACTGTGAGTCAGATTCAGAAACAATTGGTGTTGTTCTAGATAGTCCTGATCATGTTTTAAATATTTCTGATGAAACAGACTGTGTCGATCCGATCGTTGAGATTTTGGTGGGGGACAAAGCACTTAATTTACTTGTAGACTCTGGAGCTAGGATAACAATGATAACCAAGGAACTATTTGAGGAAACTTGGGGAGACAGGAGTCTGCTACCCCCCGATCGCTCGCCAGTATCTTATGAGGGTCGTAGGATAGAACTGTTGGGATACTTTGAGGATGAACTTCGATTTGATGGTAGAGTGATCAAGGGCAAGATTTATGTTGCTGTCAAAGGACTAAATATTTTAGGATGGTTTCACCAGGGGTTATTTGGGATGATCCTAAAACCAGGTTGTAGGGTGCAAGTTTTAACAGTTTCTGATGGTGGCTTTGATGGAAATGTAAAATGGGAACAACTTTTTCCTACTGTTTTTTCTAAGGGGTTAGGAACGATCCGAGGGTTCAAGCACCGAATTATTGTTAAAGAAGGGTCACTACCGATTAAGCACAAGCTAAGGGGTGTCCCGTTCAGTGTTAGGGAGGACCTTGAAGTAGAGATTAAGCGCTTGTGCCAAGAAGACATCATTGAAGCAACAGAGTCTTCTTTATGGCTTTCTCCTCTTGTCGTAGCGCGTAAGAGGTGTGGTAAGTTGCGTGTCTGTGTGGACCTTAGGTCCCTGAATAAGGAGATCTGGGTGGATTCTCATCCTCTGCCGAAAATTGACGATTTGTTTGCATGCGTCAGGGGTTCGAGATATTTTTCCAAATTAGATTTGGCAAATGCTTACCACCAGATTGAATTGGAGGAGGAATTTCGTCATTTTACATCATTTATTTCACCTCTGGGAACTTTCCGCTATAAACGTATGCCATTTGGTTTGGCTTCTGCCGCGTCGGTTTTCCAACGTGTGATGCAGGGTATGTTGGGTGAAATCAAAGGGGTGCTGGTATTCCAAGATGACGTGCTGGTTCATTCCCAAGATATTAGTTCGCACAATGTTTTTTTGAGGAAAGTCTTCGAAACGTTCAGAGAATATGGAGTGGTGGTGAAGCCAGAAAAATGTAAATTCTTATGTGATGAAGTCGAGTATTTGGGGCATCACATTTCTGGCGAAGGTATTCGTCCTAGGCAAGGTTTGTTGGATGCCATTATCAATGCGCCCATTCCGAAGGATAAAACAGGGGTTAAATCTCTGTTAGGTCTATTGGAATATTATTCTAAATTTATTCCAAACTATGCCTCGGTTGTTAGGCCAATCAGCTATTTATTGAGGAAGGGTGTTGTGTTCAGTTGGTCGAACGAGTGTAGTGCAGCTTTGGAGACTGTGAAAGTTCTACTTAAGAATAGTGAGGCACTCAAGCCTTATGATCCTTCCCTTTCTACTTGTATCACGGTGGATGCAAGTCAAGTGGGTTTGGGATGCGTTGTTACGCAAGATACTCGAGGTGGTGAAAACACTATTGCGTTTGCATCCAGAGTTTTAAGGGATGCAGAAATGCAATATTCAGTAATAGAGAAAGAGTTGTTGTTGTTGACTCTGGGCTGTGAGTAAGTTTCGTACGTATGTTTGGGGAAGACGGTTCACTTTGAGGACCGATCATAAACCCTTGGTGAATATTCTTAGTGCTGGTACTAGCAAGTGTTGTTCACCGAGGATTGTGAGAATGGTTTCAAGGCTTATGCAGTACCAATTCGATGTGGTCCATGTTTCTGGTGGTAAGAATACAAGAGCGGATTTCCTGTCTAGATTTCCTGTAGGCTTAGACCAAGGGGCCTGTTCAGATGAATGCCGAGAGGACGAAGACGATTCGGATGATTGTTTCATAGCTGCGGTTGACATTGCTGTTGGAGACGAAGGGAGTTGGTTAGAAGCCATTGCTCAAGACGAGGTGCTTCAGCAAGTGAACCATTATGTGATGAATGGTTGGCCTAGAGAGAGTACTTTGGTGCATTATTTACAACCATACTGGAAAGTTCAGTCTGAGATTTCCATTGACGGGGGGGTGTTAGTTCGGGGAGAACGGCTTATTCCTCCTCTTGGTGTCAGGAAAGATATTATTCTCAGAGCTCATGAGGGTCATCTAGGTTTGACTCTCACCAAACGAAGAGTTCGAGATGGTTTCTGGTGGCCATCTATGGATTCGGATGTCACAGAAGTTGTTGACAGGTGCGTCATTTGTAGGAAAGCTGATAAAGGCTTGAAAGTAAAGACCCCACCACTCTTGCCAGTTGACTGTCCACCGGGTCCCTGGAGTAAGTTGGGATTGGACATCATGGGGCCATTAGAAGGCTTGCAGAATGGTGGACGTTTTGTTCTGGTTTTAATCGATTATGTCTCAAAATGGCCAGAGGTTAAGGTCGTTAAGGATATTTCTTCTTCTACGGTGATTATGTTTTTGAGAGAGGTCTTTATTCGAGAGGGGTTTCCTGAGACATTGGTCACGGACAATGGTACTCAATTTGTTAGTGTAGAGTTTGAGTCTTTTCTAAAGTCTTCCAACATTAAACACACGAAAAGTTCGCTGTATCACCCACAGTCTAATGGTCAAGTGGAGCGCATGAACAGAGTGGTGGGTGACTGTATCAGATGGGCTAAGAGTGAAAGAGTTAATATACAAGGTTCCATTGAGAGTATGCTTTGGTTCTATAGAACTACTCCTCATTCCACCACTAGAGTTTCTCCATTTGAGCTATTGAGAGGACGCAAAGCCAATACATGTTTCCGACCAGGTTGGATGAATAAGTGGATCAAATCGCTACATGATGTCAACAGTCTGATGGAGATCGTGAAAAGGAATGTTGGGAGTGCTCAAGTTAAGCAAAAGCGGTGGTATGATAAGAAAAATTCCGCTAGGCTTGTTGAAGTGCAGGTGGGGGATTTTGTTAGGATTAAATCTTCCATACATGTCAAGAAAGGAGAGAGTAAGTTTGGACTACCCATCCGTGTCATTGAAATCGGTAGGAATGCTGTAAAGGTTGAAGGGGGAAGTTGGTGGAATGTAGGTAAGATTGTTAAAGCTAGGGAAACAAGTGGGACAGGAGAGCCTTACTCTTCTGATGCTTTAGATGCTGGTCGTAGAACTGGTGATGTGCGTTCTACTGTGAGGAGGAGTAGTAGGACAAGCAGAATTCCCATGCGTTTTCGTGAGTGAAGCTATGTCGTAGAGTTTATGTGAAAGTTGGTGTTGTTTTATATTTATGTGTAATGTTTATTTTGTTTTCAAAAAATGAGAAAGGGGGATATGTTATGCCTGGTTATTAGATTTAGAGTGTTAGCCTGTGTGGCAGGGTTTCATTAGGAATGTTCATGGGTTGCTGGGTGACGGTGTCAGAGGATTCCAGGGTTTTCAAATGTATGCGAAGACGTTTATTGTCGAAGGTGGATGTCTTTTGTTGCCTCTGCTGTGTTGACCCGTAATAAACCAACCTAAAGGATCCATGACTCCTGAGTTTATTACTACACATAGCTAGGATGATCTCCTGTTGCATGGCACCATTCATTAATTACCACCAGGTGTGGGGCCCAGTAGTAAGCTTGCGCATCTGGAAGGGCAATTCCACCATCATATTGATTCCTCTGGAGTGTTTTAAGTGGTACCCCATCCCACAGGAGGGTCCGGACTTCTGCCTCTAATTTAAGGAATATCTAAATCGGTATTGTGTAATAGGTGTTTTGTACATTGCTGTTCTTCCTAGCAGGGTGAGGGGGAGGCTCCTCCAGCGTTCCACTTCTCTGTGGAGTTCCATCAGTACCCTACGCATGTTGCAGTTCTGATTATTATCGATATTTGGCGTTATGTATATATTCCCAGGTATTGAAAAACGTCTTGGACCCGCTGGAGACCTTGTGTGATCATGGGGTCTTTCCAGTCATCCTCAGTCACATATAGGCAGGATTTATCCCAATTTAGCTTGTGTCCAGAGTGTGCTCCGTATCTATCAAAGATTCTAAAAGCTTCTGGCAGGGACCTCCTTGGGTGTGTAAGGTATATTAGGATATCATCTGCGTATAACGAGATACGCTCATCATCTGTCTCCCCTAGCATCCTGTAGAAGCCCGATATACCCGGGGAGGCTAAAATTTTGCATGGCAATGGTTGCAGCATTAAAGCAAATAAGAGTGAGGAAAGTAGGCATCCCTGTCTTGTCCCTTTCTCTATAGGGGAAATCCGATGACACTGTGCCGTTTACTCTTACATGTGCTACCGGATCCTGGTATAGTAGTTTCACCCATGCCATAAACCTTGGTCTGAACCTCTCTAGCACTTGTGTCATATACGGCCAAGGGACCTCGTTGAATGCCTTTTCAGCTTCTAGCGATAGGAAGATATGTGGGTCCGAACTCCTCTTGGCCATTTCAAGCCAATTATGAAGCCATTGTAGGTTATGCCTTATTGAGCTTTTTGGCATGAAACCCGACTGGTCCTGCACTCATCTTGCCTCCCGTGACTTTACCACCCTACAACATACAACACTCCAATGAAAAATATAAAGCATACTGCTTGGGCTGAGTACATACCCTGAAGTAATTTCACATGTGTCTTCACCTGTCATGGCTGAGCACAGGCAGTGTAAATTAAATGTTTTTATGGTGCAAAGCTATCTGGAATAGCTGAATAAACACAAATCTCACTCATTCGGGAACTTCAATAATTCATCAGTATTCGCGCCCCTGTAGTCTTTACACATACATGAGATAGCGTTTCAATTTACCTTGTATTACCAAAGGTAGGGCCACCTCTTTCCTCCCTGGCAGCAGTGACCTAGAACTAGAAGTGCCCTATACCTTCTTGGGCAGTAGAACAGAGAGGTACGGTGACTGAGGAATGTGTAACATGGCGTGAGGCCCATGCTTCTTGAGTGCACCTAAAATGTAGGCTTTACCTGGAGTCCCCTGATAGAAAGCATGCATCTGTCTGTCATGACTGTGGACTAATATCTGGAGCCGGTGGTCATTCATTTACTGTCTACACAGGAATCAGTGGGTTCAGGTCTGGGTGATGGAGACTCCTCCCTGTCGCCTATGACTCGTCAAGACAATCTGTAGTATGGATGGCACCAGAAGATATGCCCATTGGTGGTGTGGACCTGCCCACTGCCAGGTCACTTGCATATTACAGCCTGAGGGACTGGTCCATCCTTCAGTAGTGGGACCCTCTGTTGTTAGTGGCTTCTCCTCGCAGGAGGGCTTTGGTTGCTTCTACTCCTCATGGTGTGTTGGGGAGGGCCAAGGCCCTTGAAGGGTACCCTATGAGCTAGTGTCCCGCTAGCTCCTTGCTTCGTATCAGGAAGTAGAAACGAACATACAGATCATAAATAGCTTTTACTGGGCAGCCAACGACTGCAGGAAAACACCAATCAGGCACTGCCATTGACTTCAGGCTCTTGCACAACTAACCAGCTCGTGCTTCCTCCTGCTTCCTCCTCGGGCCTCAAACAGTGACTTGCAAAACCAGAGCCAAAGCGGCAGTCATTCTCGGCACTAGTCATGCACACAGTACAGAACGCAGCCATACAAGTTGGTCTATTTATATAACTAACTACTTTTTCACATCCAGGCTCCATATTCAAGTTTTGTTAAATTACAATACTGATGTACCCACCTCAAAGAGGTGCTTAAATGACCAGCCAATTTTTAGGTGCAGCCACTTTTCATAATTTCATCCCAAACATTTAAAGTCAAGTATTTTATGTATCTTCAGGACACACAGATGTAGAAGCAAGGGTTCGGGAAAATCAGGCAACTGGTCCAAATCATGAAAACGAGGTGGGAAATATATAGGAAATATTTGGGGAATATGTGGAGAGAGTTTCCTAATGTACCGAAAAAATACTTTTAAAGAAGATGCAAGACCTCAGTATAATATCCAAAGTCGTGAATACAGCAATAAAGTACTAAAGAAAATAAAACGGATGTAAATTTGTGGTATTCATCCAAACGTTTGTTGAAGAAATAGTGTCAAAAATATCATTAACTCGGGGGCGTGGTTTCGGCGCCTTAGAAGATGGCCGCCGCTACGATGAGCTCCGCAGCGATGTGAGGCGGCGCAGCTGTTCCAGGACATTTCCACCCGCTGTCGGAGCGCGGAGATTGCTTCCGACTTCATTGGAAGCACTGCTCCAGTCGTCAAGCTCAAATTCCTGGCATATGGTGAGCGAGAAGACACTTTTTCGGCTCCATGACGGCTGCGATTTACTCGCGGCCACCATTTTGTTTTTTCATGTAATAATCTCCTCACATTTGCCGCCATCTCTCCACAAATAATGCAGACCTTCAATGAAATGTCTCTATAATGAAGTGTCTGGGGCTATTTATTGGAATACTGGCACACAGTTATTGGAGCGCATCTTCTGTCTTTTTACCTGCCTTGACTGACTTTTTGTCCTCTCATGCTTGTTGCTGGAGAATGACTGGTCTCCTCAGGAAAGCAATATGAATTGGTCAGTCATATGATTCCTCCGCTCTTTGATGTTGTCCGCTCCTTTTGAATACTAATACTTCCTGAACAAAGATCTTGGAATTTTTTTTGGCGCTTCTTTATATTTAAATCATACAGGAGCATTGGGTGTAACTCTGCTTTCAGTGACTCTATACTACTGTACCTCTCTCACAAAATTTTGCTGAGGGGTACCTTTGCTCAGCTCAGTCATGGCAACATCTCGGACTGCTCGTAAAGATACTCTGCAACCCAGTGATACTTCTGTGGAGGATTTTAACCCTTTTAACATCTTGCAAGAGGGAGCGGATGATAATCCTGGTGACTCTGTTACTACGAAGGGCTCTTCTTCCTCTATGACTCGGCTAGGTACCAAACAAGGATCCAAAATACCGTCTTCGGCTTCCTTTACGCCTAGGAAAAGAGGAAAAGCGAATCCGCCCTTTCCCACCAACTCTTCTTCACCTCTCTCATTGGAACTTATCCTTGAGGAGATTCATGCCCTCAAACCATATATGGAAGAAACTAACACCCGTCTGTTGAGTTTGGAAGATAACTGGTCCCATACTGTACAAAGGGTCGATGTTCTGGAGAAGCGTGTTGATTCTGTTCAGGATTTCGCTGCTCAGGTTCCTCATATTCACAAGGAAGTCGACCACCTCAAGCAACAGGTTGAGCAGTTAGAAAATCACAATAGGCGCAATAATCTGCGCATTTATGGCCTGGCTGAGGGACTTGAAGGTTCTGATCCGATATCTCATTTCCAATCTTTTCTTCCAACTCTTCTTGGTTTTTCAGCATCTCCGCCATTATATATTCAACGTGCACACCGTTTGGGTCAGAGTCCCCATTCTTCATCTTCCTCAACAAAACCTAGAGGAGTTATTTTGAACTTCCTAGAATATACTGATCTCCTTAAGGTTTTACATGCCGCCAAACAGAAAGGAAAGATCTCTTGGAACGGTTCTAACCTCTTTTTTGCTCAAGATTATGCCAAGGTTACTGCTGATCGACGCAAGAAATTTTTGGATATGAGGCCAGCACTTCGCAGCATGAATGCACGTTATGGCTTATTCCATCCTTGTCTTTTTAAAGTAACTTATAATAACAAAACAACCAACTATGAAGACCCGGATGTGCTTCAAACATTTTTGAACTCTTGTAGAGGAGTCTCTCTGGACACTTCTAAGCCATGATTTGACATGAATGTTTTAGCTCCAAATGCTCATTGTTTGTTTCTTATTTGCCCTCAATTCTGATTCTCCTTTATTTTATTCAAATGTGTATACGTTGGAGTTATGTCACTTCCCTTGTTAATTATTGTTCTTATATTCCCTTTTAACAGGTTGCGGTCTGTGTGTTCCCTTACCTTTCTTCGTTTTTTCGTTTTTCCTGGATGATGTTTTGCGTGTGCCCCTCGTCCTGCGATTTCTCATCCGGCGTCTGTCCTCCTTCGCGTGGCTCCACCTACCCCACCATGATTGTTCTTTTGTGGTATGTTTTTTCTATTATTTTTATGTCCTCTCTATTGTTCTTATTTTTGTTCTGTCTCTTTGCTTCCTACTATCTTCACTCTCTCCCTCTTTTTCTCTTTTTTCCTCTATTCCATTTACATTTTCGGCTTATCTTTTATGCTTCTTATTTAATTCATTTCTTTCTTTGCTATCTTATGATCTTCTATATGTCTCACTGCTATCTCTCTACAATAATGATCTTTTTCCGTACTTTGCTGCATTCTTCACATGTTTTTTGCTTGCATGCATGGCAAATTCTTTTACGAATTGTTTTGGCTAAGTTTATAAAGATTTAAATGTCGTTAAATATTATATCTTGGAATGTTAAAGGTTTGGGTTCTCCTATCAAACGTCAGCGAGTTTTGTCACATGTTGCAAATTTTAAAGGAGATATTGCTCTTCTGCAGGAAATTCATATACAGGATACTGAGATAGCTAAATTACGGCGGAATTGGGTGGGCCATGTTTTTGCATCACCGGGCTCAGGAAAACGCAATGGTGTTGCTATTCTCTGTCATAAACGCTTGGATGTCCATCTCATAAAGCAGGATAATGATTCTGATGGTAGGTGGGTTATGACTTCTTTGCTGATTAATAAGATTTCTCTTACTATTTTTAACGTTTATGCTCCCACTACACATGATAAATCGTTCTGGCCCCAAATTCTTTCACTTTTAATGCAATGTACTGACGAGTACTTGATTTTTGGTGGGGATTGTAATATGGTTGTAGACCCCTTTATTGACAGGCATTCCAAATCCAGATTTGTCCCCTCCTTTGCACATTCCCAATTCACTTCCACTATTTCTCAAAGAGCTCATGTAGACTCTTGGAGACTCTGTCATCCCACACTTCAAGAATATACTTATTACTCACCTGCTCATTCCTCGCAATCCCGAATAGACTACCTCTTTATTTCCAAGGCTCTACTTCAACATATTTCCCGGGCGGACATAGGCTCTATATTAATTTCTGATCATGCCCCGGTTTCCTTGAGTTTGGACCTACTCCCTCCTATTAAAGGGACTAGACGCTGGAGATTTAATAATTCCCTTTTATTGGATCCTAAGTTCACACCAGCCTTTCTCGAGTTTGCCTCCTTATTTTTCAAAGAGAATGAATCTCCTCAACTATCTCCTCAACTTATATGGGATTCCTTTAAAGCTGCCTCTAGGGACTTTATCATATCCTTTGTTGCACGAAAAAGACGTGCAGCCTCTCTCTCATCTCAAACACTCAATTTACAAATTAAAAAGTTAGAACACCTTTATTACACGTCAAATAGCCAATCTATCTTAAAAGAACTCATTAGCGCTAAACTTTCTTTTAATAAAGTTTCTACTGATTCTGCAAATCTGTATCTGCTTAAATCTAGCGCTAAATACTACACTGCACAAAATAAATCTGGTAATCTCCTTGCTAATTATCTCAAAGTTAAAAAAGAACGTACCAAAATTGAATCTATCACATCTTCATCTAATACTGTGCTCCATAAAGACGAAGACATTCTCTTGGAATTTTCCAATTTTTACAAATCATTATACACTCCAGAGTTTCCACCCCTTCTATTTGATATTGATCAGTATTTAGCCTCCATCCCTCCTCCTCCTTCTTCTTTGAATGTAGATTTCTCTTCTCTAGAATCTGATATATACGCTAAAGATATTCTCAATGCTATTCAGTCACTTAAAAAGGGGAAAGCTCCGGGTCCGGACGGCTTTACGATAGAATTTTACACACATTTTTCTAATTTACTTATTCCCAAATTACTTAAATTATTCCTATTTTGTATTACTTCCCGGAGTTCTGAAGGTTCATTTCAAGAGGCTCTAATTTGTCTTCTCCCTAAAGAAGGTAAAGACCATTCATTATGTAAAAATTATAGACCTATTTCTTTAATTAATTTGGACTATAAAATTTTTGCGAAGATTCTTGCGCTTCGTCTGGATAATTGTAACGCCCTGAACGTCTCAGGATCGTTTAACAGACACGATAATGAGGACGCAACCACTTGTGAAGGGTTAGTTATTTAATGAAGGCAAAAATAATACAAATAATAAACAAAAGTTATAGTCACTGGAATCCTCCAGGCTAAGTACGTTACCAGCCCACAGCACGGATGGTCCTAACCGTCCTCTGCATATACGCCGATCCCGGCGTATGCCAACAGAGGGCAGAAATGAAATGGCCGACAATGCCAATCGGTAGGCTGTGAGGGGCACGAAGAGTGTTGGGGAGAATCGAGGAGTCAGGGAAACACCCAGCCGGGGTCTCTACCTGAAGGGAGCAGCCGCTCAACCTCTTCCTCAGACTGCACCGGGACGCGGAGTCACCTCCTGGTAATGCGTCACCGATACCCCAATCAAAAGCAAGAAGACTGAACCGAGAGCAGCCGCTCGATCGATCCTGTGGACTTCCGAGTCTGTAACGCGGCAAACACCTCCTGGTGTGCGTTACAGCTGGCAGTCCCTGTATCTCTGGTCGGGCTGGGAGTTACGACTCCAACCAGCAAAAGTGCCACTGCGCTTTGACTCAGCCGAGTCAAAAAGCGAAGCTCAATGGTTGACCGGTAGAGCTTCCGGGTCCTTCACAGGTGACGATGGGGCAAGACACGGCCCAGGGAGTAAAGACTCGACCTACCTCCGTTCTTGCCTTACTGGAGCACCACTCCGGAACACTGCTCTTCACGAAGCAGGTACGTCGGTGTAAACACAATATCCGACAGCGTTGTACCTCCCGGTTCCTCCCTTTATAGGGCGTGTTTTCCTTGAGTTATGTAACAGCTCTCCTGTTTACATAAGGGCGTGTATTCCTTGAGTTATGTAACAGCTCTCCTTTTTACATAAGGGCGTGTATTCCTTGAGTTATGTAACAGCTCTCCTGTTTACATAACCTCTCAACCGCTAAGCATCCTGGGAGATGTAGTCAGTTTTCGCTGGTTACCGTTTTCCTCCCCTCGCATGACAGGAATACTTGACAGTACATCCTCCCTCTCAGCGGCTCCCCACGGGTCCAGCGCTGGCAGGAAAACGCCGATGGAACAAGGAGACCAAGCGCGGAGCATGAACCCCTTCAGCCGGTTCCCATGATTGCTCCTCCGGGCCATAGCCTTTCCACGCAACCAGGTACCACAGCTTCCCCCTGTGCCATTTGGACGCCCGTATGCCCGACACTTCATACTCCACCTCCGACTCCACGCATACCGGCCTAGGTGTCCCAGACGGCTTGGAGGGTGCTGGTTTGAGCAATGATACATGAAAGACAGGGTGTATCCGCAACGACTGGGGCAAGCACACCTTCACGTTCACGGGACCCATACATTTGGTAATTCGATAGGGGCCCATGTACTTGGGATGGAACACACTGTTCTTTCGAAACCTCATGTTTCTTGTGGATATCCAGACGTAGTCTCCAGTGCGGTACAGTGGCCCGGGCCTTCTCTTCCTGTCTGCCGCAGCCTTGTATCTTCTCTTGGCCTCTATTAGGACAGCCCTTGAGCGCATCAACGTGTCTTTTATGTGTGCCACCCTGTCCGCTGTGGTGGGAATCCTGTCCTCTCTGAACGGATGTAGAAATGGCAAGAACCTGGGATGTTGGCCATAGTTGTTATAGAACGGAGATGACTGTGTGGAGCTGTGAGTGGCGTTGTTATAGGCTATCTCTGCAACCCATAGCAAGTCGACCCATTCTTCCCTGCCCTGGTCCACAAAACATCGCAGATACTGTTTGAGCGTTTGGTTCAGGCGCTCGGTTTGGCCGTCTGTTTGAGGGTGGTAGCTGGTGGACAGGGCGGTCTTAACATGCAGCGCAGTGCACCAAGTCTTCCAGAATTGCGCAGTAAACTGCGACCCCCGGTCCGACACGATCACCCCAGGTAATCCATGCAGTCGTACCACATTCTTTAGGAGTAGTGACGCCAATTCCCCGGCCGTAGGGACTCTCTTGCAGGGGATGAAGTGCCCCATTTTCGTCAAGTAATCCACCACCACCAGTATTGCCGTCATCCCCTGGTCTACCGGTAGGCCCACCACGAAGTCCAGTGATATGCTATCCCATGGTCTATCCGGGGTCGGAAGTGGATGTAAGAGCCCTTGGGTTCGGCCATGGTCGGCCTTCATGGTAGCACACGTAGGACACTCCTGTCCCCACCTCCTGACATCCACTCTCATGGTTGGCCACCAGAAATGCCGTCCCATGCTAGCCACCGTTTTTTCAAAGCCCAAATGACCTGCGCATGGAGAGTCATGGCACCAGATGAATGCTTGTTTCCTTAGCCTAGGCGTGGGTATCAATAGGCACCTGCCCTTCAGGGGTATCCCGTCCTTCAGCTGCCATTCTCTGTGACTGAGGAGCCACCTCCGCCATGTGAATGACATGATCCCTCTCTTTATTCCCCTCAGGAAAGTATCCGGTTGGATAACCCCCAATACCATCCTCGGGGAAATGATGGAACGCTCGGTCGCAGGCAATGGTTCCTTAACTGCAGATTGACGGGACAGGGCGTCCGCCTTCCGGTTTTCCGTCCCCGGCCGATATGTGATGCGGAAGTTGAACCCCGCAAAGAAGATCATCCACCGCAGCTGCCTGGGAGAAAGGTGTCTTGTGGCCGTCATGAACTGTAGGTTCCGATGGTCCGTGTACACCGATACCACATGTCTTGCCCCCATCAACCAATGCCTCCATTCGGTGAAGGCGTCCTTGATTGCGAGAAGCTCCTTCTCCGCAATATGGTAGTTGCGTTCGGCGTCGTTGAGTTTGCGGGACATGTACGCAACGGGATGAAGCACCCCTGTGTCGTGGTTGCGTTGGGACAGGATAGCCCCCAGCGCCACATCCGATGCGTCCGCTTCCACCACGTAGGGGAGATCCGGATCGGGGTGAGCCAACACCGGCGCCTTACCAAAGGCGCTTTTCAGGGCCTCAAAGGCTTTGTTCGCTTCAGGGGACCAGACAAACTCCTTGGACTTCCTCAGTAGCTGTGTGATTGGGGCCACCAATCCTGAAAATCCATCTATAAACCGCCTGTAAAAGTTGGCGAAGCCAATGAAACTTTGGACGTCCTTCACGCTTTGGGGCACCGGCCATTCTTTCACCGCCTTGATCTTTCGTTCTGCCATCTCCTGTCCCTCTGGACTCAGCATCACTCCGAGGAATTCCACGGATGTGACGTGGAAGTCACACTTGCTGAGTTTACAAAACAGCATGTTTTCCCTCAGCTTTTGGAGCACAGCTTTGACGTGGTGTACGTGCTCCTCCACACTGGATGAATAGATGAGGATGTCGTCGATATATACGACCACGTAGATATCCAACTCCTCTCTGAATACCTCATTCAAAAAGTACTGAAAGGCTGCCGGGGCATTGCACAGACCGAACGGCATGACGAGGTACTCAAAAAGGCCGAACCTGGTCTTAAAGGCGGTCTTCCACTCGTCTCCGTCCCTCATGCGCACCAGATGGTATGCCCCTTTCAAATCCAACTTGGTGTAGATACGAGCTTTCTTGACCTGTTCCAGAAGTACACTGATGAGAGGCAAGGGGTACCGATTTTTTATGGTTATCGCATTCAATGCCCTAAAGTCCACACAGGCTCTCAGCTCCCCATTAGCCTTCGGGATGAAGAAGAGTGGCGAGGCGGCCGGAGACTTGGACGGGCGGATGAATCCTAGCTTGAGGAGTTTATCCAGGTACCCCCGGAGATGCACGTTTTCAGGCTCCGTCAGGGCATACAGCCTGCCGCTGGGAACGCTGGCCCCTGGCACCAGGTCGATCTGGCAGTCAAACTGTCTATGTGGTGGTAGCACTTCCGCCTTCACCTCATCAAATACATCCTCAAAACTGTGATAAGCCTGGGGGAGAGCCACATCTTTTTCTGCCGCTGTAGCCACTGTCTGACTCCCGCTCTCATCTGCGTCAAGGGATTCCGTTCTTATTCCACAATGCAGGATGCAATACGGTGACGTCATTTCGATGCGATGTGTTGGCCAATCCACAGAGGGGTTGTGTTTCTGTAGCCATGGCAATCCCAATATGACGCCATATTGGGGCGCTCGGATGATGTTAAAATCGATTTGTTCCAAATGGTTCCTCCCATATCTCATCGGAAGGACCCCCGTGTGCTGCCAGATGGGCCCCGTCACCAATCGCCTGCCGTCTACAGCATAGACGTCTTCGGGTACAGCTTTGGGAAGAAGCACTAGCCCTAGCCTGCATGCCTCGTTGTGGTCCATAAACATGCCAGTGGCCCCTGAATCCACCATGGCCACAACGGGTATCCACTGGTCATGCACTCCCACGTGCACCGTGATAAACAGGTGTCGTTGTCCCTTAGTGACCGAGTTGGAAAGTGAAGGGATGGATGAGTGACTCCGAGATGCCCCTTCTTTGGTCTGGGAGTCCTCTAGTTTTCCGCCGGTATGTCCACCATGGCTGTTACCGACCGGTTGGCCCAATAACGTGACGTCTTCGGTTTGGCAGGGCATTCACGTACGTAGTGGCCTTTTTTGCCACAATATAGGCACAATCCTTGTTTACGGCGTGACTCTTTCTCCGTGGCTGTGAGGCTCGCTCGTATTGCGCCGATGTCCATGGGTTCTCCCTTGGATGCGGTGGAAGTTTCAGGACTTCCCACCGTCACATAGGATGGAAGGGATTTTCCTTTTCTCCCATGATCCCCCTTTCTTTCACTTAGCCTATGTTCCAGCCGTAATACCAGGTTGATAAGGCCCTCACATGTCTTGGGTTGAGGGTCAATATGAGCCACGGCGTCCTTGAGCTCATCGCACAGCCCGTGATGGAAGAGCGCCGTCTGTTTCGCAACAGGCCACTTGGTTTCCGCAACCAGCCTTCGGAACGCGTTGAGATACTGCACCAGGTCGTTGGATCCCTGTCTCAACTCAAGCATTTCACGGTCCGCCGTGTACGAGTCAGCCCTTCTGTCGAATACCTTCAGGAATTCCTCGCGAAAAGCACCCCAATCACATAAGATGGGGTCGTCCCTGCTCACCAGAGGTACGGCCCATTGTGCCGCGTTTCCAGCCAAATAGGAAATAAGGAAAGCCACACGAGCCTGACTCGTGGGGAACGCCTTTGGTTTGCACGATAAATGTAGCGCCACTTGTATGAGGAATACCTGCACTGTGTTAGGATCCCCACTGTACCTCTCTGGTGTTGCTAAGGGGATGGCTACCGGCATTTCCACTACTACCGTAGGGGTCTGGTTCGTGAGGGAGGTGCTGGGCGTGAGCGGGTCCAATTGGATAGCATCCAGTCTGGCTTTTACATCGGCTGTTTCTTGCCTAGAGGCAGCCACTTCAACTTGCACGGTCGCTAAAGCAGCCAGCACATCATCAAGTGTTGCCATGTCTGTTATCGACCGGGAGACAGTTAGTGTTATTTAAGGTCGGATATTTTGTAACGCCCTGAACGTCTCAGGATCGTTTAACAGACACGATAATGAGGACGCAACCACTTGTGAAGGGTTAGTTATTTAATGAAGGCAAAAATAATACAAAGAATAAACAAAAGTTATAGTCACTGGAATCCTCCAGGCTAAGTACGTTACCAGCCCACAGCACGGATGGTCCTAACCGTCCTCTGCATATACGCCGATCCCGGCGTATGCCAACAGAGGGCAGAAATGAAATGGCCGACAATGCCAATCGGTAGGCTGTGAGGGGCACGAAGAGTGTTGGGGAGAATCGAGGAGTCAGGGAAACACCCAGCCGGGGTCTCTACCTGAAGGGAGCAGCCGCTCAACCTCTTCCTCAGACTGCACCGGGACGCGGAGTCACCTCCTGGTAATGCGTCACCGATACCCCAATCAAAAGCAAGAAGACTGAACCGAGAGCAGCCGCTCGATCGATCCTGTGGACTTCCGAGTCTGTAACGCGGCAAACACCTCCTGGTGTGCGTTACAGCTGGCAGTCCCTGTATCTCTGGTCGGGCTGGGAGTTACGACTCCAACCAGCAAAAGCGCCACTGCGCTTTGACTCAGCCGAGTCAAAAAGCGAAGCTCAATGGTTGACCGGTAGAGCTTCCGGGTCCTTCACAGGTGACGATGGGGCAAGACACGGCCCAGGGAGTAACGACTCGACCTACCTCCGTTCTTGCCTTACTGGAGCACCACTCCGGAACACTGCTCTTCACGAAGCAGGTACGTCGGTGTAAACACAATATCCGACAGCTTTGTACCTCCCGGTTCCTCCCTTTATAGGGCGTGTTTTCCTTGAGTTATGTAACAGCTCTCCTGTTTACATAAGGGCGTGTATTCCTTGAGTTATGTAACAGCTCTCCTGTTTACATAAGGGCGTGTATTCCTTGAGTTATGTAACAGCTCTCCTGTTTACATAACCTCTCAACCGCTAAGCATCCTGGGAGATGTAGTCAGTTTTCGCTGGTTACCGTTTTCCTCCCCTCGCATGACAGGAATACTTGACAATAATATTTTACCTCACTTAATAGGTAAAGAACAATGTGGTTTCATTAAAGGTCGCCACCTCTCGGACAATACTCGTCTCTTTTTCAATGTACTTAGTAAATCTCATTCCCATCATTCCTCATTAGCGGCCGTGGCTTTGGATGCTGAGAAAGCTTTTGACAGGGTTAACTGGCAGTTTATCTTTTCGACTCTTACTTGGTTTGGTTTCGGCCCTAAGTTTCTATCCTATGTTTCACTGCTTTACTCTTTTCCAAAATAATTTATTCTGGCTAATGGACTGGTTTCTTCTTCTTTCCCACTACTCAGAGGTGTCAGACAGGGTTGTCCTCTTTCTCCGCTTTTATTTATCTTGACCCTAGAGCCCTTCTTATCTAAAATCCGGATGAACAAGAATATTACTGGTTTTCCTTACGGCGATAAGCAATTAAAAATCTCGGCATATGCCGATGATATTCTTTTATTTATATCTAATCCTCAATCCTCTTTACCGGCGTTTCTTTCAGAAGTCTCTACTTTTTCCTCGGTTTCAGGGTACAAACTCAATGTAGATAAATGCGAAATTCTTCCGTTAAATAAATATTGTTTCCATGCTGATTTTGTATCTTCTTCCTTTCATTGGAATCCTACTAAGATTAAATATTTAGGCCTATGGTTCACTCCCTCTATTAAAGATACTGTATCACTCAATCTTAAAAATCTTCTGTCAACATTATCCGACTCTACAGCGCGATGGCACCCCTTGTTTTTATCCTGGTGGGGTAGACTTGATTCAGTAAAAATGATGTTGGTCCCTATAATTTTATTCTTCTTATCTAATCTTCCTGTTAACATTCCTAAATCCTGGTACAAAAAAATATATACTATTCTTTCACAATTTCTGTGGCAAAATAAAAAATCTAGGATGTCTTTTTCCAAACTCAAACAACCTAAACACTTAGGTGGTGTTAACTTCCCCGACTTTGCATCTTATCATACTTCCTTCTTTCTTAAGAATTCTTCTTCATTACTATCTCAGAATGCAACGGATTTACTATCTTTGCCTTTGTGGGTAGAAATTGAATCTCATTTCATTTATCCTTTCTCATTTGATGAATTTCTGTCTTTTTCTAATACTCCCCAAAACTTTTCTCTCCCCATTCTTATGCACACTCGTAAACTTTTTCACCCTCTTATGCTAGATGGTTTAGATGACCGAAACAGGTTCTTGCAATCTCCGATTTGGTATAACAATCATATTAAGATTAAAAATCGGACTATTTTTTGGAAGGATTGGTTCAATCTTGGTCTCAAGTGGACACATCAGCTCTTTTTAGGTGATACCTGCATATCCTTCTCTACATTACAAACGCGTTATTCCCTCCCCTTTTCGTATCACCCTAAATATATATTGCTGACCCTAGCTGCTCAAAGTTCCTACGATAAACTTATGACTTCTTCCATGCAGACTACTCCCTTTCCAGTTCCAATTTCATTCTTAACAGTGAACATTTCAGCTTCTCAAATTTATAACAAATTAAGATCCATTGGTCAGCCCCGTAATAAATCTGCAGTTGAATCTAGCTGGGAATCTGATTTAAATACTTCTTTCTCCACTTCAACCTGGGAAAAAATTTGGACTAAACTACGGAAATCTTCTAGGGCAGCAAATACTACACAAACACTGTTCTTTATATATAACAGACTTTTATTCACTCCTGCCAAACTACATCAAATTAACCATCTATTTCCCTCTACCTGTTGGTCGTGTCCAGCCCCTGTTGCAGATCTTATGCACATGCTATTCACTTGCCCAGTTATTCATCAATTTTGGTCTAGGGTTTGGCAACAAATTAATAAACTATTTCATACGCAAATCCCATTTTCTTTTTCCCATGTTTTTCTGGGTAGTGTTGCAGAGGTTTGGTCCTCCTCCACCTCCCTTAACATCCTCATTATTGATTTACTTATTGCTGTTGCATTTCAGCAAATTACTAAATCATGGAAAAATGCCTCAAATGTTTCTTATCAGGCCTGGTGGTATGGAGTTTGCTATAATCATCGTTTGGATAGAGCCTATGTTCACCCGATTACACTGGCCATTAAACGTGACTTATTATGGCTACCTGTGACCAACTTTCTGAATGTGTCTGCTCAATCGTTGCCATCTCATACTCCAGTCATAGAAGAAGTTTCCAAACCTCCTTAGATTATAGTTAGTTAAATATTGTTATATTTTGTGCTTTATTCTCAATATATAATTAAGTTTGTAGTAGTGAGATCAATATGATATTCAATATGATATACAATATGATATACATGTTATTATTATTATTATTATTATTAAGTGATTTATAGAGCGCCTGGTGACCCGTAGGCATCCCCGCGCTATAAATTTGTGAGAACCAAGAGAGGGGGACCGGGGGAACTATTTGGGAAACAGGAAGGTTTTTAGTTTTTTTCTGAAGAGGGCGTGACAAGGTTCCAGACGCAAATTGCGAGGAAGTGAGTTCCATTCTGCGGAGGCTTTGACAGAGAAGCGTCGGCCACCGGTGCGAGCCTTCTTGAACTTAGGAACTGTGGCCAGATGATCGCCATCAGAGCGAAGGAGTCTGGGGGCCTTGTATGGGATGATCATGTTTTTCAGGGCGGCTGGACCAACACCGTTGATAAGTTTATGGGTGGTGCACAGGGCTTTAAACTCTACTTGCTGGCGAACAGGAAGCCAGTGCAGAGCCTTAAGAGCAGGCTTGGCAGAGGCTCTGGGAGGGAGGTTCATAATGAGCCTTGCCGCCGCGTTTTGGGTCCGTTGGAGTTTGGCCAGGGTAAATTCAGGTGTGCCGAGGTAGACGGCGTTGCTATAGTCGAGCCGGGCTAAAATGAGCCCTTGGACCAATAGTTTCCTGGATAGGGGCGGAAGGAGAGGGAGAATCTTGCGAATTGACCGCAAGAGGCCAAAGCATGTTCCAGCAGTTTTGGCTGCCTGGGTCTTCATGGTGAGGTCAGGTTCCAGCCATACTCCTAGTGTTTTAATTTCTTTTTTTGGTGTAGGGATTTCACCAAAGGCGTCCGGCCAAACTGATGGTGGGATGGAGGTCCATTGCTTGCCTAAGAGCATGATTTCGGTTTTTGCACCGTTCAGCTTCAGGGAAGATTCGCACATCCATGTGTGAATATCCTGGAGACAGTTCCGCAGGCTGTCTGGGTGTTTATCCAGGTGGGACAGAGAGACGACAAGTTGAGTGTCGTCTGCATAGTTTACTATTTTTATCCCGTAAGGGGTCACGACATCTTCAAGGGGGGCCATATAGACATTAAACAGGGTGGGACTAAGCGAAGACCCCTGAGGGACACCACATCTAAGTGGGAGTGGGTCTGAACGTGAGTTGCCGTCCCACACCTGAAATGAGCGACCGGATAAGAAGGAGTCAATCCAAGCATGTGCAGAACCCACAATTCCTGCCCTGGCCAGGCGATGGAGAAGGACACGGTGGTCCACCGTATCAAAGGCGGCACTGAGATCCAGGAGGATCACTGCCACTGATCCTCCTGAATCCAGGATGCACCTTGCCTCCTCGATTACGGAGAGGAGGGCAGTGTCCGTGCCATGGCCGGGCCGGAAACCTGTTTGGGATTGACGAAGGAGATTGTTTGTCTCAAGGAATTTGGATAACTGTATGTTCACTAATTTCTCAGCCATCTTGCTGATACAAGGAAGGAGCGATATGGGTCTGTAGTTGGCCATGTCGTCCGGGTTCAGTTGAGGCTTTTTCAACAGAGCCTTGACAACAGCGTTCTTCCAGTTGGGAGGCACTGTGCCTTGGGAGAGAGAGGTGTTAATGAGATCCCTGATGATGGGGGCTATGCTGGGAGACACGGTTTTTAAGAATCTAACCGGGGCCGGGTCAAGGGGGGATCCGCTTTTCATTTTGGCCAGCGTGGAGGTGACCTCAGTAAGGGAAACTTCTCTGAAAGAGGGCAGCTGCGGGCTGTTAATGCAGGCCTCTATATCCGTGTGGTTATGAGGGTTGCTGGTAGGGAGGGAGTCCAGTATACGCGATATTTTAGAATCGAAATAGGTGGCCAGGTCCTTGCTTCTATCCGGGGGAGGGGGGCAAGCGGCGGGTGCCATAGGAATATGAAGTAGTTCTTTGACTATAAGGTAAGATTCTTTTGAGGAATTAGTGGCATTTTTTATTCTATTGTCATAGAATACGGCCTTGGCTAGCTTTAGGGCAGATTTGTAGCGTCTTACCGAGCTGTGGTACATGTCCTTATTACTGTGGAGCCAGTCCTTTCTCCACTGTCTCTCAGCCTTTTTGCACTCTTTGCGGAGAGCTCTGAGTTCAGAGTTGTACCATGGGGCATGGCCCTTTATCCTGTTTTTGTTCTCACGATTTTTTATGGGGATGATACTGTCGAGGGAGGAGGAGATCCATTCTCTGAATTGAGTATCAGCGGTGGAAGGGTCCTCCAAGAGAGTAGGGGTCGAGGAGTCCAGGGCTTTGGACCAGTCCTCCACCGAGAGTTTGGCCCACGATCTGTCTCTGGTGAAGGTAGTGGGTTTTTGGGGTTTCTTGAATGTCCCTGGTAGGTGGGTCGTGACCAGGAAATGGTCCGTCCACGGGAGTGGTTGGGAATTTATGAATTGGAGAGAGGGGATGTTAGAAAACACCGGATCAAGTAGGTGCCCTTTCGTATGCGTTGCACCGGAATTGGCAAGGAGAAGGCCATAGGCCGCCAGGTCATGAATTAGCTCGGATGCTCCTGTGTCTAGTGGATCATCGAAGTGTATGTTTAGGTCTCCTGTTATTAGAAAGTTAGATGTCAAGTGGGCCGAGGAAGAGACGATTTCCAAAAGGGCGGCCGAGAAGGGGCCGAAGTGGCCGGGAGGCCGGTACACCAAGAGGCCTGACAGGGAGCTAGTCGAGGATAACTGGATCGTAAAGAGGCAGCTCTCTGACTCCTGGGTCTGAATCTCGTGGGTTCGACAAGCGAAGTGATCCCGATGGATGATGGCTAATCCACCTCCTCTACCTAAGGGGCGTGGTTGAGACATGATAAGGAAGCCCGGGGGTAAAGCCAATACTATGTCCGAATTGGAATGCTCAGTGATCCACGTTTCGGTGAGGAAGAGTATGTCCAGATTAAGATCGACAATGAGATGGTTAATGAGCAGGGCATGCTTGGGAAGCGATCTGCAATTCAATGTCGAAATTTTGAGGACAGGGGGTGGAGCAGAGGGTTTAGGAAGGAGTATCTTTCCTGGTTTGCAAGTGTTACAGCTGGTAAAAGGACCATTGGGACCGTGCATTACGTGACAACTGCTGATTTTAGAGGGTCTGAGGCTGAGTAGCTCTCTGCGAGAGTAGCTTACCTTAGTGGCGGTGGAGTCGGCCATGGAGTCTGGCCCTAGGCCCGGTCGTGTGCGGACGGGCGCAGACGGGCTTGCCTTAGGCGCGCCTTCGGCGCGCAAACGGCGCTCCCGCTGCGCTCGTCCGCTGCGCTGGTATGGCCGGCACATTTGTAGTGCTTAAGGGTGGGCGTGGCCTCGCTGTGGGCGTGGCTGCCGCCTTGGGCGTTTCCCTGTCTCAGCGCAGGTCGCTGTCTCAGGGAAGGTGGAGGAGGGCTGTGTCAGCGCGTGGGGTGAGCGCTTTAAACAGGTGAGCTCCCAGGTTTTTAAAATTACACACACGAGCACAAATTACAAGTTTTAAAAGTCAAAATAGTCAAAAATGTTATATATTAGACCAATGTTTTCAGTGATATAATTATATGATATTTCTATCTGTTTACTCTCCCTCCTCCCCCCCTTTCTTTCTCCTTCTTATCTCTTTTTTCTTTTCTCCCCTTCTTACTTTTTCTTTCTTTATTGTACACAACATATTTTCTATTTTTTACTATTGACATACACTGTATTGTATTATTGTTCTATCTTATGTTTATTTCCAATAAACTTTCTTTAAACTCAAAAAAAAATATCATTAACTCAAAAATATCGTCAGATAGCATATAGAAGGCAAGAATACCTATTTATGGGCTATAATATTCTGTAATAAAATATTGTATATAATGCTATTTTTTTATGTAATTTGTATAAAATATAGTTTTTAATTACCTTAATATACATTAGCTAATGTATCATTACAAGGTATCAGTATTCTAATAATATTTGTATAAATATTTTTTTGTGCGGTTTGCAATTTTTCATGTGAAATTTCACATTCCTTGCATTTAATTTAGAAATGTTTAATTTAGTAGTTGTTTATTGAATTTGTATGGAGTTGTGATGAAAAGGTATTTACAAGGCAAATTTCTGTTTTAAATTTTAAACATTTTATTATGTAAATTAATTGTTATAATTATTTGTTGTTTTGTAATCAATTGTTAATTGGTCGATCAGTTATTTATTTGTAAAATGCTTTAAATGATGTTCTTATTTATTAATTGTTCTTATGCTTGTTTTGCCTAATGATTTATGTAATATTATTAATGTTTAATTTGTATATATTTTGATTAATTTAAATTAATAGTTTTTATTTTTCATATATTTTTTTCATTTTATTTGTAATATAAAATTTGTATTTTTCTATGTAATTGTATTTACCTTTAGTTATTATACTTTTAATTTTAAATATTTGTAGTCTATTTTATGTTTATATGTTTATAAAACAAAGATTAAGAGTTGGAATAGTAAATTTAACCCCTTCAGAGCTCAAGACATACCCTGCTTTTTCTTATGTTTGAGTGGGTACAGCAAATTAGACTCCTACAAAGTCCAGCATTTTCCCTACTGGTGCTTAGGTTGGGGTAATAATAATAAATCTAACCCCTCCATAGTCAACACTTTCCCTGCTTTTTCTTACCTTGGAGTGGGAATAGTACATGTGACTCCTTCAAAATCGCTCATCAGAGAGGTTCAGCTCTGTCCAGATCCAAGAGAACACCCAGTAAAAGTCAAGACAATACATTTTCAGGCCTAGAGTGCTGAATAAATTATGCAAAACAGGAAGCAAGGAACTCTAGGTAGAAGCCAAGGTGGATGAGACGTTTTTGGAAAGTTTCATGAAGATTCGTCAAATGGCACCAAAGTTATTAGCAAACCATTAAGTTCATTTCTCATGGAAACCCGGTCCTAACTATATCTACGACCGCCAATGATAATATTATTTGCCATTATTATTTTAAAATGTTTTTATATTTATTTCTAATTATATTATTATCTCAAACTTTAATACTTGAAGTAAATAAATACAATGCTATATATAGAGAGATATTTCATTATAGTTAACTTTTTTGACTAAATTCTCGTCTACAATATTTATTTTTCTAAGATTTTAGTAGTTTACATACAAAGTATGTAATTTCAACATTGTTTTTTCCAATGTTTTTATGGGATATTAGTGTATCATGATATTTTTGCCCCTGATGTTTTTCGTCATACAACCAAATGTTATGGTCATTGAGCATTTGTTGGGCATACATGACAACTGTAAAGTAGCGAGGTGTCCACCCTCCTTATTTTACCCTGATATTCACTCCTTAAGTGACAGCCCTGGGTAAATTCCTACAACACTGATCATAAACTCTGGGAGAGTACTTACTAAGGGGGAGAAGTCTCAGAGGGGGCCAGGTTCTAAACCTCTTCCACTGCAGAGCATGTACTGGAGCGCTGCTGCACAGGAGCTGAGCCGAACAGATGTATCTAAGTTGGCCCCTGCAGAAGGCACGGCAGTGTCTTTTGGTTGCAGAGGGAGATGTAGAGAGGCCACAGATCGTTAAGAACACCATTAAAGGGGCCTTTTCCAAAAAACAAGACGTGCAGAGAATCCTTTTGAAAGGGACTGTGTTCACCTATGCACAAGTTAGCATGGAATCCATTAGTTGGGGGGGGAGACTGTGGGTGTCATTGGGTCTCAGAAGCCAATGACCAGTCTGTATGGCTATCAAGAGGAGGGAGCACATCAGTAACAGGGGTATAAAAAGGCCAGAAAGGGAACAGTCTTCAAAGAACCACTGGACTGGGAGGCAGCATTCTAACTTTGGGAAAACACCTATGAATATTCCACTACTGACTGAAAAGATACTTGAATGGACAGACACCAGTTATGGGGAGGTGAAAATTCAGCTAAGTATGAAGGTAACCCCCAGAGTGCTTATGAGATACAATTATATGAGTAATAAACATATCCTGAAGATTCCATTTCGCCTGGATGTTGAGCTCACCAGTGTACGCCAACAACTCCCAAAGTCTCTAAAATGCTGTCTCCCTTGCAATGTATTTTTAATTTCACATACTGGGTTTGTCGTAGGAAAAAAAACTGTTTTAGGAGTTTTAAGATGCTCACATAATGAAATCACTTGAAATGTTCGGTCCACTGATACCAGTTTTTAACTTGCATTTATTGGAGATAAGCTGAATATCATTATGGAATATGAATGTTGTCTAGCCCTGAAAAGCTTAACATGATCCTCAAACAATTAACATTTAAATTCTGAGAAGATATGTTATGTTGGAGGGTCTGGAAAAAAATATTTTATGTGAGGTGAGATTTGACATGAAAACATTTGAAGAAAATTGCAATAATACCACTATTCAGCTAAAGCTGAGCAGGGGAAGATCTTATTACAAAACAGGGATCTAGCGACACTAAAGGAATCCAACACTCTGATAACAGGGGAGTCAAATGTAAGAGGAGCATGCAGTGACTTAGGTACAGAAAGTTCTGGGCAAGGACACAGGAGCTTTGGGCGTTTGCCTGTCAGGAAACAGGCCACCTGCGTACTGATAGGGGCAGGATTATGAAGACACACGTCAATGTAGACAAAGTCCGATGTTTATAGACATTCCCCTACTCCACGAGAGGCGATAGGGGCGCCGGTTCTTTGTACACGTAAAAAGACGTGCACGGAAGAAGCCGATGCTTGGCTTCCTACATTGTTCCCATGACATCGCCTCCCCTTGGATTTGAACTATGTTGGCGGCATGGGCGTCAGCAGGGAGGGGCAAGGAGGGGCGCTTGCCCCCCCCTGGATCACCCGGCCCACGCTGTAAAGAACCGCGCATAAGGTCAATGACAGCCCCCCACAGTGTTGCCTGTCTGCAGCAGGCCCTGTTTTATGAGCAGGAAAACTGCTGCTGTTCGGCCTGATCAACAGAGAAGGTCCGGGCCTGCCTGCACCCCCAGCTCAAAGCAAGTCATAACCTCTCCTGTTCTCTGTCTCTGTCTAGCTCCTCACTTGCTGAAAACTGTGACTCGTCTGCAACAACTGCCTCTTACCCTCTCTTTCCTCTCATTTGCTTCATTCGCTCCCCTGTGAAATCGATCTAAAAAGGAAGCAATGTTTTTTTTTGGGACTGTCTTTTTCTGACATTTTCTAATCCAAAGTGAAGCATCGGAATGGACGTTAGCACGATCTATGTGCACCCACTAGAGCAGACACTTCTTATTTATTAAAATACCTGCCCGCTGGACACCTATATAGGGATTCCGCTTTGAGAAGGTACTCTCAGAGCAGAGGTGTGCTATGTATGTGGCAGTCACACCTTCTTCATAGAATACTCTCTACAGCACTCTCTCCCGTACACCATACGATATGTAAATATTTTGCTTTAATGGCACTTAGGTGAATCTTTTTGATCTATGTGAGTGTTTTAACCGGAGTCCTTGGAACAAGCAGCGCTTGCATTGTAAAAGGACGGAGTCCGGCTCTGAATGTGCCTCGGTCCCACACAGAGCAGCACCACAGTGGCCAGGTGCACTTGGGGACGTGAAGGCTTCGGAGCCAATACGCCTAGACATCCCCATGGTCACGGGAGACTGGAGACCTAGCACCCTGGCTTTCACCCTTACCCCCTGGTGGTCGGGGCTACAGTAATGCGTATTTTAAGCCGTGGCACGGACGGTCCTTTGAGGCTGGGGCATGGTGCACTGAGGGGGTGGGCACCTGACCTTGGCTCTCGTCCGTTGGGGCTGTGTGTGAGGGCCAGATCCGAGAGAGGGAAGGAGTGCCCAGGAAGGGGCCTACTCAGAGCTCCTGCCAGCTAATGCCCTGGTACTGAGAGGAGACAGACACCTGTGTGAGGAACGCTTCCACCTCAGGGGGTAGGAGGCCTGGAAAGTGTGTGCTCTGAGCTCCTACCACAGTCCTGAACCAGAGGGTCTGGAGGGGGGTGGGGGTTGAGTAAGGGGAGACACAAGCCCGTGGCACCCCCTGTAGATGGTGCAGTGTGTGTGACAGGCATTCGAACCTCAGAGGACAGGAGGCCAGGATGAGGCCTGCTCAGAGCAGCTTCAGCAACAAACAGACCTGGACACGAGGGGGTGACGGGGATAGGGGGCACCTGCCCCTAGCACCCTTAGGAGATGATGCGTGTGAGACCTGGACCAACTTGAGAACAGGAAAAGCAAGGAAAGGGCCAACCAAAAGTACTAACTATAGCGCTGTGCACAAACAGGGCCTTGCAACCAAAGGTGTGTGGGAGAAAAGTTCACCCCGTAGTATGGAGCAGTCGCCGGCCACTTAAGGGCACAGGGCCAGCCCCTGCTCCACCTGACTCCAACAGTATCCTGTGGAGGAAAAAAAATATACCACACTGTCTGGGGACGTTTGAACGCATTTGAGTATGTCAGGACATTATACTTGATAGGCAGCCACCACTATCACGTCCTGGTAGGGTCCATCCATGCCACCTGCCTGCCTCCCTCTAAGCTCCCATCCACCTGTCTGCCTCTACCCTCCCATCCACCTGCCTCCTCTAAGCTCCCATCCACCTGCCTCTGTAACCTACTATCCACCTGCCTTTCTCCCATCCACCTGCCTGCGTCTAAGCTCCCATCCTGCTGCCTCCTCTAAGCTCCCACCACCTGCCTCTAACCTGCTATCCACCTGCCTGTCTCCCATTCACCTGCCTCTTCTAACCTCCCACCCACTTGCCTGCCTTTAACCTACTATCCACCTGCCTGCAAACTCCCATCCACCTGCCTTTCTCCCATCCACCCTTTTACTATTTCCACACCACTCTCGACTCTGATGACCAACCCGCTGTTATTTTGTTTTTATTTATTTTATTTATTTAAATGTGCGCTGCATACACATGACTGTGCATGGACTGTTTGTTAGGTGCGGTGCTCTATTGCCTCAGTCTCTTTGTATAAGTTTATTGTTATTTTAAAGGGAATTTATTGAGCGCACGTACACCCAAGGTCTCTTGGCGCCGAATTGGAAACTACCCAGAAGCAGTCTCTGTGGCTCTTTGCACACACCCGGATAGACATGAGTGCACATGGTGTACATATTACACAGAATATCTATAGATGAAGAATACTTGTGGAGCTAGGCAGTGCCATCGAGGTCGCCTGTCTGTCACGTGGACAGGAATGACCTAGGAAGTGCAGCGAGCTTGGAAAATAGCAAGGGGGCATTCAGAGCTACATGGCTCCTCCTGCGCCCCAGTGTTTCTTGTGCCCCACCTGGCACACATCATGCCGGAGGATGGTGATGACTTTAACATTTTGCCCCCCTCTGGAAAAATTTCTGCGGATGGCCATGGTTGGCGGTGAAACGAAGATTGGATCCCTTGTCGTGTCAAGTCCTGTTTCCCTGTGAATTTCATTAACGAGTCATTCGCGTGCCCCGCTTTTGCGAAACACTCGTTTTCCCCGCTTCGCCCTGTTGCTGATAACGAGTGCAGCTGATCGTTATCGCATCTGCCCTGATTTTTGTCCCTTTAAGTAGCCGTTCCTCCCTCGCTGCTAAACCTTTCCACGGCCTGCGCTCCTGTAAGTCTGACTTGTCCTGTTAATCCCCTGTATTTCAGCTGCACTGTGCATATCCCTTCTACAGATCAGAGCCCGGTCTCCTTGTGCACTCAGCCCCCAGCATCAGACCAAAAAACAACAGGGCTCCGTTCCACAGAGTCCAGACGCCACATTTTTGTGCCAGTTCTACCTCGGGTTGTATTAACCCCTATCTTTTTTTGGTTATCATTTGGATTCCTTCCTTATGTTTTGGAACTTCATTTGGATTTGATAGGAGAATCTTATGTTTTTCTGGCACTGTCCTGGAAGTGCCTCTTTGCTGGGCTGCGCTTTATTTAGGAGTGACTGAAACTCCTTCCCCTAGACCCCATGATTCCACCTGGTACACTTGTTGGCTGGTAAGTGGGATTGTTTTTGTCTCTAATCATTGATGTGTAGCCTCATAATGATCTAGACTATGTTTTATGTTATTGGTAATTAGGTTTATTTTCTCTTACAGCTCTTTGAGTAACCTGACGATTCCCCAGGGGTTACCTGTCATAACCAGTGGAGAAGAGTGAGGGTCACTCTGGGTTTTATTCTCCTTATCTTTTGGAGGCAGATTTTCTGGGCCAGGTGTGATACAGTACCGCTAGATTCTGCCTTTGGAAGGTAAGGGGAAGCTGTCTTCGCTCCCGTGGAATTGTTTGGCACCCCCTACTCGGTCCAACAAGGGGGTGACGCGACATTGCCCGAGAACTTCAGAGGTGCCACATTGGCTGTACACTAGTTACTAGACTGCACATGATTAATATCTTTACATTTTTGTTATCTGCTCCTTTTGACAGTTTCATTGTGGTGGAGCTTTTACTGTGACCCCAGGATACTGTGGGGGTGGCATCAATATAACTGCAGATTTTTGGTTTGATTATGAGTGAAGACGCTATTTACCGCTCCTGATAAATAACAATACCACTGTGTACTCTATAAATAGCACCTATTTTGAGATTATGGGGAATAACATGTGGATTTTGGTGTTGAATGAGGGTGGGCGTAATTGGCAGAGTACTACTACCCGGAATTCCACGAAGTTGAACAAAACCTCAGTGAATTCCGCAACTTCGCTCCGTTCTGTCACACTCCCAATTAATAAAACAGAAACCTCTTATACTTTTGGTAAATTAACAAGTACATGCTTAAATGCATATAGTCTTTTCACAAAAGTGAAAATAAAAATTTAGCAAGCAGTGAGAGATGTGATGATTTTGGGATCCTCCCTAACCAAGGGGGAGAACCAAGCAGATGCCTTGAAAAAAAAGAGCCTATCTTGCTGAACGATTCGGTGGTGGTCCCATCCTCTTAGGACCACCCCAAGCACAGTTATGGGCAAAAATACAATCCCAACCAAAGGTCCTGCAAAGCATATTGGACGAGATTAGCAGTGGGCAGTGAAAATTGTCCCTCATCAGTCACATGCAAAAGCATTGAAATTATTATATCAAGCTGCAGTTCCACTAGTAATTACTAGGTGTCCCTCAAAAGCATTTGACTTGAGGGACACCTAGCAACGACTAGTTGAGCTGCAGCTTGATGTAATAATTTTAATGCTTTTGCATTTGACTCATGAGGGACACCTAGTAACGACTAGTTGAACTGCAGCTCTTTGTAGAATTATTTTGAGATTGGATACTATAATATTCACTGCCCACTGCTAATCTCGTCCCATAATGCTTTGCAGGGCCTTTGGTTGGGATTGTATTTTTGCCCATATCTGTGCTTGGGGTGGTCCTAAGAGGATCGGGCCACCACTGAATCGTTCAGCATGATATGCTCTTTGTGTTCAATGCATCTGCTTGGTCCTCCCCCTAGGTTAGGGGGGACCCCAATTTCATCACCTCTCTCGTTGCCTGATCTATGTCATTTTCAAAGTTCACTTTTGTGAATTAATTATATGCTTTTTAGCATTTAGAGTTGCTTTATCAAAGCATTTGTGTGTACAGTTTAGTAGCTGACTCATTGGTTTTAATGGAATGCATAGTTAACAAAGCTCTGCAAACTGGAGCAGGCCTAGTGGTTAATGCACCAAAATCCACATGGTACAGTATCTGAATTTAACGAATGTTGGGTTATTTAATGCATCCAAAAATTATTATTGGATATGTGAATTAAAACTAACCTCGTTTACACACAGGACAGAATTTAACGATCCACTCATAATTTGACGCTTTTTGTGGAAAGAGAGCTCTGGGGTTCTTAGGGTGAATAAATCCAGCTAGGGTAATTGGAAAAGCGGCAAATCTTAGGAAGCTCCAACTCTCCATGCATAGTGTGTCAAAAACCAAGTCTCTCCACTCAACCGTACCCCATTCTTTGCTCCTCCATGACCTGCTGTGCAGCGCCCCTTGCTGATCAAACTGGATGAATACCTCCTCAACAGGAACAAAAGGAGGAGAGGGAACTAGTGCTCCTTTGCTCCCAGAGTCCTAGATTGAGGAAGGCTGCTGGGCCCCCAATAGATGACAGCACGCATCCCTGGAAGGACAACTCTGATTTGTGCAGTTGCCATAGCAACAAGTCTGGATGCAGTGGGCACAATCTATGCTTCCGGTAGTGCATTCTGCCCTTACTCCTACACCTGTAATTTTATTTTGCCAGAGTTCTACCTCTAAGGATACTTGGGCAATAATCTAGTTCATAGAGTATCTGGAGAGTTTCTGTGTTTTGCAATACAGTTTTTGTAACTATGTTCAACTGGCTTCGCTGTGGGTACCACTTGATGCGACAGCTCTGACCATAACATTACATCCTCTCAATTTTTGTTCTCTGGGAAACATGCCTCACAGCGAGGCCTATGCAAAATACACCCCCTCTACCAAGGCCTGAAAGACTCGGGTCCCAACAACAGGCCCTCAGTGAGGCTGTTTCACTTACTCTTCCCCCTCCTCAGTCAACTATAGCCTCAGGGCGATGGCCTGGCAGGGGAGGGGTGAAGAAAAGCCCAGAGTTGCTGCTGCTCCAGGGGAGCTGAGGTGATGATGGCCCAATGGCCGTATAAACTGCTCCCAGCCAGGCACCTCAGTTTCACAGCACAGCAGGGAAGTAGGACACTGCTTCTGAGCTGCAAGCTTCCCCCTCTGAACCTGCCTCCCCATAATGATGGCCCCACATTACAGTGGCCTGGTGGGGAAACGACAGTAAGGCTCTGTGAGCCGGTTGACAGAGCTCCTAACAAAAACTGGCCTACAGTTGACCCTTAGGTACCGGCCCATCGCCCAATGCCCAACTGCCCGCCTTTCCAATCCAATTCTGGGTTCCTGCCCCGGCCACACCTCGTCATAAAATGTTTTTTTCTAGGAATTGTATTTATGTCATCTAGTCTTTTGCAATGACTGAGTAATATCTGTAAGATTGGTCTCCTTTTAATGGAAGCTGGCCCAGAAAATTGAA
Organism: Triturus cristatus; assembly: GCF_964204655.1. NCBI lineage: Eukaryota > Metazoa > Chordata > Amphibia > Caudata > Salamandridae > Triturus > Triturus cristatus. Next base: position 1,093,199,051 of record NC_140580.1, read on the forward strand.
TATCTCAATTAACCTATGAAGTGGATAGCGGCCATTTAAAAAATTGAAGTCATACAACACTATATTTGTTTTAGCATTGGTAAATAGAATGCAACCCTACCTAGAATTTTTATTTGTAGTTAAGACCAGAAGACATAGTTCTGTTGACAGCAGAAGCTGTAATATAGGCCTGGATGGGCCTACCCTCTCACCAGCGGTTGTGATCTCTGTGCGATGCTGGGTTTCAAGATCTTGATCCTGTCAATTAATTGTTAGGCTTTAAGAACACAACAAAGTATGTTTTTACACCCCCTCTTCCTGAAGCTTGAGGTAAAATCATCAAGTGATGTCTAAATTTTAATGATGACTCCTCCCAATGCTTGTTATTATATGTTTAAATGTTATTTTATTTTTAATTTTTTTAAAAGGTTTTTAACATGTAATATTTTACATTTTTGTAGTGTGTTTTGTTGATCTCAGAAAAGGTGCATTCCAGTTAAACTGACTTGACTGGGAGTGGCTACATCACTCCTTCTACTCTTTTCTCTCTAAGACCCCTTTATAGGGCTCTAAAAAGTGTACATCTGAAGCACTGGGTAGCTTTACCTCCAATCCGATTAGCCAAAGTCCAGAGGTTAGATGAGGATATTTGAAAAATTCCTAACAACTAAATATGTGTGTTATTAAAGGTCTTTTTTGATGGATGTTTAATGAATGTGTACCACAGCCATCATCTTACATAAAGCACAGTACTGGAGAAGCAGATCAGAGCCCCCTATTTTCATGCCTAGAACAACACCTCGCATCATTTATTTTTGTCTAACAATGCCAAAAGCATTAGCTATTCATTCTCTTTCACAAACACAAATAGAAAATCGAAAGCCCCAATATCAAGAGCCACATTCACGCTAAAGCAATGACATGGACATTCAATTTGACAAATATTAAATGCTTATGTACCTGGAGCAAGGTGTGCATTTTTGGTGCATCAAAAAAATTGCAGTACCTGGAATACATTTTTACAAAGAAGACAATGTGCATGCAATCGTTTGTGATCAGAAGCAGATTGTTGCTAGATAAAGTGTAGAAACATGAAAAATTGTCATCGACAGGACTAAAACGTCCCTGCTGCCAGGAAGGTTTACAAGAGAAATGGAAAAAAAAAACTACTCCTCTTCAAGGGAACGTCCTGAAAATATTTTCTAAACATTGTCTCATAGGAATACATACATTATCAGAGTTTGGAAAAGGAGTAAATGTGTATCAGTGTCAATACGAGCAATATGCCCTCGTTTAAAACCGCAAACATCTCTGTGGGATTTCCACACCTCATATACGTTACTTGTCCTTAGCTAATGGTAAGGCGTCCTCATTTTCCATACGCAAAAGAGGTTATTTTTTCTATATCTGCTCTTTTTACGTCAACTTTTGGCAGTTACAATTTGCTCAGGTGCGAGTTGCACAAGGCAGTGCAAACAGTGCACAAGGCAGTGCAAACTGTGCAGAAGGCAGTGCAAACAGTGCACAAGGCAGTGCAAATTGTGCAGAAGCAGTGCAGGTTGCACCAGTCACACCTTTCATATTTTTAATTTCTGAGCCATGCGCATTTTGTGCAAGCGCAAAGTGTACTATTTGATGGTCACGAGGCAATTTGCGCGCATAAAGACGTTTTAATTGGGAGCCAAGGAGTAAGAGAAGGCTGTAAGAAGATTGTAAACCTTATACTGCGACTATACAAGTCTTACTTCTACTGGAGGCAGGAAAGGGTTCATCTGCACCCAGGTGTAAGGGTCAAGATCTAACAAGATATACCCAAACCTGGCAATGTGTTTGTGATTAGCCAGGGAGGCTGCACACTGCTTTTCAATGTTTCGTGCCCCAACCGGATTTGCACATGTTCCCTGCCTCCTAGGGATATCGATGTGTATTGTTGGTCATTGTTGGTCATTCAGAAGTTCACTTGGTTCATATATGAGTTTAATTGGACTGAATGAATGCTTTAGCTGGTCCTTATACATGTGTAATGGTCTCTTTGTTAATTTGTCAACTCACAATTTTTTGACCTGTCTTTATAAATGGTTAATTGGAGTTGATAATGTGGTCATCTGTTTAGGAAGTGAGTGGTGCCAGAAGGGTCTCCATACAATTAACTAAGGTCCTCCATGTGTGACTGGGTGTTTCCAAATCCAGGTTTAGAAATACACTCTAGTCGGGGAGCCTGAGAAGTGCGGGTTAGCATTAGTGGTGGCCTCAACATTTTGAATCAGTGCAGCACCAAGGCTCGGATCGCACAGCGCCTTATGCATGCACATTCAAAACCTTTTCGAAAAGGTTGGCACCTGTGTGCCTGTCTAGAGCATAGTTACTTGGGATGTGGCTGGGCTGTTCCAGATAGCAATGACCTTCCAGGAAAGGGATACTGCCCAATACATGGAGAATCAAAGAGTCAACACAAACAACAGGCCTCCGAGTGACAGCAGCGGGACTTTAAGGATGCAAGCATGGAATATAACTTACGTGAGAATTGTGCCATAACTTGCATGTTCACTCATTCGTCCACCTATAAATTCACCCCAGTTACTTCAGCACCCGTTCCAGAGATCTGTCTACTACCTACATATCAATCATGCCTTAACTGTACCTTTTCTGTGAGTGATTAAACTTATAATAGTCAACACTGCCAGATGTGTGCTGTGGGCAACCAGAGATTACACGTGCCACCTTCTGTGAGAGTGGGAAAATGGCTTTGAACAATGATGGATTCAACCCAGATCTGTGACTGGGGGTGAGTGTCTGAAACGGTTCAGCGCTCCGTCCATCATGTCCTTGTGTTTAAAAGGGCTTTGCTACTGCCATGCTGTACTGCCATGCTGTACTGCCATGCTGTACCTGTTCTGTGAAGAAGCAAAGCTTGCACTGTTGCTGTCTGATGTGTACCTGTTCTGTGATGGGGGAAGCTTGTGCTGCTGCTTACCAAGCTGGACCTCTCATCTGAAAGGGGGAAGCTTGCAGTATTTTTGTCCAAGGTGAACCTGATCTATGAAGAAGGGTGTTGTCCCATCTCATGAAAAAAATACAAAAGGATATATTAAAGGCATTTGGATAACATGTGCTATGGACCAGGGACATATATGATGTGAGATACCTGTGGTCCCAAGGAAGGCGCCTCACCCCATAGGGGCAATCTTCAAGCCCCAACACAGGTTGACGAAAAGGAAAAGCAGGGTCCCTTACTTGGCCCACCTGTTTTATTTGTGTGCTACATACACAATTTCTTTGTACATGTATGGATTTAAAGCAAACATGGAATAAAACAGATTTCTTGTGGATCTTTATCGACTATAATTCTTTCCTGGGTGCACCTTTCCATTTGTGATATTAATTTGTTTCTTGGACAGTGGTACCTAAAAACGGCAGGTACCGGAATAATAGTGCACAGGACCCTAATGTGTTGAAACTTACAGTGAGGTGCAGTATCTATGGACCTCCCGTGTGCAGTTCTATTGTAGTACTTTCAAAGTACTATAGAATGCAGTTTGTGAACAGGCCCCAAAGTATGTGGTAACTTCCTCAACAGACACTCTTTAATTTTCAGAGTTTTTTTTCCTGGTATTTAGGTTGTTCCTTAAAAGAAACAGGATCGAAATCTTTCTTTTTCTCTTCCCACCAGGCCAGGAGTCTTTTTGTGTTAAATCCAGTACTACAGTGTAGGTAGGGAAATGGTAGGTCATATCTTGAAGAGAAAAACTGGACGTTCGACTCTCGGAGAGCAGCGCTTAGTGCTTTTTCTGCTTACTAATTACAACAGATAATACATTATTGAAAGGTGTGACAGTAACTCTGCTACCAGTGCTTAATTTGAGCAGGTGGTTGCTGGTGGGGGCCACTGGTAGGACTGGACTGGCCCAGTGGTGGCCAGTGAGTACAACTGGAAGAGGGGCACACACAAATGCACCCTCATTTACACCCATGCATTCACATGAAGACACACACACACCCATTCACAACACTCACTTACAAATACACATACATTCATACATGCACACACACCAAAAATTCAATAAAAAACAACACTTAGCTGGTGCAACTCTCTGGGAGCAAAGCCTTGGAGGTCCCAGGAGGGTTTGGACTGCTGCCTCCCTAGGGTCAGCAAGTGAGGGGAGGAAGCAATCCCTACGTCGTTACAGAGTAGGATGGGGCAGAAAGACTGATGACCTCACATCTATCACGAGGTGTCAGTGATTGACACTCTGCCCTGGACACTTCAGGGATTAAAACTGAAGTGCCCAGGCATGAGGCTATTACTGACACTCTCCCTCGTCACGACGGGGAGGGCCTCGAGGACCTTTGCTGAACTGAGGAAGTCACGCCCACAGGAGCTGTGACATCCTCAGTGCAGCAAGGTTTAGCTCAGGGAGCCAGGAGTCTGAGCATTTAGCACATGTCTAGTGCCTGCCTGCCTGAACTGAAAATAAAGAGTAGCAAACACAACAAGTTGATGGACAGAGTGCTGAAACCTTTCAACCACTCACCCCCAGTCAAGAGATCTGGGTTGAATCCATCATTCTTTTGCTCACTATGTCACCCTTATTCGGACCCAGCCATATGCAAATCAGTCTTGACCCTGCTCCTCGTGGGAACAGTCCAGCCCGAACTGTCAGGCCAGATCATCCCTGGACCGCAAACAAGCATCCTGGGACCGGTTTCAGTGTATCCCTCCCATTATTATCTAAAAAATAAAGGGTGTCTGTCTGGCTGGCCTTTGCCCAGTCTGATGGACACTCTTTGTGTCCAAAACGTGGGGTTGTGTGGTCCCTCCACACTTAAGGACAGGCCGCAGCTGGACTGGCCTATAGGGCTATCAGGCAGTGCCTGCTGGGCTGGTCTGACAGGTCGATGTGTAGGACGCTCCTCTGTCTCTGTGTGGGCCTGTTTTATGGGCTGCTGGGCCTGTTTTTAATGTTTAGTTCCCTGATTTAAAAAAAGGTTTTATGAGCATCCTACGATACAGTGAGTAAATAGCATACAGAGAATAGTTGGTAACAAAAGCAGCATAGTTGCAGTTAGGCAGACATTAAGAAAAATGGTAACACGTGGTAACATCGTCTAGCCACCTAGCCAACTGTGGGACTAATAGAAAATAAACAGTAGTGGTGGCGTGTGAGCAACATAAGTAGGGGAATGTGGCAAGGGTTAAAAAAAATGGCTAGTTGGGTCAGGGGCGACTGTGCTGGGGTCAGAGCATCTACAGTGGTATGGTGCACATTGTGATAGGTGCATATTGGGGTAATTCTAGTCATTGAGATCAAAATGATGTATTGGGGTTCCTTCATGGTATAGAAGCATGTAATCGTTTTGGGTCTAGGGCACTTTTGTTTCTAAGGGAGGGCTTGGAGTCGGTAAAATGTGGTGCTTGCGGGGGCCCTACATCTCTTCTCTGCAAATCACCAAGCTTTAGGCTTCTGCCCAGCAGGCTATTGCGCAGCACCAGGATGCAGCAAGAGGGGGGAGTTGTGTGTGCCATTGCAGACTAACTGCTCTCTTGGCAAGGAGAAGCGCTTGATCCGCAAAGTGAGTCGCCACCGTGTTCTGTTGAGTGCGCCTGTAGATTCCAAGGGCAATGGATTTCCAGGAGTCCTGCACGTTGCAGTGAGTAATGTCAGTTAAAGTAGACTGTACTGCTTGCCAGAACCCACATAGTGAGTGGCCGTTCCACAGAGTGTGATGCAGCATCCGAGCGGCAGTGGGAGCAAGAGAGATGTGCATCTGGGTACATTCAGTTCAGCCTAGCTGGTGTGAGATAGGCCCTGTGGAAAATAGAAAATTGAATGTTTTGAAACGGGTGTTTCTGGAAATTAGGGGCTCAATTCACAAAGGTAAAGTTAGACGTTTGGTCTAAGCTCAGCCAGATGTCTAAGTTTATGACTTTGGGTATTCACAAAGGGCAAGATCGGAGATCCGGCCTGAGTGCAGACATAAGGGTAGCACTTGTAAATGCCCTTTGTGATTTCCCAAAGCCGTAAATGTAGATGTTTGGTCTATATTTAGACCAAACATCTAAGTTTACCTTTGTGAATCGGGTCCTAGGTGAGGATATTCTAAAGCTAATAGCCACTCCGGGTCCTGTAGCTCCCTGTAGCTCCCGCCTGATGTCCGTTTCCCAGGATTCACGAAGTGGCATAAGTGTGGTGAGTGTGTGTTCCCTCAGGGCTTTTGTAGAGGAAGGTAACTAAGTGTCAACCATCCTCCATCACTAATTGTTTCTGGTATCACAACATGTGCTTGTGGTTCGTCTCAGTTAATCCCCCACAGCATATTGCGGACCCGTTTGAATGGTGTGTACAGTAAAAATTGCCCCAAAGGGATACCATGCTCTCAAGTGAGCTGATCGAAAGTAAGAAACTGCCTATTTAGGAATAAGTCACACAGGGTAAAGATGTTTTTGTCATACCAGTGCCAGAAGTCTGTGAGTGTCAAAAGGCGATTGCACTGGGCAATCCCCAGAAGTGAATTTCAGGAGCATATGGGTGCAAGGTGTGTATGAGTTTAAATAGTCTATTGACAAAGCGCCCGATCAGCGCTACTGATCTGAGGGGTGTATGGCTCAATTTGGTATGGGGTAGAAGTTGAAGGATATCACCAGGTTGCAATGCTCTCCAATTTGATCCAGCAACCTCCAGAGAGCGCTAGCAAGCCAGCGGGCTAGCCATTGAGTTGAGCAGCCGGTAATATTGTTAAAAGGAAGTGGCCCCTAGACCGTCCTGTTCCACTGGTAACTAGAGTTCGCTGGGCGACGCAATAGTGGCCAGATCCCCTAATGAGGTTGATGAGCATACTATTGAATTTTCTAGGGTTGATTTCCCTGATATTAAAACAATCATTGCGTGCAGCAAGCTCAAATCCAAGCAGTCTTCCATACCTCGCAAAACAATTACACAGTGTGTCTTTCCAAGTTCAAAACTGCCCCAATTTGCCAACATGGGCCACTTTATTAGCCATCTAATTCACTAATGGGAGCCACTTTTAGTTTAGTGCTCAAGCCTATTTTCTGTCTCAGTCCGACACTGCCCACCCGCATGCATTTTTGGGGATCAGCAATTATTTTTTTATATTTGACTTTTACTAAGTGCAAGACAGGGAAAAACGCACAAAATGAAAAGGAGAAGAAAGAGAAATACGGAAAAACCATCAGAAACGGAGAAAGCGGGAACCTGCAAGAGTAGATTAAAGAGCTCTGAGGTGGATTTGAAACCATGCAACCTTGGTTTTCGAAGCACTGACATTTAGTGAGACAGGCTGTGGACTTCTGAGCAGAGCTTTGGGCACCTGCACTCACTGCTTTGCAAATGAATCATTGTCTGCTCGTCTCAGTAATGGAAACCCATGCATTCTGTCTCCCCCATGCACAGACCATTGGTTACCGACTTCCAATTAACAGTGAAATTGGATGCTCCCAGGTGTAAATCTTGTAACAATCCCCTCAGCATCAGCATACATATGAAAGATTTTTCTCCTGTTTAAAGTCACTGCTTAATATGTGGTTCCTGAGATACACACACAAAAACATTGTACCGTGAGTTCTTGAGTTATGGTTTATTTGTTGTGTTGAAAGTTGTCATCTTATGCAAACCACCACCCTTGTTTAAGACCGGTGCACACATGGTGTTTGTGCCAAAGGGGGGCATGTCTAGTAAATATCACCTGTAGGCGCAGCAAAAGGATTTCAGAACTCCAGGAAAATACTATTTGGTCCATTGATTGCTCCCCGTACAGAGAGAAAAAAACCTAATTTGTGGCCCTTTTACCCTTGTTTGGTGGCATTTATATCCCTACCTTACTCTTTCTTTTGGAAGCACACTAGAAAGAATGTTGTTGGGGATGTCATGGGTGGGTGTTGTGTTTTGTCATCCATACACAAGAGAAGAGTCCATAGAGTAATAGCAGTTCACCAGATTCCAATGGCTTGGGGTCAAAAACACATTGTCTTCCAGATCCAGAATGAACAGAGATAATAACACCTCAACTACAGCGGACACCCTGGATGGGTGACGTAGGGCCTCTTTGAGGGTGCGGTGGATATGGGACATTCACGTCCACTGGCAGATTCCCGCTTCACCCCATGCATGGTTCTCCTCCTCATTTTGAGTTGAGGGATCTGCCCGGTTTGACAGTGAGTGTCAACTGCCTTCGTAGGAGGAAACCTTTACCGGACGTACCATCTGCAAGAAAAACAGTTGGCTTTCTAGTCTTGGAATATGGAAACACGGTTCATACAATCGATTACATTATTTTGGCCATGCTTGCTTATTTTCTAGATGTGATAAACGGCACAAACAGTGGATGATTCCTACATCCACCAAAATTGTTATTCACTCTAAAAAAAATTAGTCCATTGTGAACCTTGTTTTTTTATTTCAGTTGATTGCCCATGGTTCCTGATTAGCGTCATTGGTACCCCTTGTAGTTTTTTATACTACAATATAGTCTTGGAAGGCACGCTCTCTTTAGGGTCAGCATTTCACCACTCTTTTCCCTGTTCATCACAACCAAGTAAACCATTGAAGTTAGAAATAGAAACAAAACACCCAGAAAATCAGACACATCCATTTTTAGGCCTGGCCTTTCAGACAGTTTTAGCTGTCTCATAAGTCTTTTGTTTTTCTTAATAATTTATACATCATGTACATGCTTAGAAGGGTGTTTGGTCAGCAGCTTCATCTGTTGGCCTGTCATATTGTCATTCACATTTTACTTCCATCCCCTACAGCCTGCAGTATGGGACAAAGGGTCAGCCCACCTTACCCATTGGCTCCCTTCACTTTGAGTGACAGCACAAAGAATGTGCACGTTGTTCAAATCTGCCTCCAAATAGATATTTTTCCTTCAGTCACATACCTGGTTATATGTTTCTATTTTTTTATTTTTAACAACCAGTATTTCGCTGGTACATTGTGTGTCTAGTTAGATGGTAATTTATTTTCTGTCTCCTTTTTAGGTCTCACCTGGCGTTAGCAGCGCGCATGCGCTCCCCTCGCCATTCTTATGCCGGTAAATCTGTCTGAAGAGGGTGACGGGTCACGACTGGTTGCTGCAAGCATAGGATGGTTCTTAAAACCTCTTTTTAGGACCGCTTGCAAGTCTGTACCCACCTTGGAGCCGCCACTCGCGTGAACCCAGACACTTTCCTTGTGTGAACGAGCGCCGTGTTTACTTCCGCGTGCCCCGGCTCACCTCAGGAGACGGCACTACGCTTCCGTGTGCCTCGAGGAAGAGCAGCGTCCACACCTCCGGCCGGGTGAACAGGCCCAGCCCAGACACTGGGGGTGGAACTTGGATGGACCTGTCCAGGATGCGGAGATGCTGTTGTGGAGAGAGCTGGCTCCCCTACACGTGCCTGCGCTGCTGCAGAGCTCACCATGGCTATCGAAGCACACCACGCCAGGGACGGGCATGCTCCTCATTTCATCAAAAAATGCAAGTGCAAGCCTGTTATTTTTTTTTTATTATGGAAATGCTCGAGGGAAGAGGGGTTGGCATTCGATCTCGGCGTCCCGTATCTCTGGTCTGGTGTTGGGGTGCTATTCTTCTGGGAAGGGGCGAGCTGCATTGCTTGGGTGAGTTAGTGTGGCATAGCATTAGCTGTAAGGGCTGCGCTGATGATGATCTGAGCTGCAAATATTGCATTCATTTTTTTTTCTTGAGTGCATACGATTAATCGGAATAACCACCGGATAACCTACTCTGCTAGCTAGCCAAATATAGTTGTTGTAGGCCGTATTATGTTTGGTGCATGTGGATACACACTTTTTCTTATCTTGATGAATATCGTGTGCCTTGAAACCATTCAACAGATAAACCAGGAGCTCTCCACCAATCGCTGCCGTTCTTGTCTCAGAGCCTGCCTTTGTTCACTGGTCAGAGCTCTCAAGCTTCCCATGTCCAAGCGAGCGTAACCTCGACCTGTGCAAGTTTTTCCTTTGCATTCTGGGACTTGTAGTCATGTGTTTGCCCTTATTAAACCTGGCCTGCATATCCCAGAATGAAAAGTAAAGATGGACTGGAGGAGCCAGTCATGCATGTACCTTGCAAACGTTGACTTCTGACTACTGTGCATGCTTTTATCCCTAACACTTCCAGACCAGGTACAATCTCAGGTACTGGACTCCGCTGCAGACCTTCCACCTTTTTCTTCCCTTCCCCAAGCCACTTTCTGGTCAGTGCCATCATTGCTGGATGCAGGGCTACACACTTAATTTTAACAAACATTAGCAAAGGCAATAAGTCTGAGAGTCATATGATAACGCATGAAGTTTTAGCACATTAGTATGGACGCACTGGAGGGAGCCAGCAGCATACTGAAAATGCTATAGTTGCAAAGCAGTCCCTCATGCAGACCAATATAAGCACTCGGGAAGAGGTGGAAGCATACACTCAAAGACCCACTGGAAATAGGTGAGAGATATATTCCATTGATGAGCCAAGACATGATTGAGTAAGTCTGAAGCCAATAGCTGAAAGAGGCTGGTTTAAGAAAGCCAATGGTATATTGTAGCAAAAAGGCTGTTTGACAGTTGCACTGTCAAAACACAGGTATAAAAAAAGAGAGGAGTTTACCACACCTACAATAGACTTGTGTTGAAATGTATAGCATTGTAGATTGGTAGCTGTGATTAATGGGGATGGCATAGCCAATAGGTCTCGCCTTTGAGACCGTATAAGTGTTTAGCCATGCAACAGTTGATGTTGTTGCACCAAGGATATTGTGCTGCATAACTAAATACTTATAAGGTCCTAAAGGCGAGACCTATTGGCTATGCCAATGCTTGTTAAAGTTGCTGGTATAAAGTGTACAAGAAACATTGTAGCATTGTGTGATTTGAGTACTTGCATTGGTCTTTGTTCTTATCACCTTCACAAATAATAATAATAAAATGCATAGCACAACAGAAAGGCTTGCTATTTCTGAAAAACATCACTGATAAAACTAGAATATCAGTTTTTTTTAAAAAAAGCCTATGTAATATTGCACACATGTGATGACCATATTTAGGTGGCAGCATGTTTTTCTTTATATTTTTGTGTCATATGATGTTCATATATTTTTTTAAATAACCATTGCACCAGGATTTCAAGGCCCAGCCTTATGGATTTGCCATTGCTTGTTTTGTGTTTACAGAGAAAAAAGACAGAATCGTGGCCGGCGGCCATTTCATGTCAACAGGAGCATTTTTTGTGAAAACAGCCCGCCTAGTTGCTTGAAAGTTTCTAGGACATTGCACCACAGGAAAATCACCAATTTTTATTTTACAGTGCTGTTTATTCTACAGTGGTGTCTATTTTGCAATAAAGGATCTGCTTCCCTTTCCTATTTCACTCCTATTTTATAAACGTGTATGGGGCGGTGCCCCGCAGAGCCCCAGTTCATTTTATTCACCACCCTGCTTCATTCTTCAAACATTTCTCCGCCTGTAACTGCGGCGTGGTTTATTACCTCCGTGCAGAGCAGGAAGCGAGCAGCCAATGGCAGACGGGTGCACGGCAGGAAGGGCGCATACTGCTGCAAATCCCTAAATATGATTGGCAGAAGACTTCCAAGGTGGGGCACGGACCGCCCCCGGCCCCCGCTTAATCTTCATGATTGTAACTCCAGCTCTCAGGCAAATAATGCAACCTTCTCTTCTAACCTACCCTATGAAGAAACATATATATTTTCATGTGAGATCCGAGCTCGCTGTTCCCAGTGGTTGTTGGTGTGGTCGGAAAGTGGCAAGTTTGGGATTAAAGAAAACATCAAATGAAAAAACACGGATGAACACATGAATATATGCGTAGTAGAGTGAATGTGTTTTGAGATGCAGAACAAGAAAAGTGCAGACGCAGAAGTTCGCAGCTCCTCCTGACTCGAGTGTAAATGTTGCTGACACCTGTGCGTCAGCCGCTTGGACACCAGGGCAGCATTTCCATGTTGGTGCTCTGTGTGACTCACTCCCTGTACAGATCCTACAGCTCTTCATGTGGATACTGTAGATATAAAAAGTAAAAGCCAAAAAGAGCACTGTAGTTTTTCTACTGATGATGTCCATGAAGCGATCAAAATAATTAGTATCTCATCGGCCCCTCTCTTCTCTCCCTTGACGCAGTTCTTTCTTTTGAGGTGTCTCATAGCTGCAGAGAGACACTACAAACCCCCCTTGTGTTTCCAAGAAGAGTGCTTCCCCTTGCAGTGGGTGTTGTCCCTACTCTACCTTTTTGTTTGTTTGAAGAATCGAGAAGCAATTCCGTTTTAATAGCAGTAGAATTATGAATTCATATCCACTGGTGTTTGACTCTCTGAGATCTTATATATCCTCCAGCGACAGCACCAGTAAAGATTATTAAAAGCAGCACGCATGCTGGTGGCTTGAGATGCCAGTCACAGCCAACAGGTCTCCCAGCAGCTCTGTGTACATGGTGAATAAAGAAGGGGCTGAAATAAGTGCTTAATTTTGGCAGGTGTTGAGTACCACCACTCGTTTTGGGCACAGTGACTATTTTTTCATCTACAGACTTTAACCAAGAAGAGAGAGAAATGCAGAACAGGTAGAAAGAAGGAAAAGGAGAAAGACAGGAAAACAGTGACAAGAGGAAAATGCAAAGATGACAAGAACACGCAAGAGTGAGAAAGAGAGAGGAAGTGTGGGGTGGAGGAAGACAGAATCATAGGATGGAACCAAGACTAGACAGACTTGCTATTTGTGAACCACGGCTTTCTATTATTATGAAATCTGTTTATTGGCATTTCGTTAATATAGACCTAGCATAAGTCATAAATGGAACATCTCACAGGCAATGAGTCAGTTACTCAGAGGAGTCGCCGCCAATTGTGAATACGGCGAACCACAGGATCAAACGCCACCCCCATGGGCGAAGCAAGATAAACTGATAGGTCACAGGACCACCGCCCACATTTAAACAGATCCATAGAACAGCGAAAAGAAAAAGGCAAAACAACAGAAGCCCAGCATAACAGCAGCAGCAGGTTCGGTCTTCAACCACATGACCCCCAAGGTACCTCCCCCAGTCCACCCCTCCCCACCCGGTCCCCACCTCTCGTTACATGCAGTTCCATTAAAGGCAATTGTCAATGTCCGCACACCTGCCCGACTCGACGAGGACCTCCCCACCAGTCCCCAAATTAGGTCCCCCAGTCTCACCTCTGTTCCCCTCCTCCTCAGGGAGTGCCTCCGCAGTACTTGCCCCACAGAGTCCCAGGGCATCCCCATCCAGCTGCATCAGGGCCTGTAAGTGTACGTCCCACTGATTCGCTATTGGTGTGCGTCTAAGGCCCAACGTTTCTTCCCGCAAAAGGGCCGTACCCTCCGCCCCCGCCCACACCGGCAGGGAACTCCGCCATGCTTGCGCTCAGGGGGGCTCAGCCGCCTTCCAGCGCTTAGTGATTAACCGCTTCGCCACGATCAGACCCAGGTCGAGGAAGCGACAGGCAACCTTCGTGGGGGGAGTTCTACGAAACAAGTGTAACAAACAGGCCGGCCATTCCCGCCGCGACAGCGGGCCGGCACAGGTACTTAACGCTCCATGCACCGTCCGCCAATACGAGTCTAGCGCTGGACAACTCCATAACATGTGCACCAGTCCAGCATCCAGAGCCTTGCAGCGTGGGCAGTCCGCGTCCGTGCGATGGAAATAGCGGTTGATAGAGTCGGGAGTGAGATATGCTCTGTGCAGTATGAAATACTGAATTTGGCAAAACCGGAAGATCCTGGGAACCCGCGTGGGTCCCCGTAGCGCATCCCTCCATTCCTTGTCGGCCATGGGGCGATCCAGATCCGCCTCCCATTTACCACGCAAAGGAGACAGGTCCGTCACCACCTGTGTGCACAGGGAGGCCGCGAACCAACGAATCATGTGACTGCCCCGTCCCATGACATGGAGGTACTGCATCATGAGGTGCTGTGCCGGCTCCTCCTGAAGAGCACCCCACCGGTTCGTCAGTGTCGCGATTAGCGAGCGGTGACGGAGGAACTGACCGACTGGTAACCCTGTCTCCTCCGCTAGTTGAGCGAACGGGATAAGCGCACCATCGCGGTAGAGGTCCCTAGTGTGCAGATGTCCACCGCGTGCCATTCCGCAAGCTCCGTCGAGCGCAGTATCCCCCGACCACTAGGCGAACCCTCAATTGGCATGGCGGGAGCATACGGGGTATGCGACCGGGTCAAGTAGAGGGTACGCCGATAGCACTTGTAGGCCACTGCCACAAGAAGGGGACCCGGCTTGACCATTCTGGCCATCGGATGGAACGACGCAATAATATCCGCCAGGGGGAGCGGCGGCTCCGTGGACGCCGTGTCATCCCTCTCCCTGTCGGCCAACCACCTGGCCACCCATTGCAGCTGCGCTGCTAGGTAATAGTGCGCAAAGCACGGCATCGCGAGTCCCCCCTGACCCGTGGGGAGGTATAACTTAGAGAGCGCCACTCTGTGGCGTGCGTTGCCCCATACAAAATCCCGGAGGGAGCGCTCCAGGGTGGCGAAGAAGGACGCCGGGACATAGATCGGCAGGTTAGCAAAGTAGTAGAGGAGTCTGGGCAGGGCCACCATTTTGACCAGTGCAATGCGGCCTGTGACCGGGAGAGGGAGGGTGCCCCAGAAACGCATCTGGGCCCTGATCGCCATTACCGCCCTGCCTAAGTTGCCCTCCACCAGGTCAGCTGGCCGCCTCTACACCTGGATGCCCAGGTAACGGAAGGTGTCCGGCTGCCACCTGACAGGCACACCCCCTAGATTTAACCGGGGATCCAGAGCATCAGCACAGAACGGGTAATGGCACGATTTGGCCGCATTCACCCTCAACCCGGATAGCGCTGCAAATTCCGTGAGAACCCGCTAAAGGTCCCCTGAAATGTTCGCCACGTCCCGTACGAAGATCAGAAGGTCATCCGCGTATAAGGAGACCTGGTGGGTGGTATCGCCCATGGGAATGCCGTCCGTCAACACCCTCCGCAGGGTGGCCGCTAAGGGCTCTATGGCAAGCGCAAAAAGGAGGGGCGAGAGAGGGCATCCCTGCCTGGTACCTCGGCCAACCGGGATGGCCTCAGAGATGTATGGGCCAGTTCTCACCCGGACCACAGGATTCTTGTAGAGGAGCGCCGCCATTTGTAGGAACCCGAGGCCTAGTCCATAGTGCGATAATGCTGCCACCAGATACCCCCACTCAAGGCAATCGAAGGATTTTTCAAGGTCTAACACTAAACAGCCCGCTCGCGGCCAATGCTGTGCGCCATGCGCGGCAACACGGAAGAACCGGCGGAGATTAAGCGAGGTGCTGCGCTTCGGCACGAACCCATTCTGGTCCCTGTGCACCAGTACAGGTACAGTGGGGGCCAGCCGCTCCGCCAGGACCTTGGCCAGGATTTTCTAATCGGTGTTGAGGAGGGCGAGGGGGCGATAGGACCCTAGATTAGTAGGATCACACCCTGGCTTGGGTAAAGAGATCAGGTAGGCCTCCCTCATGGAGGCGGGCAGGGTAGCTTCCTCAAGGGCCGTCAGATATAACACGTGCAGTCTGGGCACCAGAGATTCCCGATATGCCTTGGAGTATTCTGCCGGGAGACCATCCGGCCCAGGCGCCTTGCCAGAAGCCAGTGAGGCCACCGCTTCCCCTATCTCCTCCCGAGTGAGGGGACCTTCTAACGTTTCCTGGTGGGCATCCGGAATCGTGGGGAGGCCGGCGGCCCCCAGGAACAGATCGAGATCCTGTGCCTGCCGACGCCCCACTAAAGTGTACAGGGCTTTGTAGTGCGCCGTGAGTATCTGATGGATCTCCTGCTGCGTGTGCACCAGTGTTCCGTCCGGTCCACGGATGGAGGCTATTGGCGCATAGCCCGATTCCTGCCTGATCAACCAGGCCAGCAACCGCCCGCCCTATCAGACGTGGTGTGGACCCGTGCCGAATGGGCATCGTAGTTATGGCAACGCAATCTCTCCAGCAGCTCAGCATGGCGTGCCCGGAGCTGGGCCAGCCTGGTCGAGTCACGACCTCCTCCCTCGCCATGGCGTTCGCATGCCATTAGCCGAGTTTCCAAAGCGGTGAGCAGTAACGTAAGCTGCTTACGGATATTCCCCGTCGCCCCCAGGCAGTGTCCCCGCATGGTAGATTTGTGCGCGTCCCACTCTGTCAACGTTCTCCATGCCGTACCCTCATTGAGGTCAAAGAACTGTTCGACCGCTGTGCCGAGCGAAGCCCGAAACTCCGCGTCCTCAATAGCGGCCGGTTGCAAACGCCATGTGGGAATGGGGGGTCTCCCCAGATCCCAGCAGAGACGCAGCCTAAGAGGATTGTGGTCAGAGTGGGTCCGGCCCGGGTAGTCCGCCTGGATTATCAAAGGGTCCAGCGACGGAGAGCTCACCACCCTGTCAAGGCGGACGTGAAGGTCATGCACCGCCGAGTAGTATGAATAGAGCCGGTCAGTGGGATGTAAGGTACGCCAGACGTCATGCAGGGCCCATCGCGACAGCCAATCAGTAAGGTTCCTCGCGTTCGAGACTGCCTGTGTGCTACGGAGTGGCGGTAGGATCTGTCAAGGCTCGTGTCAAGGCTCGTGTCCAACACTGCGTTAAAGTCCCCACCCATTAACCAGGGAAGACCCACATACGGGGTCAAGGTCACCTAGAGTTGGTCAAGGAACGACAGCATAGATGGATCCCAGGAGCACAGAGTGCCCGTTGAGCCTCCCCCGCACCAACTTGTATCGGCCAGTAGGATCAAGCACTACTTCGGAGCATGTGAATGGTGTGCCCGCCCGTACCCAAACCAACGTACCCCGAGCATGCGCAGAATATGTGGTCCCAAAAAGCTGCCCCCTCCACCGAGCGCGCAGCTTGTCCAACTCTGGCCGTGTCATGTGTGTCTCTTGGAGAAGGGCCACCCCTATCCTGTGCCTCTGCAGGTAGGCAAAAACAGAGTATCGGCGGGCCGGTGAGTGCATGCCTCTAATGTTCCATGTGACTATTGCAGTGTCAGCCATCAGTGCGGAGTGCGGACAACGCCAGGCCCACAGGCCGAAGCGGGCCAGCCGGGGGGAGGAGGAGGGGAGACCAAGAGTACTGTTACCCAGACCGCCTGCTGCAAGAACATGGTGTGCAAGAAAACTGCAGAACACTGCAGAATGCAAAGAGACAAAAGTAAAGGTAAGATTAACAAAAGGAACTCCACAACCGCAAGGGCGAACCCCAGAACGGGCGTTCGTCCAAACATGTAAGACTCAATCGCCTGTGAACTACCAGGTCAAATATGTGTTAGTGAGGGGCTAAAGGGCAATACCGCTGGTCCCGGCATGTAAGAGCCCCATGTTACCCCTGTCAGAGCCTCGTGTACCTATAGGGCTGCCAATCGCTCAACCGCTCCCCAGAGGAGTGTGTGTGGGAATCGCCATCACCCCGCTTCCCTGCGACCAAGACATGCGTGGACTCCCAACCCCGTCTCACGTGTAAGGGAACCCGCACTGCCCCTCTAGCCCCCGTGACCCCCGCGGCACCCCAACCTGCCAAGCCATGGAAGCATAAAGAGCCACAGAACCACAATCCCGGAGGCAATAGAGGCAGGAAGCCCCCCTCCCCCAAGAGTAGTCCGCAGCAGTCCGCCCACCACCTCGGGGTACCTGCATTGAACACAGTGCAATCAGACAAGAGTTCACCCCAGAAGGTCGGCCGTCTGGGGGGTCAACTCCGGCAACACCTGGTCTTCCGGAATCATGATGGACGGGGAGGAGGACAGGTCAGTCTCAGTGTCACTGTGTGTGCGAGCCGCTACGTCCCCCTGGCTGCTCACGGATCCCAGAGTGGCCACCGCTTCAAGGGCCTCCAGCCGCTCCACGCACATCCTCTCCAGACTCGGGGCCGCCGGGGGACTCGGCCCCGCCCCACCACGTCGGTCCCTCTGCCTCCGTCGTCCCAGTCGTTTCTCCCTACGCCCCACGGGCCCCGGGTCCGCGGGCCGGGGGCCACCATGTTGGCCCGTTTCCTCCAGCCAGTCCCAGACATCAGACGGGGCGTCGAAAAAGCGTGTCCCATCTTTCGTGACCACCCTGAGGCGCGAGGGGAACAGCAGCGAATATTGGATTTGCAGTTCACGGAGCCGGCGTTTCACCTCCAGATAGTTGCTCCTCCGCTTCTGAACGGTCGCATTGTAGTCCGGGAACAGCATCACTGTGCCACCCCCTATCGTCAGGGCACCCATTTTCCTTGTTTCCCGGAGGATCACGTCCCAGTCCCGGTAGTTGAGGAGGCGAAACAGGAAAGGACGCGGCCGGGCCCCAGGGACAGGTCTCCGCATCAGTACTCTGTGCGCCCGCTCCACCACGAACTGCGGAGAGAGCACTCCTGGGGGCAGGATGTCCCGTAACCAGCCTTCAACGAACTGCTCCGGTCGTCGCCCTTCCTCACCTTCCACCAGGCCCACAACTCGTATGTTCTGGTACCGAGAGCAGCCCTCCGCATCCTCCGCACGGTCCTCGAGAGTGTTAACGCGGTCTATCAGGTCCTGCAAAGTGGTAGAATGGTTGCGCACTATCGGCTGCACGTCCTGTAGCGCCTGACTGTGACTGGCAACGGTGTCCACCAGCTTGCGATGGTCGGCGTGGAGCAAGGTGAAGTCAACCATGACTTTGTCAATCCGGGACTCCAGGGAGGTTCGAGTTTGTTCCAGCGTATTGCCCAGTCGGTCGACAGCTGCCAGCATGGCGTCCATTTTGGCTTCCAGGGTCGACACAGGCGGCGCCACAGTCCCAGCAGAGCACCCCGGCGCCGCGTCAAGACCTTCCGCCCTCAGCCTGGTCTCGGCGTGCTCATTCCGAAGCCGCCCCATGGCCAGTTGCTGCGCCAATGGCATTCAGATGGTCCAGTGGTGCACGAGGCCGGCCGGGGCTCCAGGCACCTCCAGATGCTGATATCAAAGGGGCCCAGTCCCACTGCCATGAGTTGGGCCAACGCCAGGGGTGTCAGGGCGCAGGGTAGCGCCACCGGCGGGGGAAGTGCGTCGCGAGCCGTGGGCAACCGACAACCAAAGTCCGCCAGGCCGCGCTCCGCCTAGTCCACAACGGCCACCCCAGCGCACCCAGCAGCAGGCAAGCGGCCAACTCCCCAAGCTCCTCACTCTGATCCCGGCCGTCCGGCGCAGTTTTCAGGGCCACAGCACGCCCTCCAGGGTCGCCTCCACAGCAGTCCTCTTCACCCCCGAGGGGCAGCAGCCAGGCGCCCACCAGGTGTCCGTCCGCAACCTCGCAGCCAGAGGGGGGGGTCTGCCACACCAGGTCACTCACCGGGCTCTCGGGCGCCGCAGGGTCCCATTTCCGCCACCATCGCCTCCAGCCGCCATGGCCGCCACTGTCGTCCACCGCAGCAAGCGCCGGCAGGCTCGGCGCTCATAGACAGGCAGGGTCACGATGCAGCCGATTGCCAGTCTCCCCGTGTACCTTCGTTGCGGGGGAATCTCTCGCAGGTCGCCAGTCCGCCAGCCGACGATCCGCACCTCGCCGTGCGGCCCAGCCGCCTCGTGGCAAGCCGCGGTGCAGGGTGATTCCCGCGGCCGGACGCCGCCTCCAGCTCGCCTCGCACCGCTCGCCAGGCAGGTCCCCAAGGGGGCGGCACGTAGTCAGAGGCCGCCCCCGCTTTCAAGTCAGGCCCCACAGGAACGCCGGGACCTCACCGGCAGGAGCAGGCAGCATCGGCAGCCCCGGGGCACGTCCCGGGCAGGATAAGCGGAGGATAACGGCTCCGTTGCGCGGGAGCTTCACTCGAGCACAGCCATCTTGGCCGCGCGCCCTCTAGCGCCCTCGTGAACCACAGCTTTCTAATGGGCTAATGGTGGACCCTAGGAAAAACGCCCGCACTTACTTTTTTTAACAAACTTAAACACTAGCTACAATATTCTCCTAAATTGTCCCAAGTGTCATAGTGATGGTGGGGAGGGCTCGGATCTGGAAGAACCAAGCTGGAAGAACTGAGAATAGCCAGCTCAGAAGGGAGAAATCCAATCCTGGTCTTGTCCTTCGACACCACTCCCAGGCAATGGTTCAAATACGTGATTGACAGCATCAAAAGCCACAGAGAGATGCAGAAGAACCAGGAGACCAGCCACTTCCACATCGAGTAGGTGCTTTGTATTGGACACACCTGTTACCGCTCACAACATTCACACTGGAACCCAGAATCATCTCAGTGAACAATGTTACTCTGGGAGAGATGCAGGAGAAGGTAGAGTGCTCCATACCTTTAAGATGCCTACTCAAAGCAGGCTCTTCAAAGGAAAGAGGCTTGCAAGCTCAAGATGTAAAGAGTGGGCTGCTTCAAGAGTGGGAACACTTGGAAAGTAACCCTGAGTAAGGGACAGCTGGGTATTGGGCAACCCCACAGTCGTTTGCCCGCAGGAACTAACATGAACTACACGCTTGGAGGGGACATCAGTGTAAAAAGTAGCTCTGTGAACTGAACCAAAGATACAAATTCAGCTTCTTGTGTCAAGGGTGGATCCGTGCAAAGTGGAACATCTCTGGGCTTCCTTCCCACGTGCGATCAGTTATAAGTGGGAGCTTTAACGCTTATCTCGTCCTGGGTAGAAATTGTTGGGAATTAATCACTAAATTAGCTCTCAAAGATATTAGAGGAGCCGACACTTCCCTCAAGATTAAATGGCTACAACAGGTGACGAGCTTCCTGGTAAATATGGGCATGAGATATTTATGGGAAGATCCGCAACATAATACATTTCCCTCAAAAAAAGTTTTTAAAGAATTGTACTGGGCCACGATCAGATCGGGTGTTTTGAGCCATTCTAAATCTCCATCTTTGACCAGTACCTTCTTGGATCACAAGCCGGAACCACTATATTAGGATTTTGGGGACTTTATAACTAAGCCCAATGATAGGAAACGTTATTTCCAGTTCTGGATAGGAACATTACCGACCAAACACTTCTCTAAAAACTGGCATCATTCTCAAGATAGCAAATGCTTATTCTGTCAGAGTATGGACAAAACAATTCCTCATATATTATTTGCTTGCCCTGCCTATAGTTCTCCACAGAGCAAATGGCTCAAACCAATTTGTCAGAATCTGGGTACTAGGTCGAGTGCTACTGCGCTTTGATTACTAAAGACCAGCACACAAGTGGCAATTGTGATCGCTATAGCGAAGTTCTTGGGGTGGGTGTGGAAAATAAGATATAAGATTGAAAACAAGCAGACTGCGATAGTGCCCAACAATGCTCTTCTGCTTAGTTCTTCAGCCCTGTTTCATATTATCTTTTATATGTTTATATCTATATATTTTTCAAATATGTTTAATTTTGGAAATGGTCCTGTTAGCACAAAATATTTTATGAATTTTTATCAATTGTTCTTCTAGCTTCATAAAGGCGGCAATCTACTAGATCCAATTTTTGCTAATTTGGATACTGTAACCTGCCTACCCCCCAGACCGATTATTTGGTCTGACCATTTTATTGTAGAGTTCCTCATTAAGATGGCGGGTGCAACCTGCCCTCTTGACAACCCTCATTCCCTTAGAATCCGTAGAAATTGGCAAAGACTCAATCTGGAGCACCTTAATAATTCCCTTGAAAAGACCATGCCTCCTCTTTCTAACATTTCTATGGACGATGTTGGGACGATAAACACCTGGCTTACCTCTGCAATTGACCTTTGCCTCCCAGCTCATAAATGTAAGCAAAATTTTCTTCACCCCCCTGCCCCTTGGTTTACTGAACAATTAAAAATAGAGAAGTCCCGCTGCAAAAAACTGGAGCGTATTTGGAGGTCAAACTACTCTCCTGCAGATAAAGAAAACTACAAACTTGCATTACATAAATATCACGCTCTATGCAAGACTGCCAGGGCCAATCACGTCAACAACACGATACTGAAAGCTCAGAATCGCCCCAAAGCTCTTTTTAAAGCAGTTCAGGAATTATCGGGTATGTCATGTGCTCCCAAAGCCCCCTGTCTGGATAGCACTCAATGTAATTCCCTGGCGGACTTCTTTACGCAGAAAATCGATAACATTTATGCGGGCTTCGGAGTTGCATCATTTGCTTTATCTAGCTCACTTATACAGAATCATGACCAACCATCCCCTCAGGATGATCCTGTTCGTTCCCCATTTCCCCTTTTAGATAAGTGGGAACTCATTTCTATGCCCATCTTCCAGAAACTGCTGGCAGAGATCAAATCTGGCTCTCCCTTGGATCCCATGCCCCCGCAGATTCTCTGTACTCTAGCCTCCGTTCCACTTGACTATATCTTGACTCTCCTGAATGCCTCTCTCATTGAGGCAACCGTCCCCAACGTTTGGAAGCATGCGATGGTTGTCCCGCTCTTGAAAAAAGCTAATGCTGACCCCAGCAACCCAGCCAATTTTCGACCCATCTCCTTACTTCCCTGCCTCTCGAAGGTGTTAGAGAAGCATGTTAATCGTCACCTAACCACTCACATGGAATCAGCAAACATTCTTCACCCTTCCCAATCAGGTTTTCGGGCGGGCTTTTCTACTGAGTCCACCCTTCTGGGAGTCACGGAGACAGTCAGACGTCGGGTAGATAGAGGGGAGACGGTGGCACTCATCCTTTTGGATTTGAGTGCTGCTTTTGACACCGTCTCCCATACCATCCTTCTTTCTGCCTTGAGGTCTGTCGGGATCTGTTGTTCCGCACTTGCTTGGATTTCCAATTTTCTTTCTGATCGCACTTTTCAGGTTTTCTCCCCTTCTTCGGTGTCCACTGTGCATACCGCCCCGTATGGTGTCCCCCAGGGTTCTATTCTTAGTCCGTTGTTCTTTAATCTTTACGTCAGACCTCTTGCTTTCCTTGCTGAACAATCTGGACTATCTATCTTCTCATACGCAGATGATACTCAAATCATCTTCTCTCTCTCTTCCAATCAGCATTCTCCCTCCTCCTCTCTTCGTTCTGGGCTCACTGATATCACCAATTGGATGCTGACTAATAAATTGAAGCTAAATGGCGACAAAACGGAGCTGCTCCTGTTCGGGCCAGAATCCGCTCTCTCGGGCCCGCAACATTGGCCTCGGCAAATGGGACCATTGCCGGTCCCAGCAACAACAGCACGTAATCTCGGGGTCCTCTTTGACAATCAGTTTTCTATGAGGCAACATGTGGTGAAAGTCGCAGCCACCTGTACTACCATCATCAGGTGGCTGAGGAAGATCACATGGATGCTTCCTCTCGACACCCAGAAGTCAGTGGTCCATGCCTTAGTGACATCGCGGCTGGACTACGGTAATGTTCTACTCCTGGGTGCCGGCAAGGAGGTCTCCCGCAAGCTTCAAGTGGTCCAGAACATGGCTGCCCGTTTACTCTGTAATTTGCCTAGAACCACGTCTGTTTCCTCCTCTCTGCGCAACCTGCATTGGCTACGCATAGAATCTAGGTCCAAATTCAAAGCTTTATGCTTTATGCACCGTATTAAAGCTGGAAAATCTCCTCACTATTTATCCACCTTAGTTCATCAATATTGTCCCTCCCGCACTCTCAGATCCTCCTCTCAGTGCAGATTCTCTGTTCCCCGTTTTAAGCGTGCTAGAGTTGGTGGGCGCTCCTTTGCTTACTTGGCGCCCTCGCTCTGGAATTCGCTTCCCATCCCTTTGCGGTCTGAAACATGCTATCTTAAATTCCGCAAAGGAGTAAAAACCTGGCTGTTTTCCTTGTAATCCCGCTCTTTGCACTCCTGCTTGCTCTCCTTACTTCTGTGCTTCCAGCGCCGGGAAACCCACGGGTAGCTGTGCGCTTAACAAATTCACATATAATAATAATAATAATAATAGCTTGTATAGCTCTCTGATTTTTACTGTAATAGGGGACATTCATTGATCAGTTTTTCAACAGTCATTTAATTTGTTTGTCTTTTTTAACATGTATTATCATATTATCTGTACAGTCCTTGTTGAGATATGGATTTTATATATGTACTTTGTAATGATGTTAATATTTCTTGTCTTTTATGATCAGTTTGATCGAAATAAAGACTAACAAATGAATCACTAAATTTACACACTCCATTGTGACTTCAGGTGAGTTCAGGACCAGCGAAAGGGCTGGCAAATTACCAGACTACTTCAGGAAGTTTCTTGGTTTATCACATCCAGTCTATGGCCATGAAGTTTATCTTTGGTGGCTTTATTTTTGCATCCAGTGATCCTGGAAGGGCAAGTTCTACAAAACAAATAATAATTCCTACATTTTCGTCCATCTTCTTCCGCATCTCCAAATATGTTCTTTTTTTCTCTTTAAATGAGGAAAGTAGACATGATGCAGAGGTCTTGTACTTTAGTGCCTGCTTGTCTAGCAGGAGCAATTTTATGTGAAGTCGCAAATTAAGACCAGTGCTAAACTAGAATTCTTGCATCCATATGGAAATTGTAGTCCACCCTAGAGTTGCACAGGAGGTGTTGCAGGCATCACTTAGTTTAAGTGTAAGGTACCACTCAAACCTTCTTTGAATGACCTACCTGAAGAAATCTGTAACATGGAATTCTTCGATTTAGAGGAAGTAGAGACACAACATGAACAAGCACCGGCAAAACCAATAAGTCTGGCCTTGGTACGCCTGTGAATTATTTTTATGCATCTATTTATTTATTACAAACATGGCAATAGACATTAAAAGTGTAAACATTAATACAAATTTAAAATGCTGCCCTCTAAAGGTGCCGTGCATATGCTTGCAAAAAAAGAAAGAAAAAATGTATTAATTAAAAAAAAAACATTATATAAAAGCAGGTGTTGGCCTCCAAGCCCTGGCACTGATGTTGACTACATTCTATTTAAATCTAGACATTGGAAAGAGTAGAATCCTGTCACTCAGGGTGAAGTGAGCTGACCAATTATCCATGCTGTAAGCTGTGGTGGGCAGAAAACATATTATTGACACTCGAACACACCAATGATTGAAGTGGGTTGACCGAAAGTCCCTATGTCTGTCTATGTATGTGGAGACTAACGGGGTGTCTATCACCCAACGAGCCTCAACATTCAAGGAGACTCCATCCCTCAACAAGCAGTGCGTTAGGAGGTGCATCTGCAGAGTAGTGGTGAAAGGGGGCTTGGCCCCTGGCGCACCTAAAGCGCTTTATGCATACCCGCTCTACGGGCCTCACTATTGGCATCAGGAGGGGTGTCTACCCCCAACGACCCTCAACATTCAAGGGGCTCCATCCCCGAACAAGCAGTGCGCCAGGAGGCGTGTCTGCAGAGCCGAAAGCGCACTGTGCTTTCCCGCTCCGCTGGACTCACTGGTGGCAGCAGGAGGTGCCTTTATAGAGTGGTGGGGAAAGGGGGAGGCCCGTCTGCTCCCGTCTGAGCCCATAGGAGGCTGGACTGGGCCACCCCTCTGACATCCTGCTTAAAAAGGTACTGAGAGTCCTTCTGTCTATTGCTTTCTTGTTTTAACTTTTGTTTCTCTTTAGCTTGCTGTGGTCTAACTGGTCAAGTAGCTGCGTAGGAGAGCGCTTCCTGTTTTTGTTGTCACTCCTATTGCTCCAATTGACTCTTATTGTGTAAACGCAAATGGGAAAGATGAAGGCTGCCGATGTAGCTAATGAACCCCTCTGCAAAGAAAGGCCTCAAAATAGCAGGTGTCATGGACCGAATAGATGGCCTGCTGGAAGAAGTAGAAGAGATATTATACCCGCCTGTTGACTGATTTAAATACATCCCCAAACCTGCATCCTTCCCCCGTAGAAAGAAAAGGCAAAGGCAAAAGAAGAGGGTTCCGGACACGTTTATTAAGAAGACTACTCTAGCTCCACCCTCCATTACAACTCCCCTGTCCCCCTGGAATTTCACAGATCTTAAATACGGTTGATCAGAACATTGGGGATATTGATTCGGATTTGGCCAATCTTTTTATTTGTTTTTAACTCTTTTTATTAAACAAAACAACAAAAAACACAGCAAGACAGGTCATCAATCATATACATATAGGTACAGTGAAGGTACAGACTGCTCTCAATGCAGTGCCCCCGCAGTATTTTATCCTCATGATATCGCCCCCCTCGCCATTGGAAAGGTCTTGCATTCTTACATTGCAGTGGCGGAGCTCCACCGTAGGGGACAAACATTTCACCCCTGTACATCTTCCAGGCTGCCCACTTACGATCCCATTTTTTTAGGGCATCCTCTGTGCTTAAAAACATCCTTCTCCGCAATCATGGCTCTATCCATATCTGCAACCATCCTGCGGTTGTTGGTCGTTCCTCTACTCCCCATTTTTGTTCAATGTTTTGCTTTGTTAGGGCCCAACCGAATAAAACCCATGATTTCTCAGTTTGGGTTAGGTCCATAGCCTCCCAAATGTTTAACAGGCATACTTTCGGTGTGGCAGTTAGTTTTTTCCCCCCTGCTCTCTCCATTTGCTCTGTGACTGTTTCCCAGTACGTTTGGGCAACTGGGCATTCCCACACTGTGTGAAAGAAAGTTCCCTCCTGTTGGCACTGTCTAAGACAATAGGGGTCAGCTCTCCTGCCCATCTTAACCAGAACTTCTGCAGCAAAATAGACACGATGCAGAATTTTGAGTTGGACTAGCCTCAGTCACATGGGAATGGCTATTTCCCTAGGGGATTTGGCCAATATTGATGTATTATGTGGAAACAGGGTTGCTGGCCTCAGTACTCAGGGCCATTGCAAGCCTAAAGGTGAAGAAAGGGCATCTGGTGCCAGAATGCCCTTAGAGTTAGACTAGTGAAGGTGATCAAGGGGTTGAGGGATGAGGTTCGGGACCCGAGATTGGTTATGAAAACCCTGGAAGGGAAAATGAATGAGGCCATGGTACCAAAAAGTGTTCCCAAGATTGTTCGATCTGCTGAGGCTCATGGGGAGAATAAGACCCTATTGCCCAATTTGCCCCCGCTAGTGCAGATGGTTAAGCCTTCAAGACCACTTGGTCCACCCGAACCCAGGGTCCTGTGGCTTGCCCATTCCCCCGCCACCACGACATTGAGAGAACAGACAAAGCATAATTTATGCAGCTCCCTCGGTGGGAAGGATGGAGGGGACGTTGAGCGGATGGTTATGGCCCAGGCGTAGGTTTCCCTAGGAAGTTAGCTATATCTAGTGGGGTTTTAAATGAGAATTGTATTAAAGATGGCAAGTCTATGCGCTCTTGTTACCACTCAAGGGGAGGGCTGGAACCCAAAGCACCGCAGTCTTAGAGACCACCACTCCCGAAAGAAGGACAGATTATCCTGTCACAAGTTTGCAAAGTCACCAAGGGCTGTAGGGAAGACCAGGTTTCCCTTACCAACAAAGTTATTTACTGGCTCCGGAATATGAAGAAGTGCTGTTCAATTATTAGGAGCGATATCTTGAAAGTTGAGCAAATTGAGACACTGGGCTATTCCTGCGATCTGGTGAGAGTGCCTCTGAAAGATCCGGCACTGATTGATGCTCTTCTGGCCATGGGTGCTCGCAGAATATGTAGTGCTAAAACACAAATCCATATCAAATATAAGGATGGATTAGAAGTCCAACTAGTCCAGGGACCGACCCAGCACTGCGGCCGGGAGACTTCGATTGATTATGTAAATCCATTGATTGGGAAAAGCCTGCAGGAAGCCATACCTGGAGGCTGGATGATACTGCTATAAATGTTTTGGATAGAATGTGTCGTTGGGCAGTTGAAGAAGGGTATAGTGCACTTAGACCAAAAGAAACTAGCATCTTGGAGGGCAGTGGTAGGGATAGCACCCCACTGTCCTTTGACAAGCCATCTAGACTATGTTCACTGGAGGGTGCAACCACCCCTTGTAACCAGGCAGTTCCCCATGACTGCACTAAAAATTTAATTCAAATTCTGTCTTGAAACTGAGTGATCCAGACTGGGGGCAGCTTATAGATGAGCTTGACATCTGTCTCCTACGGGAGACATGGAGCACCTCCCCAGTCTTTAAAGAAGGGTACTCCTCATTGTCCGTCCAGGCAAGTGGCAAGTCAGTCACCCAGGGGACCCTCGGGCAGGTGCGGTGGGTGAGATTTGAAAGTGGTGGGGCGCAACCGAATTAGCATACAGCACCGTAGCGAGCGAGCACAGCGAGCGAGCCCGAACCCCAAAAGGGGGGTTTGGGGGGGTTACCCCCCCCCAAGAAAATTTTGGAAAAAAAGAAGAAAAATCGTGCATTTTCAAGCAAATTTGAGAAAGCAGGAAGGTTAATAAAGCAATTGTGAAAGTGCAGTTATTACATTAATAGATGGCATAACATAGGTAGCTGCTTATTCAGTATTACCACAGAGCTTCATACATTCTGTCCTATTATGCTCAGGTGCTGAATTCAGACTATAAGACTCATGGAAATCTCAGCTCTAAGAGTAGAAGAAGTTGCACAGCAGTGTAATGGTTGCCAGGCTCGTTCCGCAGGAGCATCAGGAACTTGAAGAAAAGTCCACAGTCTTCCCCTACGGTCTTCCGACTCTATTAGAATAGACTCTAGAGTAACGAATGGCACGCAAGGGGAAAACAGGGAAACAAAACAAGGAAAGGCGGGGGAAGAAAAACAGTCTTACAACATACTGAATATTAGACTCTAGAGTAACGAATGGCAAGCAAGGGGAAAACAGGGAAACAAAACAAGGAAAGGCGGGGGAAGAAAAACAGTCTTACAACATACTGAATATTAGACTCTAGAGTAACGAATGGCAAGCAAGGGGAAAACAGGGAAACAAAACAAGGAAAGGCGGGGGAAGAAAAACAGTCTTACAATATACTGAATATAAAAGAGGCAGCGCAATGCGCTGTTACCGTGATTCTGGTTGAGCTGAACTTTGTACACACACTTCACATAGGTCCACGCAAGTACCCCAAATATAAATGGTATAAAGCAGTGTTTCCCAAACTGTGGTCACATTCCCAGGGGGGTCCTCAGGCAGTAATTTTAAAAGCACAAAAAAGTTCCTTGTAGAATCAGCAGTTTTCCAGCAACAATAAAAGTGTCAAGATTACGTCGGTGATTAATGTACCTGCTGGAGAGAGATGAGAGTTGTGTCAAGTGGCAGCTTTGACTTATCTAATGTAGCACAGAGGGTTAATATGCCTACTGCAAAGAACGTGTACCATGCATTTTGAAAAACATTTTTTATGTGCCTAGGTTAGTGGGTTACTGCTTTAGTCACAGAGTCTTTTGTTACTGTGCAGTTCATAAGTGACAATAGTAATCTAGCACAGTGACCTATAAACTGTCATCAAAGAGCTGCTTGCAAGCTGCATGATACAAGTTAGAAACATATGTTTGTTTCAAGTCTTTCATTATCCTAATCCTGCTAAAAAGGTTTATTTGGGTGGAAATACATTTTTATTGTTAAAGTCAATGCTAACCACTGTTATGTTCTGAATCCTGAGTTTGTGCTTCTCCAGACCAAGCACTCTTTAAAAATGCCTACCAGTATGAATAACATGTGAATCCTACACCCTGTAGTCGCATTTGCCTTATGTAACATTTTCTATACACTGATTTACACGTATGAATCATTGTCTCCATGGGGCAGATTTGCAAGGAAATTGACTGTGTGTGTCGCAAGCCATTTGGCTGCGCCGCACTGAGTCACTTTCGAAGCACAGGGATGCGACATATTTACAACAATATGTTGCATCTCTGTGCTTCCCCCTGTGCTGGCGCACAAACTGCTGCCATGCGCCTGCACAGGCACATTTGCACCATGGTGCAAGGATGCCTGTGTCGTGGGGAGATTGTTTACATGCAGGAAGGGTTACTTCCTGCACATAAACAATCAGAAATGGCGTTTTTCAACTTCTAAGTGTGCTGCATTAGCACACATAGAACTTGCAAAACGTCATTGTTTTACTGATTGTTTATGTGCAGGAAGGGACACCTTCCTGTACATAAACAATCACCAGAGGTAACATCCTGTTTCTATGCGTGCTGCAGAATGCAACATGCATAGAAAGAGGAGAAATTAATACATTTCTCCAAGTTGCCCCTCCCTACGCCTCCCCTGGGGTGGCGTAGCATTCAGACACATTTCCAGATTTACGATTCCTCGTAAATCTGGAAATGTGTCTGGTTCCATGGGTTATGCGTGGGAACACCCACAGCAAAACTCATGGAACGTCCCTTTCACGTAAAGTGCTGTGTGCAATTGGGCCATATTTACAAGACCAGTAAAAGTCACGCAGGGTTGCTTTTCCTGCCTTGGAAATATGGGGCACTAAAATGCGTCACTGGTGCATCACTTTTTGTGACGCACCTGTGGCGCAAGGGGCTTGTAAATCAGCCCCTATATGTGTGTGATTTAAGGTGCTCTGACATCCTTCAATGGTATGAGAGATGTTATAAAACAAATTAAATACATGTGACAGAGGGGCTATGGAGAGATGAGAGGCACTGTTGGAGGAGGATAATATGGGAATTATTGAAGAACCCCAACACAGATTGTCATATCCTGGTGCATAGTAAGGTCATCATTTACTACTCTTTAAAAGCTGATACAATTCAATATATAATGATAAATTTGTTGTAGACTGCACCATTGTTTCCTAAATTGTCTTGGGGGGAGAGCCTCCCAAAGCCCCCTTTGTAGTGGTCAGGCGCACTCACTGCACTAGGTGTGCACTGTATGGGGACTGGTCTGAAAACATTTGCCTGGGCTGCTTTGGGTTTCCAGTCTGGCCCTGGCAGGAGTCTCATACTGCGAAATAAAACCAACCATTTAAAAGTTAGTCATGGAGATGCAGCGCTAACCCTCCTGTTTTTTGCTAATTCTTTCAATATAAAATACTTAGTAATTCGAGTATCCGTTTTGTGTGCACACGTGTGTTTATTGTTTTCGAATTACTGTTTTAATGTTTGAAATTTAAGTCATACAAATTGCTTGGGGGTCCCCGGCTTCCAGTGGTGACTCAATTGGGGTCCTCAGGAGTAAACAGTTTGGGAACCACTGGTATAAAGGTTTTCGCAATTTGCCAAGGGGAAAGGTTTGATAGGCAACACAAGCAACGAATCGTTCACCCTGCGGGAGACAGGTCCGGCCAGTGAACAAAGGTGAGCAAATCTGTGTAGTCTCCAAATAGAACAAACACTACAAAACTTTTAAAAACAGAGATAACAATGCATTTCTTACCTCAATCAGAATTTTTTGTATTCAAACAAGTAGCAGCATTCACTTTTTGTAGATGAAATCCGCACGTCTCTCTTTCAGTGTAGCAAACTTGTCAATTACTTTCATGTTGAAGTCCGGTATCTTTTGGACTAGCTTGCTCTCTACAGATAGCATCGCCAAAGCATTTAGTCTTTCCTCTAGCATGGTGTTCCTGAGGAATGTCTTTATGCGCTTTAAGGCTGAAAAACATCGTTCAGCTTCTACTGTTGTCATTGGAGTCGTAATCACAATTTTTAGTAAAGTCACTGTCTCTGTAAGTGAGTTTTCCATATGCAGTTTATGAATTAAACTCAGCAAAGTCAAGGCGCTTGTGGCCTTCCGGTACACAGGCATTCCGTAGAGTACAGTTAACTCAGTTCTCAGCTGCTCTTTTTTGAGCATAGGATACGCTTCCACAGCCTGATTCAGAGCACGCTCAGGGAAGGATTCATCATATTGTGCAAACTCTTTACCTTGCAATAAAGTCGCACTCACCAAATGTTTTGTGAACGAAAAGCGTTCTTTCGCCTGCACAATTACAATGTCACATATCTCCTTTCCAATTCGAACCAGAGAGGTGATGTTTTGTCTGCGGTTTGCAAAAACAGAATGCTGCGGCAGTTTGCTCTCTAAATCTTCAACCCCATCTCTCACTTTCATAATCTGTTGTACAAATGCAGATGTATTGGCTTTCACAGAGACAGTATCTAGGTCTTTTCTTTGCAACTGATCGTATAACACATCAACAGGAATCATTATGTCATGAAATAAAAACAGTAAGAACTGAAACTCTTTGTCTTGTAGTGTTCTAATAAAGCCATGGGCTTCATTCTGACTTGTGTGATCAAAGTCTGCTCTGGATGCTATGGCGACAAAACATTTCTCAAGGCCCTCCCTCTGTTCAAAGATTAAGTTGACTGTACGAATGTGAAAGTTCCAACGAGTTGAGGATCCCCTTGGTACGCTTTTGTCCACAATCTCATGAAGGGCTTCTGTTCTTTTGGGGGAACGTGTGAAGAATGCTGCTATGCCTCCGATATCCTGAAAGAAGACTCGTGTCTCTCTGATCTTTGATACCGCCTGTTGCATAATAAGATTGAGTTGGTGGGCGTAACAGTGCACAAAATGAGCATTAGGGTACACATCTCGAATTCTCTTCTGAACTCCACTAAGGCTCCCACTCATTACGGATGCACCGTCATAGCTTTGTGCGATAAGCTTTTGTTTTTGAGGCAGGTCCGGGAAAATTAAGTCCAGTTGACACAGTATTGCTTCAGTGATGGTTGCTGCACTAGAGTCACTTAAATGCGTGAAGCCATAAAATCTTTCCACAATGTTTCTGTCACTGTCAAGGTACCGAAACACTAACACGGACTGTGTTTGAGTGGACACATCAGTGGTGTCATCAGCCTGAATAGCCACAAAGTCTGTGTTTCGCAACTCTTGCACAATATGGCTTCTTATAATTTCGAGCATACAGTCAAGGAGTTCATTTTGTATTGTATTAGAGGTGCCCTTAAAGACTGTAGCATGTGCTAAATGTCTTTCCAAATCCTGGTCTATGGTTGACATTAAATCCACTAGGCCTCGGAAGATCCCGGGTTTTGAGGAAGTTTCTGATTCGTCATGGCCTCGCAATGCCAGTTCGAAAGCACCACAGAAACGAATGCAATCAATGATCTTGGATAGATTTTGTCTGTTCTTATCAACAGCTTCATTGTGTTTTTGAATGGATTTGCGATACGCATCATTTATCTGCTGCTCAATTGGTGCGTCTTCCCCCAACATTCCCAGTCTTGTCAGGTTTTCCAGATGATTTCTTGTGAGCGCATGCTTCTTTATTTTTTCAGCGATGTGCTTCAGGTCGACCATTCCTTGCCGTGTCCAAGAAAAGTCACCGCCAAACAGCAAGCAGGGGAAGCAGAACAGAGAATTTCTTATAGGGCACCCTGTAAGCCAATCAGCTTTTGTGTACCAGGCATTTGAGAATGTACGTTTTGACATTTTTCCTCTGTCCTGGTTAGTTTGCTGTAGGTTTATTTCAGGCTGATGAGGTCCCAATTGTTTTAACTGTAGTTTTTGTTCAAGTGGCCGTGACTGGAATGACTTTGTAATCAGCTCTTGTACTGTATTCATGATGGGGTGTTGCTGGCCTTACCAATATATATATATATATATATATATATTAAAGAAACCTGTCAATAATCAAAGTACAACGTATAAGGTGCAGTGCAATAATATGAAATTTCAGTATAAATACATTATACATATATCTTGTGCATTATCCTAATACATCTCAAATGACTGCTAAAAATAGAGCCGTACTGCCTCCTGCCTCTCTGTGCCATAGTGGTTGCTGGAGGCACTGAAAGACACTGCTTGAGGGCCTTGAGAGTGACCACAGACATAGCTCTAACTACGATGTAAAAAAATATATAGCATCAGTCTCCTTACCTTTAACACTGGTGTTTGCTGGGTTGTAGCCGGGGTCGGGTGAGAGAGCAGCAAAGGAGGTTGGGGTCCTCTTGTTGTTTGCTGGAAAATTGCCCCAAAATGCGGTAATGTTTCAGGTTGTCAGGTGCTGAAAATGAAAAGATAACAATTTATTTTTGAAACAGTAGGGTAATGAAACAAAGACTGTGGGGAAAAAACATAACGCTCCAATTTTTTCCTTGCAGTTTGCATCCAGCTCTTAGATGACAGTTAATAGCTCTCTGTTGTATGTTAGGATTTTAACTTAGAAACTGCAAGTACCAAAAGGATCTCTCTGACAAAAGCTGTGCCTCACTGACCTATTTACATCTTATGCATTTTGTGATCTGCATCAGGTATATATGTTCTTTGCAGCAGGCACATTAAGCTTTTGCGCTGCCGCCTGCTGCTAGTTCACTACTGGGACCACAAACATAGCGATTCTGCTGGAAATCTTTTACGGTACAATGACCTCCCCAAGCTGGCCAAGGCCAGGACCCTGAGCCGCCCAATGTCTCCTTCACTGGCGGTCTTCAGGCGTAAGGACGGTCCTTCTCGAGGTCAATCCCTACATCCATGGACCATGAAATCCTGCACCTGGGACAGGGTAACCTGCACTACTGTCACCACAGAGACAGGCTGCACTCTATGTAAATCCGGAGGCTTCCAGGCCCTGGGGTTACCATACAACTCCATAAAACAGGGACACATCGTTCAAAGCCCTAGGCTTTCATTTCACACAACAGTGCATTCTGGGACATGTAGTCTTGGTTTAGTTCAATTGAAGGCACTGGAGTATCAAACAAGACAACAATGTAGTAAAGGACAGTCCAGGACTGGAAAGGGGTGTCTTCTAGAAATGTGCTCATGTGGTAACTCGATATAAGACAGGCCATTCTACCCTTTTACAGGAAGTGAAATTAGTGATAGCAACTGCTATATGGTAAGATCTACTGCAGCTCACCACACCTTCAGTGGCAAAGTACTAAGTGCCAGTTATTGTGCGCCACAGCTCCGCCTGCATGGATGCACCGCATTTACAATGCGGCGCACCATGGGGCAAAAACGGCACAGATGCGTGACGCATCTGTGCCTTAAAAGTGGCGCATTGCTGGAGTTGCGTCGCAATCGCGACGCAGCTCCAGCAATGCCCTGGGGGGTCCTATCTTGTTAATGCTGCGTCAATCCTTGCGCCTGCTTCAGGCAGGCGCAGGGTTTTGACGCAGCATGGGCATAAAAGTGACTGAGTGAAATCTTGTAGATTTCACTCAGCCACATTTCGGAGGCGTTCCTGCGCCGGAACGCCCCCCCTGCGCAGGAACGCCTACATGTGGCAAGCAGGGCTTTACAACGTGACGCATCTCCCAGATGCGTCACGTTGTAAGTACCCCGCACCATGGCACAGGATTTGCGCCTCTGCTGCGTCACAAAAGTGACGCAACGGCGGCGTAAATGAGGCGCAAGGGGCTTGTAAATCTGCCCCCTAACCCTCTTGTGTAACACAGCCTCGGTTCCAGTGAGCTGTCCAGCAATGACACAACATAACACAACGATGCAACCAGTGCGCTGCTGAAAGGAGGAGCTGTGTCGGCTCAGATGCTCTCAACATGTCACAATCTGAGTGCAGTTTAACTGGGTGCGCACTCATGTTTTACGGGCTTAAAATAAACCTACAAAAGGCTTTCTGCTGCCATCTAAGTTATACATGTACAACATATCACTGCTGATTCAGCCATTCATCCTTCTGAGGTCGCTATTCTGAACACCAGGCGCCAACAAATGCAATTAGATGTTCTGCAATAAAATGTGATTTATAGGTTGTGGTAGTATTTAAATATCATTTGTTCTCATGATTTATTAGATGAATACACTCTCAGTGGCGTTGTATCCACACACAGACACGCGCGGCGAATCCCCCCCCCCCCGCACACACAATCCCATAGGTCACATTACAGTTACACTGAGGGCCAGGTGGGGTGTAAATGTCACCAGAACCCCAAGACCGCGCCATTGGAGAATAACACAAGTTATCCAATAGGCGAGTTTGTATTATTTGTTTTGAAGCAATTTGCACCCAAAATGTTTCCCGAAGAAAAGCGTTTTTGTAAAACAGTTCGGTAAATATTAGATCTGCAGTTTGGTGGTTTAAAATGAAAAGACATTTGTAATTCTGCCTTTCAGAAGGGGCGCTTTCGGGGCAGGCGCTCTGCTTTGCTGCGCACAATCTAACAGTAGGGGTACGATCTCCCTGACTCTGCCCCTGGGTGCAGCTAACAAAGGGCCCTGATTCCACCCAGCATGTTAAAGTGCTGTTCACTTTCCACGAAGACAGCCCTGACTGATAAGCTATGGGTAAGGGTGAAACGCAGCCATGTGGGTTGGGGCTGCCATGTACTCCATGCATTGTCATGCTTCGACAGCAGTGAAACTAGCCAGTCCGTACTTAATGGGACATATTTCACAGCTATGACATCATGACAGTGAAATAAGGGGTGTGAATCACGACTAGTCAAACAGCAATACAATCAGCTGACACGAAAACACAGCGTGATCCTGAAAACCAAGATGCTGTTATGATTGGATATGTTCCGTACCACACATTACATGTTTTTTTTGTAAAACATGTAAAAAACACCTGACTTTAGTTTTGGTTAAACATTTTAATTTAGGAGAACAATTATTAATTTAAGGAATACGCTACTTTTAGTGAAATACGGACATTACATCAAAGTAAGTCATATTTCCTATCAATTCTAAAGCTCCTGCAGTAGCGATATATTGCGCGAGCGAGCAGCCACACGCGTGCACGCACATAAACACACTGATGTATGGAATATGGCAGCGGGATTGTTTCTTTGCAAGCTTTCCTGGAACCCCGGCCTTGGATTCGAGATACTCAACTGAGCCAACTATAAATGCTTCCAATAAGATTAGGCATAGCACAGGACAGTATTTGTCCAGGATCACACGCATTTGGTATAGTGGAGAAGCAGAGATTAAAAGAAAATGTCTCCATGCTGAAATTTGCAATTTAGCCAATTACCCATATCCAGACTACACCAGTGAGACTTACCTCAGCTCAGTCTTCGGGTTGAACTTGTGCCAGAATCGAAGGACTTCAATCTCCCACGAGGTCCACAACGAGGCGACTCAGGCGAGGAGTGAGGTAACGGTTAAACCAGGCTGAACCGGATCCCAACAGCGCCGCGCGCCGCAAATGGCCAATCACTGCATGACTACATTAAGTCAGAGACAGTGATTGGCCATTGTGCAGGGCGGCTGAGCCACCCACGCTCGGCATCCAATATGGATTGCCCCTGCTGTGCTGCGCGGTGACCGGCCAATCCTGGCGCTGCATGCAGCGCCGGGATTGGCTTGTAGGGCACATCAACTGCTCGCCCTGTCGCCCTTTTGCTGCCAGGCCGGGGTGTCGCCAGCATAACCTGCACCCCCCCCCCTACTAGCTAGGCCCTGGGGACTTTATTGCGCATGCTCGGGCAAGTTGCTGCCCGAAGCATACATGCGGGAAGGAAGGAAAACAACGGAACTACCGCCCCGCCCCCCCTGCGCACTCCCGAGTCCCGAATCAGTCGGGTGATGCCCGGGTAAATATCGCGCTAAGCAAATTAGCACGTACATTTATTTTAATTATTAGGCGTAACATTTATTTTAATTATTTTGGCAGCTGCGGGTCCAGCAGGGCTGGTGGGGCTACGCCCCTACGCCCCAATGGACGCACCGCGGCTGCCCTCGGGGGGGCTCGGTGATGTGGGCAAGGATAGATCTGCAAAGCTCTGCAAGAGTCTTACGGGTTACAACACCAGATGTGCTGGCAGTTAGGATAGATTTCCACAGTGGACATTTCCTGGTGTTATTTAATGTTTACAACCGGGTTGGGGCTGTAATGAGGAAACTAGAGCTAAAAGTGTTGTAGAGGACTTCCTCATAGATTATAAGGGAAAAGGGGAGGTTACAGTTGCCGTTGGTTTAAACTCCACCTTCGAACCCCTAATGTCTTTCAACCTAAATCTAACCGCTGGTCAGGATTCAGAATGGAAAATCCCCCCCTACAGTGAAATGGTCACCGAGGGTGGCCAGCTACTTGCGCTATCTTTAAAATTTGACCTTAGAGCAACAACTGGGAGAACCATATGTGACACTGAGGGTAAACTTTTAACAGAACAGGTCATACTAGTCGCAATGACTATTTTTTAATCAGTTTGAAGAGCTGTGCATTTGTTCAGGACATAGTGGTTGTTGGAAGGGCTGACAGTGACCACAATGCCCTTAGCCTGTCGTTATTGGCAGTGGCGGCTCGCATAGGGCGTGCTGCAGGGCGGTGAGGCGGGGTGGGGGTTAGCAAACCCGTACATACGACGGAACGGAGGAAAGTAATTATTATGTTCCTTGGTTCCTTCGTATGTCCAAGTTTTCTACCCCCACCCTGACCCCGCCCCACCGCCCCGCAGCACGCCCTATGCGAGCTACCACTGATTATCAGGTACCCTAGCTAATTCCTCTTGTAGCCAAAGCTGTGCCCAAATTGGGGATGTTACTCTCTCTAGCAATGGGAGATCCTACAGTTCAGAATGGGTTGAGAAGCATCCGGAGATGCTGGGATCAATGGTCGCCATGGTCAAGGAGCAGGTAGAGCTTGTAGACAGCCTGTTGCCAGAGGAGAGAAGCCCGAACATTGAAAGTCCCATGAAGTTCTCTTTACCATCATTAATTGCGAGATTCCAAGCGCTCGCCGATGATCCAAAGGAAGGTACGTGATACTCCAAAGCCTGTAGGATGTCTAAAACAGAGCTCTTGATAGCAGCTAAAGCTAAAGACAAGCTCCTACTCATGCTGTTTAGGACGAGTTATAAAAAGGCTGACGAGCTTTGGAATGCCTGCACGCTATGAGTGGGGTTATATCTGAGAAAATTGGCAGCATGTCCAGCGACCCGTAAATATTCTCTACTGGTGAGGGAGGAATTCCAAAACACTTGTGTCTAGAGATATGTTTTCAAAAGATGGCATTAGCTGACAAATAATATGAACTTTGTTTGAAAAACTGAACTACAACTACCAAGACGCTATGGGGTAATGGCACTGTTGCATGCAAGCAGTGCGCTCCTACCCACTTTCACTGATAAAAGGCTCTTGTGAGCTGCACCCAAGCTGATGAGGTTTGGAACGCCTGCACGCTATGTGTGGGATTATACCTGAGAAAATTGGCAGCATGTCCAGCAACCTGTAACTATTCTCTAGTGATGAGGGAGGAATACTGAAACACTGGTGTCCAGAGATACAATTTCGAATGACGGCAGTAACTGAAAATAATATGAACTTTGTGTGAAAAACTGAACTACAACTACCAAGACGCTATGGGGTAATGGCGCTTTTACATGCAAGCAGTGCGCTCCTACCAACTTTCACTGATAAAAGGCTCTCGTAAGCCGCCCCCAAGCTGATGAGCTTTGGAACGCCTGCAAGCTACGAGTGGGGTTATGCCTGAGAAAATTGGCAGCATGTCAAGCAACCCGTAAATATTCTCTACCGATGAAGGAGGAATCCTGAAACACTGGTGTCTAGAGATACAATTTCGAAAGACGGCATTAGCTGAAAAATAATATGAACTTTGTGTGAAAAACTGAACTACAAATACCAAGACGCTATGGGGTAATGACGCTGTTGCATACAAGCAGTGCGCTCCTACCCACTTTCACATGTAACATAATTTTTATCTATGGTAAGATGATTGCATTTTTATTACAGATTTTAACTTTGAGCCCAAAGTTTTTTATTTTGTTTGAAGTAAAACTACATGGAACTGTGTCTTGTTCGATGAATAGTCCAATCAGGAATTGCTCTTTACTCCCTAGGGGTTTGCTGCTACGTCCGACAATGAGTCTTACTAGAAACCGCATTTTAATCCTTAAGGATTTGCTGTTACTTTGCACAATCTTTCGAGTTTAAAAGATTAAAAGAGTCGGGCCCGATCTGGCCTCTCATCTTATTGTGCCTGTATTTTATTTTAGTACAGGTTTAACATTTTTAAACTATAAAGGTCCTTTAATATGTGTTTATTTGAACTTGTGGTATTGTGTCTTAAATTTGACAAAGTGCCTGATTGTAAATTTTGACCTTAAATGTACTAGACATTCTTGTACTGTCCTTGAGCCGGGTTTGGTGGCTTAGTGTACTAATGCGCCCCCTGTAGGGGCTTGTGTTCCACGTCGTGGGCACAGGTTCAAGTCCCAGTGGGTCCACTCAGCCTTTCATCCATCTGAGGTCAATAACATGAGTTCAATTGAGTTGTGTAACAATGAACAGCTGTTATTCAGCGTCTAGATACCCTTGGGTGATACCTGTCCTTTACAAATCTACATGCTATGTCTTGAACAGCTATATTGCACTGTGTACAGTTTGAGCCAAGGCCCAGTAGGATATGTTGTGTCTTAAATTTTACGAAGAGCCTGAATGGAAATGTTTACCCTAAATGTACTAGAAGTTCCTGTACTCTCCTCGAACAGCTATACTGCACTGTGTACAGTTGAGCTAAGGCCCTATAGAATATGTTGTATGTAGCGATTCTGGCCCCTGGTTACACTGCCTTTTTAGATGGATAATCTATTTATGCATCTTAAGTGTAGCCAATGTTAGATTTAGTAGGCATTATAGGGTGTGGTAGATTGCATATGACGCTCTGTATGAAATGCCCTGGTTCAACGCATGTCACATTTTCCCTGCGACAGGTCGCATGCATCACACCTATAGACATTGACCAGGATGTTTTATACATGCTTAATTACTCACTTACCTAGGCATCACCATATCACCCCCACTCTGAAGCAACTACATTGGCTGCCTGTCGCTCAGCGGAGTGCTTTCAAAATCGGATGTCTCATTTTTAAATCGCTCAATGGTTCTAGCCCATAATTTGTCAATAACAGGATCATAAAATATGCCCCCACTCGTCATCTTCGCTCAGCTTGCAAAAATCTTCTTTCGACTCCCGCTTTCAGACTCAAACGTACCGGCGGAGCCAGGTTCTCTACCTTGGCCCCCCCCGTTTTGGAACTCTCTCCCTTCTGAAATCCGTCTCTCCACCAATCTCCTCGCCTTCAGAAGTCTTTTAAAGACCTGGCTTTTCCGACAGGCCTTCTAACTCTTCCTTTGGACCAGACTTTTGCCATACCAGCGCCATGAAACCTTCCCGGTGTACGTGCGCTCTACAAATTCTCATTGACATGACACATGACACGCTTTATACTGTACTTGGTTGATCGAAATAGAGTCTATGACTGACTCATATTAGTATATCGTTTTATTTTATTTTTTAATGTAAAACATACCAGTGGCGACACAGCTTGCCAAAATGAGTCAAAGGGCAGACCATCCCCACTAAAAGTGAATGTTTCGCTCTAACCAGAGACGTCTCATTCACTACATCCAAAGTATTCACCGTGAGCGATATTGTTAATAACTAGTTGAGTAAAGCCAAAAGTAAACATAATGTTGTACATAAAACCCGCAGAAAGATTATTTTGCTTGTTTCGAATTGTCACTAAGAAACATGTAAAGGATTCTGGGTAAAATTGGGGATGAAGAATAACTAATGATCTCTAGGGAGGAGGGTTACAGATTACATTAAAAAGACAGCATTAGTTTAAATAAAAGCGAAAAATCCAACGAGTGATGTAATAGACCTCGAAGAAAAAGAATCATTCTTTAAAATTAAGGCGTGGCCATTACCAGCTTTGTCCTGTTGAACAACACGATGTGTAGAGTAATTACGAAGAACAAAGAGTTCTAGCACCTCCATGTGGTGAGATGAGGAATGGCTTTAAAGTGCCACCACTAGGTTATGTCAGATTATAGTGAAACATTTTAAAATTGTTAGTTTTGGTAAGTGGATGTCAGCCATCCACCAGACAAATTTCGCCTGGAGCACCAGAGATCCATGAACTATTCTTTGGACCAAGCTAATAAAGTTGGGGGCTCGCAAATGGTTTCAAACACTTGTTGAAACCGTGAACAAGAATTAAATGATGAATGCATTTGTTAGGGCAGAGCAATGATTTTTGAACATATATTTTAAATGGAAAAAGTTCTCAGTAGTTAAAGAAAGGTATGACAAAAGACGACACAGGTAGGAGGATAGGTTCGGTAGATAATGTCCTGACTTCCTCCCACTGAACTTGTTTGTGGTATGCACATGAACAGAATTCAGGAAAACATCACATAGGTGAAAAGTAAAATAACATAACTACTGGCACCCTTCAACTCATCCGTCATTAAGACAGACAACCAGAACAAATCCATCTAGATTCTAGAACATCTAAATAAACAAAAATGTATTGTAGTCACAGGCCCCTCCCCCTTTCCTTTCCATCATCAACTTCAGAATGCAATTGTGTATTTGAGATTGGTATGGAATACCCGGGGCTACGCTAATCTACATGTTTTTCTACATACCTCAACTAGGCACTAATTGAGAGATTTGTGTTTTTTCTTTCTTATTCCTAGAATGAATGTCTTTATTTGATTGCTGGTGTTAAATGTGATATGCTATGTTGCATGTCGTTTGAAGTGTAATATGCTCTGAAACACATTTTTAAAAATACCCTTAAATTCATGATCAGTGGGTGAGTGCAGAGAGAACTGCGAGCAAGTGCTGGGTGAACAGTGAGTGAATACTGGATGAGAGGTGTCTAAGTGGTGTGTGATTGCAGGGGGCATGTTGTGTGAGTGCAGGGTGAGCGGTGGATGAGTGCAAGGTGAGAGGTGTGAGTACAAGCTGACAGATTTGTGAATTTAGGGTGAGAGGTGTGTGAATCCATGGTAAGTAGCATGAGTGCAAGTTAAGAGATCTGTGATCAGTGTGAGTGTATTCGATGAGATATCTGAGTGCAGAGTAAAAGTGTCTTGCTGCAGGGTGAGGAGTGTGTGAGTGTGTAGGGTGATCAGTGTGTGAGTGTGCAGGGTGAGCAATTTGTGAGTGTACAGGGTGAGGGGTACATAAGCATACAATGTTTGAGGTGTGAGTGTGTGCAGGTTTGAGAGGTGCATGAGTGATGTGTTAATGGTGTGTGAGTGCAAGGATAGTGGTATATGAGTAGTGTCGGTGGCCCAAGGTAAGATGTGTGTAGGTGCAGGGTGAGCAGTGTGTGAGTGCAGGGTGATCAATATGCCAGATGATCAGTGTGTCCCTGTGAGCAGTGTTTTAGTAGCGAGTGGGTAGTGTATGAGAGTGCAGGGTGAGGTGTGTGTTTGCAGGGTGAACAGTGTGTGTGTGTGTGCAGAGTGAGTGGTGTGTCTAATTGCAAGCAGAGTGGTGTATGTGATTGCAGTGTGTGGTGATTGAGTGCAGGCTGTGGTGTGTGAATGCATGGTGAGTAGTGAGTGAGTGCAAGGTGACCGG
This sequence comes from Triturus cristatus, assembly GCF_964204655.1. Taxonomy (NCBI): domain Eukaryota; kingdom Metazoa; phylum Chordata; class Amphibia; order Caudata; family Salamandridae; genus Triturus; species Triturus cristatus. Next base: position 1,093,242,068 of record NC_140580.1, read on the forward strand.
TGTTTGAGTGCAAGGTGAGTGGTGCACGAGTGCAAGGTGAGCAATATCTGAGTGGGGGGTGAGTGTTCAGGATGATGAGTGTCTAAATGCAGAGTCAGTGGTGTCTGAATGCGTAGTGAGCAGTGTGTGAGTGCAGGGTGGCCATTGTGTGTGTGTAATGGAATTGGTGTATGTGTAGGACCAGTGGTGTGTGTGTGTGTGTGTAGTATGAGCAGTGAGTGTACATTGTAAGCAGTGTGTGCTTGTGTAGTCTGAGAGGTGTGTGTGCAGGGTGAGAGGTGTGTGAGTGCAGGGTGAGCTATGAGCATGAGTAGTATATTAGCGTGTGGGTGTAGAGTGAGAGGTAAGTGAGGATTGTGATTGCAGGCTGAGTGTTATAAGCTCTTGGAGAGAGGTATGTGGGGCAAGAATGTGAGGTATGCGAGGGGTGTTTTGAATGCAGAGTGAGTGGTTTCTTGAGTGCAGGGTGAGTGGTGTCTTGAGTGAAGGGTGAGTGGTGTCTTGAGTGAAGGGTGAGTGGTGTCTTGAATACAGGGTAAGTAGTGCATGAGTGTTAGGTGAGTGATGTCAGTGCAGAGTGGGTGTGCCAAGGAAGCAATCCATGAGTGTGCTGGGTGATTGGTGTCAGAGTGCAGGGTCAGAGCTGTAGGGTGAGTGGTGCATGAGTGAGAAGGGTCAGTGTGTGCAAAAGCTGAGCAGTGTATGAGGGCAGGTTGAGAGGTGTGTGAATGTCAAGTGTTAGAGGTTTGTGAATGCAAGGTGAGCGTTGTGTGAGTAGAGAATGTGATCAGCTTGAGTGTAATGTAAAAGGTGTGTTAGTGCACAGGGTGAGTGATGTGTGAGTGTACAGAGTGAATAGAGTGTGAGTGTGCTGGGTGAGTGGTGTGTGAGTAGCAGATGAGTGTTGTGTGAATGGGAAAGTGGTGTGTGAGTTTTAGGATGAGAGTTGGCAGAGGAAGGGGTGAGCAGTTTGCATATGTGGAGTTTTAGTGATTTGTAAGTGCATGTTGAGGTGGGTGAGTATGTATAAGTGCATAGTGAGCGGAGTCTGGGTGCAGGGTGATTGGTGGGTGGGTACAGGGTGAGAGGTGGGAGAGTGCAGGGTTCGAGGTGTGGGAGTGCAGGGCGAGTGGTGGGTCAGGGTATAGTGTGTGGTATAAGGGTGTAGGGTACATGGCATGTGACTACAGGGTAAGAGCAGTGTGAGTAGTGGGTGAGAATTGTATGAGTGCAGGGTAGGCAGTTTGTGCTTACAGGCAGAGTAGTGTGCTTATATGAGAGCATGGTGAGTAGTGTGCCTGTGTAGGTGGGGAGTAAGAGATGTCCCAACTTGAATGCAGAGTGCAGCACATGAAATCCAGACCTACTAGCGTTGCCAATGCTTGTTTCTTTTTATTATTGCATGAACAGCCCCTAACCTTAATTGATCCAAGAGGATGAGGCAACACAGAACTGCCGGTTTATCCAGCCTGTGAGATGTTTAAGTTCTCAGACCGGTGCCTGCTGATGATAGAGCCCAAGACATCTGTTATATCCCGACTTCAATGTTGTGCATGCCCTGCCTGTAGAATCTTACAGTGATGTCACGCCTTGGAATGTTGTGAGTCAAATGAGCCACAGTTGGCTGGGCTGAGCAGCATGCTAGCTGCTCCTGGTGGGGTCTCCCTGTGATCTTGTACCATCTTGAATAAAACCTCTTTCAATCACCTGAACCTGCGTGGACTTGATCACTACAACATCACAAACACTTCACATGGAAATCACGTCAGAATGAAGAAGTGCAGTAATGGCGAATATTTTACGTAATCTGTGTGGTTCATGCACCCCTCGTATCAAAACTGTGACTGTTAAATACTGATCATGGCTGCTGTTCCAGGTGCAGGTCTCCAGACATGCTCTTGGAAAACATTTGCTAATTAGTGTTTTTGCTAGTGCAGTGTGATTGTATAATTCCACATATTTTACAAGGACGCTTGCCGAAGTGCCATTGACTTAGTACAACAGCAATGTTTTTCTTTTTTTACAGGTGAAAACCTTGCTCCCCCTGGAGACACACCTTACACCAATGTATTTGTGCGGGGCGTGTGGGATCTGTTCCCATTCGTACCTTGGAAACCATCTTCCCCTGGCATGAGTATGTCTCTGACCACATACATGGCGAGAAGAGTACACAAAGGAGTTTGAGAACACTCGCAGTGTGAGTTCATCCCAATTTACCACGAAAATCACAGCCTTAAACGCCTAATCTCACCCCTTTGGGTGGGATTTACTCAGATGCAATGTTAAACCGTTGCTGCGGTAATTCCATGTATGAGTAAACGAATGCCCGGTTACTCACCGGTAATCTTCATTATTTCGAGTCCTGGTCTTCCCGTCTCATTCCTTAACAGTGAACAGCTTGTCTACTCCCCAGAAACCTTATACCTAGCAGAGTTTTTAGCACTTCCCCCAAGATGGTCCCACCTATCAGGTGAGAATATAGGGGGAAGTGCGTCACACAACATCCTGAGAATACCAAAGAAACCCAGAAACAAAAACAATCACCAGAAAGAAAACCCAGGGAGGGAGGGAGGGAAGGGCTCGGGAATGGGACGGGAAAACCAGGACTCGGAGTAATGAAGACTACCGGTGAGTAACCGGACATTACATTCCTTGTCCGTCTTCCCATCCCATTCCTTAACAGTGAGCCCATACCCAAGCACACAGTGATTGTAAGAAAAAAGACCAGGAAATGCAGCAAACAGGTCCATTTAATCAAAATGAAAGCAGTACAAATCACAAACCATGTACAGCAGACAAAACATGAGCGCCAAAGGCAGCTGAGGCCGCCATCCCCAACTGAAGACAGTAATGGGAAACAATGGCATGCGGAGAGGCCCAAGTGGCAGCATTACAAATGTCACACAAGGAGGCACCTTTGAACATGGCCCAGGAGGAGGAGACACCCCAGGTGGACCGACCCGGGACAGAATAAGGGAGAGGACAGTGAGCTGACTCATAAGCTGAAACAACAGCACACTGCACCCAATGATTCAAGGTGGACAAGGAAGGATGAAGCCCCTTCCGAGAGATCCCGTTTGCAACAAACAAGGAATCAACCCTCCAAAAAGCACTGGTCTGATCCAAATAGACTTGGAGAGCCCTCAACGCAGCCAAAGAATGTAGAACCACTTCCTCCGGGGAGGAGAAGTCTGGAAGAAAGACAGGGAGGACAATATCCTCCTGACAGTGGAAATAAGACAAAACCGGGGGCTGAAAAAACTGACTAGGATGACGAATCACCTTGTCAGAGCAAAAACGCAAAAAAGGGGGGGAAGCCATTAAAGCACCAAGCTCACCAACCCGCCGCCCAGAAGAAATGGCCACCAAAAAAAGAACCTTAGCCATAAGGAACTTAAGGTCCACAGAGAGCAAAGGCTCAAAAGGGGGCTCAGTCAAGGCCTGCAGAACCAGGGGAAGATCCCAGGCTGGGACAGGAGAGCGAGAGACAGGACGCTGAATCAAAAAAACTCTGCAAAAGGCGAGCCACCAAAGGGGAGACAGAAGACGCAGAAGAACCCCTAAAAGCAAGAATGGCAGCCCACTGAGCACGGAGAGTGGAGACAGCGAGCTCCAGGACAAACCCATCCCGCAAGAAGTCCAGCGCCTGCACAGCTGCATAGGAGGAGGAAGACAGACCCTCCCTTAGGCACCAGGAGGAGAAGTTCTTCCAATGCCAGTCATAAGACTTCAAGGTGGAAGGGCGTTGAGACAATTCGATGCTCTGGGCCACCTCGACAGAACAACCCTGGTCCAACAAACTCAATCTTTCAAGTGCCAAACCCCCAGCCGGAGGCAGCACAGAGAGGACATGCGGAGAAGAGGACCCCGCTGTGGGGAGGGACACAGGGGAAACTGCCAATGAGGGCACACTGACAAGGCCAGAAGAAGGAGAAACCAAGTCCGACGGGACCACTACGGCACCACCAGAAGAACCTCCGCCCGATCCAACCAAATCTTCCAGAGGACACGGGGGATCAAGGCAAAGGGTGGGAAGGCAAACAGGAGATCCAGCGACCACGGAATGGAGAAAGCATCGACCGCTCAGGCCAGCCGAGAAGGAACGAAGCTGCAAAATTGAGGAAGAAGGGCAGAATCCTCCAAGGCAAACAGATCCAGCCAGGGAAAGCCAAACCGGAGGAGGATCTGATCGAACAGAAGAGGGGACAGACACATGGCAGACTCATGGCCACAGATGAAGGAAAGACCCCGCTCAGAGAGTGTGCAGGCCCATTCTCCTTCCCCGGAAGATAGACAGCCGTCAGAGACAGGAGATTCCGCTCGGCCCAAAGACCGAACCTCCTGGAAAGGAGAAACAGAGACCGGCACATGCCCCCCTGGCGATTTACATAAGCCCGAACAACCTGGTTGTCGGTCTGAACAGAGACAGCACAGCCCAGAAGGAGAGGAGCAAACCACAGAAGGGCCGCCCGCAACTCCTTCCAGTTTGATGACTGGAGAGACTCAAACCGAGCCTTTGCAGCAACCAGGACCGCACCCCCAACCCACAGCACTGGCATTGGTTGACAACACCACCACAGCCGGAGGGGGAAGAAGGTCGAAACCCCGGGAAAGAGACTGAGGGGACAACCACCATTGGAGAGCAGCCCGAATCCCCGGAAAAACAGGAATAAGGGCGTCGTAGTCCTGAGAGGCAGGATCTCAGTGGGCCAGAACGTGATGCAGGAGGGGATACAAATGTAGATGGACACAAGGGAGGAGATGCAGAGTGGAAGCCATCTCCCCCTGACTCCGCAACCAGAGCCGGGCAGACACCTGGGACAGGACCCACGAAAGGTGTTGGAACAAAGTCAACTGTCTCTCCTGGGAGAGGAACGCCAACCCTAGATCCATACGGAAGAGAGCCCCCAGGAACTTCAGAGTCTGGGAGGGCAGCAGGTAGGACTTCCTGTGATTGATGAGAAACCCATAGGACTCTAGAAGACGACAGACCTGGTCCACATCCGACAGAGCCTGAAAGAAAGAAGGAGAAACAATCAACCAACCATCAAGGTAGGGGAAAACTTGAAGACCCCTGGAATGGAGAATACCCACGAGAGGGGCCAAGAGCTTTGTGAAAAACCTTGGCGCCAATGAAAGGCCGAAAGGAAGCACCCGGAACGGAAAGTGCTGGGAGTTGACAGCAAAACAGAGGAATCGCTGATCCGCGAGATGGATAGGCACATGGAGATAGGCATCCATCAGGCCCAGTGAGGCAAGGAAACACCCTGGCAGAACCAGACGCAGGATAGACAGCAAAGTCACCATTTTGAAAGGACTACAAAGATTGACCCTCTTCAGATCCAAAACAGGGCACATGTCCCCTGTATCCTTTTTGGAGACCAGGAAGAGGATAGAATAACAACCCTGGCCTTGCTCCAGAGGAGGAACCACCACAATAGCCGCCTTCTCCAAGAGAAGCCGCACGCCCTCCAGCAAAGCCGCCTGCCTCAGAGGATGATGAGGCAGAGGAGTCTCCCGGAAGACCAGAGGGGGAGGGGAGGAAAACTCGATCCGGTAACCTGCGGACATCGTCTGCACTGCCCAGGCACCTGGAAGACTCAACCATTGACGCACAAAAAAGTGAAGGCTATCCCCATCCAGAAAAGGCAGATAGTCATTGCTTTGGAGAGTGGAGGCAGAACCACCGGCCTGGGCTCAGGACTTGGCACCACCAGGGGCCCCCCGGCCATGACCCCTGCCACAAAAGCGCTGCGGAGCACCCCTGGCGGAAGGAAAGCCAAAGGCACAGCGGTATCCAAACCCACGCCCCCGAGAAGGAAGGCGACCAGGAGCCACAAGCTTACGATTCTCCGCTGACTGCTTGACCAAATCCTCCAGAAGGGGCCCGAACACCTTGGAACCCACAAATGGCAACTTAAGCAGGATCGACTACTGAGAGGACTCAGCCTTCCAAGACCGCATCCAGAGATGACGTCAAGCAGCAATTGAACCCCAGAAGCAGCTGCCGTGACGAACAAATTATCAAAAGAAATATCCGACAAATAGCGCACCTGCAGCTCCATAAGAGCCAAGAGAGAGAAGGCATCCTTCCCCTCCTGCAACAGAAGAGCCAGGGCCTGGAAATCCTTCAGCAGGGACTGGACCATATAGTTGGAGTAGGTCGTCGCCCTGACAGCAAAGTTGGAAGCAGCGTAGGAACGCTTCACCGCCCCTTCCACCCGCTTATCAACAGCCTCAGAAGGAAGGGCATCATCTGACAGAACCAATCCCTGTGTGGATAGATCAGCCATTAAATTGTCCATCTTGACCGACTGAGGGAATTCAGCAGAAAACCCCTCCAACGGATAATGCTTACACAAAAGGCGAGGGAAAATGGACTTATCCACATCCTTCCACTCATGGGAGGGCACTTTGCGCACAGCACCGTGTAAGGGCAAGGATTCAGGATCCGGCTGGTGATACTGTGTAAAAAAGCCATCCTCCAGGAAATCCGGCACAGTAGGAGCAAAACCCAAATTGCCACGTACATGGTCAAACAAATCAGAGAGCTATGCACCCTGAACAAAATGACTACGCACACAATCATCCTCCTTGGCCCCACATCTCCAGCCAAGGGATGAGGCCGACTCAGAGACCCATGAGGCACTTTGGCAGGGGGACCAGCCGCCTCCCGAGCCCAGAAAGCATCAGCGACAGCCTCATTGATAATGAGGCGCAGGGCATCCAAACTAGGAGCAGCAGAGCTAGATACACCCTGGTCCATAGTAGCGCAAGAACAGAGCAACAGACAAGAACAGGCTCTGAAAACAACCCAGCAGAGGTTGGGGACCAACTGAACAAGCATTTGCAATGCAATAGGTCTCGCATTTATGCAAGTTTGAGCTATTGGCATTGTAAATGACAATGCCTTTTATTTATGTTTTGGTTTTTAAAACCTAAATAAAAGGCAATGTCATTTACAATTCCAACAGCATAAACTTGCGTAAATGCGAGATCTATTGCATTGCAAATGCTTGTTAGTTCTAGCGTCAGTATTAGACAGCAGAGCAACCATATGGGTTAAACAGGTCCTGCAGGTCTATGATTTTATTCATCAGAGCTGAAGCGCAGGTTTCACAAACGTAACGAATTCAGGTCTCAGAGAACAGTTATCTCGCAGGTTTCACAGATGGTTATCTGAGCCTTTAATCAGTAAATCTGTGGGTCAGGATATTGCTGCTTCTTTGTCCAGGCTGAGTAAACGTAACAGATATCCAAGTCATTTGCCCAGGATCACACGGTTTATCAGTAAGGAAATAGAAACTCATTTGAAGCCTATTTTATTTTTTGAAAAGTATTTTGCAAGACAATCACAGTACCACCTTGTTGCATGCTTTAAAACCAAATGATTTTGGGCAGCAACTTTTAGCTTGCTGGGGATTATTAATTAATATTGTACAGAGGAAGCAAAACTGCAGGCTCAGAATCCAAAGTGTTGTAGGTCCAAAAACAAAGACTGGCAGAAGCCGGTCATTCAGAGATCATGAGAGGATGTAACCCCAAAAAAGCAATGTGTTATTGAGTAATATAACTGGTGCTCATGTTAAGCTCTCCAATACCTTCAGGTCGAGTTTGCGCTATATATACAACTACAACAACAACAAAATTCATGGGACCTTTTTGTGGCCGTGGATCTTTGTCTAGTAGTTGTGTGGTTGCATCCCCCGCCCATCATGTCCCTCCCTTTCTTCGTTCACTGCGTTTACTGTCTGCGTCACTGGTTACACCTCAGGGAGTGTCCTCGTTGGCTGCTCTCACAGATAACTCAGTTCGTTGAGAGTGAGCAGAGGCGTGCTTCCCACCTTCATAAGGGTTGTTAAAAACATTCCGCAGGCGTGAATTAATTATTGCTGGTGACTTGGCTGGCCAGGCCGTTTGCAGCTTGGCTGGCGGTGACTGGTTCCTCCGGTGCGTTACACCTCGACTCCTGCTCGGTGCTGTGTGCGGTGGTGCCAGACTGCTTCCGGGCCTCGCGCTGCCTCTCTCAGCCCTTCTCTGGGTAATTAGCGGCTTCCACCACCGCCCCCTCTTTGTTCCCGGACACTGATTGCCTGTTTCCTCTCAAACCTGAGCCATTATGATGGCAACAAACCCAGTCGCCAAAATCGACCAATGGCGTAAAATGAGCCCAGCTTCACCAGCAGCCGCACCTCCTGGGGGGGGGGGGACCGGACACCATCGGACATGGCATTGGGGAAAATCTTCCTTCTCTTGGAGCCAACCTCGCCGCACTGAAAGGTGACCCCTCTTTCCCGCAGAACTGCTTCTCTGGCAAGGGTCAGGGAGTAACTAGCACCGAGAGGCGGCCTTCTGGTGATATGTCAGCTTTACGTATCGGCAAATAAAATAAACAGAGGTAAGCAGAGATATCAACGCTGTTGAAAGGGGGGGATCACGCCTGTGTCCATAAATTATTTTATGAGATTTCAACGCTATGGGGGGGGGATCACGCCTGTTTCCATAAATTATTTTATGCCTTCTTTAAAACGCTTGGTGCAAAGCCGACAATTGTTTGGGCCACAAGAAAAGCAAACCCATTTGTCTCACTATACTGCAATGGAAACAAGCGCTCCCCATGACGTGTTTGCTCGGCTTTCCTGCTAAAAGGTTTCTTGTCTTTATGAGGCCATGTGTTTGGCCCCATAAAGATAAGAAACCTTTTGCGACTAATGTAATTCAGGCGAGTCCGTCCAAGTGGGACGGCTCAAAAAGCCAAGCAAATACGTCATGCACAGCTCTGTTCCAATGGCTGGCCACCGTTTACCATAAACGGTGACGCCAGACAATGGAACAGAGGGGCGGGGCTTAAAGCCCCTTACAAAAATCACCTGTTAACACTAAATCACGCCAGCGAGACTGCGCATGCGCGCAGTGTACGCCAGGCGAGACCTAAGAAGGACCCGTTTAAAAAGAAAACGAAGTCCCGGGGCACCCGACCTCTCGTGTAACCAGGAAGTGGGCAGAAGCATAACAAGCCGTGGCATAGCCAATAGGTCTCACCTTTGGGACCTGATAAGTGTTTAGCCATGCAACAGTTGCATAACTAAATACTTATAAGGTCCCAAAAGCAAGACCTATTGGCTTTGTCAAGCGGCCGTGCGGCCGGGAAAGTGAAAGTGATCGCGATCGCGATCAAACATCAAAGCGGCCATGCGGCCGCGAAAGTGAAAGTAATCGAGGTCAAGCGCAGTGCGCGCGCCCGCGCCCGTGCATATGCACTGTAGGTCTAGGCTGGCCTGGTAGCACTTTTTGGAGCCCTCTCAATAAGTCTCGCCAGACCAGCGCATGCGCTGGGTCAGGCAAGATCTAAAAATGAGCCCGGCCGTAGGAAAACCCCTAAGGGAGGCAGGAAAACCAGGAGGACGCTCCGCGCCGCAGACTACCACCAGAGGACCAGCGCCTGCTAAAGCAGGGCGTGACGGGACCGGCAAAGGAGAAGCGGCCGCTAGAGTAGGCTACGTAGTGAAAATCCAAGTAAGCGCGCACTATAAACACAGCACACGAACAAGTGTGCTGCCGGAGTGAACAAAACAGGCCCAAGCGGCCGCGTAAACCCAAAGGCAGAAAAAATAAAAGACATTGCCGATATACAAACAAGCACAATTTAAAAATGCAGATATTGAAAGAGGCGGCAGCTACAGCAGGCCGACCAAAAATCCAAAAAGAAGAATGAGACAACACTTACCCAACCAACCGCCCTGCTAGGCAGAGTAACTGACAAAGTAAAAAATAAAAACGAACAGGATGTTGTGTGACGCACTTCCCCCTATATTATCACCTGATAGGTGTATCATATTGGGGGAAGTGCTAACAACTCTGCTAGGTATAAGGTTTCTGCGGAGCAGACAAGCTGCTCACTTTAAGGAATGGGACGGGGAAGACAGAGGAGGAGGAGGTAATATACCAGTGCAAGCACATCTTAGGGGAATACTTTGCACTCATAAATCAACCCATATACACGTGTAAATTTGTCACCATAACATACTTCAGCATTTCACCTAAAGAGGAAGTCCACGTGGGCTGCATGCAGTCTTCCATGTTACAGGCATGAGATCAGTTGTTCCCTCTAGGCCGCCGTACCTGTCTCTGCTTTCGTCGTTGTTCAGGGAGGATGCGTAATCCAAAGTCAAGCCCCCATCTTTATACTCATTAAAGAGTTCGTTTCACATTATTTTGCATCATAGTCCAGAAAAACGGAAGCTGCGCATTTTTAACTTTAGCACTTGTCCCATGCTAGACATTAGAGAGGGCGGGGCAACGACTGCGTGTCTCTCTCTACAAGTCACAAGGTTTCCGCTTCGGGAGATGTGACGCCTAAGGGATGAATTATCTTTTGCAAACACAAGGAGCTGATGGAGGGCGCGCTGGGATTCAACCCAGATCTGTGACTCGGGGTGAGTGAAAAGTTTCAGCGCTCCGTCCATCATCTCCTTGTGTTTGCTTTGAATTATCTTTTGCAACAATGTTTCTCGATTTCTAAACAAGCATTTGCAACGCCGGCAGACCTGGCAATGGCCGCGAATCCTTTTGGCTTTGTTAAATCTTATTTTGTTTTGTATCGTTTGTGTGTAATTTTATTGTTGGTGAAGCTGCTGCGCCCTCAATCAATTTTAAAAAAACATTGGCTAAAAGCAAATAACAATGTTGGTCTAAAAAAACACACAGTACCATTGTAGTCTCTTGCACGCAACAGAACTACGTTTGTGTATGACTGTTCTACTTGTCAAAGGGAAGAATGCCGTCACTCAGTATTGTTAGCCAATGGCTGAAGTGGTTGATGCTGTATAGGGCGAAAAAAAATGTGAATGGCAACAGAGCAATCTATGAAGAGGGCTGCCTGAAACTCCTTAAAATTCAGAGAATTGTGCATAGAAATGTAAGGTTAAAAGGTCTTGCCTAACTAACCTCCAGGGCAATATCTAAACTTTGTTCTAGTTTTATTCTATTCCTCCAGCTAGCGCTAGGTGGCGCACGCACACTGTACAGTTTCCACATACACTGGGCAAGATAATGAAACGTTCATTGTAGCTCTAAGAACCGGACTGACACAAGCAAACATTCAAGCTCGTGTTTATGTTTGCTGACAGGAACATAACATGTCTACTGCAAGGTACACATCCGGTCTGTATGGTGTAATGTGTTTTATCACTTGGGTTCGGTGCACACGAGGCTAACATCAGTAAAGTCGAGATATAACCCAGCGGCACTTTCTTTCCTCTCTACATTATCCACTACACAACACCTCTCCACCTACACCTAGAGTATGTTTTTCCCCAGAATAAAGATCTCTGACACCCCCATGGCGAAACACGGCACCAAAGCAGCAAGGTTGGCAAAGGACTGCAAACTTATTAACACGTTTCCGTCGCCAATAGCATGCATCTTGGAAGCATTCCTATAAAGTGAACTAACACAGCACACAGGCGTGCATAATAACTATTACACGTAGCTTATGATGCATGTCTAAAAAACAATCTGCATGGCCTGGTGGTCTGAACAGGCGACACCGGTATGGTTCAAACTATTGGTGATGATCAGGGCCAGACTGGGAACAGCAACCAGCCCTAGGGTGACCAACTGACATGGGTGCAAATTCAGGACAGTGAGTGTAAAAATTCAGGACAAGGGATCAAAATTCAGGACAAAAATTCGGGACAGGAGGTCAAAATTCAGGACAAAAGGTACGTTTTACAAACACATCAGAGAAGGTTGCGCAATAGTATATAAGTAAGTAAATAGACAACTACTCAATCAATCAATCAGTGACACTTATAGAGCGCGCTACATACCCGTAGGGTCTCAAGGCGCTGGGGGAGGGGGGGTGCCGCTACTGCTCGAACAGCCAGGTCTTCAGCTTCTTCCTGAAGGAGAGGTGGTCTTGGGTCAGGCGCAGGTCGGCCGGGAGGGACTTCCAGGTCTTGGAGGACCTTCCTCCTGTAGTCGCTCTTCGGATGCGGGGGACGGCGGCGAGGGCGTGGTTGGCTGATCGGAGGTGGCGTTTGGGAGCGTAGAAGTTGATCCGGCTGTTGAGGTAGCTCGGGCCTTGGTCGTGTAGGGCTTTGTGTGCGTGGGTGAGGAGGCGGAAGGTGATTCTTTTGTTGACGGGGAGCCAGTGAAGGTCTCTCAGATGTCCGGAGATGTGGCTGGTTCATGGGATGTCGAGGATGAGTCTGGCTGAGGCGTTCTGGATCCGCTGGAGTTTCTTCTGGAGCTTGGCGGTGGTACCGGCGTGGAGGGCGTTGCCGTAGTCCAGTCGGCTGGTGACGAGGGCCTGGGTGACGGTCTTCCTGGTCTCGGTGGGGATCCACCAGAAGATCTTCCGTAGCATGCGTAGGATGTTGAAGCACGCCGAGGAGACGTTGTTGACTTGCCTGGTCATGGAGAGGGAGGAGTCCAGGATGAAGCCCAGGTTGCGTGCATGGTCTGTCGGTTTGGGTGCGGTGCCCAGGGCGGGAGGCCACCAGGAGTCGTCCCAGGCGGAGGGTGAAGAGCCCAGGATGAGGACCTCCGTCTTGTCAGAGTTCAGTTTCAGGCGGCTGGTCGTCATCCACTCGGCTACCTCTTTCATCCCTTCGTGTAGGTTGGCTCTGGCGGTGGCGGGGTCGTTGGTCAGGGAGAGGATCAGCTGGGTGTCGTCGGCGTAGGAGATTATGCTGAGGTTGTGTTGGCGTGCGATGGCCGCGAGGGGGCTCATGTAGACGTTGAAGAGGGTGGGGCTCAGAGAGGATCCTTGAGGGACGCCGCAGATGACTTCGGAGGCCTCTGACTTGTACGGTGGTAGGCGGACTCTCTGAGTTCTTCCGTCGAGGAAGGAGATGATCCATTCCAGCGCCTTGTCCTGGATTCCGATGTTGCTGAGGCGCTGTACTAGGGTGCGGTGGCAGACAGTGTCGAATGCCGCGGAGAGGTCTAGGAGGATGAGGGCCGCTGTTTCTCCGTTGTCCATCAGGGCTCGGATGTCATCGGTGGCGGCGATGAGGGCGGTCTCGGTGCTGTGATTGGCTCGGAAGCCGGACTGTGAGGGGTCGAGGGATCCATTCGTCTCGAGGAAGGCGGCCATCTGCTTGTTGACGGTCTTCTCGATGACTTTGGCTGGAAACGGGAGGAGCGAGATGGGGCGGTAGTTCTTGAGTTCGGTGGGGTCTGCTGTTGGTTTTTTGAGTAGAGCGCTGAGTTCGGCGTGCTTCCAGCTCTCAGGGAAGTTGGCGGTGTCGAAGGATGTGTTGATGATGTCTCGCAGGTGGGGTGCGATGACAGCGTCGGCCTTGTTGAAGACGTGGTGAGGGCAGGGGTCGGTTGGTGATCCGGAGTGGATGGAGTTCATCGTGCGGATGGTGTCTTCGGTGCTGATCGGGGTCCAGGCGTGGAGGGTGGTGGTGGGGGGGGTTGTTCGGTCATGGTGTGCGTTGGTTGGTTGTTGAAGCTGTTGTGTATGTCCGCGATCTTGTTGTGGAAGTATGAAGCGAGGGAGTTGCAGAGGTCTTGCGATGGGGTGATGTCGTTGTTTCCTGCGCTGTACTAAAATACAAGTGAAAATAAGTTTATATTAGGTTGAGACAATTGTGCACTTCATGGTTTTTCAGTATGCGCGCAGCTTTAAGCAAATGTGCAGGTCTTTTTGTGGTAACAAAACCGCCCCCACCTTTCCAGCTCCCAGAGAAAACGCCTGATGGCCGGTCCGGCCAGTCTGGCCTTGATACCACCCTCCAATGGCGCCCCTCATCTTCACATAGACCCTCTCTCATGTGTATTTAATTTCTTCTAAAGTGCTACTCATCCCAAGTATGTGGGGCAGAGTGTTGGAGTGCGTTACAACACACACATTATATTAATGTTAAAGTCAATGTATAGGAAATGTTGCTTAAGATAATGGGGCTTACAAGGTGTAATCATACTTTCATCCATCACTCAGTCTTTCACCATTCATTCTGTCCTTCCATCTGTGTGCCCATCCATGTCCATATTCAACCATTTACAAACCTATCCATCACGTATCCTTCCATCCATCATTTCACTCATCCATCCCTCCATCCACCCTTTTACTCATCCATCCATTATACATCCATTCACCCTTTCACCCTATCCATCCGTACACTCATCCATCCACTCTTCCACCCATCCATTCACTCATCCATCCAGCCATTTACCTATCCAGCCATCCTTTCACTTACTCATTCATCCACCCAGTCACTCATCCTTCTACCCATTCAGCCATCCATTTACCCATCCCCCTTTCACTTTCAATTCCCCTTTCACTTAGCCATCCATCCTTCCATCCACCCACCCACCAATCCATCTACTCCTCCACTCATGAATCCATCCATTGAACCTATCATTCATCCATCCTTTCACTCATCCATTCATCCTTTCTCTCATCCATCCACCCTTTCACTCCTTCACTCATCTATCCATCCTTTTGTCCATCTACCCGCCCTTTCACTCACTCATCCAGCCTTACATCCACCCTTTCACTCATCCGTCCATTCATCCACCCTTTCACTTATCAATTCAGCAATCCACCCTTTCACTTATCAATTCAGCAATCCAGCCATCATTTCACTCATTCATCCACCCATTCTCTCGCCCATCATCCACCCTTTCGCTCATCCATCAATCCATCATTTCACTCATCTATCCAGCCATCCATCCATCCCTTCACTTACTTACTCACTCACCTTTTCACATTAATTATGAGACCCATCAAGAACTCCACCCTCGCCGTAGTTCCTAAAGCAAGGGGTGGGGTGGGGAGGGGCAGGGTTCACTATGCCCTTGCACTTAGGCAATCTGAAAAAGTGGAAGGCATGAGTCATGCATGATGCACAGTGCCTGGACGTGGGGCGACTGTGACATGGTGTTTCCAGAGCTTTAAGTGGGATGTAAAAACTAGGGGGGTCTCTCCAAAAGGGTGTTTAATGTAATAAAATGCATGGCTTAAAACACATAAGCTAAAAATCTGTGCTTAATATAATGTGCCGCCCGACTGGTATTTTTGTTGCTTGTGTCATTGCATCCAGATATATAATACAACAAGTAACGTTACACTTAGAACAAGTAACGTTACACCTACAACAAGCCAGAACTATTGTCTTTGTCAATGGTTGTTAGTTGCATAAAATAAAAAAGCAGCAACCATGGCTGCTATACTATAACTATAATCCTTTCCTTTGAACTTCTTTCACTGCTTTCCTTCGATTAACTGGATTCTCAGGTAGCAGCAGCATGGGTGTTTTTGCACTTCCATGTGACAGAATGCTCTGCCTGGACCGAGGCAGGAGGAGGCCACCACATGCTGTGCCAGCCCAGACTGACCCATTGTCATTCTGTATGTGGCAATCAGCCCCACACAGAATGACAATGGGCGGGGTGGGGCTGCAAATGTGCTCAGAGGAGTGCGAGGCGGCCCCATCAGGGAGCTGAGGCCTCTCGCAGGGGAACAGATCTGTTCTCTGTAATGCCTAAAATTACGGACAAAAGGCGTCCGTAAAAAGGATCCTCACGGACAACGGACGTGAGGTCCAATTTACGGACTGTCCGTGAAATTTACGGACGGTTGGTCACCCTAACCAGCCCTGGCAGATTGCTGCTCGAATGGCCCTGGCAAGGGGGTGTGGGTGGGGGCCAGTAAAAAGCACCGCTCTCGCTTTTGTTACAGGGGCTGATATTGCAGCACTGCTGCAAAACTAGCCCCCAGTGAGAAAAACACCCCCCACGGCCACAAAACTGGCCCCCACCCCTCCGTCCTACCGCAGAAACACCCCAGTGCCCGCTACGGCCGGTCCAGCCCTGGTGATGATTTGTTTCTCTCCATCACATTTGTTCCTCTAGTGATGGGGGGGCTTGTCTCCACCCGTGCTGTCCATGTGCTGCCCTTGCTCCTCACCCATCTGCTGTCCAGTCCCTGGGGCAGAAAGTAGTGTCCAGGGTCTTGGCTGTGGGCCTGAGAGGACTCTCTCTTGCAGGGTCCTGCTGCCCTAACAGCATGAGTACTCCGCCTTCCTAGGGAAGAGCAACACATCTCCAACATGGCGGCCGAGAACGAGAAACAGACCTCCCGCTCCATGAAAACATATTTCCCTTTGTGCAACCATCCATATACATAATACTCAACAAAGATCTTTAGCTGGCTCGAGCTAATCAAACCTCCATATAAAGCAGTTTAACAATGTTTAAAACAGTTTGTTGTTGCAGGAAGTTGAGCTCTTGCTGTACGTGACCTGCAGGCCATGAGTTTGTATCCTGGCAGGACTGATGTAGCTCTTCTTCCTTCCAAGGTTGGTCTGTTCAGATAATAGGAATAGCTTTTACTTACAAACAGTAGCCACTTTATGCCTGAATCAGAATTTTAATGTAATTTATTTATTTTTCGAGTTTTGTATAGCGCAAACTTGACCCAAAGGTATCAGAGCGCTTTACAATGTTGGCATAGCAGTAAATACATGAATTACGTTTATAGTGAATATAAATACAAAGTGGTATTGTGTAAACAAAGTATATTTAATCATCCGAATATGTTGATGATACAGGTTTAAGGTATGTACAGTATAAACGTGTAAAGTGCTTTACCAAGTTATCACAACAGCAGGTGCATAGATTACATGAGGAGTACATACAGTAATACATAATGGCCATATCTAAAGAAAGTTTGTGTTAAAAAGTAATATATATATATAGACTTTAATTGCGGTAGAAACGGTATGCATAAATAAGATGGCATTTAGGGTAGTTGCACACTTAATGTATGTAGCGCTTTACAGAGTTAGCACATCAGTAGGTGCACGAGCTACACGTGGGGTAAATAAAAAACATAGGCACAATATTTAAAGGAGATTTGCAACAGACAGTGAAACCGATGGACGATATACCCTCGGAGGTAGCTGAATAGGGTGTTGTACAGGTGCGGAGAGTGAAAACCAGGGCCAGACTGGCCGTAGCGGGCACCAGGCATTTCCCCGGTGGGCTGGAAGGGTGGGGGCCAGTTTTGGACCAGTGGGGGGGGGGGGGGGGGGGTGGAGGGAGTGGTGTTTCTTGTTACCTGGGGCTTGGCTTCCAGTACTGATTCTTTAGGGCTCCCCAAAGGATTAAGAACCGCTGATCTAATGACAGGCTACAGAAAGTCCAAGCCAAGGTGCAAGTTCGGCTCTCAACCTGAAAAGTTGTCAATGAATAAACCCTGCAATAGATTCCTTTGATGGACCCTGTTTAAATCGTGCATCAAGTTCAAAGTGATTTGCCTTAACTACAAGGAAGCTGAAGTAAGATACATTTGTATCTACTGAAACCAGCCCCCATAACACACTGAGGAAGAGTTCCCCACTCACGCAGACCCTAGCATTTCACTGGCAGAAGGTCATCTACCAGAAACATGGGGGTGGGAGCCTGGGGGTCCAGGGCCCAGAAGCTGTGGATGCTCTTTCACCACTCCTGTGGTCCCAACCCAACAGACTCACATTCCAGCCGACCCAACAAACCCTACCTTCCAGAAGCTGTGGGTGACCTTTGTGGGACTCTTTGGATGAATCTGGAATGAAGCATGTAAAGTGCCTACGCAGACGTTACACACAATCTACGCACACACAGCTCCCAGTCCAAACCTCAGTACTTTTCTCTTCCTTGCCCCTTTCATCAGTGCTTCTACAAGTGCCTTTTTGGACTCACCGCCAGGTCTCGCTTCCACGACCCGGCCTCACTTCACTCGACTTAAAGTCCTGGCTACAGTCCACCCCTGGGATGCCCGCCCATGCTATTTTTGGTCTCTCACTTCCTATTCAAATATTTTCCCCATGATATCATTATTCTGAACAATCTGGCGCTTTGAAGTCCCCATTAGGTGACATTAATGAGCTATAGAAAAAACAGAAACAAGTATACACCACTGATGCGCTCCACAGGCTGCTTTTCCATATTTCAGACATTTCACCCTTCAGAAAGCTGGCATACTTTACCCAGAATCATGTACACTTCTGCCAACTTCTGGCTTGGCATGGATAGTATTGTTCCCAAACATATGCTTTAGATTTGGCTTGGAGCCATGTGGATTTATGCATCTCACCTGGAATACTCTCTCTATGAACCAGAAATCTTCCAGAATTCCCAAGAGTACCTTGTTCTATTTTACATATTTTATGCAGTGGACTTTTAGAGATTTTACGCAGAGTTTTACATACTTTATGCAGCTTCTCAGCGACTCGGTATCAATAATTGCACCAACGATCTACAAGTGAGGATGTGTAGGGCCAGAGAGGGGAATAAATCAAACATTGGTATTTCACAGTGGTTGGATACTAAGGCAGCTCTTTGAGTTAATTACCTGCTGCATAGATCTGTATGTAACCTGCAGATTTAAATACCACCAGGGCCCACTCAGACATCCACCCCAGGAGATGGTTATGTCATTATCCTTAGTTTCAGGCCCAGAGCAGCAGGTTGTGCAATTAGAAACTGTTAAACCCCTCAGCAAAAAGCAATAATGCTGCAAAGTACCGAGAGACCTATCAGATGTTGGCGCGTTTGCTGGGCCATTAACAACATCAACAGCACTTAGATGAGTGCATTCGGCACAACATCTTTAAGGTGAGTGGGGCTTTGGTTTTAGAAGGGGGTCTTTGTGCCCCTATCCTTAGGGTCAGGCCCTCTGCGGCGTTCACTGTGGTTTAGGTAGATATCTAAGATTTGTGTGTTTTTTCATTCAGCATATCTTTGTTGAAGACTTTTAAACAAGAGATGCATAGTTGATACATAGTTTTGGGATGCATGTAGGACTCTACAGTGCATAGGTGTGTGTGGTATGGTTATTGGACGCAATTAACTGTGATTTAAATTTCCAAGTCATAGAGCAGTGAGAAAGTTACATCCGTGATCATCGACAGCCCTCTCTTCATTTAAAGGGGCCATCCAGTGAGTGACGTCCCAGTGTGTCACCCGGCAGCTGACGTCAAACAAAGTAGCGTTCTAGGACACCTGTTGGTGGTTGTTAGTGATGTGGGACAGGCTGAAGAGGGCAGTTTAATCTCTTCTCTGACTGGTCTCTTTAATAAAAGGGGTCACCCATGGAACCATGGAACACCTGGAAGCCCCTGTCCTAATCAGCGACAATTAGTCCAAGCAATAGCTCAGAAAGATATCATGCCCTATAGGCAGTGGCACTATAGTGTAGTTTGGACAGCGAAGGCCGACATTGCTCAACGATGTTCGAGGACCACAGACAGTTTCTGCCCCATTTGCTGCTTCTCCGTGTGACTTCGGTGTAAAGCCGGCCCTGATAATGAACCTCAAGGCGCGGGAACTCCAGAGCATTTCTATGCTGTGTGAAGACAAGCTAGATGCAATTAGCAGGTCCAGTGAGTAGCGCGGCGGTGTATCCCCAGGCCTTACGGGCATGCTTGCTCTCTGTCTCTGGCATGACGACCGAATTGCTGGGGTGCCGACCCTCCACTGTCCTCGCTGTAGGGGCAGCTGCATCTGGTGACCTTTGAACGTGGTGGGGCCTAGTAGGTGCCCTGAATGCCAGCAAATAAACATATCAAGCAAACCCGACTTGTTTGTGAAGGGATTGGGAGGCTTCTCAGGCCTCCACGCCCCCAGAAATGTTTGAAAGCAATGGATTCAAATTGTACGTTTAAAGCACAATGTTCGAGTACGTTTGCTAAAATGCCCTGGGCTCTGAAAAGGCACTAATTAAATATTGCATTGCTTTCATGGCGTGCCAATGACGCCTAATGTTTCCCACGAGCGGACGCATTTTTTTCAGGCTTTGTTATGGGTTCCCCCTATATGGTAAGAATAACATCCAGTGTTCCACTGCCAGGTTTTTGTGATGGGCATCCCTTTTATGTCCAGGATTACATACAAAATTGCCTATGTTTCATATATGATGCCTATTGAATGTTGGTGCCAGTGCCATCTCAAGTTTATTCTCGGCCCCGGACAAGACATGTTCAGCCCATTCAGGCCACGATGCTGAACAATATTCAATTCTACTTGTACTTCCTAACAAAAACACCACAGTAATATGTCTTGCACAGGGCCGCAAATAAATATATATATATATATATATATATATATTCACTGAAAAAACCATAGGTTTCACACATGTTATAGTTAGAAGGACATTTCACTCGTGAAAAACCAATGAAATTCCCCCGTTATAGTTAGTGCAGGCAACTATAACTCACGCAACCGCAATCCTCTGCTGATGACGTCAGATATTACATCACTGTATTTAGACACTTATTTACCCATGTCTTCTTCCATTAATTTATAGCTATACATATATTACAAATATTTTTTTTTCAGAAAAACACATGTCATCAGTGATGTAATATCTGACGTCATCAGCAGAGGATTGCGGTCGCGTGAGTTATAGTTGCCTGCACTAACTATAACGGGGGAATTTCATTGGTTTTTCACGAGTGAAATGTCCTGCTAACTATAACATGTGTGAAACCTATGGTTTTTTCAGTGAATTTCAAAGGTTTTTTTAAAAGCAAATTTTTTTTTGAGATTTTTGTTAAAAAATGATATCCAACCTATGTATACAATAATATATGTACTATATCCTGCATTATGGAATGGTTAATTTTTTAAAAATTAATGTTTACATACAGTTGTACATCACAGTTATTATCTTCTACAACCCTTGAAACTTAAATTTTTTTTTTTTATGGATTTTTTGCCGTGCGCGTACGGTAAGCTGACGCTACGCGCTCCGTACATCATAAGTACGGTGCGCTTACGTAATACGTACGTGACGTACGCGTACACGCATGCGCGTTGCGCGGAACCAACGTCGCGGTTACGCGGGTGCGTGTAAGGCGCATGCGCGAGTGCGTCCTACGTACGCGCTCCGTAAGTGCTCCGTAAGCGCATGTTTACGTCACGTTTGCGCATGCGTACGTGTTTACGAGCGCGTAGCGTAAGCTTACGGAGCGCGCACGGTAGGTCATGTGATCCACAAAGAACACTTTTTTTTTTTTTTTTTTTTTTTTTTTGGAAAACCTTTATTTAACAGTATGTGCAAACAGATACGGGCCTACAACCCTCAGGCCGGCCTCGACAATAAAGGGCACATCAGCAAGCAATTATACGACTCAGCAGCATATCAGTACAAGCACGAATAGACCAGATTACGTTATACACATGTGCCGCCGAGCGCCAGGATGATGAGGTTTAAGTTTTATAAAGTCTTGAAATAAGTCCATAGCAACAGGTCTGGAAGGATCCGAATCAGAGCAATGCAGTTAGGACTATAGTGGGCAACGATCATCAGAAGAGTCAGCAAGCATTATCCGTAAGGTAATCAATCGCACTCAATGAAATCAGGATAGAAAAGAAGCATATCACATGACGATCCCGAGCACTACCCACAAGTTCCCAATCCTCCCCTCGACCCAAGAAATAAGAAAGGAAAGAGCAAACGAGAAAGGTAAAGAGTAGAAAGGGAGAAGAGAAAGAGAGAAAAGAAAGAAAGAAAAAGGAGGCCCATAGAAAAAAAAAACAACAAGGAAATATACCCCCCACCCTACACGCATGCAGAGGCTACGGCCTACCCCCCCTAGCAGTGTGTCTGTCGCCCCAAAAGAGTACCCGAAATGTAGGAGAAGAGAAAGAGAAGAAAAAGAAAAAGAATGTCACGGTTGATCGGAGGAGGGCCGAGGATCTATTCAATACAAGCAAAATCGTTACCCGCGGTCACCCAACCCCAGGCCCCGACCTAACACCCTGCTACATGTACCTCCAACAGTCACAAGTCCCAGTCCCAGCCATATACGTATCAATGTGCAACAAGAAAAACCCCCTTCCTCAGCCTTGGCCCCTTCGAATCTGCAGTCCAACAGAATCCAATTGCAGTACAGCCAACCTGGACGGGATGGGCCACCATGGAGTCCGTTGCAGCAATCGAGGGGTGAGAGACAAGTCAAACTGGAACGAAGCTCGATAGTAAAGGACCACAGAATGCGCCACTGCTATGCGGTGGCTAGTACAACAGGGAGCAGGACGATGCATAAGTCCCAGAGTAGCGGCCGGCCGATGTACAGGAAGCAAGTCCAGGAGGACGCTCAGAAACGTGGCACCAAAGGACAAAGGAGATGGGCAAAACGGCGGCTGAGGCACAAGCTCCGGCCATACCAAGGGAGCAGGATTGTCAGACTCCTCCAGGGCAGAGCCGAGGAGTACCGCAGCGGGCACTGGGACACGTCCCCCCGTCACTGCCACATACCTCAACTCGGGTGATCCACCGACAGTCGACTGAAGATGTGGCGTAACATGCCGCACTGGAGAATCATCATGGCCAGCTGAAAAAGTCCGATCAAACCGGTCCTCCAAACCAGTGGCAGAGTCGCGGAAGGCCAACCACAGGTCCTCCAGTGCTGCCAGGATGTCGCGAAGCCCCAGCGGTGGATCAAGGATGGAGGGTGCTGTTGCGTCCGCCATCTTAGGCAAGCAACCATCGAGCGCCCCGGGAAGCAAGCCCCCCTCACCAGCCATCGCTATCTGGAAAGTGATGAGCTCTCTGCGGGGCCCCGGTGGTGTAGGAAGCGTGGAGGCAGCCGGTCGTGGAAAGGCTTCAAGGACAGGGGAATCTGTGGTGCAGGGAAACCCACCGGCGAGACCAGGGCTTCCGATGCGGAAGATGGCGTCCGCTGCTATAGGCTGCAACAAAGAAGCGATCCCGGCCCTCTCCCAGCTGGGACGGGATACAGTATACGGGAGCTGGATACAAGGTTGCGAGCGGGGCGCGCTGGGCAGCCGAGCATGGAAAAGGCTGCTGCGAGAATCCCAGCGCCGCGCTCCAGGTCCGGTGCACCGGCTCCTCCCTCTCCACAGCGGCCGCTGCTATCGTTGTCGCCGCCGGCCGTCCCCACTAAACAATGGCCCGGCTGCGACCTCTTGGAAGGCCGAAATGGAAACCGGGGCTCAACTCCGCCGGGGCAGCTCCGTTTTCGACCGGAGTCAAAGTATCGTGGCCAGGAACGTGGCGCAGGTAAGCGTAGGGCTCGGAGGCGCAGGATGTTTGCCAGGATATCGACGAAGGGCGAAAGGGTCGGCGGAGCCGAAGAGCTAGGCGGCCATCTCGGCTGAAGGCTAGGCTCCTCCTCCCCACAAAGAACACTTTTCATTGGTTGAAACTACTTTCAGTTCCAGAAACTTCCAACACCACACCCATTCCCCTCATTACTGCTTGAGATCCCCTAGGAGAAGGAGCTGAATTGACAATGAGATACAATGGCAGAGCAGCAGTCCTCTTCTGAGAGTGAGCCTAGCAGCACCATCATCAGACAGAGAAGGAGGAAACAAAAGGATTCTTTTGTGTGGGAGTATTTTACTTTTCCAGAGGGGCAGAAAAAGTTCAATGCTCCATTGGTCACTTGCACACTTTGTGACCGTGTTTTATCTAGAGGAAATCCAAGGAAGAAGTATTCCTTTGGAAATCACTCTATGATGAGACACATTAGGGATAAACATCCCAGGACCTTTGCTCGACATACTGAAGAAAACTCTTCAGGAAGTCACCGGAGCCCAACCTCAGAAGCTCAACCGAGTACATCATCGGCAGCTCAGCTGAGCCCTTCCTCTGAGGTGGGAGCATCACCTTCTTCAGCTCCTCTGGACATTAACCCTCGATTTCGGAGGGTTTCAATGAGGTGTACAACGTGTTGTGGTCTTATTGTTTTTGGGGAGACCAGTGTTTCCCTTATTAACAATAAGATAGACCAGCACGTTTGTAGACGTTCATAATATTCCCATTCTTTCTTTCCTCTATCCCTGTATTAACACAACGGCTCTTTTAAGAGCCAACCTTGCCTCACAATTTTTTTTATTTTTTTTTAATCTTTCCTTTTTGAAAACATTTTTTCACCCCCTCAGACTGCGAGAGACAAAATGGCGGCCGACACTTCCTGGTTTCGACCGATTCGAATGTTTACTAAGATCTAACAACCAATCAGAATCGCGCTCGCGCACGGCGGCGTGCGCGTACGGTAAGCTTACGGTACGCGCTCGGAGCGCGCCTATAGATATATATATTGATTTAAATGCTATTTTCTCAGGAAATACTGAACAGATTTACACGAGACCTTCAAAAGGCACATCCCTGACCTGAGGGCTACCTCTCTGCCACATTTCAAGTAATTCTGTTCAGCCGTTCGGGCTGTAGCTCGGACTAAAGGTCCTATGGAAAAATGCATGGGGAAAACGCGTTTTGGGACCCCCCCTTTTTCTCAGCCCCCGCTTGACGAATCCCCCCGAGACTTTCAGGGAAGGAGCGGAGCGCCCCACCTATTTTGAGAATTTCGCGAGGATTCATCAATCGGCGCCAAAATTATTCCAAATAGAATGTTGCGGATTTCCTATGGAAACACGGTCCTAACTATAACTATCTACTGGCGACCGCCAGTAGAAAAAATATATATATATATGCATATATATATATATATATATATATATATATATATATATATATATATATATATATATATATATATATATATATATATATATATATATTAGGGCCGGAGTTTGCTTATGGGTGTCTCCCTTTCCCCCATATGCCATTGTTGTTCGATCGTAGGGCAAGAATTGCCTCCAACATGCTGGCACCAGTATTTTGCCATGGGTGCCCCCATAGTCCAAGAATTACCTCCAGTATGCCATGGCTTGCATTTTGCCATGAGTACTCTGCCTTACAAGAACTACCTCCAATAAACTCGTGCAAGTAGGTAGCCATGGGCAACTCCATAAGCCAAGAATGACCTCGAGTATACCATGGCCAGTGGCAGACTCACAAGCAAAGACACACACACACACATGCTTGCTCACTCTCACTCGTCCCTCACTCACTTATTCTAACTCGCTCACATTCACACACCCTCCCCCTCTTATCTAAATCATACACTCACTCACTCACACAAATGTACAGGCACACTCACTCACGTCACACACTTACTTGATCTCTCTTTTCTCACACTCTCTTCTTCACTCATTGAGTCTCACTGTAGCTTAGTGTTAGAAATGGGATTTCTGGTTAGCTAGGGCTTGCGCCAAAGCCAGGCAGAAACCACCACTCTAGTCAGGGCTGGGGAGTTACATGCCAAAGATAACCCCTGCTCACCCCCTTGGTAGCTTGGCACGAGCAGTCAGGCTTATCCCGGAGGCGATGTGTAAAGCGTTTGCGCGCGCACCCAGCAACAACACCCAAGGCCCACCACAAAGGAAACTCCACACAAGGTATTATATAAAAATAGCCTTTGTATTATACCAAACACATTAGATAATATTCACACAATTTACACTGTGCCAACTGGCACTGGGCAGAATTTTACAAGGGATTATATGTACAGGGGACAGGGCCACATGGACCACTGTCAGGAACTAGCACTTGGTAGGAATAACACTTTTAGAACATAGCACATACAATCACTGTAGCACCAATTAGAACATGTAGCGCACAACCAGGAACCACTGGAACAGGTAAGTACCACCTACGCAACCCTAACCACCTTAGGGAACTATTACGCAGGGAATCATGAACACATCAGCATAACCTACACTAGGAACAAACCCTCTCCTACGCATAGGCACAGCTAGAAATAAACACAGCACAAAGGCATTGCGCAGGCGCAAAGGTACATGTGTAAAAATCACCAGGTACCCTAGGGGAGGGCACAACACAGCAAAACTGTCTCCAGGCCAACCTGGCCTTTCAGGGGTGCAGACAGGCCCACTATCCAGCAAAGTCAGGGCGCGACTGAGCAGGCTGCACAAACCAGGGCGCACAAGGCACAACCTAAACGTGGCAGCTGCCCACTAAGTGCTGGGCAGCTGTTGAACTGAGCTAGGGCACCTCAGTGCCTTTTACAACAAATATAGCCGTTGTTGGAGCCTCGCAGGCTCTTGAAATGCTGGGGGCCGCGTTGGAGCCTCGCCGGCTCTTTGAACAATGTGGCCCGACGTCGGAGCCTCTCGGGGCTTGGGAACACTGCCCCCTTCGGTGGAGTGTGCTCGCGCTCGGTGCCAACAATGCTGACCGTTGGAGCGCCCCAGCGCTCTAAGAACACAATGTGCGCCGTTGGAGCGCACCAGCGCTCAAGGGAATAATACTGGCCCCGTGGAGCGCACCAGCGCTCTGCAACCCACCAGGCTGCTTCGTGCACCCTCCCGGCAAGAGCCCCACTCACCGGGCTGAAGCGGAGGCTGCGCTAACGTCTCCGGTGGCGGCGGGGCTCTCCTCTTCCTCACGAGAGCCCCGCTCGGGCAGACAGTACCTCCGGGACCCTTCTCGTCCTCACTGCCACCATACAGAGTCTCCCGGGCACTTTGAGACCCGCGCTATGGGACCCAATCCCAGCGCGGCCGCTGCTATGATGCTGCGGAACGGGAACCAATCCCGGTGCAGCTTGAATGATGACGCGGCGGGAATCCCTCGATGCGGGGTAGGCTCCCATTTAACTTTACCTAAAGTCCCAGGCGGGGCGGGCACCCGCTTTTGTGTACCAGACAAAATATACGTGAATAAGCGGGTTGGGCACCCGCCAAAGTCCAAAAGGCAAAAATGAGACCAAAAGCGGGGTGGGCACCCGCCAACGAGCGCCACAATGCGGGGTGGGCACCCGCTTTGAATATGGCAAGAGCGGGGGAATCCCTACGTCGGGGTTCCCTCGCAGACCGTCGTAGCGCCGCGCCGCTGGTCACACTGCAGGCGCTTCTCAGAAAAAGCGCTTCTCTACGCTGGGGTCCAAATAAAGCGCTCCTAGCGCTATAAGGCAAATAAAAGCGCTTCCAGGCGCTTTGAGCAAGTCCAGCAACAAAAGTCCTGGCAAAGTTTTAGGAAGGTAGGCAGGGGGGCAAGGCTGGGCCCAGAGCCAGCTCACTGGGCCTCCAGGCAGGGAGGTAGTCCAAGTGGCGGTCCTCTGGCCCAGCAACAGCAGCAGCCCCCTCAGGCAGGATCCTGGAAGAGAACAAATTATAAGGGGACACAGCCCCTTCTTATACACCTTTTCCCTTTGTTGTTGCTCAGGGTGAGGGGAAAAACCAGTCGCAACTGGTTGGGGAGCACCCTTGATGTGCTCAGCCCCTCACTCTATTCACTGGCAGGGCTAGGGTCATCAGTCGCACCACAGGGGGCGGAGCCAGCATTGTGTAGGGAAAGCCCTGCCCTATTCAGGTCCAAGGTGCACTCCTCCCCAGCCATCAGCATGCTAATCTCACACTCACCACTGGGGCAGACCCACCCAGACTCCTGGAGTCATGCTCACCAGCCAGCTCCAGCCAATCACACGCCAGACACATTTTACACTAATATGCCAACTCCTAGAAGTGGCACTTCCGCACATGACATAATCACGCATTATACATCATTGCGAAGCATTCGATCACACGAGTCCGCATATACCAAACTCGAGCCTGCACACCCCACGTATCAGAAACTACCAGGGACACATACATTCCCCATGCATTCCTATGGGAGGGCAGGCCTATCTCACCACATGCACTCAGAGTGCACATGCACTTTACTCTGGGACACAGGGAAAGTGCGCAGAAACCAAAAATCGCTACCACCAGGTCACCGGTGAAAGCAAAAAGTTCAGGGGTGAACCTGCCAGTAGGGCCAAGTCCAACACTTAGTCACTCACACCCAAACCTTCCCACTTTTTCACTTCTCTCTCACGCCCCTCACTCACTCATTCTAGCTCATATATGCTAGCTCACACTACCTCATTCATGCTCACATCACCACTCACCACTTCTCCCTTCTCTTCTCTCTCAAGCTCATTCTCACTCATACTAACTTTCACCCACTGTCTCAGTCACTCTCAGTTACATGCACTCGCAAGCACACTCTCACTCACAAGCATTCACACACATGCATGCACGCTCACTCAATATCACTGATTCTCGTTTATTCTGCTTCTAATTCACTTTCACTTATTCTCATGCACTACTATGCTTCCAGTCATAGACTTATTCTCACACACTTTCATTGTTTATCCCGCCTATCTCTCCCACACAGATGCAAACTTTCAGTGTTTCCCACTTTCACTCTCCCTTTCTCTTACTCACTGATTCTCATTCACTCACACTCACTCACACACACTCACAGACATTCAAACACATATTCACTCTCACTCTTTCACACGTTCTTTCACTACCCCTCAATCACTCATTCTAACTCACTCATGCTCACTCACACTCCTCAAGCACTCTCACTCCCACCCTCACTGTGTCACTCATCACTCACCCCTCTTACTGCATTCTCACAAAAACTTACTTTCGTTCACTCTCAGTTACACACACTGCCTCACAAACACACACATATACACACACTCTCATCAATTTCCACTAGCTCTCACACATATACAATCCCTCTCACTCACAAATGCATAGAGCAACAACTATTGATTTTTTTTTACCTACCCCATCTCTTCTGGTGACTCCTTTATTACAACAGCAGGACAGGTTTCTAGTTCTGGGCATAGGATACAGCACGGCATGGTATAAGCGAGGAGCCAGGCAGGGCAGCAGAGGCACAAGGAAGCCTCTTCCCATCTTCTGATAGTCCTGGAATCCAAGCCCTATCAGAAGCTGGGACTGCACTTGGGATCCACTCCCTGCTGTTCTGTGTGGATTGTCGTTAGGCATAAAAATGCACTGATGTGCACCCCGACAGCCCCATTTTAGCATAAGTACTGTACTGTCTATTTAATGCACAGTACGACTACTAAATAAAATAGATTATGCCTGTATTAGGGGACTGTAACTGAATTACTCCCCTCACACAATTTCAATCTAGACAACCTCTTACAGAGTGCTGTGTACATAAACAGCACTTTGTAGATGAATAGTGGCTCAGCCCTTTAAACCCCTCCTTCTCTTGTCATCGGGAGCATTGAGACACAAGAGGGCTGAACTGCGCATGTGCAGTGTTCATGAAAACACAAAAGACAAGTTTTCATGAAGGCTGCTGGATTAAATAAAGAGGAGTGCAGGCAACGGCAGGGGGCAGTATGTGGAGGATCACAGGTGGGAATGGCTGCACCCTGCCCCCCTTGTTGGCAAACCACCGTGTTGGCACAATTCTGGTGACATCACAGATCCTCTAATTTGTGAGAGGCTGAGATACGTGAAAGCTGCAGTGCTTTTAATGGAACCAGACCAGGGTTGGGCGTGGTGAGCACTGGTGTTGCGGATGGCAGACAAAGGACTATGCTGAGAAGAGGGTAGCCACAGGATTACAGGCAGAAACATTGAGGGCTCGCTCCTGCCTCAGATGGAGCTGGGGCCCCCGCAATAGTCAAGGATGCAGGAGCCGTTGTCAGTGCCACACATGGGACCTGTGCCATACCCTGCCACCTGTCCACAGGATCTGACCCACACGTCTGCGCTATTGTTGTGCAGCACTATGTCCCCCAAGGTTTAAAACCCATTTTATTATTGTTTGATTTGAGGGTGGTGTTGGGGAGGCGGCGCTCCTCCGCCCTAATGGAGCGGCCGCCTCTGCATATCACCCATTAAGGGTTTCAAGGCGCAGTTGGCCGTCAGGGAGATTAGGTGAGCTACTGCCCAGAGTCACATGATGTTGAGCTGCCTCCGGCGCCAGGGATCGAACCGTAAGCCTCACTCTCTGGAGTCAGCCACTCTGGCCACCGCGCCACACCTCTGCCACTTAAGGTGCTGGGAATTCCCATATGGTGAATGCAGAGTCCTACACCCAAGAACTGGAGGAGATATTTAGAGATGTGTTGGATTGCCCAGAGGGTGGAATGCAGCAGGCAGTCACCAAACATTACAAACTTCCTGCTAGAATGAAAATGGAAGGCACAAAGTTGGGAAACTGGGCTGAGGGCAGTGGAGCTGAGGAAGTCACGGATGTGCATATCCACTGACTGCTCTTGTGCATTCAGGTGTGCCTAGACAACTTGTTTAGAACACAAGAACTGGCGGAGGTCTTGAAGGTGCCACTATCCAGAAGCCCAGAGGCATCAATGGGGCTTCCATCATTGAAATTGCCCCATGAAGCATTGGAGGGAGGGGTGAGGGACATTTGGTGGGGATTTACTTACTAATGAGTCTCTTTTATCCCTCTGTTTTGCCTCCTCTCCCTCGTAGGCTTTTATTATGTTTCTGGGTACTTAACACTGCTTAATTTGTAAAAACATAAGTCCAGGGCCCTCGCCAGGAGGCCACCAAAGTAACAGTGCCTACACAACTAATAACAATCAGACTGCTACAGGTGTGACATTTCAGACTGTTCGATGACACCAAAGCTATAAGAAGGGCTTGGGCGGCTGGTATTAGTTGTTTTTAATGTATATCGAATTAATAAACAACTGTTGTGCTGCTCATCTTTTAATTGCACAAAAAGCGCCACCAGGTGGCAGTTGTTATAAGTGCTGAGCTCCTGAAACCACGGCTCAATTTTAGCCCTGGGGGACTATAATCTGTGTGGACTAATATGACGTCGTTGATAATTGTAATGTTGTGATTGGTTTCTATGAACTGTGGTGGACTAATGTTTTTGGTTCTGGCTTTGTTCAGTTTTTTTATGATCTCCAGCAAACTATTGAAGCACAGATGCATACTTATGCCGTGGTTATGTGTAGATATTCATTTAATCTATTGAAGGATATTCCTTAAACTCTTTTTTTTATCAGCAATAACATAAATAACTCCAATGAGGCTTCTTTAAATCTTTACTCAGTTGATAAAATCACCATACAAGAAGACAAAACAAAGACTTCACTGTCAAGTTCATAAACGTTAAGAACAAAAATAAAACTGCACATATAAAAATGAGTAATGGGGCAATTAATCAAGTCTTGTTCTTCTGGACACTAAAGCTTCTCGTAAAAAAGATAAAACAGTAAAAATAATATGATCAGAGAGAAGCATCTAAAGATACATTAAAGCTGGCCTAACTTGATTAAAATTCAGAGATATCAACGGGGGGGATTAAAAATTGCTTCCTCGCCAGCTATAATAAGAGTAAATCATTATAAAATGAAACATATCCTGCGGAGACGTATTGTCGCAGCCACAGGGTTCCCTTGCCTCAGGCCATACCCACCTGCAAGGAGATGCCAAAAGGTAATGCAGTTGGTTGAACCTAAATCTGGACAACAAAACCCTATCATGCTGTGAGCGAACCTTGGCAAGATGTGGCTCCAATCCCTGTACAGCTTTTAGCAGCATGTGACCCCGAACTGATATCTCCAGGCGAGAGTGTTCTAAAAACAGCCTTTTGACACCCCCAGCCCACGCACCGAGAGAGAGGTGGGGTCCTCAAAAATATCTGACCTATCTATATAGGTAAAAGCTGCCTTGTCATGGGCTATCCATGGTATTCTGTGTGCCCGATCAAGAGACAGGCAGTCTGCTAGGATCAACCGGTTTAACATCAGTTCCGCCCTACTCCAAATCTTAATCCAA
This sequence comes from Triturus cristatus, assembly GCF_964204655.1. Classification (NCBI taxonomy): domain Eukaryota; kingdom Metazoa; phylum Chordata; class Amphibia; order Caudata; family Salamandridae; genus Triturus; species Triturus cristatus. Next base: position 1,093,273,535 of record NC_140580.1, read on the forward strand.
CACCGGAACGGACAAGGGATATCAGATCTGACACTTGTGCAAGTCTTTGTTTTGTTTTGTACTCTTTTATGGTGATTGTATAAACCAAATAAAGATTTAAAGAAGAAGACTTCAATGAGGCACATGAAAAATGGCATAAAGGCAGGGGGATATGCAGACTATTGGTTAGGGTCAAAGGGGGTACAGCAGGGGCTAATTGCCCTCTGCCCCCTTCTAGGCAAAGCCCCACACTTTAGCGGCTATGTTTGAGAATATTAGTGGCTTATAGTCCAGAGGTTCATAGTCAAGTGATCATAGCAAGGTCTATCTGTGACCTTGTGCTTGCAGCTTCAGGAATAGAGGAGCCAGTCCCATATTTTTGGGGCTTTGGGTGGGAGAGGAAGAAGGATGGCTCTTCATGCATATGTCAGAGCTGCCTAATGTGCACACTGTCCTATGGGTGACGCTAGAGCATATGTTTTTTCCTCAAGTTCAATAAATCCTGACAAAGCCTATTGTTGTGCATATGAACATCATTCCAGTGTTCACATAAGCACAAAGGGAGAGATGATTGAGGAGAGACAAGGCAGACACAGGATGCACTACACATTTTTTATTTCTGCCCTGCATGTGAGTTGGCATGTACCGTAAGAAGGACTTTAGCTATACATAGCCGTTTATTCCTTTTAATACTCGAATAACAGTTAGTCTCTTTCTCAACAAATGATTGACTGGTAGGGAGTCCATTAATTCATCTTCTCGAGCATGGGACTCGCAAGCATTTCCCTGAGGGCCACAATGTACTGGCCGCACCCATGCCAGCAGGGCAAGGGTCGGGGCATTGAAAGGTGGGCATAGGGGATGCATGTTAAAGATAAGTTGTCTAGGAAACATTCTTTGCTTCTTTAGTTTAGTTAATGTGCAAATAAAAGTATGCATGTTTCACAGCTCTCTGAATGTTCCTACTCTGTCAAGTAAACAACAGCCCAGTGCTGCTGTTCACCAGGGGGCCGCAATTAAAGGTCAGAAGGGCCGCATGCGGCCTTCGGGCCCTACTTTGAGTATCCCTGCTCTACAGGGCCGACTTTAGTGCTGGTGGCGCCCTGTGCAACAATGTTTGTTGGCGCCCCCCCCAGTGACCACCTCCACCACGGATTCTCTCACTAGCACCCTTTAACAGTGACCAAGTCTCCATAACCATACTCTCTCAGATGCATTGAATTAGTTATATAGCGCCACACATACCAGTGTAGGGTGTCCGAGCACTCTGCATCACACGCACATTACACAGAAACAATCAATCATAGGTGTGTAAATCAGTGTATCGGAAATGTTACATAAGCCAAAGGACTAAAAGTGTAGGAGTCACATGTCATCTATACTGGTAGGCAGTATAGTTTAAGAGTGCTTGGTGTGGAGAAGCACAAACTCAGAGTCAAAAAAGAAACAGCATAGTTGAAGTTTTCTTTAATAATAAGAATCGATTTCTAGCCAAATTAACCCTTTTTGCAACATTAATCAATGTTCTAATAATGTATACTTTGCAGTGTGTATGCAGTTCTAGGATGAAAGTTAATAGCTCACTATTCTATATTAGGACTTTAAGTTATAAAATGCATGTAACAAAAGGATGTCTCTTTTGAAAGCAGTAACCTGCTGATCTGTTTACATCATATGCACTCTGTAATCTACTAGGTACACGTTCTTTGCAGCAGGCATATTAACCCTCTGCACTAACTTCACCTAAGTCAAAACCTCAACTATACAAAATGCTGATCTCTCTCCAGGAAGATAATTAATCACACGAGTTATCTTGACATTTATGTGAGGCCTGGTCATTACCGGGGAAAGAAACGCTGCAGCAGGTGCTTCAAAAGCATAATAAACTTTCAAACACGGCGCCAGCACCCGGTGCGGTGGCACCGGTCGCACCGCCCTAAAGCCGGCCTTGCTGCTCTAAAGTAACTGTATCCTCTGTCCTTTTCTCAAGTTTTATGTTTTTTACCTTTCCCCTCAGAGGTTCTGAGTCAAGTAGTCCTGCCCCATTTATCAAGTCTCTTTCTCTTCCCTTTTTGAGATTTTACTCTTGGAGGTCGTCCAAGGGCCACTTGTCCTGTAAAGAAGAAGGAGGACCACTCTCTTGACAGTGCCGGAGATTCTTGTCCCAGAATTGAAGAGGAGACATTATTTAGGGAAGGCCTCCTCCCTAAAGTGTTTCCAGGATGCCTGATTGAATAGCATCAATCTCGGGTCCACCCTCTCTCTCACTCCCTATGGTGCTGAGTTGATTCCTTGGGGTGTTCCTCTAAGAACCCAGACCCTCTTACATGAAGGCCCTGCCCCTTCTTTCTCCATCACTTCCAGGTTAGATTTGTAAAATGGCAGAGTTGGTGTCCTGGTCCGCCCCGGCCTCCGCTCCATGCCGGGGATCCCCGTACTGTGAGCGTGGTAAGTAAATGAGTCCTGTTGGTCCACTGGTAAGCACCATTTTCCTCTCCTGAATACCACCTCCATCCCACAGGCCGGCAGAGGATGATGTGCACGTCTCTAGGAGCAGTCCAGCCTCCCATTGAGACTCTGCATGGTGGTGGCTTGTGTGACATATAGGGGTGCAATATTGGGGTTGGAGCTACAGCTGCATCATATTCTTTTAAGGCAAAATGATTATGGCCTTAATGCGGGCCGACAGTGCTAATACCATTTGCTGCAAGGCTGCTTTCAAGGTGCAGAAAGCAAAATAAAATAGGATAATAACACACACACAACACACACACCCTAATGCTAGTGTAGTGGACCTCATTTATCTAAGCAAACTTTAATTGTGCATGCAATTGGAATGGGTTAATGTGGCTGCAGTACATGTCTGTGTACAACCTGTACATTTCAGATTCGAATCCTGGCAGATACACTCAGTTTTTTATCTTTCATCCTTTCAAAGTTGATGAAATTACATGGTTAGGGGACTTCACCAAAATGCTTCACTTTGAGTCCCACCAAATATTGTGACACGCTGTAAGGGGCAGGCCATAACACAAGTATCTTCACAGATATGTGTATATTTACAGTTTGCAAGCTGGCGTTCAGACAAAACATCGCGTGAAAGTGGTAACCTGTGTATTTTATCAGGTAAATTTGAGGATCGCAAGTGCAAAAGACAGATTATGTGAGCAACTTCCTCTTTAATGTAAGACAAGATATTTACAACCAGGAAGCTGAATTTGTGGTATAGTTTTTAGGAACTTAGAGACATTTCACAATCATCAGCTAAAGAATAGAAGCAGAAGCATGTCAGAGTAAAGAAGGCTGTAGGAAAATATCAAATGGGTCAGTGTAGAGATCATCTCCACCAGGATTGCCATGGACAGAATACTGCTCAGTGTCTAGCTTTCAGCCCAACGTCTCTAAGATAGGGGGATGCATAAGGTTTGGGAACTCTTCACTGGTGGCAGAACTGCCCAACGAGATCTATGCTGGACTATGGAGAGTGGAGACTGTGTTGCGAGACTGAGATAATGTTCTGAATATAGGGATTTTGAAGGTCACTTCAGATGGAATAATATCCAGATATTAAGCCTGCACAAAGATGGTGAATCTTGGAGGATGGGATGCTTCGTTGAATTTTTTTTCATACTGAGGTGACAGATGAGCACATCTGCCCTGCCACAAAGGTATCTTCAGTAGAGCACCAAAGACCTTCAGTCTCTAATGAATTTTTTCTCTTAGGAAATGCAGAAAAGAACTGCAGCAGCAATCCACAAGAAACTACCAGCTCAACACAAGGAATTATCATGTTTCATGCAAAGAACTCTGAGGCTGTTTCCGTTTCATGGAGTTCAGAGAGGAGGGGTGGGCGGCACTCGCGGAGTATCACCTCTGCAGAATTCTGCAGAGTTACATAAACACTCTGTGAGATACCACGAAGTTCTGCGAGCAGGCAGAATTCTGCTCACCGCGCTGATTTTTACCGCCGGGAGCTTGTTCCACGTGAATGGCACCGCACAGCGTGGTAGAGGGCGCTGCTTCTTTCTGCTGCTCGAGTAGATATTCTACTCAAGCAGCTTTTTCAACACCAACGGTCGCGACCTATTGTGACCACCCAAATGGTGAAATCTCTCCGGGAGGCCTTCTAGCACACAAAAATCATGCTAGGGGACTCAATTTCTCACTCGACAATCGAACGTTGGTGAACCATGCCTGAGAAAAACCTCCGCCATGCGGCGAATGGTGGCGTTTTGGTGGAACTCTGCATTCCAAGCAGAATGCGGAGTGGGCAAAACTACGCGAACTCTGCCGGCAGAGAGGAATTTTTCGCCCACCCCAAGTCCAGACAGGAAACACATCATTGGAACCAGTGATTCAGCATTCCTTGCTAGCGGTGCATTCTTCATCATTCAACACATGCTTTAAAGACATGGTCATCTTCCACTAGGATGCAAGAGTATGTTGCGATTTACCAAGAAGGTACTTGCTAAGTTTGAGAATTCATGTAAGTGAATGGTCATCTTGACAAAAGGACCAGATGACAAAAAGGTAATTTAGCATTATCTAGTTCACATTATCAAGCCTTACCTCTTCTTCATTCCCCAACCTGCACTTCTATGCCAATGCTTGCACATTAAAAATAGATGCCCCTTGTAGGATTGTTATGGTCGTTAAACTGTAAACAGTGCTAATGCTAACAGGTGCTGCTGTGCTACAGAAGAATGTTAAATAAATACTTTTGCAACATACTTCTGTATTACAACAAACTTTCATGTCCAGGTCCTAATTATAATATTGCTGTGAAAACTGGCAAGATATTTACCCCGGGGTAGTTATTGATACGTTGGAGATTGGTATTTCCCAGGAAATTCTAGACGAATTATGAGTAGTTTACCTTGAAATGGGGCATACTATCACAAATTGGTGTTTGCACCCTGATTTCTGCATTATTTTCTCCAATATTGGCCTTTTTCCAGAATCATATTCTGACAGGTTTTACCTGATGTTATGTGTATTAGTAAAAAAAAAATCAGAAGATGAATTGAATTCACCACAGGACAGTCACTACTTGATCAGTAGCTCTCATTGCTTGCTGGATCAGAGAATGAGTGCCCACCTCACTCCTGGTGAAACTGACACTGTCTCCAGTCCGGAACCATTTCACCAACAAATCACTGATTTCAAGTATGTTTGTCTATTTAGCTCAATGGAAGCAAACCCACACTACATACAATGCTTAATTTGAGCTGGTGGTTGCCGGTAGGGGCTACCATCACTCATTTTTGAGGAGCGGCACTTATTTTTTCGCATCTGACTTTTACTGAGAGGAAGAAAGACAAAAGCACACACAGTGGTAAGACGGAGGAAGATAAAGATATAAAAACATCACAAACAGACAATAAGAACCTGCAAAAGTGAGATAAAGGGGTAGGGAGTGTCTGGTAGTGAATTAAAGAGGCATGAGGTAGATGTAATACTATGCAGCGTTGATTTTCGGTGTGCCAACATATAATTGCACTGGTTGCAAGCTTCCAACTAGAATTTTGGGCACCAGCACTCATTCTTTTACAAATTAGGCACTGACTACAAGACCCAGAATACCTAAACTGTCTGTCAAGAATTCCTGTCATGCGAGGGGAGGAAAACGGTAACCAGCGAAAACGGACTACATCTCCCAGGATGCTTAGCGGTTGAGAGGTTATGTAAACAGGAGAGCTGTTACATAACTCAAGGAAAACACGCCCTTATGTAAACAGGAGAGCTGTTACATAACTCAAGGAAAACACGCCCTATAAAGGGAGGAACCGGGAGGTACAACGCTGTCGGATATTGTGTTTACACCGACGTACCTGCTTCGTGAAGAGCAGTGTTCCGGAGTGGTGCTCCAGTAAGGCAAGAACGGAGGTAGGTCGAGTCGTTACTCCCTGGGCCGTGTCTTGGCCCATCGTCACCTGTGAAGGACCCGGAAGCTCTACCGGTCAACCATTGAGCTTCGCTTTTTGACTCGGCTGAGTCAAAGCGCAGTGGCGCTTTTGCTGGTTGGAGTCGTAACTCCCAGCCCGACCAGAGATACAGGGACTGCCAGCTGTAACGCACACCAGGAGGTGTTTGCCGTGTTACAGACTCGGAAGTCCACAGGATCGATCGAGCGGCTGCTCTCGGTTCAGTCTTCTTGCTTTTGATTGGGGTATCGGTGACGCATCACCAGGAGGTGACTCAGCGTCCCGGTGCAGTCTGAGGAAGAGGTTGAGCGGCTGCTCCCTTCAGGTAGAGACCCCGGCTGGGTGTTTCCCTGACTCCTCGATTCTCCCCAACACTCTTCGTGCCCCTCACAGCCTACCGATTGGCATTGTCGGCCATTTCATTTCTGCCCTCTGTTGGCATACGCCGGGATCGGCGTATATGTAGAGGACGGTTAGGACCATCCGTGCTGTGGGCTGGTAACGTACTTAGCCTGGAGGATTCCAGTGACTATAACTTTTGTTTATTCTTTGTATTATTTTTGCCTTCATTAAAATAACTAACCCTTCACAAGTGGTTGCGTCCTCATTATCGTGTCTGTTAAACGATCCTGAGACGTTCAGGGCGTTACACTGTCACAGAAAATTCTGGGATTGTAAACAGTGTCCGTAATGATCTGGTGGGAGGTGGACCATCAACCTGGAGAACACGAGCCACTCCCAGCTTGGTCAGAAGTGTGCTAGTCTGTTCAGATACAGATAATGGCACAAGCGGGGACTTTGGGCCCTACTAAGAGTTTGATGGCTGGGATATTCTGAAACCAACATGGCGGGAGCCAGTCCACTGTAATAGAAGTTCCACAGGTTGTAGGACAATCGTAATATGGAGGAGAGAACATCTCCCACATTTATGATGGAGTATCCTATCCGCCAAACTTTAAATAAGAAGGCCCTTTCTCTTCCTGGTGTGTGCATGCTCCAGGGACCTTTTAAAAATACTTAGGATGTGGATGTAGAGATGAAATAGTAAGAGCTAACATAAATGTGAAACTCACTGTAACAACAAGCAGCAGTAAGGAGAGTGTAGTTGATAGTAGTGTCTCCTGGAGGTGGACCAAAAGGTAGTCTTCTGCAATGCATATGTAAGCATGTGGACGTTTATGCGAATTTGTGGAAACAAATTTTGGAAACATGTGACAAAGGGTTAATTATTTTGATATGGTTTACAAACAGTGCTGTCACTGTTAGTGAAAGGGATTTCTGGTCCAAGGCAGCTGCTGTGTGTGGGCAGAGATTCCTGCGCCCTGTCAGAGGCTACAGTGGAGCTAAAAATAATCTCAGGCGGAAATAAAGAATGTCTTTGTTGTAATCTGGTTGTAGGGATGTGAAGGGTTACTAAGTGAGTCTGCAAAAAGCAGGAACCACAAGCATCAACATCCCATTGTGCACACAGACACACAGAAGTTGCATTTCCACCACTCACATCCTTTGGGTTCGTTCCTGAAGTTTTATTTTGCATCACCCTGGCCAAATCTGTTGCAACAGCTGCACAGGGCTGTCACCAGCTGTTGGCTCAATAACTGTGTGGTGAATGAAACAAAAGAAGGGGCATTTTCCAAAATGCACGTTTTTTCCATCTGTGTTGAAACAGGTGTCTTTCTCAAGTGACGAATGGCCCAAAAATGTAAAGGAAAATAATATTGAAGTTTAAAAAGAAGATAACCATTTCAGCCATATTGTGATTGCCATCTGGTCATCAGAGTGCTTTGCACCAGAGAATGAGGAGAAAGGCGTTCATAAAAGTCGATCACAACAATCATAAGAGGGAGGGAGTGGGACATCAATAGAGCGTTAGTGAGAGATCGAGAAATGCATTACATTGGCGACGTGGCAGCTCTGCGTTCCTACACAGTGGACCAACCTGCTGCTTGTGGCCAGGTGTAGACCTGTTGGGCTGTACTACTACTCATCGTGAGTCTGATGAAGAACACAAAACATGTGTAGCTACAGTGGAAGCGCTGCTTTCTTACAGCAATGTTGTGCCCTCCTCTGAGCCTTGGGACTCCTGGTGCACCAGCGCTTTTGACATTGGCTTTAGTGAGCTCTATAACAGACTTATGGCATATTTCATACTGAAGACAGTAGTGTAGCCAGTGTGTCATTGGCCCTAGTGCAAGGAAGGAAATTGACCCCAAGGCTGTTGTTTTAAATATAAAAAACAGCAATAATCAGGGATCAGCGGGCAGATGAGGGCCTCTGGGCACCAGTACCACTGCACCTACTGCACCAATGGAAGCTCCGCCCCGAGTGAAGATGAGCGTCGACTATGAAAGGTAAAAATGCAAACTATGGAGTAAGATTACGATGAGACCATTAAGTCTTTGGTCTAGAGCCTGAATATGTGCACGAAGCACTTTGAGTTTGAGAAATGTAACTCTGAGGAGGCACTCAAATCACAGACCCTTTAAAGATGTTAAATGTTTCACTGAAGAAGGTTCTACAAAATCTCTGCAAGTCTGAAAACATTGTATCTGTGGCCGAGGTTTTATTACAGCTGAGCCTTTAGTTCAGACTATGGCTTGTTGAACTTGTAAGGAAGCGGTCAGTGGCATCTTCTGCAGTGCAAATGACACTCATGTAGCCAACTGCTCCATCTGGAAACAAAGCCGTTGCAGTAGATATCAGCTGCTACAAACTAGTACATGCTTGGCCAGTGACAGCAGACGCCATAGGTGTGAGGAACTGGGACACTGTCAAAAGGAAAGTAAACACCCATGGATTGGTGAGTTGTAGCTCCTCACACTGCTCATCTCAGTGAATCAATAGCGTAAGTCAGACTTAAGAAAGAATCGACACACAACCACAAAGACTAAAAAGTCATGAAAATCAGGAATTGATGAAGCTGTTCTCCACCCCCTGAAGCGAATGCTGCACATGGCCGCCATGCTTTCTCAATCTGGATGAGCGTCCAAAGAGATGACAACATGTCGAACAGATGATGACGACATATGTGACCATGCGAGTCAGCTTGATGTGTAAGAATCCTTTACTGATTGATACAGGAGTGACTGCAGAAGAGTTCACTTGTATGCCCCAAAGCACAAAACTGCAAAAGAGCCATGTAATAATTTATAGCTATAGCTCAAGGACTCCATTGCCTACAGAGGTTACTTCAGACCGTCTCTGCCTTCTGAGGGGGATCATGGTGAATCCAACATTTATGTGATTTAAGCTGCTGCTGACTTGGGATTCTTATTGATCTTTAGTTAGCTGTCTAGATGGGTTTGCTAAAGGTATTCTGCTGCATCATATCAAGAGTCACTTCTTTGGTAAAGCAAAAGACCATCATATCACACTGATATAGGTTGGTCAGTCATCCCAATAGGTCAACATTGTTGGTTGAAGAGCCCGCCCTATTGGTGTCACCACTTGCTCTGTCCCCAACACATTCAGGGCAACACATTTCCACCTGCATCAAGATGTGCCAGAGCAGTCAGGCCATGAAGATAGAGAGGGACCTCACACTATCTATTCAAGAAATGTGTCACCAGTTGAAAGGGGCAACAATGTTCTCCAATCTAGACGTCCACAAGGGTTATCATCACTTACAGCAGGAGCAGTCAACTTGTTATACCACCATATTTGACATGCATGTGAGTTTATTTATGTACAAATGCCTTAGGTGTGGTGCATCATCAGCAGGAGGAAATGCAGAACGTGATCAAGCGCATTGCCAATTCCTTAGTGCAGCAACGACATTAAGATGTTTGAGAAAATTAAACGTGAAAACAGTGACACTCTTGTGAAAATGTTTGGTACTCTGAATGATGCCAATTTGCTTACCAAAGAAAAATGTGAGTTCTGTAATCCTCCACTGATGTTCTATGGACATATTTTCTCACAGGATATCAGGGGCCTTGCTCTGCAAACTGGATATTCTGACATCAATCCCTTTCCATACCACTGTGTTATTGCTAAGGGTATTTCTTGGCTTGGTAAATTAATGTGCCCAGTACATCCTCCATCTGTGCAACCTGCCAAGAACTGACTGAGAACTTACTGAGAAGGGGCAACCACACCATTGCTCTCAGGCATGTCGTACTGTATTTGAAGCAATCAAGCGGACTACTGCGGATTCCCACAATAGAGTAGTAGCTAATTCCAATCCTGATGGATTCGGTGCTTTACTAGCTCACCTCGGCCCGATTACACTAAACACAATATTGCCTATGCTATCAGAAACCTGACAGAGCCAGATAAAGCATACTCCCAAACTGAAAAACATCTGGTGGTTGTGTGGTCTTGTGACCACTTTCACTCATTCCTGTGTGAAAAGAAACTCATGGTTGCCACGGAGTGTCAAGGCTAGTTCCAGTATTTGAGAATCCAAAGGTTCAAAGTCCATTGTGTATCCTAAAATGAGGCTAAGATTGAAGCCATGTCATTTAGGGAGTGTCCAACAAGCAAGGCAAATCACATAATTCTGCTGACTTGTTCACTTGATACCCTTTACTGAAATGCATCCCTGAGCTTTCAATTGCATAAAGGTATATGCGTTGTGTCATATAGCAGGGCCACCCTCTGGCCTCTCGAGAAGGCATGTATCATCCAGATATGCGAAATGACGTAACTCTGCACTCTGTGTCAGAACTGATTGAGACTCTGAAATGGAGAAACCTGGACAGAGCCATGAGGGAATATCACAATTCCACTGTAAGGGAATTGAAAGTATTCTGTTGTGGCCAAAACAAACGTGCTTATCAATGTACAGACCTTATTCTAAGAGAACCATGCTTAGACATTCCCAAATCACAAAGACACCAAGTCACTGACCTTGCACATGTGGTTCATCGTGGCATAGTGGCTCCAAAAAAGCTGCTAAGCTATAATTTCTTGTTTCCATTGTTGGTTGAATTAGTTGAGAGGATGTTGGGTTCCTGGTGTGTGTTTGATTCTTTGAAGGGATCCTAGAACCTGCTGTGATGTTGGAGATACAACAACGTATGCACAAAGTCATTTCAATTGATTTAATAGGATCACCATCTCTTTGTGGCCACGGATGCATTCTTCCATTTTCTGGAAGTTACAGCAACCCACAGCAACTCTGCTGCTGTGGTGATTCACATCTTGCACAAAGCCTGCTTGTAATTTTGGAATACCAGCTGTCATTATGTATGACATGTTTTGACTACAACAAAATTACTTAATTGTTGCTTCAGGCGAGTGGCTTTGTAGAAAGAAATCCACATTAAAGAAAGGAACACAAGTAGCCCAAACTGCCCAAATCATGTGTCGCTGGTGAGTTCTTCTGGTCTTTGAGACACCACCATGGCATGCGATGTAGCATCACCAGAAAGCGTCTAGCTGAGGTGTAGTCTAGTAGGAAACTGAGAGTCAGAGCTCCCCGTATGCTATTACCACCCTCAGAAATCCATCAGCTAGTGAGGGTGTAAATAAATCAAGAAAAGGATGACGATGGTGTATAAAAATAAGGAAAAAACTCCCAGACAGTGTTAAGGAGATAATGTTTGACAAACTCCAAAGATACCCAAGAAGAGGATTGAATGATACTCTGCTGTACCTGAGCACAAACATAAAAGGTTCCATGCCCAGAGTGTCTAGAGATGGGCGCATGATGACGAGAAACTTGGCCTGCGTTGGAATGCTGCAGAGAGTGAACTTCTGTCAGATGATGAAGACAAAGAAATTGAGGAAGTACTTTAACATTTTGTCTTATCTCCTTCTCTCCCGGTTCACTCCCTCCTCTCATTCTGGACCTCAACCCTGTTGAATAGTTAAACTCCAAGAGAGACTTAGTGCAATGGACTAAGTTCAGCATGATGATCGGTAGTAGGAGGGAGGAATCGATGCAGTGTCATCTGCACTGTACATAACATGATGCCCACAAGCAGACACACTATCTTAAAAATCCAAAGCTGTAATACTGTGCCTCGATTCGTAAACGGCTTTTATCATTTTTTCGGTTTGAGGTGCTTACACTTGCTAATCCTATACTAAACCTGGCAAAGGACGTTGTCACTTTTCTAGCTCGGTGTGGATGGCACTGTGTTAATCCTATGCTTTAAAACTCTGCTAGAAAAGCATATATTTGAGGTGAGCAGTTTTAGAGTGTCTATGGTGTTCCATAAAGAGGAGCTACTCTCCACCTAAAATCTGGGAGCTACCCAGAGTTCCCTGCTTCCCTTTTGCATAAGGTATGCAGCACTCTAAACCTGAAAGGGTATTACTTTTATACAGGGGTCTCCAACCTTTTCTGTAATAAGAGCTACTTATGTTCAGGGAAAATCATCCTGAGCTATTAATAATAGTGTTAGACTTGGCATCCTTGGCGTGGTTTCCCCTGACTTTTTTTTGCTTCTTTCCTGTATTTTTGATTCTGTGCTGGATTTAATTTTTGATCGATTAGATGCTTTTGGCACTTTGCCACTGCTGATTAGTGTAAAAGTGCAAGTGCTCCCTGTGTAAATTGTTATTATGATTGGTTATCCATGATTGACATATTTGATTTACTGGTAAGCTCCTAAGAAAGTGAACTGAGGGCGCCCAAATACTACTAGTGGGCCTGCAGCACTGATTGTGCCACCCACACAAGTAGCCTTCCAAATGAAACTCAGACCTGCCACTGTAGTGTCTGCGCGCAGTTTGTACTGCCATGTCAACCTGGCAAGTGCACCCACTTGCCAGGTCCTTACCTTCCCCTTTCTTACATGTAAGACACCCCTCAGGTAGGCCCAAGGTACCCCCACCTGTAGGGTGCAGTATATGTGAAAGATAGGACATGTACTGGTGTTTGTGACATGTCCTGATCGTGAAATACTGTGTATTTCGTTTTTCATTTTTGAAAGGCTATCTGTCCCATAGGCTAACATGGGAGTTACTTTATAAAATCTTACAAGTATAACTTTGCTTTGGGACAAGACAGAGAAATTGAGTTTAGGCTCTCTGAACTCAGGATTTAATAACACATCTTTTTAGGGAGATGGTTTTTAAAATGTGTGTTTGAAAATGCCATTTTTAGAATGCAGGCATTTTCTTGTTTGTCCATTCTGTGTGTCTCTCTGCGGGTTTGCGTGTTGGCTGTCTGGTTTTGGAGTGACAGGGGCCGGGGATGTGCATTCACTATAGACAGCCACCGGGGGTGGGGGGTTAGGGGTTGAGGTAGGTCCTGACTTTCCTGGGTGCCTCAGAGCAGAGCTGAATAGACCTTGGATGCATTCAGAGAATTAAGTTTAAAGCTCTCTGCTTAACTTTTAAAATTCTTAAACTGGCCTCCCCTCCTATTCTTACTCAGATTATCCGGCACTATGTTCCTTCCAGAACCCTCCGATCTGCAGGGTCTAATTTAGCCATCGTTCCACGTTTCAAAAAAGCGAGAATAGGTGGACGTTCTTTTTCGGTGTTGGCAGCCACCCTTTGGAACTCTTTGCCTCCCTCCCTTCGCTCTATCCCAGATTTCCTCCCTTTTAGGAAATCTTTAAAAACATTTTTATTTGCCACAGCTTAGTTTCATTCCTCTTGGCTTGTCTCAGCGGTGTTATGTTGCTATGTCTCCAAAAGCGCCGGGACGCCTCTTGGCTGCGGCATCCGTGCGCTATACAAAAACAAATAACATAACATAACATAACATTTAGAGTGGCAGGAGGAGTTTCACTTACACCTCAATAGGCTGTGTTCCTCTGCACAATGCTGTCTCCACCTCCTGTAGTGATGCTGTACTAGAAAGGACAGAAATGGTTTGCACTGGGCTCAGAGACTCTTGCCACAAACAGAACAAAATGGGGTACAAGTAGTGGACCTTAAACCCCAGAGAATTAGATCACTTCTGGACTCAAGAGGAACCTTTTGCCAAAGAAAAGAGCTGGAGAGCTGTGGAGGAGTACTGACCCTTTGTTGTGTGCTTTGCTGGATTGGCCTTCAGTTGCTGCTTCTGCCAAGAAAGAGGACAAAGATTGGTACTTTGCTGGGAACCTGCTTGAAGAAGAATCTCCAAGGGCTTGTGTGTGCTGGCATCCTGTTCTAAAAGTTTCAGGGACACAAAGACCTTACCATCAGCTCCCCTGAACCCCACTGCTGGGAGTTCTGACCTGCCAGGAGGTGCCTATTTCAGTTTTGGGCCTCTGGAGGTTGTTCCTGCTGTTGGGAGCTGGAAGAAACTTAAAGAAAGCAAGAAAACAAAATCTGATGCCGTCAGTGATGCTGCTACCTGCACCGAAGCCAGGGGCACCGCTCAGGAGGTACACGATTCACCGCCCTTCCTGCACCGCAGCTCCGACTCCCATTGATGCCTGTAGTTATCTGCCTTCCAGACGCCAGTGCTTGTACCGATGCCGTCACCGCCAGCGCCGGAGCGTGGAGCCGATAACCGACGAGGGCGATTTCAGCAACTGTTTGACTTCGCATCGTCTCACTGGAACCAACGCCTCTCCACAGACGCTGCCGTCTTCCCCTGTCCTGGACTCAATGCTTTGCCTCCATGCGGACATGACGCCTCGCCTCCCCCATGGCAACCAGGGAACCAATCTAGACCTCGCCACCGACGCCTTAACTACACGATGCCATGCATCGTCCATAGACTTCAATATCCAAGGTACTGTTTGAAGATCCTTGTGACTCCATGCCTGACGCCGAGTACCTCGCAGTCCGCACCATGCTTTGGGTTTATGCCTGTCATGACGTCGTAATAGCCTTAGGTGGAGCTATTTGTTTCTACAAATGCTATTTCTGTAAGTAACTGCTTTTAAGTGCTATTTTGATGTCTGTATGTTGGATTTTGCGATTTGGTCTTCTTTGGTTAGATAAAGATACTTTATTTTTCTAAACTGGTGTGGTGTCCATTTGTGGTGCTTTCATTGTATTGTTGTGTGTTATGAGTACAAACACTTTACACATTGTCTTTGTGTTTGCTCGTGCCAAGCTACCAAGGGGGTGAGCAGGGGTTATCTAGAGTGTGTATCCCCCTCACCATTTCTAACAATTAGGATGACATTAGTGGCCACCATATGCAGGATTACCAGCAGTGTTCACGTCAATACATCAGGCGCAGTTGCCAGTAATGTAAAAAATACTTTGTCACTTTGTTAAAGTGGCATGTCGCTACAAGGGCAATACATAAAAGCCATAGTTTCAATGCGTCTCGAGTTCATAAAATTAGTACTCGGTCTGACAAGACCAGCTGATTTTTCATTCAGTCCATTTCCCTCAAATTGCAGCTTTAAATATATTTTGTAAATTTTCACATTTTTCTCCAAATATCAGTTCATTAGTTCTGAAAATGCACACATTGTTATCTCGAATAAACACTTTTCAATTCTGGGAAACTTATATTAATTCAATAAAGCAGAAGTTCTATTTTAGGATGCTGGGCTGCACATAGGAGAGCTACTCACAGGAGGCTGGTGAGATATCGGTAGCTCACGAGCTACTCGTTGGAGAACCCTGCTTTGACATATTTACTTTCGATATTGCCTGTCTTTTTTAAGTGAATACATATATTTATATATATATATATATATATATATATATATATATATATATATATATATATATATATATATATATACTGAAAAAACCATAGGTTTCACACATGTTATAGTTAGCGGAAATTTTACTGATAAAAAACCAATGAAATTCCCCCGTTATAGTTAGTGCAGGCAACTATAACTCACGCGACCGCAATCCTCTGCTGATGCTAATACTGTATTTAGACACTTATTTGCCCATGTCTTCTTCCATACATTTTTAGCTATACATATATTACAAATATTTTTTTTTCATAAAGACACATATGTCATCAGCAGAAGATTGCGGTCGCGTGAGTTATAGTTGCCTGCACTAACTATAACGGGGGAATTTCATAGGTTTTTTATCAGTAAAATTTCCGCTAACTATAACATGTGTGAAACCTATGGTTTTTTCAGTGAATTTGCAAGGTTTTTTAAATGCTAATTCCTAACTATAACGTGTGTGAAACCTATGGTTTTTTCAGTGAATTTGTACGTTTTTTTAAATGCTAAGTTACTTTACGCCATTCGTGGCGTGCGCGCCCACTTAACGCAGTTCGTTCCGTGCGCGCACGGTGCGCTTTGCGCACCGTGCGCGCACAGTGAGCACGCGGTGCGCTTCGCGCACCGCGCGCCCACTTTACGCAGTTAGTGCCGTGCACGCACGGTGGGCACGCGGTGCGCGTAGCGCACCGCGTGCCCACGTTACGCTAGATGGGCCATGTACGCACGATGCGCTTCGTGCACCGTGCGCACATGGAGGACATATGATGCACTTCGTTTTGAAAGGTAATATTTTAATTTTTCGTATATGTTATAAGCCATGCACAAATGGTGCCCTTCGGGCACCATTTGCACACGGGGTGGAGAGAGTGTGGATAATTTTTTTTTTTATTATTATTTTTTTAAATATTTTAGTTTAACTCATCTTTAATAAGCCATGCACAATTGGTGTCATTCGGGCACCAATTGCACACGGGGTGGGGAGAGTGGGGATAAATTTTTTTTTTTTATAATTTTTTACCGTACGCGTACGGTAAGTGTAATCGGCGAAATTAGCGAAAAAATAAAAATTCCGTTTTTGGCCTTGGGGGATCTTTGGGGACTCCCTCAACATTGCTATGTGTGTGGGAGCTGTCTAAACAGCCCCTCTACATGTTTTTGTGCTTTATATTTTAAACATCACTCTCAGTGCGAGAGAGAAAATGGCGGCCGCCGCTTCCTGGTTTCGGCCGATTCGAATGTTTACTAAGATCTAAGAGCCAATCAGAATCGCGCTCGCGCACGCCACCGTACGCGTACGGTAAGCGTGCCGTAAGCGCACCGTAAGCTGGCTCAGATATATATATTGATTTAAAGGCTATTTTCTCAGAATCTACTGAACAGATTTACACCAAACCTACAAAAGGCACTTCCTTGACCTGAGGACTACCTCTCTGCCAAATTTCAAGTAATTCTGTTCAGCCGTTCGGGCTGTAGCCCTGTCTAAAGGTCCTATGGAAAAATGCATGGGAAAAACGCATTTTGGGACCCCCCTTTTATCTCAGCCCCCGCTTGACGAATCCCCCCGAGACTTTCAGGGAAGGAGCGGAGCGTAGCGCCCCACCAATTTTGAAAAATGCGCGAGGATTCGTCGACCGGCGCCAAAGTTAGTCAAAATAGAATGTTGCGGATTTCCTATGGAAACGTGGTCCTAACTATAACTACCTACTGGCGACCGCCAGTAGGTAATATATATATATATATATATATATATATATATATATATATATATATATATATATATATATATATATATAAATAAATACCCATAACAGAGAGAGGCAGAATCAAAAGTAATGGAAGAGAGGTTCCGAGAGAATGATCGACAAAGTCAAGAGAAAGATTACGTTACTAGGGGCCCCTTGAAAGGCAGGGCTCCTGAGCATTTGCCCACTTTGCCCATGTCTTAAATCGTCCTTGTCCAATTTGCCTTTTAATAATGTTATTATAAAAGACTCCTAGTTTCAGACTTTGACTTGTCACCCTGCCAAATATCATTGCCTGATGTCACATGCTCTATGTTTGAGGAAACAATACAAACTGATGCACCATTCTTGCAGACAATGTGTCTATTCTTTCTGCACTTTCCTTGGAGCGTTCTTGTGTGCCTGTAATTAGTAAATCCCACGCTCTGAATTATTCAACAAACTGTGATATTGAGTAATAGTGCCAACGCTTGCGGGACAACAGGTCCAGGGTCCCAGATCAAGTCAACAGTTCTACAATCTGAAACAACCCAAAACATTCCAAAACTAGCTAGTATGTAAATCAGATACTCATCTTATTTGTAACGGTTTCACGAGCATATCACAATGCCACGGTGTCATACAGCAATTAAAAGACATTGTATGTAGCTGCAGTAGACAGTGTCAGACGTGAAGGGCGCAATGAAGGTCACATGTGCATGCATGGACAGCCATTCTGGGTGGCCATCTTGGAATGGGTTTGTCATAAATAAAAGTATTCCAATAAGGCTGCTGGTGCCTGTGCCTAAATTATACACAGGTGGCCATCTTGGATTTATTTGTTATGTTTCATTATTTACCATTTCAAGATGACTTGTGGCTATTTTCGAGTGGTAAATTAAGCAATAAAGTATGTGCAGGATGGCGTGCACACGTATTGAAAGAAACGACCTGGAAAGAGTCTGCAGCTGCTTGGCTCAGAGACAAATAATACTTTCCAATCCATCAATGGCATATAAAGCAGGCAACACAGTTTTTGCAAGTTATGTTCTACAGTCTTATCACTGTTCTCAGAAGTGATGCTGCATTCTTACAGGATTTCCCTCACAATCCTCTGAATCTGTCTTTTATTAAACATTTCTTAATGTTCATTTAGGGAATTTTTGTAAAGAAGCCACTGGAACCCAGTAGGAATCACTCAGAAAAGTGTATTGGTTATTTATGTGCACTATATAGCAGTCGGCCTTTATACCAAGTGCACCTGAAAACATGCTTACCTTCAGTGTTAGAAAGGCAAGATCTTTCCCAGAACTTGTCAATAAGTGCATATCCCTTATCACACCTTCAAGTTGCTCAGAAGATTCAGGTCCAAGCTGCCGCTGGTGGCCGCATGTCTCTAGCATCTTTAACACTTGTGCCTGTGGCTGGATTTCCAAGGATGATACGTATATACAAGCTTGGGCTGTATCAGATGTTCCCTCAACCTTCACCTACTCACAGGGTCAGGCTTCCTGTGTGCAGACCTGCACTGGCTCACAGAGGCATCTCATGTTTGCACGGCTGGTGCTTGTGGGACCAATCTAAGGTGTGTTTTGTTGGAAAACTAGAAGAGAACTCCAGCACACCTGGACTTATAAATGATATCTTATGTTTTATTCTTAATTCCTTTTCCCCCCACACTCTGGTTGAAGAAGTGAAAAGTCGGTTTTGCGAGAGACAACAGAGAAGTGTGGCATTTAAGTCTTTTGTGATTAACTTTTATTAATTATCTGCATCTGGTGGTGATACCGACAATTTGTACATCTTGTACTTGTTCATTCTTTTGTACTTTGTTTATAAGGGGCCTCCTATACAAAGGGTTTTAGTGTTCACAAACCCTCTGATTTGGTAAATCAGAAGGTTTTGCAATCGCTAAAACCCTTTTTCAAATGTACTATGCCCATTTATTGATTCTGAGAAGGTTTTGCACATTGTTAAATAGGTCCAGGAAAATATACCAAATCAGTATTTGGAAGGGACATGTTTAGGGTATCCCTTCCAAATAGCATTTCCTTATCGTAAGTATTAATGGTTTGCAAGCAAACTCTAGTCGCAAAACGCAAAATATTTTACTGACGACACAAGGTAGTGGTAACCCATATGCAAACGTGAAGGAATCCTTAAGCAACCCCTTCACCTTTGTGAATATTGAAAAAACCATTTTAGGAGTAGGCAATGCCTACTGAGCACAGCGGCCGATGATGTGATCTCACCCAGACCCGTGCAGGTTGAGGAGAATCTTGTGGCTGCAAGGTACAGTGAGAAGATGGAGAGACAAGGTGATTTTGCAGGCTGCAATGGCAGCAATGGTTTTACAAATGTTTTGTTTCTTCTCATTGGCTGGGCCACCATAAAATAAAACAAATTAGGGCAGGAGTCTGGGACCAAGAGTAGGACTGATCTAGATGCAAAAGATCTCCCTGCACCTAGCAATAGCAAATCATCAAGTTTAAATAGTCATCCCTTCCTTCACCTTTTATCTCTAACTTCCTATGATATGCAAATGAGTTAGGGAAAAAAGTGAAGAGGCCCTACACAATGTGTATATACTGCTCAGTTGGCTCTTATTGTTGTGTGCATGTCATAGTGGCATAGTGGCAGTCAAAGTACAGCAGAGCGGGATGGTCCCTACCATCGCACTAATCCATGTGGATCTGTTCATCATATGATACCCAGCAGGAGCAGCCACCAGTGGTAGGCTCCTGTGGTCCTGTAGATAACTGTGATCATGATGAAGGTTTGATGGACCTATGGAAGGTGTTCTAGAGCTTCAGTGTTGAAGGTGACCAATGTACATGCATGAGACGTACTTGGAATGTCTTGAAGTTCATGAATGGAAGCTGAAAGAAGAAGCCCAAGCATTCCAATGCTTATACTGTGGCCATCCCTAGCTCCTCTTGATATTGTTAAATTCTTGGGCGCCGTTGATGTCTTTCTTATGGTGCCTCATTGCAGGGTCATCCTCCTGTGCACATATGCTGTTGGGGAGATGAGAGCAATTCAAAAGTAGTATTGACAAAGGGAGGCTATTGCATGCTAAGCTGATGCACAACTAAGTGTTTGACATTAGGGATCAGGGAACAAGGAATAGGAGAGCCTCTCGGTGCAGGATCTCCTTATATAGGTTATTTGGGTCTGGTGGCTTAGAAAACTTATGCATCCACTGTAGAGGACTGTGTTCAACCTCATGGTCACAGGTTCAAATCCCTGCAAATCCACTCAGCCTTTCATCCTTCTTAGGTCAATAAAATGAGTACCATTGAGTTGGGTAACAATAAACACCTGTTATTTAGTGCCAAAATAGCCTTAGGTAAGCGTGAGGTTTATAAATACTTATGTTATGTCACAGGAAAGGTAGGATGCAGTGCATAGAGGAGGCATAAAATAGGTAAGCTTAGATAGGTGAGTGACTGGGTTGCTAATATTTACGCATTAGTCAACAACTATGAAAGGATGGAGAGAATGCAGGATGAGGCCTTAAATGGACAGGAAAGGTGCACTAATGGTCATTGGTCCCGGGTATTGGGAGCCATTTATCTTACAGAAAAGGGCAGAATACATACAGCTTGGATTATACAGACATTGTGGAATTATTTGGAATCAAAACACGTTGTCAAGGATGCAAAGTGACTCTTGGAAAGAGATTATTCCAAGAAACCATGGAGGGCTGAGAGCTGGCAGGGATAAGTTTGAACCATGGGAAATTGAGTGACTGGAGGAGTAGTAAATTGAGAGGGAGCAACAGTACAAATCCCGCAGGAGATATTCCCTATGCCATTAGTCCAATGTCTGACAGAGAGTCTCTTCTGCATAACATGCTACGATATACATCTGACAAAGCACTCCATCCTCATGTTCTACACAACATGTCATGTGTCCCATACAGGGTCTATTGTAGTTTTCCCTACGTTAGCCCAACTGTGCACGGCACAAGCTGCATTAGCTGTGCACACACTACTACATGATCATGTTTGTTTAGTGCCACGTTATATTTTCACACAGAACCTGCAGTTTTTTTTAGTTCTTGTCTTTCCTGGGATTTAGTCTGAACAGCAGACAAGGTCAAACAGCAATGTCCCTTGTTATTATGTTCTTGTCAGGCACACACACCTAGACACAATACAGAAATGCAGCTGTTGTTTATGAACATATGAACCATGTCATATAGGTATGAACCTCACTGTAGCACAGAGAGAGAGACCGATAATTCCTGAGAGAAGAACACAGCCGTATCTGAGATGTAGAGCTTCCATCTGTGTATGCTAAGGTACGGGGTCCGCAGCTAAACCCAGAGATCTTTGCTGTATAATCAGTTTAGCTTCTGTAGAAGAGGAGGGAGGTTAGGTTATACTGTCTTATTATATGCCAGGGCTTTTCATAATATACGGTATATTAACAATGCTGGTGGTATTTTTGCTAAGCAGTTGCTTCCTATTTGTGGCACATATACATGCATTCCAGAGCACGATAGTTTAAATAAACATCTGAAACGTCCTTTGTGTCTCTTTTATATCTTATTGTGGATGAGTACAAGTGTGTGAGTGAAAGGGAGTGTCCTGGAGTGTTGTGCTCTGGGGTGTCAATTCACTTGTTCAACTGGTTATGAGTAGGAGGGCAAGTGAGACACTATAGTTTTTCAGACTCGGGCTCATGGTACTGAGTTGGAATGGAGACTCAGTCCCTAACTACTGCTGTTTTATGGCCCCAAGCATAGTTCTGTTCCTGAGCAGAATCCCTACAACAACCACAATCAATCATTTAAAGCACAACAAGTAACACATACCCATCTCATCCGACCAAAGCTCAATACCCATTAAATATCACCCCACGCTGAATCAGACCCGCAAATGGGAGGTGCTGAGAAATATTGGAAATCCATGGGCCCACCAAAAACACTAGAAGACTTACTGATGTGACCTATACAAATGCTACTAATATGATACAACATATACCTGCTAGCTGTGATTGGTGTCTAGTGTTTCATTGTACGATTGGTGTACACAGTGTGACGATGCAACAAATTAGCTTAACTCACAATAGGAGGGGAGCGGGTGGGAGATCTGGGGCTCAGGGTCTAGAGGATAAACCCCATACAACCCACTGAAGCTGTAACAAAAGCCTTTGTTTCTCTGTTAATCTGTTAGAACCACCGCCTTTGTCACAAGTCGTTTGTTTTTCTTCCTGCTGATCCTTTCCTACGCCCCTCCTCTCCCTCCAGGAAAACGTTTCCCACAGAAGAAGTTTTATATAAACTGACCCAACAGCCATGCTAAGCCCAGGCCAGAGTGCTTAGAATTGTGGTTACATGTCAATTGGCAGAAATTCAAACCTACAGGGAAAGGAGCGAAAGTGAATTAATTTTCCTTGGGAAAAAGAGGAGCTCATGTTTTATGCTGAACAGACACCAGAGTTTGACCAGCAATGTTTCTAGATCAGAGGCTGGCTGCTCTCATCAGAGAGTCTTTCCTTCTACACGTTTTTGGAGGATCAAGAACTCTCTTTAAAGCAAAATCTGTAAAGAGAGTAGGAAATAAGGATTCTCACTCTAGTTTGAAGGGGAGAGGCAAAGCCTTCGAATGGACATGCTGCTTTCTATTAGGGCGAGCAGTCAGTGCAGCTGGGGCAGTTCAGATCTGGGCTCTCTCCACCCATCTATGGGGGTCCTCGGTGATCTGCCCGGTCACCCCGTTTGTTTAATATCGAAGAGCCTGATGTACAAAACGCTTTCTAAAAAGCAATTCTGACTGGTTTCGACTGTAGGAATTGTTTTTAATATGTACAAACTCCATTTTACTGCAGACCACTATGTCTGTGATTGCTTTTACATAAAACAAGCATTTTTTGGTTTAATGTGGCTTGTTTTCTTAAGGGAAAACAGGATGCATTTACAAAAAAAGTAAAACGTTTCAGAAACTTTTTTAGTAGGCAGTACCTCCTCAGCCAACACCCAGTAAAGGATATGCCAGGCCATGTGGCTCTCCCACAGGTAGATGGCAGGGTTCTGCGCCGAGGTGTTAGCAGATTTTTCTAAAGAAGGTGTGGAGGGAAGCCAGGAAACCAGCAATCATCAATAGAGCCAAATAGGGAGTACAGAGCAACAGCTCAAGGTTTTACAAGACAAGGGTCATTAAATTGTTGAACATGAGGACATTGTTTTTCAAATTGTTGGTGTTGTTCAGATAATACTGGATAAGACTGTCGCTGCTGGGCAATGGGATGTACCTTTTAAGCTTGATGGGTATTGTCAAGGACTTGGCGAAAAGGGTGACATCCCACTGAAGAGGCGAGGAGCAGAAAGAACACTTTGAAAGTGGGTGGTGGTAGAAGAAAAGCTCAAGAAAAATAAATTGGAAGTGAGTTATATAGATTGGTTATGATGGAAAGGGGGTAACGGGAAATCAATTGGGGGACCAGTAGGTTTATGATTCAGGAAGGTACGGTGTGGCGGAAGGATGAAGGCGGCCGGCAGGACCAGATGGGACTGGTAGGACTGTAAATGTCAAAGAACACAGAACTTTGGAGAAGATGTGGAAGGTGGGAAACAGGAGAAAAACCCTTAGAGGAAAACCAGTGGGTGGATTTGTTTAGAGTGTGGGAGAGGTTACTGATAATTCAATGCATTAGTCTGTTGAGAGGGACATTACCAGAGTATGTGGGTGTAGCTCCTAGAAGCCAAACGTGTGAGCTTTATCTTGATTCTGTGATAAAGCAGCCTTTGTTAATCCTGAAAGTGAGTCCAAGTGTTCAGTTAAAATTGACCTCCCTCTAGCAGGTATTGATTGAACACGTGACAGGTGAGCACTCTATTCTAAAAAGTAATCCCCTCCCTTCTGCACAGGTTGTACTTTGTTGTCAGTGCCGCTCCTTGTTTATGGGAGGGATAATACGCCCAGCGCACCTGAAAGGCTGTGAGAGAGTCATCTATTTCCATGTACCACATTTCACGTTTAGAAGTCGCCATTTGGTCTGCTCTCTCTGTGCTCTGTGGCGCCTTCTGTGTCCATTTTCATTTCTTACTAGCAGTAAAGCCTAACATTTGAGGAGCTTCAGTGAAACATTGCTTGCTGTTTTATTCTTGTCTGTGGTCATGATAAGATACCATGAATACACAAGATCTGCAAAAAATTGCTGCTTCATGATGTGCATCCCTTATGCTAAACACAGTGATTCTGGCCTAAATATTATACTGTGCAATGCGCGCTCCTCAGTTAAGCATCGTCATGAGGTCGCTGATGTATGTGAGTCACTAGATCTTGATATATTACAGAGTCATGGCTCTCAGCCTCCGCGGATATATATCTTGATGAACTGGTACCCACCTCTTATTCCATCATAAGATGTGATCGTACCAGAGTATTGGTGGCGGGGTCGCTTTCATATATAAGGTGAACTAAGCATTAAAACCAACACAGGCTCCTGATGCATTTGTAGGAGAAATGTCATCCTGTCAAATCTCACGCAATTTTTTGCCTTTACGTCGTCTTTTAGTCTGTCGTCCTCCTGATGTGACAATGTAAATTACCAGCAATCAATTAAAAGAGATACATCTTATGATATTGGACCCTTTGTCGTTGAATGTAAATTTGTATTTGTTCTTGGTGTTTTCACCTTGTGGTTCAGCTGCAATGTCTTAGTAAGAAATAATTTTCTTAAAAACGAGATATATATAATTTGAATGATCAAACATAAGCCCACTCATGAAAAAGGTCACCTGTTCGGTTAGGGGTCTCCAACGAGCAAATGAACACCACAGAAGTGGCTCTCAGAGATGAAGCCGACCCAGTACCTCATTCAGAGGATATGTGCTCATTAAAGAAGGCAGCACTGTTCATCTCAAGACCCTTAGAGTGGCAGCCAGCCAACCAATGAGAGGGTTTCATGATAACATTCAAGCACACACTGTCAGCCAACAGGGTCTGCCACACGACCTTCTGTCTCCACTCCCAATCTAGCAAAGTCAATGACATTGATAATGTTGCAGACTCTCCTCTATCAATCACACTATGAGTGTGAACAAAGGGCAAAGAAAGTACAGTGCCAGCAGTAGCTCCAACAGTGGGCACGAAGTGTTGGACTGATGGAGGCAGAGTAAAAATGTGTGAGTTGAGTGCAAAATCTGCCCAGGAGCTGAGGCGGTAGCGGTCTAGATCCTGAGCTGAGAATGTTAAGAACCTCAAGTTCATATTTCTGTGTGTGTGCATGCAATATTTATGTGTGTGCCTTTGTGTATCCCTCCCTAACAACAGTATCAACCCATGGAGGCATGCCTGGTGCTAACGTATATGTTGCACCCATCATAAGGGGTTTATCTCTGGCACAACTGTATCTCGTCACAGAATAACAGTGATAATGGCACAATGATGATCATCCTTTATATCTTGGGGCATTCTTGGTCTAGTTGTGGCCTAAGGGCAGCCATCATGGACATGTTAAGAGAATGGCCAGCCTAATTTTAGTTATCCCTGACCTAACGATGCCCACCCCTCGCATAAAAACATGGGCATCCTGGCCATTACAAAAGGTTGCATTTCCAACACATATTTAAAGCTGTTGGTCACCTGAAAGAATTGGGTGGTCACTACTGATAATCATGCTTGGGGTGGGCCGTAGTGCGATGCTAACAGATGTGGTCACTATTTTACACTATTAAAATGTGCTGGAAGCTTGGGAGGATTTTCCTTGAGCACAAGTATCATTCACTACAGAAAAGGTTGGGGACCCCTGTCTTAGATGCACAAGCAATTTCCAATTTGAGAATAAAAATAGATGTGAAACTTACGATGGATCCATAACAAAGGTAGCCACTAACTGTTTTCGGCACCTTAAATTACTAAAATAACTGGTTGTCTTGTATTGAGAAGGACTTTCATATACCTGTTGTAAATGCTATTATACTTACACAATTGGGCTACATAAATGCCTATTATCGTGGGTTTTTCTGACAAATTGCTTATTTTTCTGGTCATGTTCAGCTAGTCCAGAATGCTGCTGCACGTCGACTCATGGATGTGTTGTTACGTTATGCAGATTCGTAGAGCGCACCATCACCTGGGAGGTTGTCATGACACTGAGCAGATGTGAATCTAGCCACACCTGAGGCCTTGTGGGACTACTAAAAGAAAACTGGTATTCAGCTTGAGGAATTCAGGAGGTAAGGAGAAGAAAGCTCCTGTATGTACCAGCAGGTTGTTCCATGATTTGGGAGCAATGCAGGAGAAGGCGTGACCCCCCCAAGATCTGGTTTTCCATATGTGTGAGATTTGTGCAGGAGTCCAGATGAGCGTGGGTGTCTGAAAGGTTTGTGAAAGCAGGTGTGATTGTTGAGGTATGCTGGGCCAGTGTTATGTAGTGCCTTGAAAGTGGGGGTGAGGAGTTTGAATTGTGCTCTTCTGTGAATGGGGAGCCAGTGGAGCTCGTTCAGGTGTGGTGTGATGTGAGTGCAGCATGGTAGGTTGAGAGTGAGTCTAGTTCTAAATGGTCTGCAGCCTTCTGGTGAGCTTTTTGTTGATCCCGGCATAGAGGGCACATTTCAAGTGTCATTAGCAGGCCACACTGGCTGCCTGTCAAAAAAAGAGTCTCATTTTAATCCCTAAATGTGAATCACAGAATGATACAGGGCACAGCACCAAGATTCTTGGAAATCAAGGTCCAATCCTACATACCCTCAAGATCTTCAGGAGCGTGAGGTTTAAATGTGCTCTTTGTTCCCAAAACAAAAACAACTGTTTTCAGGGACCAGGCCTTCTCAGTGGTGGCAGCAACAGAATGGAATATCCCACCTGGCATCTTACATAGCGTCTCAGACCTGTTTCATTTCTGCAAACTATTAAAATTCTATCTTATTCTACATTAAATATTTGGATCTGTTTTATGTTTCTGGTTTTAGCACCATGAAGCTTTTGCGCATGTTCGCTTTATAAATAAACTCAATACAATCCTATATAATACAATACAATGTTTTTGTACCTTGATAAACTACACCTCAGAATCCCCTTGAACATTAGATAATAATGACTTGCGGGGGGGGAGAAGGTGTTGGATTTAAAATCCAACACCGTCCGCAAAGACTGGAGTTGGAATAGTAAATTATACTATTCCAACATCCAGCGCCCCCCTCCGCAAGTCGTTGTTCCGACTTGCGGAGTAATGGTATATGGAATCACAACGCGGTCGTTGTAAGGACCGCGTTGTGATTCCCTGCAGGGACAAAGACTGCGGTATGAAGAGATAGATTCGAACCTGAGGTATAGCTCAAACTTCAGCCTGAGATTAGATGATCTCTGTAACTTTTCATTTTTCCGTCTTGTAACTTCCTGGTAAATTATGTTTGATAATGTACTCTTTGAGTCTTTTTTTTTTTGGGGAGTAACCCCTGCCACCCCACTGCCCCCCCCAGCCCACCGAGAAAAAACTACCAAGGGGTATTGCATTGCTTGATCTATGTTTGAAGCAGGACATGATGCCAGGCTTACACTGTGGGTGAAAACTTGAGCCCTCATTATCAGTCAGAATTACATTCTGATCCCTGCGCAAACAATGGTTTGCACAAGGAATGGAGTTATGATTTGTGTGATAATTATAATCGTCACACCCTCCCAGGTTTCTCCTGATATTTCCAGCAGGTCAAATGACTCAAACAATATTGGTTTAAAAGGCCCAGAAAAAAGTCAAAAACCTGCGGGAACTTGTTTTTTAGAACCTTCCACATGTTAGTCCTCATTACTATGTTAAAAACTCAGAATAGGAGCTAATTACGCACTCAGTAAATTTCATTACTCCAAGGTACCCATCCCATTCCAGATCAACTTGTAATGAGAGTCTTAAAGTGTTAGCAATTTGATGACACCTTGGGTAATGACCACTTCATTCAGTACAACCGCTCATATGAGGCGCTGTCAGGATTTTTATTTATTTATTTTAAAGTTTTATAGAGCGCACACCAGACCCGTGAGGGTATCAGAGCGCTTTACAGGATTGACGGGTGGTATACAAAATACTTAGGAGGGGAGGATACCATTGGGATACAAACGGGTAGATACCTTCTACAAGAAAAACAAGCAGTCTCAACTCCCGGGTGGGATGCCCAGAAGTGCCGGGAAGGAATCATCCGGAAAAGCCATGGATAATGCCGTAATGGTGGGCGGAGCAAGGTTGCTGAGGTGATTGTAATGCAATCGTTAGGCGAGGAATTTGCCTTGCTTATATGGCCTTTAGACACTGAACTGTAGCGCAGTATTGGTCTCATTGTCTGATGCCGCAAACATCAAGTATTGCTGCGTTCATTGTCAGGGTCGGACTGGCCGATGGGACAATCAGGCAGTGCCGGATGGGCTGGTCTGACAGGTCAGTGTGTGGGCCGGGGTCTTGGCTGCTTGTGGGCCTGTTTTAAGGTCTGCTGGGCTGTTTTTACTGTTGATCCCTCTGATATTAAAACAAACATTGCCTGCAGCAACCACAAATCCATGCAGTCTTCCATCTCTTCAAAAATATTTATACAGTGCGTCTTTACAAGTTCAAACTGCCCCAAATTGCAAACACAGGCCACATTTCTTTGCTTTATAATTCACTGATTGTGGCTTCTTTTATTTTGGTGCCGAGGCCTATTTTCTGTTCCAGTCCAACCCTGCCTGTGATCCTGCAATGCGAGATGTTGGGGGAAGGGACTTTCAACAGATCTTTCCTAAATTAATTCCAGGCCCTCAAAAGGTGTAACTCCATATCTGATGCAAGGTTCCCAGTCCACATTGGAACATGAGAATCTGCAGGCAGCATGGCTCATCTGCTCCTGTGCCCACTCCATCCCTCCCCGTCATTCGATCCACCGAACAGGATCAATGAAATGTATCGACTGGTATACCCGCTGCACTTTCTGCATATGCTGTTGGTCTTGAACCCATGCATCCTGAATTACTCCAGTGCAATATAAACTGCTATGAACGTGCTCACGGTGCATGTAAAACACCTTGCCAAGTCTGTGTAAGTGCAAAGTAAATGACTCACTACTCTCTGTTCACTTCGGAGTATTTCATTGTGAGCTCAGTTGAACATATTAAACAACTAGCCTCTCTCCCAGTCCTGTCTGCTCAGATGCTCACAGTTGCACAGGACTCTGGCGTTGCCCAAGACTGTGAGGAACCTGTTTCTGCCCTCAAATATGTGATAACTCTTCTCAGCTCACTGGAACCTCTTCTAAAAGGACCCTATGTTTAGGGAAGAGGGCCAGGCCTAAAGCATAAGAGCTGCTCTACCTTGGCCGCAAAAACAACTAGGTGATGGATGGAATGCTTGAATTAATCTCAGCCACTGACAAACGCACAGGCCGCAAGCCTGTCTATCGTTTTCTGCCCACAATGCCACTGTAGACAGAGGGCTACCTTATGCAAATTACTATGGACCCTGCTCCTCATGTCAACAGTCCGTCCCAAACTTCCAGGTGAGGTGCCCTCCAGCAGGGGCCGATGATCACTCTGCCACTGGAACCAAGCTGCACCTGACTACCGACCCCCAATCAGGATGAAACCGGTCCTGGGTTCCTCCGGTTCAGGGAGGACCTCATCTGGCAGTTTGGCCTGAACTGTTCCCACTGGAGCACAGTCAAGACTGATCTGCATATTTCTGGGTCCAAACTGAGGTGGCATGGTGTGCAAATAATGATGGACCGGGATGTGGTCCGGGTAATTACCAGTGGCTAAGATCAATTCAAGCATTCCATCCATCACTTTATTGAATACTAAAACAGCCTTCCTGAAGTCTGAAACAAACCGCGGCTTCAGATCTCATTGGTGCTCATGAGCCAGATTGGTTGAGGGAAAGGAGGCTGACCTGTCGGCCCTCAAACCACATGCGTGGTGAGGTCTATTTTCTTCTACATGAGCCTTATATAGTCTTTGCAAGGTAATTTGTATGTGTTTTATAAGGGCATGTCATGCAGGCAGAACATATTTGTCCCCCATCTGCACTGAGCCCTCCCCTGCATAGTTCCAGCAGCGGAGCAGGACACCCCATAGTGGAAAGGGTTCTGCGACAGCTGCAGGTCTGTGAATGATCTTGAAATGCATTTGCATCCGTCTCACACAAGCACACAATCTCAAATGTGTGCATAGTTTATACAAAGAGTACCTTCAGGGCAAGGGAGTAGCCAGAAAATTCAAATGGCTCCCACTTTGAATTAAAGCACTGATGTCACCAAGCAAGCGAAGCAAGTGAGCTAATCCCTCGCTAGAGCAGCATCCATGTTTCTTTCAAACATGCATCTATCCATTCATTCTTTCACCGGTCCACCCACCTGCTGATATCCACTATTTCACCTTTATATTCTGTCATCCATTCATTCTTTATCCATCATTCAGTCTTTTCCCATTCCATCTATTCATCCATCCATCCATCCACCCATCCATACAATCTGGCATCCATCCTCTCAGCCATCCATCCATCCATCCATCCATCCACTCTGGCACCCATTGATCCATCCACTCTGCCACCCGCCCATCCGTCCACTCTGCCATCAATCCATCCACTCTGCCATCCATCCATCCATCAAGACACTCTGCCATCATCCATCCCTACACTCTGCCATCCATCCATCCATCCCTACACTCTGCCATCCATTCACCCTACCATCCTTTATCTATCATCCACCCGTTCATTAACCCATCCATCCATCTATCCATCCACCCACCCACTCTGCTATTCATCCATCAATTCATTCACTCTGCCATCCATCCATACATTCTGACATCCATCCATTCACTGTGCCATCCACCTGTCCGTTCTGCCATCCATCCATCTGCTCTGCCATCCACTCGCCCATCCATTCATTCTTCATCCATTCACTCTGCCTTCCATTCATCCATATATTTTTCAACCAAATATCCTTCCACTCTGCCATCCACCCATCATCCATTCATCCACTCTGCCATCCATCCATCCACTCTTTCATCCATTAATTAATCTTTTCACCCACACATCCATACATCCCTTTACTCTGCAATCCTTTCACTTGTACATCCACCTATTCATCCATCTCTTTACTCGGACATCTTTTCACCTGTTCATCACCTAGCCATCCACTCATCCATCCGTCCCTTTACTCTGCCATCCTTTCACTTGTCCAGCCACTTATCCATTGGCTCACTCATCCATCCACCCATCACTTTACTTTGCCACCCTTCTACCCGTCCATTCACCTATCATTCACTCTTTCGTTCACTCACTCATTCACATTCTCATTCGTCCATGCATCCTTCTTTTCACCCTTCCTTCCACTATTCCTTCTTTCTTTCCCAGTTCTCTTTACCCAGCTGTCGTCTTTCCTCTCTCCTGCTGCTCTTCTTTTGACTCTGAATTCCAGCAATAATGGTGAGCTATTGTCTGTAGAGTTCTAGACAGAAGAGGCATAAAAACAGAACATTCCCCCCGCTGGAGCTGCTAAAGCTGGGGTTCACGACGCCCGTGGTTCAGGGGAGTCGAGGTCGATGGTGCACCGGGTGCAGTGGACATGAGGAGCCTGTTGAGCCCTGGTTACTGGTGCATTTTAGCACCATACCCATTGTCTCTGCTTGCACTACGGGTCAATCACTGTTGTTTTTGTATTTGTCACCCCGAGTCGGACGGGTATGCCCAGACGTGGGTCCCGTGCTCTCCATGCCACTGGAATCAAGCTATCCTGGCTGAAGAGGGGTGAAACCCCAAAACCGGTCCTGGGATGCTTGGAGCAAAAAAACGATGGATTTAGGCCCAGATCTCTGTACTGGGGTGAATGTATGACATTGTTCTGCATTCTGTCAATCACTGTTTTTTTGCACTACGGTTCATGGCATGCTTGTAAGGCCACTGAATACGTCAAACACAGTAGGAGACTTTTGGGGAGTTAGCTCCATTTTTACCATTAATAGGAATTTGCATCAACAATTTTGGAGCAAGAAAAATAAGCAAGTTATGCCTAACGTAGACATGGTGTAAAATTTCACAAAGGTTCTAGCACTGCTTCTGCTAAACTGACTAATCAAAGTACATTCCATCCTATTCCTGTTGGGATTTGAATGCTGTTGTGTGGGCAGAAAGACTTCAAGCGCTAGAGTTGCCACCTGGACCAGGCACAAGCCGCGTGACGATACTAGTCCCGTGGCTAATATGAAACTATTCTGCGGCTGTTGTGTTTTTCTCATAATTATAGATTTGGTGCGTTTACCTCATAAACCACCAATTTCAGATTTCAACAATAATTTTGCTTCTAGATCAAACAGATCAATGTTAGTTGATGACATTGCATCCGCAGTTCATTACAGCCCGGGCACTTTTCACTTACTGCCTGGCCACAGGTAGGAAAGAATATAGTCCAGATGAAGGCGAGGCTCGTGCTGGGAGGATTGAGGAAGCGATGCTGCCTCTAGGAGGGATGAAAGACGCACACGGATCTAAAGATGGTTTTGGGGAAGTGATTTCAGCTAAAGGAGGAAGAAGCCCCTCACTATGTAAATACATTTTACACGAAGAGGAAGGGATGCTTCATTCTGGGTCATGAAAATGACTTTATCACAGGTGATGACAATTCACGTTTACATCACAGTATTCTCATAACATGGTTTTCTGCGGAAGGGCGCTGGGAACTTGGAACCGTCAAGTTTATCATCTCTTTTTACGATGTAATAAGTTTGAACTTAGGGTGTCTCCCGGTGAAACACATACATAGGGCAACATCCACTACTGTTCCACGGGGCACATTCACCTTGATGAAAGTAGCTCCCCGAAGCCCTTTCATGTCACTAGAGTAGATTTCAGGAGACAGGTTTGAAAAAACGTAATTGGGATGAACAGAGAGAAGCTACAGCTTTTATTCTGAGATGTGTGCACATGCTGATGTCTCTTCTCTCAGTAACAATAATAATTCCACATTTGTAAAGTGTCACATTATCACTCCTGAGGGTACCCAGGCGCTGGGGGTCCTCCGGGAAATTAAGTGAGCTATTACCCAGAGTCACATGGTGCTAAGCTGAGCTGTAGCCGGGGAGCGAACCGTGAGCCCCTGCACTCCAGAGTCAGCTGCTCTGGTCGCTGCGCCACACCTCTCCCTAAAAACGGTTTATTTACACAAGCTCTTTTACTTGGGAAGAAGGTGGTGTTGAGAGAATATTGTTCATCTGCTCCAACGCATGGCCTAGGGCCCGAATTAAATCTTGGCGACAAGCAAACTCTGTTGCAACAGCGAAGGAGTACCTAAGCCACCAAGATAAGGGCCTGCAAATTTAGAAGCAGGCACCGCTTACGTTTAATCATGGTGGCTACCACTCTCTCCCCACCGTGATTTAATCGCTCCGGTGTCCCTGAGGTGCAAGGGTCATCAGAGGCACATCTCTGACTTTGCCCACCTAATTTAGATGGGCAGAATCAGACTTCAGTTTTCACTGCCCGTCACTGCCAGGAAACCCCTGGAAGTAAGGGGGCAGTGAAAACTGACAAATGTTCCCCTCGTCACGGGAGAGGACTCCAATGGCAAGGGGGGCTTCGGGATTCTCTTATTGAACATGAAAAAGGGAACAGTTTGGTGCAGGGTCCGTCATGTTGATGGAGGCCTGCACCCCCTGTAAACAGGGGTGACAGGAGCTGTTGTGACGGCGGTTCCTGGCAACGCTCTAGAAGTTACCCCCAGCTTTGCTGTCATTTCTAGATATAAATCTGCTTCTTAACCATTAGTTGTTGGCAAATACAGTATTGAAAAGTAACTGATAACTGTATTTAGTTTCCGTTCTTACAAATCCCGTGTTTCCTGTGTACTTCTAAAGGCTTCAGAATCAATGGTGCAACAATATTATGTATGTGAAATATTCTTATGAATCTACATTATAATGCAACAAAATGTGGTGTATTATGTCTTTAATTATTTGATATGTGATATAATGTACTTTTAATTGGCCTACGTTCTATTCAAAGCTGCCACATAATTTAGGGCTTCATCTAAAGTTTGCAGATAGGGCATGCTGCCACACACACATGTGGCAGAGTACTCTCTCCACCAAACTCCTGGTTCACCCGCCCTTTGTAGAGTCGGATGGGCGGGCATAAGATCTGCCGGCTCCGCCAGTAGAAACCTTTGACTGACAACACGACTGAGATTGGGCCTTCAGTCAAAGTCCCGCAGACCTAAACAGGAAGACAAACAAGCATTGGCAAAGCCAATAGGTCTTGCCTTTGGGACCTTATAAGTGTTTAGCCATGCAACAGTTGCATATCTAAATACGTATAAGGTCCCAAAAGCGAGACCTATTGGCTATGTGAGAGTGATCACGATCAAACATCAGAGCGGCCGTGCGGCCACGAAAGTGAAAGTAATCGCGGTCAAGCGCGGTGCGCACGCCCGCGCACATGCACTGTAGCTCTAGGCTGGCCTTTTAGCACTTTTTGGAGCCCTCTCAATAAGTCTCACCAGACCAGCGCATGCGCTGGGTCAGGTGAGACCTAATAAATGACCCTCGCACGACGGAGAGAAAACCTCCAGCGCGTCAACGGCATTAAAAAAAAAAACTCCAGCTTTGGGAGTTTGTTTTTGAAAAACAAAACCTTTTCATGTGAGGATAGTGGATATATTGTTGGGAGGTCCTACAGTGCTTATTGTGATTTCAGAGGTGATTGTGACTGAGGCTGTCCCTGATGCCCGCGGCATTGGCATCCAGGTGTTCTCAGCATTCTCTAACTTGTACCTCTCCCTCATCCCTTGAGTCCTCATTGGGCTGGTCATGCTCCCCTGCCACAAGCGCAGGGCACCTAACAGCAATGTTATTGCAGTGAGATGTTACATACATCACTTGGTGCATACGTCAAGGCACTATCCCAATGGTAAAAGTCATGGGAAATGTCACTTCGCGAGTGCGACCACATGTTCCTTGGCATTGCGCAGCCTGGGGTGTGCTCGGTTCATTTCGATGCAGTTGCAGGTTCATGGGGAGAGGTCATCAGACAGAGTCACAAGTTAGGTGTCACTTTAGCATTAGGAAGGGCACGCATGCAGTGGGTCATATAACATTACACATTTGGGTTGAGACCTATCTAGGCACGCATGCACTGGGTCATATAACATTACACATTTGGGTTGAGACCTATCTAGGCACGCATGCACTGGGTCATATAACATTACACATTTGGGTTGAGACCTATCTAGTCACGCATGCAGTGGGTCATATAACATTACACATTTGGGTTGAGACCTATCTAGGCACGCATGCACTGGGTCATATAACATTACACATTTGGGTTGAGACCTATCTAGGCACGCATGCACTGGGTCATATAACATTACACATTTGGGTTGAGACCTATCTAGGCACGCATGCACTGGGTCATGTAACATTACACATTTGGGTTGAGACCTATCTAGGCACGCATGCACTGGGTCATATAACATTACACATTTGGGTTGAGACCTATCACGGCACGCATGCAGTGGTTCATATAACATTACACATTTGGGTTGAGACCTATCTAGGCACGCATGCAGTGGGTCATATAACATTACACATTTGGGTTGAGACCTATCTAGGCACGCATGCAGTGGGTCATATAACATTACACATTTGGGTTGAGACCTATCTAGGCACGCATGCAGTGGGTCATATAACATTACACATTTGGGTTGAGACCTATCTAGGCACGCATGCACTGGGTCATATAACATTACACATTTGGGTTGAGACCTATCTAGGCACGCATGCAGTGGTCCATATAACATTACACATTTGGGTTGAGACCTATCTAGGCACGCATGCAGTGGTCCATATAACATTACACATTTGGGTTGAGACCTATCTAGGCACGCATGCAGTGGTCCATATAACATTACACTTTGGGTTGAGACCTATCTAGGCACGCATGCAGTGGTTCATATAACATTACACATTTGGGTTGAGACCTATCTAGGCACGCATGCAGTGGTCCATATAACATTACACATTTGGGTTGAGACCTATCTAGGCACGCATGCAGTGGTTCATATAACATTACACATTTGGGTTGAGACCTATCTAGGCACGCATGCAGTGGGTCATATAACATTACACATTTGGGTTGAGACCTATCTAGGCACGCATGCAGTGGGTCATATAACATTACACATTTGGGTTGAGACCTATCTAGGCACGCATGCAGTGGGTCATATAACATTACACATTTGGGTTGAGACCTATCTAGGCACGCATGCACTGGTTCATATAACATTACACATTTGGGTTGAGACCTATCTAGGCACGCATGCAGTGGTCCATATAACATTACACATTTGGGTTTAGACCTTTCTAGGCACACATGCAGTGGTCCATATAACATTACACATTTGGGTTTAGACCTTTCTAGGCACGCATGCAGTGGTCCATATAACATTACACATTTGGGTTGAGACGTATCTAGGCACGCATGCAGTGGGTCATATAAAATTACACATTTGGGTTGAGACGTATCTAGGCACACATGCAGTGGGTCATATAACATTACACATTTGGGTTGAGACCTATCTAGGCACGCATTCAGTGGGTCATATAACATTACACATTTGGGTTGAGACCTATCTAGGCACGCATGCAGTGGTCCATATCACATTACACATTTGGGTTGAGACCTATCTAGGCACGCATGCAGTGGGTCATATAACATTACACATTTGGGTTGAGACCTATCACGGCACGCATGCAGTGGGTCATATAACATTACACATTTGGGTTGAGACCTATCTAGGCACGCATGCAGTGGTCCATATAACATTACACATTTGGGTTTAGACCTTTCTAGGCACACATGCAGTGGTCCATATAACATTACACATTTGGGTTGAGACCTATCACGGCACGCATGTAGTGGTTCATATAACATTACACATTTGGGTTGAGACCTATCTAGGCACGCATGCAGTGGTCCATATAACATTACAAATTTGGGTTGAGACCTATCTAGGCACGCATGCAGTGGTTCATATAACAGTACACATTTGGGTTGAGACCTATCTAGGCACGCAAGCAGTGGTTCATATAACAGTACACATTTGGGTTGAGACCTATCTAGGCACGCAAGCAGTGGTTCATATAACAGTACACATTTGGGTTGAGACCTATCTAGGCACGCATGCAGTGGGTCATATAACATTACACATTTGGGTTGAGACCTATCTAGGCACGCAAGCAGTGGTTCATATAACAGTACACATTTGGGTTGAGACCTATCTAGGCACGCAAGCAGTGGTTCATATAACAGTACACATTTGGGTTGAGACCTATCTAGGCACGCATGCAGTGGTTCATATAACAGTACACATTTGGGTTGAGACCTATCTAGGCATGCATGCAGTGGTTCATATAACATTACACATTTGGGTTGAGACGTATCTAGGCACGCATGCAGTGGTCCATATAACATTACACATTTGGGTTGAGACCTATCTAGGCACGCATGCAGTGGTTCATATAACATTACAAATTTGGGTTGAGACCTATCTAGGCACGCAAGCAGTGGTTCATATAACAGTACAAATTTGGGTTGAGACCTATCTAATATCATGTCCAAGTGTGACATATGTCAGGTTGGTACTAAATGTCCAGTACAAACGATCCCCTCATGGGAATTGTTTGGTTTGTGGCGTGTGGCCCATCACTAGCATGTGGGTGATGGACAGAGAGGACATGAAGAGTCCTAGGAGCCTGTTCTGAGTGGTGGGTTTTTGAAACATGTCTCTGGGTTTGCTACAACTACAAGATCTGGCGGGTAGTTCATTGTACATCCAGGGTGTGTGTCATAAACTACCGTCAGCCCTGGACGCGTGCCTGCTTTGTTATGTTAAATGTACACATGAAAACGTGTATGTTCGGATCGCCGTCCCCTTTAGTTTTCTTTGTCAGTTCATTTAGAAACAACATGCTGCTAGGGGTCATAGCCCTCTTTCAGCGTGTCAGATATCACCGCATAAAAGTATGCGGTAACTTCTACAAGTCCTAAAATGCCTTGAAACAGTTACATTTATGTCAGCAGTACTGTGAACTTTTGTGGCAGGACGGATCACACCTATGCTCTGCAGTGCGTGTGTGTTTGTGTGCGTGCATGTGTAACCCTCACTGTGGGGACTGGAACGGGCCTCACAGTGTGGGTAAAACCTGAAAGAACCAGACAAACACTCACTGGGAGGACCGGTGCGTTGGGAGGACCGGTCCCGCTAGTGTGTTTAGGTACTTTCCAGTGAGTGCATCAGAAAACTAAAAGTGCGGTTATATTTGCCTTGGTCCACTTTATGACCTACCCTACTATCAAAGTGTGTGTGGAGTTAATTAAATACACACTTTGCGGGGGGGGGGTGTAAGTGTGTGCTTGTGTGTGGGTGTGGGTGTTTGTGTGTGTGTGTGTGTATGCGCGCACATGCATCTCTGAGGGAATCAGGAGCAGCAACATGTCCAGAATAGTGATGGTGCGTTTTCTCATTTGAATGC
The DNA here is from genome assembly GCF_964204655.1 of Triturus cristatus. Classification (NCBI taxonomy): domain Eukaryota; kingdom Metazoa; phylum Chordata; class Amphibia; order Caudata; family Salamandridae; genus Triturus; species Triturus cristatus. The sequence continues at coordinate 1,093,312,198 of NC_140580.1, forward strand.
ATTTGCCCAGTGGCCTTAGGAGGGATTAGAGACTCATTGGTGCAATCTGTAGCCCCAGTGATGTTACATTACACTTGCTGTAGCCCCAGTGATGTTACATTACACTTGCTGTAGCCCCAGTGGTGTTAGATTACACTTGCATTACACTTGCTGTAGCCCCAGTGGTGTTACATTACACTTGCTGTAGCCCCAGTGATGTTACATTACACTTGCTGTAGCCCCAGTGGTGTTACATTACACTTGCTGTAGCCCCAGTGATGTTACATTACACTTGCTGTAGCCCCAGTGGTGTTAGATTACACTTGCATTACACTTGCTGTAGCCCCAGTGGTGTTAGATTACACTTGCTGTAGCCCCAGTGATGTTACATTACACTTGCTGTAGCCCCAGTGATGTTACATTACACTTGCATTACACTTGCTGTAGCCCCAGTGATGTTACATTACACTTGCATTACACTTGCTTTGATGTCATTCTCTGGCTCCATCCCCAGTGGCATAGACATGTATCCAGTAACTTAGTGGGGGTTGGTGGGTGGATGGCGGTCCGTATGCCAGTGCCAGCTTGCAGCCCATCCCCACACGTCATCAGGTGGTTGAGGATGGTGTCGACGCCATGACGGCATGTGGTCAGTATGTAGCCTCAGGATACGTTGAAGGGCATTAGGCATCTACTAAGGGACCTATACCCGCTCCTCCACCTATGGTGTGGCTGGAATATGCTGCTGGTGTGGCATTGCATGACTGGCCTTTGTAGTTCCTGTAGCCTGAAGTAATGCACACTGTGTGCTTAGCCTAGAGCCCATAAGGGGAGGAGCGCAGGGGGTGAGACTACATACACTGTGCTGGGTGCCTAGATGGTGCCACCTGTAATTTTGGGTGTTTCGTGTTATTTAGTAAAGGCCAATGTTGCTAGACTAGTCGCAAGTTAAAGAAAATATTTTACTTAATTTCCCAGTCTTATTTCAAGTCTCGCATGTTTGGATTATGATTTATCATATTGTTTGACATCTACAAAGGTTTTTTGAGGGATTTTGGTCAACTACTGTGACCTACCAAGTGCTGTGAGCAGGAGCAACATTTCAGTGCAATTTCCCCCGTCAGGCAGCTTCACCTACAACTTGTAATGCAGTTTGTGTTTTTTTCACAACCAGTACTACTGCAATTCTGCACCCGGTGATATTGGGTGTGGAATCGCACCCAGTAGCAATGGGTACAGAATTGGATCCAGGATCAAGGGGTGTGGAATCGCACCCAGGATCAACGGGTACAGAATCAGATCCAGGATCAAGGGGTGTGGAATCACACCCAGGAGCGATGGGTACAGCATCAGATCCAGGATCAAGGGGTGTGGAATCGCACCCAGTAGCAATGGGTACAGAATCAGATACAGGATCCAGGGGTGTGGGATTGTAACAGTGCATAGGAGGGGAGACAGGGGAACAATGCCGCGGCGCGCGAGAACGCGCTGTGGACGCTAGGAAAACTACAACACCCAAGCACCCCTGCGGCACGCCGGGAGACATGATGACGCGCCATCCAGGAAGCGCTCAAGAGCTTCCGTCGACGCCGCCCGAGTGCCGATTACTTTGGATCCGGTGCAGTGCTGTGAGGCAGACGTGGCGGTACATTGGGGTAATCTCTCCTCAGCCGTCAGTTCGACGAACAGCACTGGGTGGCAGGGCAGGACCCCGCCCCTTCGTTGCTCCGTTGGGGGGACCCATTACCGGGGTTCCATGCGGAGCAACCTTCCACCTGCATGAGGGGAGGATTCCTTCATGGCAGGTCAGACCTATGCTTTCTATTTTGAGAAACGCTATGAACAGCGTTTAACTGTTTAAACTTCCTAGCTGTCACTCGTATTGGGAGTGAGCTGGGGGTTGGGTTATCGGTCCTGAGGAATTGCCATTGACACTCGAGGGGAAAGACCCTCCCCTAGAAGTAGACTATACCCTGAGTTCCTAATGTCGAAGGAGCATGACATTGTGCCCATTCAGGCTTATGCGTGATGCAATATAAGGCGATACAGAGAAAGCCTAAGCCCTGATAGGGGACAACATTTGTATTTTGGTTTATGTGAGCTGGATGTGTGCGATCACCTCCCAAGACGTATTGTGGATGTGAGTGGAACCATACCTACCGTTCGCTGAGTGGGTGTATGCGAACAACTGGGAAATGATCTATATGTTTGTTATGTCTTCCCGAGCAGGGGATCAGTGAGTGAGCGGACGGAAGGCTCTACGCTCCCCTGTTATATGCCTATTCTTTGTGGCTCAGTGGTAGGTCGAGACTGCATCACTAACCCCTTCTCAAGGCTGCCTCTCATGTTCTAGGATTGCGTAATCTGTAGTTAATGCACCTTTCCTTTTTATGCAGTTCTGAGTGCTACCCCACGCTGCATTGAGTACCTGCCGCGGCAGAACTGTTATTTTCCTTTACAGGTACGCGAAGTTCCCTCTGTCTTGGGGGGAGGGCATAAAAAGGAAGGATAGGAAGGCATATTGGATTTTAAGTGCTGATCTCTGTCGTCTTCTCTCTACAGGTCTCCCTCCCCGCTGTCCCCATCCTTTCCTTCCCCCGCTTGATCACCCCATGGAGTCTGTGTACATCTGACAAGACCGTGGGGTTGTCGAGAGGTGGACCCCTTAGAGCAACGTACGATCCTGAGGATTCCTGGCCACCACAACAGGGAAAACACTCAAGTGTCACGGGTACAGAATCGGATCCAGGATCAAGGTGTGTGGAATCGCACCCAGCAGCGACAGGTACAGAATCAGATCCAGGATCAAGGGGGGAGGAATCATACCCAGGACCGACGGGTACAGAATCAGACCCAGGATCCAGGGGTGTGGAATCGCACCCATGAGCGACGGGTACAGAATCAGATCCAGGGGTGTGGAATTGCACCCAGGAGCAATGGGTACAGAATCGGATCCAGGATCAAGGCGTGTGGAATCGCACCCAGCAGCGACAGATACAGAATCAGATCCAGGATCAAGGGGGGAGGAATCATACCCAGGAGCAACGGGTACAGAATCAGACCCAGGATCAAGGGGTGTGGAATCACACCCAGGAGCGATGGGCACAGCATCAGATCCAGGATCAAGGGGCGTGGAATCGCACCCAGTAGCAATGGGTACAGAATCAGATACAGGATCCAGGGGTGTGGGATAACACCCAAGAGTGACAGGTACAGAATCAGATCCAGGATCAAGGGGTGTGGAATCACACCCTGTACTACTTGCAGTCATGAGCCTGATATTTATACATGGAAACATGCTGTAATTCCAGGTCTGCACAACTAGGAAGGAGGGCATAAGTATTCTATTTGAACCTCCAAGGACCCAATTGTTAAACTAGAATCAGTAAAGATAGTTTTTTATACTTGATGTATCCCATCAGGCAATTATGCCCTCCCTCCATCGCTTCTGAGTTTTTGCTAATTCCCTAATGCAGTGCTTTTTAGCCTGTGAGAGCCTCTACTGTATAGAAAATTAAATAATGTTAGCATATTAATAAAGTATATGTAAATTAAAAAGCACATGGTAAATGGAAAATTTAAAAACGTTATGTAAATGTGAAGAGATTTAAATTCAGAGGCTAAAAATTAAGTTGGCATCCTTAATTAGATTTGTGGGAGCAGCAAACAGAATATAGTAAGGACTATGAGAGGCCTCAATTGGCGCGCCGACAAAAAGAGCGGACACATTATGAGCAAACAAGACAAAGCATATTTCTTGATCTCTTAGAACTAAAGACTGAATTTAGAAATGCTTCAATCTTCCCATTAAAATTAAAACTTTGATTTTTCTATATTTATTTCTGAATTAAATATTTAATCATTTGTGAATCTGTTTAATGTATACCTGTTTCTTTATGTTTGTGTATTGTTTTGATCAAATCGTAGAAATTGCTTAGACAGGGGTCACAGGCCTCCAGTAATCACTCATTGGGGGTCCCCTCATTCCAGTAATGATTCAATCGGGGATCCCTGGATTCCAGTAATGTCTCAGTGGCAGTCCACAGAGGTCAAAAGGTTAGGAACCGCTGCCCTAATCAACAGAAGTAAGGTAGTCTGTCACAGTGGAGGGCTGCGTCTGCACCTCTGTGTCATGTCCATTTGATTTTTTCAGAACAGTCTGAGAGAACAAGAATCTACCATAATAGACATGCAACTAAATAAAAGTACTGTATATATTCCCGACACGAGCTTTTGTGCCATAGAAGGATAATCTTTATTGGAGTTAGCAATGCCACACAAGGTGAAGTCAGTTGTTAAAAAACATTCACAATGGGTTCCTCTGATTCAGTTCGTGCATGATTGGTTCCTTCCCAAGTGGTATACTACTGTACACTTACCTAGAGCCAGCCAGCATGGCTGTGCTGCTAGGAGTGTGCAAGGATCTGCCTTTATGGGCGAGCATGAAGACCCCTATAGAGCAGGTGTTGGTAGTGGATGGCACTGCTGCAGGAGGAGGGGATGTTTGCACTCTGATGCACAGGAGCACACTAGTGAAATGTGCAAGTCTTTCATAAACAGGGACTTAGAAACTGCATAATGCAGGTGGATTGAGTGTGTGCCAAGAGCAATGTAGGAAGAGATGCTGACCATTAGAACTTCAGAGACACTTTCGCGACTTCGCCCTGCCTGAGGTAACTGACATCTGATTCGTGGTCAGTGTGGCATCAGCCTATATGATTGACCTGGGGCTGGTTTTGCAAAGTCTGTTTGTGCCACTGAAGACATGTGCCAGCCTGACACTGTGCTTCACCTTTCTGTGCATAGACAACGGGGGGAAGGTCTATAAGGACACTCTCTCCACTCCAGAACCTTTCACCTACAAGTCATTGCTTTCTGGAGTGTCCGTTTAATTGGTCTAGTTAACCTAAAACACAGTGCATTAGGTCAGCACATAAAACTCGAGGAATAGTACCTGGAGGGATATGTTCACCTTGTTACTATGCCCCTTGGTAGACTAAATTAGCCCACACCAGAAATACTGTCACTCAGGCCCTCAACACCAGCCGCCTAGCCTACAGCATTGCCCTTTTCGTCGGCATCTCCACCCAGCTACTCAGAAAACCCTAGATCATACAGAATGCTGCAGCCAGACTCATCTTGGACCTCCCCAAACGAACCCACATCACCCCCCACCTGAGAGACCTCCATCGGCTCCCCATCCAGAAAAGATCCCTGTTCAAAATCTTCATGCCTGCCTAAAAAGCCCTCCACGACCTAGGACCTGCCTACCTCAACCATCGACTGAGCTTCCACCAACCCGCTAGACATCTGTGTTCCTCTGCACTTGCCCTTGCACACACCCAGCACATCTGTCGCAGCCGCAGTGGTGCCCCTCCTTATCCTACATCGCTGCCAAGACCTGGAACGACCTCCCCTCCAGCTCCGTACAACCCCCTCACTGGCAGACCCTGAAAGAGAGTCAAGACCTGGCTCTTCAACGGAGACACAGCACCCATATACCCCTAGGGGGTGACAGTGCTGCACTTTACACATTTTGTTTGATTGATTGATTGAGAACCTGTTTCTAAATTCCAGTTGCTGAGCATTGAAGAGCTCCCAATGCTGGTCGAGCAAACAACTTGAGTAACTTACTCCTAAATTTCCGCACGCTACAGGGGTGGACTGCCGTCATTCCATGGTCTCTTTATATCAGACCTCCCTACACTGATTTATTTGATTAATGAATGCTTTTCATAGACAATGATTTGAAAACAATCTTTTTGACATTTCAGGGATCTGTGGCAGACAGGTCACTCAGCTGGTGTCAAGATAACCAAGACCTCAAGAAAATGTTCACCAGTTCTTGCCTACCTCTGCCAGAGCCTGTTGGCAAATGTGTGGGGACACTGATACATTTATGCCGATGGTAGCAGGTGGTGGACACAACACTCCTTTTTGGGGGCTGGGATGTTCTTTCCATTTCTAGACTTTGACCCAGAACAAGAGAGAGATTGAGAGAGAGAACGGCATGAAAGGGATAAGGAAGATGAATAGAAAGGTAGGAAAACAGAGACAAAGGGAGAAGACAGGGATCAAAATCAACCTGCGGGAGAGCTATATAAGGAGACCAGAAGTGATGAATGGTGGAGGAAAGAGGCGTGAGAAAACTAGACAGCCTTTGTATTTGGCAACCCCAGCATTGTGCAGTGCCAGTGGCAGTTCCTAAAAAAAATGTTGGGCTCAAGCCCTTTATTCAGGGGCGGCTCCTCCGCAATGGCAGAGAAGCGTCACCCCACTGTTTTTAAGCAGTGAGAAATATAAAAAGATAATAACTTAAAGTTATTATCATTTTATGCTACGTGTCCTGCTGCTTTGCAGCGGGCGGGTGGGCGGGGCTGATCTGCTCTCGAAGCATGGGAGGAGTGATTTGCCCACTCCTAAGTGTGCAATGACTGTTTGGTTGGCCCTCTTGGGCCGCCCAAAACAGTCAAGCGCACTTTCATCTTTCTCCATGCAGGCTGCATTACAGCCTTCATGGAGAACATGCCCGCCCCTCCAGCCCCTGGCTTAGTGCCGTGTTAGGGTGCTCAGACCAATCACAACATTGCATTGCAGCATTGTGTTTGGCTTAGGGGAGGGAGCCTGGCTGCCTGCTTCCTGTTCCTGTCAGAGTCGGAGGCAGGAGAGCAGGAGCAGAGAAGACGCGGGACCCGGCCTCAAGGTAAGTTTGTTTTCTTCTTAATCTCGATCCCTCCTGCGTGACACTCCCCCCACACCATGCACCCGCCTCGCCACCCACGTGCCATGCCAGCCGCCACCGCTTTTATTTGAATGAATTAATGTACATTGGATGTGTGGGGGAAGCAAAGAATTGATGGTGTGAAATGGTGCTGTCTCGGTGCTGCAGTTTGCAGATAGTAGTGAGGCTCCGTTTTTTTAAATCTGCCTTGTCCTGCAGTCTCTTCCCACCATGGACAGAATTGTGGCAGCGCTCAGTGTGAATGGCCATCAAGCGGGAAGAGGCAGGACCCACTTCCGGCAGATTAGAGCTAGAAAAAGTGACAAAAGCTGCCCTGTGTGAGATTGTCCTCACAAGTTGCGGCCAACCCGTATTGGCACAGTGTTGCAAAGAGTGCTCGTATAAATGGAGGGAGCGGTTGCACATCAACTTTGAACCCACTGTTGTTCCCTCTTTCAAGGCAATGCTTTATCTCTTTATTGTTATATCTTTTAACTAACGTTTTGGCAAATAAATATAATGAGGTATAATGAAAAGAACAATGATACAGTGCATAGTAACTGTGTAAAAAGCTTCACAACTTCTTAGATCTAGAAGAGAGGTCTGCTAGTGTGCACTTTGGAGGACACAATAAATATGCCATAAAAATATAATACGTGTCCGCTCTAGTGGCCTATTTACCTACCGCTCTCCTGTTTTCTGGGTGTCCTACTTTGCTTTCTGTAGCAGCGGGTGGGACGCTGACTGATGGGAGAGTAGGCGGAGGGCATCCGGACCCGCTCCCTTGAGAGATATGCGTGTGCGCATGTGCGCAACACGTCTAGAGGGAGGTGGCAGGCTGCCTTTGTCCTTATTGAAACATGCAAAGTCTCTGAAATTGCAAAAGTGTACTTAAAGCCTAAGCAGCAGTGAGGTCTCTTAACATGAAGCTGGAGATGCAGAAGTGAGAGATAATCCATTCAATGGATCAATCAATCAATCAATCAACGGCATTTGTATAGCGCACTACTCACCCGGAGGGTCTCAAGGCGCTGGGGGGGGGGAATGTTACCGCTCGAACAGCCAGGTCTTGAGTTGCTTCCTGAAGGCGTCATGGTCCTGGGTTGTCCGGAGGTGGATGGGGAGGGAGTTCCATGTCTTGGCCGCCAGGTAGGAGAAGGATCTTCCTCCGGCGGTGGCTCTGTGGATGCGTGGGATGGTGGCGAGAGCGAGTCTGGCGGATCGGAGCTGGCGGGTGGGCTAGTGGAAGGTCAGGCGGTTGTTGAGGTACTTGGGGCCCAGGTCGTGGAGGGCCTTGTGTGCGTGGGTGAGGAGTCTGAATGTGATCCTTTTGTTGACGGGGAGCCAGTGGAGGTCTCTCAGATGTCCGGGGATGTGGCTGTGGCGGGGGATGTCCAGGACGAGTCGAGCTGAGGCGTTCTGGATCCGTTGGAGTTTCTTCTGGAGTTTGGTGGTGGTGCCGGCATAGAGGGTGTTCTCGTAGTCCAGCCGGCTGGTGACGAGGGCCTGGGTGACCGTCTTCCTGGTCGAGGTGGGGATCCACCGGAAGATCTTTCGAAGCATGCGCAGGGTGTTGAAGCACGAAGACGAGACAGCGTTGACTTGTCTGGACATTGAGAGGGAGGAGTCCAGGATGAAGCCCAGGTTGCGTGCGTGGTCCGTAGGCTTGGGGGTGGTGCCCAGGGCAGGGGGCCACCGGAGTCGTCCCAGGCGGAGGGTGATGACCCCAGGATGAGAACCTCCGTCTTGTCTGAGTTCAGTTTCAGGCGGCTGTTCTTCATCCATTCGGAGACGTCTTTTATCCCTTTGTGTAGGCTGGCTCTGGCGGTGTCCGGGTCGTTGGTGAGGAAGAGGATCAGCTGGGTGTCGTCGGCGTAGGTGATGATCTTGAGGTTGTGATGGCGTGCGATGGCTGCGAGGGGGCTCATGTAGACATTGAAGAGGGTGGGCCTGAGCGATGACCCCTGGGGGACGCCGCAGACGACTTCAGTGGCCGTTGACCGGAACGGGGGGAGGCGGACTCTCTGGCTTCTTCCAGCGAGGAACGAGGTGATCCACTCTAGGGCCTTCCCCTGGATTCCGGTGTTGTTCAGGCGTTGTACCAGGGTGCGGTGGCAGACGGTGTCGAATGCTGCGGAGAGGTCCAGGAGGATGAGGGCCGCTGTTTCCCCGTTGTCCAGTAGGGATCTGATGTCGTCTGTGGCTGCGATGAGGGCGGTCTCCGTGCTGTGGTTGGCTCGGAAGCCAGACTGCGTGTGGTCGAGGGAGCAGTTAGTCTCAAGGAAGGCGGCTAGCTGTCTGTTGACGGTCTTCTCGATGACTTTGGCAGGAAACGGAAGGAGCGAGATGGGGCGGAAGTTCTTGAGGTCGGTGGGGTCTGCTGTAGGTTTCTTCAGCAGGGCGCTGATCTCGGCGTGTTTCCAGCAATCCGGGAAGGTGGCGGTGTTGAAGGAGGCGTTGATGATGTCGCGGAGGTGGGGTGCGATGATGTGGTCGGCCGAGTTGAAGATGTGGTGTGGACAGGGGTCCGTGGGCGATCCGGAGGGGATGGTGTTCATCGTGCGAGTTGTGTCTTCGGTGCTGACCGGGCTCCAGGTGCGGAGGGTGGCGGTGGGGGGTGTCGGTTCGGTGGTGGGGTTCGTGGTTGGAGGGCCGAAGCTGTTGTGCATGTCGGCTATCTTGTCGTGGAAGAAGGCTGCGAGAGAGTCGCAGAGGTCTTGCGAGGGAGTGATGTCGTTGTTTCTGGCGTCGGGGTTGGAGAGCTCTTTGACGATGGTGAAGAGTTCTTTGCTGTTGTGGGTGTTGTTGTCCAGTCGTTCCTTGAAGGCTGTCTTCTTTGTGGCACGGATCAGTTGGTGGTGTTTGCAGGTGGCGTGTTTGAGGGCAGTCATGTTGTCTGTGGTCTGGTTGGTGCGCCAGGTATTCTCCAGGGAGCGGCAGTTCTTCCTGGAGGTGATGAGTTCGTCGGTGAACCAGGAGGTTTTCTTGCTGCCGCGTCTGCTGGGGGGGTTCTTCAGTGGTGCAAGGGCGTCTGCGCAGTTGGTGATCCATTGAGTGAGGTTGTTGGCGGCTTCGTTGGGGTCCATTGAGCTGGTGGGGGGGTTCTGGCTGAGGAAGGTGATGAGCTGGTCGATTGTGGTCTTGTTCCAGTTCCTACGAGGGGGTTGTTGCGGGCGGTGGTGGGTCGTCGTTTTTCTGAAGCTGTAGTGGACGCAGCTGTGGTCGGTCCACTGGAGTTTGGTGGAGTGGCTGAAGGCGACGTGCTTGCTGGATGAGAAGACTGGGTCAAGCGTGTGGCCGGCGTAGAGGGTGGGGCTGGTTACCAGTTGCTTGAGTCCGAGGTTGGCGAGGTTGTCCAGCAGGGCGACGGTGTTGCGGTCCTTGTTGTTCTCCAGGTGGAAGTTGAGATCCCCCAGGAGGATGTAGTCGGTGGAGTTGATGGCGTGTGTGCTGACGAAATCAGTGATGGCTTCGCTGAATTGTGTGCGTGGTCCCGGTGGTCTGTAGACGAGGGTGCCTCTGAGAGTGGTCTTGGGGTCGGTGTGTATCTGGAAGTGGAGGTGTTCGGCGGAGGTGAGGGTGTCATCTGAGTTGGTCGTGATGCGGATGGTGTTCTTGTGGGCGATGGCGATGCCTCCTCCCGTCTGGTTGATGCGGTCCTTCCTGGTGATCTTGTAGCCGTCCGGGATGGCTATGGCGATGTCGGGCGCTGAGGAGGCGTTCGTCCAGATTTCCATCAGGAAGGCGATGTCTGGTGATGTTGAGTCGAGGAGGTTCCAGAGTTCGACGGCGTGTCGGTGGATGGAGCGGGTGTTGAGCAGGATGCACTTCAGATGGTTGTTGCTGGGGCTCGGTTTGGCTGGTGCGGTGCAGGGACGGAGGCAGGAGAATCGGCAGGCGTGGCAGGAGAAGGGTCCGTGGGTGCGTCTCGGGGTGGCGTGGTGGCAGGCGTTGTTTTGTCCGGCGTTGAGTGCGAGGAGGGTTGTAGCGTCGTAGGTGAGTCGGGTGCGCTGGCGGCGACGAGAACCAGGGGGTCTGGCGCAGGGCGCGGACCAGGCGCGGACCAGGCGCGGACCAGGCGCGGACCAGGCGCAGACAGGCTTACCTTTGGCGCACCTTCGACGCACAATCGGCGCTCCCGCTGCGCGGTCGCTCTGGGGGCGTCATAAGTAAGGAGCCGGGAGGGAGGAGCAGCTGGGTGGCGGGAGCGGGGCGGCGAATGGAATCACAGGGGGGCGGGCCGCAGGGAGGCAGCGGCGGGAAACTCGAAGAAGCAGCAGGCAGCGAGCGAAGGACGTGGGAATCTGCAGGCAGGAGGCGGCAAAAGGCAAGGCAGGAGCGGCAGCAGTGAGTGGGGCGACCAAGCCCTGTGGAAGGCTGAGCTGTCACACTCTGTGGTCCCCTACGGTCCCCTTAAGTAAGGAGCCGGGAGGGAGGAGCAGCTGGGTGGCGGGAGCGGGGCGGCGAATGGAATCACTGGGGGGCGGGGCCGCAGGGAGGCAGCGGTGGGAAACTCGAAGAAGCAGCGGGCAGCGAGCGAAGGACGGGGGAATCTGCAGGCAGGAGGCGGCAAAAGGCAAGGCAGGAGCGGCAGCAGTGAGTGGGGCGACCAAGCCCTGTGGAAGGCTGAGCGGTCACACTCTGTGGTCCCCTTAAGTAAGGAGCCGGGAGGGAGGAGCAGCTGGGTGGCGGGAGCGGGGCGGCAAATGGAATCACAGGGGGGCGGGGCCGCAGGGAGGCAGCGGCGGGAAACTCGAAGAAGCAGCGGGCAGCGAGCGAAGGACGGGGGAATCTGCAGGCAGGAGGCAGGAGGCGGCAAAAGGCAAGGCAGGAGCGGCAGCAGTGAGTGGGGCGACCAAGCCCTGTGGAAGGCTGAGCGGTCACCGATGGATGCCCTGTGGAAGGCTGAGCGGTCACCGATGGATGCATCGAAGGAGATAAACTCTCTTCCCGAGGGACAGCAGGAAAGCATCTCTGTATCTCCTGGCGGCCTGCAGAAGTGTTTAGAAAGGTCATTGTCAGCTGCGCTAAGAGCACAAAACAAACAAGCATTGTTATTTAGAATGTCAATAGCTTAAAGTCGCGTAAATGCGAGACCAATTGCATTGCAAATGCTTGTTATTGTTCCAGCATTTTCTGACCCCCAAACCTTATTTTTGAGGTGCTGCAGCCCCCTTACTTCCTTTGCCCATACCTAGTTTATGTAGCTTAAGTCTGCTCTGGAGGTGCCCCCTTCTTCACAGTAACACGCAGCAGGCACCTCTCTTTGCTGTCACATTAGAATGATACAAGGGTCCTCCGCTCTCTATTCCTTGAGGCTACTTCACGCTGTCTCCCTCTCCGATACATACGGACTTTGCTTTCCTGCCTCAGTGCTGTGACGGTCACTGTCTCAAAACCGTTTAGCTCGGCGGCACGCTCTACTCTGTGTTCTTCAGCACTCACAGGCAAGCACACTGCTCTCGTCTCGTTGGTGCAGCACTCACATTCCATTCCATGAGCCTCACTTTCCTGGCCCTTGGCTGTCTCGTCAGCTCCTCTCTGTGACTGGGACCCCGCGTGGAGCTTCTGCTGATGCGTTAATTGCGCGCCGCAAAGATGCTGCTTGAAATGTTCCAACCATTGAAAAGTAAAGAGTGGTAGATTGAAGAGTCAATAGCCTGGGCCTAATATGTGCAATATAGAAAGGTAGTCAATATATCAAAATGCAAAATTCAAAGCAAAGTAATGAGGAATAACTGATTAGCTTGAACCTCCACCCTATTTTCTTCTTCCCGCCACCTCGCCTGCCCCTCCCCCCAAACCATGGCCTGCGCACCCGTGCCTCTACTGCAAACTTCTCTTTTGCAAGCTCAGCATTTTATTTTATAGATCCTAATGCGCCATTTCCCCACAGCTGCATCACTAGCGATTGCTACTGAAACAACCTAAGTAAACGTCATTGTTCGCGGCTAAAACACTTTTCACATTGTGGGCCGAGCCCAGTTCCAGGCTAAAAATCTGAGTGCACTTATGAGGCACAATCGCCCAGGACGGGGCCATTTATATCAGCAGGCATTTCCCGGCAGGAGGGGTGTGAGTGGGGTGGAGTCTGGGTCACTGGAGGCCAGTTGTTGAAGGTCGACGACCGGTGCCTCTGTCCACAGCTCCCCGGGGTATATGGCAGCCGGCAAAAAGAGAACGCGCGGAAAAGACACAGGAAGAGAGAAAAAGAGACAGGAACAGAGAGAAAGACAGGAATAGAGAAAGACAGGAATAGAGAGAGAAAGACAGGAACAGAGAGAGAGAGAGAGAGAGAGAAAGACAGGAATAGAGAGAGAAAGACAGGAACAGAGAGAGAGAGAGAGAGAAAGACAGGAATAGAGAAAGACAGGAACAAAGAGAGAAAAAGACAGGAATAGAGAGAGAAAAATGCAGGAAGAGAGAGAGAAAGACAGGAACAGAGAGAGAAAGGCAGGAACAGAGAGAGAAATACAGGAATAAAAAGAGAAAAACAGGAATAGAGAGAGAAAGACAGGAATAGATAGAAAAAAATGCAGGAACAGAGAGAGAAAGACAGGAACATAGAGAGAAAGGCAGGACAGGAACAGAGAGAGCAGGACAGGGACAGAGAGAGAAAGGCAGGATCAGAGAGAGAAAGGTAGGAACAGAGACGACCGGTGCCTCTGTCCACAGCTCCCCGGGGTATATGGCAGCCGGCAAAAAGAGAAAGCGCGGAAAAGACACAGGAACAGAGAAAAGGAGACAGGAACAGAGAGAAAGACAGAAATAGAGAAAGACAGGAACAGAGGGAGAGAGAAAGATAGGAATAGAGAGAGAAAGATAGGAATAGAAAGAGAAAGACAGGAACAGAGAGAGAAAAGGACAGGAATAGAGAGAGAAAAATGCAGGAACAGAGAGAGAAAGAAAGGAACAGAGAGAGAAAGGCAGGAACAGAAAGAGAAATACAGGAATAGAGAGAGAAAGACAGGAACAGAGAGAAAAAAATGCAGGAACAGAGAGAGAAAGACAGGAACAGAGAGAGAAAGGCAGGACAGGAACAGAGAGAGCAGGACATGAACAGAGAGAGAAAGACAGGAACAGAGAGAGAAAGACAAGAACAGAGAGAGAAAGACAAATGGAAGTTTGTGCTTGCATTGGGAACATCGCATTCAAAGTCATAGGGATTCCTATCCCAGTCTATGTCTGGCGCCCCCCGCTGAGAGCACTTCACCGTCCAGAGTGGAACATTGCACACTATCCATAATATCACCCTGGTGGTATATGGGAATATTCATACAGTTAAAGATCAAACCTTGTCAGGGCCAAACCAATCTCCCATCCTTCCGAAGTTGGTAAATTGGAGAAAGGGAAAACCTTTATTTACTAGAGCCTAGAAACGTAGAAGTGCACTGTGAAATTCTACATAAAAACAAATTGTTATTTCCAATAATACAGAAAAGACTGTACTGTCACGGTATAATACGGGCTGCCCCGGGTTCCACGAATGGGACCCTCCTCAGAGGGCGGCCCCCCTTTAGTGCCACATGATGGCACACGAGGCAGCCGCCCAGTGTTTGCGACCCCCTAAGGGTTCGCATGCGACGGTGCCCCGTTAGTCCTATGGGCGGTTGTGGACCTGAGCAACCGGGGGCTGCCTGGAACACTCCGCCCCTTTCTGGGGGCGTGAGAAATGGGGTGGACTTGCGGTCCACCGGTGGGAGGGATTAGCCCCTCCCCCAAATCTGGCAAACACCGATTCGCTATGGCCACGGTGTAATTTGGCTCATCTGGTGGGCAGGCGGCAAGGGGCTGCCTGACCTGGGATCGCCGGTAAGATAACCCACCATGTTGGCATATTTGTTATGCAAATAAACCTGCTGCAATTTTCTCCACAAAGAAGGTGTCTTGTCTGTTTATTTCTCCAGGATATTGCTGTGGGGGAAGGGGGAGATGGGGAGTGTTGCCTATATTGGCCCTATGCTATATTCCATGGAACGCCTGCCTTTACTTGATCTTTTATTTGCCTGGAACGCTGCACCTGGAGAAGCCTAATGGCATGTCACACCAAAGACGTAAACACTGTGAAATAGGCAGGTTACAAGCAACGTCTTTACAGACTCTGTCTAGCTATACCCTTCCTTCCTAAAGCGCACAAAAGCAGCAATGTGTGATGAGGAACACACCGCCTCGATATTGTCGTTAGTGTGCTGAGAATGTTAATTTGTGCATTTTCTCCCAGCCTCTGGAAATGTTCTGTCATCCCAGTCAGGGCCGGACTGGGAACCAAAACCGGCCCTGACAAAGTGCTCAGCCGTCCCCATCCCCCCCCCCTCTGTTGGGGGTGCCGCCGAGCTCTTTGCCAGAGCCGGTTTTCGGCCAATTTTGTTACAGGGCCGATTTTGTAGCTATGCTGCAAAAACGGCCCCCAGGGGCCCAAAACAGGCCCCCACCCGTGCGGCGCACCGGGGGATTGCCCGGTGCCCGCTACGGCCAGTCTGGCCCTTATCCCAGTACATCCTTACGAAGAGAAAACTGAGCTAGTGTTTTCCAGTCTGTCGCAGCCTGGGTGCCTCACATTGCCCCCCTCCTTCCACCCCGTGCCCACCTCCCCATGGTAACATGCCCGGCCCCAGAATCTATGGGCAATGGCTCGCCCATGCATGGCACGGAGCACTTCCTGTTGGGGAGGGTTCGGGGTGGTGGGGGTACTCAGTGGCTCTCAGGTGGGGGGAACGAAGGGGCTGTTGAGAAATCACGGATGTTCTGAGACTACAAATTACTACAAATTGGAATTGGCTGTTGAACGCCGAAGCCACGGTAATTACACAGGTGTTTCAAAATGCAGCGGCAGATTGGTAACGCGGGCACTTGGGCAATGCCCTAGGGGCCGGTGCTGAGTTCCAACTGTTGGCTGCTTTTTGGAGCAGTCTGGGGGGGCAGATTTGGGCTGTGTCGCTGTTGTTCGGATACAGCCTGCAGCCCAGTGGGTGTCTGAGTGGCCTTTCTGGAGGAAGATGGGTGCTCATTACCTCCCGTTTAGCAACAGGCAGAGGTGTCACTTTCTTTCTCTCGCAGGGCCAGCCCATTAATATATATATACCTAGGAGGGCAGGGGGCCTGAGCAGAAGGGGCCTCACTTGTTTTCAGTCACCAGTGTAAACGAATCCGTTCATTTTTTTGTATTCCCCCCCCCATTTCTTTCATAAAATTTCACCAAAGCAGTGTTTTGGGGAAAGGCAATATGCAAATGTGGGCCACTTTGTTTTAGCGTTCCCGGGATGATTTTGAATCCCAATCCAACCCTGTCAAAATTTGTTTAAGTGGTCTAAAACTGCCAGGCAACCTCCCCCCGGCCCCCACCCTCACATTCATTACTGTCTAAATGAAAGGACGTGTATGCAGTGATAGGGAATCTTATCCCAGTCTATGCCTGGCGCTCAGCAGAGAGCATTTCACCGTCCAGATTGGAACATTGCACACTATCCATAATATCACCCTGGTGGTATATGGGAATATTCATACAGTTAAAGATCAAACCTTGTCAGGGCCAAACCAATCTCCCATCCTTCCGAGGTTGGTAAATTGGCAAAAGGTAAAACCTTTATTTACAAGCGTCTAGACACGTAGAAGTGCCCAGTGAAATTCTACATAAAAACAAATTGCTATTTCCAATAATACAGAAAAGGCTGTACTGTCACGCTATAAAGCTATATTCCATGGAAGAACGCCTGCCTTTACTTGATTTTTTATATGCCTGGAACGTTGCACCTGGAGAAGCCTAATAGCATGTCACGGCAAAGACATAAACACTGTGAAATAGGCAGGTTACAAGCAACGTCTTTACAGACTCTGTTTATCTATACCCTTCCTCCCTAAAGCGCACAAAAGCAGCAATGTGTGATGAGGAACACACCACCTCGATATTGTCGTGAGTGTGCTGAGAATGTTGATTTGCGCATTTTCTCCCAGCCTCTGGAAATGTTCTGTCATCCCAGTACATCCTTACGAAGAGAACACTGAGCTTGTGTTTTCCAGTCTGTCGCAGCCTGGGTGCCTCACACTGCCCCTCCCCCTCCACCCCGTGCCCACCTCCCCATGCTAACATGCCCTGCCCCGGAATCTATGGGCCATGGCTCGCCAATGCATGGCACGGAGCACTTCCTGTGGGGGAGGGTTCGGGGTGGTGGGGGTACTCAGTGGCTCCCAGGTGGGGGTTACGAAGGGGATGTTGAGAAATCATAGATGTTCTGAGACTGCAAATGACTACAAATTGGGATTGGCTGTTGAACGCCGAAGCCACGGTAATTACACAGCTGTTTCAAAATGTGTTTAAGTGGTCTAAAACTGCCAGGCAACCTCCCCCCGGCCCCCAACCTCACATTCATTACTGTCTAAATGAAAGGACGTGTATACAGTGATTATAAGGTTGCGTACAAATCCCCCAAGCCATAAAGAAGAATTTCCTAATTCTTAGCTGGACTGTGCCGTCCTTTTAAATAATTAAAGTGCAGCAGGCTTCAGCAGGCCAATTTTTCCACGTCATATTCAGGTTTTTTCAGATACCATCAGTTTCCTGTTTGTTTTGACACCGTGACTTCAGTAGCTGAAAAAGGGGAGTAGGGGGCGGGGGGTGGGGAGAGGTTGGCAGCTGGGGGGGGGAAGGAAAAACGGAATTCATCTCTAGTATACATACATAATGCAGCTCCCAAGCCCGGGGACGGTCTTACTGACTGTACGACATGGATTGGGAACCAAACACATCCAAACTCCGAGAAAAACAAGCATCGATCTCTTATCTTTATGAGGCCATGTGTTTCTAATTAGAAACACATGGCCCCATAAAGATAAGAAAGTACTTTGCGACAGCAGCAAAGCAGGCGAGCCAGTCCACCTCGGAGGCAAAAGGGCGTCAACCATAAACGGTGACGGCAGCCAATGGAAATGAGGGGCGGGGCTTCAAGCCCTCTACTGAAACTCCTCATTCACAATAAATCTCGCCGAGTCGAGCAGCGCTTTGCGCTGCAATGTCACGCGAGACCTAAAAGCTAACATGGATATACCTGCTGAAGATGATGCTGAGTCGGAGCATCATATTTGGTACAAGGGGCTTAAATATTCAAGGTATTTTCTTGCTCAGTCATCCCGTGTGCCTCTGCTGGAATGTGGATTGCCTGTCTGGGTTTTGAATGACAGAAGGCCGGGGAGCAGGAGTGGTTCCAAATAGTATAGGTGGGTCAGGAAAGGGCTGAATAGACCTGGGCTGCAATGGGGGAAGAGGGAGGAGATTTCCTTGCACCTCAAAGGGCCTGGTCTGCCTCTGTCAATACCGTCTCCACCACCTGCCAGGAAGTCATACCAGAGAAGGCAGAACTGGTTCTGGCCGGGCACAGACACTCTCTGCCTAAGAGATCAAAGGATTTTGGGATATAAATATTTGGGCCCAGACCCCTGAACTTTAGAACTCTTTTGGACCAAGAAGACTGCCAAGAAGAAGAGCCGGAGAAGCTGTGAGAAGGAACTACCACTTTGCTGTGTGCTTTACCGTGTTGGCCTGCAGTGGCTGCTTCTGTCTTGGGCAGTGAAAGGACTGGACTGAACTTTCTGCAATCTACTTTGTGAGTTTCTCCAAGGGCTTGAGATATAGCTTGCCCCCTGTTCAAGAAGTCTCAGGAATAGCAAAGACTTCAAGCTCTTCTGCCCTCAGCACTGGGGACTGTGTGTTTTGTGCTGAAACAGAAGAAAAGCAACCCGACGACGTCTACAACGCCGCTGTCGACTCCGTGTCCTGAAGGCACCGCAGACGGCACCGCAACCCTGGTCTCACTGATGACCACTGCTGATGCCGTCACCGAGCCGCTGCTCGCGTCCTGTGGGCACCGCACTCTGCACCGCCTTGCGACGATGCCTTGGTATCCCCGACGACGACGCTCCACTCCAAAATCGACGCCGCTGCTTGCACCGTGGTTCGACGGCATCGCTCATAAAGCTACATGATGCACCGCCCTCATCCCACACCGCAGCCTTGGCCTACTGACGCCGGTGCCATCGACTCCAGTTCGTCAGACGATGACAGAGCTTCAGCAACGACGCCGCCGCTGCTTGCGCCGCTACCTGTCAGTACCACGATGAGCACCGCATACACTTCGCACCGCGGCCCAGGTCTCACCGACGCCATCTGATGCCGCCACCGAGCTGCTACTCGCACCGCGACCTGAGGGCACTGCACGCCGCACCGCTGAACTTCGCACCGCAGCACCTGACGCCAGCTGACGCTAGCGCTCCTGACTCCAACAGAGAGGAGATTGATCAGCAACGCGTGTGACTTCGAGGGCTCCGATGACTCCTGCACCGACCTCTGGAACCACCTGCGGGCGCCGTGCTTTCGGAAGCTCAACGAGAGGCCGCCGACGCCCTGCATTTCTAAAAGGTACCGTTTGCGGGTCTTACCGACACCGTAGCTGGCCCACGACACCGCAGTCAGCCAGACCTGTTTGGATTTGTTTGCTCACGACGTCGTGATAGTCCCGGGCGGAGCTATCGACATCAAGGAACTATTTTTCAAGCTTATTTTGATTAACCGAAGATTTTTAAGCACTGTATTGTGGATTTTTATCGTTTGTGGTCATGTCTTAAGTATATAAAAATATTGGATATTTTTCTAAACTGGTGTGGTGTCCTTTTGTAGTGTTTACACTGTATTACTGTTGGTTATGTGCAAATGCTTTACACACTGCCTCTAAGATAAGCCTGACTGCTCGTGCCAAGCTACCAAGGGGGTGAGCAGGGCTTATTTTATCCTGACTAGCGTGGTGGTTTCTGCCCGACTTTGACACATACCCTAGCCGACCAAAAAATCCCATTTCTAACAGAGACACACTTGGATCAGGGAATCAAGCAGTCGACAGAAGAAAGGAACCACCAAAACCCTATGTTGAAGACATTACAATGCCTGTAGGATGAGCATTCTCTGCTACGTGGGCCATTGGAAGAAACATATCAGCGATCGATAGTTGATAACAATCGTACAAATGGGGTATTGCTTACAGTTTAAACCCCATCTCCAGAATCTCAGTTTTGGAAAACTCAGCTGCCAAATGACCAGATAAAAATACGTGCATTGAGTCACAAGGACAACCCCCTATGTCCATGGGGAGCCAGGGTCAGAATACGTTATATGAACAGAGTCCACCATGGGACTCTTTATGTCAAAATGGAATCCTCTTGTATAAATCAGGGAAAACCCACACTGGATGTATTATTTAGGCAGTCTAATGGAAAGTACTAATTTGAGTTGCATAGAACAGACAATGAGACTGGAAAGGTTTCTGTTGCTATTGTGTATTCTCCTCCAATATATATACAAAACAACTGTGTGACTCATAAAAAGTGCAGACGACGCAGTGCTCAAGTGTGTGCATAAACATTAAAATGTATACAAAAGACACAATAAATCATCCTTGGTTCTTAAGTTAAGTTGTTCACACATACATGTGCGTACTACATAGGAAGTTATTTTCCTTTGCACTCTTGCAGACCATTAACACAGTAAACTTGTAAGCAACTCCTGCTCTTTTGTAGACGTTCACTCAGCCTTCTGTGTTTTACCAATACATTTGCTCTGAAGAGATAGTTGGTTGGCTGTGAAAATTAGACTGGGTCTCTCAGTTGCTTCTCTTCTTAAATAAGCTCTGGGGCTTTTAATATCAGCTGGCGTCAATGCTTCCTCTTTGAAATTTACTCTAGTGTCTTAATTAGTTAGGCAGCCAATTTGATGGGGAATATGCAGTCTGAGGTCAGCCCTGCTGAACCATGCTTATAGCAGCCACTGACCTTCTTTGAGGACAACAAGAGTCAACATGAATGTCAAATGCTTAGCACTGCTGCCGCTAGTACTTGGAGGATGTGAGGACAAACATGATTTTATGACACTGACAACTCTTTTGTGGGTAAAATTATTATGCATGTTTATTGATTACAAAGGTTGTGCTAGCTTATGGGCGATCCAATTGTCAGCAGTGAGTACAAGCACCAACTGGCACCCATCTATGGAAGTGAGGCAGACAACCCCTTATGAGCATTTCAGAAAATTGCTAAATACTTTTTTATTTTCTCAGTCATATCAGTAAGCCTACTGTGCTGTAAATGCCGCTTCTTCCATTGACTTCAGCGCCATGAATCCGCCTGGTGTATGTGCGCTTTATAAGCACTTTTAACATAACATAACATCTTGAAGACATTAGAGCTGTCCCGGTGGCGGCATCAGCAACAATACACTTGCATTCTTTGCTGCTCATTCACATAAAGTAGGTTGCCACCCTTTCTCTTTAGTTTTGCGTCATGCTCCTTGCAACTAAGAGCAAGACTCACACCAGTCTCCAGAGCCGCTTAAGATTCCAAATGTCCCTTGCGGGTAGCGCCAAACTGGGAACCTAAAACCGCCCTGGCAAAAATGATAAATTTAGCCCCATGTGCAGATATGCTAATGCAGGCTAGAACCAGAGCACGGCTTTCAAGTTGCCGCCGGGATTGCGTGACGTGTACCACCACTCCTGGAGGCCAAAACCAGCCTCCAAGTGTCGAAACCGGCCTCCTGGGGCTCCAGCGTCCTGCAGGATTGCCCACTTTGGCCGATTGGCCAGTCCGGCCATGCTTGCATGATTAAGGAATACCTTCACATTATCTGAGGCCCCGCCTTCATTACTCCCACTGGCCTGAGGGATTCCCATTTGGCTCCAATATCCACTATCTGGTGTCTGCTGTTGTTGTATAAAGCTCTAGGGTCAAAAGGATAAAAACACACTGTCTCCATCATGAGATGTGAAAGCAGCACTACTGTAGCTCACTGATTTTTCTCCTTGTATTATCACAGCCTAGAAGGAAACTGTGGCATCTCTAGAAGGGAATTTTAGGGGAGGGGGCACACATTGGGCGACAGATAAAACTGGCTGGCAACCTTCAAAGGTTATACATTAATATTGTAATCCAAAAACACTGCTTTGCAATGAAAGATGGTTGGACAAATTAATGTTAGTGGCAAGGGTCAGTGTCTGTCCGTGTCTCCTCCTGGTACACTCAGCAGCTGTGGTGATGGGCACCAGGGGTGGGAGACGAACAGAGCTGAGGATGTTCCCCATATGTTTCCACTCTCGAGACACTAATGGATGGAAATAAATATTTCCCATTAGCAATGACAGAATTTCCGAGGCCCTTTGCATCTTCATCTAAATCAATCAATCAATCAGGGGAATTGTAAGGGCACTACTCACCTGTGAGGGTCTCAAGGCGCTGGGGGCGGGGGAGCAGTTCCGTTCAGTCGAAACCCTTTATCCCTTCTAACACACAAGCACAAACCGTGGATATTCCGCCACACGCTTTCAAATGTTGAAGTTAAAAGTGCAGAATAATGTCATGATCATATTCACGTTGAAAGCACTTTGTCATAGAAGATGGATCCCTCTCACAGGCATTCAAGAGTCCCATTATTTACTTGAGCCTTTGAGGATATTTATAAGTGTAAACCTAAAGCTGGGGGTCGGAATGCTTTACTCACAACAAGGAAAATGTTCTGATGCATAACCTACCAACTTATCATGATACACACAGTCCCATACATGCATCACACGCTCACAAAACTGCACACACCAAAACACACCCACACAACACACACACACTCACGCACACCACCACATTTACACACATCACATGGATAGACCAACCCTAACACACACACCCAGACTGTTATACACACCAGTTTGTCACAGCATCATCACACCATCATACATAAACAGATCTCACTCTGAAACAGACACACAAAAAGCCTCTAATGGACAATTCCAATCCAGTCTAGATTCTTCTACACTTACTATTCTGTGTTCATGAAGGAAGTTTGCACTGCTGATGGATATCCGGTATGTGTTATCATGTTGACTTTTACCGGGTGTGTGTGGGGCTGTTGGCTACTGCTGCCACTGGCATGTACCTGTTCTTTTTCGTAGGGATGCTTGTAATGTTGCTGGCCATGTTGTACTAGTATTATGTTTAATGCGCGTTATTCAGGAAGTTTGATTTCACATGGATTCCTTGTACTGCATTTCATAGCACTAAACATATCCTTTCTCGAGTGGACACTAAATAGATACATTCTGGTGACTTTTTTTCATGATATTTTTGGCTGCAGTATAGTGCGTACATCTTAAATGTGGTAGCCTTTTGCGTGGCTCCTAGATTTCTGTGGAGTTGAAGCTCTCCATTTAGATTTGATGCTGCATTATGCAGATTTTTATATAAAAATAGCCATGAATAGCACATACTTAACAGGATGCATTCTAACCATCACTCAACAACGTACGGGCCTTAAAATAAAAATGTATGCCAAACATACTTGCCATGCCAATGTTTGTTTTCAATAAACTGCTCCAGTATGGGTGTCTGTGTCATGACATATGATGTGTATGTGAGCATGCGTCATAATGCATGCACACGTATGCATCAGGATACTACATTGCCCAGTGTAATGATCTGTACTTGCTGTGCGTCACCATGCACGCGCACATAAACGGCATAACGGCCTCTTGACACATAAGTGTGCACACATGTGTATTAACCTTCGCACTTTGTTTTGCTAATGCTGATCAGCATAAGCAATACCATTATTTTCTGAACAGCGTCAGTACAAATCAATAGCAAACCCAACAGGCCCGCAATGGCAAGACCTATTGACTTTGGCAATACTTGTTTACATTGTCAGTCTGAGAGGTTACAGACTCTCATGCTGACAGCATACACCGATCACTCAGGTCTTGGCCAACCAGGAAAACTCGACCATGCTGTCATGCACACTTTGTGTTTACTCTTTCTACTGTCACTCAGAGAGTCTGGAGTTGTGGTGCACAGCATTAGACTGTCAGACAGGCACAACACCTGGTGGCGAAGCTGCTGTTGTTTCTAACTCGCCACCACCATGCTGTCATGCACACTTTGTGTTTACTCTTTCTACTGTCACTCAGAGAGTCTGGAGTTGTGGTGCACAGCATTAGACTGTCAGACAGGCACAACACCTGGTGGCGAAGCTGCTGTTGTTTCTAACTCGCCACCACCATGCTGTCATGCACACTTTGTGTTTACTCTTTCTACTGTCACTCAAAGAGTCTGGAGTTGTGGTGCACAGCATTAGACTGTCAGACAGGCACAACACCTGGTGGCGAAGCTGCTGTTGTTTCTAACTCGCCACCACCATGCTGTCATGCACACTTTGTGTTTACTCTTTCTACTGTCACTCAGAGAGTCTGGAGTTGTGGTGCACAGCATTAGACTGTCAGACAGGCACAACACCTGGTGGCGAAGCTGCTGTTGTTTCTAACTCGCCACCACCATGCTGTCATGCACACTTTGTGTTTACTCTTTCTACTGTCACTCAGAGAGTCTGGAGTTGTGGTGCACAGCATTAGACTGTCAGACAGGCACAACACCTGGTGGCGAAGCTGCTGTTGTTTCTAACTCGCCACCACCATGCTGTCATGCACACTTTGTGTTTACTCTTTCTACTGTCACTCAAAGAGTCTGGAGTTGTGGTGCACAGCATTAGACTGTCAGACAGGCACAACACCTGGTGGCGAAGCTGCTGTTGTTTCTAACTCGCCACCACCATGCTGTCATGCACACTTTGTGTTTACTCTTTCTACTGTCACTCAGAGAGTCTGGAGTTGTGGTGCACAGCATTAGACTGTCAGACAGGCACAACACCTGGTGGCGAAGCTGCTGTTGTTTCTAACTCGCCACCACCATGCTGTCATGCACACTTTGTGTTTACTCTTTCTACTGTCACTCAAAGAGTCTGGAGTTGTGGTGCACAGCATTAGACTGTCAGACAGGCACAACACCTGGTGGCGAAGCTGCTGTTGTTTCTAACTCGCCACCACCATGCTGTCATGCACACTTTGTGTTTACTCTTTCTACTGTCACTCAGAGAGTCTGGAGTTGTGGTGCACAGCATTAGACTGTCAGACAGGCACAACACCTGGTGGCGAAGCTGCTGTTGTTTCTAACTCGCCACCACAAGCGTTCTGGGCCTCGTCAGGGGTATCAATGCTATTGCAACCCATCCAATGCAGGTACTACCCGACTTGCTTCCTGTGACAACGTGAGCGGGAGGAGAGGGCAGTCCACTGAGACCCTCTATGAAGGCTGCAAAACCACTGCCCTACCAGAGTCTTATAGCATTCTAATAGTGTTCGCTACCAGTGGAATGGGCACGGCAATCTTTCAAATTATAAATAATCCTTTTATTAATGATTGATGGAGCCTTATAAAGTTACATCATTCATGTTATCAATATCATACCGAATCAATTCTTAATGATAAAATCCTGTTGGGAATACAACATAGTCAAATACTCTCAATCGTGATTAAAACATTCATCCAACATGTACAGGCTGACGCCATCTTGTATGCTACAGTCTAGTTAACCCTTTCACAGTTTTTAGCATTCCTCCCCCATTACAGTTCTGCTCAATAAACAGTCCAAGAATCACAATCTGTCATTAGAAAAATGAGAACAGTGCAATACCGTAAATGCAAGACTTTCCATAGCATTAAGATTACACAACTTACACAATGTCACTTGCAAACAATTGTCACTCGACCACTGTGAAAATAATTTCACAGCTAGGGGACCTTACCATCAATTAATTGCAGCAGATTGGGAGGCAATCACTCATATCTCGATAATAGTTGCACTTCACTACATTTGTGGGGCTATTCACAGAGGCAAATTACACATGAGTAAATCTATACATGTAAGTTTTTAAATAACTTTACTGCTTTTGGCTATTCAGCATTTACAAGTGTAAAGTTACTCAAAGGTATAGATTTACTTCACACCAACCCTTGTAACAGAGACGAGTCAATAAAAAGCCAACATGCAACCGTAAAATTAACCCTAATAGTGACTTCATTGCTGCATTTGACACTCTGCACACTTGACAGAGAATTCCATAATCAGGGGGAGATCTCCCTTTAGTAAAGTATTGGGAAATTTGAAATGTTAATTCAAGTTAAAACAAAATATTTGTTAGTTGAATGTAAACATTTTTTATATATGTAATGTAAATGTAAACTACTTTAAAAAAAATGCTACCACCCTATTAACTTCATTTAAAATAAAAAAAATGTAAATAATATAAGTATATTACATTTAAAATAATTTTGAAAAGATTTATTTAAATATAACACCCACCTAAAGTAATTTTTTTATATGTATTATGTTTTAATACTCACTAAACGTTATGTATAGAATTAATTTAATTTCGTTTTTTTATTATATTATTTTTTTAATTAAAAAGAATATTAATATTTAATAAAATAATATTTATAATGTAAAGGTTATTTTTAACATTAGAATAAATGTATACATTATTTTAAAGCTTAAATAAATTAATTTATTTTAACATTATTCTTATTGGGTTTTATGTTAGTTCTTTTACACCTATTATTTTCAATGGGAGGGTGTTGCAATCTATGTGGGTCGCCATGGGTAGTGCTGGACTTACTCCACCTCTTAGCTGGAGCATCTTTATGACTTCTTTGGGTCACTTTTTTTCTCTAGTAATTAAAAAAGAGCAGATTGTGAATAGCAATGGGCTTACTCTTTCATGGGTGAGTGCATGTTCCTCTTTAAATTTCTCCCTAGCCCTCTTGTAACCCCTCCTTACTTCTACTAAAACTCCTCCCCTTCAGTAGTGAGTGTTGACCACTTTCCAGCTCCCCCCACTTCCCTACCACATTTACTACTAAAACGTATATTATGCATCTGGAGATCTCCGCAGCTGGTTGGAGAACGCTGCACATACAAGATAGGCGACACGGAGGCTTAGATCTCCACATGCACGTTAGGGAACAGCATTTGGCTAGGATGGTTGGGTTGGAGTGAGAGCCTCATTTAGTGCTGTGAATTAGATGGGGTCTGCCTCCCCTGCGCAAGAAGATGCAGCCAAAGAGTGTGAGATCTTTTTCCAGCTCACACTTGTTGGAATTTAGGCTCAAACCAGCGGTTTTAAGCTGGATGAAGACCTTCTTCACTGCACTACCATCTTCTTCTTTGATGCGGCCAAAAACATTGTCGTCATCACTGTAATTGAAACTTGTTGACTGCCTGAGCTTGGAGACACTTTTCAGTCACCGGGATATTTGAATCAACAGTGGCGCTGGGCCCAAAAGTGGATTTGGCGTGATCGTATTAACCAACTGAAATTTCATAACTAAATAGAGTGCATTTCCAGAAGAATACGTTAACTTGCATTTATTTTCCACATTAAATGGGTTTGTTTTATGTTATATGCAGACCACTGACTCACTGTCAGTGAAACTGCTCTCCCACTCTCGCACCACCACCATTAAGTGAGGCCCTCTGTGAGCCCCAGCACTCCCGTAGTGCTGGTGTTCTTGGCCCTCCTCCACCCGCAGGTTATACCTGCACCTCATCCCTGGTGGTCCAGTGGACCTCTGACTCCTTCTCTCGCTCCGCTTTCTGCCCCCTTCATCCTCTCCTTCTGCTCAGTGTCACCCTCTAGCTTCTTCACCCTTCAGTCTTTTCATCACTTTTTCTCTGCTTTCTGCTCCGTTTCGCTCTTTATTCCTTTTGCACTTTTTCTCTTCATTTCACTTTTCCTCGCTCTTTTGGCCTCCATTTTTCCAGCTGCTGCTGCCCCCGCAGCCCCTCCCCCCAGCGCGACCAGCCCATTCCAGTTCCTCTCCCCACTCCCAGCTGTCCAGCTCTCCCCGACCCCTACTTAATGGCAGCTGCGTGCAGCGGGCACGCCGCTGGCGCGCCGGAGGTGCGCCAAGGGCAAGCCCGTCTGCTCCCATCCACGACCAGAACGCGACCAGCGCCAGGAACCCTGGACCTCCGAACCGCCAACGCTACAACCCAGCGACACTCAACACAGGCCGCAACAACAACTGCAAGCTAGCATCACCAGCCGACACCCACGGACCCTTCAGCTGTCACCACTGACGCCACTCCTGGAGCACCGCCAAGACCACAAATCCAGCGCAACCCGCCCGCAAGCACACAACAGAACCGAAGACCCTGCAATGCATCCTCCCCAATGTCCGATCCCTCCACAACACGCCACCGAAATCTGGGACCTCCTCGACAGCACCACCCCGGACATCGCATTCTTCACCAAAACCTGGACCAACACCACCTCAGGACTGAACATCGCCATCGCCATTCCCCAAAGATACAAGATCTCCCAGAAGGACCGCCCCATCTGCCCTGGAGGAGGAATCGCCATCATCCACAAAACCACCATCCGGCTGAACACACTCCCCTACGAGCCCACAGACCTGATGGAACACCTACACTTTAAGATACAGGCCAGCCCTACCACCACCCTCTGGGGGACTCTTATCTACCGACCCCCCGGACCCTGCGGACCATTCGCCAACTCCATCACCGACATCATCTCCCTGCAAGCCATCGTGTCCACCAACTACACCCTGCTGGGAGACCTCAACTTCCACCTCGACAACCAACAAGACCCCAACACCACATTCCTCTTGGACAACCTCCAAAACATAGGACTCCGCCAGATCGTAACCGAACCCACGCACTCAGCAGGACACACCCTCGACCCCCTCTTCACAACAGAAAACTCCATCACTTTCAGTCACACCACCGAACTCCCGTGGACAGACCATCGATGCATCCACTTCACCTTCAGAACACCCACCATCCACAGACACCAGCACCTGCTCCCACGAAAAACTGGACCAAAATCACAGACGACTAGGTCACCTCCTCACTCAGCAACTCCACCCCAACCACCGCTGAAGACGACGACCCCAACACCGCAGCCCTAACTCTGCACAGATGGATCTCCGACAGCGCCAACACCATAACCCCCTCAAGAAGAACAACAACACACACGCCAAGAAAGCCAGATGGTTTACCGCCGAACTTCGAGAGTCCAGATGCACATGCCGCCGCCTCAAAAAGGCCTGGAGGAACTCCAAATCTACAGAAGCCCACAACAACTTCAGAGCCGCCACCAATGCCCACCACCAACTCATCAGAAATACGAGAAAAACAGCTATCAAGGACAGAATCTCCACACACAAGCACAACAGCAAAGAGCTCTTCAGCATCATCAAAGAGTTTGCCCAACCCACCAGCGAATCTACTGACATCCCTCCCTCACAAGAACTCTGCAACAAACTCAGCACCTTCGTCCACCACAAAATCAAGAACATTTACGAAAACTTCGACGACGAATGCCAAGACACTGAACCCTCACCGGCTGCCCCCGACACCCTGAAGCCAACGATCTACATCTGGACAGCCCTCACCACCGAAGACACACTGAAGACGATGAAGTCAATCCAATCTGGGGCCCCCACGGACCCCTGCCCCCACCACATCTTCAACAGAGCCGCGACACCATCGCACCCATGCTTTGACACACACTCAACCGCTCCCTGGCGAACGCCTCCTTTCCCGATGACTGGAAAGACGCTGAGATCAACCCCCTCCTAAAGAAGCCATCGGCAGACCCTACCGACCTCAAAAACTACAGACCCATCTCCCTGCTCCCGTTCCCAGCGAAAGTCATTGAGAAAGCCGTCAACAGCCAACTCGCCACCTTCATCAAAGAGCACAACATCCTCGACTCCTCCCTATCCGGCTTCAGAAAAATCCACTGTACAGAAACCGCCCTCCTCGCCACAATGGACGACATCCGCTCCCTCCTGGACAGAGGAGAGACAGTAGCCCTCATCCTCCTCGACCTTTCAGCCACCTTTGACACTGCACCGTAACACGCAGACTTCACGAAGCAGGGATACGGGACAAGGCCCTTGACTGGATCCGCTCATTCATCTCCGGCAGAACGCAGTGGGTCAGACTCCCTCCTTTCCTCTCGGAGCCTACACCAACCACCTGCAGAGTTCCGGAGTTCCCCAGGGATCCTCCCTCAGCCCGACGGTCTTCAACGTCTACATGGCTCCGCTCACCCCCATCGTCAGAACCCACGGACTCAACATTGTTTCCTACGCAGACGACACCCAACTCATCCTCTCCCTATCCAACGAACCCAACGCAGCCAAACACAACTTTCAAGAAGGCATGGAAGCAGTTGCCAAATGGATGAAAAACAGCTACCTACAACCCAACATGGACAAAACAGAGGTACTCATCATGGGCCCACATCCCGATGCCTGGGACAACACCTGGTGACCCCCCGCCCTCGGAAGCCCGCCCACCCCCACGGACCACGCACACAACCTCCGAGCTCAAAATGGACTGCCAGATCAACTCCATCGCATCCTCCTGCTTCCACACCCTCCGCCTCCTATGTAAGACCTTTAAATGGATCCCCCTCGAGCACAGAAAGCCCGTCACTCACGCCCTCGTCACCAGCAGACTCGACTACGGAAACGCACTCTACGCCGAAATAAACAAAAACCTCACCCGCAAGCTGAAAAACATCCAGAACCCCGCCACAAGACTGGTCCTCAACCTGCCAAGATACTGCCATATTTCCCAGCATCTGCACACACTACACTGGCTCCCCATTGAGGCTAGAATCACCTTCAAGATCCTCACCCAGGCACACAAAGCCCTCCAGAACTCCAGACCAGCATACCTGAACAGCCGACTCGCTTTCCACGCACCCCAAAGGACCCTACGATCAGCCCAGCTCTCCTACGCCATGGTCCCCCATGCCAGAAAGACCAGATCGGGAGGCCGCTCCTTCTCCTTCCTCGCGGACAGAGCCCACCTTAGACAGACTACATCACTCCCAATCTTCACGAGAAACCTCAAAACTTGGCTCTTCAATAGACCTCCTCCTTGATGGACTGGAACCTGCACCCCGCCCTCCTTCCCAGCACCTTGAGACCCTTACGGGCGAGTAGTCGCGCTTAACAAGTACCTGATTGATTGATTGATTTACCTGAAGATGAAAGATCTAAAAATAGTTGCAGAATATGTAGTTTTAGTAACACCTCTGGCCCCACCCTAGCGCACACTGACTCCGCCCCATTGCACTCAGGATCACAGTTACCCAGGGTCGGATTGGTAACACGGGCACTCGGGAAATGGCAGAAGGGCCGGTAGCCGAGTTCCAGCTGTGGGCTGCTTTTTTGGGCAGCCTGGGAGCTGTCTGTGCTGTTAGGATGCCACCAGCGGCCCAGTGGGGGCCTAAGTGGCCTTTCTAGAGGCAGATGGGCGGAGGCATCACTCCCTTTCTCTCGCTGGGCCGGCCCATTAATGCATGCTGATTGAGCGGGGGCAGGGGGCCTGAGCATTGTCTCATGTGCATTCATGTGTGGCTCAACAGTGTGAACTTATCTGTGCATTTTTTCTATCTAAGTGAAGTTAATAAAACATGCCACCACCCCCTTTCTTTTCATAAAACGTTGCTCAAGCAGTGTTTTGCGGAAAGGCAATACGCAAATGTGGGCCACTTTTTTTTGGGTGTGCCTGGGCCGATTTTCGAACCCAGTCCAACCCTGCTTTACCATACTTCTTCCATGCACTTCAATTGCTGCTGCAGGGTCCTATTACTTTGCAGGCTGCATGACACAGTTTAAAGGTACTCAATGTATTTACCTCAAATGTATTATTTTTTTATTTAATGATGCTCAATGTATTGACCTTAAAAGGATGGACGTCTGAGTTGGTCTAGCGGGGTTCCAATCTCTAGTCTGCAGAAGCCAGAGGAGAGCGTTGAACTCCCTGTGCCATTCTGCTCAGGTTGAGTGGTTCTAATCCTGGAATTCTTGAACTCGCACACGTCGAGCCCTGCAACCAGACCCTCATTGCTGTCCTGTGAGCTAACGCTTGGTAGCCACTGGGCATGCCTCTGAAATGCCTGACATCTGGCCCCCTTGGGCGTGGGAGTCTCCCGCACTGCTGCCTTGGAGGCCTCCTGCCGAGCCAGAACATACATACTTTAGTAGGCTGTGGCGTTGATGTCTCTATTCTGCAAACATACTGCACATGCTACCGTGTTCGGCAGGCCCGCTGTTCGAGAGGTTCAAAGGGCCGTGACTGCGATCACATGACTCACAGGATCCTTGGCTGGTAAAGTACCCAGATTGCACCGCTTCCATATCTGTTTACAAACTTTTTCATCAAAATGCTCATGTTGTCGTGGTAGAAAGTTTGTCGTGATAGTTTCTACATCAAAAATAGCAGTCAAAAATTTAAAAATAAAGTTCGTATGAATATGCAGGTCAGCGAGTTTAGAATAGTGTTAAAAAACACAGCGTGGACCCGATACAATAATCCCAAAAATGTCAAAGGTTCACATCGTGAATTAAAATAGATACAACGTACAATTCATTCTAATTTACGATGATTTATCAAAAATGATTCTGTGCAGCCACCGAACTGAGGAAAGATATCCCAGTGCAGAGGGGCTAGTAATATATTTATTTGTTCACTTAGTCGAGTGGTCAAGGGGATTTATTTATTTAGCTATGAGAAATACTAACAGATCTATGATCTTTGGACGATATTTATGATATACGTCATGGCTGGGCTTTGCCCAGGTAACGAAAAGCTGCAAATATATGCATTTGTTCTACCTGCATGGGTGACTAAACGTCTGTTGGTTTGTGAGCATGAGTCATCACTCATACATAGATGTCTCTTGGGTGTTGAAAATCGTGTGATGACGTCTATATGTGTGATGTATGTCTGCCTGTATATTGCTGCCTGTGATTATTTTTGTGTTTGTAAATGTACTGTGTGAAAGTATCTCTATTTGTGTGTGTGTGTGTGTGTGTGTGTGTGTGTGTGGTCTTCTGTGCTGTTTGTGAACATGCTGTTGGTCTGCTCGAAACTTCGAATGGCTGCGGTCTCAGTCTGTGTGCATGTGTGCTGGTGTGTGTGTGTGCATTGATGCTCTGTCTGCATGTGTCCATGTGTGTGCAGTCTATGTGTGATTTGAGCATGCCCGTGCTGTGGCTCTGTGCGCGTGCACTATAGGCCAGACACTCTTTTATCAATGACTGTTGAGAGCGGATGTCTTTCCATCCACGTCAGACACCGAGGGCTCGGTTTTTGTGCGCGGTATTAGAAAAAAACCGCGCCCCCTGACAATTGCTGCCGCTGCAGCTGCTGGGATCTGCCTTTTCAGCAGGTTTGTGGGCGTTGCCGGGGGATCTGGTGTTGCGGTATCGACAGATTGTCTGCTGTTTAGATGACGGGCGTAAAACAATGCCTGCGCTGTGGGTGTTGTACAGTTTCAGGCGCAGATGCCAGGCCCAGCTTCTGCCGCCCCTCACCCTTGTGTCCACCAATGTCTAAGAAAAAGAATATGAGCGTCCATAATTCTGATATAAAGCCATAACACGGCCAATGCCTCGGAGTTCGAGACGAGTTCTGTACTGTAGTGAATGGCAAATTACTCATATGGTTCAAACCAATATATCCCCTCTTTTCATTAACCCAGAGACTGCATTGTCGCCCCCTCCTGCACAGGCTACAGCAAGAGATGTGCCCTGTGGTGCTCTGCCGTCAACGCATGCCAGGGTAGGTTTTTTGTGCACCTGGCATAAGTCTGAGCGAGGGCGGGGCCCAGTCCTGCCGAACTGTGCAGGGTTTCTCATTTTGTCCCATTGCGTAGAACCTGTGATAAAGGGCTTGTTCCAGAGTGAATTCTCTTGCATGGGTGGATTTCCAGAGCTCTACATCCCTGCACACGCACAGAGTCAGATTCAGGAAGGAACTGGAGAACCAGAGGCGTAGCTAGAGCTGGTGGCGCCCGGGGCTATCCCTCAGATTGCCGCCCATGGCATCCGCAGCCCTGTGATTGTGTGAGCTTAAGTCTCGGACTTGAATTTTGAATCTCACCTCAAGGTCAAATTTCGGGCCCAAATATTTCTCACATGTATCATTGGAATGCTAGTTTTTCCTTGGTCTATTAACTAGTGCAAGTAGTGTTAACTATCTGAACTCGCAGTTGTAGAGGGCTGCGCACAGCACCCCGAGTATTTGCAATTTTCTGTTGAGTGTTTCTTTTAATTTGATTATTCAGTTTTCCATCAACGAAAAATACAGAGAACTAACATTGCAGCATAGTTACAGTTGCCACAGACAGTTTCATTTAGGTATGTGTGGTGGGTGCAGAGTCTAGACAGGGGAGCCCAATGTGTACTCTCAACTTCGTGAGGAAAAGAAGAAAGAACAAAAACCCTTCCTCTGTCGTACACGTTACTTTTACACAATGTGCATGTGTGTGGCCAACAGGGAGGGGGGCGGGGACAATTTTCAGACCCAAGTCTGATGCAACGCCTGTTCAAAGGGACTATAGTCAGGTCCAGTCAGATCCGACAAGTGTTCACTGTTGGGTGAAACTTGTGAGTCCAATGCTTCCCCCTGCTCACGCTCCGCACTTGTATCAGTGTCTCCCAATGTTATTGAGTCATAATGTACACTGCTATGTTAACATGGTTTACCAAGGGTTCCAGGCATGACAATGATGAATAATTCAACCATGTGAATCTATGAAAGATCTAGTATTAGAGAAGACATGTTTAATATTTTTACATTTCAACCCTATATAATCTCCAATTGCAAGCTCGCCGATTTAAAATCCATATAACATTTACTAACTCTGCATCAAGTTCTGCTTTTATAAATATCTCAATTCATCCTAAACAGGCAAATAAGCAACTATATTCTCTGTGTCTGATGCAGGATGTGTGTCACACTTCTTGCCAATGTTTTTTACTAGAAACATTAGCCAGGATTTCATTACTGCTCTATTAGACAGTTAGTTTACGATCATTCTTTGTCAATTGGAAAAAATCTAGCAACAGAGGCATATGTTTGATAAAGAAAACTTCAAAGTAACATCATTACACAGCTCTTCCCAGTTTATTTCTCTTCGGTGTTCTATCTGGTGTCTATATCCTATTCAGAGGAAACTTATTTCATATTGAATAGCCTTGATTAGTGTTGTTTTTTTAAGGTCAGAAATCATTTTTAGAGGTGGCATTCCACTTTTTTTGATTTGGCTAAGAAATTAGGAATTTGATTTTCACTTGTGTAGAGCACTAGAGACAGTATTTTTTGTGAGAGCACCTTTAAAAGAAATAAAAAGTCTCTATTATGTAAAGTTTTTAAAAACTGCAAAATACCACGGCCAACATCCTTTTCCTTAGCTAAGTGACATTGGGCATGAGAGGACTAAGGAAAGGTATTGGTTATTGTAATTCGTAGATATTGATAGCTCTCAGGGCTTTAAGTGGGCCGGGTCTCACCGGTGCCGAGCACTGGCAGTTTTTTAAAGGGGACCTCGAAAGGGGTCTCTATCGGGCTCTGGTTTGTGCCCTGGCAAAAGCACGCAATTCTCACTTGTGGAGAAGTTACGGCAAAACGTCATGCCAGGTGAGCATTGTAGGGGAAGGGAAATCCTTTAGAGAGTCATTTTCTCTCTGGATTTCCCTTCTCTTTTTGAAACTCAGGAGCATCAGCATTGTTGTGGTGTCACCAGGGCTTTAAGTGTAAGATTTTTCAATATTATATACAAGCCATAGTTGCTGCTTATTTATCTTATGCAACTAACAACCATTGACAAAGCCAATAGTCCTGACTTGTAGGTATGAGGTTACTTGTTGTATCATATATCTGAATACAATGACAGAAACAGTAAAATACAAGTCCAGCAGCACACTATGCTAAACACAGGTTTTTAGCTTACTTGTGTTTTAAGCCACGCCCTTAATTACACTGGCCACGCCCCTTCGAGAGACCTCCCTCCCCCCAGTTTTTTCATCTTTCATCCCATTTACAGCCCTGATAAGCTCTTACGCACCTATGAAGTTTATTGTTTATCTGCCGGCAATGAGAATGTAGGTCTTCTGCTCCAATGACGATTACTTGGTTTAACTTTTGTATCAAATTATTTCTTAGGCATAATTAGCTAATGCAGTTAACTGCTGCTGCAACTCACTAAGGGGGAGATCTAATAACGCAAAATCACCGATTAGTCGCTTACATTAAAACCGACATGTGAACGTCCCTTAACTTTGGGGTGAGTGACTATGATCGGGAGAGCAACTTAAGTAAAGCAGGTCCCCCTATTAGGGCAGGTGCAATGTGGAAATTACACCGGGGCGTGGGCATGGAAGTCACGGCTCACCTGAAACAACTTGACTATTCTGAATCACCCGACGCGAACTGCCATAAGCAGAAAATCATTCCGATGCCTGCAGCAAAATCCTTGTGCTGCTTGTGCTGGAAAAGAGGCGAGCGCGTGGTGGTGGAGCACGTGACGTCACTGCCGCGCTACTTTTCAGCGCAACGCAAGGGCTGACCAAATATTATGCCCAGGGCCGTCATTGGTAGCGCTTTTGCGCGCTACAAGATTGACGGCCCTGGGACGGGACCCACAGCTCCCACAAACAGGGTACGTTGCACGGCAGCATTATTTTCAAATCAGGTGCGCAGCGCGCTTGCTCTTCACACGGGCTGCGCGCGGGCCCCTGTGCCGGCGGCCTTTATAATTTATTTGGGGACAGATACTGACACTACTGTAGTGTCAGTGAGTGTCCCCAAATAAATTATAAAGGCTGCTGCTATGGGCTGCCACCCCCAAAATTGTGCTGCCTGGGGCGAACCGCCCCCACCGCCCCCCCTCGCTACGCCACTGTGAAGAACCTACTCTTGAGGCCATCCAACTGGAAGCCTGTCAGTCATGAGCCCCAGACAGTAACCCTCCCTGTCCTGCTGGTATGCATCATTCATCCCATCACCTTTGTATGGCACTCCTATTATACACAGCACACTAGTACACAATGGAGGTCACCACTGTGTAGTTATAGTTAGGACCATGTTTACATTGGAAGTAGACTTTTGGTTTGCTAATAACTTTAGGGAGAGGATGTAGCCTTACGGTTAGAGCAGTCGACCTCGAAGCTGGGGAACCGGGTTTGAGTCTCGGCAACGACGCTCAACATCCTGTTATTCTGGGCAAATCACTTAATCTCCCTGTGCCTAACAAAAATGAATGTGTCCTCATGTAACGAAACTGGTGCTTATGTAAAGCGCTCTGATACCTGATGTCTCGGGTCTAGAGTTCGCCCTATATAAAACTCTGGGGGGAAAAAAAAAAAACTTTGGTGCAGTTTGACGAATCTTCATAAAGTTTTCCACAACAAAATGTCATCCAACTCATCTCCTTCCAGGAAAGTTTCATGGTGATCTGTCAAGTGGGGTCGAGAAAAAGGGGGGTCCCAAAACACATATTCCCCATGCAATCCCAATCGGGAATTTTAGACACAACTACAGCCAAATCGACTGAGCGGAATTACAACTTTGTATATTTCACACCACAATGGATCTGTGGCAGATCTATGATGGAGCCGCAAATCCAGACGCTCCACCAAGGGTTGTAATTGGCTGGCCGCAACGCGAAGGATAATTTGCCAGGTGAGTGGAAGGTAGTGTTCCGTGCAGTGTGCATAATATGACTGCTCCATTTCTATAGCTACCACTGCCTCTAAAGTATCCATATTTCACATCATTAAGCTACGCACTGGTGTCCAGTGACATTTTGGACTCGTCCTCTGAAAACCAGCCAACACATGGTAATTTTATACAGCATCATTTTGTCTTGTTTGTGATATACTATTACAAATAGGAAACCAGTGAGCGGCGCAATCCTAAAATTTTGCATTTTGAATGACTCCGGCCACGCCTCCCAGGGAGATTCATATCCATAAGCAGAAGTAAGCCTCTTTGCAGTCATTGCCCAACCTGTCACTACAACTCGTTTCCGTAATGTCACAGGGAAACGGATATAAGTGCATTAAAACAAACAATGAAATGATGTTGAAGTCAGCCCACTTTTCATGCAGGAAGGTACGAATGAGATGATTTGCGTAAGGAACTTGGAGCTGCATGAAAAGTATAAATATGTAGATCCCTATGCTATCCCTACTAGTAATGTGCTATGTCCTCTAGTGGTCAGACAACACATTTGGCAAAACTTTTCAATTGTAAACATGGGATCTATCTGAAAATAAGAATATAGCTTCCCACCCTTTTTAAAAATCTACTTCAATGCACCAAGATCAGGGCTTTAAGTGTGGTGGTCCTGGGGGTATCCTGAGCGGGGCAGGAGAGGTAAGGGCAGAGCGCGGTCTCGTGCTCTACTGCCAAGGATTACCAGCTTCTAGACATTTTTTCAAGCCCAGATAAATAAAAGTAAGTATTTGACAAAGAGTTTTTAGTTCACATTTCCAATGGAGCAGTATAGGTATTTCACAGTATCATAATTACAGAATTAAAGCATTTTTACTAATATTTACCACAAAGTAATTGTTTTTCCACATTCAGCTTCTGCAGCTAACAACCATTGATAACGCCAATAGTCTGAGCTTGTTTTAAGAGCATGCCAGTTGTTCTAGTACAGGGGTACTCTCAGGGCACAAGTCCTAAAAAAAGAAGTGGGGGGACGCTGTCACCGGAAGTGACGTCACGATAGGAATCTCCTGGGTATTCGTATGCCTTTAGATGAAAGGTGGTCTGCACCCTACCTCGCGGAGGCTGCGTTTAATCCCCCCGCAGTGAATGCAGGTAGACAGACGTTCTGAATGAGCTCTGATCTCGCTCCAGAGAGGCCAAAGAGTGAAGTCCAGCTTTTGGGCAGGGGGGACGGCGTCCACCCGGTAAAAACCTGGTAAAATAAGTGGGGGGACGCCGTCCACCCGCGTGGTACCCCGACTCGAGCCCTGGGTACTCTCAAACTTTCTGTCGGGGGCCAAAATTACAGTGTGGTTAGTGACCGAGGGCCGCACTGGTAGGGGTGGAGTCAGTGGGGGCGGGATCAGTGGGGGGCGGAGCTACAGTAAAAAAACAAAACCTTACAATAAACTAAAGATAAGCTATCGCTGGGCCCATGTTTGTTTGCCTTTGGCCTTTCCAACCAACATGCTACCTTTCTGGACTGACTTTGCTCGGTGCAATCTAAGCGTCTATATGTGTAAATCCTTTGGGCAGTTTATGCTGTTCGCATTCCTTTGCACGTTTGTTTATAAATTAAAAATGAACAGCATAAATAGCAGGGCTCGTTTATGGCTGAAGGAATTCTTTGCATAACACTACATTGCGTCAGTAATGAGCTTGAACCCAGACTGACCTCTCCTCCTTCGAAGCAGCACGCAAGCAAGCTAGGATTTATTG
Source organism: Triturus cristatus (assembly GCF_964204655.1). Lineage (NCBI taxonomy): Eukaryota > Metazoa > Chordata > Amphibia > Caudata > Salamandridae > Triturus > Triturus cristatus. The sequence goes on from NC_140580.1 coordinate 1,093,351,077, forward strand.
CAAGAGACTGACTCGCACCCCCTGGCCCGTCTTAGTACAATGATTGCATGTCAGCTTCACGTCAGTGTCCAGTTTGAAGAGCAGTTTTCAGTGCACGGCCTCTCCCGACACCACTGTAGTTCATGAAACTGTTGCACATACATGTTAAAGTCAAACTCCGTCTGCACACATGCATAAGCATCATTAAAATGGTGGTAAACTGAAAACCAGGACAGCACCGTCTTGTGAATTCATCACTGACAAACATACCTGTGCAGGCGAAGATTTTCCGGGCTGCTGTGAAGGTTCTCCGGGGCTGCAGGCTGGAAGGATGTCGTAAACAGGGACACAGGAAGCTCACCAAAAGGTCCTTTAAAAGTCAGCTGTAACTAGCGCTAGTTACAGCTGACTTTTAAAGGGCCTGAGCTTCGCGCCCGGGTCCGTGTCCATGTGTGACGTCAGAGGCAGGCAGGCCAATGAGAGGCAAGCAGTCTGCAGAGACGATGGCCTCAGGAGGAAACGTTGTGAATACGTATTCAAGCGTATTCGCAACGTTTGCTCCTGCGGCCATCTTCCCTGTTTAGGAACTGCGGGCGGCAGAGTGTAATCCAGGGTTACTCATACACTACACTGTAATCGGTCCGCGGGCCGCCAATGAAGGCCCGGCGGGCCGCCAGCGGCCCGCGGGCCGTACTATGAGTAACCCTGTTCTAGTATATGTCGAGATGCAAAAACAGAAAAATAGCAGCAAAATAAAAGTCAGGCAGTGGAGATTGTTATCTTACATGTTTAAGCCACGCCCTTTATTACATAGGTTACGCCCCTTTGAGAGACCCCCCCCCCATTAGTTCAACCCAATTAAAGCCCTTAATATAATCAAAGACTTTATTAAATACTTGTTTTCAGATTTTAAAAATATAGAAAGTATAAAGCACCAGAGAGAACAAATATTCAGAGGATGAGATGGGGAAAGGGAATTGTGGACACACCTGTGGCCTTATATCATAAACTCTGCACCCAGACGTGAGAATTTCTTTTACATTTCTTTTGGTGTGCTTAGACCGATTTGTGCAAATAAAGCAATTGAAGACTACATCCTCCAGAATGCACTGGTCTGTTGATTGAAAGCCCAGGATTAAAAACAGTGTGGCGCTTCTAGTATTAAATTAAAATATCATAGGTCATTTATAGTATACAGGACAATAGAATGGTCTGAAGGTATTGTAATTGCCCAAATAAGTTGTACCAATTCAACAACCTCAAAAGGCTGAATCACTCTGAATGGGATTTAAACATGTGACTAGCAGGACACAGATCATTGCAGCAGGAGCTCAACCTGCTTGTCTACCCTGTTGACTTTTACAGCTCAGCTAAGTCTCTAAGCACGAAGAGTGTGAAATAAAGAAATGAATTTCAATGGTCTTTGTGTGCTGATCTATGGTGCCAGAGGGAGGTAGAGAAAGATACAGAGAAGCAGAGAGTGAGACACAGTAACAATTGGATTCTGGCTTCGAGAGGTAACCAGTTGAGGGCCTGAAGGTCTGGGGAGATGTGAGAATTTCTTTTGGAGCCTGTGATGAGTCTAGCGAATGAGTTGATTGAGGCTCTAAGGGGGGCTGTCGTAAATTTGGGAAGGCCGCAGAGAGCGGCACTCCCATAGTCCACTCTGGGAATTACAAGAGACTGAACTGCCTGTCATTTGCGGGTATGAAGGGTTTCAATCTTCTCAGAGTATTCATCTGAAAATGTGCTCCTTTCGTTGCGGTGCTGATGTGATTCTGCATATTAAGCTTATTATCCAAAGTTATTCCTAGTGATTTTACAGAGTCTATAATTCGAGGTTGGCTGTCGAGTGCAGTTAGGGGCTTCATCCACTCGCAGATGGTGGTTGTTTGGCTGGGGGGGGGGGGCGATTAGGAGGAATTCTGTTTTGAGTGGTTTTTGGCGAGCCAGGTTTGTGTTTTCTGTAGCGTCGAATTAAGGGACTTGATGTCTTCAAGCGAGTGGACCTTAATGTAGAGTTGTGTGTCGTCTGCGGCCATGTGATATTGGACATTTGAGGAGTTGAGAAGCACAGTGAGTGGTTCCATTAAACAGATTGAGGAGTGTCGGAGAGAAGAAAGAAGCCTCGGGTACTCCTAGAGTGACAGGGGTGGGGGTGGATAAAGATTGATTAATCTTGACCCTTTGTGTTCTGTTTTGGAGAAAGGAAGTGAACCAATTTAGAACTGTTCCAGAGAGTCCCATTCTATGTTTCAGGAGGTCTTGTAGGTTTTCGTGTTTGAGGGTATCAAAGGCCGAGGATAGGTCGAGCAGGATTAGCAAACAAGCTTTGTTTTCGTCCAATATTTGTAATGCGTCATCTATAATGTGGGTCATGGCTGATTCGGTGCTGTGCCCGGTCCAAAAACCAGATTGGAATTAATCGAGCAAGTTGAAGTGGTCTATGTGGTTGCTAATGTGATTGTGGACACATTTTTCTAATAGTTTGGCCAGGGTAGGGATGATGGATATAGGTCGATTGTTATTCAGGTCAGACGGGTCCACCGAAGGTTTCTTCAGGATGGGGGGGTAACCTGTCCAGCTTTGAGGATATCTGGGATGGCTCCTTGGAGAAGGGAAGTGTTTATGATCCTAGTCTATAGAGGCACTAACATTGGAATGAAGTCTTTTAGGTGGGCTGCTGGGAGAGAGTCAATAAAGTGATTGGAGGGATTTAGAGTCAGGATATTTTCTTCGCTGTAGAGGTTGAAGGTGACCCAGGAGGCATTGTTTTTGAGGTCATGCTTTGCGGGTGTAGCCGCGAGGGCTGCCAGGAGGGCCTAAGGGACCACAGAACACCGTGGTGTGCAGTACATGATTTATTGGTGTTCACAAAAGAACGTGGAGCGTTGGGGCTTTATAGGTACAACGTCCAAGGGAAAAGTAAAATAAAACAACACAAAGGATGTAGGATATGACTTCTCTCCTCAATGTCCAGGGTCTGGTCCTTTGGATCCGGAGTCCTCTACATTCCTCTCTCGTTATGCGGTGGGCAGGGGAGGAAAAGAAAGAAAACAGGTCGGGGTCAATAGCCGTCCTTGAGGTATATGTTTGGTCTATGCTGCCGTCACCTGTGCATACGTGCAGGAGGGGTTGTGCGGGATGTAGGCTTTTAATTTAACCTCACCCAAGTGCCCTACCTCCCCGTGCCTTCCCACCACCCCCACCAGAACGTTCCCCTGGGGGTACTCGCCTTAAGCCACGGCCCGTCTCCAGGGCTGTGGCGTTGGGACCCGGGGCGTCTTCTCCCTCTCTCAGCCCGCCGGGTTTGGACGCAGTGTACAGTGTACTTCGCTGACTCCTTCTTCTCCGCTCCTCTTCGCCTTCGCCTTCTCCAGCCTTTCGGCCTTCGCCGTTCTCCGTCTTTCTGTTCTCTTTTGTGTGGCGCTCTTCCGCTTTCGTCAGCGGCTCCTCCCTCCTTGCTTGGGCAGACACTAGACTGATGCCTGCTTCCGGTATTGACGGATGTGGCCCGTTCGTCTCTCACTTCCGGTCCGCCGCGGTGCTGTCCTCCTCACAGTGGGATAAGTAAGCGAGGTCGTCAGCGAGGTCAATGAGGTGAGCATGTGTGGGTCAGTATGGGATTGAGGATCGCTAAGAAGCTCAATCTTTCTGTTATCAGTCTTGGTTGTCAAAAAGGAGGCAAATTCCTCACAATTGGTAGATATCAGGTAAATCCCTGTTGCACCATCCTTCGTGCAACTTGCTCTGGATTATTCCCTAGTCACTGGTGGCCACATCCAGGGAATGCAAACTATTAGGCTTACTCAAGATTTCTCTCTTTCACACTTATAGGAATTAGTCAAAAGTGTCTATGGTGCTGCAGCACAGTTATCAGCAAGTACCCGGGGCCCCAAGGTCAGAAGGCAGTCTTATCCGCTTCTGCGGTATGGCAGTGTTCAGCGGTGCAGCGAGTGCCCTGTGCTTGCAAGTCAGGCCTCCCGCGATGGAGGCGGCAGCACTAGATTGTGCAGGCTCTTTCTGTCAAGGAGAGCTGTAAGATGGTTTCCAGTGACACAAGCTGTTCTCGCTAGGGGGACTCAAGAAGGTAAGTTGCTCTTCCCTAAAGCAGGTGAGGTGGTGCTGGTGTGATATTCCAGCTCCCAAACGGAGCTCCAACAAGGGTGCATCATCCTCAGTGGCATCCCAGTGAACCTAAGGGAATTTGTTAGGTTCAGATCTCAGTAGGTGGCTCGACCTGCTGGTTACAGTAGTTCTTTTTGGGTCTGGGCGATGACCTGAACCCTATGCCAAAGTGGTACTTTGCCTCTCCTGGCATGCAGGTTTGCTGCGGTAATTACGATCATGGCGCTGACTCTCCTTACATGATAACCCTCACTACGGTGGCCGCTCTTGGCAAATGGAGGTCGCCGGTTTCAGCAGTCACAAGTCCTGTGCACCTGGCCAACTCAGTTCATCTGTGACACACTCTGGCATACGGGGTTACTGCAGTGCGGGGTGCGGCTTCGTAGGTCCTGCCCAGTGCTTCCGATACAGCTCGGAATAATGCGGCCCTTTCCTGGCACACAAGGGTTGCAGAGCCGATAATGTACACGGGCAACAGCCCGATCAAGGAATCCTTATACAGGGCTCCCCACTGGACCTTGTTCCCTCCAATGTTCTCCTCTCCCTCACAAGACACACTGGTCTTGGCAAGCAGGGAAGCATCGGTGCTCCAGACTCCAGGGTAGGTGATCTTAGAGTCCTGGGTGTTGTCCCTTCACCCAGCAGGAAGACTAGCAGGCCTCGGCCCCCAGTCCTGGTTAGAGGCAGAAGTCCTGCAGGACTTCCCATTCTCACACAGCCCGTCTGAAATGAGAGAGGGTCCTGTGGGACTTGGCCCATGTGAATCAATCAATCAATCAATCAAAGAATTTGTATAGCGCGCTACTCACCCGGAGGGTCTCAAGGTGCTTGGGGGAGGGGGGTCCGCTACTGTTCGAACAGCCAGGTCTTGAGTTGCTTCCTGAAGGAGAGGTGGTCTTGGGTCAGGCGGAGGTGGATGGGGAGGGAGTTCCACGTTTTGGCAGCCAGGTAGGAGAAGGATCTTCCTCCCATGGTGGCTCTTCGGATGTGGGGAACGGCGGCGAGGGCGTGGCTGGTAGAGCGTAGCTGGCGGGTGGGAGTGTAGAAGGTCAGGCGGTCGTTGAGGTATCTGGGGCCTTGGTTGTGGAGAGCTTTGTGTGCGTGGGTGAGGAGTCGGAACGTGATTCTCTTGTTTACGGGGAGCCAGTGCAGGTCTCTCAGGTGTCCGGAGATGTGGCTGTGTCGGGGGATGTCCAGGATGAGTCGTGCTGAGGCGTTCTGAATGCGCTGGAGCCTTTTCTGAAGTTTGGTGGTGGTTCCGGCGTAGAGGGTGTTTCCGTAGTCCAGACAGCTGGTGACTAGTGCCTGGGTGACCGTCTTCCTGGTTTCTGTGGGGAGCCACCGGAAGATCTTGCGTAGCATGCGTAGAATGTTGAAGCATGACGAGGAGACGGCGTTGACTTGTCTGGTCATCGAGAGGGAGGAGTCTAGGATGAAGCCTAGGTTGCGTGCGTGGTCCATCGGTTTGGGTGCGCTGCCCAGGGCAGGGGGCCACCAGGAGTCAACCCAGGCAGAGGGTGATGATCCCAGGATGAGGACTTCCGTCTTATCTGAGTTCAGTTTCAGGCGGCTGTTCGTCATCCACTCGGCTACGTCTTTCATCCCTTCGTGTAGGTTGGTTCTGGTGGTGGCGGGGTCGTTGGTGAGGGAGAGGATCAGCTGAGTGTTGTCGGCGTAGGAGATGATGTTGAGGTTGTGTTGGCGTGCGATGGCCGCGAGGGGGCTCATGTAGACGTTGAAGAGGGTGGGGCTGAGCGATGATCCTTGTGGTACGCCGCAGATGACTTTGGTGGCCTCGGATCTGAACGGGGGGAGGCGGACTCTCTGTGTTCTTCCGGCGAGGAAGGAGGTGATCTACTCCAATGCTTTCTCCTGGATTCCGATGTCGAAGAGGCGCTGCACTAGGGTGCGGTGGCAGACAGTGTCAAACGCTGCGGAGAGGTCCAGGAGGATGAGTGCCGATGTTTCCCCGTTGTCGAGCAGGGCTCGGATGTTGTCAGTGGCTGCGGTGAGGGCGGTCTCGGTGCTGTGGTTGGCTCTGAAACCGGACTGTGAGTGGTCGAGGGATCCATTCGTCTCGAGGAAGGCGGCCAGCTGTCTGTTGACGGTCTTCTCGATGACTTTGGCAGGGAAAGGGAGGAGCGAGATGGGACGGTAGTTTTTGAGGTCGTTGGGGTCCGCTGATGGTTTCTTCAGTAGGGCGCTGAGTTCGGCGTGCTTCCAGCTCTCTGGGAAGGTGGCAGTGTCGAAGGAGGTGTTGATGATGTCTCGGAGGTGGGGTGCGATGATGGAGTCGGCCTTGTTGAAGACGTGGTGAGGGCAGGGGTCGGTTGGTGATCCGGAGTGAATGGTGTTCATCGTGCGGATGGTGTCTTCGGTGCTGACTGGGGTCCAGGCGCGGATGGTGGTGGTGGGGGGCGTTGGTGTGGTCGTAGGGTGCTTCGGCTGTGTGCTGAAACCGTTGTGTATGTCTGCGATCTTGCTGTGGAAGAACGAGGCGAGCGAGTTGCAGAAAAGGCATACTTCCCATCTATAGAGGTCGGTCTGCCCAGAGATTTTCTAGAGTTTGCTAGTGACCCCAGCCCAAAAACTGCTAACGATCGGGCATGACCAAATCATGTGCTGTAGTCCGGCTCCAGTGTGGTGGCAGTGGGGAGAGGAGGAGTTGGCTCCCGGAAAGAAGGTGTTTATTTTCTCCTGGGTCATAGAAGCCTGATGTAATACATAAATGTGTGTTAATTCAAATGGGCAATCCTGGTCACCAGTGATGCGTAGGCAAGTACCCGCTTCTTTTCTGCATCGTGGAGCGCTCTCCAGCTGTTTCCCATGCAGCTCGCAATGTAGCGAGGGGTGCTGACTTTGGAGCTGGGCTACGAGGATTGAGTCTCAGTGTGGGCTCTACATCCTGTAATTCTGGGCAAATCACTGAATCTCCCTATGCCTACCAAACATGAATGGGTCCTTGTGTAAGGTAACTGGTGCTCATGTGAAGTTCTCAAATACCTTTGGAATACTAAATTCAAGTAAGTTCTATGTAAGTAACTTACAGTTGACTTATTCAGAAAGCAATTAGATCAAAGTATTGATGAATAAATCATCAAACAATAAAAAGAGAAAATTACATAAAACACGGGTGTATATATTCAAAAGCTGATACTATATTGATTCAAATTTGTTCAATTTTGTAGGGTTCATATAAAGCAAAACAACACAATGTAGCCAGAAGTCAAAATTTACATGTGATCAAATATTCTTTACAGTTACAGTTGTGGACGCCTTTTCAAAAGATGTTTTTAAGGCAATTTGAAGAATTTATATAAAGTAGATATTGCCTATAGTACATTCAACTGAGGAATAGGTGTTATATTCGACGTTTCGGTCTAATTAGGTCTCTGTCTGTTAGACCATCTTCAGGACGTTGAAAATATTGATAGCAAAGACACCTATTTCACATTAGGTAGTGATTCTGTGTGATATTTTGAGAGTTGTTTATTAGACGACATCAATTTATTGGTTGCAGCATAGAGTGATTGTCGTTGGTAAACACAGGGACCGTGTTATTTGAAGGCTACAGGGAGTGAAGTAAAAGAACAAATCTTTGTTGCAGCATTTCAAAGTTGAAAGAGTTTGAGCTCATGTTGCAGTCAGCGAATCTGAATAAGTCAACTGTAAGTTACTTACATAGAACTTACTTGAATTTATTATTACTAAAACTCTTGAATAAATACCTTGTGGGCACACTTACCTGCTCATATTGAACTTCCCAAGCCATCAAGGGTCTATTGGGTAACCCACTATTTGTGATATTACCAATACCTTTGGGTCGACTTCATACGATATAAAACTGAAAAAAAATAGCTGCGGCTGGCAGAGATCTGGGCTGGGGGGACGGAGGTCGGAGAGCTGGGACAGGGGGTAAAGAAAAAAAATGTACCTCCTTGCCATGTCTCGACACTCTCTCCATCGTTATCTCTGGAACAGAACACCTAGGCTCCCCTGAGCCAATAACAATGCTCCAATGCATTTCTGCGATTGGTAAGCACCCAGACTCCCCGAGCCAATCATAGCACTGCAATTCAGCGTTGTGATTGGTCTGAGCGCCGTAGTTCGGCGCGCAGCGAAGGAACGAGGGCCTGGGCATGTTCTTTGCCCAGGCTATAATGCAGCCTGGGTGGAGAAAATGCAAAGTGCGCATGAATGTTTGGCTGGCCCCACATTCATGCGCACTTTAAGGAGCGCAAACCACTCCTCCCCTCCCCTCCTCTGTCAGCAGAGCAGCACCGCCCCGCCCGCAAAGCTGCTGCAACAAGGAAAAAATAAAATGATCTTAGTTCTTATAATTGTATTTTTCCTTTAGTGACACTGCTTAAAAGCAGCGGGGTGACACTCCTCCATCTTAGCAGAGGAGTCGCTACTGATTATTGGCCACATATGCCCAGGAAATGGAGCGAGCGAAACTCTTCTGTAGACTGAATTCCATGTTGATGGCTAATACAGTGGCTACGATGCTGCCTTTTGAAGCAGGAGCCCGAGATTGAATGGCAGCATAGTGTGATCCTGGGCATCAGTATACTCACCTCTACTCGAGCTTGCCAGTCTCCTAAAAAATACAGGACGGGCTTGGAAAAGGGCTAAACGCCGCAATTGAAGGTTATATTCAGATAAAAACGCTCTGTGTCCTTTGCGGCAACAACAGAGTCAATTCCGTAAAAGGAGAACTCACTCTTCAGAGGTAAACGCTGAACATGAGGAAGCGACAGCGGTGCCATTTGCAGAAGCGGAGAGTCTGGCAAAGAGCTGCTGCTTGGCTCAGTGTGAGCAGCGAGTGAACCACCCCGGCATGGCCACACCCTCCCTGCCCTGCTGCACCCCTCCCCCCACACACACTTCACCCAGCCTGTGTAGTGCCTTCCAGAGCCACTGGTTGGGGGGGGGGGGGGCGGGGGGTGATGGAGTACCGATGATTCACAGGGGGTGTGGTGGGGGTGGGGGCGGGCGGAGGCCGTCCTTGGTCCCCTGATCCAGGCTGCCCTGCCCACTGCTGGGGGATCAGGCAGGCTGCAGCCGTCTTCTGCTCAGCCTGCAGCCCGGGTCTCTCCTGCTAGCAGCTCCTGTCCTCTCCTGCACTTCAACAGAAACCAAGCCGGTAGGTCGTGTTCCTGCCTCGTGCCTTGGGGCGTGAGTTTCTTTATGCTCTCTGTCACCGCAGCCCGGTCCTGATTGCGAAACCCCCTGGCCTTTGCGTTCCAGGCTGTCCCGCTGCCAGGAAGGCTGCTCCCGAGGAACAATTTATGGCTTCCCCTGAGGACCGCAGCCGTCCCTGCGCCCCCACCCTCCCCTTTAAAAAAAAAACACATATTTGATGCATCAGTGTAGCTCGGAGCTGCTAATCAAAGATCGGTGCCAAGTGCAACGTCACAGTCACGGCTGCACTAAGCGTTCTGCACTGTCCCTTTCGGAGGCATGTCACGCCTGCTGCGTAGGGGTTTGCTTCTAGTGCGAATATGTGCGTTCATGTCAATATTGGTGCAGTTTTCAGCAGTGCACAGCGGACAGACAGCCATATATAGGCATGAGAGCGCGCCGCTGTCTGAGGGGGGAAGAAATGACGCGGCGAGCAGGGCAGGGGGCAGTGGTGGGCCCAAGAACTCGCAAAGAAATTCCAAACTAAATAAACTGTGAATTCGCGACCCGCGGCCGACGCCCACCTTGCGCGTGCCATGCCCTGGGGGGGCACAGTTTGAAATGAACGCCACAGCTGAAGTTGTTTAACGCAGGGTTTTTACTTGTGTTTTTTTCTTCCCCTCTCATGTATTGTTTTTTGCCTTCTCCAACCTCTTAATGTCCTTAATATCCGGTTCGTATAATAGTTTTGCCTTATTGTAAGCGCCTCCGGTTAAGGAAGATAACCGGCAACGGAATCGTTTTTTAGTGGTGAAAGTCGACTAAAGTCAGTGATACAGAGGGAGTGGTCGGGAGTTAGCCTGCTCAAAGATGTGAACTCGAGAGTGTTAGGGACCCCGCTCCGCAAGCATCACCTAGCCCTTCTAGGCGCTGGGAGCATGCACACATTTCTAGGACCACTCACCAAATGTTACTGGGCAGTCCTTGCGTTTAGACACCGGTGAGACACACGCCCAATGAGTGATATTTGGTGTATCTGGCGAAACAAATTATCTTAATAATTTATTTTAATTATTCATACAATCAACACATTTAACTATAAATATTTGAGACGACATTCACCGCAATGCAAGTCCAGTTTCCACGTTTCTCGTACATGTTTTTAAAATGATGCTCGCATCCCCTCCGCACACTGTTGCTTGAAGAACACATACAACACTGTCCTGGGGAGGAGAGGGTTAATGCTTGCCAGTGGGGTACTGTGCTGTAGTCTACCGCAGGCCTCTGTAAATTCACTTGTCAGGATGTCTTTCCCAGCCATTGTGTGTGTCTGTCCCGTGGGGAATCTGGGCACGCTCCCAAGAAAGAACACGTGTGCCCGAAGGCGACACGAGCGCCTCCTCCCGTAGCCCTGTGGCCAGGAACCGTGGTCGAGCTCAGAGGTACAGCTGTGCGGTGTTGCTTTGCACTTGTATTGCATGGCGCCTGGAGCACTGTCAGGACCTCGCGCATCTGGAGCACTGTCAGGGCGTCGCGCATCTGGAGCACTGTCAGGGCCTCGCACGTCTGGAGCAATGTCAGGGCCTCGCGCATCACACCAAAACTCAGCTCTTATAAATATCATTTCCACCAACACCCTTGTGCGAACCATGCCCTGCGGAGGTACTAACTGTTCACCCGAGCGCCTACATAGCGCTTTGTGGCCTCACTAAGAGGCAAGAAAGAGCTATAGATATCAGTAGCATAGCAAGGATGCCCTGGGCACTGGTGCAAGTCAGGAAAGTTGACCCTTTGCCTGATGTTGGGGTAGCGGATACAACCATTGTAGGAGTTCCAGGGGCCCATCAGGGCTCTGGTCCCCGGTGCCACTGCACCTGCTGCACCACGGGTAGCTACGCCCATGTTGGATAAATTGAAGGATGTACCTGGGTTGTGGATTCAGCAGGTAGTGTTGCAGCCAGCAGGAAACTGGCAGGGTAGAGAGGACTGGCTCTCCCTTTGTATTGTAATTCCATTTACATAGCGGTTACTACCCCTACGAGAGCAGCAGGGTTCGTGGGACCCAAGGTTACTGGTTCATCCAGTGGTTATTGTTAGTTATTGGGATTAGTCTGGTGCTCTCAAGAAAGCATTCCATGCATTGACTCCAGTTTCTTTGCGGTAGATTAAGGTTAACACCAGGCAGGTGGGCTCATCTGTGCTACCTGGTGTAAGGGGAGCAGTTGGTGAGATAGATAAGTTGGCTGGCAGCAGTTAGGTGTCATTAGGATGCAGGGAGAAGGTTTAGAAGAAGGAGGGGATATGATGTATGAAATGAGGTGTGATCCATTTGCAAAATTACACCAAGAGATTAAGGGTGACCGGCCTGCGTGAGGCTGAGCGAAGGCCGAACTCAGAAGGAGAAGGTATTCAGAGGACGGAGGGTGGGTAAGGAGAGAGACACTGAAGACAGAGAGAAGAGGAATCCATCTGAAGTCAATCAAAGTCAATTCATACGCAGGGTTTTAGGTGTATATTTGGAGAAGGATTTCTGACATTGCCAGCAACTTGAGGATGTAAGAAGTAGGTAGATATAATATTACATATATAGTGCTCTATGTCTGGGGCAGACAACTTAAACATGCAAGTCCAAGTGTACACATCATTAAACATTAAGAGCCCGGGCCTGCTGTGCGTAGCCCTTTTAAACAGAGTCTGGAGTATCTGAAGCTTGCTACAGGGTCTGCACCCGGCACAAGGGGAGGTGGTGCAGACTCCCTCTGTAGGAAAAGACTCCTTTATTGATCGCCTCTCACTATTCTACATTAAAGGTTGTTTCACTCACTCATTAAAAATGAGTTATTCGGCACTGCCTGAGAGGATACACCCATAGGGGCCAGGGCTCCCATGCACGGATTGGTGCCCTTCGCGTGGAGTGCTAAGGCTAGAGAGGGAGTGAAGCTTGCATCATGCACACCCTGCAAGCATCAGCCACACTACCATTCATGCCCAGTCCCATTACACCAAGTGTACACTCTGCCTCGCCAGCGCCACAATCAAAAGGGGTATCCAGCTGGTTGAACTGCCGTGTCATGAATTCCTGCAGCACTACCGCTCTCCCGCTTTGATCCAGGCAGTGGTTGAACCTCAGGGTACCCAGGATAGTGGACAGTGGCGGCTGCCGCAAAGCTGAAGTGTGTGTGTGTGGGGGGGGGTGTATGGGGGATTAGCGGAATTATTATTTAAAAAAAAAACGTACCTGTCCTGCTGCCGACACGGACGCTGCTGGCCACCTGAGTGCTTCTCTCCTCCTGGCAGTCACTGGAGCACAAAGGACAGGCTCCCCACCCAATCCAGGCGCTGCTCTTACGCTATAACAAGCATGATAGAAGTGTGGGGATTGGCCTGAGCGGGTTGGTCTGCTGCTCTCTCAGGCACAGGGAGCCTGCAGCTTTTCTCCAACCCGGCTGTCAACACATCTGGACAGTAGAAACCCAAGTGCGCATGTCTGTTTGGCCGGCAAAAGACAACCAACCAAACTGACGTGCATTTCACGGTGCCCATCACTCCTCCTCCCTGCCATGGCCTGGCCCCGCCCATGACTCCTAGTTAATTCAGACAACGGAAAATAAAATTATAATATTGTTTTATATTATCATTTTAATTTTCGCTGATTGACTCCGGCACGTGGGCCGACACGCCTCCGCCATTACAAAGGAGCCGCCCCTGATGGTGGATGGTAGCGACTGTGCCAGGAGTGCTAATGAGGAATGAAGTTATTTGTAATCAATCACCTACCTGCCTTTCTGTCTGACACCTACCTACATCCATCTATCTGTCTGACAATGTTTACAGTTTTGTAATCAGACTGTACAAGAGTTGACTGGAGACTAACAAACAGAACAGCCTTGCAGCAGGCAGGGATATGGCAGGCTAGACGGACGTGGCAGCCTCAGGCCTGTACTTAATATCTAAAGTATTTGCACACCGGAGTTCATCTTAGGTGCAAATGCTTTCTTTTGTGAGCGTATGTTTGATTGCAACTAACAAACTCATATTTCACTTGTAAATGCATTTGTTCACAGATAAAATTGCACCAGTTGTAGCACATTGTGCAGGTTATGGGTATGCCTGGTTATATGTCTCTTTGCAAACTGGCCATTTTATGGGTATTCACAAACAATAGGTCGGTATGTTCACACCCTGGATATGGTCAGGGATTGAGTCTTGTCAAGAGCAAGAGTAGGTATCTAGCTTGTTAATAATGGGGAAATACACAAAAAATTGGTGTCAGTCTCAGGAAAGGGGTTTCTGCCACGGAAAGATTTCTCACTGTGGAGAAAAGAAAATTTAAATGCGAGAACGCACTTGTGCTGCACATGTAGGCATGCAGAAATGTACATAAATACCTACCAAGGGAGTAATATGAAATCGACTTCAAATTGCAGAATTACTCCTGAGAAACTGTGACTGCTGTAGATTCCCTGGACAAATCTTGGGATCTTTTGCAAATTTCTTTGTTGCCGGATATTTAATCAAAACCTAGACCTCATCCCGCAGTAGCAAACCTCGGATTATCACTTGTGAATCTGGCCCGGAGGTTTACGCACCTCTCCAGAAGCGTAACCCTGGGCCTAGTAGCGCTCCGCATAGCTACGCGAAGTGCACTACGCGAGATACGCGTAGCACTACGCGATCTGCGTAGTGCGCTGTTCGCAATGATTGCACAGTGCCGGATGCTTGTCCGCACTGTGCAATCATTGAAAACGGCATCTTGCACAGTGCGAGCTGTCGTTTTCTGCCGCTCAAGTAGATTTTTACTCGCGCGGCAGCTTTCTCAACGCGGACTGGTAGTTTCTCATCACGAGCGGTCGCGAGCATACGTGACCACTCGCAATGAGAAACCTGACCTCCCCGCGTTGAGAATCTTGCCGGTAGGTTTATTTTCCATGCTCGCGATCGGCAACTTGATGTTGCTGATCGCGAACGAGGAAAAAGTCTCGCCGGGATATCATGTTGCTCGCTCGCGGTCGCTAACTTGATGTTGAGGACCGCGAGCGAGTTAAAAATGCCAACTACACTACGCTATGCGATTTTGCACTGTGCTACGTGCAATTTGCGTAGCGTGATGTAGCACAAACTACGCAAACTTCGCGAGCGTAGCGTAGTTGTCCACCCAGGGTTAGTCAGAGTATCGCAACCCTATCTCTTTCATGTCACAAACTGCCATACATGTGTTATTGGTGTGCCCTACAGGGCAGAGTATACCGAAGGCTTGTTATGTCAGAAAAATTAAGTCATATATAGAGAGTGAAACACTGCACAGTGCTGAACTTGCTGGTTTTTAATGCAAAACCATCCAATTCTGTGACTTGGGGTATTGAATGTTCGCCCTTGGGATTCCCAGCTGTTTAAATCTTCTGCTCTCCATTGTCTACAGTTCTTCATGCAGCTGTTAGAGGCAGGCTTTGCTACAGGGAGTTAAAACAGTGACGTCAAAGTCTGTGCGCTCTCTGTGAGTACTGCTTCACAGGAGTGTGGATTAAAACCGAGTCCTGGGAGAGCAGTGATCCTAAGCAAACCAAACCATGTGGCTGTGAACACTTGGCCATTCTCTCATTGATTCAAGGATTTATTATACCTTGTTCTACAGTGCTTATGTGATGGATACCCCTGGGATGCCCGGCTATAGTCATGGTTACCATACCCCATTTAGAGCTGGGCGATGCACTCTTTTTCCCTACTCAGGATCAACATTCATCTCATCGCATGGTGGTCCTGAGTATTGAAAATGGACAGTGGCCCCATGCGCAGGGAGAAAGCTTCATGTATGACAGGTCCATTCGTTTTATTTGCTGGAAACAAAAAGCTTTGCTGAGCAGCTGCATCAAAGATGGCGCCTCTTTAGCAAAGTTAAGCGCCTTAATGGGCCCACCACTTGGTGGTTCAACGAAAAGCACAAAGATCGCTGGCTACCAGGTAGTTGTCTCATAAATGGTGGTCTATCCGCCAAGCTGTAGACAAACCTGTTAGTCACTAAGGTTTTGGTTGCTTTAATTTCTCAACATTTCCACCCTCTTGATTTTGGCATCATGGAAGATTGGTTAGCTTCCCCCAACAATGTGGTCTTCAGGAAATCTGCAAGCCCAACTCTGGACAAAATCTATATGGTGCAGAACTATGTAGTCTTCCTCATCTTCGGTCTGAAATGGATGGATCACATCACCCTGGGCACCTGTCACTCCTTGCGCTGCTTATAAAGCAGAAAGTCAAGATAAAGCCCTACTTTTGTACAAAGAACTAAGCTGGGTGATGCGCACCTCGGTTTATTGAAGTTTATGCGCCCATACACAAAGTTGATGTCCATTTCAGATTGTCGCGCTACACAGTGCAATTTAAGTGTTCTGACAACTTCTTATGCTACTTCTAATAATCACACCCAGAGGCCCCCTGCCTTGACGTGGACTTTATTGAGTTCTAGAAAACACCGAAAGCTCTCCACTTCCACCAGGTATATAGATAAGTCTTTGCATAACTTTCCCCCAATATCCTGCTTACTGTACATTCCACCCCTCTGCACTGCTTTTCTGTTGTGAACCTCCTTCCCTGTGCAGATACCCCGAAGCTGACCTAGTGCGAACACTATCAAAAATAAAAAATGCATACATTATTTTTAATGCTTAATTAAGGTAAACAAAAGCTTACAGTTGGAATGTCAAATGTACACTGATCACTCAGCTAGTGGAAAGATCTAGGTTCTAGTCATCACACAACAGCAGTCCAAACTCGCTTACGTTGGCCATTTCAAAAGGGGAGCGGAGTTGGCCTAACGGCTAGGGTGGATGACCTCGAATCTGGGGAACCTGGTTCGAGTCTTGGCAATGATGCTGAACATCCTGTGATTCTAGGCAAATCACTTAATCTCCCCGTGCATAACAAAAATGAATGTGTCCTCATGTAACGCAACTGGTGCTATGTAAGGCTCTCTTATACCCGATACCGGGTCAAGTTTGCGCTATATAAAACTTCGTTAAAAAAAGTATGTGAACGTCAAAAAGGAGGTGGCTGGTCCAAAACAAACACACCTTCCCTTTGAACATGGAGACTCTACAGTAGGGCGTCCCTTAGCCCATCCATCAGCTCTACTAAAGGTGCGAGACTTTGCATCCTTTACTGTCTCCTCTCGCATTCATTGACATCCTTACAACGATGTTTGGCTGTAGGGAAATTCAATCAACCGACCAATCACTTGACTCCATTACTGACTTTCCACCAGAAAGCCTCACTGTGATGGCTGCTCTGCTTGCAAGGCTGGATTGCAGAAGGCTCCCCCTAGTTTGTGTCACCCAACACGTATGCCAAGAAACCTTAGACTCTAGAAAAGAGAGCCACGTGAACCTCACAACCATACCAACATACCACTGAAGCTCTTCGTTTGTTAGCCTTTCAAGCACATACTACATTTAAGTCTACCCGCATAACACAAAAGCGCTACAAGGCAAAAGGACTTCTAACGTCCAATTCATGATCATCAAACATGCACCAAAATATGCATCAGTAACTCACATTGTTCCAAAGTTCAATAGAGGTGGTGGCGGTAACAACAGGTATATCGTGACTGCGGTCTGGTCTGGAACTCTGTGCCTTTGAGCCAATGGGAAGACGCTGACAGCTTCTGATTCAGATGAATCCTGAGAACATTTCTTTTAAACTAAACTTCTGTAGCACCTTCCAAGATAAATTCACCCCTTGTCTTCAGAATCCCAGAATACTGCTTTGCAAGTTGGTTTCCATGTCTGATCTGCACGCTGCAGGCTCATTCTTCCCTGCATCTGGGTTACCCCATCATGCATGGCTCGCACCTTCACCAGAGATCAGAAACAGCTTGTCCAACTACATGGACATGGGCTTAAGACTGGCACCCATCGCCCATTCACATATTCCATGTGAAATGTTTCATTGCTATGTATACCTGTCAGTGGGAAGATATAACCCGTTGATAGCAGAGCCACTGGGCCTGGGGGTTGGGTTATTCTTATTTCATCAAACCCGACCGTGCTCAGTCACTTGATGCTTAGTTGGGTTCTTCTTAATTAGTGGGACTGACAAGTGGCTCATCTTGCACCACAGTCAAGAGCCTGTTGGGACATCACTTGTTTTCTCCACAGACCTTTTTACCTCTCAATGGGATGGCCCATTACGCTTACATATATTTGCGGATGGTGTTGACTGATGAGCTGAGACTCGAAATAATCATTTGATGAACAAAGGACCAAACATTACCCAACACGTCTACTATCTCTGCACCACCACACAAATCTGCACCAGCACAAGAAACACCACCCTTTAGAGTAGCAGAACTGAGGTTTGGTGAGTTTGTGAACCTTCTCTGATACTTGGATTTCTGCATCCTTCTGTACGCTAGTCAACCAAACAGACAAAAGCAAAGTTTGCAGTTGTCCCGGACCTTCGAAAACATGCACACTTTACGGTCTCAAATGTTCTTCTGACCACATGAAACCAGTAGCCAGAAGCTGCCACTGGTTACTGATGTACCAAAGAATTCCCATTTCTAGACTTATGTTTTATTCACGAAACAGCTGATGACTTGAACCAGGCATATATCTGAAATGTCATCCAAGTTAGAACTCCCTCCACAATGTTAGAAGTCCCCTTTGACTACTCGAAACTGAGGAGGTGAAGGTGGGGTGGATATAAAATGCCCCTCAAAGGCCCTGTCTTTTCTATGCCCAGCCCCAATTTTCCAAAGTGCCCCTTCTCATCTGCAGTTCAGCAAAAAGAAGTTATTGCACTGAAGGAAGTTCCCCCCACCTCTTTGGGACACTGTCTGCTTTTCATGTGCCTTTAAGACCATATAAACTAACATAACATCACAGAGAACCACAGTGCACCACTGTGTGCCGAATGGCGTAGGTTGGCTCTTTGTGAAAACACAAAAATAAAGGATACGGCCTGCTTGTTAGAGATTTTTCAGTGAGTATGTGTGGCCAGGGGCGTAGCTTCGGGGTGGCGGGTGTTTGGGGTGTTACAACCCCCCTAATAAATGTATTATTTAATAAATAGTTGGGTACAGGAGTTTTCAGTCCGGTATGGGAAGGTGTCTGTCGGATGTCACCTGGGATTTTCAAATACTCACTCAGACAAAAGCACACAGGCGCTCTCGTCTCTGTTTTGAAGGTCTTAAAACATGGTTATGCTACAAAATATTGTGTTTTAAGGACCCCACATAATCCGCACTCAAGAGATCAAAGAGATATCAAATCTTTATTGTTTCAGTTAATTAAAATCATTAACATGTGTTCCCTTTCCTCTGGCCCTTAAGCCTTCCTCATGCGCTGCTTCCCATAGAATGATTAACGTGATATGCCAGCGCGACTGTCGGAATATATGAAGACCCCCCCCCAGTTTACTGACCAAGCTACGCCCCTGTGCGTTACTTATTCTTGGCGTACTTTTGGCTTACTATTAAGTTTCCAGAGGTACATCCCACCTACTCCTAATTGAGTCCATAGTGCATTGACACTGAATGAACTAGTGGCCTCCTATCAATATTATTGTAACAAGGGGGATCTCTTCCTGATGACACGGTTTGCAGCCATCGCTGTTAGCTCTCCGGCTGCAACAAATGTTATTCTTCAAGGCCAGGGTAAACATTTCCTTCCAGGAAGAGCACCTCCCCCCACACACCATTATCGCCCCTCCACCCCTGCCGCGCTCTTTGATAACCAAGGACACATGTTCATAGTCTGCTAACCGTGTGATCTTGGTCTAGCATGATTCAGCGGTACTAGTGAAAAAAACGCCTCTCAAATATAACTCCTTTCTGATGTTTTAGCTACATCCACAGAGCGCTTTGCCCAAGCAGGAGGTTACTTTGTCACGCGGTGCATCAAACCCTCAACGAGCCCAGTGTTTCCAAACTAGAACCCTGGCTTTTGAAACCTTTCTAACCATTTATAAAATAGCAAAAGGGCCTTAAATGGACCTTGGAAAGCAACATTTCCCACATTGTTGGGCTACAATGTAGGCACTCATGAATTCACCAAGGCTTCCAAGAATCTGTTCCACAAAAAGACACACTTTGACCTGCAGTTTGCAATAAATTGTCTCTCCCTCTCTCATGTATGCTCATGAGGTGACTCAGGGCCTCGAGCACTCACTCTGTGGCTCCCTGACTCACCTGCTTACTGGCCATTTCTCCAGACCTAAGATTACAACCCTGAAATGTCCCATAATATCAAACAGGCCTGTCATTGTGCCACCAATATTGCCCATCAGTGGTACCCTGATCCCTTTTTCTTCCAGAGGCGGCGAGGCATCAGTGCCCCAGAGCAGCCAGTACACATATTTCTGGCCCCCAGGCTGCTTCTCTTTCGGGAGCCAGTGCTCCTTATAAGGCTTTCTTTGGCCTGCGATTCTGTTTATTCCAGAAAGCCACTTCCGAGCTCCCTGCTCACTTGCTGTCATGTTTAACTCTTCTTATTTTTCTTACCTGCTAAAGAGAGCCACAAGGAAATGAAGATCTTAATTTGTTATCATTTTCTCGGAGCTGCGGCCCTGTGATGGCCAGTAAAGAGGCAGCGGGAAAGATGGGCAGACAGTGACTTCATGCAAGGACCTTTCTATGTAGTTTGTTTAATGCAGTGTCAGCGGTGGGTCGGGGTTTGTCCTGCGCTGGAATAAGTAGAAGAGGAGAAGGAAGGCTCTCAGGGTTATTTATGATGAAGTAACATTTTACCTGTCTCAAATAACAAAGAATATCATGGAGTTTGTTGCTGTGGCTTCTTTTTTCTTTAACCACTAAACAATGTTACATTTGTGCTATGGAGGTCTCAAGGAGTTTCCGTTTCGTGTTTGTTATAAAACCTCATTGGTTGCTTCGAAGTGAATGGTCAACAAACAAAAAACACGGACACTACGCTGTTAGTTCATTCCTTTTGTATCACAATTCTTTATGAAATGTTTTTCAAAATTACATACCAATATGATTGGTTTATACATTTACAATTGAGTGATATAACAAACTAAAGATATATGATCTAAAGAAATAAAGAAATATATGCAATCAAATTCAAAATCATTAGTGTACAACCACTGACCATAAATGGATAAAATATAATCAGTCATCACATATCAATAAAAGAACCCCATTCATGGTTAAAATGAATCAAATTGTTAGTCAGTTTATAGACCATTTTCTCAAAATGAGTCTCATCGAACATATCCTCCAGCCCAGAGGGAAGAGTTGGAATAACATTAGTTCTCTAAAAGCGTAAAATAATAACTTCTGCTAAGGTAATTGCACTAGAGAGCCATTTAAAAGCATGAGTAGACATGGGCGGAAGTTCAGAAGTATTATGTAAAAGTGACAAATGTTTTGAAAGGGAGACATTAATAAAATATTGTGTCTTCTAATAATTTCCAGTCTGAAGCCAAAATATGTGAAGTTTGGGACACTCCCACAATATATGAACAATATCACGATTACGAAGTCCCACATCGCCAGCAGAGTGTAACTTAGATGGTGACCAGTGCGGTATCTTAAAGTGCTTGAATTTGAGGCGAGAATGCCTAAAGTCTTTTTTTTACAGTTATCTAAGATAGTATCCCACTCTATTAGTTCATTCCAAAAGCCTCAACATTTTAAGCTATGTAACACTGGTAAACTCACATTTTTCTTTCGATTTTGCATATAGTGAAAGTGAAGATGGGTGAGAAATGTAAGAACATTTGAAATAGGAGGGTAAAGGGAGTGAATATGAAGGGCAGATTCACTAACATTTGGCAATGGGTTTGTGTCACAAAAATGATGCAAACCTGTTTAAAATGTTTATTTAAAATTACTTTCCAGTGCAAGACTTGTTTTGCGCTGTAAAGATGCTTGAAAGTAATGCACATAACAAACAAACGTAAACAACGTACAGCCTTTTGGCTAATGGACTACTTTTAAGACTTTACTTTGTTTCTTAAAAGAAATGCACGCACATTTGTACTTCTTTATTGATTTGTTTGTGGTTCTTTGTTCAGTGGGGTCACTGTACAGGTTTTTATTGAAAACAATATGATGAAAAAGGTTCTGTGTAATTCATCCTTCTGAATGATCAAGATAAAGTTTTGCCAACATCAGTATGGTGGTCTGAAATATGAATGTATGGTAATAGCATTCGATGCAGTGGGATATTTCACAATGTAAATCCTGTATTGATGTTTGAATGATACCTACGGGTGCCATTGTTTATTTAATTTGAGTGAAAGCAACGCAATGCAGCTCAAAGCACTTCTTTGCGTTACAGTGCATCAAGGACACGTTCCATGGGTGCTGCATGGGCATTCACGTGCAACTACCCATGGGTGTTATGTAGGGCCGTATCTATTTACAATAGTACACAGGGTTTTTCACCAAAAAACGATACCATTTTGAAGCAGGTGTTCAAAAGGAGAAATGCCTTTTCTCCTAACGTTTCCCACTTTGCATGTGTGCTGCACTGTACAGCACACACACACCAGGTGGGAATTTTTTAAAAGTATTTTGTACTGGAAGGATAGCCCTCCAATACAAAACCTATACTAGACTCATGGCAGCCTGATTGTGCTCCAGCTCTGTGGAGAGAGTGCCAAATCTGTTTAGGTATGGCACTTTCCTCCACTCTCCCTGCAATGCAACGCAGCGCAGCATCTTTAGGTGATGCGCTGCATTGTGTAAGAGCTTTGTAGATCTGGGCAGGGGTGTGAAAATAGATGTTGGGTTGAAAACTGCATGTGGGGTGGAATAAGTGTCTAAGAGACATATGATGCATGTTCAAGTGGATAGGGCGAGTGGATGGATGGTGAGTGAGTGTGAGTGTACCGGCTGAGTCTGTGTGAGGTGCGAATGTGGATGGATGTTACTCAACGTGCATGAGGTAAGACTGTGGACAGAGGCTAGAATAGTGGATGACGGTGCGAGAGTGAGAGTTAAAGAACTGTTAGCCTGAAGAAGGGGTCTGTAGTAGCTATTTGCAAGAGTCAAAAGTCAATAAGGTCCGAGCAAACTTCAAAGGTGAGTTCAGATTAGTTTAGTTGCTTGGTGATGTATGCGGTTATTTTGCTTTTATTTGTACAGTTATTTTTAAATTTGCGAGAGAGAGAAAAAAGTATATCATGGTATTTATAGCTGGGTGTGGGGGAAGGACCTTGAGTACGCAAAGCATAGGTTGGGTCATGATGTCTCTCTTCTTACTCAAAAATAGCAGTTAATGTGGATGTGTATACATAGTTATGCCACGTATATCCATGTATTGAGGATTGTGGTGTGTAGTAGGTATAAATAAATGTAAATGAACATACCAAGAAAACCTGGGGTTACATTTGTGCAGTGAGGTGAAATCACATCAGATATGGCTGGGGAGTAGAGCTCAGTTATCTTCCCCTAAAAGTAACTATAACATGGTTTCTCTGATGTTTCATGTAGTGGTTTCTCTGCTTAAGCTATGCTGTGATAACAAAATAGAATTTGACCTTTGTCGTTTAGTACTACATGTGTGAAATGGGCATTTACTTGTATGCTTGTTAGTTAATACATATTTTGTTAAGCTACATTTATTTTAACTTACATGGCATAAAGTTGGATCAGGTCCTCCTGTGCCTCCTTCGGACATGCGCCTTCCCCTCGAACCTTAATATAAATACTTTTGAGTATCCAGTGTATCCACAAATGTTTTGTGAAATGTTGCTTTGTATATCTAACACTTTTTGCAATTAAGATACTGAGAAAGTTGAAGCTGCTTGGTTGACTTTTCAGGACAGTCATCAAAGCTACCATTTTTTGTTCAGGTATTATTTATTAATTTTGGAGATTTATAAAGCACTAGAGGTCACTGGGGCCATTTTAGAGCACTGACCAGAAAAAAAAAATACATGAATGAGACGATCCGTATAGGTGAGTGTTAAGAGTCCATTCGTTTACATAGGAAGAACCTAGATCTGACGTTCTTCTGTCACTCCTGTGAAGATGTGCAATCGAAAACCTGTTTGTAAAGTTCTGATTTCAGATGTTTCCAGAACTGAAAGTAATGGGATAGAATGCGGAAGCGGGTGCTCAGGCTATTCCATCGTTTCAGCCCGTGGTGCCCAAGGACCTTTCTCCATACTGAAGTCTCTGGAGTGGGTATGGTTTAAGGAGCACAGATTTCTGGCTGGTGCACAGTGACATGACTGTTCTTCAAGAGGGTTCAAACTTTTCCCAATAAGCTTCGTACACAGTACTTAGGGTCTTGAGTTTACCTAGGTCCTGAGTTGAACAGGGAGCTAGTGCAGTGCTTCCAGGACAAGTGTCATACGGTGTCTTTATCATAAATGCAGCTACATCCTTTCTGCCTTGATGTTGCAGTCTCCAAAGTCTAGTGATGAGTTGTTTTTGCAGGAGGCCAGTGTAGACTCTGTTGCAGCAGTGTAGTGGATCATTACTTTGGAGGAGTAGAGATTTGGATGTGGGATTGGCTACTCGTTTTGTCTGTTGAGTCAAGTTGAGTTCCAGATCGAACATGAGCCCAGATATCTGACACGTAGGGAAGAGCTGGGAAAGAAGCCCAGGTTTCACGGCTAATCGAGAGAGCACGACTCTGAACCAGCCCTCCTGTTATTAGAACTTTGATCTACTTTGCATAGAATTAGGACTTTGATGTGATTGGCTTGACTTTGATGGGTTCAGACGAAGAAACCTTTCCTTACCCAAAAGTAGACATGAGCTGGCCATTTCTCAATGCCAGTGCGCATCGTCCGGCTGTTCTCACGGTGGATGTGCGTCTGTATGTCATTCTTGTACAGTGTTTGTGTTGTCAGGCGTTATACTTGGGTTGTTAAATGGTAGCGGCAGTTTCAGTCGATAACCTTTCAAGTATTTGCCCGGCGGTAATCGCCTCTCATACCACTCGATAATTTACCAATAAAAGAGGCAGGCGCCGGAGACTGGAAGGCAGGAAACAAAGTTTTATTCCGTCGGAGCAGAACACATCAGATCAGACAGCAAGGTATCGTCACGAGGTGCTCTAACTGCATCTCTGAGACCTGGTCTCTTATACACTGGTTTATTGCTTTATTACACATAGTATATTCTTGAGATTCCCTTGATGCCTGAAAGAACATCCCCTGAAGCCCCGGCTCAGATCCGATCCCACACATAGATACAGTAGAAGTTCCCACCCTACCCGCAGTGGGAGATGGCTATCGCGCAGCAGGGAATTCCGCTAATTCCCGGGGGTGTGTGCAACCGGCCGGGTCTCAGGGGGTAGGGGCTTTGATCTACTGTAATCCCTTTGATGTGGGGTGTTTCCCTTACAGTAGGGGCAATAAACTGCATCCGCAGGGCTAGGTGATGGCCTGGGACTAGTTCAGACAATGGGGCGCAGAGGAAGGGGGTTATCAAAGGAGAGGCATGACCATGTATGGGTTGTCGGTCGGAAGTGGTTCCGTAGCAGGGTCGCGCAGAAGGAGAGGGTTTATGGCCTGTATGAGAGAGCGGGGGTGGCCAGCGCGCGGGGGATGCTTGCAGCGCCAGGGGAAAGCGCTGGCGGTCGAGAGTGAGCGGGGAGAGAGTGGGGTGCCTAAAATGGCGGCCGTGCATTCGCTGTGCGTGGCGCTGGGGAGAGGCAAGATGGCGCAGATAATGTTCAGCTTGCACGCTAAATTTCCACAGTCCTCCCTTTTAACATGTCTCGCCAGCTTGCCTAGTTTGGATCTATCCCCATAATACCCCGTACCTCCACCTCATTCAGAGCTTTCATCCGCTCAGTTTCAAAGTCCAAAGTCTTAGGGCAGATGCAGTTCATAAAAAGCGAACATAAAGGTGGCAGACACTGAATCCCCAAGCAACATCCACATAGTATCATGATTGGTATGAGGATAAATGAAAACAGCCTCCATCCCCAACCTTTAATAGCGTCCCAAAACCAACTCCCCAGTGACCATTCCTCTTGTTCTTGATGGACCTCTGTGGACAGTCTGTGGAGGTGTTCAATTGCTTTGTAGACTGAGGGTGAGTTATCCGGTACGTAGGTACAACAGCTGGACCCAATGATGCGGCATGCTCCTCCGCGGTCAGCCAGAACCACATCTAGAACAAGGCGGTTCTGGAGAGCCACCAGGCGGACGGCCTGAAGCTCAGCGGTGTTGTTGGCGAGGGCGCCAGCTGTAATGTTCATTGCAGTTTCGACTGCCTGGGTTAAGTGGCGGATGGCACGGCTGTTTGCCATCGGACCCCAGAGCGGAACAAGACCCTTTACTGCGTCCATGAACTGTGCTCTGGTGGAGTCGGTTTGTACAATGTCTTTGGCACGTTTCTGTCGGTGATGGTTTGCTGGAGCCACATACGTCGGAGGAAGGACAAAGGCGATGTAGCAGGTGCCTCCCCAACCTTTCGGGAGCCAGGTGTAGGCCTTAGTACCACACACGAAGTACATATTCGGGGAGGCAACAAAGGAAGGTGGGTCAACTGAGTCCAATGTTCGGGTGATGAGGCAGGAGCTGTGGCCCACCAGCTGTGCCCCCAGGCCTTCGAGGCATACAGATCCAGTGATGTTGATGACGGACAGGGCCACTGTTAGGGTGGCGGCCGTCCGTTTTCGGAGGTAAGAGAAGGTGGGTCTGGCTGGATTGTTGAACACTTGCATTTCAACTCGTTCTTTGGCAGGGATGTCCATGTGAAAGGAAGTGTTCGATCTCAGAGGGCAGAAGAGGGCGGAGGTTCTACCAGTTTTGTTCAGCCAGAACCCATGGTAGAAGTGTGACATGGTTCTGCCGGAAGTGGCATTGTCCTTGTAGCTCTCCTGCAGGAGGATCAGCCAGGCGAGGCAGGAACCATGGACAGAAAAAGGTGAAGGGATGAAAGGGATTGAGTGCCCAGTGGCATGTGGTAGCAATCCACAGATCCAGCAGTTAGTGGCGTTGGTGGCAAGATTGTGTTGGTGGAGTAACTGCACAAAAGAGTTATTCCAGAACTCCTTACGCCTTTCTCGGAGTTGGGGTGAAAGTGAGATCAGATGGTGTTCTTTCGTGGTGGTAGGTTGAACGGTAGTCAGCAATGTCTTATGAGCGGGTGTGCTCTCCTCCATGATCCAGAAGGTAACCACGAGGAGAAGGCAAAAGAGAAGGGAAATGAAAAGTGCTATTGTCTTAAAGCTGTGCATTCGGTCAGTCTTTGGGTTTTTGAAGTGGATCTTCGGACGTCCGGTTGCTTCCATCATCTTCATGTCGGGCGCTTCCATCACCTTCAAGAGACCCGGTAGCGGGCAGAACCACAGACTTTGTTTTAGTTTCTCTCCTGGTGGCCTTTGAGGTGACTAGGCTACCGTTCTGAGATTTCCACTTAGCCTGTGGTCTGCTTAGCCAAAGTTCTCTCCTTTCGTCGCAAGTTATACCCTTCTTTGGATGGCACAGTGGGATCGGGATATTCAATCAACTCAAGTGTCTCTGTATCCGGGCAGCGGCTCAGGGATGGTCGGTCTTTGTCCAGTAGTTCCTCTTGGGCGGTGATGTTGTCCGTGGTTGTCAGGGTCGGTGATACCTTCTTGCAGTGGTGTGCATGCAGCCAATTGCGTTTCCCCTCCACTCGAAGAGCTGTTCGGGTGGTGATCAGGACTTGCAGGGGGCCAGTCCACCGGGGCTCCAGACTCTTGGTGCGCTGGAAGTTACGCACTAAGACGAAGTCACCGGGTTGGATGTCGTGTCCCGGGCCCCTGGAAACATCGGGAATGGCGTGCAGCACCTGCTGATGGATAACAGACAACGTCTTAGTTAGGTTATACAAATAGTCAGACATGAGGACGTCCGGGACGTCGTGGATGGATGATGGTTTTGGTGCAGTCCAAAGGTTCATGGGCCGCCCAAAGACGACCTCGTAGGGGGTTAAGTGGTGTTTGGTGGGGGTGGAACGCATTGATAGCAATGCTAGTGGGAGAGCGTCTGGCCATCTTAGTCCTGTGGTGGCGACTATTTTTGCTATCTTAAGCTTCAATGTGGCATTGTGTCGCTCAACCAGGCCTGCAGATTGGGGATGGAAGACCGCATGGAACTTCTGTTTTACACCCAACCCTTTTAAGATGAGTTGGATAACTTCGGCTACGAAGTGGGGGCCATTGTCGCTCCACAAAATTCGACAAAGGCCGTATCGGGGGAAGAATTCCTTCAGTAGTACTTTTGCAGTAGTCATAGCGGTGTTGTCATGGGTCGGGTAGGCTTCCACCCACTTGCTGAAGGCGCACACAACGACAAGCACATACTTTAAACCTTGGCACCTTTCTAGCTGGACATAGTCCATTTGTAGGACTTCAAAGGGGTGATTGGCGACCCCAAACCCTCCCCGGGGTACAGCAGTTCCTTCCCAGGGTTGTGTTGGAGGCATACTAGGCATTGTTGGACCAGACGTTTGGCTGAGTCTGGTATTCTGTCGTTGTGCCAGACTTTGGAGATGAGTTCGATCATGGGGGCAGACCCTATGTGTGCGGGGGAGTGTGCCATGGTCAGCATGGGGATCAAGTATGAGTTGGGTAGCAACCATTTGTTCGAGTCTTTAGTTCGCCAACAACCGTCATCGTCCTTCAATCCTACCCGGGCCCATTCAGTTAATTCGTGTGGTGTGCTGGCTAGTTGGATATCCCTAATCGTTTCCCTAGCATCCTTCCATTTCTCAGTTTGTGACCTGGTCACGTACATGCGGGTCGTGGACCTATTCTCGGCTGTGGTTCGGGCAGTAATGTCAGCTAGTGCATTTCCCTGACCTATAATGTCTGTCACCTTCTTGTGTGCCTGGCATTTGATCACAGCTATCCGTGTGGGGAGGAGGACTGCTTCGGTCAGGGCAGAGACTAGATCTCCATGCAGGATGGGTGTGCCATGAGAAGTCAAGAATCCCCTCTCTTTCCATAAGAGCCCGAAGTGGTGAACTACCCCAAAGGCATACTGACTGTCTGTGTAAATGTTTGCGGTTGTCCCTGCTGCCAGGATGCAGGCTCGTGTGAGGGCAATTAGTTCAGCCGCCTGTGCGGATCGCTGTGTGATGCGGGCTGTCTCAACAACTGTTCGAGCTGTGGTGACTGCATAGGCAGCTGAGGTGGTGCCATCAGGGAGCTTGATGCATGAGCCATCCACCCACAGTTCTCCGTCAGGGTCCGGGAAGGCAGTATCCCGGAGGTCAACCCTACTCTTGGTTTGTTCGTCGGTGAGGGTCACGCAGTCATGTATAGGGGATGCATTGGGGTCAGCGTCAGGGAGAGGTAGTAGAGTAGCTGGATTCAGAGTGGTGCATCGTTTCAATGTGATATGGGGTGCGAGCAGAGTCAGTTCATACCCAGTCAGTCGTGCGCTAGTCAGGTGTTGAGTCTTGGTTTGGTTCAGGAGGGTATCAACAGCATGGGGTACCAATACTGTGAGGGGGTTCGAGAGCACGATCCCCTCACTTTGTCAGATAGAGACAGCAGCGGCGGCTACTGCTCGAAGGCAGGCGGGCAAGGCTCTGGCTACGGGGTCGAGAGTGGCAGAGAAGTAGGCACAAGGGCGTTGCTTAGGGCCTATGGACTGGGTTAGGACAGACAACGCACATCCCTCCCTTTCGTGGGTGTAGAGGGAGAAAGGTTTAGTGTAGTCTGGGGTTCCTAGGACTGGGGCCGAGCAGAGGGCGTCTCGTAATTCTTTGAAGGAGGATTGGCATTCGGGTGTCCAGGGGAGGGGGAAGGGGACATCCTTAGCCAGCAGGGAAAGCAGAGGCTTTATGGTGAGACTGAAGTTTGGCAACCACTGTCGACAAAAGGAGGTGAGGCCCACTAGGGATCGTACTTGCTTCTGAGTTTTGGGAACAGGGGTTTCTAGGATGGTTTGAATTCGGTCAGGGGTAAGTTTCCTCCCGTCTTTGGATAGTAGGTGGCCTAGATAAGTTACCTGGGGCCGGCAGAATTGCAATTTCTTTCTGGAGACCTTGTGACCGTTCTCCGCAAGGAAGCGGAGGAGGTGAATGGTGGCTGTGACGGCAAGAGGAGTGGTGTCGGCCGCCAAAAGAATGTCATCGACGTACTGTATCAACACCACTCCATCGGGTAGTTGGACTGCATCCAGTTGCCTCTTGAGGGCTTGGCTGTAAATA
The DNA here is from genome assembly GCF_964204655.1 of Triturus cristatus. Lineage (NCBI taxonomy): Eukaryota > Metazoa > Chordata > Amphibia > Caudata > Salamandridae > Triturus > Triturus cristatus. Next base: position 1,093,380,418 of record NC_140580.1, read on the forward strand.
CTGGGACTCTCAGTGTAGCCTTGGGGTGCCCTGCAGAATCTGTACGAACGGGCTTTTAAAGTGAAGCCGAACAGGTAGCGGCTGTCTGGGTGGATGGGGATGGAAAAGAATGCGTTCTTGAGGTCAATAACAGTAAAGATGGTGGCAGTGGATGGAATCAGGGTGAGGATGGTGGTGATGTCTGAGACTACGGGGTACTGGGGTATGACTACTTTGTTAACCTCTCGCAAGTCAACAATGAAACGGTAGGCTTTCTCATCCCCCTCGCCTTGCTTCTTTACAATGGGTAGGATAGGGCTGTTGCAAACATTACTCACTACTTCTTCTACCACTCCTGCCTCGACCAGGGACTCGATGATTTCCACCAATGCCTTCTCGCCTTCGGGTGATATCCGATACTGTGGAAGCTTTGGGAGCACTGCGTCCGGTCGGACGGTTATGTGTACCGGGTCGATCACCATGCGCCCTACATCTGAGTCGGTTTTAGCCCATAGATGTGAAGGTAATGTGTCGAGTAGGGACATATCAGCATCGGTTATAGAGAGCATACGCCGTGTGTGACAGGGTCTGGACAGATCTGGGTTATCGTGTAGGATGACTCGAACTCCGTCTGGGGAGCATCTGATGGTGGCTCGAAAATGCTTCAGCAAATCAAGTCCCATAATAGCATCGGGGGTGTTGGAGGAGAGCAGAAAGGTCGTGTCAGTGGTGTTATCTTCTAAGTCAAAGGAGATTGGTGCTGATAAGGGGTTAGTGGAGGGCGTTCCGTCAAAGCCTATTGAGGTTACGTGTGAGCCAGACAAGGGTGCCCTAGGAATCAGTCGTTTAGATAACGCACTACGTGTCGCCCCAGTATCTACCAGGAATGGAGATTTTGTGCCCAAGACCTTAGCGGTGACGTAAGGACCTTGCTGGTCAACACGGAGTTCGACTGGATCCCTCCCTTGCCCCTGGCGGTCCTATGCGAAGTCATGAGTGCTCTCATAGTCGGACTGCTGACACTGGTTTTGGCGGGGGCGATCAAAGGTGTTTGGTCTGCCTGGCCTGTCGTTGATGGTGTTGTTCGTGTGCCCTCGTCCCTGTCCTCTATTTCTGGGGTCATATGCTGTGTCTCTGGGGTCCCTATTCTTGTTCATTTCCAGAAGGACCGGGCACTGGGATTTCCAGTGTCCGAACCCTCTACAGAACGCACATTGATTTCCATCTAAGTCTCTCCGTCCGTTGTAGGGTGTAGGTGTATGGTCTCTAGGGGGTAGCTTTCTAGGGGCGGTTGGTTGGTAATTCTCTTTTGGGGGTTCCCTTCCTATGGTCACCCCTTGCAACTGTGCTATCATCACCCTCTCCTTTAATTCCTTTTTCTTCTTCTCTGACGCCCTATCGTTCTCGTTCTTCTGGTTTTCGTAGTATTGGGCCATCTGGAGAATCGCTGCGGGTTTGGAGGCTGCCCAACTGCTCTCGCTGGTCTGTAGCTTCTGGGAAACTTCTTGAGACAGACCCTTTACGTAATTCTGGACAAAGAGGTGGTGTCCGGTTGCGGTGGTCATGTCTTGGCCACTGTAATCGGAAAACACAGTCTCGAATCGGGAGAAGTATTCAGACACATCCTCCTGGGGTTTCTGGCGGCAAGCCGTCACTATCGACCAGTCTACCTTTCTTTCTGGGATTAGAGTCTTCAGCTTTTGTACAATCTTGTCTGGGAGCTCTAAGATGGCTTTCGGGGGTTTCTGTCCTGGTTCTCGCTGTTTATCTATGGTATCGAGTTGTACCCAGGTATATCCGAACGGCTCAGCGTGGTCAACTTTCCGGATTTGTTTCCACACATCAGCCGGCAGACATAGCCCAAAGAACAAGTCGATATCTGCTAACGTCATTATCGTTGAGCCTAAGGCTGTACCCAATTCCGTGTAGAAGGCAGTCGGGTTCTTTCTTAAGTCGGGTAGAGTCTTTCTAAAAGTCAAAATATCTTGCCGGTCCCACGGCTGGTAGACCCAGTTATATACAACCCTTCCCTTCGCATCTTGGTGGTTGATGTCGTCGTGTGTTCCCTGACCCCGTGGGGGGACCCAGTAGGGGGCAGCTTCTTTAATGGGCATCATGGCATCGGCCCTTCCTCCCTGGGGCTTAGTTGCTATGGGGGTTTCTGTTTTGGTGGTCTGTCCATGTTCTTTAAGGTGTCGGTAGACCTCGAGTGTACGAGTGAAGAGGTTCGTTACATCGCCCTCTCCTTCTTCCCCAATGTCTACCTTCCTATATAGGGCCGCTAAGCCTTCGGGACCTTTATCGTGGTATCTGTCCTCATATGCATTCAGGGCGTGATAACAGAGCCGTACGACGAAGTGTCGTCTGCGGCTGTCGGCATACGAGCTATACACGTCTGTTATATACTCCTCACTTTCTTTTCGCTCCACCAGCGTCCCTACTATCCTATCGATTCCTGCTCGTTCATCCTTAGTTAATCGATTCATTCTGGTGGACTCTTTCTTTCCCATCTCATGGTCATCTGGCGTTGTAGTCGACATTGGGTTCAGTACAAGAGGCTCAGCCGGCGCGGAGGCCGTGAGGGCCGAGGCCCCTGTACTGCTTTCGCTCGTGTTCGGGGGTTGTGGGTGTTGCACTACTGATTGGGAGGGTGCATACGGAGGGGGCATGTAAATGATCGGGGGACCTAACAGTAATTCGTCATTCGTTCGCTGCTTGGAGGACAACTCAGGGTAGAGCAAAGAAGGGGTCCTAACAGCGTACTGGCCTGAGGTTTCGGGCTCCTGTCTTAGTTTAGTTTCCCTTCTCTCCTTTATGTCTTCTTCTAACTTTCTAGCGGCAAGGTGAGCTGCCTTTCGTAATTCCTTTTCTGCTTTTACTTCTTCCCTCTTTTTCCGTTGCGTCGCTTCTTTGCGCCACATGCCAATACTGTCAAGCATAGTAGGCGTCGTCTTATTGCTACGCAGAGCTACTTCTAGCGCTTCTATCTTGCGGTCGTCGAAGGATCCCATCAGTGGCCACTGACTTTCGGGGTCCTTCTTGGTATATTTATGCCACAGCTTGCTATAAGCTACGGCGACTAGTCCATATTTAGTGAACATGTCCTTATTAGGGGTGCCTTCCAGTGGAGCCGGGTGGTTCACCTCTAATAAGCGGTCCGGGCAGAACCAACTACCAATCAGTGGGGAGAAGATAGGCATGACGGGTTTCAACGGGGACAAAAGTCAGCACTACCTATCTTTTCACTGCTTGCAAAGACTAGACAGAATATCTCTATTCTTCGTTATTTGTAAGCAGAGAATACCTCCAAAGAACCAATATCGAACAACTAGTGTTCGGACAATCAATCAATCAATCAATGGGGAGATAAAGATAGGCACGACGGGTTTCAACGGGGACAAAAGTCTGCGTTACCTACCCTTCACTATTTGCAAAGACTAGACAGAATATTCCTATTCTACGTTATTTGCAAACAGAGAATATCTCAAAAAGCACTATTCTTCAAAACAATCAATGTTCGGACAATCAATCAATGGGGAGATAAAGATAGGCACGACGGGTTTCAACGGGGACAAAAGTCTGCGTTACCTACCCTTCACTATCTGCAAAGGGAGAGAGAGAGAGTATTTCTACTCCTCCCCGTTTGTAGACAGCGAATATCTCAAAGAGAACAATCAATGAGCAATACTAGTATTCAAACAATCAATCAATTATTTCGCACTTTTGTCGTATTTCACGACCTTACCCGGACCGCGTGGACAGTTTCTCGTCTTCCGCCTCCAGCGCCCGATCGTCCTCTATTCTCCGTATTTGCCGCGGCACTCCTGATGGTTCCCAGTCAGGACCGTAGATCACTCGAGAGAGGTCCGCTCGGAACCAGTGAAGTTCGGATGATCGGCTGCCAGACGAGGGTCTATTGGGCAGGAGCTCTCCCGATCGTTGCAGTCGTTCACTCTGTCGTCGGGACCTCTCCCACTGGATCCACGTGTCGCTGATGGGCCCCACGTTTGGGACGCCAATTGTTAAATGGTAGCGGCAGTTTCAGTCGATAACCTTTCAAGTATTTGCCCGGCGGTAATCGCCTCTCATACCACTCGATAATTTACCAATAAAAGAGGCAGGCGCCGGAGACTGGAAGGCAGGAAACAAAGTTTTATTCCGTCGGAGCAGAACACATCAGATCAGACAGCAAGGTATCGTCACGAGGTGCTCTAACTGCATCTCTGAGACCTGGTCTCTTATACACTGGTTTATTGCTTTATTACACATAGTATATTCTTGAGATTCCCTTGATGCCTGAAAGAACATCCCCTGAAGCCCCGGCTCAGATCCGATCCCACACATAGATACAGTAGAAGTTCCCACCCTACCCGCAGTGGGAGATGGCTATCGCGCAGCAGGGAATTCCGCTAATTCCCGGGGGTGTGTGCAACCGGCCGGGTCTCAGGGGGTAGGGGCTTTGATCTACTGTAATCCCTTTGATGTGGGGTGTTTCCCTTACAGTAGGGGCAATAAACTGCATCCGCAGGGCTAGGTGATGGCCTGGGACTAGTTCAGACAATGGGGCGCAGAGGAAGGGGGTTATCAAAGGAGAGGCATGACCATGTATGGGTTGTCGGTCGGAAGTGGTTCCGTAGCAGGGTCGCGCAGAAGGAGAGGGTTTATGGCCTGTATGAGAGAGCGGGGGTGGCCAGCGCGCGGGGGATGCTTGCAGCGCCAGGGGAAAGCGCTGGCGGTCGAGAGTGAGCGGGGAGAGAGTGGGGTGCCTAAAATGGCGGCCGTGCATTCGCTGTGCGTGGCGCTGGGGAGAGGCAAGATGGCGCAGATAATGTTCAGCTTGCACGCTAAATTTCCACAGGGTGCTGTTGGGAGGTGGGCTCAATCCCAAGGGCCTGCTCATGTGTTTTATTGTAATAACAAATGCACGGTTTGGCAACATATAGATGTGGTGAGCAGCATACTCTAGCAAAAACCAAAGGAAATGATGGATGGAGTGTTGAACATTGCAAGCACTCACCCCCAGTCAACTGATCTGGGTTTAATCCATCACCGAGCAGCATACTCTACCATTTGAAGAAACAAACAGAACACTAATATGGTATCGAATGTGATGTCTCTTTTCTGAAGCACTGTTCACACGTGTAATATGTAGTGAATCATTGTCCTCTGAAAGAGAATTGTACCTGCCTGTCATCTCTTCTGCACACTTTTTTCTCTCTCCTTGCAAGTACATTAGGTGTATATTAAAAGCATCCACGCCCTTTAAAGTCTTCAAAGTAGAAAATACCAGAACTGTTGTCATGTAAACAATACACTACCAACATTATCACATTCCCCATATTGAACGTGTTGCCTTTTCCGGATTGTATTTCCTCCTGATATTTGCAAATCTATGCCGCAATATCCTGGGGGGGTCTGTATACTGAACATACCATGGCAACCATTCTGGACTTTCAATGTGAACATTTCCTTTCAGGAAGAGGAGTTTTCAACCCCTTCCAGCTTACAATGGTGGGAAGCTATGCATGGCACATGGGAGCAATAATCAGGCCTCTCACTTAAACATAACAAGTAGCCCTTGGGTTAATTAAACACTGCTGCTTCATGACCTTCCTTTTATGGAGAAGGTGTGTGTTTCTAGTTTGAATCCACAGCTGAGTTTGCTCCTTGAGTGAATCACACCCTTGCACTTTCTTTCCCTTAGAAAGACAATGTGCTGAACTTTTCTCGGACCTTGCACGAGTAGCACATCCAGTCCATGCGCTATCTGTGCATTTTGGTACTTTTCAGTTTATACCTGTGGCTCACAGTGTTTATGGGATTAAAAAAAAGATATTTACGTTTCCATTGGTACTTATATATATTTGCTTTTTTGGATGAAAAAATTAAGTTGCAACTAGTATATTTTCAGATCTATAAGCTCATACTTATAATTTGATGTCCCTTTAGTTATAGTGTAATACAAAGCCATGTACAATCAATGGTGGTGGAAAAGTTATGAGGGTGTGGGTGGTGGTCAGCGGCATCAACCCACTAAAATCTAAAGGTTGTGAAAAATTCAAATGGTACATAAACACCAACAGTATTCAATGAGCGTGCCCCCATAAAGATTTGGGGACTTATTTAATGACCAGTAGTGCATTTTATAACCCATGTTCACAAACATATGGATAAAATGAGGAATGGAAGGTTATTGCCATTTATAGATAATACATCCCCAACATCCTCAAAAGAAACTGAGTATTGTGAAGCTAATGTGCTAGAAATTACTATTGGAATTGCAACTCAGTTTCCACTAGGGAGGGGCAGAGTCTTAATTTATTTTCATAGTTTACAATAGTCTGGTGTGAAGACAGGCCTGTGGGAGCAAGGTGTCTCAACTCAAACTGGCACTGTTGTAAGAGCCTTCCACCTCTGGGTGGACAGAATCCTAAACCCTCCTCCGCTGGCGATTGAGCCATGTGTATATGTGAAACGAGGAAGGTTTGTCTCAATCCGACTCCTGGGCATTGCCATTTCTCTGGTTGGCTACATGTGTGACCCATCACAAAACCACCTCACTGGTCCCACACATCAAGAACATTCTACCTCAGAGGAGAGGCTGGGAAGACTGGGCAGGTAAAGAACTTTCCTTAACTTCAAACACCGAGCGTGCTACACACTGCATAAAGCGTCTGGGATAGACCCGTCTAGATAACACTGCCGTCCTAGACGTAACTGCGAACATGCAGGGTTTTTTCTCTTAGATTGACCATGTTGCTTCATACAGACATACTGGATAACTAACATGGTTTCTGATATGATAGTAAACAGGGTGTAGATGCGACCTGTAGGTGCGTTGCTTGGATATGTCAAATTGATACCACCCGGGGTACGCAAACTAGCTGCTCTGGCTTGCTTGATAGCCAAGAGAAGGGTGGATCTGCATTGGTGCAGGTACAATGTTCCAAAAAAAGAAGACTGCTTAAGAGACTTAGCTCAGTGTAATGAAAGGAGAGAGATATTTGCTACTGTGCAGCTCCCTACTTCAAGACCAAGAGCCTTTTGGAGCCCGTTACGGTTCTACTTGGCTCTAACGGAGGATTGAGAAGATTCACAGACGGCTGAAATGTCTCCATAGATTGTGGGGTTTTCCCTCTCTCTGTTATGATGCTGGGTCTGGGCACAAGAAAATGTATTAAAGTAGGAAATGCGAGTAATAGTCTGGAAATACTGGCCCATTGACGATTACTGATTGAGATACAGTCAAACACAGTACATTTGTCCCATAATATCATTGACTGAGGTACTCCTGTTGTATGTGCTTTATCTGAGAGCGCTTGGATTGATCACGTTAACTTCCATATATATCCGCCAAATGTTTAAGATTGAGAGGTGCATCCTATAAAGGTGCACATTTTGTTCTTATTCTGTAACGCGGATACTTGAATTTCACATAAAGTTCATAAACGTTCCCTTTTCTCTTGTTGTTGCCACTGTGATTGGGCAAAAAGATTACATAATTCTGTTTGCAGAAGTGTGATAATGTTCAGTCTTCCTAAAAGTGGCTTTGAGAAAATATGTGTAACCCTTCAGTACTATCCCTTGGAACCGTTCTTCTTGGAACACTTGGCCAAGAACAGAGACCAGTTCCAAGCAATGAGAGTTTTGTGGCCTCTGTCTTCGCATGGTCGCTCCTTGCGCAAGAGCACACATTTGTCAGGCTTGTCCTTGTAGAAATCGTGGTTAGTCCAGTTGGTTTAATTGAAATTGAAATCAAAAGAAGAATACAGCTGTCAGGATGCACCTTACTTGTTAAATGAAAGCTCATACTGGGAAAATGGACTACTGACCGAAAGCAATCTGGCAACCACATCCTCAACTCTGGTGTGGGCTATTCCATCGCTGGACATCACGCTTCCAGCTTAGAGCCCACACAGAGCAGTACCTTTGGCCAGTTCCCCCCACTGCATCATAAGCATGGAGAGCACCGGCAGATGCCAGGGTGACCCCCTAGGCTGGTGCATCCCCCTGCAGCAGGAAGACGGGCTGACCCCGGCCTGACACTTATCAGTCAACCCACAGGCCTTCCCATCTCCCATATCTGTGGTGGAAAATGCATATTAATTAGTTACTGTTATTTTCCCCAAGAAACATACATATTATGCATACATAGAGAGGCTTTTGGTCAACAGGCTTCATCCATTGGCCTGTTGAGTTGTCTTTCACATTTTGCTTCCTCCCACCACATCATACAGGCTATGAGGTCACAGGGGCTGTGGGTCAGTCCACTTTACCCGTTGGCTCCCTCCACTTTGAGTGACTGCACACAGCCAGTCCACGTGGTTCCATCCGCCTAAAAATAGTCCCTGTCAGTCTAGTTGCAAAGAAGTTCAAAGTGTCCTTTTTAATTTAATGCTTTTTTAATTAATTTTGAAAACGGGCTATTTGTTGTGCCTGCACTCTTTTTACAGATGATACTATCAGGTGTTTAAATAACATTGACATTGAAGCTGTCTTCAGCATGAAAGCTTGGTTAGGTGGCTATTTATTCTTGTCTCCTTCACTAATATTAATAAATACAATGCATGGTACAATTGAAAGACTTGCCTCACTAGCAAAACAACTACATCCGTGACTGGTTGTTTTAAAATATATATATAGATATATTGCACAAATAAAAGCAGACACGGCAGTAAGGTGATGGCATATTTTCTTTTTTTCTTCTCCTTTTTTGTGGCATATGGTTACAAAATATTTAAAGGAAAAAAAATTGCACCAGCACCACCAGCTTGACAAGGTCAGACCTAATGACTTTGCCAATGCTTGATATTTATTGTTGCATCTAACAGCACGCATATTTTGTTAAGTGCTTTGAACAAGGGACTCGGCCATTTTAACAAAGGCAACTGATCCCCCACTTGATGTTACAATAGTTCACTGGGTTAATGCGCATGCTGGATGAACACTAACTATTGGTTTAAAAAAATAACATGCAAGTGTGAAACTATGTATGTGGAACATTCCACATCACAACATTAAGAAACACAATGATGTCCATGCAGAACACAGCATTAAACTTGGAGGTAATGAACAACGCTGTGGTGGGTTTACATCTTTTTATGTGCTTTTTACCTAAAAATTAGACAGGACAAGCAGTGGTTCGACCACTCCATCCTTTTGCACCTCTCTGCCAACACATTTCCCACCAGCATTTTACTGTTTAGCATGGAGAGGGATTCATCATGCTGTGCTATGGACTTATCAGGCATATGACATGGTATCTATCCGGACCGGCGACGTGGGGGTAGGTCTGCCGCCACCCTCTCTCTTGGAAACCGACACTACACCTTAGTTTCTCCACTAGCCGGATCTGATGCTGCATATCCATAATGGGGCTGTGTTTTTAGATTTACATGTACCACACTTTCTTTAGGTGCTGTAAGGGTGGTCACTTGTCTGCGTTGCTATAGACCACCACCATTTAAGTGTAGGTAGATCCTTTGGTCCAGACGAATTGCCATCAAATAGACTTAAGGGCAAGAAACATGTTGACCGCTTGACAAACGCATAAGCCCCACATCCTTAGAGTGGAGATACGCGTTTGTGTCTTATTTTTAATTAGGGTAGGGGCCACGTTCATTAAAAATTTCCTCAGTGGACCTTCTCCCCTATTTTAACCTTTTTCCCTACACATTATTAACACCTACACATTTTTAGGGCCCTCACACGCACTTCACACATCGGCTTATGGAAAAAAGATCTCCGCCAGGAAGGCCCCTTCTTGGGTGCCGATCGGGGATTGCAGCGCCGAGCTGATAAGGAGCAGACCCGATGATGAAGCAAGACACCTAGCTTGCTGGGTGTGTGAGGGTCTTTTTCCAACAAGGAGAAGGTTCTTCTCCCCTTCTTGTGCAACTACTTACTCTCAAGTAGAGCCCATTTCTCAAGACACTGCCGCCTGCTTTTATATTAGGAACTGCATACCATCTTTGTTATGATGGTATCTATCATACTAGATGACTTGAACTAGAGTAAGAATTCATATGAACAGTAATATGTGCAAATACCAGACATTCGAGTGCCACTGCCAAAGGAGGATAATAAGTGTCATTGCAATACATGAGACTTGCATGCTGTCTCACAAAATACCACAAGTTTGGGGTTTGCCATTGTGTCAAGTTGAAATCAAAATAACAAAAGTCTGGAGTATTCATTAAATAAAGTGAAATGGGTGTGCTGTGGTTTGCTTTAACTCCACTAAAATGATAGTTTACCTTCATTACGAGGTTCTGAACTCAAAATGTGTAGGCAATAGCACTTATGGTAAACACTGCATCATGCCTGGTAATACTACAGCTGGTAAATACCGCACCAAGCCAGGTATAAGCACACCTGGTAAATACTGCATCATGCCTGGTAATAGTACAGCTGGTAAATACCGCACCAAGCCAGGTAAAAGCACACCTGGTAAATACTGCATCATGCCTGGTAATACTACAGCTGGTAAATACCGCACCAAGCCAGGTAAAAGCACACCTGGTAAATACTGCATCATGCCAGGTTATGCTACAGCTGGTAAATACCGCACCAAGCCAGGTAAAAGCACACCTGGTAAATACTGCATCATGCCAGGTAATAGCACACTAGGTAAACACTGCATCATGCCTGGTAATACTACAGCTGGTAAATACTGCACCAAGCCAGGTAAAAGCACACCTGGTAAATACTGCATCATGCCAGGTTATACTACAGCTGGTAAATACCGCACCAATCCAGGTAAAAGCACACCTGGTAAATACTGCATCATGCCAGGTTATAGCACACTAGGTAAATACTGCATCTTTCCAGGTAATAGCTCAACTGGTAAATACTGTCCCGTGCCAGTTAATAGCTCAACTGGGAAATACTGCGCCAAGCCAGGTAAAAGCACACCTGGTAAATACTGCATCATGCCAGGTTATAGCACACTAGGTAAATACTGCATCATGCCAGGTAATAGCACACTTGGTAAATACTGCATCATTCCAAGTAATAGCTCAACTGGTAAAAACTGTAGCATGCCAGTTAATAGCTCAACTGGTAAATACTGCATCAAGCCAGGTAAAAGCACACCTGGTAAATACTGCATCATGCCAGGTTATAGCACACCTGGTAAATACTGCATCATTCCAAGTAATAGCTCAACTGGTAAAAACTGTAGCATGCCAGTTAATAGCTCAACTGGTAAATACTGCATCAAGCCAGGTAATAGCAGGGCCGTCCTAACAGCATTATAGGCCCCCGGGCAAAGCAGTGCACTGGGTCCTGCCTACACAGGAATAAAAATGTTTAACGGAAAATTAGTGTTAACATCTGGTCTGCTTGGGACCCCTATACTCTGGGCACTGGGCAACTGCCCAGCATGCCCATGCGTTAAGGCGGGACCGGGTAATTGCACAACTGGTAAATATTGCACACTGCCAGGTGATAGCAAACCTGGTAAATACTGCACCAAGCCAGGTAATAGCAGAACTGGAAAATAGTGCATCGTGCCAGGTTATAGCACACCTGGTAAATACTGCATCATGCCAGGTAATAGCACACTAGGTAAATACTGCATCATTCCAGGTAATAGCTCAACTGGTAAATGCTGAATCCTGCCAGGTAATAACACTGTTTACCAGGTGGGTTATCGCCTCGCCTCAGACCCCACACGAGGAGCCCCAATGTGAATCATTGCTGCAGATATATTTTGCAATACTTAGTTTGTAAAGCAAGCATATGTTTTTATTTATGTCTTATAAAACATTTCCACAGACACATTGTAGCCTTCTCCTTTCATGCCACTGTACCCCAGCAAGAGTGTTACTAGGGTCAAGTTACAACATGATGACGCCTCTTTGCAGTCAGATAAAGGAAAAACAAACACAGTGATGGAATTATCAGCTGTTGGTCAGAGAAGCTGTTTGACATTTGACCCCTGTCTTTGAAAAACAAACGTGCAAAGGCCTCTTTCTTGTTTGCAAGGTGAACTTTCACTCCTAGTTCTAGCAGCTCTGTGTACAATATACAGGGGGCTCGCCTGAAAATATTAGCATAGTGGGTTAGCACTTGTGTATACCTGCAGCTGTTTATGAAACAGTTGGAGATTGTATCCCATTATTGTTGCATTTTATTTTTGTTTACTGACTATCTATCTATCTATCTATCTATCTATCTATCTATCTATCTATCTGTCTATCTGTCTATCTATCTATCTGTCTATCTATCTATCTGTCTATCTATCTATCTGTCTATCTATCTCTCATTCTATCTAGCTATCTATCTATCTATCTATCTATCTATCTATCTATCTGTCTATCTATCTATCTGTCTATCTATCTATCTGTCTATCTATCTATCTGTCTATCTATCTATCTATCTATCTACATACATACATACATACAACTGGCAGCAGTATTTGTGATTGGATAAACAGAACTACCAGGACCGGAAAGTGAGGAATACCCATGAACTGGACACATTACTCACACAAGGAATGCAGAAACCTGAAAGTTCTGTCAAGTGCGGCATCTGTGCTACCTTCAGTCCTTCCGGATCTCCAGCAACCTAAATGCTGGGAGTTTTAGGGCATACTTAAAGTTGAAACTGCAAGTCCCAGCATGCAACGCTTTGGCTAAAAATCCACGGCCGGCGCAAGATGTTGCATGAGCCCACATAGACAGGTGTTGTCCACTGTCAGTAAATGACTGCATGCAGGAAGCGGTTTATTTTTAACCAGGGTGAAAGAGCGGACCACTAAATGCGATAGGATACTGGGGGGGGTTGGGGCATTGGGGAAGGGGTAGGAAAGAGGGGCAGACAGTATATGTGTACTCTCAATGTTGTATTCCTATTCTCTTTCATTCATATTCATATCATTAAGTTGTCAAGGTAGCTCGGTTGCTTACTGTACCTATTGGAGCAATCTCGGCGAAACCTGAACGCCCCATCTAAAAACCTAGGCACAGCCATCTCTGCCGATTTCAGAAACATCATGGACACCTCCAACAAGTCCTGTTTTAGTGTTGCATGCTGGGACTTGTAGGCAAACATACAATGGGGAGCGCAAACTACAAGCTCTAGTATTGGCTACAATGCAAGGCCCGCTTGAAGGTGACTGTGATGACATGAGACCGTGGGCAACTGGCATCCTAGTTATGCACAGCTGCATAATGTCCCAGTTCCATGCGTGGTTAGTTAGGCTCGCCCCAGTTTTTTCTTAGAATGTTGGTACTTGTAGTCTTATTTAAGACACCATCAAGCCAGGACTACAAGCGGTCTGTACTTAATAGTCATGCATGCACCTGGTAAACTTGGCAGCTATTGTTATGAGGGCGGCATTCAGCCATCCTGGTTTTTCAGCCAGCAGCAAGCAGTGTGTGCATTTTAGACCTGTAGGCCCATGGTTGCATGTGTAAATGAAAACACTACAAGACCCAGAATGCGCAGTGCTATCAGCTGAAGTGCCAGGACTGGCTGAACGTCAGTCTGCTGACGGAGGACTAGTTGATATCAGTGTATGAAATCAAAAAAGCCCATCAGATGATCATGATAGGGAAGAAACTACCAGAAGGGGGGTGGACGCCAGGGAGGAGAGGGCGCTTTATGCAGGGAGAGCCAGACACTGTGGGTGTGTTTTGTGATCTCAGGTGACCCCATCATGCCAGGGGTTCGGAGCTCCCCCAGAATCTGCGACTGTAGTCCTCATATAAAACCAGCACTAGAAGCTGCAAAATTCAAAGAAAATTCCTGGACTGGTTGCTACTCAAGCACGAGAGCTCTGTGTTTTCATATCAATATTACATTTTATAAAATATTGGAATTGAGTGTTCTTTTATACCTGGCATACAAAGATAGCTCAGGGTCTCAGATTAGATATGTTTAATTCAGCCTGTGCTTTTTTAGGTCAGCCCGAGAGACAGCCCTGATCGTCTCTGTACCCTCTTGTTTATAGTAAAAAAAAAAAAAAAAAAAAAACGTAATAAAAATACATATATGCATACACACAGGGGCCTTTGGTTGGCCCTCGTCATCCATTGGTCTGTTGAAGTGTCATTCACATTTTGTTTCTCATTACCACATCATAAAGTTATTTCAAGTGTGTAAATGCCCTTTAGCACTTATCTGTCCCCTCCAGTGAGTGACGGCCTTTTGCATGACGACCTGTGCACAGCTTTTTTAACAAAGCAGTGTGCCTCAGTGCCAGGGAAGGTGTGCTTGGACGGTGGTGGCATTCCTCTGTTTATACATAGTTTGGCATTTGACTTTCGCATATTGCATTTTTATTTTTTTTGCAAACTTTTTGAGAAATCGCACAGTTGCCAAGTCCAGACCGTTTGGGTTTGCCGCCGTGTCTTTTAATTCTGGCACATATGTTCCACAAGCACAATTTGAAATTCAGATATTACCAGAATGTTCAAGTCGATGCTTGGGTACCTTATCCAGTACAGGTTTTTTTTCACATCCTGGAATCCTGCTGATATCATTAAGTATTACAACAGCAAGTCCCAAAATGTTTAAAAAAAAAAATTTAAAAAAAGGAAAACTGGATTGGTTGAGCCCCCTAGGAAACGTGAGAGCTCTGCTTTTAGTCAACCCTGGCTTTTTAGCCAGGAGCTCTTTGAAAATGCTAGGAGCGGTCTGAGCTGATGCATCCAGGCAAGCAAAGAGTTACTGGATGCACAGTCAGCAGTTGTTGGTATTTTCACACATTACATGGGCATTCTTGGAAGATACTATGCAAATAAAAACTAAGCCGTACAGCGTGGCCTACACAGGCCTGGCATGGAACAGATGGAAGCCTTGAGGGTCACTTACCTGTGAGACCCAGACAAGCAGAGAAATAAAACTGAAATTACAGATTTTATGAACATATACCAGCACACATACGTTATCAAGAATACGCCATATGGGGACCCAACAGATGCCATGCACTGCCAAGGGTCTTGGGTGAGTTTAGATGAAAACTGTATTTTTCATTGGATTCTGATTGTGGTACTTTTGTGTTGTAAAATGTAAATGCAGGGCGCAAGAAGCCGAATGAAAGGTAAACTCTGAACTGGATAACAGGGCTTTCAAGTTTGCCAGGCCCACGCGTAAATATCAAATCCATGCCAGGATTTGGCTTTGTATTCTGGGGCTTGTAGTCCATCTTTTACATTGATATCAGCAGAACTACAAATTCCAGAATACACATTTAAAAATACCTAGACTGGATAAGCTTTGCATGTACAGAACCGGAAAACGAGACGAGCCACTCGCGCCAGTGTGGGATTCTTCAGGAGCTGAGGTACCAAAGTGGCCTGTCAGATAAGCAGTTAAATCCGTTCTTTTATTTTGCATTGTAGTATTTCTAAATTTGATTTTCAAATTTTAAGTGCGAATCCAAGTAATGCAATGCAAAGGGTGGCTTTTCTTGAAAGAGAGCTTGGATTCTCCGAATTTACAATAAAAACTTACGTAGCCTTGGAAAGGTATTCTCTTATGTTATGAATCCGCCCTAGTATCTCGTGTTTGGCCCAGTCCCTTTGAGGAAGCATCCCAGCATGCTTTGCAAAGATGCACAGGTGCAGGAAATTGACCGCCTTCCCGAGCCGTGTAAATTGCAGAGTCGAGCTGTTCTCGCTTCTTGTTTTTCTGGCCGCGAGGGTGATGGGACTCTCCTCTGGTTGTTTCCAGCTAAAGAAACCGGTAAAATGTGCTGCTCTTTTCCATCCTTTGTCTTTTTCCGGGGTATTTGTGTTTGGTGTAAAGGTGTCGGCAGGCGCCTACTCTGGCGCTAGATGTGTCATCACCTGCTGCTAGTTTCTTTGACCCTCTAGTTTTCTGCTGGCGTTGTAACGGGGATAGTGTAAATCCTGTGGGTTCTGCGTAAAACGTGCGCCTGAATCCACCTATCGTTTTGTTTCTGGAATTAATCAGAAAACTTTTATTTAACTTTCGTAGTTCAGAACTGGGGTTCTCCAGCGCTGTTCTGGGAATCAAAAATTGTGTTATCTTAATTTGCCATTAAATCCGTTTTGGATATATGATGTATTGATGTTTTAAGTTTGTCCAAATGATGCTCCCATTTTGGCTTTTCTGTTGATTTCGGGTATAGCGCCAGCTAAGTTTATTTTATGTCTTTCCTTAAGCGCTTTTATGAATTTTTTTTAAAAATTTTTTTTATTATAAATGAAACCGCATTTATTATATTCATTTGTTAGTTTTTTTTTTTTGTTTGTTCTTTCTTTCTCCCTGTGACCTGTAATGCACTTTGAAGTATCCAGTTATCCCTGGATTAGAGTTATTTAGTAGGCCTGGACAACTTCCAGGTGTTGAGGCCCCTCGCGATCCTTGTTTTGTGAACAGAGGGCAGTGGTGAAGTCTGGGATGGTGGGTAATGTTAATCAGGACCTGGGTGACTGTCAATCTCGAACAAGCACCAGACGTCTAGCAGTAGGCGCTCCTCTCACTAGACCACCGTATTTCCATTTGGCAAACGTGCATTGTGGGAATGGCTTGATTTGTTGAAGTTTAATTGAACTTCAAGTACCAGAATTCAGTGCAGTGTAGGATGAAAGCATAGGAGTCCACATGTACTGGGACCTGGAGCTCCGCCGCCATGGTGTCTGCATCCTTTGGGCATTTGCTGAATAAAGGTTTTGGATCAAGCAGCTGGATTGGCCAGGGGCGTAACACCGGCCCCCGCAAACCCCGCGGTGCGGAGGGGGGGGCGCTACAGGGGCCCCCTCCGCGGCCGCGCAGCCAGCAACCTTACGTTACGCACGCGCAAGCCAGCCACCCGCCTCATCATTAATTACATGGTGCGCTGCCGAGTCTGTGCCGGTCTTCGCTCTTGGGGTGGATACTAAGGACAAAATAAACTTAACATGCAACGAGCACCTCTTCTCGGTGTGTAGGTAACATCTGAACCGCTAGGATACATTGAAGAATACAAACAAATGTATATTGACTCTTGGACACCGTCGGAGCCCCAAAACGCGTGACCCAGAGAGAAGGTAGGAAGATATGAACTTTTAGACCTTTCGAAGGGGCCGGCTGATCGGCACCCTTTAACTGAAGCTGTTCTGTGCTGCGTGCGATCCCTTGAGGGGGACGCGGTCACGTCACCCCTTTCAGCTCGTGCACAATTAACTGATTTCGGTGCAGTATTGGATTAAGACCGTCTTACCTGCTGGCACCCGCGCCCCCTTCTCTGGGCCCAGAGAGACTCCTTGTGAGACCTGTACATTGGCCCGCTCCTCGGCCCAGTTGTTCGGCCCTGAGAAGTCTGAGCAGTGCTGGCAGGCGGGCATCGTGGGGGGGGGGGCACGGATGGGTCAATACAGGGGAGCCTGGAGGCTGCATACCATGATATAAACCTTCTCAGCTGGGACCACTCCTATAGCGTCAACCCAGGTGTGGGGGTGGCCCCTCCTTGTTAGAAGCTTTGTATTACAAACATGGGTTCACTCTTGGGTGTCGTGGGGGGGGGGGGGTAATGCATGGATGGGTCAATACAGGGGAGCCTGGAGGCTGCAGATCATGATATAAACCTTCCCGTGTCTCTTGTTTTTGCCTGTCAGATTCCATCTGACAGTGGTGAGTTTTTGGATACCGAGGCGATAGCCTCATTACTCCACATTCATTTTGAGTATTTTTTTTTAGTCGCTGTTTAGGTTGTCTTATTGATGAGTGACGCTTTGTCACAGTTGAGGATGGATCACAAGGTCAGCGCTGTGATAGGCCGCGGGTTGCGGTCAATTTGGGTTGCGGAAGTGTCAGCCAGTTTTGCCGCAGAGTCTTGTATTCGTCTGCCAAATGTCTTCTGGCGGTGATGAGCTTTTGATGGCTGCCGCGGCGGTTGCCTTCTGACAGTGATGAGCTTTGGGTACCTGCCAGGGCGATTTGCCCTCAGGCAGTGATGGGTTTTTGGATGCTGTGTTGCTGTTTCAGTTTCACAAGTTTAGCGCTTCGATGGGCCTCGGGTAGCGGTCAAATGGGTTTGTAGAAATGTCTGCAAGTTTCCTGATCAGTGGGTTATCTTTTTGATCCAGTCCTTTGTAGAATGTCCTGTTGAGTTTGCGGAGATGGTCGTCCAACATCTCAACGCCTAGGTCTTTGTGGATGATATAAACCTTCTCAGCTGGGCCCTCTCTTATAGCGTCAACCCAGGTGTGGGGGTGGCCCCTCCTTGATATAAGCTTTGTATTACAAACATGGGTTCACTCTTGGGTGTCGCGGGGGAGGGGTGAAGTAGGTCAGGTGACAAATTGTTTTAGAGTGGATGGGGCTTCCTATTACTGTACCTGCCCTCAGCAACAATTTTTAATAGATTATTTTCAGACAACACCTTGTCCTTTCTTGTTTCTACTGAGATCTTCTGAAAGTGCAGTAACGTTAACTTTTAATTTGGATTTAAACAATTCGTTCACGAGGATGCGAAATGGAACAGATTTCACAGATGGATCTTTGACTCGAACACCTTTCCACAGCTGCCGCATTTCTCCACTGTCCTATGTTTTCCACGGTCTCTGCTCCATCCTTCTTCCAACAGCCTTTGCTTTTGTTTATAGTCCTGTCTAATTCCTGCCTTCCGGGCAGCTCTTCACAGCCTAACAGCTCTTCGTTGCCTACTTATGTGTATCGCCTATAAAGTAGCAGCAGCTCTTCACAGCCTCAGGACCACTCCCAACCTCCCCTACACGGATCTCTTCCAAACCCTACCTTCTCTCCACAGCCCCAGCATCACCCCACACCACAGCCACAGGACCTCTTCCTGGATACTTCGCATCCCTACACGCCTCAGCATCTCTTCCTGGCACTACCTCCTCTCCACAGCCCAACTATCACTCCACAACTTCAGCATCACTTCACATCCAAGGTATCGCTTCATACCCTGCCATTCTTTCCAGGGCCAAATCATCTCTTCTTAACCATCCCATCTATTCGCATCCCCAGCATCTTTTTGGTCCTACATTTTCTCCACAGTTCCCCATCACCCCGCGTCCCCAGCATATCTTCACAACCCTAACTTCTCTCTCTCCACAACCCAGAATCTCTCCAAAGTTCCATCATCCACTCACATCGCCAGCATCTCTTCTTGGTGCTACAGTCTCTGCATAGCAAGCGGTGTAACCATAACCCCTGCTCCGGCACTGTTCATGTCTGGCCACTGGCCTGAGAGCTCCTGCCTGGGTCTGGAGCATTGGGACCATGTACTTTGCGCTCATTCACCTCTCCACCCACTGAACTCTGCATAGCTCTCGACCTGTCGGACATGTAACGCAGTTCCTCTGCTCCTGTCGCACAGGTGCCATTGCAATACATTAGGATGGATGAATGACGCTTAGTGATGGACTCTCTGCGCCTTCCACTTGTCTCAGAAGCCGGGTATGGACCCGGGTTAAGTGTGAGAAGGGATCCCATCAAATCATTCATGGCGAGTGAGGGCGTTGCCTTGTATACTCTTTGGATCCCACAGCGCCCCAGGGCAGTCCCAAAAAATCCACTGCCCTCACAGAGCACCCTTCACTCCAAGAGCCCCACCCCCACAGATTCTCAGACTCCATGCGTCCTGCACTCAGGGCACCGCACACTGACCTACTCTTCAGTCATCCCACTCGTGGTATCCCACACTCTCCACCCGCACTCTCTACTCCCCAACACCCACGGAAATAATTTTTTAATTTCAATTCCCTCCCCCCCCCCCCCCCCCCCCCTAGATCTGCCCTGCAGGGATCATACTTTCACTTTGTAATCTATTCATCAGTTGAATGAAAGAGGGCCCTATATCTTTTTTTTTTTTTTTTTTTTTTTTTTTTTTAGCCCGGATCCCACTATCTTTTGACAAGCCTGGGATACCACTGCTTTGCAGCATCCAAGTGATTCCACACTTTACTCCCTCTGCACCCAGGAGTTACCTTCACCACTCTCAGTTCCTTAGCTTCTAACTACTCGCTTTCATGCCATGGCTTCTATCAATTGTGTATTTTCTGTTCCAGACTGCTAGTCCACTTGGGAAGTCTCGAATGTCATACATACGACCAAAGTGAATATTTGTGGACTAAAACACTTGTAAAAAAAACCAGCACTTTTAAACACTAAAACCAGATTTTACTCTGGTTTGAGGACCTGTCCTTGAAGCCCACTGATATATTGTCAACTCGCACACACAATCAGCACTGAGGACCAAAGTCAAAACGTTGTGCATGTGCCTGGGCCGTGACACTTGCACTCTGGGGATGACCCATGTGCTCAGCGTCTAGTTGGCCACTCTCCCAGCATGTGTCTGGCCTGTAGGACAGCCCCCATCTGCAATTCCAGTACAGAGATCCACCCAGAGTTGCATGTGTGCCCAATCATTTCTGATCTGCAGCTGGCACTTCTAGCCTAGTACTGGGGCACCTCACTCACTGAAGCACCTCTACCAAAAAGTGCAGTGGCCTAGAGTAGTGGCCAACAGCATAGTAGTTGTAGTGCACAGCTGCAGCATGGGTGCACCAGTTGCCTTACATCAGTACCGCGGCCTGCCTCATAAATTAAATGATGCGCTTATGAGCCTCTCAATAGCGAAGATGGGTTGGCCCTCTCGCCTGTTTACCAGCCCAGCATCATCGTCTTTGTTGTAGCTCATTCTGATGACCAAGTTATAGATAGAGCTACAGGGGCAGCAATTACATGTTATGGTATGTTATTTATGTTTATATAATGCATTCTGTGGAAAATTCGGCCCACGGCCCAAATGCCATGTCTGTGCTTAGTTGGATGTAAACCAATGTTCTATTTAATGTGTTGTGTTGGAAGTTTGTGTGTGTTCCATGCTATTGAAAAGTGCTCTTCGGGACCACATTGCAGCCAGCAGTATAGTATATCTGCGCTATGTGGGGTGTATGCAAGGTCTCTCCAGAACATTCTGTTTGCTGCTTGCGTGTGTTTTAAACTACTTGCAATGCTCTTGGGAGCTGCATGCCATCCATCTATATTGTATTTCTGAGCTATGTGCTATATAAGCTTTACCCTGTGAGCGCTATTACATGTTGGCGTGTGATGTACATTATTGAAAGTGTTGTTGGGTGCTACAGTGCACCACAACAGTCGGCTGTACATTCTATCTGAGGTGCATAGTCAACATACCTCTGTAAACTGGTTACCGAGGCTTCGTTTTTTTCTGGTTCCAGTAGCCCCTGGGCCCCCACTCTGCCTATTCCATTTGAAATTTACATTTACTGCTGTAGTGTGAGAATGCATTTCATGAAAAGGAATGTAGAGTAGGGTTGCCAAAACGGAAATGCCAGCCATGTGTTTAAAGAGCCTGGAAAGACCTTGTCTAGGCACTAAATAGGGTTATACAAAAGTATGTGTTCATTTGTAATGTGACTTTTCTGTCTTTGTTCCCTTTAATTGGTCATGGATCTCATTTGGGCAGCCCTAGAACACAAAGGGCATTCTATTTATATTTGCTGTTCGAAGTACGCACAGATAAGTGCTGAAAATACGGCTTTAGGTGACTGATTATTTTTGTCAGTGTGGCAAAGTTGTAGGTGGTGGGCTGGGCTGCTGGGGGGGGCCCCCTCATTGTGCTTTGCAGGGGGCCCCCCCCTCTACTTTCATTACGCCACTGGGATTGGCTACCATTTGATTGCTCTAGATCTGGTGTTCCTTTTAAGCCACTTCACTTCATGGTCCTACTTGCTTAGTACTTACTAGCGCCCTGAAGTCCTCTTGTGTGCTGCGCTTTAAAAATGCACCAATTGGCCTATACAAAGTTACGTTTAGCCTGCAGCAGAACATTACACAATCATACTAATTGTTCTGACTTCCGCAGGTACCTTGTCTGACTACCTCGTTTTTGGGCCTGGCTTGACAGCACAAGTGTCTGCAAGACTATTGTATCTTTAATTTATACACCAAGTATGCTTTCGATCCACCCCGATCAGTGATGAAAAATCAGGCCAGGGCACCTATTCACAGTTTAAGGTCTGTGCTCAGGATTCGTAAAGATAGTCGTTAAGTTATAGACTTTCTGGGCTTGGTGCAACCCTTTTTTTTTTTTTTTTTGAAACTTTATTTTTTTATTTTTTTTGTTATCCTAATTTAAAGTCCATGTTCTCTACGTCTGAGTCCTGACATTCCTATGTTTGGTCTAGAAGGGCTATATCCTTGCCAGATTTCCTGGATAACCACAGAAAATGTGGATGTTTCATTTACATTTTCTGTATGTACTGGTTTGTTACAGGGATGTTCTTTAATTCTGTCATGGATATACCCCTGCTGGACCTACTTGTTCCAGACAAATCTCTGGCCGCAGCCAGGTACGCACATTGTGTAGCGATCACAAGCTATCATGTGTGGATTGTGCTAAAAGTGCTTTGCTTTTTCATCTGCCTTCTACTGAATGCAGTTCTTTTCCCCATGGCACAGATCAATACTTGACTCGGGGCAATTTGCGTTTGACGCAGCTTTCTACATTGACTCGTTCTGTCCTCAGAACTTAGATTCTTTCAACATAAGTGAAGTTCAAGCACTACAACTTCAAGTACCAGCATGCAAAGGATTGCAGACAAACTTCCAGGAATAGATGAGTAACTTAAACCCAAGACCATGAATATTGGTGACTTTCCTCACATTGTAACTCATCCACTGAGCTTAATACCAAACAAAGGCTCTGAACTTGGACATCACTTTTCAGTTCCAATAATTAATTAAAAAAATCTTTCTGGGTCTTGTAGCGTTTCATACCATTTGGAGTAAATCACAATACTGCAATTCTTTGTAACTACAGATCTGTGTTGCAATTATGGTGTTATGGGTGACGCGCAGTAAATGGCTCACTATACACAGTTTTCTAAAGCAAACTAAGGCTTACTCTATTAGATCTTGCAAAAGCTCTGCTTTCAGCTGTTTTAATGTCGAGTACCCATTGTGTGCTTTACCAGTCCTTACGATGGGCTTTGTCAACCCGTTGCTGATCTTGGTTATAAAAGCATTTGTGAGAGTGCATTGGGAGTGAGGTGGGGACTCGTGTCATACGTGGTGGGTGCCTTCATGAGGAGGTTGGTTGGGGTGTGTCAGCATGAAAGGGGTTCTATGATGTTGGACAGCTTTGAAAAGGGGGGATGTTAGTTAAGGTTCCATGTGAAACCAGTATTGGCAAAGCCAATAGCTCTTGGCTTTGCCACTGTGTTTTAGCTAGTTTTACTGATTAAACTATACAGCACAAAAATGTGATGAAATCCAGATCACCTTGAGTGCTGATATTATTTTGATCATATTAAAGTATTTGTTTCAACCCAACTTCAGAATTACAAAAACTGGACTTCATTTGTGATTTTCTAGTTCTGATGTATTCTGAAATGCTTGTCCAGTTAATTTACTTCCATTTAAATCTTCTTCTTTTTTTTTTTTGTGCTTAAAAAAAAAAAATCCTGCTCACAGCCTTCCTTTCAAACCTTCAGTACCCAGTAAGATTGGCACATAAATCATCTCGCTTTGTAGTTTGAGAAAGAAAAGGAAACTCCAAGCTCCCTCAGAAGACCAGAGCCTAACATGTTTACTATCTTTGAATGCACAGCAAATGTGTCTAGATAAAAACAAAATGTAAATGTCTGTTTATTGCTCATTTGGTTCCGAATTCCAGCATGATATTTTGGGGGGTGCTTCAGCACCCCCACTCCCAGTGCCTATGGCATAGGAGTGAAATTGAGGAAGAAGATTAAGTTATGCTATTGATAAAGAGCACTGACCAAAATAAACAAGCTGATGCAAGATTGATGAACTAGTAGAAACAGTCAAGCAGGAAGCTGGGCGGCAGGAAACCTTTTCAAAGAAATACAGCACTTTTCCAGCTTCCTGAACTAGCATACAAGGGTGACAATTGAAAACACATGTACTCTCTGGGAGTGCTTCATGAAAGAAAATTTCCCAGAAAGAGCACGCACTCATGGAAGAATTAAAGGAGCCCGTTGGGAGGCGGTAAACCGGCTGTGCTCCACGGGAGGGACAAAGGCCAAGCCAGCAAATAGAAAGCAAGCAAATGTGAGTTACAAAACACAAAACCAGTGGTAAGTAATTGGCAGAATGCATTCCTAGGGAAACTTTCAGCATGTCCCCAATAGGTCTATGAACCAGACCGCTTCTACCTAAACTGACTCAAAAGTATGTCATTGTATATCTCCTTTTACAATTTTATTGAATGGCTAATTCCACGCCCACCTCATTCCCCGCCATTTTTAATATTGGATTCATTTACTGTGCTAACTGCAGTTGTAGCATGTGTAGGTGTGAGTTGGAATATATTTATGTATGGAGGATGTGTTAGGCGGTGGACTCTTTTCAGGCTCGTATTGTAGACTGCTTTTGCTTTCTGTCTCCTGGTTAAAGAATGGAGAGCTAGTTCAGAGTATTCCTGATGAGAGCCGGCAGCAGGCCGGTGGGGCTGTGGACGGCAGCCACTCAATCAATTCATCCTAGCTCTGGTGGCTTTGTTTTGCTAGCTATGTCATTGGTGGTGTGGCAGTTCTGAGTGGCCATAATGTTGATGGTGGGCGCACACAGTATTAACACCTCCACTCTTCCCTCAAGGTGGTGTTTATACTTCTATAAAGGCCACCGATGAGATCTCCAGAGTTTATTCTCACTTCACTATGGTCCTAAATGGCACCAAGTTGTAAAATCCACCTGTCCAGTCCAGGTTTTAAACTTGCATACCATTAATCTATTCCTTTTCAGCTCTGGGTGGCAAGCTATGGTGTAGGAGGTCTGGACCCACACAAATGATCAGGATATCTATAGGTGATTCATTGTCGCACTTCAAATAGTTTGCAAAGTTATTTGTTATCCTGAATGTTAGTTTGGGCCCCATGGACTAAAGTGGGTTATTGAACCAGAGGCCTAGTGAGCCATCGGTTTATCGCTTGCCAGCTAAAGTGCCTACCTGTCGGTGTCCTAGCGCTACACGTGTGGTGTCACAGCAAATCTCTAGGGGCGAAGCTGTATGGTGAAAACTGTTTAGCATTGGTTTTCCAGGACCTAATCCCTGCTCCATTCGAATCGAATAACCACTAGATTGGCACGTCTAAATTTACCTTGTATATATGTGTGTGTGTGTTTGTTAAAATAAAATGCCCTGCTGACTTCGGTTAGGTTTTGTCTAGAAAGACTTAATTTGTGAACTTGTTTTATTTTACATTTATTTGCAAACTCTGCTTGGAAAAGCTTCTTGGACCATCCCCATTTTAGCATCCACAGAAGGAACGTCGTAAGGATGCCATAGGCCCTGATGCAAGCATGGAAAGTGGACCAGTTGAGCCGCACCTGGGCTGTGCTAAAAGGAAAAGACCCCTTTACTGGGGTGCAGAGGGCTCTCCTGTCCCTGGTGCCAATCCACCCTCTGCGTTGTTGATCATACAAGAGAACATCTGGAAGCAGAAAAGGAGATTTTGAAAAATGATGGAGTTCCTTTTCTCCATCGATTTAATTCAGGCGGGAGAAAAATAAGAAAAGCCTGTTTGGACTGAACAATTGGGGGATTCACTAGAATAAGGGATGTCGACATGTCTACTATTGACAGTTACACCTCTGTACCCCCCCCCCCCCCATCTAGAACATTTGCTTAGACTGAGGCTTCTCGAGGTTAATTTCCAAAAGGGCATCGAAGGAACTGATTATCAATGGAAAGGGAAGCCATTTGCCGTCCAGGGTAACAGATTGTGCACTAGTGTTTTCGGGCTCTTCTTTATTTATTTGCTATAGCCGAGCTGATGCTTTTACGAGTGACTTTAATTCAGTACAGACTGAAATTCATCCGCAGAAAAAATGCTTAAATGCCGCGGGTGAGGCAAATCTGTTCCTGTCTTCACTGTCACATGAGAGGAAACCGATCAACTCTGTTGCGAAATGGCTTGATTCTCGGTGAATTCTTACAGCTGCAATTGTCTGCTGTGCGTGCACTTTTAGGAAAATTATGCCTGGGTACCTGATGGGCCGCCTTAGAAAGGGTGGGATTTGTGGAAGTTGGGATGTCCTGGTTAACTGCTTGGGTGCTATGACTTGGCCTCTACGTCCATAAAGCCGCAATTGGGTGCTATGAACGTGGAGGTCCTGTCCATGGTGGCCCAGCACTGAGCAGCAACTGCTGTGGGCTGCTCTGGTGTCCCTGTCAAACCCTTTCTGGTTTGGAGCGGGAGACTTCTGCTGGGGGGCGGGGGGGGATCGTTCTGCCAATGTTGCAATCGACCCACTGACTTAATTACGTCATTGCTGGACGCAGTAAACTGCTTCGGGTAGCAAGAAGGGGACTAAAGAGCCCCCATCTCCATGGTAGAAGGGATTTGTGCTTGAGGGAGGTAAAGTTGGAATGCTAAGAAAATGCACTTTTTCCAGCGATGCCTCTTACTTTGAAAAGTGCTAGACGATCAAAGTGGAGAGTGATCTCCAGGTGCAAACTAAACACCTGTGGTAGTCAAAGGTGGTATGCTTCTCATGGATTTCATAAAGTTTTCTTACCCACAATGCCCTGAAAAACCTCCCTTTGCCTAAAATCACCCCTTTTCCTTGCGTTTCTGTGACGGGAATAATGTGGACTCCTGCACATTCCAGAAGTTCCCGACAGTCCGCTTTCTCCCAATTATGCAAAACAAAAACTCTACCCCACTTGTGTGGCTGACCTAGTTCCTGCAACGGGAATCCTTCCAACCCAGAACAGCGGGAGATCTTTCCCTCCTTTTTGCTTCCTGCTCTACTTTTACGACTGTGCTTGAAAGCAAAGCTGCTCTGCTCCAAGTTGCGTTGTTTGTAGAATTCTCAGACTGTTTTCCTGCAGGATCATTCTCTCCCAGTTTGACTTGAGGCACCACAACTACCAGGTACTGCACATTGGACCTCTAGGCACTTGGAGGGGACATCAGTGGAGCACCCCTATCTCTTACAGCGGCACTAATTGTCAAAGTGGCTGGAACTAATTTTTAAGCTCTCTTCAGGGTCTGTTAACAGTCTTGCGTTCAGCAGGAGCACAGAAAATGAGCCCAGCAGTTTCCCCGCAATGCATGCAGACTGGCTGTCGCCACAGTAATCTGGGCTGCAATGTGCAACGGGAATCTCGTGTAATTGACTCACCAGGAAAATGTTCCTTGCCCTTGTGCCCACCAAGCTTTTACTATGGGGCGAACACTTGGGAGTAACCTGGTGGCACCCGTGATCCCTGTTGGGTTCTACATGTCACCCAAATGGCTACCCTTTCCAGATGAACCCCTGCCCCCCAACCCATCCTCCTTTCATGCTCTTCTCTACATTAAACGAAAGTATCCTGATGCAAGAAGTATGGGGAAACTTTAAATACCTCGTGTGTGCTCTAGATTTGCTACCCGCAGGCCCTTGGTCTCCATGGTACCAGAGCAAGTCTAAAGTTTGACACACATCCAAGTGTGCTGTTGGCTTACTGCACGAGGCACGTTTTCAGAACTCGCGAGTTGCAGTGACTCCTTCTGTTTGGCACAGTTGTAGCTTGGCTGTGTGCTGCATAATTTTGGGAAACCTATGCCTTGCCACTTAAAGCGCACTGTTGGGTGGTATCCGTGTGATGGCGAAAGATCTGCTTTTAAATATTGACCTCAACCAATAGAGACTTCAAAGTATTCACTGTATTGTCGAGACAAATGGGAGTTAGTAGCATCCCTAAACTTCTCTATGCCTAACCTGGCGTTCCAGTGCAAGTTGATGATGTCACGAATTGTTGGGTCTGGTAATGGATGTTATGGTAATTAATTTTATAAGGCGCAACAGCTGCCACCAAGGGTTTCCCGGCACCAGCCTGAGAGGAATAGAGAGCAGAGAATTATTGTTTGGACAGCCAGGTTTTCAGTCCCTTGCGAAAGTTCCCATAGACAGTTTCATTACGAAGCGACATGGGAAGAGAATTTCACAGGGAGGGGCCCAAGTAAGCAAAGGAACGGCCGCCCATTAAAGACAGTCTGATTCTGGGGACCAAACATGTAACCGGACTAGAGGAACGAAGAAGGCGTGAAGGGAAGTAAGGTTGAACTAAAGCTTGCTGGTATTGAGGGGCAGTGCCGAACTTGATCTTTAACATGTAGCTCAAGGCTTTGAATTTGATACGATTCTCTACCCTGAGCCAATGAAGATAGTGGCGAGAACCCGAGACAGAGGCAGCTCTGGGAACCTGGCAGAGTAGCCTGGCGGCTGCATTCTGCACCGCCTGCAATTTGCATATCATCTTTATTTACACCCAGATATAGAACGTTATCGTAGTCCAGTCTAGAAGTAACAAGAGCCTGGACTACGGTTCTTTGGGTGGAACAGGGCAACATCCAGGGTATTTCTTTTTTTGAGCTATTTGAGGATGGTAAAGCAAGTTGAGGCCACCTTTATGACTGGTTTCATTGATAATTGATCATCAATGATGAAGCAAAGATTGTGGACTTGGTGGGAGGGCTGGGGTAGAGCACCCTTTCAGAGGGCCAGTGTTGGGGACCCCAGAAATCTTTATTTTCCCCCAGAATCAACACTAAGTTTAGTAAATTTACTTTCATTCAAGATGCTAACGTACCTGGCCACGATGGACCTTTTGTGAATGTGGCGTGGCTGGGTCCACCCATGAACTTCTCTTCCACTTGCAATGCCTCGTGTGTCCTGGTGCATTAACATGTTACTGTGCATGTGAATCTTTTAGCCAAAAACCCAGGGTTCAGGCTGGCAGCCAGTTTGGTGTACTCACACTCTCCCATGGTGGTCTCGTGAACGCAGGGTTTGCCTGAGTAGCAGTGTAAGACTTGTGCATGGTTACTGTGTGGCCCTGACTGTCGGATGTGCATCTTTCCTGTGTTGATCAGCAGGATGTGCATAGTTACTGTATGGTCTTTAGCAGAAGAGATGTGCAGCACATTGCTGTGCGGGCATCAGAAAGTGGCTTATATTTGATACTGTCTGCGCCGTTAGATGTGCAAGACAACTCTGAGTTTTTAACAGACTTATGAATAGTTCTGTAACCCATTAGGTGGCTTGTTGATGGTTTTTGCTCCAGTTTAAGTTTAATGTATAGCTACTGTGCGCATCCTTAAGAGACATGATTGATTTGTGCATGCACCTATATGAATCAGACTTGTGCATAGATGGTCTGTGTAACTCATCAGAGGGAGGGAGCTGGGGATGTGGAAATCTACTAGTGGAAAGTAAAGAGAACTAAGCACATCTCTATTTTTATTCAGTTGCACAGATCTGGGCATCGCTGAAATGCCTCTAGACAGAGAAAATAGAGTAAGGAAACCAGACCATGTAGTGAGTAGCATCTTTTATGTACGGGTTTGTCTTTTGGACTTGAGGGTCCTGAAACTGTATTTGTTGTTTGTTTTGAAAATGGAGGGATGTAGAGCCATTGACCTATTTGAAGGTGAGGCAGGTAGTTCTGAAACCTGTCTTTCAGCGATTACCAAAAGACGCTTCTCATCTGGTGAGTGCTGGGTTTTTATTAGGGTGATGGACACGATGTAAAACCAAAGGGGATGATGGACGGGGTGTCGAACAATGCAAGCACTCGCCCCCCCCCCAGTCAACTGATCTGAGTTTAATCCATAATCATTCTTTAGCCCACTCTGCCACCCCAGTTCAGACATGGCCATATGCAAATCAGTCTGACCCTGTGCCTCATGGGAACAGTCCAGCCCGAACTGCCAAGCCAGGTCTTCCCTGGCCTGGAAAAAAAACAGCATGGCACTAGGCTGTGACTGGGGGTGAGTGTCTGAAAAGTTTCAGCACTCCGTCCATCTCCTTGTTTACTTTGTTTGCCCTAAGTTGGCAGGGTATGCCCAGACGTGGGTCCCTTGCTCATTTTGCCACTGGATTCAAGCTAGCCTGGCTGAAGAGGGGTGTTACCCCAAAACCGGTCCCAGGATGCTTGGTTCCGGTTCAGGGAAGACCTGGCTTGGCAGTTGGGGCTGGACTATTCCCATGAGGCACAGGGTCAAGACTGATTTGCATATAGCTGGGTCTGAACAAAGGCGGCGAAGTGAGCTAAAGAACGATTATGGATTCAACCTAGATCTGTGACTGGGGGTGAGTGTCAAAGTTCAGCACTACGTCCATCTCCTTGTGTTTGCTATGGACAAGATGTACAAGTCATTTTTTGAGTCTTTTAAATTGGTAGTATTGCAAGCCAACGTACAGTGAGTTGCAGTTGTCTAGGGAGCCTGCTATGGTGACGTGGTGAGTTTTGGGTATGAAAACTAGTGTGTTCTTCAGCACCTTCAGTTATTAGAAGGCAGACTTGACCACAATTCCAGTTTGTGTGATGAAGCTGGGATCGCTTTACAGTAGGTGCCCAAAGTTCTAGCACTGGATTTGATGGCAACTGTCTCACAGCCATGTTGTGTACCGCTTCTCTCCTCGTTGCCTTTGGGAATGGTTACTGGTGCGCATCCTTGTGGACGAAGAGGGTGTTCTTGGATAATGCATGTCCATCACTGCGTAGGAAGCGTGTGCATGGTTACTGCGAGCACCCGAGACTTCTTTGGTTATTGGGTGCATTATGAATGAGACCCATGTGGACCGGATGCGGAGGGCCCCTTAATCTGCCTTTTTTAATAATTTGAGACTTTTTTTTTTCTTTCACTTTATTTTTTGCGTTCTTTTAATTTAATCCACGTCTAAATGTTTTTACATTAGCAATTTAATGATTAACTCCTTTGAGTAGCAAACTGCTCCAATCCTACAGAAAAGGTACTGTGCTTAAGCCAGAATAGTTATCAAAGTAATTCTATAATGTGACCAGGAGTATGATTGTAAATTAGATATTTGTATGCCCGTTTCATCCAGCAGTTTGTGGTAACCGTCACCAGTATATAAAATCCTAGAAGTTCAGCATGGTAAATGCTCCTGGACCTCTGTCCTGAAGTCGCTGCAAGTCAATCTGGTATCCTCTTGTTCTTTTGAAAGTGAACACCAAATTCTGCATGTACTTTGAAGCTGGGACACAAAATTGACCATTAGACACAGCCTGTTTTTGAGTCCAAGCGGGGCACCTGAAGAGTACAGTCTCTCGGACATCTACAGTGAGCATTGATGGCAACATACTCCACTAGTTTGTTTTTTTTAATTGGGGTTTTTAATCTGAGCGCAATGCTTACAGGCCCCTTGCACAAGGTTCCTCTAGCATGTCAAAGACACTGAAATGACATTCCGGTCTGCAAGTCCGTCTGCGTTGTGCATATAGTGCCTGGTAGCGTGCTCAATGTTTGAGAATGAGTATGCTGTAACCCGAGGGATCATTTTTTGGATTGCCCCCAGGTTGTGACATGACACAAGATGGAAGGTTGTGATGCAGCCTCCCTAGACAGCGGAAGTGCATTGCCTACATTTTTGTGCTATAAGGTGTAGCTCGACACTGAAGTGTGGATGAACAGACTGCTACGTTTAGAAAATCTGACCTATTTAGCAAGGTATTGCGTATTAGACCTTGCTCAGCACTTCTATTTGGTTGATGGTGGGTGAATGGTGGTGGCGTCACTAGATGTAGTTGTTGGAGGGAGAGAAGATTCTCAGCAGGACCTGAGCCTTCTGTTGTCCTTTGAGTGGCCCTTCTGGTAAAACTGACAGCAAGGTGTGGTGCTTCACACAAGTTGTGCTCATGTCACGGGTTCTCCTGCTGCAAGAGCCGTCGCCCCACAAAAAAATCAGCAGAATGAGAAGCCAGTTATGAAAAAGAACCACTTCAAGTTGGTTCCTGAACTGTAGATGTTAGATCCACATTCCTTGTCAAGATGTCGATCTCTATCCTACCCTTTCCGACTTGGTTCCGGTTCCAAGTTGCTGTCTGGCCCATCGAAAGCAGATCGCCAAGGAATTGTGTCCAAGGAACCGGAGAGAGGGCCTTCCAGCCCTACCAAAGACCAAATTCGACAATGGTTGCCCATTCCAGTAGTCGCTGCAGGGGAAGAAAGGGGACCCGTGCTGACTCTACTTGATTAGCCCGCAAGGGCCTCGCTGCAGCATCCGTGTGGAGGAAATCATCCTCCCACCCTGAGGTGGTGGAACGTCTGTCCAGAGCAACTTCACTGAGCCACTGCAGTCTTCAGTAGCCTGTCGCAGAGAAGGCAGCTGAGCTGCCCGTAAGCACTGATGGCCGCGACCATGGATGTTCAGCCCGTACAGACAAAAGCCACACATTCATGCTTGGAAATACGGAGTGCTTTCCCCTTCAGGTAAACGCCAATGTTTGAGGCATTGACTTAGCTGTTAAAGCAGATATTGGTTGACTTTTAAAGATAACTGAAACCCACAAACGGGAACTGCAAAGTCAATTGACCGAAGTGTCGCAGAAAACAAGAAAGCTGTTCCACTTCACCATATTGAACGTGCATCTGTGCTTAATTTTAAGACTTTATTCTCACCGTGTAGCGAACCCCTTAGACCCTGTAGGATGCATTCCGATAGTTCTTTTCAACATATGCTGCAATATGTTCAGATGTGATTAAAATAACTTCGATTTTTTTTGTTTAAAAAGGAAAGCACTTTTGTCGGCATTCACTCATTTAACCTATTGCTCGCGTTCTGAGCCTTTACCCTCCTCGATACCTTCCCAAAAGGCCTTTAACTGCTCACCTTCCATCGCTACTCTTGCTGCCCAGTGTTGTAAGGATGGACGTGGCCCAATAAGCAGCGCTGTACTGGAAGGAATTCCAGATCACCTGAGAAGAAGGCCCCGGCAACCCCATTTGATGTCCACTAACCTCTGCTTGCCCTGTGGCTTCTGTAGAGTGTGGTGAATGCAGGCCTCAGCTGGGTCCACGGCCATTGAGGGAAGTGGATGGAGAACCAGAGATGTTCATATTTCTGCCAGTGAATCCTAAAGAGCCGCAGTTATAGGCGGCAAAAGCACGAAGATTTCTGGAGGGAGTAGAGCAAAAGTTTGCAGCATCCTTCCTCACCTTTCGACAATAAAAAAGCATCCCATATGCACGGGAATCAAATGTTCAAAAAAGGGTTGACCGCGCACAAATTTCAAAATGGCTTTTTTAACTTGCGCAAAATTGTTCTACTGGTTAACATGAGTAATGAGACCTTAAGTGTACTTTCTCTCCATCCTACTTTGTCTTTTATTTTGCTAATGCGCGGCATCCGGTGCCAGTTGATGGCTTTTTTGAGCGTAGCCCTTTCTCTGAATCGAGACTGGTCGATGAGAGCATCTGTGTCAGTCGCTTTGGCGGTCTGCTATGAAATGTTGCGCTGGACTTTTTTTGCCATCTCTGCCTCCGGATCCTCTCATGACGTTCTCGCGGAGTCCTTCTGAATCCAGATGTTTGCGGCTGCCGGACCTTCGCCGGGAGCGAGGAGGGGAATGAGTCACGGGGAGCAAGAACGCTCCCAGCCTCGTCGCCAGATGTTGTAACTTCCAGAGGAACTTTTCCGACAGCGTGGCACCGTGTCCGCGCCGGCCAGGATGGGCAACAGCAGCTCGGCGGAGGTCTGCTGCGTCGCACGGGTGGGTAAGCGGGTCTAACATAGACCTAGGGGGCGCATCTCCCTTGGGGCAAGGAGGCCATGGTCACCGACAGGTTTGAGAAGTTGGGTGGGAGCGGTTTAGTCCCTAGGATGGGGTTAAGAAGCTTTTATGTGGGAAGTTCAATATCGTGTTTTACAAAGCGCTTCTGTCTTTTTTTTTTTATATAAGCACTGTAAATCGAAATTACTAGTACCCCGTCTTTATCATACTCGCCGACTCTGAAAGGATGAAAGGCAGAGTTTGCCTTGCCTGGATTTAAATTACTGCTGCATTCGGCGCGAGCATTGTGCAGTCGCATCTTTTGGAATATGATCCCTTCTGTGCGTTTGTGCCGCACTTTACCGCCCTGCAGCTAGATGGAAATGCACTCCTGAGATTTATTTAGCGATTGCGCATGTGTGCTGCATAGAGTAATAAGCAACCATTAAAGAAAGTACCTTCAGACAACGTGCAGTGCTCGCTTGCCCCGCCCCCTTCCCACGCACTGAGATGCCTCAAGGCGCTGGCAGGTGAAGCAGGGTAAATGAAGCTTTCAGCGACCTGTTTTGCACGCCCTGCTCCAGTTTAATACCCCTTGCCTTCGGATGGTCGTTTTTGTAGGAGTGGGCAGATATCCGGGGTTGCAGGGGGCTTCCAACAAACATTTGGATGTTGTGAAGTAATAGCGTGCTGCCTAAATAAGGACTGATTTGAATGAATCACATTGTGCACGCATAGGATATAGTTTAAGGTACCCAGAGGCTATTCTCTGGGGTACCAGTTTCACCGATTGTTACTGGATGCTTCTTCCTATACCCGAGCAACCGTAATCTGCTACCTTGGGCCAAGCCGTTGTCTAGGTGGATGACTACAGCTCCCAGGATGCATCAGGCCGACAAATGACGCCGGGGGCCTGGGTTCTTGGTGTTCTGAGTGGCTTTTCTTCCTTGAAACGAACAGACCCTTGCTCCCAAGGAAATAATTTGTGCTTTCAATGGGCAGGCACAGAATTGCTTTTTTTTTTGTACAAATCTTGATTTTCTATACACTGTTTACCTAACTTCTGGCATTTCCAACGCTGTAAATATCAGCTGTTACTTGTACCCAAATAAGTGATACTTAATTTACAGATCTAAGAAGGGTGAAAGGGCGAGTCTCCCTTGTAGAGTGTATGCAGACTTGAAAAACTTCAATAATTTTTTTGGGGTGGGGGGCAGTGTTTGAAGTACAGATGCAACTTCCCCAACTCAAGTGTGTATATATGTATATATGCTTCTTCTTTTGGTAGCACTGGCTTATTTACCAGTCTTTACAATTGTTCAATTGTAAAGACTGGTAAAGAAGCCAACCCTACCAAAAGAAGAAGCATATATACACACACACACACACACACACACACACACACACACACACAACATTGAGTGGCTGAGTGGCTGAGTGGCTGAGTGGCTGAGTGGCTGAGTGGCTGAGTGGCTGAGTGGCTGAGTGGCTGAGTGGCTGAGTGGCTGAGTGGCTGAGTGGCTGAGTGGCTGAGTGGCTGAGTGGCTGAGTGGCTGAGTGGCTGAGTGGCTGAGTGGCTGAGTGGCTGAGTGGCTGAGTGGCTGAGTGGCTGAGTGGCTGAGTGGCTGAGTGGCTGAGTTCTGCTTCTGGCTTCTTCACTTTACTGAATTGTGTGGTCCTGGGCAAACGCCATATGACTGACTACATCATTCCGATCCCCTCCTTCCAAAACCAGCAGCCCTTAGAATAGGGGGACCAGGTGTCCAGGACTTGTCGTCGAGTCCCAGTTTGTCACTAGCTGTCCTGGCAGATTTCTGAATTTAGCACATGCTCAGGGTTTTAGAGGGGCAAAATAAAACGGAGGATACACGTTTATGGGTTCCAAGGCAGGACTTGGTGTTGGCTATTATTAAGAAGTTTTAGCATGCACGATACTGGGTTTAAAAAGGTTTCATTTAATATATTCACTTGGTACCTCATTCTCTGTTTCTATATTGATCATTTAAGTCGTTCTGTGCTCTTTGGGTGATGTAAAATTTAGTCTTTCTAATTTTGTGAAATGTCTATTTCAAAATAGTCACCCTAGCTTAGACGTGTGCTAGTTGGAGTAATAAATGCTATTAATTTTTTTTACATTTAGGGTAGGAAGAGCAAGGTTATTCTCCACCACTGGCAATCACTCTGGCCACATTCCAATCTATTGTTTTTCCGCCCTCCAGTGCACCTCAGTTCAGAGTCAGACCCAGCAATATGCAAATCTTTCTTGACCGTGCTCTAATGGAACAGTTCAGCCCAAACTGCCATGCTGGGTCCAAACTGGTGTGGTGTGCAAAATGATGGGCTTGGAATGTGGCCCGAGTGCTTACCAGAGGCTGAGATAAATTCACATTCCATCCATCATTCTTTTTGTGTATTTTAGGGTTTAAGTGGGATGGGTGTGCCCCGACGTGGGTCCCCTACATACTGTGCCAATAGAACCAAACTATGCTAGGCTGAGCTCAATCGGGGCATAAGCGGGCCTGGGTTGCTTGTGTTACTGTTAAAGGAGAACCTGGCATGGCAGATCGGGCCAGGCTGCTCCCATTGGGGCAGGGTCAAGACTGATTTGCATATGACTGACTCCAAACTGCGGTGGCATGGTATGTAAAATAATGGATTGCTATGCGACCCGAGTGATTACTAATGGCTGACTAATTCATGTATTCCAACCTTCACTTTTTTTATACTCTAAAGATATTTACATTTGGTCTTGGTTTTATGATCGCTAAAACCTCAGACTCTTAGTTATTTATTAGACTTCCTTTCATTGAGAAGCAGTCCACACTCCAGTAGACAAAAATTGTCATGACTTTCGGGTGCACTAAGTTGGGGCAGTTTTCGGAGCACAAATGGGGGAGTAGGGCGGGAACCCTGGCGGTTCTGGCGCTGGAGAGCAGAGTGAGTGGATGTGCAAAGCATCTGTGGTCTCTGGCATGGGCTGCCTTCCAGACTTGGATAAAAATAGAACTGCTTCCCCCCTCCCCCACCCCTGTGAATGACAAAGAATGGAATGAGACCGTTCCTCCCTCTTCGGATCTTTTTATTTATTAAAGAAAGTGCTACCCTGCTCGGACACTCTTAGCCACTGGTCCCATGCAGTGACCAAGCCAACAGGCCTGGCTTTGTGGTAAACTGAATGGTATTTGTGATTAGCAGCAACAACGCCTTCTTTGCCCAAGACTCTGTAAAGAAGCCATTGTAGAAGAGTGATTTTTCGAGGAGCTCACAGTAGATAGTGTGTGTGTGTGTGTGTGTGTGTAAAATATATAATAGTTGCCACTGTGTAGTTGGGACCTAGCTACCAAAAGAAATTGGCGATAGGAGTGCATGAGTCTCCCCCATGTGTTCCATTTCACCCATATTTTTGTCCACTGGTTCGTGAGGCCTCTGCTCTCATAGATCCCTCTCTCCGCCTGCATACACCAGTCCATATCTTTCTGCCGGCCGCTTGAATGCAGTGCGGACTCCACGCCCCACAGTTGTGCCACATTGTTTAGCCACCATCACCCAAATAAGTGATACTTAATTTACAGACCTATCCAGGATAAAGGGACTAGTCTCTTGTGGAGTGTATGCAGGATTGACAAACGTTCAATAATAATTTTGGGGTGGACGAGCAGTGTATTAAATACAACATTGAGTTGTGCGAAGTCGTCCTTGTGTGAGCCAGAGGCCGTCCATGCGGGGGACATCTGTTTCTTGCCAGATATTTTGGGGGCACCACTTCGCTGACCGCTCCAACACACTCCTTCAGGCATTCTAGACCATGGTTTTTATATATATATATATATATATATATATATATATATATATATATATATATATATATATATATATATATATATATATATATATATATATATATATATATATTTTTTTTTTTTCTTTTTAAAGAGTGATGCACTAAGCAGGGGGGGGGGGGAACCTGCAAAACACTAAAGCCATGAAACTAAATTTGTCTTTCTAATTCCATGTTTTGGAACAGATGACTTTTCCCCTTCAATGATGCTAGCAGTGTACTCGGAGGTTGCAGTAGACCACGAGCCTAGGGCGTGGCAAAACAATTTCTTTCTTACCACACTAAAAGCGAGTCGGTTTCAAGTTGTAGGGTCAACACAGATTTGAAGAAAACATGTGCCCTTGTGCAATGAGATTCTGTTTAAGTGGAATGGTCCATGGGAATGGTGACTACCTTGTGTGGTCGTGGCAGATGGTGAAAAACAACTTTTCACTTTTTTTTTTTTTTTTTTAAGCCACTGCGCCAACCCTTGTGGAGGCTTCCCATATGCCTTTTGTGTTCAATAGGACTGTGCTGTGTTCACTGCTTAATTTGTACATATGCTCATTCATTTTCCTAATGAGCCGGCTGCCTGCGCTGCTCAGCGAGTGGGCATTGAAGACCACTGCTGTTTTAGTCTTGTTCCCAACTCATCCCTCTTTCTTCCACACCATTTATCTCACCCTTGTAGGGTCTTTTTCATCCCTGCCTTCTCCCTTTGTTATTTTTACTGCTTTTGCTCTGGCTCAGTCTGACTGTGAAATAATTTCTTGTCCGAAAAGGTGCCGTGCCCGCACCTGCACGGATTCCACGCTGG
This sequence comes from Triturus cristatus, assembly GCF_964204655.1. Classification (NCBI taxonomy): domain Eukaryota; kingdom Metazoa; phylum Chordata; class Amphibia; order Caudata; family Salamandridae; genus Triturus; species Triturus cristatus. The sequence goes on from NC_140580.1 coordinate 1,093,418,506, forward strand.
CCCTGGTTCATAGACTTTGGTCTCCCACTGGCACCCGTTGATGACCCGGGGCCTATCTTTCCTGCCAAAAAGAGATCCCATTTGAAATAAGTATTTCTTCGTGTTGCTAGCAGTGCCAAACTATTGCAAACCCGACCCTCTCGACATCCCCAACACATTTGAAGACTGGCAGATTGGCTAATTTTCAGGGCTTTGGTTTCCAGATCCGTTTCAAGGATTCTAAAAATCATGGCCAGTTTGGACACCAACACAGATCCCCCACTGCCTTTAGACCCTTACGGGTGAGTAGCTGCGCTTAATAAACCCTTTATGGACTGTCTGGAAGCAAGTGTTTTCAACAGTGTCTTTGGAGCTGTGCGACTGGTGCAGTTGCACCTGGCATTGTACTTGGAAATAACTTCAGGTTTAAAAGCACCTGCTGCACCGTTCTTTCCATGTCCAGCAGTTTACAGCAACAGTAAAAATGTCGCTATAACGCTGATATTAATGTACCAGCAGAATAGAGATCAAAGTTTTGTCTAGTGCCAGTTTTGACCCCTCATTAAGTAGTGCAAAGGGTTAATATGCCTGCTGCAAAGAATTTGTTCCATGTAAATGACAGAACTGTATTTTTATATGGATAGTTCAGCGGGTTACTGATTTTTGCCACCGGTTCTTTTACTTGCAGTTCATAAGTTAGTCCTAACATGGAGCAGTGACCTTTGGACTCCTAAAAGAGCTACATGCAAACTGCATGGTATAGGGTAGAACATTGTGTTTTCCCCAATCTTTCATTATTCTACTGTTGCTAAAAAGGGTTGGTTTGTGTAGAAATACTTTATTAATAAAGCCAACTCCAACCACTGATACGTTTTAAATCCGGAGTTTGTGCTTCTACAGACCAAACCTCATTTAATTTACACCCAACTAGTATGGCTGACGTGATCACTACACCTTGTAGTCCTCCTTGTTTTATGAAACCTTTCCAATAGACTGATTTTGCACAATCCTGATTCATTGTGGGTGATGGCAGGTACTCTGACACGCTACACTGGTTTGAGCGCTGCTACAAACAGTTTAAATGGATGTGTGAGGTACTGTGGAGAGAGGAGGGTCACTGTTGGGGGTTGGTAGCGAGAGAATCGGTGGAGAAAGTCATAGGGGCGCCAGGAAAGATTGTCGCTACAAGCACCACCAGAACTAAAGTGGAAACTGGTTCATCAATATTTTTAGGTGCAGGTATTGGTATTGACCCCCATGTCCCCTTCAAACATGGTTAAACCAAGCATGCAGCTAACGTAGTTAACTTGTGCACTTTTTCTCCTATGGGAATGCCCGGCCCTAGCGTCGTAGGGTGCAGTATTTGTTCGTGTGTGTACGCATACTGCCCTCCCACTAGCTTTTCATCACCTCGCTTTTGCCAATTTGCTGCGGATAAGATGATGAAACCCTCGAGTGCAGATCAATGCATGAGGTGTTTGCCCTCCAAATGCACCTTCACTGTTGACAAGATGGCTTCAGAATAAGCTTGTGGCATGACATAGAGCAGGAAAACCTGGGCAACATGTATGTTGATCTGGATCCAACCTTAAATGTTTGTGTCTTTGTGGTGAAGCATGACTTCTAGCCGCCACCCAATGCTTGGCCCATTGGCTGATTCACTAAGCGCCTCGTACGTATTTAGCTTCAGTATCGGATCCCATCAGATGGCTCGCCCAGTTGTCAAACCCACTTCGAGATGGGATTTGGTTTCTAAATAAGAGCGGTTGTGAGCTCTGAGCGGGCATCGCTACTTCCTGCTTGGCAGGCACTTTAGCCGCTGAGGCTAAAGTCCAGCTCGCCAACAGACTTCAGTGCCAAGTGCTGCTCCCTGGAGCCACAGGGATGGGTTGGAGGAGATCTATCGATGGAGTTAGACACCGCTAGGTTATGCGGAGTGATCACTCTTGTTGCGGATGGCCGGTATTGAACACCTTTTACTGTATAAGGATCATTTCATTCATTTTAATGTCTGGTAAGCGATCTAAAGTGACCCACGCTTCTGTACACTTAATGACATTTTGAGGAAGGAAATCTTCATGGATAAACCAATAAAAACCTGATGCTGTGAACTTATGAAGCAGTTCACACTTTCTGTCAGCAGCAGACTTCCTGATGGCAGAATGCCTAAAAGACACCGGGGCACCTTGATGCTTGTTAATCTAGGCAATCATGAAAACTGAGTTTGGTTGCATGACCAAGCTTGGGCCAGCTTACCCTCAATGCCACAGTAGAGACTGGGGCAGTTTCCAAGGGGTGACTGGAGCACAATCTGGAAGATGGCCGCCTTTCGGAATCCCCCTGTGCACTTCAGGAACAGCGCCTATCCAGCAATACTTGTAAACTATTCACAGCTCCATCTCAATCTATTGCACCATGTCGATGAATCGACAAACACGTTATCTTAGTTATTATTGTATTTATAACATTTGTACAAGGGATAGCACATTAAGTTCCCCTCGATCATTATTCTAATAAAAAATGACATTTAGTGCCCCATTTACGAAAGGAGAAACCCATTAAGTTCATTGCAAGCGACCATCATCACAAATGTGGGGTAAAAGTTAAAGTATCATACGCTGTGGTATGAAATGCAGGTGTCAAATGAATTGATGGAGAAATTATGAACACAGGTTAAATTATTTACACGAAGGAAGGGAAAGGTGGGCATGAAGTGGTTTTTAAACCCCAGTCCAAGTTTCTTAATCGCGTGGGGGATAGTACTCCTATTAAACGCCCCACTTTGCGTGTCCTTCAACTGTGCACGTGCTGTTTTGGTCTTGGCCTCCTTGGATTGCACAGATGAATAGCCAGGGACAATGGGTTAATTCTGGTTTGTGGTCAGTTTCCCTTGGAATGTTCTGCTGGCCTGTTTCGACAAAATGGGAATATTAGTGACGTCGTTCTAGGGCAAGAGCTGGTGTGAGCACTTCATGGTTCAGGCAAGTTTAGTAATCTACCCGTGAACTGTAGGGTGACGGCCCCTCCCTCCTCTCTGTAGCGAGAATTTGTCTGACTGGACAGATGATGAAAAGTTAGTTTTTCATTGTATTTTTTTTTTAACTTGTTATACCATTTTGAATCCCTACTTTTAGACACATTCTGGCTAAACGGTGTTTGGTGGGGGAAAAAATGGCCCATTTAGAACTAAATAAACTTCTTAGTGCATGGGCAGTGCCGAGCATTCCATTTCCTGCTAAACTATAGATTTTTTTTTTCCAGTTGCAAAACTGCTTTTTTTTGTAGTTTTTTTTTTTTTTTTTTTAACCCCTGACCTTAAGGCTGAACGCGCCAAACTCTTCTTTTAAACAAAGCCCTTGCTCGGAAAAAGCCCCCAAGCCGGATGTTGCCCACCAAGGGTAATTTATGCCAGTATCAATTTTCGAGGTAGCACAGCTCCAAGTCTAGCCAGGGCTAATCAAACTTACATCCATCCCAGGTCGATAACAGGAGTTCCGTTGGGTTAGATACTTATTTGTAGTATTTCAGAGCCAAGAGGATTCATTTTGTAGTGGGACTACCACCCTTCTGCTGTAGGTTTTCACAGGTGCCTCACATGTACCAAACCTGGTACATTGCCCTCATGATCCCGCTTCCCACATGACCGGTTTCCCGCTCCCTCCGACACCCCCACACCCCATGCACCTCCCTTTCATCTGTTTTCCCGGCAGTGCTTTGAATCTGCATCGGGGCTCGTGCGTTGTGTACAAGCCGGTGCTATAACCTGGTGCCAGGGCCTTTTTTTCATCGTTTGTTTGCAGTGAAAACAGACGACCATTGGATACCACGCTTTGTGAACGTAGGACTCGTCCGAAACGAGCGGCCACTGTTTGCATGACATCACAAGTTGGCATGGCCTCAAACCGGTGGAGCTGGTGACCTCTGGCTGAACTTCTATATTGTTTATAGATACAAGTATGTACTGTATAAATGGCAGGTGGTGAATACAACAGACTTCCCATCACACTGCACAAGACCTTGAAAACGACGCATGTATCGGGCATGTCTCTCTTCCTTGGAGCTTACAAAATCACGAGGAAGGCATGTTCAGGAGAGCTCCCCCAATGCAGTTTATAAGCGAAAATAAATGGGGCAAGAAACCTAGGGATTCAATTCTGTCGCTCTGTGCCCTTTAACAGTGTGGGTTCCAGGAACCGGTTTTACTTTCTCTTCTTGAGGAGAGGAGACCTTATCATGAGGCGACGTTGTCGGGGGACGTCTTTTCCTGCTCTGTTTTTTAAAAAGGTACACTTTCAGGATTTCTGCAGGGATGCTGACTTATGTAAGTAATACGTGCATGGTGGGCGAGCCACTGGAAGCTCGAGACTGGAGACCGGCTCAGCGCGAGGTCCTGTTTGAACCTCGAGCCCATGACGAGCCGAGCTTTGATGTGGCTTCTGCTGCCTCCCTCTACCAGGATGTGGCTTTCTGGCCAGAGCTGTCAACTTGAACTAGGGAATCCGGTTCGTGTCTCGGCCTAAACGTACTGTGATTCTGGGCAAATCATTTAATCTCCCCCGGTCTAGAAACCATGCATGTGGCCTTGTGTAATGTAGCTGGTGCTCGGCCTTCGGGTCAAGTTCGCGCTTTATTTAAAAACTAAAAGAAAAGGCACTAAGGGGTAAAAAGCAAATCCTTCGCACGAGGAAAGGGGTATAGACACCCCTTTACTGGCTGACTGCACAAAGTGAAACTAGAGAACCTGGAAAAATCCCATACATTTTATCTTTGGCAAATCTATATTTTTTTTAACCGAAACTTTTTTTTTTCTTAATTATTGCACATAATAATACTTTAAAATATGGGAGTTCAGAATCAGTTGTACAAATCCATTTGAATAAGTACTTTTCAGTGCAGTGCTATAACGTCCCCCATTAATGTCTGATTCCACATGTTAAAGAAATTGTTTTGGAATCTTATCATATTTTATGTGATGTTTGTATGGTTTACATAGCAAATATGTTCAGGGATCGGCTCGTGCACCGGCTCAGATCCGAGCCAGGCCCTTGGCTCAGCTCTCCCTGTTAATTTGTTGGCTTGCCCATCTCTATGCCTTACAAAAGCGCTACTGCACCAGTTCCTAAAGGGGGGTGGAACCCATTTTTATGATGCGTCTCTAGACCATGCATGCACTGGCTTTTAAGAGGTGTATTGTGACTTACTGACTACTGAGTGCCGCGGAGCCCGCCCATTGCCTACCATTGGTTGGTTTTCCTATTCTCTCGTCTGCTTCTTTTTGGTGACCCAGCTTGGCAATTTTGTGGCTCCCTCCCATGGAGCGTTGCCTCTTTACCATTGTGATTGGCTGGCGTCTCTGCTTCTACTACTTGCTTGTCAAGTGATATTTGTTCTTTATGTTAAAGTATTCCAGGAGTGCATGTGTATGCAAGGGGTCTGCCTTGCTCTCCATCGCCTTTGGTCACCTGTATGCTTTTGTCATCCAGCAGTGCGCAAGTGTTTTCCAGCTCTCCTTTTTCCAACGATCACCCTCTACTGCTTCGTTCCCCGCTTGCTTTGTGTTGCGCTCAATTGCCTGCTTTTCCTGCCCCCAAACACTCCATTTTGATGTCTCATCTACGCCCACCATACTGTCCTGCCTCTACACCCCCGCATTGCTTTGCTGTTGCCTTATTCAACCCCCTCCCTCCCTTCGTTGTTCTCCCTGGGGTGCTCCTGTCATTCCACCCCCCCCCCCCCCCCCCCAACAACACAATGGACTTTTGCACTTCACTTTCCTTCCTTTCACTTTCCTACAATGCCACATTTATATATTTATTTATTTATATATATATATATATATATATATATATATATATATATACACACACACACAGATCTGCAGTGTCTGTGACTGAAGCTATACAGCTTTGCCAAATCTCTCCCCCCCCCCCCCCCCCCCCAAAAAAAAACTGTCCAAGCCAATAGGCCTCTCGGACTAATGCTGGTTTCATCTTGATAGCAGTGCTGTGGTTAATCTTCAACCAGATATTTAATGGTAATATCCCTCTCACTGGAGAAACGGCGGCATTCCTGGCAGTGGTACATTTCAGGGTGGTGGGAAGGGGGGTTGAGGAATGCGGCAATGAACGCTCGCCGAAAGTAACTGAAAGGAAACATATGGGTTTAATCTTCTCTCCCCAGAAAGAATGTCTGAAAATAGAGAAACTTGTGGAAGAGGAGCTGGTAAATCCTGAGATGGAGCTGACGCAGGAGCTTTTATATTGTTGGCTTACTGGTTTGTCTTATGGAAGTTTGGGGCCCTGGGCAAGACCTATTTAATGGCGCTGTTCAGAACCACTTTGTATTTTATTACGCCAAAAATCCTAAAGATTCCACTGGGCAAACAGACCGACATTGAGGTAGGCAGAGAGGAGAGCGGTTGAGGTATGGAAGAGGCAGAGGTGAGATGGATATAAACGTAACTTTCGCAGTGGCCCCCTTTGGTAGGTGGGGCCCCAGGCAATTGCACACGCCTTAAAACATCTCTGGTGGGCCAACTTTTCCCAGTTTGGAGGCCCTAAAAGTGGATTATCTGTAGTAAAGCAGATTTATTGCAGTTCAATTTCTAAAACATTGAAGGTGTGCTTGGTTGGAAGTGTTAATCCCTGTACAGTCCAATCTCCTCAACACCTGGTAGCCCGTACGCCAGGTGGCCAGACCGAGATAGATATAGATAGATATTTTTTTCCATTTCAGCGTACTGGTGAATGGTTTTAGCCCATACATCCCTGGAGGACATGCAGCTGGCTTTGCTTCAATGGCAGTAACTCGGTCTACGACTCTGGTCTTTGACCTTCGTAGCGGTTCTCCGGGTATATGCCCGGAGTCCCTCCAGGTTCCATTGACTGTAGTTGCCGTATAGGATCGTGAAGTCTTAAACTCAATCTAAAGCTCTATTGAAGTTAAGCAAGCTCATTGAAGATGCAGCAAGATAGGGAAGCACATGATCAGGTATGAGTTGGTGTAAATTGAATTCCCAAATTTTACTCTGCACGTGCAGATATCATTCAGAAACATACAGATCTATAAGTAAAGCAAAAAAAAAATCATAGCCCTGAATAAATGAGGGTTGCTGATGTATTACCCCTGTAGACTGAAGCGGTTTAGTGTTCATACAACTGTTGATCAAAGCAATTGTGGATTAGCTTTGCTTAATTCTTAACCAAATAAGTGTCGGGCCCGATGTTTTGAAGTCCGCGTGCAGTGTTGAAACTCGGGAGGCCAAATACCAAAGCTGCATAGACTGGATTCCACCTCATGCCTCTAATCCACCACCAGACGCTCCTCACCTCCTCTTACTTTTGCAGGTGGTTTTCCATCCCTGCATTCTTTGTCAGTTTCCCCATCTTTCTCTTCCTCCTCCTTCCCCTGTTCTCTTGTGTCTTTAATCTTATGCTTTTCTCTTGAGCTCTGCATCAGTCGCATGAGGAACAAGAAGTGTGAGGTCCCCAAAAATTAGTGGTGGTCGACCCCCCCCCTCTGCCCCCAACTGCAATCGCTTTTTCATATTAAGCACTTGTTATGGATGCACCAACACTGCTCGGACCCCATACCCAACTTGGGGCCTACCATCGCACCCTCAAATCAGACCTGCAGGGCTGCTTGTGATCCATGCTGACAGCCTGGTTGCTGCAATGTCACACTAGTTGCGCTCTACAAATGCTGTCTGAATTTTATTCTGGGCCACTCTACTCCTTCCATGCTGCCTAATGAGTAGATCTAGGGCCGCTCGACTCGTTCCATGCTGCCCCCCTCATGAGTAGATCTAGGGCCACTCGACTCCTTCCATGCTGCCCCCACATGAGTAGATCTAGGGCCACTCGACTCCTTCCATGCCGCCCCCTCATGAGTAGATCTAGGGCCACTCAACTCCTTGCATGTCGTCCTCCCATGAGAAGTTCTTGTACCACTCCGGGCATGCCACCCTCTCTGGGGAAGTTCTAGATGCTAAAGAATGGAGCTATGAAGCAAATTGCTGCCTGTAATGTCGAAAGTGTGCCGCTTTGACCCAAGACTTTCACCAGCGTTACAAACCCCATAATATGGGGAGGGTGGCGGGTACGGAGGAGGTGATGATGCTAGTATTTTACTTACTTAATGCTGAAGTAATGCCCTGAGCCCCAGCAGTCCTTTCATTCAGGAAACCTCTTCCAAAATCCAGGCACAAGTTGGAGACTCGAGTATGCACATGAGGGGTTGGTGTGGGGTCTCTGCTTGGATCAACCACTAAAACGGGATTCCATTACAATTTCGCGCGCTCTCTCCTCTGGATTTTCTTTTAATGATAGAAAGCGGTGCAATGGACAGTAATTTGTAAAGACTGGAAGATGTTCCTAAGATCTCCCATTTCAGTCTCGAGCATCTATTGAATGGTCTCAATGACTGGGTGAAGGGTGAACTGTAGTGGGTGGTGATATGGACTGGGTGAAGGGTGAACTGTAGTGGGTGGTGTGATATAGACCGGTAGACTGCTAATGTTTTTTCTAATTGCAGAAATGTTCTTTGCTATTATATTTTATATATAATTATTTACCATGCGGTTGGTTCCAATCCTAGTCTACTTTAAAGACCGTGCTCCTCAAACTCTCCCATCTGTAGGACCATTGCATGGTTCCATTCTAATGCATTTACACTGGTATCACCCTCTTACTTCTTGCTATCCTCTTGTATGATTAATATTCAAGCTGGACTCTGATCCCTTCTTTCCCTGTAACCTGCACATTGACAAACGTTTCCCATTCCCTGACTCTTTTCAGCACGTTTTTGCTTGACATCACTGAGGGGGCATGGATGGATGGATGGGTGGGTGGATTGATGAAAGTGTGCATGATTACAGGACACGCACATTGCATTGTGTTGCATTTTATTGTAGCGCTTCATATCAGTCATTGGATGGTGAAGCGCTCTGTTTTCCTTCCACATCTTCAGAGCCCTTTAAGGTGGAGCAGGGGGTAGGTTGTAGGTTGTACAAGGGCCTATGAGAGATGCAGAGTGGTTTTGGGACTTGCTGTAAACGTGGCTCAATGCTGCACACTAGCAAGAGGTGTTGAGGAATAGTGTGAACAGGCTGGGATGCATGGCTTTTATTTAGGCGTAATTACAAGCTTGTACTTATGGAAATGGGGGAACAAACCATTTTTTAAAAGTGTTCCCTGGAACTGAAGATGGTCGCAGATTTTACTCTCGCACAGAATGTTTTTCGTATCTCCGTCACTTGAACTACTGAGTTTCGTCCAGTATGAGGTTTGAGTGAAATGCTGCCTCCCTGGAGTAGAACCGGCCCTAAGCGCAGAGCTCTGCACTGGTGGCAGGGACAGTTTTCACTGAAGGACGAGGGGACCCGAGCAGGGTCTGTACAGTGAGCTGTTTACATTGCTATGAAAGGTGTGTAAGCGCAGGCCCTCCGTGTAGAGACACGCGTACAGGTGAGCTGCATGAGGTGGTACTGAGGTGAGAGTTCTCTCAGCTGTATTCTGGATTCCCTGTAGCTGGTGGATCACTCTCTGGTCTGCTCTGAAGCATACACCAGTGCAGTAATCTAGACAGGGACACACTAGGCTGATGGTGGATTTTACCCTGTTTACTCCTAGGTAAGGGAAGTCTTTATTGATTTCTCATGTAATAGGACCCCATGGTAGCGCAATTGGCTTGAGGAGGGGTTCAAATCTACGATCGCACTAGATTCCTTACAGGAAGGTGGGGCAAGTATGATGGCCAGATGGTGGACTGGTGGTAGGTAGGACTTTAACAGAGGCTAGTGCTGCAGGTTTTGTTGACTTTAGTTTGAGATGACTTGTTCTCAAGCGACTGCCATGGCACGTAGGCACACAAATAAAACTTTGATAGGCTTCGAAATTTTAGTATGCGTCTAACGACTGAGGTTTCAAAAGTGCATAAATCAGTGTCTGTATCACTATAAATTTGTCTTCAGAGCGGAGGCATGGACCATTTGAAAGGTGGCAGAACGGTTCAATAGCAGAAGGGCTCGGTTTTCAATAGTCTTGATATAGACTGGCCTTTTCAGATTATCTGCTTTCGATCTATGTAATCTGCGTTCCTGTCGATGGTAGTTTCTCCCCCCCCCCCCCCCCCCCCCCATGCTGTGCCTATGCTTCCAAGCGGCTGCACAAGTACAATTTGAAAAGAGAAGGTGAGGAGTTAGGCATTGATGTGATTCTAGCGAGGCTAGGTATAGGTCCGGGTTCGGTAAGGTGTGCATATTGCAAGTTCCTTACCTGGAGTACAGTCATTATTCTAATGTAATAAGTAACTTTTTAGGAATTTCAGGTATTTTACAAAATGTGCCCTAGGCAGTCAGGGGGAGCTATGAGCTTCAAAGGGTGGATTGTAGTAATCGGTCTGTGCATTCAGGTGTTGAGTGACTTAGTGCAGGTTGTATGATGTACAGACCTTTTTATGCAAACTTATCTTCTCTGCTACCTCTGGACTAACCTCCAAGCCTTAGAACACTCCTCCAAGGAGTCCCATCACTGAGCAGGAATGTACCAGGGCACGCACACTAGTCTTCCCTCTAAGGTACTACAAAGCGCCTTGTCAATGTACCTGCTGACCTGTGTGTACTGCCGAGTGGATGTCTGCTATTGCCCCATCAAGCTTGGTGCAGTAACGAGGCTTTTGTTCACACAGGGCATTGCAAGTTCGACAAAGGGTCTCAATCTACAATCTTCTTTGTTACTACTCCGTGAAGTAGTTGTGTCAGTGAGTCGTGCTCCGAGTTTAGGGCAAGGATAAGATGGTCCATTTGGAACATGCTCATTGCCTTGGTTGAAGATTAGCACCGATGTTGCAGTAATCCACCAAAAGTCCCATCCGGTGCAATGGGAGAACTGATTTCAGAGGTTCCATTGGTAGTAGACAGTATTCAGTGGCTTTTTTTCTGCTTGGAGTAGCTGGACTGTTGCATAGAACACACCTTTTTGTGACCATTTGGTACTTTGGTGAATACCTGTGAGTCTCTTCATTCAATAATCATGCTAGCTTCCCATTAACTGGAGCTCATGGGCATGATGCACCGGACATGCGCCATCCCCACCTTGCTTGGAGTTCAGCAGTGGGAACTCATGGACCTGCCCATTGATTCTCCAGGAGATTTGAAGCCAACCCCAGTGATTGGTAATTTTCCCGTGTATGTTACTGTGATGCTTGGTTGCTGTCTCTCTCCCTCTCCAGTCTAAAGTATCAGGGGACCGTCAAGTTGCTAAAGTTAATCAAAATGTGTTGGAACAGTCTGAGCCTGGTGTGGAAAGGTGGCTACAGCTGCTGGACTGACCACTTCTCAGTTTGGGCCAATAGCGAGCAACCCGTAGTTTTTTCTTTTTCCACGTTCTTCACTATTTTTCGACTATGCAGTCAATTTTTTTCCGGTACAAGGTCACTGTACTTTATTTTGAAAGTGGCACAAATTGATTTAAAATGTTAACTAACTAATAAAGCCTTAGACTTGTTTTTAGGTTTCGCTTCACGCTGCAGCTCTTGACCTATTGTCACCGATTTTATTTATAATGTACATCAAGTAGGCGTTGGCTGTGCCCCTAGAAGTGTTTGTCTCTCTACTTATGCTGCTGTACCATTGCCTGCCCCATGGAGTGCTTGCAATGCATGTGAAAAGTACATTGAATGGTCACTCCTTACATTCGCTGATGCATAAATGCAGTGCAAGAAGTACACCATTGCCAATTCGGTTTGTATTTTTTTTACTGCAGCAGGTTTGTGTAAGCCTGGATTCAGTCTGCGAGCCAGACCTCTGGCTTTTCCAATGTCTTTAACTGCTGCATTTGTAAAGTATTAAGAGGACCGCAGTGAAGGTTATGGAAAACATTTGTTTATTTTTTCCGTTCTATATCTCAGAATTGTGCATTTTTTCCAGCTGTGTAACACAATCCACCCACAACCCCTGCGTTCCCCTTAGTAACAGTCACATTTTTTGAGTTTTTTTTTTGGGGGGGGGGGGGGGGGAGCAAATGGAAAAATGAAATGTTCTCCATGTTACTGATGGGAGCCAAAGGGATGACAAGCGAAGGATGAGAAGGTCCCAGTGCAAGGACGGCCTTCACTTCATTTACAGCATAGAGTTGGCTTCTTATGTTAAAAAGCTGGGAAGTCTCAATCTGAAAAGTACTTTCTAGACCTGAAACCTCGCTGCATCCGTGTAAGCAATGGATGTCATCTCATCTGATCTGTAACTTGCATCTGGTCTTCACACTCCAGCTAAATTACATGTACTTTGAGAAGGACTTCTTGAGACAATTTGTTGGGATTGGAGCAGGATAAGGTCATAGATTTAAATGTCGGCCTTTTTTTTTTTTTTTTTTTTTTTTTTTCTTCTTCAGTTTTATAGCCAGTAATTTAGTTGCTCAATAGTTGAGGCTGATGCTAAAAGGAATGATGACTCTTTATAGGTATTTTAATGGCCCTCTTTGCTCTCACTTTGCGACGCTCCATTTCCACAATGCCGCCTGTACAATCCAGTTTGGAATTAAGTGATGCTCATGCCTGGTTGCTTTTCTTGTCAAGGTTCGTATCCAAGGTCCACTTGCGCTTGTGACCTTTATTTAGGAGGTCATACCTAGATCTGGCTTACTGCATTCTGGTTGGCTGCTAGTTCTCCAGAGGCTTGTAAAAATAGGTTAAGTAGCAGGTTACAAAATCAACTAAATTACAACTTTACACATTTTTTTTCCTCCTCAACTTTTGTGAAATTATGTACTTTTTTTAACTGATCAGTGTTGCTACCCTTGCTGTAGTTGGAAGCTGTTCTTGCTGTTGTGATTGCAGGAGAATTGCAACCAATTAATGACCGGCCGTTATCGGACTCCTCGCTGATGCTTCCCCAGACCAAGCCTACACCCCATATTGCTCCCTTATCCCAGACAAGGTACCTATGGGCCAGCAGCCCCAGGCACTCACTCAAACTCTCTCCACACAAGGTCCCATGCCTCCAGAAGAAGGCACCAGCTCCTGCCCCTGCTAGACTGATAGGTCAGAAGGCGCTCTTCCGGTTGTCCAGTGCTTCACAGGTGGGACATCCTACATTTAGGAAACATCCCAGTTGTGCGTGTTACGTAACTGTGCTTTGGCAAACTTTTTAACTTTACCTGTCATCACTGAAGCGGAATTGTGATTTGTAAGTTGCTGGGATGTTAATTTTTATGTGCAAAATATGTTCTAATTTTGGCTGCATCTCCCCTCGGTTTGGGTCCCCCCTGAAGTTGGTGATGTTGCTCAGTGTGGTTGGCACACCTTGCAAAGAATTGTGTAGGTATCCAGCGAGTCACTGGTTTAAATTCTGGCACTGCTGAATCTGCTACAAAACTGGAGCATTGAGGTGCAATAGCGCATGTAAATAAATGCCAAGGTTCGATATAGTGAGTGAACAATTTAAATTTATGGAGGGAATCGCAATTCACTCTTGTGATCGAGACAAATGTATCTGTATATTAATTGGGACCTAGTGAAACAAAACTGCCCCATTCACGAAGATAGAGTTGGTGGTGTTTCTTCTGTGCCTCGCGACTGTACGGAAAGGTGAATGGAGAAGCGCTTCGTATCCTGCATGGTATCGTGCAAACTGTCACTGATCATGTGACTTCTACCACTTTGGGCTCTCTTGTATGGAATCTCTCGAAGATGGGACGAGGAATCGAGCTCATGGAGTCTGCCTGTAACATGTGATCGGTTGTATACAAGATCTTGTTGCGTTTCATAGCTTTCGTCAAACTTTGTTTGGCTGCATTTTGTACACGTTTTGTCTGCATGCAGTGTATCTGGAGTGCTGCTTGAGTCGTGTCTGGGGTTCAGGCACAAAGTAAGGGGATTGTGCACATATTTTGGGGTGGTGGGCATTGGAAAGCCTGGATGCATGTAGTTGGAAGAATTTGAATATCCGTCTTATGATCTTACTGTGGCATGGAAGAATGCCCATGATGGTGCCTATTATGGGCCTCCGTATTCGTTCATATGGTGCTATTGATAAGACATGGTTCTAGCTTTTCTACTGCCGAGGTTTAATATTCGTGGTAGGAAGTACTGCTAGTCGTGAGGAATTGGTTATTGAGCATTTGATTGCTACCTAGGTTGAAAGGGTTATTGTGTATGCATGTGAGCAGAATCTGTACCTATTTGAATGATGGGGAGGCGTAATGTTATGAGGTTATGACCTTTGGGTGGGGGAAAGGGTTTGTGCCCACAGAAGCTGGAGATAACCAGGTATTAATTGGATAGTGGTTGGACCGCTGATTGCAAAAAAAATGTTCAAGATATCCTAGTTGAGGAGTTTCTTTTAGACTTCTTCGGAGGATGTTGAGAGATCGTACCTAGACACGTTGGGTGTGGTTCAGTGGGGGCCATACTTAGCCAATACTGTAGAGTTTTAATGACCAAGGTGTTCTGCCCTCCCCCCCCGTGCATTAATATTTAGTGTCTTTAAAGATCAAGCAACGAAGGGGATTCTCAATATGGAACATTTGGACTTTTATAAAAAATACAAATTACAAGAAGTTTCCCCAACATTCCATTAACTAGTTCTCTGCTTAATTTTATAATGCCTGACTTGCTCTTGATAGCAGCTTGCTTGCCAAATCGTAATCCAGTTTCTGTAGGGTAGTGGTTATCACGTTCAACTCACCAAATCCAACTACGTTCCACAATACCAGGTACAGTATTCTTGTCAGAATATTTGTTCAAAATTAATTGACTTTGCAACATTGACCTAACCTACACACCTGCCCCGCCACACTACTGACCTTCACATGCCAAAATAGATGTTGGTCTGTGGTAACTTTGGGACCTTTCGGACTACTGAAGCAGCGGATATGCTATTCCAGTAGCAGATGGCGCACTATACAGATGTGTGTGTGTGTTTAGTAGAACACTTGGCGCCCGATCATGAGTGGGCTGCAGAAATGTGGGGCAATTTATGCACACCATTTTGTGAATATGTGGAGTCTGTAATTTATTGGGGAATAACATTAGCAATTGATCCCTTTTTCAGCTACGCAAGCGGCTCGTGAGCTGCTGGCTTTTGTGATCAGCGGGAGGTTTCACCTTTAGCGAATTGTGGGAGCGCACACCCTCCATTTCTTTCCTCACCGTAATCCCGTTTAGGGCACCAAGAGGAGTTTGCACCATCAGGGAATTTGGTGATTAGGACCTGAGACAAGGCTGCGCCACATCAGTGAGTCCGCAGGAGTATCGTGTAACTGATTATCGCCGCATGCAGTGAAGAGCAGAGGACGAGGAGGATTAACGCGCGAGGTGGAGTTTGGCGGAGGTGTATGTAGGTCAGTCGCGTTTAATCTGTTCGCCTCGCAGCCCGCAGCGCTGCTGAAGATGTTACGAAACCACCACCACCATCAGCAGGATCCAGGCATGCGCTGGAGAGCAGCGATGCTGAGAGGCTTGCATTCTGGGTCCCTCCTGTCTATCATCGGTAGTATAGAGATGTCATTTGCTTTTGCGTAATTGTTTGGATTTTGACACGAAATGAAAATCTGGCTTTGGGAGCTATATTTTAGCACGAAAAATGCTTTTCTGCCAGCAGCTGCTCACGTTCTAGTTGTTGCCTGCTTTAATATTGGCACAAACTGTAGCATAATTACACAATGTGGTGTAACGGCATTATTTTGGGATTTTTGTGTAACAAGCGTAATAACTAAATTCCATTAATTTATGTGCACTACACCTGCATAATTTAAAGTTTGCCCGGACCTACCCATCTAGAGACTGGTCCTGCACCAAGCAGACATGCCCCTGTCTGTAATGGACTTCATCTCACAACAGGTAGGAAAATTAATGAATCTTTGGAGAGATGTGTGGATCGGATTGGAGAGGAAGCTTTGAGTGAGGACTTTAGGAGCAGACCGCACCTTCTTTGAAAGTTTGAGACCAGGAGCCCGAACACCAATATGGCAGCTAACATTTTGACAAATTTTGATATATTAACATTGGTAATTTATGGCATATTTCAAAACTTTTCCCTAGGTTTGAGGAATTGGTGAAAACGTTGTTACGTGTATTTATGCTATGTCCCTCCACTGCCTGCAGCATAAGGCGAGCGAAGAATTCCGTCTGCTGTTACAGGTTTACCTACATTTCTTTGATAGCTTTATTTCGGTCAGATGACCATAAAAGCACAGGTAAAATATGTACAAGCATAAAATACATAAATAATTCAGAATTTAAGATAAAAAAATTATTAAACAGCAGTTATCAAAGTGAAGACAATCAAGAATACAATATACATATTCAATCTCTAATATAAAGGTAAAAACATTTATGAGGGTCCCAACGCCTTTCAAATCCGGTTACGCGTGTGCCAAACATTGGTCAGAAATTTCGCTAATGCAAAAACAATTGGGCCAGAGAGATCAGTTTTTAAGATTCTATACATTGGTGCGTATTCCCTGCATCCCATATTCCTTATCAGCGGGAGAAGCCAATATTTTCGTGCTATTTTGTAGGCTGGGCAGAAGAAAACCACGTGCAAATCAGTTTCCTCCATGGCGTCACAGGCCGGACACTGCTTTAGGGTGGGACCCGATGACCAGGTGCTTATAAAAGACCGGAACGGCAATGTGCCGTATCTCCATTGGAGGAACAGCTTCCTGGTCAGTGCGGGGGAGATAGGATCCAACACCCTCTCCAATCTATAGAAATCCTTGCTCTGCATGAACACAGAAGCTAGAGACCCTTCTGCCTGGGTAGCTTGAGCCCTTTCTAGTTTATATTTGTGGTAAACCTTGGCCAGGGACCTTTTGGATATATTCGGTGCGGCTTTCGCTGGGTCATTCCATAAGTCGGGGAGCCCTATTTCCACGCAAATGGCTTGGATATTTTTAACCCAGGGAATACTGAGCGCCATTGGGTCTTTCAGAAGTTCAACCAATTCCGCCCTATAATCTATGAGATCAATGCTGCTCCACAGCCTACGCCAGAGTGCTAGAGGTCTCAGGCTTATTTCGTCAGCTAATGGTCGTAGGCCCAGATCTAGCCTCAGGGGGAGGAGCGGAGTACTGGGCGGGAGTGCGGCTATCTGTCTAATAAACTTGTTTTCCACTAATGACAGACTCTTGCAAGACGTGTGGCCCCATATTTCCGCCCCATACATTATCGCTCCCCTAGCCTGGGCCTTATATATCTGGATCAATGCCCCCAATGGACGATATGATGAACCATTCATCATACGGTTAATACCCCCGGTGATCTGCGTGAGTTTAAGGCTTGCCCTGCTCTGATGGGATCCCCAGGTCATGGTTTCGTTGATAGTCACACCAAGATATTCAAAGGTAGTCACTCTCTCCAGCCGTCCAGCTCCCAATTGCGGATTTGGGCGAAGTTTTTGCCTCGGGTTCAGAACCATATATTTGGTTTTTGCCGCATTAATTTCCAGCCCCCTATCATTACAGAAGGCCACGAAGGAGTCAAGAATCCTCTGAATACCCATGGGGGTTTTGGATAGCAGCAGGGTGTCGTCCGCAAACATAATTGCGGGCACCCTGCTGCCATTCAATTTCGGGGCGTCAGTGTATTCAGTGGCATTCAAATGGGCGATTACCCCGTTGACAAAGAGGCAAAACAGGGTCGGTGCCAATACACAGCCCTGCCTTACCCCCCGGTCAACGGGGAATCTGTCGGTCAGTCCCCCCGCCCTCCCACACCTCACTCGGGCATAGTTATTGTGATGCAATCTCTGTAAGATCAAGAGGATGTCCCGGGGGACGCCCATCTCTGCCAAGATGCTCCAAAGTTTCCCCCTGGGCACCAAATCAAAAGCGGCCCGTAAGTCCACAAAAATTGTGTACAAACTACCGCCCTCGATTTTCGCTACCCGCCAGTAGACCAGATTCAATCTAAAAACCTGGTCCACTGTGGATACCCCCTTCCTGAATCCCGCCTGGTAAGGGCTAAGGGCTCCCACCTCCTCCATCCAGTCCTGTAGCCTGTTCAACATCACCCTACCAAACAGCTTCTGTGTCACGTCTATCAAACTGATTGGTCTGTAGTTGGCTGGGAGGAGAGGTGAGCCCTTTTTAAAGATGGGGACCACCTCAGCCCCCAGCCAAGTACTAGGGATTTCCATACCACCGATAACTCCGTTGAAGAGGGCGGTAAGATAAGGGGCCCATACAACAGGTTCCTGCTTGAACATATCCCCTGGTAATCCGTCCAGTCCCGGCGCCTTTCCAGGGGCAAGTCCTGAAATGGCAGCAATCACTTCTCCGAGCGTTATCAGCTCCCCTTCGTAGTCCGGGCGGCCTATCCCATCAACAGCAGGGGATTCTCCCGAGTCAGGACTGTATAGAGTCTGGAAGTGAGCCTGCCATACCCCAGGAGCAATATTGGGCTCGAATGCGGATTTTAAGTTCCCCGACCCCCCCCCCCATTCACAATCCTCCAAAACAACCGATGGTCTTGGGTCGCTAGTGCCTTAGTGAGTTCTTCCCACTGTTCTTCCTCCCATTCTGCCTTGGCGTGGGCAGTGAGTTTCTTATAAACTCGTCTGCTTTGTTTTAGACTATCCCCACCAAGACCCTCCTTGATTAGTTTAAGGAGCTCTGTTTTTGCCCTTCTGCAGGCAAGGTTGTACCATAATGTTTTGCCTGAACGCCCCCCTTTTGCTTTTCGTGGGCTACAAGTGAAATGGGGTGCCGCAGCTTTTATAAGTTCCTCATGGGCTTTGAACAATTTACCCTGGGTGTCTTTGTTGTATGGCTCGGCGTCCAAGCAACCCACAGTTTCCAAAATGGGAATTATCCCATCATAGAGCCTGGGGAGTTTATTCTTGCTCGTGGCCAGGTGCTCCCACCTGATCCTTCTCCGGTTGTTGTCAAGGAGAAGTGCAGGGGTGTTTTCTACCACATTATTCAGAAGAGCTTGGGGGCCGGGACGGACAAGGTCGAGCTCAAGTGCGTTATGGTCACTATCGGACCTTTCCATCACCCTGAAGTCCTGGATTGTCGGCCACTTCACTATTTGAGCCAGGACGTAATCCAGTCGGGACTCTCTTCCCAGCCTGTTATAGGTGGTTTTGCTGGGTATGTCAGATTTTGTTCGTCCATTACAAGCTCTGAGTCCAAACTCCAGGGTGAGGGCTGTAATTTGCACCGCTAAAGGGGTCCACGCCTTTGGGGGTGGGGCTTCCACCATAGGGACTGCCCATCTAACTTCTTCATCAGATGATAACCCATCCAAAAGACCAGGGAGTGGCTCAAAGTGAGAATTAAAATCCCCTCCCACAACATAGTATGAATCACTCGGTAGGTCAGTTAGAAAATTGGAGAGTTCATCTATGGTCTGCGATTCCTTTACATTCCCCATTGGCCAGGAATAAATATTAATAAACACCAGTTTAACTTGGTTGGGCCATAATAAAGAAATTGCAAGAATGTCCTCAGAGTTGGTCGACATCCGAGTTGCCACACAACCCAGATGAGATGCAACCCAAGTCGTGAGTCCTCCTGACGGCCGGCCTTTGCCTTCCCATGTCGCTGGAATGAAGAATGACATATAGCCTTGATGGCCATATTCCTCTCTGGCCCAGGTCTCCTGGAACATACATATGTCGCCAGTCTCAATGTAATTTGCCCAGTCCGAGTCCTCCAGTTTGTTAGCGAGGCCAGCAACATTCCAACAAATTAGCCTCAGAAATCCAAGGGTGTTAGATGCCGGTCCAGGAGAGTTGGGAAGTGTGACTCCGGACTCCACTGCAATCGGGGGTTCTAACGCGCTACCAGCAGTAGGGGCCGGTAAATCAAGAGGTCTACTGTAGCCATTCTCCACCAGTGATGGGTCGAACAGAGTTCCAAAGGCATTGGAAACATTATGGGCCAGTAAATTGTCCGAGACCGCCAGGTTGTTCAGTGGCCCATGCGATTTAACAGCAGTCGAGGTAGGTAGCTTGGGAGAACTACAGACACCACAATCCAAAGCCATTGGCATACGACTAGAAAGTCAATCAACCCCATCCAAACTATTCAGGCAGTTAAAGCGATTAAAATGGAAATAGGGCCTCTCCTGCACTTGAAGACTTGGACGTTGTACATGGTCCTTTTGTCTGTGTCTCTGCTCCACCCTCACCCACTCATCTTGTATCGGAATGTAATGCATTTGGATAGGGGGGGAAAAAAAAAGATACTGGCAGGGTCTGGATAGTGGAATCCAGTGATCTATTAGTTCCTTTACAAATGTGCCGTACAGTGCCCGGGTCCTTAAAACTTGTCAGGATACAGTCCCCTATTATTGATTTCCTAGTTTTACCTAACCAGGGGACCCTTCTTACCATAATAATCTCATTGTTAAAATGAGACGGTAAGGGTCGATTCCAATTTAGCCATTTAATGACCTTGTTCTTTAATGATTGATAATCTTCGTTCTCCCCCAGTCTTAAGCGGGGGACGCCTGCTAGGACCACCGTTAGACTATTAGCCTCTGGCGGCAAGTCTGGTCTCCGTAGACTTGGAGCCGGCCGACCCGAGGAGGGTAGAGGGATACCACCAACTTCTAGATGGCCGTCATTAATCCCCGACTGGGAACTTTGAGGGGCAGAGTCTATTGTCTGTAAGGGCCTATTAAATGAATTGCAGCGCGGTACCTGGTCTAAAATAGCCATTAATGGTTGCAAGGGAGGGGCAGTAGTCGCACTCTGGGGGGGAAACATTATTATTGCCCTTTGTAATTCCTTTTTTAATAGGGTTTCCTGCGGAGAGATGAGGTCCCGCGTTATTGGATTGCTTACTAACTAAGGTGTTCAGGGTAGTAAGGGATGTTTCCAATAGGGTAAGCCTGCTCTCCACTTTTATCAAACTATCAGTAATGGGCTGCAAAAGGGAACGCAGTAGCGATTCTAAGCTCCCTATAGATGTAAAAGGGTTAAATATGTCAGCCACTGGGACGTTTGTGATAGTAGCTCTATTGGGGCTAAGGGCCTTTGGAGAAGAGCAATAGGGACAATCTCATTATCCCTCCCAGGTTGAGGTACAAGTGTGTGTTTTTTGCCAAAATCTAGATGGGACGATTTGGCTTTCCCCCTGCCCCCCATTGACTTTTTACTGCGTTTACTCGGTGGGGGCCTGTGCAACTCTACCACAACACTTTGTTTAGGCCTACTTTTCTTAACTACATGCGGAGGGGAGGTTTGAGTAACCAAATTAACAGGGGTGGTAGATGTCCTAGGAGGGGTTATATCTAGAAGTTTTCCAGGAGCCAACTCAGGGGAAGTGGGGATGTCCCGCAATAAGAGAGGGAAGTCCTCAGGGGTCAGAGGTTTTAAACTGAGTGGGGGCGTGCTATCCTCTTGGGTAATGGGATACGGGATAATCTCTGGCAGGGGCCTGTTCTTCATAGAATCAATGGAGCGCCGCCGCTCGGCCCTACGTATCTCCAAAGAGTCTTCCTTACCTACGTCTTCTTTGGTAGGTTTGAAGTACTTGTCCAATGTCCCTGCATTGCAGCCCCCTTCCCTGGCAGTCGATTTGCAGAGTCCTGGAGAGGGCATCCCCCTGGGCTGATTGTGTTTAGGAGAAAAGGGGTATGGCCTGGCCCGGCCTCCTTTGGCCCCTGACGGCCACAGACGGCCCGCCCTTTGCCCGGGCTTAGCCCGCGTGCGGTCCCGCGTCGCGGGGGGCGGGGTCGATTAAGTAGCGCCTCCGGGCGCGCAAGGTCCGGGAGTTTTCCTTCCGGGTTGCAAGGGGACCTGGGTATTGAAGTCCCGCCGAGCGCTCTCCCCTCCCAGCGGTCGCGGTGTCAGGCGACGGCGGGGGAGAGACGTGGAGGCCAGAAGGACAGTTGACTCCAGGATCGGCCAGGCACGGAAGTAAGTAGCAGGGATCAGGGCAAGCAGCGTCCACTGACTAGCAACAGCCCACTAGAGCATGGCCCATACCCTCAAAAAATGAAGGGACAAATGAGAATCATCAGAACGTCCCTCTGCTGCCAACTGGAGTGGATCCAGGTCACTTAGATGCAGTGGCTTTGTCTGCCACTCTGTAGGCGGGTTCTTGTGAAATGCAGCAGAAATCTCTTCCAAATTAATATAGACGACCTGATTAGCGAGTAGTGGTGTCTTTCAGTTGAAAAAATGAGGCAGGCTTTTAAAGGGCTCCTTTAGAGGAAAAATACGTTCCGTAATGTTTATGACAAACCTACATAGCACCAAAGTTTTTCTTTTGCGTAGGTAACTCAAAAAAGAGCAGGAGCCTGGAACCAGAAGGCAGACAGTGGCCGGTAATGAACGCTTCCTCGCGTTCGTTATCTAAACATAAGTAGCCGGGAGCCAGAGAAAAGAGAAAAGCAAATAGGCAGCGTCTGCTGACGAACGCGTCCTCGCGTTCCTTAGATCAAACAATACCTACATTTAATTTCTGCGCAGTTTTGTAGTGGTGTGAAACTGTCAAGGAACCCTTTTACCAGACCTATTTTCGCTTCTGGCACATTGCTGCCATGTATGGAATCTGGTAGTAAGGCTTTATAGTGTGTTTTGGGGACCAGGAGAGGTCAGAGATGACCTGAATATAGAACTGCAAAGAATATGTAGAGCCATTAATTTACCTAAAGATGAGAATGGGGGGAAGGGGATGATGAGGTGGTGTGCTCGAAGTGTATGCATATAGTGGAAGTGTGCAGAAATGTGTGATTTGGGTTTGTTTTTTAAACTTTGTTCACACAGCACTGGTGCTGGGTGGGGACTGCGCCAAGCTCTCGAGGCTAGGGTGGTTGCAGAGTCAAGAGTTTGCAGAGCACCATGCAAGAATGTAAATATGATTGCCATTACATTGGCATAGCCGTCTGGTAGGCTGAGGGTCTTGTGCTTGGGGACTGAGACCAGGGTGGTGTTTACATCCATGCTTTAAGGTGTACTTGGAGACTCCTCCCATTTGCACAGTCCCAGTAGGTGCTGGTGCTTGGGAAGGACCATCCAGTACATACCTTCTGCTGATTCCGTCATCTTTTGCTGGACATTGAACCCCTCCTTATCACCGGTTTCACCTAACCCAAAGTCTCGCTGTCTTTCAGGAAGGCAAGCTGACATGTTTCACTTTACTTTAAATATCTCTGCAACTTTATTCATAGCTGCCTTTTCAGCGTGCCACCTTTGCAATTTCCTTCTGCCACCTGTGGGCAGAAGGGTAAGGGGTTTGAGATAGGACTTTGCACCAGAAGGGACTCTGTACTCCTTCTGTATCTTTCCTATTCGCCCATCATGCCAGGGTGAGTCTGAAGACCATTTTAGGGACCATCGCACAAGGAATGATGGAGGGGAACCCACTGTAGACCTCTTCTCTTTCAAAAGCAAATCTGATGTGATCCAGATTGGTCTATTTCCTCCTCGTGTATTGGCTGTGACCCCAGTCTGGCTTCTGTGCTCTCCATGTCAGTTTTATCCCTGCAGAGGACATGGCTAGACCTGGGCGGTAAACTCTGCTCGTGAAGTTTGTGGAGTTATCTGCGCTACGCGGAGGGTACGGAGGGCAGAAAACTCAGCTTCGCGTAGTGCAGCGGAGTTTTTTCCCAGCTCGCAAATGGTAAGTACGCGAGCTGCCACTCGGTAGAATTTCTACCCGAGCGGCAGGAAGACCAGCGCAAACAGCAGTTCGCACTACATTCCGGCGCTTGCAGAAGAGTTCCGCATAGCAAAACTCCACCAACTCCGCCCAGGCTTACATGTAGGACACGCGCAGGCCAGCCTGGTGTGACGAGCAGTGTCCGGGGCGAGGTCTGTCCTACTTGCCTCCTACATGTAGGAGGCGCCTGACCGCAAGGGGGAAATGCATTGCATTCCTTAAAGACTGGGCTACTTGCCCCTCTGGAGGCCTGCATCAACCCACCGCGAGACCACCCCGCTTCACTGCCGAGGGTCTCCACAGGCACGTGGTCGGGCTGAAAATGGAGAGGAGGGACCTTGCCAGAGCACTGTTATTGTAGTGGTAAGTATAAAGGTAAAACGAGTGGTGTAAAGCTTTTCTACATGAAGGAGAACACGCCCTTATAAATTGTAGACCTGTGCAGCTGATGCCTGGTGCAGCATTGATGTACTTGTGCGGGGGGTATCTGTTAGTGGTCATACATGTGCAGTTATCCAACACTGGGTCACACGTGGAGCAGCTTTCATAGACTGGCCTTGTACATAGTTTTTCTTGGTGTGGGCATACATGTGCATTGGTTATATGATCGAGTTGGCATGCATGTACACTGATTATGTAATAAACAATGCTCATTCACGTTTAGCAGTTTATACACACGTGGTCCTACGTGTGCAGATGTTCAGCTACAAAACATGAGTGGTTTCCCACTAATTTTTCAGGTGTTGAGGTGGAAATATTGAAATAAGATTTTGGAACAAATGTCTTGCTAGTTCCTTACATATACATGGACCTTTGTAGGAGTCCGAAGTTTAACGAAGACCCTATGCTCACGTCATCATTCTATAACGCTGCCCGCACCCTCTCTGCTCCTTACATATGACAGAGTAAAATAAATATCACCAGGTCAGGAAATCGGAGGCCGGCTTCCGTACATGTGACTGTTCGAATGCCTTGTGGTTCCTGGTTAAATGCAGGATGTTGGCTAGTGCCCGGGGTGCTGCATGCAGGTGCGCGCTAGCGCCCTCTTGAGGCCATTTCCCCTTGGTCCTCCAAGCACTTGCCACTCTAGTAAGACCCTTACTCTCTCTTGGTCTTGGTCCACAAATTGTATTGTAAAACTCTATTCTTCAGTAATTTATGCCACAGTCTTGGGTCCTACAACATTGAAAGTAAGAGTAAAGCAACTTTTCCAATTCTTAATTAACTGTTCTATGCATCATCCTTGGTGGCTGCTCTTCCTTCCCTCTTGATGACGTCATGGCCTCCCCACCTCCCCCCTCCCTCTTGATGGCTTCTCCGCCTGCCCATCTCCCCCCTCCCTCTTGATGGCCTCTCTGCCTGCCCATCTCCCCCCTCCCTCTTGATGGCCTCTCTGCCTGCCCATCTCCCCCCTCCCTCTTGATGGCCTCTCTGCCTGCCCATCTCCCCCTCCCTCTTGATGGCCTCTCTGCCTGCCCATCTCCCCCCTCCCTCTTGATGGCCTCTCTGCCTGCCCATCTCCCCCCCCCCCCCCCCCCCCCCTCTTGATGGCCTCGCCGCCTGACTCTGGCGTGACCGCATCGATGTCTGCAGAGATGGTGGTAATAATTCTTTAAAATCTATGTAGAGTGCTTTGACTCCACCCAGAGTAGCGCTACACTCTGACACCATGCTCTTGACGCATCATTCCATCTTCTAGGAGGCACATCCATTGGAATACATGAGGCTATTCCATGTCTGAAAAGTACACTTGTTCTTCTCGCTGTTAGTTAAATCCAGCTCTTTTTCTTCTGTATGTATTCTATTCTAAAAGCAATCTTGTCTTGCCACCCCTTCCCAGCAGTGGCAAGCCAGCGGGGCAATCCTTCATGTGAACTGCTTTTGTGCACGCCGCACATGTAGGTAGCTTTTGTGAGTGCCTCGGTTTTCATATTGCAATGGAAGGGTGCCTCTTGGACCATGAATTGCTTAGGTTATTAGTTACGGAAGTCTATGATCTTTACCTTCAAATCTGTTCAGCATATGAACTAGAATTGGTTCAGTAAGAACTTAAACAAGGAATTGGCAGGCAAACTTTTCTCAACAAATGCAAAGAGATTCATGCACAATATATCTTGTATTTCATCAATACGTTATTTACTTCACGTTTTAGTTTTTCATTTTTGATTTCACACGGACATACTGTCATATTGTTTTTTTACATACTTGTACTTAATTGTGAAACTTTATATACAGTGCATATTTGAAAGAATATAGAAAAAATTGACAGATATTTACATGTACAGACTCATTGCAAATCTAAACAGTCCTACTTCTTTGGTTTCATGCACCTGGATATTGTAAACTATTTATCCTCGATACTTGTCAATGAGTTGGTCCGGATGGAACAGAGGTCAGGGAATGTCTAAATATATTTTGTATGTGTTAAGCCATCATTCGTTGGCTAAACCTCCGTGTCCATAGTCTTTGTCAATTTTTAGTATGGAGATGCTCTTGGCCCCAAGTGGGGGGGTGGTAGGTGTGCCGACACGTTTCGACCTTCGTGTGAGGACCGTGAGGTTTCGGGGAAGGTCTTCCTCGGGGCTGGAAACTTGTAGGTGTAGGACACTGTTTAAGGAATATGGAAATGAATTAGTGTCTTGTTCGGTGTTCTGAATTTAATAACTTGTAAACGCCAAATATGTTTGTCATACCTAATGGAAATCAATCCGGCTCTTTGATTGGCTGGAAAGTCGCATCTTCGCTGAGTAGCACATTGTTAGCTCTTTTCAGGCTCTTATTGTCTGTGGGTGAAGATTGTTTTTTCAGACTCTGGTTCACCTGATCAAGGAAATTAAGAGACCTGCCTGGGAAGGGCCGTATTTAGATGGAATAGAGGCGTGCATGGCTTGGTTATCGGAGAGGTTAGTACTTCCAAGAGGTTAAGAGTTGGCTCTATGAGCGGATGTCCGTGAGCCTCTCAGTACCGTGGCGTGTGACTTCTGGATCGTGCTAGCGATAAATTACATGTGAGTGCTAGTGCCCTCGAGTGGTATCTGGTTCTAGCTGTTCCGCATGCAACCCTCCACATCGTGTCATGTTTATGACGTAAATACTCAATCTATTGTGAACTTGGACTTCTACTGAAGAGCGGCTTCTACTGCAGGGAAACCGTGCTTTGCTGCAAAAGTTTACATATATTGGCATGCTAAAGCAACACAATGGATTGGTCAGTGCTTGTTATACTAGGAGTATTGTATTGCAACATGTATGTAGTACTTACTACCCCTGTGTAGGGCACTGAAGCGCTTGTCGATCTGGCTAGCATGCTACACCGTTTAGGGTGCATGGCTGGAAGTGTGCTTTGTTCTAATCCTGTGTGGCCATCCAGAGCAAGGAGGGCAGATCTGCACTGCACTTCTTAATCTAAACACTTGAGATGTAGTTAAAGTCCTCTTGTGTCTAATCCAACACTACGGCGTGGATCTGGCCTGCTGGATGTGCGTGCCCTCCGTATACAGGATGTTTTCTCCAATGTCTGCTCAGTTCTCCTAGAAGTAGAAAACGGCCTTTCCAGCAGCCCAGAGCTTTGTTTCAGAACCAAAGTTCTTGTCCTCTTTGCACTGTTTGGTGTCGCGCACCCAATAGTGAGCAGTGTCACGAGTGCGTTGTGCGTAGGATGTAATGTGTATCTTCAGGGTGTTCTCTTTACTTTAGAAGACTCACCTTGGGCAAACAATGTGCTGCCCAGTGGCACTTTAAGTGGCATGATAGATCTTGAAACTGCTGTATAACCACTGTGTGCTCAGTCAGACCTGTAACCTTTTACCCTTACTTTACTTGTGGATTTGTAATATTGTGGCTCGGCTGCTGTACGTGAGAATCGAATCTTCAAACTCTACAATATGTTCAAAGCACTGCTGAATACGGTGCTGGGAATCTGGAAGTCTTCGGTTTAATACGGTGAGTTTGGGCCCCTTATAAGTGGGCTGTGGGTAGCGGGGGGCCTTTCTGGAATATCCACCTAGGATATGCGTAAAGGGGTGTTCACCAATTTGCACCTGCAGAGTTTCTAGTCTCACGTGCCCACTCAGTGCTGTTTAACTTCCCATCTGCCTTCGCAGAATGTTTTGCCATTGTACCCGATACTGGGCCCTTCTCCCTGTACTCCGCACTTAAGTTCACTACCACTGTTGTACCACTAACCACACAGTGTGGTACTACTTCTGTTTCTCGATCACCCTCAGACTGAGGAATCGCTACTGATTTTGCACCAACAGACCAGGGTGCAAAAAAATCATACGCACGAACAAAATGGAGTGAACTCTCCTAATGTAGAGGGCACTATACATGATCTATACATTTAGGATTCAGCTACTGGTTTGGTACCCTTAGAATGCTGTATGGACCGGTGGGATAACCGTAAATGGATTGAATTCCTGATTTGACATGACTGTTATTTGTGCAGTATGTAGTTGGCCCACTGTTTGCCAATACTGAGATCGGTTGGGGATTCAGCAGTGCTTAATTTGAGCCAGTGGTTTCCGGTGCTGTCTGGGGATCCAAATCCGTCTCCTATACGATTGTGAGTGAGGCTGTTAGAAGAAGCCAACTTATGTTTGAAGAAAAGGATTTTAAAAACGTGAGTGCTGAAAGCTGCTAATATAAACCTGAGCAGGTTCGCCGACTCCATTTCTAGGTGCATCTTATTAGGTCTGGTGTTGGCCAAGAACTTTACATTTTCCCAAAAATATATGTACAATACTTATTTAAAGGGTCTTTAGCCAGCTTTCTTCATCCATTGGTGTTATGTCATTCCCATTTAGTTTCTACCCACTACGCAAACCGCATGGGGGGTTGGCGGGGAGAGGGGGGTCTGCCCTCTTCAGGCACTGGATAGCTCAGCTTTGAGTAATTGTTGTTAAAGAGCAAAATGCAAACTCATCCCTCCCACAAGCTAGTTCCCTTCTGTGCCATTTTTTTGTTTTATTCCTTTGTTTATGATTTGATGCGACACTGGCTGCCAAATGTGAGCACCGGCCACTGTCCACACTTTATTCGTTTCTGTCTCCTCCCAGTGCTGTTGTAAATTCCTTCTAGAGTGTCCTTTTGTTTACTGTTTGACTGCTTGTGTTTCACAGCATAACAGATTGCATCCAGTTGAAGTTATCAATCACATCAATATTATACATGTGCATTCATAAATGAACAGTTCTTCTGAGCATATTTATTCTGTACTCCGTTTCACCAGTGGTTCTTTAATAGACTTTGCACAGGAAGAAAACCAGCCTTAATCGTGTTTAATTTGCACCACTAACTTTTTTATTGACTTCTTTTCTTTCTTTTGTTTTGGTCCTCCTTTCATTCCTTCCTCCCCTTTCTATTTTATTTCTTATTTCCTTTCTTGCTCTGCCTTTTTTCTTTCATACCTTTTTGTTTTCCATTCCTTTGTTTCTTTCATTCCTTCCTTGTTCTCTTGCTTTCTATCTCTTGCCTTTTCATTCCTTTTTGTTTCTTTCATTTCTTCCTTCGTTCATTTCAACTTTTGCCTGTTGTCTTTTCTTGCCTTGCTTCTTGCCTTGCTTTCATAATTTACTTTCCCTCATGTCCTTTCTTTCTCAAAGGCAAGAGTCTGGAAGCCAGTGGCACAACTATTTGCTTTTTTAGGTCTGTGTTAGCCAAGACCTTTTGATTGTTAGTAAAATGATGTGTATGACATAGTTGCCTTCAGGGCTAGGGAGCACTGTGGTAATGGTAGAGACCCAAAAACGTTTTTGCCTTTAGTCGTTTTGTAGGTCTCGCCTGACCCAGCGCTTGCGCTGGTCTGGCCGAGACTTCTAAGCGAGGGCTTAAAAATGCTACCGCAGGATACAGCTTGCAGTGCCTGTGCGCGGGCGCGTGCTTGAGCAGAGGCGCCATATGGCGTGATTACTGCTACGCGCGCACCACTCGCGAACACTGCAAGCTGTGGCCGGCGGTAGCATTTCTTTTTTTTTTTTTTTAACTCTGGCGTACAATTGGCCCTACAACTCTCAGAACGGGCGCCTTGCTCTGCTTGCACTACCCCCTCACTCCCTCCTCCTTTCTCGCCCGGCCGCGTCACTTTTGCATCCACGTGGCCAATGCTTGTTGTAAAGCGCTTCCATGTCGTCAAGCTGCCTTTTTAGAAACTAGAAATTCAAGTCCACTTGCAGGAAAGAGGTAATACGTGCATCTCTGTTAATCACAGCTGAGGTTTTATTTTCTAGGGCTCTGAGCACTGATGTCTGGCGATGGTTATAATCCCTCCCGAACTAGTTTATTTTTTAAAACCAACGTTAACGGAGTTAAAGGGAACTGTTAACTATGGTAAAAGCATGAGGTGGAGCGCGTAGTGTTTTAAAATTGGTTCGTCTTTGTAGAGTAGACTGTGTAGGATGCAATTAGCTCATTTCTTTTCAGTAGGTGTTGTGTACCGTATGCTCCTGAGTGACCAGTTGCCGCGTTTTCAGATTGCTTATTTATGGTACATTTTCAGTTCGGTTTAGGACTACGAGTAACAATCATTTGCTTCAAAGGTGTCTGAGTTTTCAGTCCCTGCGTCCTGCCTGACCTATCACACAGCAATTAACAAAACTTAAACCAGGCCTATTTGCGTCGCCAATGCTTATTAGCAGAATCTGATTAATGAGTAACCACTCAATTTTTTTTATTTTTTTTACAACTAAACATTTGTAAATTCTTCCTTAACGTAGTAGACTGAACTCTAGGTATGTGGAAGGGGTGCATTTGGAGTGTCTGTCACTCCTGTTCTCCATTCACACGATTTTCCTCTGCGTCTCTCACTCTGGTCGTCACTTTCGGGCTAGAGTGCGCCGCACTGTACTCAGATTACAAGGCATGCTTAGCCTGGTACCTGCCAGGGAAGAACAGGCCTCTTGACCTTGACTTCTGGTCTGGCCCCAGTGCCGGGCTCTGCCACTGTAAGGTCTTTCTGCCTGGCTGCTGGTGGCGTCGTTCTGCTGGTACACATGCAGGCTCTGTTTTCTCTGTCTGCCTCTGGTCCATCAACAGAGCTAATGTTGGTTGTTCAGCCACTACCTCTCGGACCGGACACACAGTGCCCTCGGGCCAGCACCTCCAAACACATGTGACGGAGAGGGCAGGTAAGGAGTTGAGTAACTCCACTAGTAATCTCTCATTAGTTGGTCGAGCCAGCAAGTTAACGGGCCGAGCCAAGGGTCGGATCTGCGTTGAACAAGCCCATGCACGAGCGGAGTTTGGCTTGAAAATATTGAACGTGTGAATTATGTACCAAACATTTTAAAATAAGATGGTATCTTTGAAATCCCCAAAAGTGTGCTTCTTTAAAATAAGGAAGCGTTTCACCCTAGTACATCAAATTATGTCTTTTTAAACCTGAACTAAAACATTCCTGTCCCCGTCCTCCTGAAAATGCAGTTACTGAACTAAGAGGAAAGTCTATGATCTTGCGTGGAAAATAAACTCCCACTCGACTCCCACCGAACTCATAGGGCATTTCTCAGGACCAAACCAACAAGCATTGGCCTAGCCAATAGGTCTCGCTTTTGGAACCTTATAAGTATTTAGTTATGCCGCACAATATCCTTGGTGCAACCACATCAAGTGTTGCATGGCTAAACACTCAAGGTCCCAAAGGCGAGACCTATTGGCTATGCCAATGCTTGTTTTTCTTTTTTCTTTTTAAACTCCTGGCAGCTTCCCAAACGGAATGTATTTTGCAAAAGCCATGACAAACCAAAGATTTGCCAAAAGGCTGGAGGATGACACCGGATCTATTGCCATGCTCAATTGTTAGCGCAATATTTCTAGCAGAAACATTACGTGACCAGACCACACTTGAACACCCAACCAACAGTGTCTTCTTTACCAAATTTAAGGGAATATGTTGACATTTCGGCACATTTACACGTATTCTCGCTTTGGGAAACCTTTTTATCCTTTCCCTGCATTCAAATGTCAATTTCAATTGATTATTTTATTGGTCAAAACATTGCAGATTTTGTTACTGACCTGGGGGAACTTAAAAAACTTGATGGCATTCATGCCCATTTTGTACTAGTACCACTTCTAACGAGAGCCAACATGACCAGCGCTGTAGTTTTCAAGGTTTCAGAATTGTGCCACTATCTTGACAAGGTGGCAGTGTTTGGCCCAGTAAGACACGCGTGTTTTTGTTCGCACTTGGCTACCTGTAGTGTAAAAAAAGAAAACTAGATTGGTTTTATTTTGCCCATGGGCCTCAGTTAAAACCTTCTCATTAACGTGCCACCCCCAGCCCCAGTGATGCTCAAACACCTTTGCTGGAAAAGTAAATTAAGTAATCTCCATTAATTCTACGGATATCCGCATAACTGAGCGGAGTGTTGCTCCTTTTGTACAATTATTTCACCACTGATTTTCTTTATAGCTCTTCTCTGATCTATCCGTGCGCTCACAGGAGGGCACTTGGAAATCCTTAGTAGTTTACTAATCCTTTTTAATACGCATAGTTGCGAGAGACACGTTTATTTATTATAGAGTGTTGTATGGCGTGGACTTGACGTGAAGGCATCCGAGCGCTTCAGAGTTAGCACAGCAGCAGTTACAATAGCTACAGAAGTCCAGCCAGTACCTAGTAGTAGCATGAGAAGGAGTACACGATGGACTGCAGGATATGTATGTAGATTACATGAAAAGCAAGTAATAGTACTTAGCAACAATATCAAAGGTATACGATAGACAATGGGGTATGTATACTGTATAGAAGTAATTACACGAGTGACCGTTCATAGGGATACATGGTAATCGTATACAGAGGTACACTTATAGACAGTAGGACATGCAAACAGTATAGTTCTAAGTTGGATATGACGGAGTTGCAGAAGTGGGGAGAGTGTAGTCCATGTATTTCCCCCAAGGGTACGTCAGTTTAGAAGGAGGGTGCTGGAGGAAGTACCAGGCCAATCTGATGGTTTGGTGGGAGGTTTTAGGTAATTATGGAGTAGAAGTTTACACTTCCTCTTGAAATGAGGAAATGGGTGATTGTCTTGTAGGTCATGAGGTAACGAGTTTCAATTTCTGGGAGCATTCCCAGAGAAGGAGCAGGGGTGCAATTTTTTTTTCTTTAATTTGGGCAGAATCGGGAGCAAACTTCACCGGTTGGTGGTAGGGCGTTCACTGTACAGGCTTCTCGCCTCGAATAGCATGCCGACACCTATTCGACTGGTCGTGAACCTTCGTCAATTTAGGAGGTGGCTCAAGACTTGGCCGTTCACCCTGTAACGGAGTATATAGATGGGGAAAGGGGCCGTTGCTCAGCTCCAGGATGCCGTTCACGCAACCGCTCCGGAAATGCGTAGTATTATAATGATACCAGAATTGTGCTGTTGGTATTCGTCTACATGCCTAATGTCTTCATGTAGAACCTCGCCACCTATAACTCTGCACGTTCTCTCTGCGTAAGTCTGCAAGTACCTCCACGATGCCTTTGTAGGTCTGTATGTAGCAGAGCTGTGGGCTGTCCCTCAAACTGGTCCGGTTACACCTGCAAAGTTACATGATCACCCTCTGCACCTTCCAGATCCCACCGCAAAGGTGTTCACGCTGGGTGGGGGGCGCTCTACACCTTAATATCATAGGTTTAGTTGAGTGGCTGCTGTAAAAAGACAGTCAAAATTATTGCGTGAAGTAATTTATTTCAGAGCTGGTACTCCGCTGTAGCTCGATGGCTGGCACTGGGTGTAGGCGAACACTGACCTCTGATGCGCTCGCCTGTTGCGGTTGGTGAAGAAAGTAGTTGTAGAAAGCTCCCCTGCCATTGATTACAAAGACTCTGAGAGCTTACAGACGCTGCTTTCAGGACAGGTACTCGATCCCTGCACCTCCTTTCATTTTAAAGGATGGCACTGGCGGTGCTCCAATGCTCTTCAATGGGAGAGTACGGGCACTGCTCGGCAGCAAACGGGTACTCGGGGGCACCTCTAGATTTCCATATCACGCAACACTTACAATGCTGTATCCGAGGGCCCGAGGGCAAGAGGTGATGAGGAAAGGACTGGGCCATGAAGGAGGTGGACTAGAGAAGGCGGATCCATCCGAAGCGGGCAAAGGACCAGTGGCCTAAAGGAGGGAAAGTGCATGGACCAGAGGGGCTCGGAGTTGGAGCCAAAGCAGAGGAGCTGTGGTGAAGGGTGGCTGAGCAAAGAAACCTGGAGAGCTGAGAAGAAAAGAACTATACTGAGAATGAAGAGCTGGTTGGAGAGTGGAAAGCTTGGGGAGGGGCGAACCTGCCATAGGAGAGGGGGGAAAGCCATGATGAAGTAAAGGAGCAGAGGATGAGAAGGGGGGGACGGGCACCTAGCTGGCGCTAATGCAGATGAAGAGATAAGGTGAAGGTGATGCAACATCAAAGGGAGGGAAGATGTACTCGAGTGAAGTCCCGGGCAAAGAGGGGCGCGGATGTGATGTAGAAAGAATGATCTTTAAACAGTCCGTTACAAACCATGCTACTGGCCACATGTTCGTAAAGTGACTTTTGATGCATCTAATCACCCCCGTAACCTTTAGAAAGGACAAAGTATGCCGCTTTGCAAGTTGTAACTCGTTGCCTGTCTCAGAATCCCTTTCTCGCTCTTGTGACTGCGGAATATAGCGTTGTGACTGCCTCCACCCGTGGGCCCCATCGGCCCCCTTCGTAATGACAGCGCTGCTCCTGTAATTATGCGGTTGTAATGTCTGACACAGCTGTTCCCTGTAGGCGGGTACCGCGAGACCTGCCACCGCCGGCTCGCGCCAGTACAAGCTCGCCGGACCACACTGCTTTGACTTTGTTTATTCGTCTCTTCGTCTCTTAGAGTTCACTTCCGGCGGCAGACTTTGCATCGCGAGACGCCCCCATTTCCGGTACAGAGGTCCTTGTTTCAAGAACAGTGTTCTGTGTATTCGGAGTGAAAACCGTGTCAACTGCAGGGGCACTATAACCCCGTGAAAGCAGTTTATTAGCCCAGGCTAATGGTTTTGTCACAACTGGACGCTTTCCAAATATCTTTCAGCAGTCGGCTGAAACGGGCTTCCTAACTATTCGGCCTAGATGTTTCGAACCAAAAAAATAAACCATACAGACACCAAACCCATTTCATTCCTGTGCTCCCACCTCTGTCCTATTCCTCGCTAACCGCACAGTGCTTATATTCGCGTTTTAAGACCCACTGGCAGGCAGCGTAAGAAAACTCAGTGCCTCCAGCCTTTGGCCCAGAGCCCTCAATCGTGGCCCGTTATAAACACCTGGGGGCGACTCTGTTCAAATTATACAACACAAAGTAATGTGCTACGTGGAAAAAATGCAGAAACGCCACATCCTGGAATAGCCAACACTCTTAGGAATGCAAGACTAAGTCCGATGTATGGCATATAAATAGGCACCGAATCGCCGACATGGATTATTTTAACATTTACATTCGCTGTTCAGAAATTGATCAGTGTTCCAGTAAAGCGAAGACCATGTATATAGATACAGGTGGGGACCAGTTTCATTGTCCATTTTTCTTGCTACTGAATCTAATCTGAGGCCGGGAGGGGACTGGCCAACTTGAAGCACTAGAAAAGTAATCAGCAGACCTCCTGGATTTTAGGCAAATTGTGATCCGAAGTCTAACTTTAGTATTTTAACTGGAGTTGTACCAAAGTTGACACCTCACCTATGCTGAATATCACACTTATTGAAAGATCTCCCGGTGTCCAGATTGTGACTGGCGCCACATGTCTTGTACTTTCTCACCACTACCAGGATGATCAGCGTCTAGAGACGTTCTTTTGTAGATTCGCTAGGAGCGTAGCCACCCAACCTCCTCTTTTGTCTTCCTTAACCCATTGTCTGACATGCAATATTCCGATGTATGTCTAAATGTGCGTTTTCCCTAATTTGTTACTTGCACGAAATTGGTTTTATTGGCTGTATCATGAGCAGGCGCCTTAGCGCAGAGCTGGACACTTTTACCAACTTGATCTGTCTAAGGTACATACACTTAACTTGTAAGTTCTCAAAGTTATTGCATGAGCTGCGGATAAGTTTGTAAACCACATTCCCTGTTTCTGAGCTATCGACAAGTTCTATAATAACTCTGAGAATTTCTGCAATATCTTAGAAAAAGGTGCACAGTTCCGCATCTGGGCCCCAATTACTATACAGGCTGAGAAAATATCTCTTGTAAATACAGGGCTATTATGGACTTAATCGTTTTATGCATACAATGGCACCGCCTATTAGTAGGGGGTGCATAAAAGAATATGAACACATTCTATCAAGCAAACCATAGTAGGAAGTGAAATGCATGGCCCGATTCATCGCAATATGCCTCGGACACCTCCTGCATGGGCTCTTGGAAGACACTTGGCTCTTTGGGGGCTTATCTTGGCAATGTACAAGACCATACCTGTGGCGGTCCCTCTGGTCTTCTGTGTGTCTGGTCGAACACATGTATTCTCGCACACATTACCAAATAAATACCATGATATGAAGAGTGCTTATGTATGATCTGACCAGCAGCCACATATATGCATAGTCTTCTGCTAAGCAAAGCCAGTCCATAAAGAAGACCTATGTTTACCATGTGGCAGTCCTGTAACTTCTTTGGCCTCTTTCCTTCATGGGTAGGTCTGGAGTTTCTAGGATGGCTCGAAGGGCTGCACTTCAAACACAATTCAGCCCTGTTCAGATCTGATCCTCTCTCCAAGAGGCTGCTATGTGAATGTCACTGTCGGAGCTGAGCCCTGGCCGCCCATCTCCCTATGAAAGCGGCCCACTGGGAAAATGCTAGGGTAGCAGAACGGTCAGTCCAACACAGATGCCTCAGTCCATCACAGATCCCTCTTCACAGAAAGGAAATATTGGGCATCCGCAATATTCATGTGCGTACACTGGCTGACCCCTCATCCGTGCACAGGAAGTTGGCCTTCTCGCGAGAACATGCTGCCTGCGGACACGATGAGGCGTCTCTTTACCATAATGGTCTTCAAACTTTGTCGCACTTCCCCTGTAAAAAAAAAAAAAAAAAAAAAAAATAGGGCTCTCACCCCCAGAATATTATTCTCAATTATAAAATCACATTGTCGGCTCAAAATATATTTAGTAGATCAAAACATTGCAATTATGTCTGTGGTTCATTTTTATTTTTTTTAATGCAAATATATGGCTGCCAACATTCTACTGGCATTCTGGACTCCTTTTCAAAGTGTAAAAGTTTTCAGTGTTATCATTTTATCTAAAATGGTTGAGGGTGGGAAGGACTTTGAGGGTTATTGGGAGCCCCCAACCCCTCCACTCCTGCACTCCTGATTTTGATACTTGGACAGGGAATGTTCGAAGAGACATTACTGCTTTAGCGCTTATTGCGCAGTATGGACAGAGGATTCTGGCCACAACATCCGAAGACTGCCGGGAACTCAGTCCAACCTGTGAAATTACCAATACAGACCTATAGATCAGACGGGTGGAGCAGCTGTGTGCATCTGGAGTAGCGCAAACGCAACCGTCCATTCCCTTTCAATCGCCATAAGTGGGGGCGGAACATTCCTGTGATATTTGTTCAATGAGACATTTTGAACACGTTTCTCGAATTGGCTCTTTCGTTTAATTTTTCGTGATTAACTGCTTTTACAGTGTGGTGTGATCCAGAAACTAGCTAAATAGTGGCAAATTTCACCTGGAATTGTGATGCATGTTTCACAGATGGAAATAAATTATGTGAATCTGCAGGGGTTTGGAGTCCATGCTATACAAATAAATTGGTAAAAATATACAGGGCTCATTACTACACAAGTAGATGGAAATTTCTTTTGGGAAAGGCTGAACTTCAAACTGCACCATGTGGCGCTTTAGTTGCAATAAAGCAGCTACTTAAACAGCATACTTGGGACCCTTGTCCTTCAGAGGACACAAAGTAGAGAGCTGGGTGTAGAGGTAGGAAGAGAAGAGTAAGAGTAAGAGTTCGAACTGAGAAAAGGACAAAGGTGGAGTGAATGTTTGCTTTCTGGTGGAGCCCTTGGCAGGCCGGGGCCTGAACCGCGGCCCGTTTTGTCAATGTCTTAACTTCACGGATGGAATAGCTGTGAAGCGACATGAAAGGGTGTCCTGTGTATTCAGACGTCATGAGGGAAGCGCATGGCCTACTATTTATCTTTGATGGCTTGGAAAACTCGAACATCTGTTGTTGGAAGATTATAGAAGAAAACGAGTTGAAGATCATATGATCGGCGACTGCTACAACCGAACTCTGAGGTCCGTTTCTTTCAGATGGAAATTAAAATGCATGACGTGCCCCAGGGCACGTGTCCATCCAACATCGAAGCCAGGGCGCTGTTTCGTTTTTCTTGTAAAATGATCCGTACGAGGATGAAGAAATGCATGTGCTTGGAGTGATCGCGATTCTGTCATTTAACTGTCTCTAAATGAGTCCTGTTTCCGTTTTGGATTATTTTTCAGGCGTTTACTTTGTGCACTTTGGTTCAGCAGAGGAGACCAAACACCACAATTCCCAGAATGCATCCGTTTGGTATTTGCAGTCTAGGACAAAGAGCACTGGTGTCCATAGTGGCACAAAGATGAATGAACTCCAACTGACCATCTCTACCATACTTCTAGGTATCCGCCTTTTAGGTCTGTAAACTGAATACAAGGCGGGCTCGCCAGCTCCCCGTTTGCTGGGACGAGGGTTGACGTAAGCAAAGGTCAGCGAGACGCGTTACAAGTGTGCGAAATAGTGAGTTTTTTTTTTTATTGTTGCGACTTTGACGTTTATGGATAAGTTCATAACCAATTGCAACTTATTTTGGTTTTGCCAGTTTTTCTCACAGATCTGCAAATCATAGTTTACTCTGACCGGCCCTTATTTGCCTTGCGTATCTATGTTCTCTTGCACAAGGACACTGCATAGAAACACTCTACCATGGAGAATACTTTCAGAGGGCGATAAAACCTGTATAGATTTTCGACCCACAAGTACACTTTTTGATTGGACAGAAGTTGTGGCTTCCACAGAACCAGTGCTTTCCCTCCGCACAGCTGTGAATTTTATTTATCCAGCTGTCCGGAGCTTGACCTTCTAGAGTACACACATGACAATTTAATGCTATTAAAATGTCTTTAATTCGATAACGTCTGTCTTTCTATGGCAGCAGCACAGATCGGAGGAAGGCAGTCGGTAACATACATGGAGTTGTAGGTCTCGCTTAAGTTGTCACTTGACCTTTTTAACCTAGACCAATATCATGCCAGTTTTTGCTTCCACACATATTCATTTAACCGTGCATTGAACAGACGCCTTGTTACACCGACTCAGTGATTCCGTGTCACTTCGAGCATGGTCAGCGAGAAAACCAGCTGGGGCGCTACAAGGCATGGACACGGCAGGCGCTATATACAAATGCACTCCGCAAAGAGCACGGCGGTGTGCCATCCTACACTCGAGGTAGAGGGTTTTCACTGTGCTGAAGTCCGTTCCTCCTTTGTGCGCAAGTCAAACTCGCTGTACGTTGTAGAAGGAGCGTTTATCACACTCTGTCCAATACAGCGCCAAGA
Source organism: Triturus cristatus (assembly GCF_964204655.1). NCBI lineage: Eukaryota > Metazoa > Chordata > Amphibia > Caudata > Salamandridae > Triturus > Triturus cristatus. The sequence goes on from NC_140580.1 coordinate 1,093,457,656, forward strand.
AGCACCTGTGCTCTTGTTAAACACTACAAATTAATTGCCAACGGTTGGGACTGGGAGTCCACAGCCTGTGCTCGCTGCGGCACCAGTATGCACGGATTTCTTAGCACAGTTTAAAATTGCAAAGCAGTATTGAAACGAGGTATTTGTTTGTTTTTATTCAAGTGTAACGTACGGCAGATTTGCACCCAGCCAGCTATCATGCAGCCTGTGTACACTGTGCATGAACAGGCGCCGCCGCCAGTGCAGTCCTCTCCCGTTACCGGAAGTCCTGTTAATTGCCGGGTTTGTGTTCGGGCTGAGTCTGCAGTGGGAGGATTGAGGTGGGAGGTTTTGTAACGCGATAGGAAGTGTGTGTGTGGGAGCGAAAGCGGTGGCCGCCGCAGCGGACAATGGAACACAAGTTACCCTTTTGTATGAGCAGGTCTCCTGAGGCACTTGACAACAGAGCGACAAAGTGTGACTAAGTGTCGCGTCTGGGCGGGGCCAAGCCCTGGTGCACGGATGAGGCCTGTGTGGCTGACGATGGTGATGCTGCTGAGGCCTGTGTGGCTGACGATGGTGATGCTGCTGAGGCCTGTGTGGCTGACGATGGTGATGCTGCCGTCCAGGCAGGCAAAGTGGTGTCCCCACGGGGTTGAGATCGGGCAATAGTCTGGGACGCATGCAGTACCTTGGAGTGCACAGAGCAGAATTTTTTTTTAATTAAATAGATTGCACATTTTATATCGTTTCTGAATTGATTATGGAGTATATTGGTAAAGGCTAACAGAATACTCCTTATCTGTAGCGACACCATTTGAGTCATAGACTCATTTAACCACAGTGCATTTTGGGAGCTGTAGTCCCAGTTTCCAACTGGCCTATCCGTACAGATAATGACTTCGAGAATGGAAAAACTGGATGGAATATGATCTCTCCATTGGCACGTAGTGCAGGGAGGGCATTAGTTTAACACGGTGCATTCTGGAAACTGTAGTCCATGGTTCACAGTAAGTGCCAGTTTGATTGCAGTTCAAGGTGACCGTCACTGTCTGAATAAAGAGAACCTGTAATCCAAAGGGATAACTGAGTAAGCAAATGCGATCCGGAGAGGTGGGGAGGCAGCTTGGGCGATGGAGGGTTCGGCAAATCTGGATTATCCGAAGGCCTTTAGCTGTGAAATGCCCCTTCGACCGGGCACACACCATCCAGTGTTGAAATAAAATCCTCTAAATGTACTCATTCGTTTCGGCAGAAGCCGCATGACCTTTTTTGACCGGAAATCCGCCCCAAAAGGAAAGTTGTGGTACATCATGTTAAATGTGATGGAATAGAGAAGCGGGAGGAAAGTGAGGTTTTACCAATTATGCGGTTTTGTGGCACGGGGAGGGGTTGGTATACCCTGGAAAGAAAACAGGAAGCGTACAGTCGTGCAAGGAGTAGTGACCGAACAGGCCTGTTTACACTTTTGGGGCGGTCATTAATTCTTCTTTTGTTCCCGACTCGTCAGAAGGCTTCTCCAGGGTACCTCTGAACCCAATGAGTGGGGCAGACTGATACCCGGGAGCGTGGGGGAGGGATGTGCGGTTGCAGTAAAATCCAGCGGGTTGTTGCAGTAATCTAATTTCCAGTGTGGACAGTGGTCTGCAAGGTTAGAGTAGACTAATGGGTTTGACTGATGCCGCCTCAGCCCTTTCAGCCTCCCACACATCGCCCTCCTGTAACTTATCCTGCTTTTCAGTAGCTAACATTTCCTTGTACGTGTTATTACTGTTTGCGGCTGTTGGTTGACGGGCGTGAATGAGTGTCGTGAGTATGCAGTTGGCACTCGCCCCCAGAGGCCACTGAGGTTTACTTGGCAAGAATGATTGTGTGCCCTCTGCTCGTGGCCTTTGCTTCAGCAGCTGCGATCCCTTCAGTGATGAGAGCCAAGCGCCAGCGAACAGTCTTACCCGCCCACTACACCTGAGCGCCATCAAAGCACAACATGCCGGGCAATGAACCTCATTTAGCATCAGGGGAAGACCAATTATGTAACGTTACTATTCAGCTAGTCTCCAATTGTAACACCCCTGTGCATTGCTATTAAAATAATTCAAATGCCACACAATACACTTCTTAGGGAACAATGCTTGACATGTTGCATATGTTACTGACTGTGCAGTCAACAACAAGTAGTCCTTTTGATTTGCACGGAGCAGATCTATCGCTAAATTTCTGCATATGCAATCACTCGGGCATTATGCATCTCCGTTTTGGTTGACTTCTCCATAAAATCGCACTACTTCACTCAACAGCTCGAATTTCTTTTTAACCTTAAAATGTGTATGACCGAATTTTTCTTAATGCACATATTAAAAGCAATGCTTTTTTGAGATGTAATGTTGCCTAGGTTCCATTTGGTGTAAACTGCACAATCTTCTTTTAAATGAGTTTTCACATTTTATAGGTCTGGAAATGGTCAACAGCATTTGATCTTACTAAAAAACTGTGTATGCATAAAATATTGCATAGTGAGACTTTCTTACAGCCATCTTCATATCTACTGTTCAACTGTCATGTTTTAATGCGGCCCACCACAGCATTCAACATGGGGTAACGGGTGTGCCAACTCGAGCCAGTGCTTTGTTTTTAGGTCTCCTGCAACAGCGTATGCGCTCTCACTTGCAAGATTTTATACAATCGGGGGCTTGCAGCCCGCCCATTGCCTAACATTCGTTGGCTTCATTGTCGCTCCTATTTGGTGCCTTCCAATAGGCCGGCGCCTGCTGGCTTCAATTAGTCTTCTTTCTGCTGGAGCATGGACCAATAATTCCTGTTAATTTCAGCTTAATAGCTGTTCTTCCACTGATCTCACTGAGTGAGGCACTGCTTTTCTTTTTCCGTCGTCCTTCTTGAACCTAGTACCATGCAATGCCACATACCCTTCAAAGAAGCCCTTTTCTCCTATGACATGGATGTTTATTGTGACAGGTTTTCTGCTTCAAAAGGTACTTTCACTAAGACATGGACAGGGGTGCAATTGTGTTTCTGTTTTTTTAATTTTTTTGGTGTGCAAATCCTATTTTTTTTTTTCTTCACACTTTAGGAGATTAAATGACTTGCTCAATCGTGAGGTTACTGTACCAAGGTCTAACTAGCATTGGTAAAGCTAGTAAGTCTCGTCTTTGGAACTGTTGGCTGTGCCATTGCCTTTTTATTCATGTTGTACTCGGGAGGCATCACCGGCTTTGGCAATGATTTGCATCCATGCTGTATAGCAGCAAGTTACTGCTGTACAGCGAAGGCACAGCTCTAGGCATGTGCTGATTTACAGTGAGTAATAACCTCCACCTCTTGCATATCATAAATTCAATCAAAGCTTCATAGATTGCTAGTTAAGGAACATTTCGAGCATTTCATTTTAAGAAACCCTCCATGAAAAACGAGAGCATTTTCTTTCAAGAAAAATAAAGGTGGGGCTTCTGTTGCATTATGCTAATGCAGTGTCGGGCAGTGAGCAGACCCATGTCGGGGGGGGGGGGGGGGGTGGTCTCCCCCCTCTTCCGTGCCCGGCTGAGTGAAGTCAGAGGGGCCTGCTTCCAGGGGTGGCTGTAGCTCCGCCCGTAGCACCCAGAAGCAGAGAAGCAGCAGTGCTGGGCAGAGCGGGTTCCCCTGTCGGGGGGGGGGTCTCCCCCCTCTTGTGTGCCCGGTGAGTAGTGCAAAGCACATGTGCTTCTTTACAGCATGGGTACAACACCTTGCCAAAGCCAATAGCTCTCATAGGCGAGACCTATTGGCATTGCCAATGCTTATTCTGAGATCTACTGCATTGTGCTCAAGCGGAATGCTGTCACCCATAGAAATAGTAGTTTCTTTCAGTACCAGTGATTTGTGGGCCATTACATACACTTATTAACAAATTGTTATTGCACTTATTTTTATAATGGCAAGGACCTGGCAGTTCCCCCAGACAGTGGTATTGGACCTTCACTGCTGTTTGCAACTTGTCACATCACGGAGGCACACTAATTGCAACTACAATGCTCGGAAATGGGCTTTCAACCAATTCCAGGATGGTCCACCAATTCCAGGATGGTCCACCATATGGGCACTACTGGGCAGACTTCTTTGAATGTTTTTTTTTTTTCTTTTTTTTTTCTTCTAAAAGTTTACAAAAATAATCGAGGCTCACCTATGACTACACACGTGTGCAGACATGATGACCATATTTTAATGTTTTGACAGTGCTTTACAAAATATAATGTTTATGCAAAGCCAATTGCCTGGCAGCCAACACAAGACTTCTTGGCTTTTCCAGTGCTGATGTGTTTTTATTTTTTTCAATTTTTTATAATTCCCGGAAATGTCAACTCTTAAACTCCATCTTTCACACTTCTATTGCATTAGTTTATTTTGTGAATCCTGGTAGGCTTTACTACAAATATGTTCCCACCTACCTAAATGGCACTGGTTTTTTTCCTTCCTTTTACCCACTGCTGACTGCATTATAATGTTTATATTTTCCAGTGACGCTACTTGCCTAAATAGTCAGTCTTGGTGTTCTACATAACCCTATGCTGCCATCGGAGATGTATAACTTTGATTTTTTTTTTGGATGAAATGTGGGGCCTTTAAATATCCTCGCGCAATGCATTGCTGGTGTAAGACGGTACAGGCAGGTGGGGTTTCCCGTGACCTGAAGCCACGTTGCAGTGATGCTGATGGTCTAGTACAGATCCACATTCAATGCTAGGTAGATTTTTAAAGCTCATGAGCCTCTGGTGCAGGTTGAGGTGATGCCAAAAAGATACCTTGGTTGTCACCCGCATGCAACACCTGTTGGAAAAGATGGATTTTTAATCTTCCTGAAGGTCTCGTAGTTCCCATTTGCTTACAGGGCAAAGTTTGTTACAATGAACCTTTGCTCCTCAATTGTGCACCCTTCATACATCTACATGTATTATCTGGTAGTTTTGCGGTTCCTTTGGCGGGTGTATTAAAATTCTCAAGTTGGGTGACATTGAGATGTACATTGGTTGGATCCAAATCGCCAACGGCAGCATATTCTCCTCGATAAATGTATTCTATTACAATTTAAATCCTTATGTTTTTGGAGAAGAATGCCTGTACTGTGTAGGAGGCAAAGGGTCTGGTCATAATGTTAGGGCATTTTTTTTTCTTGGTTTAAAATAATGTTGCCGATTATTCCCCAGTTGGTTCATTCCAAATTTGCTTTCCTTGCTCAAATGTAGACAAACTGTTACAAAATTTGTAGATTGACTAATTACTTTGATTGTTTAAAACCCAAAGAAATACGTTTTTCAGTTAGTTAATCTTTAAGAAACCTTTTGTATGAAGTTTCTCACTCATGAACCCATATGTTTGTGTGGTAGCCATGTTTTGTCCTACGCCATTCATGATTTCTGTTTATTCTGTTAGGCTAGACTGGCACCATTCCTGTTCCAAATTCCAGCAAACCAATTATTGTCCATCTTCTTATTCCAGCAGCCCGCCAACATGGAGGTCGATCACCCAGAATTCCAAAAGGCCGGGAAGGAGCCAGGTCTGCAGATATGGCGGGTCGAGAAGTTTGACTTGGTGGCTGTTCCAAAGAACCTATATGGCGACTTCTTCACTGGTGACGCATATGTGATCCTGCACACGATGAAACTGAAGAGCGGGAACTTGCAGTATGACCTCCATTTCTGGCTGGGTAAGGTGCTGTTGTCCTCTGTGCAGGGTGATGACGTTTCGCCTGGACTCCCTGATGAAGCCCTAGCAGTAGAATCAGTTCAGTTGCATGCTTGCACGAAGAGTGACTCCACTAACTTCTGCCGTTTATTGGAATGTTCCTTTTCTAAAGAATTTTTAAAAAATGTGTTTAGTGTTTTCTATACATGATCCTGCATAGGGTATCGGAGCGCTTTACAGAAGCATTTCAACAAATAACTTTATACATTACCAAGTCATTAGTGATTATATTATATATATATATATATATATATATATATATATATATATATATATATATATATATATATTCTCAAAACAATACCCTTGCAGGCATATAGTTGCACATAAATTATGCAAAAAAGGAGAGTACTCTGGGTAGTTCCCAAGTTTAGGTGGATGGCAGCTCGTGTACAGAGCACCCTCAACACCAGCGACACTCTAAATTTGCTCACCTCAAATGTCTGCTTTTCTATCCAAGTTTTTAAGCATAGGACTAGCACAGTGCTATCCACACCAAGATAGAAATGGACAAAGTCTTTTGCCATTTGTACAGCAAAGTCTGTAAGCATAGGATTAACACAGTGCTATCCACGCCGAGCTGTAAAATGACAAGCCATTTATCACTCCAGGCACAGTATTATAGCTTTGGATTGGTAAAATACCATCCAAGCCAATCTGAAATGAATAAAAGCAACCCCTGACACGTGTTTCACTGTAAAATGACAAAAGCCATTTATCACTCCAGGCTTTTGTCATTTTACAGCTCGGCGTGGATAGCGCTGTTCTAATCCTATGCTTACAGACTTTGCTGTACAAATGGCAAAAGACTTTGTCCATTTCTATCTCGGCGTGGACTTATGGGAGAAATTTACTCCTATAAAACGATTTTGCTTCCTTTTTGAATGCCACGATGGATGGAATTCTTCTAATGTTGGGGGTGTGTGTGGGGGGGGGGGGGGTGGAGGGGGAAAGAGTTTTCCAGATTCTCGGAGCTGCCCCGGAGAACGCTCGGTCGTAAGTTCTTTTCTTACAAAAACGAGCCGGTTTCAGTAGTAGGTCTGGGTGGCACCAGGTGAACCGGCACCCTCCTGATAGCGTGAGTTTCTGTGATAGGTAAACTGGTGTTTTGTGGTGTCATGCTTTGTGAGTGGTGCATGCCAGCTTGGATTGAATTCTTGCTTCGAAGGGCAGCCAGTTGAGTACTTTCAAGTGAAGGGAAATATGGTTCAATTTTTTGGATCTGGATACAAGTCTTGTGGCTGCATTAAGACAAGCTTTCAGTGGGGCTGTTGATATCTTGGGGAGCCCGGCCAAAGTAGTGCAACCATACTCAATCCTTGATATGACCAGTACCTGGACTGCTGTTTTAAGATCTGTTTTATTTAGGAATGGTTTTAGTTTTTGCAGGTAGCTTAAATGGAAACGGGCGTTTTTTGCCATTGTGTTGCTATGTGCTAACATGTTCAGATTTTTGTCCAGAATAATTCCCTGGGATTTAGTAGTCCACAATCTTCGAAGTACACTTTAGAGCAGTGATAAAGTTGGTCCATTCTACTATATTTGATTTTGCTTTTCTGGGGTGTAATCAGTAGGAATTTGGTTTTGAGGGTTTAGCTTCACGTGGTTCGCCATTGGAGGGTTCTCGTTGGTGCCTGGTTCATGGTCTTTATCTCTTCTGTCGATGCAACCTTGATGTACAGTGTAGTGCCATCTGCGTACATGTGGAAAGAAATGTTTGCTTTTTGTAATATATCCGTGAGTGGTTCTACGTATAGATTAAATAGCGACGGAGAGTGTTGACCCTTGCGGAACTCCGATTGTATTTCTGGTTGGGCCTGAAAGGGTTTGGTTGATAATGAATTTTTGCGATCTATTCTCAAGAAAGGAACTAAACCATTTTAGGACTGTTCCCTCTAGCCCCATTATTTTTCAACCGATCTAATATTTTGGCATGGTTTACCATGTCGGAACCCGACGACAGGTCCAACAGGATTAGGAGACCTGTTTCGTTGTGGTCGAGAGCCAGTAAAGCGTCCTCTACGATGTGCAGAATTGCTGTTTCTGTACTATGGTTTGGTCTGAAACCAGATTGGAAATCATTTTAACAGATTGAAATCCGAAATATGAAGACTCAGTAGTTGTTGGGCACCTTTTTCCAGTACTTTGGCTAGCATGGGAATGTTTGTTACTGGTCTGAAGTTGTTAGGATCAGAGGGTTCTCTGTTGGTTTTTTTATGAGTGGAATGACTTGACCAGTTTTTAGGCATGCCTGTATTTGGCCTTGTGACAATGAGGCATTTATGATCTTTGTCCATGGCAGGATTAGCAGGTGGTTTATAGAAGACCAGCACTTTGCTGGTAAGGGATCGTTTTAGTGATTGTTAGGTTTAGTGGTCGACATGATCTTTGCAAAGTCTAGTTCACTGACCGACTTAAATCCTGACCATTGAGCATTGTTTTTTGGTTGTTCTAACTCTAGTTGAGCCTGTTCCTCTAAAGTGCCCTTATCTCTTTCAATGTCTTCGGCTGCTTTTTTGAGCTCCCCCTCCAGTGAGTTAGCTTTGTCTGTAGAGAAAACAGAGAAATCTTCACTATTTAAGATTGTTTTTGTAGTGGCTGGTGCAGATTTATTTGATTGTTCTTTTTGTAGATCGAATAGTTTCCTTGGTCGGTTTACTGCATTATGCAGTTCTTTCCTGAGTCTTTTTTTTGATTTTAGAATGCTTTTATTATAGGCTTTCCTGGATTGTCTCAGTTGGGTTAAGTGGGGCGAAGAAGGGTGTCGCCATTTACTTTCTGAGAGTCTGTGACAACCTTTCTTCATTAAGGGCGCCATTGAACCACAGGTTTTTGTCTGTCGGAGGTTCTCTTTAGTTTTAGAGGGGCTATGTCTTTGCTAATGCTTGACATTGTCTTGTTATAGTGCAATGTGAGGTCACTGGCGTCAACCATGCTCTTAGGTGGCTGCAAATCTATTTCACAGCTAGCTGCTACGTTTTCCATATTGATTCCTCTAGTGTCCCGGGTCCATTTTTTGGGCTTAATAGATTGTGAGGATGATTTGGTTTTTATGAAGAATTTCGAATGTAATTATGTGGTGGTCAGACCAATCGCAGGGGGTGATTACAATTTTCTCGATCGCTTTCTCTTTAGCTATGATCCAATCTAAGGTGGAGCCTTTGGAGTGGGTAGGGAGATGACATCCTTGAACTAAGGATTGCTCTTCCAGGAAGGCTTTAAACAGTGTGATCTGACTGTCCGAATGATCCTCCCAGTGAATATTAAAGTCTCCTAGGAAAATATCGTTAGATCGCAGATTAGAGTTGATAGTTATGATTTCTATCATCTGGTCTATGAACGTGGTCTTTGTACCAGGGGTCGTGGTAGAGTGCGTGGATTTAACAGTTTTGGTTATCTGCCGATCTTAAAGACCTACCCAGATATTCACAAGACTAAGGGTCAGAGTATTTTTGTGTTGGTTATGTCTGATCTGTGTACACAGGCAATGTCTCCTCCCATTCTGTCTTGTCTGTCCTGTCTCATAATCCGGTAGTTCGGCGCGACTAACCGGTCTAAGCATGGTGAGGACGAGTCAGAAAGCCATGTTTCTGTTAAAATGGTTACGTCAATTTCATGGTTTAGTATGAGGTTGGCTATGTCAGCAGCGTGTTTATTTGCTGAATGACAGTTGAGTAGTATGCACCGAATGCGTTTCTGAGAACGTTTCATTGGTGAAACAATCTTTCCAGCCCTTAATGACCATTCTTTAGGTTGCTAGGATTTAGCCTTTTATTGTTAGCCTTAGAAGTTCTACCAGCATTCGTTGGGATTGTTTGGATCTAGTTTTCACCTATCTTAGTTTGAGAAGTGTGAGCAGGTTCATATGTAGACAGAATGGATAATATCTCACTGTCTGTCAAATAGTTGAGTTGCGTACGGGGGCAGTAAATTCTGTTTGACGCTGCCATTGGGGTGGAACAGCGTTTAACTTGTGTTTTCATAAGAGGAATTCAGAAGAACCTCCATATTTGCGAGCCATTGTTCTGATAGGCACAGCAGCTTCTTCATATCTCGAATAGCGAAAAGCATGGCTTTGTAAGTCTTGCTAGATTGCGAACTGAAATTTTTTAATTCCCTATTTGTTTGAGGGGTTCTAATCTTTTCCGAATCTAGGTTGAGTAATGGTGGGCGGTTGTGTGGGTACCCTTATTGGGAGGCAGCTTTGTATATCTCTGCTGGATCTATGCATGTTTTTTTGTGACTAGAAACAGATCCGCACATCCCTGTGTTGGTCTCGTGCGTGCCTCTAAAGTTATCTTGTTCAACTTGTGTAGTTTCCAACCTGCTGACTGTTCCCAGTAGCGAGTTAGGATCAGTGTTGGGGGTTGGATGGGAGCTAGAGTCGAAGGGTGAGGTAACTAATGATAGCTGTGTTGAGGCAGCTATCTTCTGACTTACTGGTTTCGTGATTCAATTTCATTCTACTGACAAATCGCGATCCGTCTAGGAGTTCTATAGCCCTGGCGGTTCCAGTTTTGCGATCATTCGAACTACTGACTTCCTGATATAACATTTAGGGCTCATCAGTGGAGTTTATGCAAACTAGCGCTTCCATTTGTACCAGCATGCGAATTACTGGCTTCCTGATTTAACGGTTGGGGCTCTTCATTGGTGTTTATGCAGTCTAGCGTAATTTGTTGATTAGACTGTTGGGGGATCTATCTCCTTGCCGATTGGTTCCCATGTGAGACGATGGCTTGAGAATTCTTATTAGGTTGGTTTCTTCTTGAGGTGGGGCTGCTGAGGACATGGTATTTTTTTTTATATTGAGAAATATTCATCTAAACGTTCCAGATCTTTGTTGGCAGCTTGAATGAGAAACATGCCGTTTTTATAACACGTTGTGTTTAATGATGCTCTCCGCTTTCGGGAAGGTGTAATGAGCACCTTGGTTCCATAGGGAATGTTTTTCGATTCCTGTATTTTCAGCGAGTTATTTAATCCATTTAGCCATTTTAGTAGTAAAGAAAATAGTCGTTAATAATTGCGCCTTTTTTAAGTTGAAAGATCTAGTATTATCGTTTTAGGATTAGTTCTGAGGTTATGTTTAAAAGTTTTGGAGGCATTTTTAGAAAGATTGGGAGGGTAAATGGAGTATGATTCCTTCCGGTTTTAGATGATGCCCTGACATAGTTGTGATTAAAAGATTTTGTACCTTATTATTACTGAATTGCTTGTGTGGGTAAAGCAACTGTCCCTAGTTTCTTTGGTAGAAAATCCGTCAAGTATCTGTCTGGAGTATAGCTTAAACGTGCCAGTAAGCTCCTGTTCGACTTACCGTGGACTACAGTCTAAAGAAAAATGCGAAAGGTAGCAATGTTTTGCTCATGTTCTCAAACTTCACTTGGAATAAAGTATAAAACAAAATTTCAATCATTGGCAATGCTCTGCCCCCACCAAGATGGCTGCCAAGAGAGCATCAGTCTGGAGTGAAGTCGTATGTCTCTGTTACTGGACCAGAGTCCCTGAAATGTAGTCCTGTTACTTTCTACTCGTCCATCTCTGAGATGGAGTCCTCTGTTTTCTTCTATTCAATAGACCCAATGTTGAAGTCCTCTGATACTTTATTAGTGCAATAGTCCTATCTCATTTTACTTCTACACCATTTTGCCCTGAGCCTGTATTAAATTTAAATCAATCCTGAAACAACACTTACCTGACGCCGCCGACACCGGTCACATCTTGCTGCACTCTTCCTGGGCTGCTCACGCTGTTGGTCTCTCCCGCCGCCATCGTTACCGCTGGCCGCTGTGGGGGGAGACTACAGCTCCCAGAGTTCCCGGTACCACTTCCTGGTGGCTACGTGCTGCACGCCCGGAGGCGCATAAATTGCTGAGGCTCCCTCCGCGTCGCGGGCCGCGCGCGGGCGGCGCCGGGCTAAGCCCGGGCAAAGGGCGGGCCGTTGTGTGGCCGTTAGGAGGCCGGAAGAGGTCGGGCCGGGCCACCTCCCTAAATCAAGGTTTTTTAAAATTGATCGTTACTACGTTGATGACGTGAGTTGTATCAAGGTTTTATCCAGTTTAACAATCGCTGTAGCAGGGTTGTTGTCCCGTTATAGTACTGTAACAACCGGCGATTGAAACGAGATAGGTATTCTTTTAACCTTTCTTGTGTTCTCTACTGGTGCGTAGAGATACGATTTTAGACAGTACTGATTTCTTACTATCTATACTAGAGACTAACACATTTGTATTGAGACTCAGAATGGCCACAAAGAACTCCACCTTGGACAACTATTTGGTCAAAATGGTGAGCAAGATAAACGACCGAAGAAAATCCCTGGGGAAGGATTCTACTCCGGATCTCACCACTTCTATAGATATTGATATTGAAAGTGATCTTAATATGTTGGATTTACCCAGTATTGATACTTCTCGTACTGAAATCATAGCTACCACTTCTTTAGACCATGAAGTATCTACTCAAGCACCGTTAGAGTTATCTAGTGAACCTGTGTCACCTCATTCCCCCTCTAAGAGACCTGTTAGGAAATGTAGGAAAACCCTAACTAAGTGGGGAAATGCCCACTCTAAGTCGAAGTTGGACCAAAGACATAGAAGTATTGTGACTGCTACTGATAACACAGCTAGCAAGGGTGATGGGAACGATAACCTTTTGGGACACATTGCCAAGATTTTTGAGGCAAAATTAGACCTCATGACTAAACCTCTCATGGAAAAAATTGATTCTTTATCCATGGGGGTATCTAGCCTATTTGAGGCAAAATTAGATCTTGTGACCAAACCCCTTTTGGAAAAAATTGATTTCTTATCTATGGAGGTATCTAGGTTGGGCGGTCTCTTAGAGAATAAGAGGAAAGATCAGACCGCAACAACTCCTGAGTCAGAAATATATTCAAATGATCAGGCACAGCCGGCCACAATCAGAAGAAAAAGCCCATTCAAATCTTTACCCAGGGAGATATGTCATCCAGTTGGTTGTACCACTCAGTCAAATGTAGCTCCACCTAATAGTGAGGATTACTACTCCTGGATATAGACCAAATCATATTCATCTCCCGCCCGATTGTGAACCTTATGTTGTAGTCCTTTCAAATGTCCCACCCCCAGAACCGACCGTATCAAATCATCGGGAGGAATCCCACGATTCTCTTAAACGGAAATAAATTGCTTGGTTACATAAACTGTGGTTTTCCCCCACTCCTCTCTGACATACTGTCTACTAGAAGGGTATCCTGGATTGGTAACGCAAGAAAAAGATGCAAGGGGGATTGCATAATTATTAATTTTAGACACCCCCAGCACGTTGCGACCGTCCTTCTAAGAGCAGCATCCCGGGATAAAGGGGAGTTTGATGTGGGTGTGCATTCTTTGGGGTATTTCTATAGGCATTTGACCAGAGTACCACAATTGCCTAACAATCGCAGACCCTTGCTCAATAGCAGAGGCATAAACTTTATCATCCCAACTGAAAATAGATTCTCAGCATTGAGCATGTTAGATCAAAACGACTAACTTTTACAACTTAATGAATCGAGCACAGACACACGAATAGACAATCAGATATGGGGTTCAGGCGTGAATGTCGAACAATTGGGTTCAAAATTTACAATACCAATATGCCCCGGTGATACTGTTAGACAAGCTGGGAAATAGGATTTTATCTTCCTATCCTACAACGAGTGAGGCAGCTAGTTCGGGGGTCATAGACAAGTATCATATAATGTCCATGGAGGGAAAGGACGATATTGAAGTTGCTAATAAGGTAAATCCTTTAGTCATATCCGAGGTCAATACAGGGAATGACATCATATTAGTAGGCCCAGCTTCACCACATGTAAAAGAGGATCCAAGTATTAGAATGTTATCTTGGAATATAGCTGGGTTAGCCAAGAATTTAATGGATGTGATATGGTCCTCATATATTGAGGATTATGATATCATATTCTTACAGGAGACATGGATGGTGGAAACTCCCCACAGGTTGGGTTATAAAACATATTGTTCTAATGCAACACCATCTATTAGAGGTAGAGCATCAGGGGGATTGGTTATTTGGGTTAAAGTGTCTCTAGAAATAGATGCTAGCCAGATATCCATTACCCCTCCAGACCTACTTGGCATTAAAATTCTTACCAGAGGGAAAGAAATCATTTACTTAATAAATATATACAATAGACCATATCCATCTCATAAGGAATCTAAAACGATAGAACTCCTGGATTCCTTTTTAGATACACTGGGAGATAATGCAAAGGTATTAGTTGGCGGGGATTTTAATTGTAAATATGAGCCTGTTTCGGGCATGGAAAAAATATTCGATTAACAAGACGCCATTAATGATATTTTACCCTTAGAGTCAGTGGGCTCAGTTAATACCGTAGCCGTTCTACAAATTTTGCAATTGACTGTTGCGCACGACTTAAGGGCTTGTAACGGCCGTTTCTGCTCGGATAGACCAGCAGCTCTGACTTATTTCAAGGGAACTTACAGATCACAGACTTTGTAATGGCATCCCGGAACGTATGGGAATTAATAGCAGATTTTAAGGTAGACCAAAGGACAGAGTGATCACTTCCCTCTCCAATTATGGTTAGATCCTCACCCATTTATTACTAGGCCTGACGAAGAAATGTTACCAACATCATCAACTGGGGAGTTACAAATATCTAACAATAGACGTGCGGTAAGATGGTCATACATTTTGGGATCGGAAAAAACATTGAAAAACATCTATGTAAAATTTTGGGAACACCCCAGCTACCTTTAGTGGGTACTCAGGGTGTTCTTGATTTACATTATAAGTTGTTAGATGCTTTAACTCCACTACTGAGTAAAACTTATAAAAAAGACAGTAATAGGGAAGGGAATCTTCTCGAGATGGTGAATCCATGGTATAATAAAGATTGCTGACAAGCTAAATTAAGGTTGATTCAGGCAGTAAAATCTGGAAATCGTCTAGATATAAAAAACGGAAGATTAACTTATAATAAAACCATGGACCAAGCAAAAAAATCCTGGGATGAAACTATATGGGAGGATCTCTTAAATGCAACTAAGCAGCGTGACCAAAGTACGTTCTGGAACTTAATTGCCAAGGGGAATAAGAAGGGTAGTTCAACTAAGGATATTTTCTTAGATGAAAACACATGGTGTGATCATTTTACCAAGCTTTACGCCAATAAAAAGAAGAGTTTGTCCCTCAAGGACCATGAGATAGACTTAGAAACGAGTAATGCTCCTTTACATTTTAGTTTAGAAGAATCCATTCAGGCCTTGCAGGCCGTGAAAACGAGCAAAGCTCCTGGTCCCGACAAAATTCCCGGCGATTTACTAAAACATGATGTAGAAGTGTGGGGACCATACATAAACTTCCTGTGCAATTCGATTGCTGCTGGTACACCAATCCCTGATTCCTGGAAAGGGGCAGAAATAATAATTTTTAAAAAAGGAGACCGTTATGATCCTAGTAATTACCGCCCAATTAGTTTAATTGACATTTTACAAAAGATTTTTGCCAGACATATTTTAAACAGGCTTTTAGATTGGACTGAAGAGACTAAAATACTGACTAAATATCAAGCTGGTTTTAGATCCAAAATTAGTACTATCGACCAAGTATTTAGGTTTATGTGCATCTGTTGGAAGTACATAAACCTAAGAGAGGGTAGTCTATATGTGGCGTTTGTGGATCTTAGGGCCGCCTTTGATCTTGTTCCGCGTAAATTGCTGTGGTCTACACTTAAGAACATGGCGGTCCCAGGGGAACTACTTAAAGAACTCATCAGGCTTCACACGGGGAATTTTGCTAAAATCAGATGGGGAAAGAATGGTGAAATCTCAAGGGCTATTCCCGTAGACTGTGGTGTGCGCCAAGGATGCGTGTTAGCCCCAACACTCTTTTCCCTATATGTTAATGATATACCAAGTTATCTGAGTAACTGCGTGCATGATTCCCCAAAGCTAGGTGGTGAAGCGGTTACGGCATTATTATTTGCCGACGATACTATCCTTATTTCCCAAACTCCGAGAGGCTTACAAAACTTGGTTGACACATTCCAAAAATATTGTGAGGGGAAGGGGTTAGAAATAAACCCTAGCAAAACTAAGTATGTCCATAAACCCCCAAAAATCCCTTAGGAGTAATCTGTTCCTTGAAAATAAAAAAACAGGAACAGGTTGGGAGTTTTACCTATTTGGGGATATTATTGGACAGTAACTTGTCTTGGAAAGGACAGATGGACAAAAGTTCCCTATCCCTCAAACAAAACTCAATGCCTATTCTAAAAGTCCACGGAGCTAGCTACTCCAAGGCTATATCCCCGGCTCTTGAAGTATACAAAGCTAAGGCACAATCGGCTGCCCTTTATGGTGCTGAGGTTTGGGGCTACTATTGTAATAATACTTTTGGAAAAATGGAAAATCACTTTGTGCGTAGTCTACTAAAAATACCAACTAGAACCCCCTTTGGTCCCTGTATTTTTAGATATTAATCTCAAAAAAATAGATTACCAAGTAATATTAAGACCGTTGTTGTATTGGGTCAGACTATGGGTAACCCCGGAACTGAGTGTCTATAAAAGTGGACTTGTCGAACTATCTCAGATTGATGGCTATTTGAATACACCATGGGTAAAGTATGTTTCAAAGTGGTATGAGCGATTAGGGCTTGCACATCTATGGGATTCTCCACAGAACATGACATTGTCTTCTAGGAAGCTTGTAAAGGATACCTTTTGGTCGTACGTCAACGGTGAGCTATTGTATAGCTCATCGTCTGGCAAATTGACCATGGAATTTTTGCTTTTCAAAGATACACCTAGTTTAGAGCAATTTATGGATGAGATCTGTCCACCATTAGCAAAAACATTATACTTACAGTTTAGGTATGGGGTTTTACAGATTAATGCATACACATCCTGTTGGGGGAAGGTAAAAGGCCCTGACTTGTGTACCCTTTGCTCTCTAGGGGCTAAAGAAGATGCTGCCCACTTACTCTTTTTCTGCCCGAAATACAAAAAAACAAGGGACTGTTGGATCAAACCTGTTTGTAATTATGTGGGGGTTAGATCTTACAAAGAGGCAGAGCGTATATTCAAGTCAAACACCTCACAGCTAGTGGTGTTTGGAACAAGTAGATTTTTATACAGTGTGTATTTTATTCGGAAACTATCTGGTTACAAGCTGTAAATATATTTGGATTTATGCTCTGCCCTCCCCCTTTCCCCACTTTCTGTGTTTTGCTTATGTCTTATTGTCTCTCCAGCCCATGCAATCAATTGTTTTCTGGCTTTTAATTAATTTATATATTGTTATTTATGTTTTTACACGCGGTATTGTGTACTTATGGGTTACTTACAAAACAAATTTTATCGCCAATTTAATGTAAAATATCTCCCATTAATATGATGAATTGTATATATGTATGTTATACTTATCTCTTGCTGACTTTTATGGCTCATTGCCGAAATGAAATCAATCAGCCCCCCAAAATGGTGGCAGCGCTTCTTGCATCCAGGATACAACACAACTGGGGACAGACAAGCCTGTGTGCCACCAGCCCAGAAAGGTGACAAAGTTTCTCACATCCTGGAGACAGTACATAGCAAACAATCAGTGCCTGTGTTTAGTGGTCCCTCCGTACCGCTCTGTTTCCCAGCCACTCCCAAGTCATTGTCTCAGTACAAACCAGCCAATCCAGCCCACTCGTCCCGTATCACTTGCCTCTCTTGCAGCACCACTCCCAAGGGAAAGTCACTGCCCTCGTGTCTCGCCGCTCACAAAGGAGAGACACTTAAGTGCTTCACCTATTCGGCCCGTGATGGCTGCCTCTCACCAACCATCCCCCTGCATCGGCAAAGATCACGGCAAGAAGCTGCATCCAGCGACACAGCGCGACCCAGGCACCAACCCGCTGGTTCAGCGTTGCCCTGCTTTCACTATCGAGGCACGCGTAGGGAGGAGGGGCGTTCCAGTCACAGGACGACCTCCTGCGAGGCAGAAGGCTCTCTGCGCGGGTCTCCACCTCGCAATGCCCGCCGCCACTTCCGACGCTCGAAACGGACGCTGGAAATGAGCGGATTGCAGGGAGGCAATGAGTGAAGGACGCTCCCCTCTCGCACTCAGCCACCCGGCATCTATTGCGGCAGCACACTCCCAGGTACCCGCACACCACACCTATATCACGGAACTTGCCTCCGGTCCCTGCCGATCCTCCGGGCCTCTCCTCAGATCCTCCACCACAAGCGGGAAGACCTGGCCAGCTCCAATGACGGATCCCTCATCCGCTCCGATTTCGCTCTGTGCCCACAGCGCACAGACTGGACCAGCTCAGCCTCGGGCAAGTGTCTCTGCCTTCCACGAGATCTCTACTTCGCTCTTCGTCCGGGTGTTTGATTTCCTTCACAAGTCTTTTAAATTACCAGTTTCTTGCTCGCCAACTCTGCACCTTGAGGCTGAACTGGGATATAATCGCCACTTTGATCCACAGCCTGCGGAGCTCATTCCCGGAGCTCCTTTCCGATCGCCATCTAGGCAACATGATTTAGTTGAAATGAATGTAAATGAGTAAAGAATGATTAACTTCATACATTTTTCATTGTTCATGCACATAGTTTTAATTTGCATAACGGTGCATGCTGGTTAATCCTAGTTCTTCTTCCAGTTATGATTCGAGGGAGGCTACAGGTAACTTGTGTGTCCCTATTCATACCTGTGCTATCTTGACGCCAGACACAAGTTAGTTAATATAATAACGTAAGTTTAGAACCTCTCTGCGTTTATTTTTAATTTGTCACTTAACGCATCATCTTTTAAGAGTAGTACTCTGAAAGAAGCTATACTGGCCTGTCCCCTGCCCCATGTATAAATAGTGTCTGTGTGGCTGGGGGAGATGGGGAGGGGAGAGCAGTGCATTTTGTGGATTGTGGCTAATCTGTTCATAGCTAGTTGCATAGTATTGTCGTAAAGCAGGGCACAGCCCCACCACTGGCACATATCAATTTAATTGTCTTCTGGTGCTAATTTAGCAACAGATTAACTTACCATGCCACCACTAAATAGGTACCAGGTTGCCATTAGAAGTGCCAATTATGCACCTTTTGCCAAGGAGGAGGCGGAGTGGTTCTACAGTAATCTACTTGCCAAGTCAGCTCCACAGTGGTTGTGGTGTTGCCATCTTATGTGCAGGAACCACTAAATAGACACTGTCAGAGACCAGCTATCTTTGGGCTCTTTACAAGTACACAATCCTATCATGCATACACATTACTTTCATACATGCACATTTCGCATCACCAACATCAAGTAGTAACAAACCAGAATATAACAATTACAATATTTATTTATAATCCTAATAGGATTCAAAGTATAAAGATTTTTTGTTAAACACGTTAAAAGAGCAAGTACATCACAACTTTGCTTCAAATAATCACATTGATTAAAAACATACATAAAAATATCCTGGGAGAGTATGACAAAACAGACATCAAAGACTTAATAAATCAAATGAGCACACCAAGTCTGTATACACTAAAGCTGATAACCCTGGTAGATCACTATCGTGTTTTTGTTATAATCTAACCCGGCAGAGCTTGGGTGCTCAATCAACAGAGCAGCGACGCATTTCTGCGGTATGTTATTCACCACCTTCTTCAGGCGTATGCATACCATTCAGTGTCTCCCAACGCAATCTAAAAAGACATTACACAGAAGAATAACTTTTTGATTTACATTATCCATAAACATATCAAGCATTCCATATTATCATTTATTTAACACAAGTAAAAAAATTCAAACATACATTTTTTGTTCATAAATACAATGAACACATTTATATTACTATTTTGGTTCTCTGTGGTGATTCACATACCGATATCCCTCATGCTCACTCTCTTGCAGCATCCAAAACCCCCCCCCACCTAGGATTTTACCCACCCAAAGAACAAAGTTGGTATAAATGAGGGAAACTATCTCCTCCTTTGGGGTGGCTGCTTCTCTTCTCAATGCCACACAGTCTAAGGGAAATGGGCGCAACTGCTTCCTCTCTAAAAACAAAAATAACAGAGGATACTCTGAATCGGCCCTTTTTTCTCATATTTCTAATGTACCCCTTATTTAATAAAGTGAAAACCACCATACCTTTTGATTCTTCTATAGTTTACATATATAGTTTTATTTTGGGTTAAACCGGAAGTCACCGCTGATATGTAGACTAGCATCTTTCTGCTAGGTTGTTCTAGGCATTGCCTCTCAGCTAGCCTTCCTTCCCAGCTCAGCAGAATAGGCCAAAGGGGCATGCATCTTCCCTCAGCTCAACCATGCCAGACGATTACAGAACTCTTCCTCCCAGACACAGAGCGTGCCACAGGCGGCGACTTTGTTAGGGGAGCAGTCCATTTCCAGAGTCGGACTTCCTGTAACGGTCTTTAGCTTCCTCCTCTGAGCAGTGCGGGTTTCTGCTTTCTTGGCACGCACCACGGCTCTTCCAACTCTGTCTTCCCTCTTCTCTTGCCATCTCTTGAATCCATAATTGGGGTGCCAGGTGGCTGCTCTGAGCTAAAATGTCAAGCACTGGAAGCTTGCAGGCTAGACTGACTTTAATCCTTCTGATGTTGATGCAGTAAATTAGTGCCTTACTAACACCATTCAGTTAGTTGCAGATCACTCCATTTGTGTTGTGCTGTGTATAAACTGCAGGCTCATTCTAAATGTGCAGTTTGGAAGGGCAGCATCTGGTCAAATGGAAGTTAAGAACCCATTGGGAGATTGTGTTATGTGGTGATGGTGGCCTTGGAAGGTGGTAGTTTGATGTCTCCCGAGTATAGGTTGCAAACTTCTTGAGCCGCCCTCTTTTGTCTCTGAAGGGAACGAGTGCTCGCAGGATGAGAGCGGAGCGGCTGCCATCTTCACTGTGCAGATGGACGACCACCTCGGAGGATCGCCGCGCCAGAACCGGGAAGTGCAGGGATACGAGTCCTCTGCATTTCTGGGTTACTTCAAGTCTGGCCTCAAGTACAAGGTGCGTAAGGGGATGGTCTTGGAGATTGGGGAAGAGGCAAGACTGCTGATCTTGGGGATTGCATGGCTGGCTAAGCGCGTTGTAGAGTGATCTACAGGGATATCCCTCTTTGCCCGCTTTACGTACACACTTGAAGAGTGAAGAGAGGCTTCTTCCAGGTTGTGCTGTTTGTCTGGGGAAATCTCAGTTGTTGCAGCCATGTTAAATGGCATCTTTGTACAATATTCTGTTCTACTTTAAGTAGAACAATGGCCCTTGACGGTAGACCTCAATTCATGTAGGTACCGGAGATAATGAAAGTGAGATCACACACCCTTCAACTCCTACTTTAATCGCTGAATTGCCCCACCCATAACCGCATCCTGTTTGCTGTTGAGGGATTGGAGTTTGGGTAGGAAGTAGATGTCCCTCGTCGCCCTGTTCACATTGTAACCAGACCTTCCCACTTCTATACGTTGTCTCAAGGATCAGAAAGGACGCTAGAAAAACAAAGGGCAAGTCGGGGGTAGCATCCGCTATCGCCACCTATAGGAGCACCTATGGTGAATAAAGCGCTCTTACAATCCTTTGTGTTTAGCTAACGCCATTGACGGTAGAACATAACACTCCCACACATGCCCGGATACTTTGGAGTGTTACATGGCAACATCTGCTTCATAGTAAAAGTTTGCATTAATGTGTTGATAATACTCAATTAAAACTATTTATGAAGAAATGGATGGCAGGAGTCTTCTACCCAACTGACGGGATTTGCCCTGCAGTGACCCCAAGACACGATCGCCATGCTTGAGTGCGATTGAGCTAAACCAAGTGGCAAAAGAAAAACACTAAAGTTTAACAAACCGACACCACTTCAACAATGCACTGTGCCAATATTCCATCACAAACTATATGTAACGCGTGTTGAATAGCAACCCTAGAAATCCAAGACTAATATCCTTTTTATCAGATATGGACTGAACTGTGAATTTTATTCTTTTTTTTTTTTTATTGCCCTTCAGGCTGGTGGTGTGGCATCAGGGTTCAAGCATGTGGCTACCAATGAGGTGAACGTCCAGAGGCTGCTCCAAATCAAGGGTCGTCGTTTGGCACGAGCCATTGAAGTCCCTGTGAGCTGGGAGAGTTTCAACACAGGAGACTGCTTCATCCTGGACTTGGGTGAAGTATGTTTGCCAGCTGAACATTGATCCTTTCATGTATCCATTTATAAATTCACAATACCTTCATTCTCGCAATCACTTTATCTTGCCCCCCGAAGAGTACCACAGGACTGCTTCAGTACTTCTAATGTGTCAATCTGTATTTCAGGAAATTTTCCAGTGGTGTGGATCCAAGTCCAACAGATTTGAACGACTGAAGGCGACTAACATCTCTAAGGGCATCCGTGACAATGAAAGGAGTGGCCGTGCCAAAGTCTTTGTGGTTGAAGATGGCATGGAAAGAGAGAAGATGCTAGAGGTAGACTTTACTTCTATAGGGCTTTTTTTTTTTTTTTTTTTTTTTTTTTTGTAAATCTCTTGACCTACTTGTCTGAGGTGGGCCCTATTTATCTATTGGAAAATCCAATTGACTGTGTTGGAACCTAGAACCCTAATCTTTGTGTAGATAAAATGGTAACCCTGTGATATTAATAATTTCTATGCTTTATGTGCCATGCTTTTGTAAGTCCTCCATACAAACTGTAAAATGTGGGCGCTTTCCTCTTTCCTAGTGGAAAAGCCAGTCTGTTTGTTCATTTTGTTTTAAATTTGAATGAAAGTTCCAATTCCGTCTAAACTAGGGTCATTTAGGCTAGTTAAGAATTCAAACAAATCTTTAAGTGCCCTTGATACAAGCTTTTTGCTTACTATAACACGTTGACCATATGTAAGCCCGCAGCGTCGTGGGACGTAGTGGTGCAAGACATATTGGCGACCAAAGCACTTTCAGAAGTGTATTTTAAACCTGAAAAAAGTATAATAAAAGGTCCCAAACAGACTGCACATGTAGGGATTTTTTCAATAACCAGAAATAAACTGGTTGGACCATTTTTTGTTTTGTTTTAGTGGCAGTGTGGCTTGTGTGCCGGCCTCTGAAATCCTCCCTCCCCTCCTCGAGCCCTGGCTTGGTCGTCTGTGCTTTGATAATTTACCTAAAACCTCCTCTCTAGATCTAAAACCATTTAATTTACCTGTGCCGAAATGCTTAGTTATATTGGCACGGCACAGCCATTGCATTTTGTCACGAACTCCAACTCCCTGTTTTCCATCTGTCAAAGTAAATTCTAACTGGCATCACAATGTCTGCCCAGCCTAGTACTACTGTATACATTAGGGTACATAAAATACTTACTATTACAACAATTTACTGTTTGTCTACTGTTGGGACACTCATTATGCACTATTTGCTTTTCTATCGTAAATGCAGGACCACTCACTTCTAGTCCATGCATCCAATATGGGGTATACTTTCTAACCCAAAGAAGCTTCATAAACCCGCCCCATTATTTAGCAACCATTGGTGCATTAATTAGTTCACCACATGAAAATTTAGTTGTGCAAAAATATAAAATGTATTTACAGGAACAAATTATGTCGTACTTCACGTTATCAACCACCTATAAAACACAATGGCGTTCAAACAAACCTTTAATCCTGCGCTCCATTATATTATCAAATACATTGAACAAAGTTTAGGTGCCTTCCCCGATAACACTTGAGAAACCTATCAATTACTGGTAATTTTCAGCCTAACCTGAAAATATTTCCTCCAGTTTTGGCCTGTACAGAACTATGAGCCTTCATCGAGCCAACAATACTTCTTTGCACCCTGGTCTTGCAAGACCCTCTGATATTGAAATGTATACTTTTACTGTACATTAAACATTTCTTGTTCCCAAATGATGAAATAAAAGGCAAGAAGGTGGTTTTGCAAATGGAAAATCCATATGTACCAGTTTCCACCATTCCATGATGAGATTAAGCAAAAGGGGCCCCCGGTGCGCTCGTAGGATGGCTCAGTAAGTGCTTTGCACTTACACTTGCATGTAGCCTGTAGTTAACCGGTTCAAATCCTAAAACCGAAGAAAATAACTTCTCGGTTTCGAAGACCATCACATCGGTCTGTTCAGCTGCGTAATGGTGACTCTGGCTGTTTACAGTCCTACTGGTGTACAAGAATGTCAGACTGATTTTACATAAAGTTATATTTGGTTATTCTGCTACCAAACAAGGCTCCATCCAGCTATGCAATTGGGAAAGTTTTGGAAATGTTTTAGTTCATATACAACTTTTGTCTGTGAGGAAAAATGACTATTCTTTCTTATTCAGGTTCTTGGAGACAAGCCAGCGCTGCCTGAGGGCGTGCCCGATGACATCAAGGCTGATGCATCTAACAGGAAGCTGGCGAAACTCTACAAGGTAAAAGCATGCGTTTGGTTTTCTCTAATTTTTTTTTGTCACTTTTTACCCCTAGCCCTGTGATGTCACAGGGCTTGCATTTCTGCCAATATGGAGAGAAAGTTCTCTGGCTTCATTGGTTTCACCCCAAAGATGGGATTTTTATTCAGTATTTGCATTGACCAGAAGCCATGTTCTTCTGTAGAATCCGTATCCTCCTGTTTCAGATTGGAGCGATTTGTACTGATTACACGCTGGCGGTTGCTCCTACAGTCTCATCCTGGTTTCTTTCACTTGACTTGATTTAAACCCCCTAGGGGTGGGCATCAAGCTGCAAGGCTCGTGCTGCTGCAATCCATTTTAACCTGCTCAATTGTTCCTTCATCGAGGCTTGGACTAAAAGGCACCCAAAATATAATCTCCCATGAGCTGCAGTACAAGTTATTGAACCCTGGCATAGGTTTTTACTTTGACGCATGACCACTGATTCTTTTTTCTTTTAATATTTGGGGGGACGAAGGAGCAGGCATGCAATTGAGAGACTTTTGTCGGAGCGCAATAACGGATCTTATCTGGTCTTGAGTTGACCAGTCTTAATGATTTTGTTTCAGAACATGACCAAAGCGAGCATTTAAAAACACCATGTATCCCCCTTGCTTAGCAACGGAGCACCTGGAAATCTTACTGTGCTGGACCATTCCCCGCTAGAATGTTCGATATTAAGTGATCGTGCTGAGCTTACATTTATTTAGCAATGTTAAAAGTGTCTTGGAAGGTCCTTTAACAACAGATCTATTTTTTTTTTTCAACACATCTATATAATGCGAACAAGGTCCCAACTGGAAACGGTGCTGCACAGGAGCGGGTATGAATAGTCTGGGGTGTAAGCTCTCTCGGACCAGTATGTACATTTTAGGGGTATCTGTGGTCCATAAAGATGCTTAGCTGGCTTCTGAAACAAAACTACAAAGATGAGTGACTCTGTAGCACAATGGGATACCTAAAAGGTAAAGCCACTTTCTGCTATTTTACTTGGTGGACAGAATTGATCTCCAGAATGTGCTCGGAAACAAATAGCAACTGTTTGTCAGATGTTTTGATTATTCTGAGCATAAGTGATTTTGTGCTCCCTAACCCCATGGTTTGTCCTCCTAAAAGGCCACCAAAATACTTGTGTATCTAGATGGTGTCTTCAGAATTCAAAAGAGGACATAAAAAAAAAGTTAAGAGGCCGATTTATTATTCAGTAAACACCGAGAAGGAGATGGGAGGAATGCTTGTAATAAGGCTAAATGCAAGCAATCGCTCTGGGTAGCATTCCAAACCATTGCTCGTTTGCCCACCATGCCGCCTCAATCTGACCCAGCCATATGCAAATCAGTCTAGACTCTGCTCCAATGGGAACAGTCCAGCCCAAACTGCCAGGCCCTGAACTGGAACACAAGCAACCCAAGAAAGGGGTTTGCATCATGCTGAACATAACTTTGTATCCCTTCAATGATTGTGAAACTATCTTGCCTAAATAAGGTTTAGGTTTGATGCCTTCCTGTATATCACAAAAGGATATTTGGTGGTTCGTGATGCATTGGAAGACTTTTACTACTCCATACAGGGGTTTAAGCCATGGCTAATGGTAGTTTTATGTAAAAGCATTAAAAGAATTGTCCTTCGCCCTGTTCCTAGTGGGTATAGTCGCTTCAGCTCTTCCCTTGACACAAACCAATCTGGCATATCTATAGAACCTTTTAATCCCCCATCAATGGCAAGGAAAGCAGGTACTGGGCTGCAGAGCAGTCCTTTCTCTTGGAAGGGCCCGATGCCCTTTCAAAATAAACCATTTTCAATCTTTTCAGTTATGACTTAAATCTATACGAAGTGTTGGTAGTGACTGCATCTTGTGATGTAACTGAGCAAACCTTACAAAGTGAGAGTTACCCTATTTGGACCAAAAAGGGACCAGGTAGTATCACACTGATCTAAAAAGGAAATTCCCTTCTGTGCCAAAATACACTTCTAGTCAAAGTATCTCTATTAGTTTGCACTGATCCAAAAAGATTTGTTTTACTTCAATATTAAGTGTGATAACCTGTCTTAATTAAAGATTCTTTATTCCACACGGAGCAGGCCAGATGCCAGTTTTAACTGACAACTGGTTTAAATTTTTTTTTTTTAAATTGAACATTTTTAATATTTGTGTATGAAGTCTGTAGTCACCGTTTGGGTAAATAAAATGTGTTTTTAAGGGTTGTATGTACTGAAAAATCATATACCACAGAAATAAGTATATGAAGAATAGTTATATTGTTACTATTCTCTTAAATATAGCACTATTGGAACAAAATATTTTATAAGTTTTTTTTGTGGTATTAATATTTGCCGATTTTTAAATTGTGTTTATGTATTAACGGTGACTACAGACTTCGTACATAGATTATATTGAAAAGGTTTTTAATTTAATTTTAAACCAGATGTCAGTTAAAACTGGCATCTGGCCTGCTACGTGTGGAATAAAGAATATTTTTTTGAATTCAGTGTTATGACACCTGATATTGAAGTAAAAAAAAATTGGGGGTTCAGTGCAAACTAAGATATTTTGACTAGAAGTGTATTTTGACACAGAAGGAAATTGCCTTTTTGATCACTGAGCAAACCTTGACACAACTTTCCGCAGCCTTTGGAGGTCTAGGGTTGTCCAGATCAGGAGTACCTGAAGCTTCGAGAGCGCCATCCTCGTACTTTCATGTCTGGAGGCTTCACGCTTGTAAATTTTGGTACACTTAATTTCAAGAAACGGTGTCCAAGCAATCCAAGCTCTGATCTCGTAACTCGGATCCCTGTTCCTGGAGATTGCCAGCCTGCAGTCCTTGGAGACCCTCGTAGAGGAGCTTGTCGGAGACTTGCTTACCTGTTTCCATGACCGCCCATCATTCTGGAAATTATGGTGAATCATCTGCCCTGCGCCGTCTCCATTGTTATCTGCGCTGGTCCTATGGAGGTGCCTTGACATTGACACAGCGTTAAATCCTCACAGCTCATATGAAAGTTTAACAACCCGAGCTTCACGATTAGACTTCCAAACAAAGCAGAATGACAATGCTCTGTACAGCTGCTGAAAATGTCTTTGTAACTGCCCGTTTTGAATGTCCTGTATGGATGCTGTAAACTAGGGTAGCTTCAAGCTGTTATGGCTCTCTCGTTCTTTGTCCATTAATGTATCCATCTCAACATCTTCGCTTCTCTTCCTTCCCTAAGGTCTCCAATGGCACTGGGGCTATTGTAGTGTCTCTGGTAGCAGACGAGAACCCATTCACACAGGCCGCCCTCATCTCCGATGACTGCTTCATCCTGGACCATGGGTCAGACGGGAAGATCTTTGTCTGGAAAGGTAAGAGCAGGAGACTTGTGGGCCCTTGGAAGGACGGGCATGTCTTACAATTGCTACCTGGGTAATTCCCATAGTGCTTCTAGCAAAGATCGGTGTCCAAAGAATGAACTGATTGTATTTAATTTAACTGAGGCACAGGCAGGACCTGCCAAAATCACGTGTTTTAGCAAGGTGGGTGCTTCATCAGAGCCTCGTACTCAAACTATCAGGCAATGTTTTGGGTTTTGAGTAGAAGGGAGTAAGTAATCATTATTTGTACACTCGAAGATGTCTCCTTTTGTGTCAATAGCAGTCTGCTGTCGCCTCGCTTCTGTTAGTGCTGATTGGGGACAAGAGTAAAGCACACGCTTTTATGCCTTGCAGAAAGTGAGATTAGTAGGCAATTTAATGCACTTTAGTATATTAGCAGTAGTGAAGGAGGCCTCGGTATGCTAATCTACCTACTAGTGAATTCATTTTCAGGGGTATGGTGAATGCCTGGCTTAAATATTCATAGATTGGCATTTCCAGAATTATTCCAAGAGCATGCGGCTGTCCTCAAAATGCACAGATCTTTATAGATCACGGACTTCTGCATTTTGGCCAAATTGACTAGACTTTTTTGCAAGGCAGTAGGCTTGCTCCTTGCATGGAGCAATCCAAATGACCTAGGTAGTTTGGACATAGTCATGTGCTCTTGTGGATTACAAGAGAAAGCACTGAGCTATAACCACCATTCTCTCGCTGTATCCCCAACCTCCTCTAACACTTTACTTAATCCTGCTGTTTCTTGCAGGCAAGAATGCAAACCTGGAAGAGAGGAAGGCCGCCTTGAAGACAGCAACAGAGTTTATTTCTAAGATGGGCTACCCGAAACATACCCAGGTAATCCAAACCGGTCCTGTGGCTCGCATCATCTCACGTTTGTCCATTAGCGCAAATCTCAAAAGATGGACACCAGATTGGATTATGGTGTTGGCTGAGGGATCATCAGGTTGTGTGGGTGGGTGGGTGTTGGTTGAGGGTACATTATTGGTGAGGGTTCCCCATCTAGTTGTGTGGGTAGGTGGTGCGTGAGGGTTAATTAGGTTGTGTGGGTGGGTGCTTGAGGGTACATTAGCTAGTTGTGTGTGTAGGTGTTGGTTGAGAGTTCATCGGGTTGTGTTGGTTGGGGGTTCATGGGCAGGTTGTGGGGGTGGGTATTGGTTGAGGGTTCATCAGATTGTGTGGGTGAAGATTGGACGAGCGTTCAACAGCAATTTGTGTTGGTGGCTGTTGGTCGAGGGTTCGAGTTGTCGGTGGGTGTTGGTTGAAGGCTCATCCCGTTGCGTGAGTGGGTGTTGGTTGAGGGTGCATCCACAGGTTGTGTGGGTTAGTGTTGGTCGAGGGTTCACATAGCCAACATAACCAGATGATGGATGGAGTGCTTAAACGTTTAAACCAATCACAGATCTGTTTTTAATCCATTGTTTTGCTCCCTATGCCACCTCAGTTTGGACCCAGCCATATGCAAATCAGTCTTGACCCTGGTCCTCATGGGGACAGTCCAGCCCGAACTGCCAGGGCAGGTCTTCCCTGGCCTGGAAAAAACATCCTTGCACTGGTTTTGGGGCTTCACCCCTCATCAGCCTGGCTAGCTTGGATCCAGTGGCACATGAGGGTGAATTAGGAGGGGTGTGTGTGTTCTCATCAGGTTGTATGGATGAGTCTTCGACAAGGGTTCACCAGCAGATGTGTGGGTGGGAATTGGTTTAGGGTTTACCAGCAGGTTGAATTACATGGTACTGGTTGAATGCTTGTTGGGGTTGACAAATTCTGATGCCTCACTATGGTTCAGAAGGACTAATTCCTTCTGTATTGATCTCAAATTGTCAGGTTACAGCTTTGAATCCTGGTATGCGAACTAACGTTTTCATTGTTGGATTAGCTGGGTCTGGTGGCTCAGTGGACTAATGTGTCCACTGCAGGGTCTGTGTTCGACCTCATGGTCACAGGTTCAAATCACAGCGGGTCCACTCACTCATTTTATCGACCTCAGGCTACCATTGAGTTGGGTAACAAACTTCAGTTATTCAGCGCCAAGATGCCCCATCAGGGGTGAATGTGCACTTTACAAATGCACATATTATGTTATTACTAAAATAGTCCTATTGTTTTACAGGTTAATTAACTGTTCTCTACAAATGTGGTGTGTGTACTATAAACATAATTCATGTATTAATGACCCCTTTCCTTGCGTCATGTTCCTGGAAGGCAGGACTGAACACCCACAACCAATTCCAGTGGTTTAGGCCTCATCTGCGGCAAACCACAGGAGAGCCATAACTCCGAGCAGTCCCCGCCATTCCACAGGATCTATGGAGCAGGCATTTCAGCCACAGGATAAGACGAGGCAGGCCTTCACACCCCTTTTAAAACATCCTATGGTTTGAGCTGCTGCTAAAACCTAGAGAAGAGGAACCCCTGACTACTTCAAAGTGTGCCCACCCTACCACCGCATTCTGTAATGCACACATTTCCTTCCCCAGGAACTTAGGGTCAGAGCTTCACCACCTTTACCCTTCCACCTTGTGCATCCTGTAGACCCAGATTCCCACCTAAACACCTTAAACAATTCTCTGCCATGGTACCCAGAGAGCATACCGCAGTCCTTTACCCTACTACACCATTTTGGAGAAACCCATGCTAGACTTAACTTAGAAATGCATCATAAGGCCAACTTTATCATTCTTTAAGTAATGCTTTTACTCGTCACTAATTCCTACACCTCTTCATAGGTCCAAGTTCTTCCAGAGACGGGAGAGACTCCGCTCTTCAAGCAGTTTTTCAAGAACTGGCGCGACAAGGACCAGACAGAAGGGCTGGGGCTGGGCTACGTCTCGCACCACATCGCCAAGATCGAGAACGTACCCTTTGATGTCAGCACCCTCCACGAGTCGACCGCCATGGCTGCTCAGCATGGCATGTTTGATGATGGCACAGGCAAGAAGCAGGTGAGACTGGGGAGCTTTGCTGCATATCCTGGAGCAGTCAGTCCAAGCGCGGGGAGGGGAGGTCTGTGGCTGGCTACATTATAGTTAGGCTTTCCTGTTTTCAGTTTCTATTTTTGGTAAATTCTGGTGGTGTTTTTTCAGTGTTTTCCAGTGATTTTCATACCTCAAAAAAACAGTGCTTTTCAGTGTTTACTCATTTTCGCGCCATAAGAAACAAATGAAACAGTGTTTTGCCGGTGTTTATGGAATGCTTTGCTTTTATGATTGATTTTTCAATTTTTCTTCGGAAATTGTATACTGCTCTACATGTCAGAAGCTTAATACAGTCATGAAAAAATTTCCATTGTCCTTTGATTCTGTAGCTCAGATTTAACAAGCATTTGCAATGCAATAGGTCTCACATTTATGCGAGTTTAAGCTATTGGCATTCTAAATGACAGCCTTTTATTTATGTTTTGGAAGGGATCAGTATGCTTGGGAGGAAGAGGCAGTGTATTACCATATTTGTTAACACTTAATGCAGAGATGCATGGAGAACATGTAGATGTTTGTAGGATTATAAAGAGACTTTTGAACTGTGTAATTCCTCATAGATCGTTAATTCTACAGCAATAAAATGAAAGCAGCTGGATTTGCACAATTCTCGTGGAATTAGCTTTGGCACCTGCTGCTCATTTGTACACCCTCACCACTCTATCTCTTTTCTCTACCTCTGAACACCTCTTCGCCCTTAGACTCGAAAGACTCGTTTTAGAGGGTGAGCACACTGAAATCATGGAGGATGGACTCATTTATGTAATGTGCAGAAGGTTACCAGGTCAGGTGAGGTCAATGAAATTGATGGGCGGCATTTTACTCGTTTTGGACGGTGAAGATTAATCCAAGAAGTGGGATTCCCTCCAAAAGAGGGTGGGAGTTGCGAAGTATTTTCTATGGTTCAGCATAGTAGAAGTGTAATTCCCACAGAAATGATGCACCGCAGATTCTTAAAAGCTGCACAACCACTACACAAAGAAAATAACACTTATCCAAGACCATAAACCATAAAAACGGTCAAAGGTAAAACCAATTTCCTCCAAAGAAGCTGCTTTTCATAAGCATTCTGCTATAACAATATTAACAGAAAAGAACTATATGTGTGCGCAAAAAACACACTGAATTGTCTTCTTGCCTTTTATAAATAACATTACTCGACGCAATAGTTAGGTTGGCCCTGCAGCAATTCACACCTCTTTGTCACCACGTTTTTCTGGAAGCGGCTCTCAATTTGCTGAGCTGCTCAAGAATGTACCTGTTGGTCCTCTGCTGGTATCAATAGTAAAGCTATTCGTAAAGCCATTCGTTTTGAAGGAAAGGCGCTACGACCTAGTCCGGCTGTGGTCCCCTCGCCTTGTGCTTTCTGTGCACGGTACAAGCCACACCCCCCTGCCCACAGGTCACTGTTTACACAGAGTTCGAGTGTGGCTCGTGAGACATCTGTATTTTTTCAGGGGGTTGAGTAAATGTGTATGCCGGGAATGTACAGTGCAGGGTGATCAGATAGCTGTGTTTTTTTAAACTCGCCAAGATAAACAGCCCAGGTATTGTCACATTTACACAAACACGGGCAAGAGGGCGCAAGCAAACTGTTTTATGACTCTAGGTCAGCCTGTCATTAGGAGAAGAGAAATTAATTGGACTGAGGAAAAAAACGGTGTAATTACATAACTGCGAGGAATGTTGCTTGAAAAACTGATGCATTAAAAGTCAGTTTGCACCTTTTCGCACTTGTCAACATTTCAGATAGTCTTGCCAAGGTTTTTTTTTTTTTTTTAGACATTTAACTTGGTAGTTTGTCAGCGAGGCCAGAGATGAAGCAGCCAATCCTGTTGTGTGGGTGGGGGGGGGGGGGGGGGGGGGGGGGGGGGGGGGGAAGTCCGAATCCGAGCATTGTACATTCGGTGTCTCTTTAAATAGTATTCTAACTCCATGGTAATGAGGCTACTGTTCTGAAGGATGTTTTACAACTGCTACACTCCTTCTCCAGTCTCCATTATTTATAGGCAGAATAGGTCATGGACGCTCATAATTTGGAGATAATAGCAAATATACAGCCCATTTAAAAAACAAGAAAAACTAGAGCGTGCCGCCTCTTTCTCCAGTGCCCCCCGCGCCCACTCCTTTATGAAAAACAACAAATCCTTGTTAAGTAAATGGTCTTTTCAAAGACCTGTGAAGTACTCGGGTGCGGCCGGCCTCAGTAAAACAGACAGCAGACAACAAAAGCTCCTCTTCCCCCACGGTCACAGGCAGGGCCCACAGAATACCCCTTCTCCCTAAGGTAACTGACAGACCAGGAGCATCTGGAACCCCAGGGTCACCAGGCAACCCTGGAGCAGAAGGCTTCTGTCTCCTCTCCTCCACACCCTGGAGTCTGGTCCATTACAAAGGACCTCAGGAGTTGTCTCGTGTTATGCATAAGGACCCAGGTCACCAAAAATGCTGTTCTCCAGGCCTGGGCCCTTTTTCTGCGTTCTGTGTTCTGGTACGTTAGTTCCACGGACGTGAATGAGGACTACACGTCCCAGAATGCATTAGGTTGCTGAACTACATCCAAGAGAGGAGAACAATGTCCCCGGTGCCATGAGTACATCGGGTAACCTTACACTAAGGCGCGGCCCTGTCAGTCACGTGCTGTGAACACTGTGCGCTAGGACCGAAGAGATTGTAAGCGACCGGAAAAAATAAAGTGAGAAGCTGTTTCCATAGTTGCAAAAGTAGTGCTTAGGAATTAGAAATTCTGCAAAGAAAGCGAGGAAGAAAGCACCTGCCATAGTATTTATACAACAAACCCACAAGAAGCCGAAGGTGTGCTACTTGCACTGAAGCCGCAGCTGGGGGCACTTACGTCTTCCTGCTGAATCCGCTGCCAGGAACGCAGCTCACAAGACACTAGTGTGGAGTGACGTCCCGGCGCCGAGAAGTCACCCCCGTCCCGGAAGAGGCGCACGGGCCCTCTGCTTTTTTGGGAAATGATTTCGGAAGTTGTGAAGATGAGTTGTTACAGCAGGAGGCTGAGGCAAACTGAACCGGAGCAGCAAAATGGCGGGAGTGGCCCCATCCACATCTCCACAAATCCAAAGGTGGGAACACAGCAGGCGCGCAACATCCATTGGACTCAAAGGGCTTCAGCCCCCCCGTCGTGTGTGGCAGCCCGGGATGAGACACCTTCCCGGGCAAAAAAGCAGCCGCACCCGAGCACTTCACAGGTCTTTAAAAGACCATTTGCACGTTAAGGAGGCCTCGCTGTTGTTTCACCCCTTCTAAGAGCCCCTGCAGCTCCACTCTGCCTATTGCTTAAAGTTCAGCCCCCCCGACATTTTTGCTCTGCCTCCCCCCCCCCCCTGAAATGTGGCTCTAGTTGCGCCTCTGGAACACAGACTAGTAGGAGAGAACATCAAAAAGAAGGCGGGGAGAGGATACCCGTGGAATCTGCATCACACACAAGTATTGCTGAACACAATGCAGCACAACACTTCTTTCACTCTGAACAGTAGCACTCTCTGGCCCACACAGCAGCAGTGAATGAAGGATCCGGATACAACAGTAGAGAAAATACTTTTCTGTAAGTCTACTTGTGCAATGCAAATACAATTTTGTTTTAGGTTTAGGACCGTCTCTTCCAAATCATTAAAAGAATCAAGAGAGCGTTGTCATTGAAAGCTTCTCAACGTTTCTTCTGCGTCTGTCCTCTTCCTAAACCCTTATTCCTTTACTAGACTCTGCGGAAATACAATAACATGTTTCTTTTTATTCGCCATTACTGAATTTTGTTTTCTGGAAAATGTTACCACTTATTTGAAATTGTTCTAGAAGTAATTGTGCTTGCATAAACTCCATCATTTACAGTGATCTGGTAATCTGGTCCAAGCGTTTCATTGGAATTAACGATGCCTAGCTCGGATGCTGGATTGTACTGCTTTGGCTCCCTCAAGTGGCCAAAAGGTGCAAATGGCCAAGTGATTAATCCAATTTGAAAAATTCAGCGATACTCTGTTTAAACCGGGTCAGCTGATTTGCAATCGGTAGGGTAATCTCGTGTAGAGTCGGTTTTAACCGAAATCCGGACAGCCTAATTAGTCTAATGTATCCTCGGCAGGTCCCCTCGCTTAACGGTGCGGTGACCTATTTGATTCCTGGTCGACTTGATCCGCCTTTTATCCTTTCCAGGCTGATGAAATGAGCATTGAGTTGCGTAATGATGAATGTCAGTGTTAACACAACATTCTATTTTGTTATGGTAATGGAAGGGCTATGATGTAAATGATGTGAGGATAGCAAGTGACGTATCTGTAAAGATCTTCCCCATGCCTTAAGAGTGTCACAACTCAAACGGTAGCGAGTGTGTGAAAATCCGCAGCATCACTAGAATTTATTTTTTCGGCACCGTTGTGGTAACAGAAGAGTGTGTGTGTGTCAAATTAGCCACACAGGGTGGATTAATCTGTGCTGGGCTAGAAACTACACAGCTTGAGTAAAAAAACACATTTTTAGGGCTCGCTAGCGTAGGCTGCACGCATGTGCAGTCTCGCTGGTGAGATTTTATGATATGGGGTATTTTCTGTTAGGGGCATTAAGCCCTGCCCCTCTTTTCCATTGTCTGGCGTCAGTTTATGCTAAACGGTGGCCAGCCATTGGAAAAGAGCTGTTGGTGACGTATTTGCTCGGCTTTCTGAGCCGTCCCATTTGGACGGGCTCGTCTGCCTTCCTTGCATCGTAAAAGGTTTCTTATCTTTATGGGGCCAAACACATGGCCCCATAAAGACAAACCTTTTAGCAGGCGAGGCCGTCCAAGTGGGATGGCAGAAAAAGCCGAGCAAATACGTCATGGCGAGCGCTTGTTACATCCAGCTATACTTTTGTTGCTACTCTGTGGTTTCATCACACCCTCCTATAAGGGGTACTTGCTACAAGATTTATTTGAAGAAAATGTGGAAACCGAAAGCACCTCTTTGAAGAACTCGAAACACAACCAGATCAGCGAACCGGTTTGGCAGGCGCCTTGATTTAAACTGTCCCCAAGCTCCATAGTGATCGCTTCCTAGCAATCCCCGCTGCACAGCAGAAAGCTATCCCATGCAAAGGCATTCATACTACATGGAAACAAATGCCGGCCCCAACCACCGACGGCAAAGCTAGTAGCATGGGCAACACACAAGTCAGCGTGCACAAGAAGTGTGTACAGATCATTTTCAAAACACTGAACAAATGTTTAACACCAAGGCAATTTTAAGATTACCCGGCTGCTTTTTTTGAGGCTTTAACCCGGATATAAATCCATTCACGGAGCCGGTTGGAAATGGTGCAAAAACAGGAGTAGGCAAATTATAAAAGGGGTATTCGATGTGACCCAAGAGTAGCCATAGAGTGCACAACAATGGCATAAAGTCTACTCTAGGTGTATTTGATCGCATTCCGGTGTTAAAACAATGAAATAGCCCTCCCCCCCCCCCCCCACCCCCCCCCCCAACCAAGTGTAATATCTGCTAGATCTTGACTGAATTAGAGACCTTAGAAAAGAAAGCATTAATCTGAAGGCATCGTACCTGAACGTGCGACAATCGGCTATGGGTGAGGAAAAGGCCCGGCTCGGGGGAGGTGAGGTTAGGCCCCGGTTTTCAGCCCTCTGGCCCCGGTTTTCAGCCCTCTGGCCCCGGTTTTCAGCTCTTTCCCCCCTTCCCCCCCCCCCCCCCCCCTCCCCCTTCTCCCCATCCCCTCCGAGCCATCAAAGGCCCCATTGTCTAAGCCGGCAGAGCTAGGCCCTGGCCTGCTGCAGCTCGGCCATTCATTTTGCAGCCGATCGGCGGCTGCGCAAGCCCGCGGGGGCGCTGATCCGGGCCGCCGAGGCTCGGTGCTGTGATTTGGACAAAGGGCAGAGTGTGCGGCAGCCGTACACGGAGACTCATGTGTGCCGCAGCCTGTCTACGATCGGCAGCTCACTGCTTGATCCGGGGAGAGGAGGGATCGGGGAGTGGGGGTGCTCTTCCGCCCACACTGCCGCCTGCTGCATCTCATTACAAATGCAAAAACAGTTGATGAACAGAATGCAGAACAATGTCATACATTCACCCCAGTACAGAGATCTGGGCCTAAATCTTTTTTTTTTTTTTTTTTTTTTTTGCTCGCCATTCCAGTTTGGACCCAGCCATATGCAAATCAGTCTTGACCCTGTGCCTCATGGGAACAGACCAGCCCGAACTGTCAAGCCAGGTCCTACCTGGACTGTAACCAAGCATCCTAGGACCGGTTTAGGAGTTTCACCCCTCTTCAGCCAGGATAGCTTGATTCCAGTGGCATGGAGAGCACTGGACTCGCGTCTGAGCATACCCGTCCCACTCGGGGTAACAAATGCAAAAACAGTTGGACAGAATGCAGAACAATTTCATACATTCACCCCAGTACAGAGATCTGGGCCTAAATCCATCTTTTTTTTTTTTGCTCGCCAAGTTCGGGCTGGACTGTTCGCATGAGGCACAGCGTCAAGACTGATTTGCATATGGCCAGGTCTAAACTAGGGTGGCATGGTGAGCAAAAGAATGATGGATTTAACCAAGATCTCTTGACTGGGGGTGAATGTTTTGATTTGTTCTGCATTCCAGCCATCAATTGTGTGTCTTTTGCATCTCATTACAGGCATTCAGGAGGCGGCGACAGGGATGCTGCTGAACACACTGCAACCCGGGATCCCCTGCCGGCTCTGCGGGGATAGCCCTGCTGGTGTCCACGGTGCACGCACTTGGAGGTTGTGTGGGGCGGAAACTCCGCCGCCTCTTCCTGTAGTGCCAACTAAGGCGCAGCAACCGGTCCAACAACCCGCTCCAGCGTGTCCGCCATATCCCACCCAGAAATGCTTCAATGTACGAAACAACATAATCGCCAGCGCCCTCTCGTCGCCTACAGAAAGCAAACCCAATCTCTCGGTTACCAAGAGAATCCACAACCACCCCATAACCAGTCAAAATAAGAACAATCCACAACCAACCCTAAACCAGTCCCAATCAGAACCAATCTCTCAGTTAGCCAGAGAATGGACAACCACCCCGAAACCAGTCGGTCTCCTGTCTCTCACACACTAAAACCAGCTATTCTAGATTAATCAAAATAAGTGACTCTCATCGAAGGACTACATTAATTAAAACAAAAATGTTCAGTCCCTAATCGGAAACCAAATCTAACCCCATCATTACCAAGAGAAATCAAAACCATTTCCCCTTTACCCACAACTCCAACTAGCCTCTTTACCAGTTACAGACCCATAAATTACCACACTCTTTCCCTTGCATGCAGAAAATAGGACCAATAATAACCAATAAAGAAAAATAAATAAAAAGACTAACACTATTCCCCGCAGTTGGCAGAGACCCACACCCCTCCTTTAATCACAAAACTAAAACATCACATTAAGTACCAAACAAAATCCAGACTCTGCATTGTCAAATGAATGTAAAACTCTACCCACATCAAGCCTCCCCATCATAAACAAACCAAAATCTACCTCAAAACAAGCATCGCCACCCATCTCAGAAACCACCACCACTCTCTCCCTTGTAGGAATTATTTTTTGCCTAGTATAGGGATCTCCAACCCTTCACACCGACCGCCAGCCAAACCAATTTCAGCTTCCCATGCTGACGCATAGTGAGTGTGCGTAAAATTATAACTGTGGCAGCTGAGAAGGCTGGAGTGGAGAGTTCCTGCAGACTGTAGGTAATGTCCAAAAGTAGGGGGGGGTCGAGCATGAGCGGTGGCACGTGTCCCACTTGCGCTATTTCATGCAGCGTGTTTACAGGTGGACATTTATGCACCCCAGTCTGGGTGTGTTTGCATCTGTTCCAGGTGGTGTCCCCCCCCCCCCTCACAAGGAGCAAACTTTTACATATGAGATCACAAGGGCACCTGATGCCCCCGCTCACAATCCAGTTATTCTCTGGGACAATGGTGACCATTCCTGGCAGAGTGGGGTACATCATTCCTATAAGACAAGCATCATTGGCATAATAGTGACTGTGCCCCGACAATGGTGAACCATGGGCAAATTATTGAGGTCAAACTCTGGGCTTATTGTGGGCATCCTTAGACTAATCAGGACCATCCGAGGCATAATAATGAAGTCATTGTTCAGGAGGAATTTCATTGTGGTATGACATTCTTAGAAACTATGCACTGGTGTCATTATTCTTAATCGTGCATCTTAAGGTTACTTATGTCAAGTTGTGTAACATGGTCACCACAGAGCAACCAGATCTCTTCAGGTTTCCCCTTTTTCCACATGCAAAGCTCACCAGGTTTTACCAGGCAAAATTTGAACAAAGAAAGTAATATAGGTGTGCAATTACTTCAATACCTTTTTTTGGGAAGGAGGGGGTCTCTGTTTCATTTTCCTAGTTCTACTTGCAAAAGCCTGGTCCATCAGGCTGCATTGTGGTATTTCCTGGCTACCTAAAAGATAACTCGTAGGTACCTACCTCGATTGAAGACATGTGTGAAATTGTTCTTGGCCCAAATCAAACTCTTTTTGCAGTTCCTCAAAAGATTAAACCCGATCTTCGTGTCTCATGTCGCCTAACTTGAAGATGCCCATTGTAGCCCCTCAATTAAAGTCCTCCCTTTTGCCATTCAGTTTCCAGCCGAGAAATGGACTGAACCTTGGAATGTTTTTCCACCTACACCCCAATTGTCCTAATCTTGTTGGCCATGGTCCTATGTGCCACTTCAAGTGCTAGAGACGGGTTTGGTTATTTTTTGTCCATAACCGTCCAAGGAGTTACCTCATGAATTTATTTCTCCTCATGGCTGACTGCTGTACTGAACCAAAGTCCTGTACGTTTTATGTAATGCTTCTTTCGTTCTCCCTTTCTCTAGTTTTAGAAGCGCCCTGAATTAATCCTTTAGTATTATGTAGTGTTTTGAAGCGCTCTGTTTAGAGCGTGATATAATTTTGACTATAGCCGCCTCTGCACAATGCGAAGAGGGTGTCTTTTTCATAGAGCTACGTTCCTTTTCCTAAGCTTAAATTTTGTTAATCATTATGTACTGCATTTTCCTTGTCACCTTGACCCGAAGCTTCTTAAAATCCTCCAATCCCAGAAGCAAATAACAGTTCTTTAGGATGGTCTCTTCACTCTACAACACGGGTAAAACTACCATCCTTCCCCGGTAGACTAAGAATCCTGGTAAATTACCATATATACAATGCACGTGCACTGCCAGAGACTGACTACTACAGATCTCCCTGATATAATAATATACAATACTCAGTCATTGAGATCTGCCTCTTCTGTACCCAAATCTATTCTGCTGAGAACTACCATCAGGGCTTGAGTGGGAATAGCAAAGCAATAGTGCTTGGCCCCACAGGCTCCAAAATGAGAGCCAGCAGTTAAGTAGGTCCCATTTACAATTACTCAGTCAATTTGAGGAATCCATCTACAAGCAATCTTGATTGGAGAGGTGTCATGCATCCGCAGTTCCAGGACCGAAAGGTTTTTTCAGCATCTAATGCAAGACCTAACAGAACCAATGCATGCACCCATGGCACAGCGTTGTAGCCTTCTGAGTCTATACTTGCTAGATCCATTTGGCATGAAGCCCCACAAGTCTGTGTGCTTAACCTGTACATAGTTCTAATACATTGAATAAAAGTGCTTTAATAAATATTCCAAAATAATTCCGTTTGGAACCAGGGGGTTCCACAGTGGCGTCTGAGAGCCGGTTGCTTGTTTCTGCCGTCAATGGTCTAATTTTTCATGGCCTCTCAATCACCTACACCCTGTTCAGTGTATGAAATCAGACTAAATGAGCTTATTTTTTTGACTATGAACCAACATCTCAGCTCTCATTCTTGTCTCTTTGCCCCCGTCTTATCACACTGTAACAAATAGACTTATTTTCTCCCTTCCTACGCAATGCAACCATTTCTTCGTCATGCTCTTATTGTCTGACACAAGGCCCTTCTGATCTTTTGTGGTAAATTCATGGCGATTTCAAACAGTAATTTGCTATTACTTTCCAGCACTCTTAGCCGGAAATCAGGTGGGTCTTAATCCCATCTAATCTCTTTGTTCCATAATCTTCCTTTTAAACTGCATTCATTCCTCTTCACTCTACTCCCACACGCCGGTTTAATATCGACCATCGCTCGACCACCAATACCTTGCATACAAGCCACCCTAAACATTCCTGCATGGTCCAAAATGTCTCATTCAACCATAAAAAAATACTCTTCAGTCTCATTCATTAAATATTCAACTGCTCCTTATTAAACAGGTGACTGCTATGGCCACATAGTCTGCGGTTTACATCCCCTAATCTTATTAATATTAGAAAGCAGTTTTGAATGCCCCAGACATGAATATTTAACTCTGCAACTGGGAGGGCATCCCTAAGTGGAACAAAAAACAAGCAAGCCTGAAGAGCAAAATCCAGCTTTAGGAGACCCCTAACCCAAATGAATGCACCCAAGACCAAACACTTCTACAATCCTATACAAAAGAGTGTAATCTGCTGTCTCTTGTCCATCACCTCAAAGAAACATCTGTCAATGATTATCGTCTCTGCTGGGACTCAGTCGCATAGCAAGGATGCCAGCAAGAACAAGCATTTGCAATGCAATGGGTCTCGCATTATTGAAGTTTGATCTATTGGCATTGCTAAATAACGCAATACCAATCTCTCAAACTTTAATAATGCAAGACCTATTGCATTGCAAATGCTTGTTTTCCATTGTGATTTCAGGGGAAAAGAGTAAATGTTCAAGAAACCAGGGTTCACTACTGCTTGAACGAAGCGTGATCCTTTACCGTCCTTTTCTGTTAACTTGCATGGTAGTGCCGGCCGCCACTGCATTGGGATACATGCAGTGTTAGGCGCACACTGCATCTTTGTGCATCAGCAATCCAGCCTGCGTCGTTTGCTTCACCGCAGCTCCGACCTGCTCGCCTTCTCCCTGCCAAGGATGCCGACTGTCTTGTCGCCCTCGGCTGCAGCGGTTCTGCTGTACGCACATCCGTCACAGCGCAGCATTCTGCGCGGTGCTGCTCCCCGCTGCCTCGTTATTGGTGCAGGGAGTGGAGCAACATAGGAGCGTTTCCGGAAGGTGTCGGGGGCTGGGGTGCAGACGCAGAGGAATATTCCAGACTAGGGAGGTAAATGGTAATATCTGGTGCCGGCCCACGCCCGTTCAAACTGTGGGTTTCGCGCTGCAAATCAGTAGCAA
Organism: Triturus cristatus; assembly: GCF_964204655.1. Lineage (NCBI taxonomy): Eukaryota > Metazoa > Chordata > Amphibia > Caudata > Salamandridae > Triturus > Triturus cristatus. The sequence continues at coordinate 1,093,499,377 of NC_140580.1, forward strand.
TTAAAGTGAGTGTGGGGGGGGGGGGTGGTGGGGGCGAGTTCAGTTGTATCTGTGGCTCCAGCCCCCCGTGACACCACTCTTTAGTATTACTAATGGAAGTTCTTTTGCTTTGGATTCCAAGTGTGATATTGAAAAAGCCGCATCGCAACTCAACCCTTGGGCTACAGTGCCACCTCGTGGTCACTATCTATATATCTAGATCTGTGCAGCAGCTAAAGTCGCTTCATTTAGCAAAGATGGCTTAAAAAGCCGCAGTTACGTATTTTAATTATTTTTACATTTCTTGATTTATACGTAGCTTCAGTACTTCGAATGGACAGGCACGGAGTACCTGCACTTTTTATTTTGAGGGTTAGAGTACCTCCACCTACCAGCAGAAGTCCAGTGCTTTTAATCCGAGTAACTAGGTTCACTTCTCCGAAACGAGCAGGTACTCTGGTACAGGATATCTGCGATTTGGTTTTTCCATTTCAGGCTGATTATCTTGGCAAACGTTTGGTTGGTATAAAAGATTTCATAGCGTAACGTGTCCCGGCGAAATAATTTTTAAAGACCAGCACTGTTCAGTTTTGCTTTTGAGGCTCAAGGTGAGGGTGAGAAAAATGCCTGTATAATGGAGCCCTCAGTCCCCTACTTTACCTATGCGTGGAGGTGCCTCGTATTTGGACTGGAGCGCAGTTTTTATTAGTTGTTAGGAGGAGTTTGTCATTGCCCCCCACACTGGCGATGATAAACCAGCTGGGGATACCCAGCCTACCTACCGGGGCACGGCGCACACCCCTGCTCGGGGCCAGGGCACCTCGCGGGTGATGGTGGTTTACAAATGCACATAACATGATCCCACACGTACACAGATGACTCCTACCCCCTCTTCCATCTGCCATCCCCCTCTGCTGTCTGGTGGAAGATTCTGATTGGAGCAGACTAGGAAAAGAAGCATTTGGGGGAATAGTCTGGTGTTTGTGGGAAAGGTCAATTTCCACTTGAAAAATGGCATAATGCCAAGATTTCCTTGTTTTTGAGTAATTATGACCCAGTTGTATTTCACCGAGGTCTTTCTGTTTAAACTCCTTTCTCTTTATGGACCTATTATTTGCAAACACTACGTGTATAATTTAGAGCGTTGCTAAAAAGCAGGTCCTGCAGAATCTAATCCATGGCAGCTTTTTAGTGTAACCACAACTATGAGTTCCTTTTAGGTACATTGTGTGCAAAGACATTGAATGCGGGTATCTGGGAAATGTGGCATGGACACTCCTGCCTGGACGTATGTGGGGCACACCAGCTTTAGTGATTGGCTGCGTTAATATTTTCAGAAGGAACAGAGTGCCCTGTGTAAGACAGTTTTCATGCAAGTAATGTTAATTCCGAGGAATTGCTTGCCAGAACTTCGGCTGCTGCAACTTCTCAGATTTTCTCCCACTCAGCAAAGCCTCATCGGATACTGGCTGCTTGTAGCTCTTCCTTTCACCATGCACTGTCTTTAACCATGTGTGACACATCTGTCGGCTTCAGACTATTAGTGTTCTCAACAATCCTGAGTGCTGAAGTCTTTTAAAAGCATGGGACTGTATGACACAACTTCGGGATTGTGGTGACGTCCGAGGTAGCTGATGCACACGTCACTCCCTACAAGAAACCTTTCCCTTTTGGTTGCATTTTTGCTTCGCTTCCAATCCTTAAACTTTAAATTAAAAGCCAACATGAAGCGCCACATCGAGCCATAAAGCTACAATTTTACGTGATAACTTGATTCAAGGTTTATTGGGTTATGTTCTCCTTTTTGCCCTTTCATCAACACAGTGGCCTTTTCAATCCACCATCAAGAAAACGGGGACATTTCTGATTCTGTCACTTATCTACAATCTTTCGAGCGGAAGCATTCCTCACCAACTATTACTTGCCCTACATTTTGGCTCCTTTTGGTACAAAGAAAGTAGTTGATTTCTCAGTTGAAGCCACCATACAATGACCTTTCTTAACTTTAAAAAATGAGAGCCACTGAGAATCACTTGGAATTCAGAAGACCTGGTTATTCTCAACAAAGTCCTTTTGAAAGGTACCCATGAGGGACCCTTTGTAAACAGATTGTGCTTAATTGACTCTCCCTTGACCTCAAACACCCCCTTAATGTATTTGATGTTGCAGCAGATGCCATTACCAACACGCCGCCCATGCATCTGTTTCAAGCTGCTCAACACCCGTGTAAACCAAACGGAACAGCCAAAGATGCAACCACACATAGCACCTGCCCACAGGTGACAACCATCTAAAGTTGTATTTAAATCTGCATCCGGAGGTAATGTGCGGTCTCAAAGACCTCTGTCCTTTGCATGCCTTAATATATCTGGATGTAGCCGGTCTGCCTTACTGTCTACTAGATTTCTGAAAAATTACCATACCTCATAAATCGCAAACTCCCTTTCTCAGTAATCATTCATTAGTCTAACAATATCTGACCTCCTCGAGCCGATCTGCTGATCCCGCTTTCCATTCACAATACCTCTTATTTACTGAATCTGCCACAAAGAAACAAAGTGCATGAAACGGCACGCTGACAGGACAAGGCTAATTCCAAAAGCCAGCTAGAACTACGAGATTAATCCCTAACATTTAGTTCTGAAGCAACATATGCCCCGCTATAAAGTGCTTCAATGCCTTATCAGAGTAGCAAGCGCTATATAGAACAATAATTAAGGCTCCCTGTCTTCCGTTTTTACTGATTATTACAGATAAATACAGACCGAATCATTTATTTTCCGATCTGTATTTATTTTTAAATGTGGATAAAAACTTATATTGGGTTGTTTTGTGATTCGAAGTGCTGTCAATCATGACTGCCAGGTCAATAGCTGTGCAGATTGACAGGCAAGGGGATTAAAAAATATAGGGATTTTAGTAAAGAGCTTTAACAGCAGTAAATTTGTACAACCTTGATAATAAAATTTACATATTTCCTTACAAGTGCATATTTTACCATCGGAGTGTATATATAATTGAAACCGGTCAGGCATTCTGGCCCAAGTGCACATTGACTGGTTAAATAAATGTAGAAATATACACATTTCAGCTTCATTTTTTCACAAACCCTAAAATAAATATGGATAAATACAGGTAAAATTAACAAAATAAATATGGATAAATACAGGTAAAATTAACAAAAAATAAATATGGATAAATACAGACGGAAATGACAAATATTAAAACCGGAAGCCCTAATTATAATACAATGTTACCTGTCGGTGATCAAAATGACGAAATTGAACTGCAATTCGCTAATATTCCACTTGGTGGCAATGCAGTACAAGAAATACTCCCCCATGTTTCATGAAACAGGCTTGAGTTTTTTGCATTTTTTGCAAATCCATTTTAAAATACGGACAGGTATGAAAGGGCACGTTTTGGCCTTCGTATATTTAAGTTGGGGGCATATCCTAAGTTTGGTAGGAGGAGATGTGGCTAGCGGCCAAACTAAACTTGGGCGATTGTCCGTGGGCAAACCTATTTGTGGCAGAAGTTACTAAAGTTTGTAACCTGTGAAAACTGACTGTAAACCGGGTCAGGTGACGTGTGACCCGAGTTTATATAAGGAAATCCACAGGGGTGACACTTTTAATTACACAATATTTACACTTTTTGCTAATGTCTACATACGTGAGTCAATATTTATTTTTGCAGCCTGTTTTAACGTGGAACCACAACCATGCCTGCCGTGCTGACTATCTTCCGCCAAACTCCTTCCCATGCCACTGATGTCGCACCGACGAGCTTAATTGTATCCGCTTCCTGGCATCCGTCCTGTAAAGATTTGGGAACGTGCCAATCGATTCAATGAAATTTGAGGACACCAAATTATTTATTAAATTAATTTGTAGTATCCTGGTAGATGTTCTAGTTTAATAGTATATGATAAACGTTAAAAACGGAATTTTGCATTAGTTCTGCGTAAAGATGCTGTTGTGGGAGCAAGAATATGGTCTCTAGCCATGTGCTTTGCATTAGCTGCCATCTAGTGGCAGAGTTCGGAAAGTGGGGCTTGTTTTCATCAGTCCAAATAGGAATTCACACTTTCTAGAATTGAAAATTTTGGTTGTTAATTTTTGAAACCACCATACTTGAATTACAATTCCTGTTAATCTGTTTAGCACCTGCTTCCAGCTTTCCTATTGGCTTCTCTTTAGGTCCTGCCTGGCGACCGCGCGTGCAGTCTCTTCAAGGGGTATTGTTCACTACAAAGGGCGTCAAGCCTGCCCCTTTCTTACCAGTCGCTGGCATCAGTCTCTTCTTTATTGCTTCCCAATTGGCCAGTGCGTCACTTCGTTTTCTTTCCGTGGCACATGGACAAAGCACATATTGATTAATGACAATTGATGTCTATTTGCTGTTCGCGCTGTGATTGAGGGACTATTTCTTTTCCCTTTCACCTCCACTTTTACCAGAATGCTTCATCCTCCCATGCTCCCCTTCCCCTCCCCCCCCCCCCACCCCCCCCCCAAACTTCACCCACTGTCGGTCATGACAGCGCTGACTCCGATTTTACAAATCTAGAATCTTTGGTTTAAAACTCCTACAGTTCCGTTTACCGCCTCTAACCTTAAGGTGTCTGTTACTCACTATCACTCTCTATCCTGATCGGGTACTAGCACGTCAGCTACTGCTGTTCGGAAAATGCTTTTCCCATTTATAGCTCCTCAACTCTGCCGCCACGTAGCTCCCCTTTAGCCCCAACAAGTAAAAGGTTTCTCACCCACTTTTGTCTGAAACGCATTTATTTGTATACAAACCTGTTCTCACTGAAGTGTTGTACTGTACACACTAACCAGCTACTGCATCAGATCAGATTTACGTAGATCGTAGTTCCAGATCATTGGTACCACATTGGATTCTAATTGTATTTATGTAGCACAAGGCTTTAAAACCCCATAGAGCAATCAACTGGCATCTTTTCGTACCAACCAATGCTACACAATTCCAGTCCACTTCACACAATTCCACACCACATGGCTCCACACGATTCAATGGCACTCAACACCACATGGTGCTGCCCCACGTCATGTTGTGCCCATTCGTGGCCCATGCAGTTAAGAGCGGTGGGTGCCTGGTTGGGAGGGGGGGGATTTCGATGGATGAGGACAAGGGAAAATTAAATTTTCCCTTATCGTCAATCCTGCCCCACCACTCTTACCTGCACGGGCTACAGCTGGCTGTGCCGCCTCTATATAATACCACTCCTCAATGCCACCACCAACAAGCCAATAGAGCTCCCATAGGTGAGAGATATTGGCTTTGCCAATGCTTGGTTGAAAAGCATTTACGTAGATGTCAAAACATGAGTGCGTACAGGCTCCTGGACTCATGCTGGAAAGTGATGTGGGTCTTAGAGAAGTAGCTGTACTGTTTTACCTTTGCCCTTTCTAAGAACTTTCAATGCATTGACATATTGACTCGCTCTGTCCTAGAAAAATTATGAGCCATGCAAAGCTATATAGATTGAGAATTCCAACGCAGTGTTTATGGTTTACATTTCTCTGATGTAACACTCCTGCAACATATCCTATGGATCTACACACCGTTCGGTAATGCATCGCTGGAGTTATTGGGCTGGCAGATCAGTTCCAAGTGAGCAGGGCACAGTGGGCAGAGATCCTGTAGCCCTTGGCATGTAGACCCCACTGTGGACAGGATTGCTCCTGAACTGTCAAAGGAATGAACATGACCCTAGTCTGGGCCGGAAAAACAAAAGCCGCCCTGGGGAAAGTGCTCAAACCAGCCTTGCTCCCGTCCTCTTCTTGCTCTGCATCAGTTTCAATCCATTCATCTTTTCTCACACTCCCGCTCTGTTGCTTGAAGCCTCCATGTGCCTAATGCTATTAAACCTGAAGAGCTGGGGAAAGCGACGGAGGCACCGGCAGCATCCCTGGGCACTGAAACCTGGCCTGTAAATGCCCAGTGGAGTAAAAGGCCTGTCCAGCCCTGGTCTGCGCTGCCCCAGAGAAGTGAGCTTGGGCTGGTGCAGCCTTAAGAATGGGTTCTAAAGAATGTGTTGATTCAAGGGAGGCTGGCAATAGGCGGAGGGAATGTGGGGTGTTCTGCAGTTTCCCAATGAGCAGTCTTGGCTGGGATCAATGTAATACGTCGCGTTCATTCGGCGAGGCATTCTGCGCTGAAATATGCCTTGGTGAATCGGCAGACATTGGAGTTGCGCATTGAACTGACCAGGCGGCGAAACCTTCTTTTTGGGATGGAGTACAAAATACAGCAGACAGGGTTGTTGTTTATGGTCCAGTTCTGCACGGTTACATGTTTGGGTTGAAACCGAATAATTTAACTGAATAACTCCCCCGCAGTGTTTCTGTGCAGAGCCATAAACTGAATGTAGGACCGGGCTACGTTCTTCAGTTTTAGCTTTCTTTGCATATTTTGCATGGTTTGTACTTTTCCTCATGTGTTTTCTTTTTTTCTCCCCTCTAAAGATCTGGCGCATTGAAGGTTCCGAGAAGGCGCCGGTGGACCCCTCCCTCTACGGCCAGTTCTATGGCGGAGACAGTTACATTATTCTGTATGATTACAGCCACGGCGGAAAGAGCGGACGGATTATCTACACATGGTGAGTGTCGTTTGAATTCAGGGGAGTCTAAGGATCATGGCTGCCAGGGGCGTATCGCAGGCCCCTGCAGCCCCCGCGATGTAGGGGGCACCCAGTCCTTTAGGGGCTCACCCAGCCAGAGGACAATGCATGTCTGTTAGATATGGGAAACTCAGCGGCCCCTTGTCACATTTTGCAGGGGGTCCCCAATCACTATGCGTTACGTCACCGGTGGCTGCCATTAGGCCCCCAAGTCACATGATTACTTTTAAGCATGCACCTAAAAATGTTCTAAATTCAATCTCTGATCGTTCTGTCTAACAAAGGCCCGTTGCCCCTTTACAAGAACAGGTCACTGCTTGATCATAACGTATACAGCATCATCTACCTAAGTTTAAGAACTCTCCCTGGTTTAGGAGTCGCAGTATTGTGTCACATGCTGCCTCCGTGCCCCACAGCTTGTTCTCCTTGCAGGGGGCGCTCCCTGTGCAAATCACACTCAGCCCTGCAGATCCCATAGTGGCCACACGGTGGAGCGTCAAGCTTAGACTAGCTTCCAGCGGCGCCACTTTCTGTCCATGTCTCACCTTGCCATTTGGAAGGCTTAGAGACCGAAGGTGCCTTGAGGACCTAGTCGTGGTGCTAGCAGTACTACTCGGATATTAGCCTCGAAAGCTAAATCTCCTCATACAAAACCGGTTTCTGTAGCACCGCAACACACTGGTGCCAAGACTCTAGGAACCCTCAAGGTAAGGATGATTTAGGATGGAGAGATGCTGTTTGCTCCTCTGTGGAACTAGTGTAATAACACACCATAGTGCACGTATTGCACGTTCCACATCTGTCCTGCTGAATTCTAGTCCTTTAGCAGCTTGACGCTGAGAGGCTGCTTACCTCGGTGTGTCAGCTCCGTGTTTAGAGGTGTGTACATAGAGGGTCCTAGGTTTGAAACCTTTTAGGATGGACTCTAGGCACTGTATCCTTCCATAGTGATGTTACTCAATTCAGGAGTAAACATTTTAAGAGCCATGAGATGTGCTGGATTGTGGTCTGTGATGCATGAAGTGTACTGTTGGTCTGGATTGTTGTAAATGAAAGTCTCTCTTCCTTCAGGCAAGGGGCGAGCTCTACCAGGGACGAGATAGCTGCGTCCGCGTTCCTGAGCGCGCAGCTGGACGAGGAGCTTGGAGGTGGCCCAGTGCAGGTAACTAGCATGAGGGTTCTTGGGTGGATTCTGGGTATAAAGGTGGATTACCCAAAGGTGGCGGTAGGTCTGCTTGCTGTGGTTCTGGTGCTCCTACCTACTTGACCGGGTTATGCTGATTCCTCGTGCAATGCTTTGTCATCACTTTTTCCAGAACATTGTGCAGTATTGCAGGCTTGTACACAAGTGGCAGTATGGTGGTGGTGGTGGGGGGGGGGGGGGGGGGGGGTGGAGCCTACACCTATTAACGCACATTTGAGGTATGTAATGGGTCACCAGCACACATCCAGGAATGGCATGGTCCACACTCCTGCCTCAGCACAGGCCGCCTAGCACACTTCCGTCCCACATCCTCCCCTAGTACAAGGTGCCTTGCAAGCTTCCTTCCCTCCTCCACAGCGCAGGCAGCCTTGCAAGCTTCTATACCCCCCTCCCCACGCGCCTAGTGGAGGCAGCCTTGCAGCTTCCCCCCCACTCCCACCCCCTAACAGTACAAGCCGCCTTGCAAACTTCCTTCCCTCCTCCACAGCGCAGGCAGCCTTGCAAGCTTCTATACCCCCTCCCCACATGCCTAGTGGAGGCACCCTTGCAGCTTCCCCCCCACCCCCACACCCCTAACAGTAAAAGCAGCCTTGCAAGCTATTTTCTCATCCTAAAGTAACGAAGAAAGGAGAAGTAACGAGTACTATGCAGACTACAGAATTTCATGTGGATAGCTCAGTGGGTTACTGCTTTTGTTAGAGTTCCTTTTGTTACATGCTGTTAATGTTAGAATCCTAATATAGCACAGTGACCTATTAGCGGTCATCAAACAGCTGCGTGCAAACTGCATGGTGTAAATTAGGAGATTGTCCCTCCCCCCCCCCCCCCCCCCCCACTCGTTCATTTTCTATTCCTAATGTTGCTGAAAAGGGTTAGTTTGCTTAGAAATACATTCTTATACGTTAATCTAACCCTAACCCGCGCTTTAAAACAAATTAAATGTATGTGATAGCCAGGCTATGGAGAGAAGAGGGGCACTGATGAGCATGGTAGTGAGGGAAGCCATGGAGGGGGTGGGAGAGGGACGGGGCGTGGGGGGAGAGGGACGCCATCCGTGGTAATGCTGGCACTGGTCAGTCATTCGGATCTCGCTTAACCCCCCACTTACAGAAAAGATGGAGAGCAGTAAATAGTAAAAAAGAGGAGACCTATTTACTCTGTACAGAATGCATTCCACTGATGAGATTATGTCCTCTTCTTGGATGTGTTTCTGTGGGGCAATCTTAAATTCTCCATGCCTCTTCTGGAATATTGATACTTAATTCTAAGTACACTGCTGACGTATTATGTCCAGTTCTGGAGGATTCGTGCAGGGTTTCTTTTCTGGAAGCCACACCAGAAAGTTTTGTGTTGAACATGTGCTTATTTGTGTGTATGTAAGCGGGTGAATGCAGCAGAGTTGACTTGGAATTATTTTCATGAATGGGGGGTGGGGGGGGTGAATGAGTAGGCAATAGCTCGAGTTTTGTGTGAAAGTTCATTTTTGTAAACTTTTTGTTTGGGTTTGCGACTATATGGATGAGTAAGTGACGAGTGAGTGTATGGCCGAGTAACTGGTTGGCCAGGCAAGTGAGCATTGATGCATGGTGAAGCCAACTTTTCCCCCTTTGGTTAATTCCCCTAATGTGAGACCTGTAGATAATGAGCATCCAAAAGGAACCTCGATTTATTAATATTTTGGGAGCACAAATGTTTGAAAATATGAACAAGACTGCAGTGGATCATGGGGCAAAGGTTCTGGAGGGGGCGGGGTGGGGGAAGAGGTGGTATAGGTTTTCTATGGATCAGAGAACCGAGGTTGATGCTGTCTGACATGGGTGGATGGACATTCAACTGGGCTGATCATAAGCCATGGTGCAAATGTGGTGTCCGGTGCTAGCTGAGCCGGCGTGGCGTCCAGGAGGGCTCTTCCTACACTTCACCCCATGCACATGATCACATCGTCCTTGTTTGCTGCAGCACATTCAGGGGTCCGATTCTGGAATACCTGCTGGCTTCTTTCGCTGCACCAGGGCTCGTACTCAGAAGATTCAGATGTGAACCGTTTCCAGGCGCTCTTTAATGGGGAGTGTTGTAGATGGAGGTGTGGGTTAATAGCCTTTGGTTGCAACGAGGGTGGATGCTAGTGGTGGTTTGCAAGCACAGTCTGTCCACGTTTGTGCAAGAGGAGGGCAGGGGTTGTAGAGATCCACATAACTGGACAAGTGCAGCAAAAGATGAGACAGAAATTTTGCTACCTGTCACTGTTGCAACTAGGGTGGATGAGGGCACTGAAGACGGTCTACCTGGGGGGGGTGGCTACATTGGCTGCACCAGGCTAACACTCAGCACCACCACTGCAGTGAACGAGTTGACAAGGAAATATTTCAGCGTGAATCCTATCCAGTTCAATTCCCTGTATAGTTGAGTTATCGAGTGGTTAAAGTTTGAGCACGTGTTTTTTTTGGTGAAACTAAGAGGGCACTGACCATAGGTGTGCCTTGACTCAGTGACTCATAGTGGTAGTCCTCTTCAGAGTTATTTTCACCTGCTGTCAGAGTGCATATAGGAGAATTAGAGGGGTGTGGTGCAGCCACCAGGAAGAAGGGCTAGGGGCTGCTGAAATGAGGGCAGGGGGCTTTGGGCACAGTTTCCTGGGTGTAGAAGGAAGTCCCATCCTTGCACCGAACAGGAAACCTGTAGCTGTAGAGACAGTGCAGGTCTTAAAGCAACTAGATAAGCTTGAAGTGTAACCTTCCTTTCCTGCCTTCTGCGATAACCGTCCCTTTCCCTCTCCTGTGCTGTCTTGGGTCGCTAGGCCCATAGGCTAACAAAAGACCACACTGTAGTAGTGTACTGGAACTAGTCGCGAGCACGTGCACCCGGGCCGGTTTATTAGCAGGGTCACGTCATTTGTGACGCCTGTGATGGATGGATGGGGGTGGGATGCATGTGTGCCCAGCCCTCAAGGGAGTAGCTGGAAATGGCAGTGTCTGCTGAAACACTACAGTCCTCCCAAACTTTATTCAAGAACAAAATGAACATCAGTCCAACCTGTGGGGGATAACGACAATCAACTAAACACTACAGGGTCAATCAGCCTCACGGATCGTGCTGTGGGAAGACCGCAGACATGGGGCTGGTGACTCTGATGGCAGCAGGACAATCTTTGCTGGCACTCGTAATTTAATCTCAGTGGTTCTGGACACGAATGCTGGTTTGGGGACATCAGCTGCACCCCGGCAGCATACCGGTGAGAACATGTCTTTTGGTTCGAAGTTGCTCCACACTCCGCTGATGGGGATGGTCTGTGGTGGGTTCTAACAGATCATAAAACAGGATGCTCATGAGCATGGTTGGAGTCCATGGTGAAGGTTCACGAAGGTGTTGCTTGACCGACTGAAGTCTCTGTTAGACTATATTGCGGTATCCTGTAATCAGTCGGAGCAATATCCAGTCCAATTCTCCCAACTGGGGGGGGACCTCTTGTCGGGGTTGCCATGGCGCTGCGCAGGAGCGGTTTCTGTGCTGACATGGAGGCAGCTGCAAGATCACCAAGGAGCCCGTGCCTAGTCGCTCGCACAAACCTCAAGGGTGGAGAAGTCTTGGTCAAGACATGCTCTTGCTGACGGAATTCAGGTGTAAACCAGATTAGCGGGTAGCCTCTGGTTGTTGTCAGCTGGTGTGGCAACTGTGTAGGACTCCAGTCCATGGGTACTCTGGGGATCGTAGTTTGACACACTTGATGAGGACTGGCGTGGTGGCATTGCCAGCCGTGTGGTGAATCGGGACAACAGTTGGTAATGACTGGCCGTGATGGTTGAAGGTTTTCGTTCTTGAGTCGATCCCCGAAAGTGGGGGTGGCCAGGCGCTTACATTTTCTTTGGGGAGGCATGTGCATCCATGCGCATGGATGTCGTGGGCTGCTGAGCCATTGGTGACAGTGGTGTGATGGACACGCTGAGAAACGTGAGGCAGAGGCTCTGTTCGTGCATGCTTGCGGCTTACTCTCGGTCTCCCGCTGGGCGGTCGGCAGGTCATTCTCGGGTTGTCACCCACTTCACTTGCTGTTGGTTTGTCGGGATGTGCTCCTTCAGCAGCTCGAGTTTTCTTCAAAGTCTGGCCCGGCCACTCATGACTTCCCCACCCACCTGAACTTGGTCGGTTATCAGATTCTTACAGTAGACCCTCCGGTCACACTTCCATATTTCCTGCTGGGTGCGGTGTCATGCACATGGCAATGATGTGGTTGCCATTGGACCTGGAAGACAGTTGTTGATCTTCCAGGTGAGGGGATTTCTGAAGGGACTTCACAGCTACTTGTCTGTCTTGCTGAGGCTGTTCCTTCACCCGTGGCACCTGCGATCAGGAGCAGGGATGCCGTCCGACTTAGACTGCTGATGCTCGAGGATGGACAGTTGCACTGTGAAGCGTTGGGGAGCATCGGAAACCACTGGCTCAAATTAGGCACTGGTGCGGTCCCAATGTTTTCCTGATGCCAAAACTTGAGTAGAGTTCGTAATAACCATATCCGATTTTAGAGTTCCTCTCTGCGAAGCCATGCAAAGCTCTAATGGTGGGCAGGGCTTCCAGCAGCAGTGGGTCCCATATTGCTCTGTATTACCACTTCCGCAGGGTGCACAAAGTTCAGGCCAAGCTTGTGTGGGGCTTATGAGACAGTTCTGCCATTTATATAATCTGTCATTTTTGTTTTGTAGAGCTTTTATACAGCACTCCAACATTATTACAAGCAGAGTAATAAATTATATTTTACGCTGCGACAAGTAGCAGCCCACACCCATAATTGCTGCTAGCCGGCTGCCCGGATAATGAAATATTTAATTCATGAATTATGTAAGCAGGGTTCCTCATTTTTACTTGAAACACATGGCAAACTGTCACTTTACAGTCCTCGCCGGCTGCAGCCCAACTGTTCTACCTGATACCTTTCTACCGATAAAGAAAGATGGGGTCGAAAAAGCTGAATCTAAAATGCAGGTGGAACTCCTTAGGCTAGAGATGTTGGCAATCTGCGCAGAATGTGCAGTGAGAAGTCCAGCCTTAGGAGGAATGAATCAAGATGAACGAGAGCCAACATCCCTGAAGCCCGCCCTGGCTGGAGAAGTTAGAGCTATAACCGGATTATTCCACACGTCTCCTTACTGTGGCTCTTGGTTTGAGGTCTTGGGCGGTCTCCACCAGGCCTTATGAAAGATTATGTGCAGAGGTTTCCATCCTGGCCTGAATTTGTGAAGATTGGGAATCTGAGAGGACACTTTCAGAATTGCTTTATGAATCTTTTTGCTCTCTCAAATATGCCTGAAAATGCACCATTTGCCCACTTTTTTTCCTCCAATGTTCTCGGCGACCCCCGCCCCTATTATGACAGTCAGGATCGCTCGCTACACTTGCTAAATCAACGGATACTCACCCTAAACGTGTGTGCCTTACCACCTTCAAATGTCGCCAGCCGCCACTGGTGGGCCACAACAAGGTGTTTAAGGAGTCCTGTAAAAAAAGGGAAGGGGGGGGGGGGGGTGGAATATAGGGACTTCATGGAGGAGCTTATCAGAAGCGGATGCGGCACATTTAAGGGTGCCACCAGACAAGGATTTTTTCACAGGATCTGTTAGCATTTCTGGAACCTGTAATGCACAGAAGTGGGATTAAGAGGAGGATAATACAGAGCACTATCTTTTTACGGGGCTGCCGATCATTTACTTTGCTCTTGACCCCCTTCAATTTTTATTTGTTTTTGGCCGAGTTGTTTATTTTCTAATAAACATTTGGTAAAATTTCGCCTGTAGCTGCTGGGCTGTATGACACATGAATTTAAAACTTTAAGCTACATTGTGGAAAGTACTTCACAGCTATTCATTATTTAATATGGAGAGCAATATTGTATTAATTCAAGAACATTACATTATTTAATGTGGAGAGCAATATTGTATTAATTCAAGAACATTACAATGAGAGCAGAAAACTTTCTTTGGAGCATTCCTAAATCTTATAAAACTTGTGTGTTTTTAATTTTACATAGTTTTTATTACGCTCCAATGTCTAAAGGGACTGGTCTGTTTTCTCTGAACTTTCTCTGACTTGTGTACTCAACCAGACCTAATGGGGTGGGAGGGGCTGCTGCAGAGGGCTCGCTTCTCCACAAGCCTCAACATGCTTTCGGTGTTTAATCGTGTGAGTCGCGCCCCTCCTTGTCCCCTTGTCCTAAGAAAGAGGTCACTGTTCTCGGAGATTACTGAAGTCCTCTCAAGACCCAGTGAACCCAAGAATGTCAAGCACGCCTCGAAGGAAGGCATCTTTAGCTAATGTTATTAATCTGATTTGATGCTGTTTGCTGATTGGAAGGGCCCAGCTTGTTTATGGGCAGAAAGTCGATCATTGGTTCATTTAGGGTATAGAGAAGATGTGATTCATGGTGAGGATAAGGGTTGATTCAAGGTCAAGCGTCACAATTGTGATATTACTGTTTTAAGTGACCAACTTTTAGAATGCATTTGCTCTCTTGAAATGGGGTTTCCAGCATCCTGGAGTTTGTTGCACTTTAAAGTTTTCCATACCTGAAACAAACCCCTTACATGACCTGCATCAATGGAATAGCTGGGCATTATGCTATAAATGATTTTATCTGTATTATAAACAGCTCATCAGTAAAGCACATTTTTGTGAACCAGATAATTATTTGGTAATCTCTGGGAATATGTGGGTAATCAAAACAAAAACTTTAGCTTGGGTGGAGAAAGGGGACTTCAGTCGACGTACACAGCCAGTTTGTCCCTGTCGTTTAATCTCTACAATATCTCCACTTTGACTGCACCATTGGATTTTGATGAAAGGGCTAACTTGAGATTTGGGTCTCTTGCTAGCCCAGAAAGGTCTGGTTTATCGATTCACCCAGCCATCTGCTTTGTGTACATTTATCTGAGTAAACCACCTACACCTGGTATTGACATTCACTGCAGATTGCATGTGTGATCTTGGGTGGTCCTAATCTCCAGTAGTTGGGCGATCAGCCAGACAGAGCTGCAGGCCAACCTACCCTGATCTTCACAGGAAAGCTTAAGAAGTCTCCAAATCCCCCCTCCACCCCCCACTAGGAATATCTCAAGAAGCTCCATGTAAAACCAGACTAGTCAATGTTTGGTACCTTGTAGCTGCTGTTGGTAGGAGTGGATGAGGCAGGTTTGTTAGGAAGGCAAAGTAGAGGAATTATGATGTGGAGCAGTAATTGTAATACTGAGATTACCGGGTAAAACAACTTTCGGGATTTGTTCCCAAAAAAGTGATTTAAAATCCATTGACTTTTAGTTTGTCTACATTGCGTTTCTCTGGAACATCAATTTTTGTGAATTTTCTTTGCTTCCCTCTTCGAGCTAGTTCTCAGTCTGACAGCATGGCATTTCTGTGGAGGAGAGTGCTCTTAAATGCAATGGTTTCGGCATAAATAAAATGTGGTCATCCTCCACTAGCCATCCCAAAGATTTCAAAATTTTTGATAAATGAATAGAGCGTGTGTGGCTTAGGACCACGTGCTATTGATTGTGCAAGAATTCCAATAGCTTATTTCCTGGAGATATGCTGCAACCCCTAACCCAGTGGCCAGTAATGTTATCCTTTATGGAGAGAATGTCGGATGTCTTTAAATGGTCTGTAGAGATGGAAAATTCAGGCGTTTCAACTGCACTTCGGATTCCGCCCTGTCTTCCCAAAACTCATTGTGGCTAATAAGTGCTGTCTCTTCAGGGAACTTAAAGCAGTAAGTGTTTGCTTCCCTCAGATAATGGGTGTGAAAGTGAAAAGATGGGCTGAGAAGGACGAGCCAGTGTTTGTCTATCCAAATCTAGACCTGGGGTACACGGCTTGTGCACATTCATGTGCAGAGTCACAAATGGGGTCTGCATTTCTGTAGATTTTCATTACATGTGTGCATGTGCATCTAAAGGTGTTTACATGGTCTGTGTGCGCTCATACAGGTGTCTGTGTAGATGTGAGCGCACGCACCCAGAGATGATCGATCATAAGATGCGTGTATGCATGAGCATTGTCTGTGCGTGTATTTGGAGATGTTAAAAGGACTGCACATGCATGCCTTGTTGTTCAAAATGGTAGTTTCAAGGCATTTGTCAATGTTCATAGTGGCAGCTAACACACACCTGAAGAAATGTTCACATGCCCTGTGTATAAGCCTGTGCACCTCTAGATATTAAAGTGTGTGTGTGTATATATATATATATATATATATATATATCTCCAATGTTCACGAGACGTGTAATCATGCATACACTTGGGGATGGTATACCATTTATTAAGGTGTTAATATTGTCTGAATGCACACATGTAGATAATAGTGGTGGTATAATCAAGAGCTGTTGAAGATATGCGTACATGCATCTTAAGATGTTCATTAGGTCTGTGGTGTTCATCCACAGATGCTCATAGTTTGTGGGAGTGCCTCTGATTACATCAGGTCTTTGTGCATGCATCTGTATACTTTCTTTGGGTACCCACTCGTCACTCACCCGCTCCCTGAGATGGTCTTCATGTTGGTCTGTTTTCACGCCTGTGCATCAGTTGACGTTTTGAGAACTTATGAACATTCACAGATGCATGTCCAGACCTAGACGCGTGCAATCAGAGGTGTTTAGGTCTGTGTATGCATGTGTAAGGTACGCATAAGCCAAGGTCCGTGGTGTGATGACTGTTTTGACTAGTGGCTTGGAGGACTCTTCCTACCATGTCATATTGAAGCCCATGCAGATCAGTTGTCACGCGGTCTCTTTGGGACCAGGGTACCCGGCTGGCAGAGGTTCTCTGTATACGCCATTTATTCAGTTTACTCCTGGTTCTTAGGGGTTAAAGTGAATGTGCTGTAAAAATGAAACTCGATTGCCCCTAGGCCCCCCCATATCCCGACCGCTCAATCTATTTCTATTCTAGTAGCCTGACAGTTTTTTTTTTTATCTGTGTATTGTTTCAAACACTATAGTAAGAACACCTGATAGTTAAAAAAAAAAAAATTCCAATTAAAAAGTAGATCCAAGTTAGCACTGTAGGCGCAGCGGCCAGGCCTCGACGGGAGTATCCCCCATCATCCGGTCCTAGGAGCTGGTTACTAACATGTAACACCATGCAAGACCCTAGATCCGAGGACAGCAAATGAGATTTATCATGTATGCTGGAAAATGGCTCTTCTCATGGAGACATAATGGTTCTTAAAGGAAATCAACATAGTGCACATTATGAGATCTATTGTAAACTGAGGTAGGGGTTTCGTCAATATGGAGGTAGCCGTCGGAATAATGCAGGATTTTTAATTTTTTTTTGTATTTTTTTTTTTTAGGGTAGTTGTGAATGCAAGACTATCTCCCAGGAGAGTCGATGGATGCAAAACATATTCAGTTTAATAGGATATAAAACAAACGTGGAGCAAGCAAGGTTGAAAATCCGGTTGTCCATGTCTATACTTCTAGATGTTTTGTTTCGGATGCAAAAACAAATCCTATTAGTAAAGCGCCTGTTCTTGATCTGTTTAGCAAAACTTACTTTGTGCATACTGTGGGTTTGCCATTGGTCTCCAGTGCAACACCGGGTTAAACAACGGAAATGTTGACCACATCTGAGGAACTTGTGAAGTTTGTATGATATTTTAAAGGGCCAGTGTATAGGTGAGGTGGGGCCCTGCTGCACCATCAGGTGAGGACAGCAAAGGGAGTCCAGTTGCAGCGGGGAGCTGTAGAAAAATGCACTTTTGCTGTTGGGCACTTAAGGCAAAGTACTGGTGATGGTAATAACCCTTGCATGGTCCAACCATACTTTTAGTAAAGGTGCGGTACATCAATTTGTGAATTTAGAAAGTGAGAGAACCGTGTCTAATCCAGGCAGGAAGTTCATTGGGAGGAACGCATATTACATAAAAATGCCAGCGAGGGTTAACATGGCCACATTGAGAGAATTAATCTGGTTATTGACAGATACGCTAGCAGTAGCCAAGATCACAGGGCGGTGAAGTACGAAGGATTAAGGTGAGACTGAAGCGGGAGTGCATGAAGGATTTGGAATAAGAAAGCAGGCGGAGCGATAGAAAAGATAATGAAGTGAGGTGGGAAAATTGTTTTAAATGAACACCCAAAAGGTTGAAGAGTGTTGGATTCGATAAAGGATCAGAAATGAGCAAGCGCAAGGAGCTTTCTCTGGCACAGCGGGCAAAAGATGGCACGATTTGAATAGAAATTTACCATTACCATGCGCAGGCAGGTCTGACAACCTGCCGGGTGATGAAGCATACCAAGCGAACTAAAGGACCAAAAAAAAAAACTCCGACTGAATTATCGGAGATGAGCCTACAAGTCCTTTAGCGGCTGTAAGGCGAAGAGCAGAAAATTGGATCGTTGTGTAGAGAAGGGTCATGGGAAGTGGAAACTATGTAACCTCAAAGCTGACCGTGGGAGGATTTGTAAACAGGATGTCTGCAATTGACGAGACCCAGCCTGGAACAGGAAGTGAAGTCAATCCAGATAGCGATGCTTGGAGGAAGTGAAAGAGCAGGACCTCCCCGATGAAATCTGAAAGGTGCTACTGCTGCATCATTCAAAGACCGGTTTACAGGTTAGATTGAAGACCAGGAAGATTTACCTGTTCACTCCGTTTCATTAAGATGTGTGAGGAGAGTAGCGTGGCCTGCCCATGATCCAGGATGAGGCTGCTGGTCACACCGGAGCATCGCTAGAAGGAACATGGCATCACGATCTACTGTAGTAAACGAAATGCAACAAACCGTTGTATACTCCATTAGTCAACATTTTGGATTATTCCAATGCACGTTACCATGATGTCGTCTTTAAAATTACTTTTGCGAGAAACCAGTGTAGTGTTCTCCCATGGAATCAAATGGGAAAATATTTCTAAGCTGGACCTGTTAACAACCAATCTTTTTCTAACCTGGAAAGGGCGCATCTCGTGTATATGCAGATAGCGGCTTCTCTCCTCGCACCTTTCACCTACTCTCGACACAGCCCATACTTGGTCTTTAACTCTACCGTTGCCTGTGTGTTACAAATGGAAACTGGTATTTTGTGCTGTCATTTTTGGTCTGTCTGCCTCCACAATTATGGCGCAAGGTTTCTTCATACAGTGACCATAGAATTATCACATTTTTGCCCCTAAAGGATGCCATTTATGGGTCACCAGGAGTCCCATCAGCAACCCCTGGTTTGCCCCTTACAAGACCCCTGGCACTGCCTGTTTGCGACCCCTGGCCTCAAAGGTGGCAAAGTCAGTGCAAGAAACTGAAATTAAAGAGAACTGTCTGAGCTTTGTTAAATTTCTGTAGCATGAAGGGGCATTTGTTTCAAAATAATGTAACCGTGTAAAGGCTGCAAGACATTGTTGCCATACAACACCTTTTGTGACCTGGTGGCTCCCTTGAGTTGCCCCTCAGATTACTGTGGAGGTTGGACCTGAAGACATAAAACATGATCAAAAATTGACAAGCCTTCATTACTGTTTCTAGTAGAGGACCTGTTAAAAACAAGACTTCTGAAGGGGAACTACGGCAGAGGCCTGTTATTCCCCCTAGGCATTTCCCTTCTGGGCTAGAGACCTTGCAGGCTGGTTTTCAAAGCCCAGGGTCCCAACTGGTGCCTCGTGTTTCCCAGCTCCCCGGGGTCCACTTCAGGAGGATCGGGGTGGGTGGGCTTCAGGAGAGTGAGGAGAGAAAGCACTCCCAAGGAGAGGGCTAGAGAATGGATCGATGGAAAGAGGTAGCACCAAGACAGCAGAGTGGCTTTCAGTTCACCCATCCAGCTCAGAGATGTGGCCAGGAAAGTAGGGAGGAAGATCACACTCCAGTTAACTGGTGAAAGGCAGAGAGTGTGTGGGAGCATGTGTGCGAGACCATGATAAAAACAGAGCTGATAAATAGAGACTTGTGAAAAAGATGTAAGATGGTCGAGAAGTGTAAGAAACCCAAACTTGAGAGAAACTGGAAAGTGGGTGTGAGCGCTGAGAGGTGATAAAGACTGACCGAGATGCGGTAGACTGGTAAGAGGGTGAGACTAAGACTAAATGGAGATGGGCTTGAAAGAGTCAACCGAGGTGAAAGGAGATCCAGGTGAGAAATAGATTAAGGGACTGCGGAGGTGGAGACACTTGAGTGAGGCTATGGAGTTGGGTAAAAGACAGCTGAAGGAGAAGACCTAGGGATAGGCATTAATAGGGGTGATGAAGAGAAGCGGGTTATGAGAACAGGTGGGATGGGAAGGAAAAATAGTTTACAGATGAAGGTGATGAAAAAGAGGTGAATAAGCCACAGGCAAGGTTGTGGGACACAAGTGGGACATTGGTGAGAGAAGAACAATTGGTGAGAAATCTAGCCAAGAGCGAGGGAGAAATGTCGGAGTTGAAAAAACAGGTGAGGAAATGATTGCTAAGGGGGGGGGGGGGGTGTTTGCTGGGGCAAGAAAGGGACGAGTGGTAAGGAGTCTGTAGCTAGTGGATAAGACGCCAAAGACTGGGGCAGGGGAAACGGATCAATTATATAAAAAGGGAGACTAGAAAGATGACGTATGGAGAAACTAGAAGAGAAAAATGGCGAGGAAGAGTGCGAGAGAGCTGATATGTGAGGTTAAGCAAGGGAGAGGAGTATTTTTGCGAAACTGGCTTCAAAGTATCTGCTCTGTACATTCTCTGAAAATAAATTAACAAAAAGGATCACACGCCTATATTGTCAACCTGGCACCCACCTGATTTGCATTTCCCCATCTATCATCTGTGTTAACCATTCACCTTATGTGTTATTAAACAAAATAGGTGATGTAACTTTTCAATGAACATTCATGCAGTTTTGCATTCACTAGACTCTTATAGCCTTTTTCAGGTGAAAAACCATATATTCAAATTGATTAGAGTTTGTACAAATACATTATGCAGAGGACATACTCCGTGTTCAGACAAGAGCCTCTTGTACTTCATGTATAAAAAAAAAGATGTGTTCACAGTGGGATGGTGGTTGCCTTCCAGTGGGTCATTGAGCCACGCCCATATTAATGGGAACCCTGCATGTTTTATGTTATCTTGATGGAACCAAGCGGCAATACTGGCTAGCAAGACACACTACTGCACCACACCACACGTCCGCAGGCTTAAATCGGTCGCAAGTTGATAATGATTCCTCTGAATTCACCAAACATTCAAAAACAGATTTGGCAAATAAGAATACAGTAGAGCGTCCAACTGGCATGATGTGCCCTTAATGGATGGAATATGTGTACACGTCTGCCCAGATCCCTGATAATCAATCGGATTTGTAAAGTGTGCTACTCGCCTGTGAGTATCTCCAGGTGCGTGGGGGGTGGGGGGAGGGGGGCAGGGGGTGGAGAATCACTCGAAGTGATTATGTGGAGGTCAATTACTGCCTTGAATGCACCCAGGTGGGCCGCGAGTCATGGTACTTGATGCTGGTTGAGCTTTTCATTGCAAACTATTGAGGACACGCCTAATGACATCACTTTCTAAGCCGTGCCATTCTAAAGTACCATCTCGATCTACTGCAGCACCCGACGACCCCTTTGTTTGGCTATAGAAGAATCTATAGCAAAAAAAGAAATCCGAAACTTGGGATCCAATACATCCACTCCATATTGATGAACTGATCAGTTTGTGATTAGATCCGAGTTTATTGGAACATTCACAAGACTTCATAGAGCTCCTAGAGAAGCAACTACAATCTATATTACTCTTTAAAGTGAAAACATTTTGTCTGATGCTTGGGAACCCCCACCACCCTCCCACCTCCATTACCTTTTTGCTGTAAGAACGCTCATCTTAGCTGTTGGCTTTAGTTTAAAGTTAGTTGTCGCCTGCATCACTTACAGTACATTACGGACTGCTTTAACTGTATGTCGAAGCAGAATGTAATGTTTCTTTAAAATACTTATTATCAAGTCCTTTCTATTTTACCACCACCTAGAACACTCATTTCAACAGATTCCAGTGTGTTGGTGTTTTTTGGGAGTCCAACCCTTCATTGGAACCAATGCACAAATTACCATTCACATTGAATACAAGTGGAAGGAATTACAGCAAGATTACTGGATAGCATTCTGCCACAGATTTTTCATTACAGCAACATAGATTTGTGTTTATACTGTCACAAGACACTGTTATGCTACAGACTCGAGATGTGGGGTAGGTCACACTTAAGGAGTAAATTGTAACTGTGTAGTACTCTGCAGCAGGGTGCTGGTGCATGAAGCTTTATGCACCACGGACTGGATGTCTAATCGTGTCTCTTGACTGACCACCCATTGGCCAATGCCCACAAAGGGAAACCTTTACAGAAAGCAAGTCAAGTTCTTCATCCCGTTTAGATTTTACTTCTGAAACAAAGGGAGCATTTCTGCAAAAATTGCTGCATTAGTAAGAATTTTAGACTGCTTAAAAGGTTACCCTATAAGGACTGAAGATCAGAATAATTGATGCAGGTAGCTAGCAAATGAAATTTTGCTCCTAGGAATGACTTCATTAAGCCCTGCACCATAAGTTCCTTATGTGGATAGCAAAGTAAGATGAATAATTTTGAAAGTATATTCTATTATAAGAGCTTTCCATGCATCCTACATTTAGAAGTCTATAGTTTTACACTTTGGTGGTTGTGAAGTCTGACTGTTTAACAAAATATGCGGTTCAGCTGCCATAGTGGCAATAATCCAGTTTATCTTGTGTATGCACTGTTAGAAGTTTTCAGGTTTGAGGCCAAATGATGATTTTCTGTTATAATCATGTTAACTGCTGTATTTCTAACACTGTAAATGTCCTTGATGGGGAAATCTCTCTCAATTTTACTCTAAGCCTGCCTGCCATCATTACTTTTGCCTTGACAGGTGCGGGTGGTCCAGGGCAAAGAGCCAGCTCATCTTCTCAGCTTATTTGGTGGAAAGCCTTTGGTGGTATACCAGGGTGGAACATCGCGGGATGGAGGTCAGTCCACACCTGCAGAAACTCGCCTGTTCCAGGTCCGCGCCAGCTCTTCCGGCTTCACTCGAGCAGTTGAGGTAGGTTTTTGCTTGCCCTTCCCTTCCTCTATCTTACTGAAAACTGATCTTCCTGTCTTTGTGGCCTATAATCCTCTTTTCAGATGCATCATTCTGGTTTTAAATTTGAGATGTTTGCTGAATATTTTCTAGCACTGCAATGGTGTCTGTGTAAATGAGCACTTTTTTCAGCATAAGGATAGTTTCCTCAGCCTTAGTTATTGGTACACTCTGTGAAAACTGAAGTCGGCTGTCTCACTCCTCTAGAGCTGTAAGTTATTGATTTGTTTCCCAGCAAAACTGCAGCTTTTTTGCAGGGCGAAGTGCATGGACTGTACATATAACTGGTGAACAAACTCTGAACTAAAATCCACAACTTTGGGAATGGAGTCTATTCTTTTGATGATTCTCACTTTTGTTGTAAAATTTGTTGCACTCAATCACACCACATGCATTGCGTTTGGTAGCTAATCTGTGAATTCAACGCTAGGGCTTACTTGCAATGGAACTGTGTTGTAGATCTAATGTTCCGTGGAATACATTTTTTTTCTCATCTAGGTGGATGCCACTGCCACTAATCTGAACTCCAATGATGCCTTTGTTCTAAAGACTCCATCCAACACCTACATTTGGATGGGTCAAGGAGCCAGTGATCCTGAGAAACGAGGTGCCCAAGAGCTGACAAACATTCTTGGTTTGCAGGCGTCCTCAATAGCCGAAGGTCGCGAGACAGGTAGGACTTTGTTCTGTAAAGGGATACCTCAGTGGCTTTCTCTGTGGATCGTTCATGTCTCTGCAATCCTCGATTCTTAAGTGGCAATTTGTTCTTGCATTTAAACTAAAGTGGTGCATACATGTAACGTCCAAGATATAGCTCTAGATCGGATAGGACCACTATTATTGGAAAAAAGTAAACTTGTGTTTGGATATGGTAATTTGTACTCGCAGATGGACCCTCATCTTTTACAAGGGAGTGTAGAACTTTACTCTCAATACAAGAAATATTAACTGCATTGACTTGAAATTTCTTTTTTTTTTGTTGAGAATTTGTCAGTTAATGGGGCAATTAGTTCTATAGTTTGTGAACCAGGTGTCCAATAATGCAAACACTGCCTGGCCCCAATGTTGTGTAAAGTGTTAAACAAAAGCAACAATGGATTTCCCTGCTTCCCATTTGCTTTCTTGTGAACGTGTTGTCCTCTCCACCAAAACTAGAGAAACTTTAGACTTGTGGGATCAAGAAGTGAGGGAATTTCTTGGGTCTTAAAACTGATTGGATTTCGTGATGAGCACCACAATTCTCACTATCTCTTCTAGGAAGTCGCTTCAAAGCAATCTTGTTTAGGACGCTAACAAAAATGTTGCAGATGCTAATTCACCTTTTATTTCTTTATAAACATTTATGGTTTTGTCTGAGAACCCATCTTATGTTGAGTTCTGGCCAGTGATAATTTATGGAGATCTTAGTCTTGCACTATAGGCTTGTAAACCATGAAACTGCAAAGAATTATATATTTTTTTCAAGCATCTAGTTGATGCACGAGGCCCAACTGAGACTTTGATATGTTTTGAAATATGCATAGAATAATTTTATTTTGAATATGCAATCAAGGTTTTGCAAAGATGTTTGCTTTAGTTATTCAACCTATCCACTCTAGAGACAAAGACCTCATGTCTGGCTTACCATGGGAAAACTATCTGCTAGAAACATTCCAGACTTTGAGCACATCCTATGTCCAACGCTTAAGCAACAAAAGTTGTCAAGCTTATTAAACGTAGTTACCATTCGGTATTGATTTTCCATGACATGAAAAGAAATTGACAATTTCAAACAGAGGAATATTTACCATATGCTCTATTTCTTGCCACGGGCGTAGGCTGTGAGCCTGTAATTCCGCTGATCTTGGAATCCATGTATTAAGATGCATGGTTTATTTTGTGTTTAAGGTAATAGATTTGTCAATGCTTAACGTGCAGCAGTAATGCTGCTAAACCTCAAACCTTGTCACTAAAGTAGAGGCATGCTTTCGAAATACAAAAAGCAAATCTAAAATCGCAGTTTAAAAGATTGTCAGCAACTTTGAATAAAAAACAAATTCACGTATTCTTTCACTAAATGTTTACCATTTCAAATATGTTCATCTTGGATCTTGTTCTTGTTCGTTGTTGGAAGAATGTTTCTCCTTTAAATTGCCAAAAAGATTTTTAAGCAGCTCTGAACCACTTGGGCAAATTATAAAAGGCCATACATCTGATATATACCCGTGCCAAAATCAGTATTCCCTTTGTGTGTGCAGTCTGAGGCTAAATGTATGAAACGTCTGACTAATCGCTTGTGTGATGCACCTTTTTTGTATTTCTTTGCAGATGATTTCTGGGCAGCTCTTGGTGGAAAAGCCGCTTATCGCACATCCTCCCGACTGAAGAGCAGAATCAATACGCATCCTCTGCGACTCTTCGCCTGTTCCAACAAGACTGGACGCTTCATTGTACGTTGGTTCAGAGAATGAACATGATTCCTTTATCTTGGCGCAGGCACAAGCTTTATGCTAATTGAGAACTTTTGATATGATTGCTTGCGAGACATGTCTCTGGCTGTACCATCCTAAAACCTTGCCTCGTCCCATTCCACTCCCTCAATGACGTACCACAGACCATCATGGTGTGCTTGGGAACAAGTGTTTTAAGAGCTGGGCTGCATTTAGGATTGAGCATTCCTGGGTCGGAATCACATTCCCCTTCATCAGGAGACTGCCTACATAAATGAACGTCAAACACTCGCACGTTTCAAATATTTGTCAAATGAATCCGCTTCTTTAAAAAAAAATCTTACTTTTATCAGTCACGTATTGCAATTTATTTTTGTTAAATAGAGGAACCTAAATTTGTTACCTCAGAACCCCACCACTCCTAAAATTGAAAGATGAAGGAATGAACACGATAAGGTATATGGAAAAGTAAAGAGGGAAATCATGCAACGTCTCTGGCACATGTGAGGCGAAATTTTTGATGCCCATCTTTATTTTCTTTGGGCATTCATTGTTTTGTTACCCCTCAATGAGCGAAACTGTCTTGCTACTTCCCGCAATGATTCACATACTACATGTTGGCTTGTGACTTGCTTCAGGTATGTGTATTCTTGCTCACCGGTCATTAGAGCAGCACGTGAGTGTATTATCAGCAGCCAGTGACCCTCTTATCTGCTGATCCCAGTGCCAGATACAATTTTTTTTTTCTCCCCATACTCCATTTGAAGTGGCATTACTGTGACGCCTCCTTTATGGGTTCAACCTTGCTTCAGCACCTTCTTAGACATAGCAAGAATTAATCATTTGCACAGTTAAAAGGTGCAATAACGTAATGGTCACATAGGAAAAAGCTTTGGCTCCCTTTTTAATTATGCACATGCGTCTCGACAAAAAAAAAAATTAAAGGGACTTGCAAAAAAAAAAACCTTAATTGGGCACCTAAATGGAGACAGACTGACTATTGGAGGTGTGAATGCTTTCAAGGGGGTGTAAAGTTATAAAAACTCCCCCCACCTCCTCTTCCCCCCCCCCCCCCCCCCCCCCCCCCCCAGCATGGAGAATTTGACTTTCCTGTAAATAATGGTTAGGTGAAGTGTAGAGGCCACCAGCGGAGAGCAGCAGCTTTCTCTGGGCAGACTGAAATAACTAGAACAAAATATTTTAAGAATAAAGTGTTGGATCACATGGTGGGGGTGGGTGGGAGTGGGCGGGCCCTTTGCCCTTCCAGTGTTATGTTTTCCTATCTGCACTTTGGAGCATAATTCTCTTCACCCCCACCTCACAGTGCTGTTTCGGACTTTGGAGACTCGGATAGCTCCTTTGTCAGAAACCCCGTTGTGACCGGCCAGCCCGCAGTCCGGCCCCCTTTGTAGCGTTGGGAGACCCTGCTAGGTTTACAAGCTTGGTTCTGCTATCCTTTCCTGCCCCGGAATGCAAATGTCCTTGGTGCACTGGTATGTCTCTTGTAGTGCACCGAGGAGCTGTATTTTGTTTTTCAAAAACACTCTTGCTTTGGGGAAGAAAATACTACACAGCAATGTACATTTTTACAAAAGGGGTACCTGTCCTTTAGCTAACCACTCCTTTTGCTGAAAAGGACTAGAACATCAGCCACATAGATTTGATAGGCGGGCTGAGGCTTGGAAAGCCCCATCCGGGCCTCCCTTACCGCATTGGCTTTGCCTCCCAGTCTCCAAACCTTCAACGAGGCCCAGGAGATGGCTTGCCAAGAGCTAGTGAATGAGGGACACTTCAGTAGACTGATAGTTAAAATCTTGCATTTATTTACTATCTTTAATCACCTGGTGCCTCGTTTGTTTCAGATTGAAGAAGTTCCCGGCGAAATCACACAGGATGACCTTGCTCCCGATGACGTCATGCTTCTTGACTCTTGGGATCAGGTATGTACTTGTGTACACATCCGGGAGACTGTTGTACAAAGCTCTGGCAAATGTCCACTAAAGCGCACATATTAAATATGGATATACATTTGTGCCACACAAGTGTCTAGTGGATGAAGTGGGGTGGTTTATTTAACTGAGCACAATGTCATGTTTGCTGCTTGAAATGAAATGACGTGATGTATTTGATGTGTGATCACTAATCCTCAATCTAACTTCCTTTTGAGAGCTTACATTCTTTGTGTTATTTGATTCTGTTAGTATCTCAAACCTGTGTTGATGCAATATAATGGAAGATCTTTCAAGTAATTTGCAATATTGTTGACAGAGCACAGCAAAGCGGTGTAATGTTCAAAAAACAAAACCTGGCGCACATACTTTCCAAATGTTAAGGGGTAATGCTTCGTGTTGTAACAGATTGTAAGAAAAGTGTTACATTTCCATCAGATGGCAAAAATGCTTCCTTTATTCTCAGATTAAGAAACTAATCCTCCATTTGATAGTCAACTAAAGTTCCACCATTGCAGATCAAAAGTGGAAATCTTCAATACAATAAGCGGTTATCGCTGCTTTATGTATACTTTTTAAGTGTTTTTTCTTGAACAGACCTTCTAATGATTACGCTTTCTTTATTATCCAAAGGACAGAGAAAACCTTACCGTTTAATCTAGGAGGCTTTGTGCTTGGCTGAAGTAGGATTTAAAAGCCTTTATTTTCTTATCTTTCCGCTTTAAATAACTGTGGAAAGATCTTTTCAATGCTGGATTCATGTTTTATTCCATTGAATTCCAGACACTGTCTCACAGGGGGGTTTTGACCCAGTCGAAGTATGTAAAAAATGAGTTTAATTTTTGAGCTTCCATGCTGGTCCATCCATCCATGTAGAAAGCCACTACATTGCAGTTTACGCCACGTGTTGGTACCAAACTATACTGCACAGTGACTTTGTGCTCTTGTTAGAGTAAAATCATTTGGGTTATTCCGGATTACTTCATAATCAAATTAGTTACTTAGAAAAAATCTTCTTTGTGTACACATTTTGGGAGGTAGGCATGGTACATAAATCCCTAATAAAAGACTAGTATGTTAAATGTAATTGGAGACCAATAAAGTGAAAGGAGGTGCTTTAGCTCAGAATTTAATGTTTAATCAATGCAAGAGACAATGTGAAAAAAAATAAGGAATTGATGAATTGTGGCCAAGCGCATGGAAATCCTTTGAGTGAATGAAAGTAACACCTGCTGTAGAGGTTTCTGATTCTATATAGGCAGGAAGATAGAAAGCCAGAAAGGGCCTGGGGACCCTTAAATTTAATTTCCTGTTTGTTTATATAATGGTCCTTGATTTTAGTTGATGCAGCATCGAAAATAAACCAGTTAGTACTGACCGGGCAGCCTGCATTTAGCAATGTATCGGTTTTATTGTAAGTAATTAGGGTATTGTACCTTGTCTAAAACAATTGTCAGGAAAGACTTAATCCCATCAATTTCCGGACCCAACCTTTGATAAACCTAGACTTCACAGATGCTCTGTATAACATAAAATACCAATATGTAAAACGGTGAATTAGGTTCTCTCGTGGACATGTATGGTTTCTGGGGACATGTATAAGCCACAGTACCTCTGGTCTTGTGTTATCATGTTGCCCCAACCCTCTTTGTCTATGTAGAATTACAATTCTTCATAATGTTCCTTGGGGATCCACTAGTTATTGGAAATGTAATATCACGATTATCTCACTGCTTCATGCAATAGACTGTTCGAGGTTCGTCCCTGCCACTAGTAAGGCATTCATTTAGTCTTTAGCTGAGTTGGGAAGCAACTGTAATGTAATTCTAATGGTGAGAATAATGCGATATTAGATTGTTCCAAAATGGTGGACCTGTGGAGCTCAGTTTAGTCGCTGCATTATGTCACTGTCCGAGTAGCACCATTTAAGTTGGTGTTCAAATGTGTTTGTGGTAGCATAAATGTGTCACTTCATACATTCTTTTAAATGTAAACCTGCTGTACGTGAGTTGACGGACTGCCCTCTAACCCACAAATACATATTCCAAAGTCAATAAATATGCTACAGAATGCCTACTAAACAGTCTCTTGACACTCTGGACTGCTTATGGACTTACTCTGTTCTATAAACACTGGTACTTGTGTCACTCATTTTGGGTATGCATTCAGTAGTGCTAGTCTCATCTTTATGCATTTCTGTTTCATCAGGTGTTTGTCTGGGTTGGAAACGAAGCGCAGGAGTCGGAGAAGAAGGAAGCCATTGCATCTGGTAAGCTGATTTTCCATCACCCCTTGTCCTTTTTCCCTTCATTTCGCCCACTCTTTCTCTGCATTGCATTCTAATCATTCCTGGCCCTGCTCCTTGTCTCCCATTTCTCTCCTCTTCCTTTTTTAGATACCTCTCCCTTTTCCTTCCTTAGTCCTTTTTTTTCTTCACACTTTCTCACTCTACATTTCTTCACTTTCTCTTTACATTCTCTCATGAATTGCAGTCTTGCTTATTCCCACTTTGTTCCTCTTAATTTCTACCTATTTTTATCTTTCGCTCACTTATTCAGACCCGCTCACACCTCTTTCACCCCATTTCCCACACAAACCTAATTCCCACTTCTTTCATGTTTTTGCCCCTTCTGTTCTTTCACTTTCTCTCCCCTTTTCCGCTTGACCTTTTTCCATCCTCTACCTTGTCCCCTCTCTGCCCTCCAATCATCCCCTCCTATTGCCTTTCCTTACTGCTCTTTCCACTTTGTTTACTCTGCCCTTCCTGTATAGCTTTCTCTTGCCTTCTTGACCACGGTTTCTTACCTTGTCGCTCTCCTGTTGTGCTTGCTGTCTGGGCCTTTCCCACTTGATCTGGCTTACCTGTCTGAGGTGCTACCATGCTCTGCCATGTTGCCTTGCTCTGGCATGCTGAGCCCCACTATGTGCGCTGA
The DNA here is from genome assembly GCF_964204655.1 of Triturus cristatus. Lineage (NCBI taxonomy): Eukaryota > Metazoa > Chordata > Amphibia > Caudata > Salamandridae > Triturus > Triturus cristatus. Next base: position 1,093,529,603 of record NC_140580.1, read on the forward strand.
TGCCATCCTATCCCCTTTGCTACTTGCCTATTCTCTGCCACTGGCCAAGCAAAGAGTCACTATGCAGATGTATGCTCTACTTTAAGACGCAATAATGAAGAAATGCTGTTCTGAAAAGCTTATTCCACACCAATTGTGGACCTCTTCCTAAACATTCAGATCTTTAAGGGCATTATTGGAGGAAAAGGAACGATGCCACTATTGTGTTGTACAGTACCTAGTATAAAAACAAATAGGCTTTTAAGTATTTTATTAGCTGAGGTTTTCTATCCAATTCTGTTTACCCGACCATTTGACTGAGTGGGGGAAATAAACTACTGACCAATGTTTACTGGTGAAATTGCAGTGGCCCGATTCAATGCGTGATTTGTTGCAAGTGCTGTTCTTGACTATCCGTTCTAGCCTGTGACCAACTTTCTTAAAACTCTAGAACATTTTGGTCCGATCTAGATACAAGACACAATTATGGCGTTAGTCTCATTACAGGCCTTTGTCTCGTGATGGCTATTGTCCAGCTTCATGAGCTTTTTGGCTCCCATTAAGACCTCATTCAGAACCACATCCTGGTTCACCACGATGAAGACCGCAGTGAGGTGTAAGTTCTTTTCTCCCCCACAAAAGATACTGAAAGTGGTGACTATTTGGCCCTGCCGAATGCCAGCGGCCTACACCCTCCGCCCACCCCTCCTCCTCAACTGAGGTGCGCCTGGTGTGGCCACTAGGGGCTGCCCGCTGGCATAATTCACAGCGGTCTACATATCAGAATTCCTTCAGCAGCCATTACTTGTAGAAGAGAACAAAGCTAACTACCTCCTGGAAATTCTGCAGTGTGCCTTTTTCAGCTTGGAGCCCTTACTGCTATTCAGTGAAGCATTGACAGACCCCATCCTTGCTGCATGGAGAAAACGGCTTCTTTGGCACTGAAGTATCCAGTGCTTGTGGACCTAAAATGTTTGATGGCTCCCCACTCCCTGGAAGGCTCGCAGTTCAGGCTTCCTTATTCTCCAAGAAGAACCCAGTCTACTTCCCTACCAGATAGTCTAAGAGATATGAGGCGATGGGGGGAAAATGTATCTTCTTTGGAGAGGCTGCCATTTGCTTCACAAATGCAACATGACCTCTGGCCCATTACTCCTATAATTTGTGCAAATAGTTATTCTGAACTTGCTCAATCTCCTTCGCACCATTTTGTAGAGGTTGTAAATGCAGGGCAAGATGTGCCAAGAATACAATTGGCTCTGGCTTGGACATTGTGGATTCAGTGGCCAGATCCACGAGCTCTTCAATAGCAGTCATCCGCCATGCTTAGATGCACTCTAATTTTTTCTTGGGGAGTCTTCAGGTGAACCGTATCTCTATGCTGCTTGCTTTTTCAATGAGTAGACCTATTCATCCCTCGTGCACTTGAAACCAGATTGGACGACAGTCCTCACCTTGTGATCGGCTTCCCATATGTTCTAGTTTCACTAACATTACCACAAGTTCAGGGACTATTCCACTATTTAGAACACTAGTCCTCGCAGCATGTGGAGCAGCCCCAATTTAGTTTTTGCAGTGCTGAAATCCCTTGAAGACATCTGCAAGAGTTCTCATTTTTCCAGCTGCCCCCTCTTCCCCATGAAAAACATTTAAATCTAACCTTTAGGAAGCACATGGGTTCTGTATGGGGGGTGGGTGTCCTTTCTCTTGATATGCTGACACTTCACACCAGACTGTGTCCTGATGTCGAGCCAGGCTACGCCCTTCACTGACTTATCTTCTCCCATCCACTCAGTTATGTCTGACCATGTTTGCGTTCTGCAGCAGGAGGTTTGTTCTCTGAGAAAAAGCCTATAGAGTTGGTTCCAGAGAATGAGACTGGGCAGGAAAGAGATTTTTGAGTACTTGGTACTATGAACTCCTTCTACAAGGAGGGACTCAAAATGATTTCCCTTCCACACGTCATCTTTGCTCTAGAACTGAAAGAATGTGTGGTATCCGCAGCAAGATGCTTAGTTTTATATACCAGTCGTGCAGTTGCACTGGAGGTACCTGCATTCTGTAGTGGGCTCCATCCCCCACAGATTTGTGGTCCTTCTATTTAAGTCCCTTTTGTCTTAAGGTGAAATGGGTGGCTGCGGTGCACCTTTGCAAGACTGGGAATCTGTATCCTCATAGCTTGATGGCTGGCTCCTGAATGCTGACTTGCCACGGCTGGTGTGCCGTCTGCCATTCAGAATCTCCTTGATCTTTGACCTGTGATTCTCTATCAACCTCCCCAACTCCTACCTCTAGCCCTCCCCTATTTATCAGAGGGTGTCTGAACTCTCCATCTCTTAAGGTCTTCCCACCTTCTCAGTTGGACTGGGACATTCAAGCTAAAATCTTGATGTTTCAGGAGGGAGCTACTCTTACTCTATTAGTTCTGAGTCTGCGTGCTCTATGCATCAAGCTGGTTACCCCTGCTCCATAGTACATATATGCACTTAAGTGGGGACCATGCTTTTAGTGTGCCTAGCACTAGGGAGTCCTGATACGCTGCTTTTAGATTTCTCCAGATTTGCTCAAGACCTGTAGCCTTGGTTGTTGATGGGCCACCTAATTTGCGGGAAGCCATTCTATCCTCCACCTGCAGTGACCAGTGGTGAGTGATACCTCGTCACCTTGGTTGGGTGGTCATCTTTGTGCATTGAAAATCAGAGGTTTGAGGCCTCTCACTGAACAAACTCCATATCATCTACTCTAGCTCTGGGTGATCCACCTGACTCGAGGCATTCCCGCCTTCCATACATGATCTCAGTTCAGGTCCTGAAGGACAACGCAACTGCATTTTGGTGTGTGAACTAACTGGGTATTGTGGGCTTTTTCCCTCTGTCTGGCAGCGCTAGGACTGTGGTTTTGTGTTTGGGCTCATGTTGGGCTGGCTGTTAACCACTCCATCAATGTGCTGGTTGATTAACTTTGTGAATGCCACGTTGCCAAATTGGAGTGACTTTTTCACCCGTAGCTGGTTCAATCCATTTGTGAACACTGGGGAAGCTCCCCACCTCTGGGTGACTCTTGTCATTCCCAACAACAAACTACTTGCAGCTCTGTAGTTTCCACATCACGGAGAACTGGGGAACACATTTGAGCTGAGGTGGTCCTACCCTCTCCACCATGTGTCCCATCCCTCGGAATCCTCTGGTTATTTTGTAGTTCCACTAGGATGTGTGCATATGAATTTGATCACACCTGATGGGCCAAGAAGGGTGTGGTTTTCTGAACTGCTTCACCTACGTATGTTTACTTCTATTCTGCTTCTGCTCAGGGCAAATCTACGCTCCTAATGTAGGTGCAGGATCTGTATCTGAACCTCCACAGCCTCTGCCTCATGCCGATATATTGAGCAGGGCAACCTGAGCTCTCTTCACCCATCTGCAAAGGTGGTCAACCTGATCTGCTCATCCCCATCACCCCACTACCAAGTTACGGATGTTGATCCCATTTTGTTGCTTTATGTGCTGAGGAAGTGCATTTGTCAGAATATGTTGGACGTTGCACGGTCTCTAGCGTGATAAGGATTTACAGTGGGCACTTAAACAGCGACCGCTTATCCAGCAAAGTAAAGTTTAAATAGCAAACAAGTAACCTTTAAGTCTCCTACTGTTATGGAGTTTTTGAAGGGTATGACTCATTGTTTCCTCTTTCACCATTTGTTACGTCACAGTGGAAACTTAATCTGGTGTTCACTTTCCTCATATGTTCACAAATTGAACCCAGGTACGGTTGACTATTGCGACCTGATTTTAAAGTTTGGTGTTCTGAAAGCTTTTTACATTGGCTAGATAGGTTATCGACCTGTTTCCATTCTGTTAAGCCTCCTTTCGCATCCTTGTTTCCAGACCAAATTGTTCCTAGGGACTAGGGCTTCTTTTCTTCCCAAAAGAGCCATGCCATTTAATGTGGGGCAATCCAAGATCTTGCTGACTTTACCACCTCTGCATTCCATCAAGGGGGAGGAAAAGATGAGCCCTCTGACCCCTCGTAGGGCTCTGCTTTGAATATTGATTGAACCGGCGAGTTTCAAGTTGATAACCAACTTTTACTCGGTGATGCTGGCACAAAGAAGGACAAAGTGACTGATAAATGGGCAATTTCCTGCTGGATTGTCTTCTGCATCAAGATGTACTATGCCCTTGCCAAGGTGTCAGCTGATGGCCTTGGACTGTGCCAGGGTGGGCCTGTGTTAGATATTTGCTGGGCTGCAATGTGGCTTCAGCCTATATTGCCTCGTGTCCCTAAGCTGAAGCTTGCAGAGTGCCTTTTTTACCAGATCTGTGTTGAGAGAGTTTGGTTTGACAATCGACCCTCTGTTCCTGGAAGGTACAGATTCAAGAGGTGAGGAATCTGCAGGTGGAAGTATTGATCAGAAAAACAAGTTACTTACCTGTGGCAATGTTATTTTTGGTGGATCTTCTACCTGCAGATTTTGAACCAATCCAACTGTCTGCCTATTCTGAGGAGTGGCCATGAACTGAGAATGAAATTTGCCAGACAGAGCAAAACAAACTTTGGATATGATTATCCTTAACTCCTGAGGGCAAGGAAATAAGTAGGGAAACTATTAGTGCACCAGACTGGCACCTTACATGGCTGTGATGTCCTATCTGGGTTGGATCTCAGAGCTGAGGTACAACCTATCAGTGCAAGAGAGCGGTCTCAGCTTTCTGCATGCAGTCGAACACCTGGAGGAGAATAAGAGGTGAGTAAATCTGCAGTTGGACTATCCACCTTAAATCTCATTACCGAAGGCAATTAACTTGTTCTTGTCTACTAGACACAGATCAGCCCTGTACTGCAGGGATTCCTTTCCTGGAAGTGTGCCATCACACAAGCTCCCCTCTGCTATTTCCAAGGAAACCCCAAAAGGATTTCAAAGTATCGCTGAATTGTTATCAAACTTCTCTCTCATTTGAGCAAAAATGTTTAATTCTGTACTTTAAGGGCATCCTTTGCACCTTAGAATCCCCTGTGCACCATAAAGTATATAAACTGATATCTATACCTTAAGGTTTCGTTCCTATTTTTTTTTTTTTTTACTGGGAACTTGTAAAAAAAAGAGCTCTTACTCCTAACTTTCATGGAGTGATTACTGTTTTGCGTAGCATCTTCTGCGTTGCTGTGCTTGGGAAACAAGGGGCTGTATTTCAAACAGGGTACACTGTCCCACTCTGCTCCATGACCCTCCTTTAACTGGGTGTGGCTCGTGCAGACTGGGAGAGCATCTTATTCCAGCTAAGGAGTGAGTGCATGTGCGAGCGCGTGCCTGCACTGGTGAACAGCAGACCAGCCTTTTAAACATGCGAATCCTCTTAACAGATGACTAACTCCAGCTCACGTTTAATAGGGACGGTTATCCCCCAGTGAGTGAATGCACCTGCCTGGAGCGGGATCTCATGTAATCGTCTGCAGTCCCTTTGGTAATAGTGTCCTAGGGATGCAAAGCATAGGCCCAAATTGCTGTTGGGCCCCCGGGGCACTTTGTATAATACTGCCCCAGTTGTGTGGCTTTAAAAAAAGAGGATGTGATGCATCAAATGTTGCCTTCTTGTCATTGGCTGTTAATGGTTAACTTTATGCAATGCCATCTGCTTAATACTGATGACCATTTAGAAGCTATTCTTGACTCTATGCTTCCTTTTTTCAGTAGTTATTGATTAACTTTTTATTTATCTCTTGTTTATAAAGCTTCCAAGTACATCGAAAGCGACCCTGCCAACAGAGATAAGCGGACGCCCATCTCTATCGTGAAGCAGGGCTTCGAGCCTCCTACCTTCACGGGCTGGTTCCTTGGCTGGGAGGATGATTTCTGGTCAGTCGACCCACTGGAGAGGGCGATAGCGGATCTTCAGGTCTAGAGACGTCCACCGTGGGACCTTCAGCAGCTCCTGTGCCTTCACTCCCTGCCAGAACGGTTTTAACCCGCAAGAGACTTTTCCAATGGCTGCCTTCTTTTATAGCCAATTAGCTGTGCAATAATTAAGTTTGCCAAGAAAGTACTTTGTAGCCACTGTGCTTGAGCACTTAAAGTAATAAAGTATTCATGGAACCACTGAATAAAACCAATGTTAACTGTGGCTTCCCTTGACACTGAATTGCTGCCTGTTTTGTAGTTTGACATTGTATGTTTGCTGTGCCCTCTTTTGAAAGTGAACAGTGAAATATCTCCTGCTCTGACACTGAGCTTTTTTAATTTATTTTTAGTTTATTTAAAAGAAATGACAGAAAAAAATCTAAATTGAACATCTGTATGATGCAAGAATTACACAAACCGACAAATAAGCAATCAAATTACAAGGACAACATCAGTGGGGGTCGGGCAGTCTCCTGTAGTTTGTGGCACTAGTTGCGGTGCGTTCTGATTACCATCTCCGGGACTCACAGTACATATCGGGGGTACGGTCCGCTAAAAGGAACAGAATAAGAGGGTGACATTTAAGTCTGGAAATTGGCTGGCGGTGGGGGGGGGGTCCCCCCCCCCTTCTCATGGGCTTTCTGTCGTTCTGGGGATGAGGCTTAGGAAGTGAGTTGAGCCTGTTATATGGGGTCTTTTGCACATACTTGCATCTCTTGGTCTTGAGGTTGGTGCTGGAGTGTAGCATATATTTCAGTCTGTAAGCTACAATAGGTCATGCTACGCATCCAAAATGCTTTAGTAGGGCAATGTTTAGCCCCCCAGCGGATCGCTATTTCCTTTTTCGCAAGCAGCAGTGTGATGGCTACAAATCTGCGGTAACATGGTTTGATATGAGTGACCAACCCCAGCAGGCCTAGCCTTTGAGAGGGAATGAGAGGTGCGGTGATTACTTTAGCTATTATTTGAAAAACCTCTACCCAGTAAGTCGTGAGAAGGGGACATGGCCAGGTCATGTTAGCAAAATCTGCGTCCAGTGCTCTACATTTGGAGCAATATGCCAAATTTAGTCAGTTGGCATGGGGTGATGTAGACTCTGTGGATGAATTTGAAGTGGAGAAGTTTGTGCCTATGGTTGAGAGAGATTTTCTGTATCTGATCAAGGCAGAAAGACCATTCCTTATCTGTCAGTGGGTGTCCCAAGACCACCTCCCAGCGTCGTCTAACCCCGGTGTCGTGGGCCTGTGTGTGCCCAACAATCCCTGTAAAGCTTGGTAACAAAGTGCGTTCCTTCCTTATCAGATATCCGCATAGTAAGGGGGGTGAAGTCAGCCGGTGGGGATGTGAAGGAGACAGTCGAACGAAGTGTGCCTAGTAGCCTGGTGGCTATGAAGTTGTCCATATGCGTCATCTCAGGGTGTACAGCCATTTCCATTAGTGTGCGTGCCCAACCTTCCAGAAATGGGGACCAAGAGTATCTAAGCCTACGTTGATGGGAGTGTGTTGTACCACCCGTTCGGAGGTGAGCGGCAGGAATGGGTTAACACTAATTTTGATAAGAGCAATTCGACCGGCCATAGACCAGGTCAATTGAATCAATCGTGCAACCTGGGTACTAAGCTGGCCATGTCGGGTCCATAGTTTAAACGAATAACCTGCTCCTTATCCCTGTGCAGGTGTACACCAAGGTACTTGTTGGTGTTGCCACCCTTACGCAAGGGAAGCTCAATCGCATCTGCCACAGCTGCTGCCATAATAGGAAATGGTTCTGATTTGTCCCAATTTATCTTCAATCTGGACAAGGCCCCATAGCTGAGAATTTCCTCTGAGGGTTTGAAGGTGTTTTATAAATAGTACAATGTCGTCTGCATACATGGACATGAGCAGAGGACCCGAGGGGAAATTGCAAACCATGAAACCTATGCTTCTCCTGCATGTGGCGGACCAAAGGGTCCAGGGCTATTATAAAGAGCAGCGGGGATAGAGGACATCAGTGTCGCGTCCCTCGTGCGATCGAAATCTGAGAAGAGAGCCATTCACCAGTAGCCAAGCTTGTGGAGATGAATACAACAGTGCAATCAGGTCAACAAAATTACCTGGGATGCCTAGTTTACGCAGCGTGGTAGTGAAGAAGGCCCATTTGAGAGAATCAAAGGCCTTCTCTGCATCCAGTAGGGCCACTGCTGCAAGAGTAGTTGGTTTGATGTGGTTTATGACAGAGAAGACAGTTAAGTTTAGAGCCATAGATGTATGCTTTATAAAGCCTGATTGTACTGGGGAAATGATCTGTTCCATTAATAGGGCCAGTCTAGAAGACTATATTTTAGCAAGAATTTTACTGTCAAAATTGATTCGGGAGATTGGGCGATAAGACGAGCATTTGGTGGGATCCTTACCTGGTTTTAATAACTAGGAGATGGCTGCCTCTCTCATGGCGCGGGGGAGGAGAGTGCGCCTGTCTCAAAGGCATCTGCGTGTTTCACCGCTGCTATGACCAGAGCCTCTGGTTGGAGGGGCACCAATAGTGCCAGCCTTTTTCCAGGGCACTCCCTCTCTGTACCCGCGCGCCACCTGAAATTTGCCAAGCAACGATGCCTCCCTGTCGGCATGCTCATTAAACTCCAAAATGAGGGCACGGTTTGAGTTTTGCGGCTCGTGTGGGGCCGCATCTTATAGAGCAATGTCAGCTTCAACCCTAGTGAGACTCTCGTGAATAGACTGCAGAACTCCCGGCCTCGAACTCCCCGAATATATGCCTTGAAGGCATCCCATAGCATAGAATATGTATCCACCATGCCCGTATTTATAGTAAAGTATTCAGTAATGGCCTCTTGTATCGCCGACTGGAACACCTCCTCTAGTAAAGCGGAGGCTGGGAAAGACAATCTATGCTCCCATCCATTTATGGATGCGGTCAGGTTATCTCTTGGGGTGCATGCTCTGCTTGTTTATCTCTTTCCATAGCTGGAAATTCAGAGAGTACTTATCGGAGCTTCTGATCCTAAACCAGCATTTCACATAAGCAGCATTTCGAGCTATTTTTTGTGACTGTAGCCCAAGCTCCAGCCTGATTTGTGGGGGAGACATATTTTGGTAGGCCAAAGATTATTCTTGCTGATCAAAGCACAGTTTGTTCCTAAGTCTCCATCTTTTCCCCTGAGGCACTCGCTCCTGTATGTAATAGCTGGAATTAACTTTGCTTGTAGAGCTTGTAGTAAGGGGTAAAAGCTTGGCCAGGCAGTTAAGTTTCAGATTTTAGGGCTACCGCTATGGAGTTTCCTCTCTGTTTTATAGCTTTTTTGTGGCGATAAAGTACCTTTCTCGTCCAGTATCACTCCTAGGTACTTGTATTCTGCCACAACTTCTGTGGGTGCACCTGCCAGGTTCCAGTGAAACCCGTTTGTATTCTTTTTTGGGTTGAACCGCATGATCTTTGACTTACCTAGGTTGATGGTTAAACCGTTAGATGCTGCGTGATTGGCAGTTGTTTTTAGTAAGTGCTGGAGCCAGATTGGAGTTTGACTAATTAGGACGACGTCGTCAGCATACAGTAAGTTAGAGTGACAGCCCACCTAACCTCGGTGCATGAGAGGTACTGTTTAATTCTGTAGAAAGGTCTGCAATGAACAGGTGAAAAAGTGTGGGGGCCAACACGCACCCCTGCTTCAATCCACTTGCTGTTGGTATTCTCCTTGACAGATATTCTCCGGTTCCTAGTTTTACTTGAACGCAAGTGTTGGTATGTAGGTGGATTATCCGCTTTAATAGCCCTGCTGCGATTTCAATCTTCGCTAGTTTAGCCCACAGTTTGTAACGGTTTATACGGTCAAGCAGCCAAATAATCAATGAAGCAGAAAAATAGGGGGAGATTTGCTGCTTTGGCACCATCCATCAGTAGTGTCAGGGCAAGTAGATTTGTGATGGTCCCTGTGCCTTTGGAAAAGCCTGTCTGATGGGGTTGAGGGATTTTTCATTTGCCCATGCTGTTCGTCCAGAAGGAGACAGGCATAGTAATTTGCCTCTACAACAATTGGGGCTACAAGTCTGTAGCTGGTAGGATTATTCTTATCTCTCTTCTTGTAGATTGGAGATATTATGGAGCCTTTCCAGCAGTCTTGGATACCAGCCACTTCTCCTATGGAGTTGAACACTGGTAGTAATGCAGCTGCTCAGTAGTTCGGATCAGTTTTAAACCATATTGGGGGGGGGGGGGGGGGGGATACTGTTGGGGCCAGGTGCTCCGTCTGGCCTACCTTTGGCTACTCTGTTTTTAATCTGCAGAATTGTGAAATGCAGATCTCTTGTTGACCTCCTGCTGGTGTTTTCATGGGGGCTCAGCTTGTCGGGCTGTCCTGACCCTGGTTGTGCTGTAACGGGGTTTTCCCCTTTTGGGTTGAAATGTTCCAGGTGGCCTGCCCAAATTTCCTCTTAGGTGGGAATTGATTCCCTGCACATGGGTATTACCCAAGTTATTTATTGTTCGCCAGAATTTTGCACTTTGATTTGTCTTTGTGTCAAACAAGAGCTTAGCCCACAAACTATCTTCTGCTGCCCTTTTTGCTTGCCAGATCAGTTTCTTCTTTGTTGCTTTTAATTGCGCAATGGTTTTATGTCGTAGTTTTGTTTCCCATTTCTTAGCTTTCATAAAGTTTTATTTATATCTTTATTGAGGGCCCTCAGGTTTGGTATATTCAAGATTAGTAAGTGGTTGAGTTGTTTTCCAGATTGAGATCTTACAATCTGTGTGTTGGGCGATCGTCTGTCTGGTACAGGGCCCCCTGACCTTTTGGCAAATTGTTCCCCTAGTTTTGTCATCTTTCCCAGCGGGCTTTCACATTACTATGTGCCTCTGATTTATTTTCCCAGATTGACTTAGCTATGGTTTGCAGCTTGTCAGGTTGGCTGGTTTCTCAGTTGAGCCTTTGAGATTCACAGTATAAATAGTTGCAGGATCCTCCACTGGGAAGATCAAGGGCCTCCTTTATACACAACAAAATGTCCTGGGGCTGATGGTCGCTATGCTCGTGTTCCAATCCTGAAGCCAGAAATCCTGCTAAACAATTGTAGAGTAACCAGCGTGTAATCTATTGTAGAGCTTGCCATGGCTTTGTGAGAAGTTGCCGCAGGCGATTGGTCTCCCTGGAAATGACCATTTAGTACCACAAGGCTTAAGTGCTCCATGTCCTGTATAAAGTTACTTGACTGGGCTGTCAGATTTATCTTTTTGCCCTGTACCTGGATGGGGATCTTCCCTGACGGAAGTTGTTCCTCCAGCTCGGTATCCCTCGATTGTGGTCCTATTAAATGCATATTGAAATCCCCGGCCAGTACAAGGTTGGTTGTTGACTCTTCCGAGAGTAACTTTGTCTTTTCCATACCCACCATTTTAACACCTCTGGTTTTGTCTCACGGGTCAATGTAAATGTTTAGTACAATAATTTGTTGTTTAGCGTTGCTCTCCCCTATCTCCAGTGCAAGAATTTGAAGCCCATTTGTTGGGGTTTGAATGGAGTCAACCTCACTTGTCCCATTTATGGTGCTAATTGAGGAGTAGAAAGGCCTCCCTTTAGGTGGCCAAATTTGGCTCCTTTGGTTGCTGGGAGATGATGGTTTTTGTAGCCAAGTAAAGGGTGGGGGTCCTCCCTGCTAGTTCACAGGTGTTGTGGCCTCAGGCGTCTAGTGAATATGGCGTGGGCGGCCAGATCCTTTGACCAGGAGACACCCACAGCGCCTCACACCATCCCGCAACAATTTCCTAAAACAGTCGACTCTCGAGTGCCCAATAAGAGGCTAAGCGAGACTTCCTTTTCCTATAGCATCCTCTTCGCCCAACAAATAGCAGCGCAGTGGAGCCCAAATATCCGTTGGTCGTGATGTTGGCGGCATGAGTTCGGAGTATGTATTAATCTGTTTGTGGCAGTAAGTTAGATCCCGCACCCAATCTTTGAATTTGGGGGCTCTGCCCCTGCCCCATTTACATGCGACTCGTCTCTTAGCCATCAAAAGGGCAAGTGCAACGAATTTGCGATGCGCAACCTGTATGGGTTCCACGTATCCCAAGAGGGCAAGTACAGGGGAGGGTTCAATCTCCAAATTAACCATTTTAGAAAGTGCCGTAAATATCTGGCACCAATAGCGGTGCACCGAGTCACACGACCATGCCAGGTGGAAAAAATCCGCCCCCGGGGACTGACACCTGTCATCTTCACGGAGTCGGTATCTGCAAAGCCGTGCAGGAGTATGATAGAGCCTGTGAATTTATTTATAATGTATAATCCGAAATCTGCTACTAGACGATATACGTTCCGTTTGTTGCAGGCAGAACTCCCATTGCTTGTCCGTTAGTGAGATTTGCAGTTCTAGGTCCCATTTAGCTCGCGCCGTCAGGGGCGGGGCGACTATGTGCGAATGGGTCAGTTTATATATTTGGGAGACTAATTTTGCAGGGGAGTCACCTAGAAGAATAAGTTGCAGTGGTGCCACAGCGGGGGGCTCATGTGGAAAATCGGGTGTCCGTGCTATAATCCCTTGCCGAAGCCTGATATATAGAAAAACGTCAAGGGGAGATGGCTGGATGCCCGCAAATAAGTGGTCCATAGAACGGAACATGCCATTGTGGTATAGGTCCCCCCACGTCTTAACGTGGATACTATGAAGCAATTTTCTGAAACCCCCGTCTCCTGCAACAGGGGCATGCTTGGGTGGTAAACTAGGGGTAGGAGCGGTGCATACAACAGGGAATTCCCCAATTTAGCTGTGATTAGATTCCACGCTCGGACCGTACTCATCACAGACGTGGGTGACTTGTCCTTCCCTTGCACGGGGAGATATAAGGCACCCTCTATGGGCACCGGGTGCGCCAGCCAGTGCTCGGCCGCCAGTTGGGGCATATAGCGAGGCTGCTTTATCCAAAAATACGCATAATGTGCCTGCGCCGCCTGATAGTAGAGCTCAAAATCAGGGACGCCAAACCCGCCTTGGCCATATGGCTTGATAAGCACCTCCCATTTGAGCCGGGGTGACTTCCCGCCCCAAACCAATCTAATAACCTCCGACCGTAATTGCCGGAAGAAGAAACTGCCCGGGTAAAAAGGGATATTCAAAAAAAGGTACAACAGCTGAGGCAATATTACCATTTTAATCGACGACACCCGTCCCGCCATGGAGATGGGGAGCGTGATCCATCTAGCATGGTTATCTGCAATGCGTGTCATTGTCGTGCCATAGTTCGCCCTCAGTAGCTCACCCCTGTCCTTCTCTATGTGCACCTCCAAATACTTAGTCACCTTCACTCCAGGCTAATGGGTATTCCAGAGCAGACTGTTTCGTAGCAGCCATGAGGGGAAAAACCCGCGACTTGCTCCAGTTGATCTGGATTCCCGAAAGCATGCCAAATCTGATAAATTCCCTAAGGATCGGGTTGAGGTTATCCTTGGGGTCCCTTATGTACAGAGTGATATCATCTGCGTACATAGATATTAATATTTGCCTCTGAAAGCACCGCAACGCTTTTTCCTTATGATGTTGCCGTAACTTTGCTGCGAGGGGCTCCATGGCGATAGCAAATAGCAGGGGCGATAGGAGGCAACCCTGCCTAGTCCCCCTGGTGATGGGAAACGACTAGGAGAGTTTGCCGTTGATCAGCACCATGGCCTTAGGGGACGTATATAATAATCTAATCCAGGAGATGAAGATGGGCGGAAACCCCATTCGCATCAGTACCTGGAATACATAATCCCATTCTAAGGAGTCGAAGGCCTTCGACGCGTCGGAAGACGGCGGCCATCGGCAGGTCCTCATGTACCGAGTGCAGGATCGAAAAAAGGTACGCAGGTTATGGGATGTTGCCCTCCCGGACACAAACCCCGCCTGATCAGGGAGTATCAAGTTGGGGAGTAGCAGGATAATACGAGTAGCAATTAGTTTCGCTAAGATTTTCACATCACAATTGAGCAATGAAAGGGGCCGATATGAGTCACACCTGTTTGCCGGCTTCCCAGGTTTTAGTAGAGACGTAATGAGGGCCATGCGCATAGAAGGGGGCAAATGGCCCACCTCAAGGGCATCTTCATACACCTCCCGCAGGACCGGTGCCATGAAATCAATGTAGGTTTTATAAAACTCTATGGGTATTCCATCTAGGCCCGTGGCTTTGCCCGAGCGCATGTGCATAATGGCCTCACGCACCTCATCTAACTCAAAGGGAGTGCTCAAACGCCCTGTGTGTCGCTGAGCCATCCGAGGGATACATCCTTCAGGTAGTCCTGCAAATCCAAGTCTCCCGCTCTAGTTGACGTATATAGGTGTTGATAGTGCTCCACAAACGTGTTAAGGATTTGTGCGGTGTCACGATACACCACGCCTTCCATGCTTTCAATTTCTAGTATAGTGGCGGGGGCCCGTGTCAGCCTGATTGTTGCCGCTAAGGCCTTCCCAGGCCTTTCGCCTTCGCCATAGCGACGGGCTACCCAGTATTTGCCTCTAAATTTCGCCTCTCTATTGGCTTCCTCCATATACTCGACACCTTGTCCCGGATTTGCGCCAGCGCAGCATCGTCTGGGCCGCCTGTCAGCGACCCCTCCAGCGCAGCAAGGTCTCCCTCCAACGATCTTAGGCGAGCTAGTATACTCTTCAGTACACCGGACCCCTTGGCTATGCACATGCCCCTCAGGGTCACCTTAAATGCATCCCAGATAGTCTCAACCGCATCCAGAGTCCTTGTTGCGCCTAAAGAAATCCAAACATTCGTCCCGCAGTTCCTCCTGAAACACCGCGTCAAGGAGCACTGCAGGCCGTAGACGCCACGCAGTCGGGGGGGGGGGGGGCCAATGTCCGCAGCCCTCAGCGCAACGCGTACCGGCGAGTGATCAGAGAACGTGCGCGGAAGATTGGATGCTCTCACTAGAGCCGTATAGAAATGGGGCGACATGAACACGTAATCTAACCGTGCCCATGACCGGGCCTGCGCCGTGAAATGTGGGCCTTCCCGCTTGTCCGCGAAAAAATGGCGCCATGCGTCAATCAGATTGTGGTCAGCGATCGCCTCTGTCAGTGCTACACGCGCTTTTGTATAATGGTGTGGGGCCGGGTGGGACCTGTCTTTAAACGGATCAATCGTGGTATTAAAATCCCCACCCCAAATGAGGTGACCAGGGCCCGCACCCACTATGGCCGCATTGAGGTCTGTAAAAAAAAAAAAAAGCGGATCATCTGTTAGGGCCGTAGCAACAAACTAGGGTGACCCCCACATGTCCCAGCCTCCCCCACATCAGACAATATCGTCCCTGGGCATCGCTCCTAACGCCTGTCATATTGAAAGGTGTACCTTTTTTGACCAGTATCGCCGTCCCTCTGGAGTAGGAGGAGAGTCTCCTGGGAGATCTTCGTGGTTGCAAGGCCTGCTTTGCTTTCTGTCTTTAGTGAGCAGGGTTCAGAAGTAACCGTGCTGACCAAGCTTGCTGTCCCAACATCTGGTCTATGTGAGAAGTAGTCCGTTATGTTCTTCCTGTTTCTCCCTTTCCTCTTTTTCTTGTGATTTTGGGTCCGCTGCTACTTGCCTTGCCCATTTTCCACGTCTTGGATGTTGGGGGGTTGTGCTATCAATGGTTCCCCTTCTGGCTCCTGCATGCGTTCACTTTGCTATATGTTGCTACTCGCTTCCGTTACTTTGTTCCCCTCCCTGGTTAGTCTTTCCGCCCAAGATTGCTCTATTTGCTGGCCATCTGCGGAACCTGATATATTAAGAAAGCGAGGACTTGAGTCGTTATTAGATCTATCCTCCTTGGTGTGGGCCTTGGAGGGGGGTTTATCCCTACCCTTCTCCATTGCCTCCATATTGTCTTTTTTTGATGGATTCTTGTGGGTTTGTCCTGGCAGTGTTTGTTAGGTTTCTGATATCGCTCACCAGATCCCCCCCATTACTGCAGGCAGTGTGGACAGTTTGTCCACTATGGTGTAGCAGGTACAGTGTGCCTGCGTTAATTGTGTTTCATCCTGCACCCTGTGTATCATTTCAGCCATGTTTGTAAGTCTGTGGTCCATATTAGTAATGTGATTAGCAACTAAATTAAGAATAGTTAGTTGTATATCCATTTTGTCTGAGAAATTGCATTTGCCTTGATGGACAACTGCATAGTATCAAATAGGGACGACCACAGCCTGCCTGTGTCTAGGCCGTCCGATTCTTTGGGTCGGATTCCGTGCCCGCTTTGAGACTCTGGGTGCCTTGTGCAAGAGGTGATTAGTGAGTCATACTGTTCCTGTTCTGGCCAAGTGTCTGGCCCGCTGCTATCTGGCTCAGTGTGGGGCACATCTGGTTCCCCTAAGTCATGGGTCAAGATGGTTCCTGTTAGGTTTTTGGGAGACTTGTTACACATAATGCCCGAGGATGCCATTGTAGTGTTACTTTTAGCATCTGGCCCGCAGCGCTGTTACTTTTTTTTGCCTCATCTCGTCTTTCCCCATTCCTCTGGGGGTGCTTGAAAACCACAGGGCAACCAAATCGGGCTCCAGTATAGGGGAGGTTTGGTCTGCAGTTCCCTGTACCCCTTGTGAGGAAGGATGCTTATCGGCTATTGATAATTGTTTCTCTTGTATCATAGTGCGCTGTACTGTGGTCTCTTGTGCAGCATTAATGACCTCCGTAGTTGTAATTGAAGAGGAAACTACTGTAGGAATAGTATTTTGCCCCTCCTTGAGATTTTGCGAATACTTGGAGTTTAAATCTTCTCTTCCTGTCACTACTGTGACTAAGGGTTCAAGTGGTTGGTCTGTTCTTGATTCAGATGGCGCGTGAGACACTCTTGGCGCAGCTTGGGTTAAGCCGACCAGTGTGCCTCTCTCGATGGTTTTTATGGGAGTCCAAGGGACTTTGTTGAGTGTGGCTGCCCTTAGTGTATTTAAATCTGGCCCTTCTTGGGTGCCCTCCAGGCTTGGGGCAGCCCTTTCTCCTTTCTTTCCCTTGCCCTCTTCATCTTCTTTTTACTATATGCTGTTTTGGGTAAGGTGCTGACTCTGGACAGAGGGGAAAAGGAAGATTGCTCAAGCTTTCGTTATTGAGTTAACACTGCCCCTGCGTCCTTTAGGAATGAGACTTTCGAGTAGATTTTGGGGTGAAAGCCGCCACTACACATTGCATGGTTCTGCTTTTGATTGTTGTCCAGTGCTACCAGACTGAAATGTGATGCCTTTTCCTCCATAGCCTGCTTCTCGTTGCTGGAGATCTCACTGAGGCCTTTGCTCTTCCTGACCATAGATGTAACTGACCGCATCTTTCCCTGATCTCATTCTATTGTACTTAAGTCTCTTTAGATCTCCTTGTTTTTCTTTTTGATTTTGGTAGCCTTGAGATGGCCTGAAATACTTTGTACTTCTGGAGCCCTGACCTCCTGGGATCTGTTGGCTAGAATGGCTTCAGTGGCAATGGTGGCCTGTTCTGATGTTACAAGACCTTGTGTTGTACTGACCCGGAGAAAGGAAAGGGGGGGGGGGGGGGGGTGGGGGGAACGCGAGGACGGCTCAGTCGGGCCCCGCAAGCTATGCCCAACCTAGTAAGGCTGCTTCTATGGGACCGACGGGCACACACTCTGCCGCCACCTGCTAATGATCGTAGCGCTTGCTCCTTGCCCCCTTGCCTCCTTCCTTTCTACTTTCCTTGTATCCCCGTGTGTACTTGCTGTAGGGGCTACCACGCAGTGGCGGTTTTACCATTAGGGCGGTGGGGCGTTGCCCCACCTATTATTTATTGGCAGTGGCGGCTGGTGACTTTTGAAAGTGGTAGGGCGTAAAATGAGTCATACTGCACGGTTGCGAGCGAGCGCAGAGAGTGAGCCCAAACAACCTAAGGAGGGTTCGGGGGCATAATCTCCCCGAGAAAATTTTGAAAATAGAGTGGACAAATTGTGCATTTGCAAGCAAATTTGAGAAAGCAGGCAGGTTAATAAAGCAATTGTGAAAGTGCAGTTATTACCTTAATAAAGAGATGTTATATAAAACATAGGTAGCTGCTTATTCAGTATAACCACAGAGCTTCTTAACAGACTTCGAGATACAATGCATTTCTGAGTAAAGGGGCCTCTTCAAAGCAGATGCCTCGAGTGAAATGACATGAGGCCTCAGCTTCGGGTATCCTTCATGCTTCGCCTCGCAGTCTGCTGTTCTTTGCTGATAAGGACACCCGAAGCTGAGGCCTCATTTCAGTTAATGCTTCTGTTTCAAAGTGAAACTTTCAATACTGAACCCCCTTTACTAAGTGCTGTGCTGATTATTAATCAGTGATGATTAATGCCCACACACTGCCCAGTACACAGTTCTATACTCGTTTGTAGGGGAATGACTCCTGACGGGGTTAATAATCATAATAGCCGTGATCTAAAGACGGACAGTAATTAGCCCGCATTTTCTCTGCACATTATCCGCCACTGTAGGAGTCTATGTCTTGGACAGCCTGGAGGTGAAAAGTCACGGCCCAACACCACCACGTGCGCCCACAAAGGCCCTGCTGTGCGAGGGAGGGGCAATGGGGCATGACGGAGGATCAGGATGTCTTAAAGACAATTTAGAGAGACTCAGTAAATTGTACTTGTGCAGTGATGCTTTTATTCCTCATGTCTCACAGTTCGTCTCAATAAAGTTTAAGTGGCATGTTTATAATATTCTAACAGCCAAGGGCTTAAAGCACTTAACACCACGTGCAAAAAATGGAGAACCCTGTCCAAATCTGAACGTGGATGCACACTAAACGCCAGATGCTCTCCATTCTGGCGCAGAGTGCCTTCTTGTAGCTTTATTCTACCCGCCGCATAGTAAAATGTGGCATCCTTAAATTTAAAAGAAAATATTGGAACCCGTAGAGTGCACGGCAACGTGTTAATGCTCAAACAGTAGTGCAGAATTGTTCTTTATGAGAGGGATAAATATGTGCCAAGTCCTGCAAGCTTTAATGTTTTGTTTTAGTTGCTGCGCAGCTTGAGAGAGTTAATCGAAATAAGTATCACAAAGTGTTGGATATGAGCAATATATCTGCACCCTGGGTGAGCAACCAAACTTTTGGGCACCGTTTTTATCCCGCTGCCTCGGAAACGCAGAAACCTGTCTTTCATAGCCACGCGGCTCAGTGAATTCTCTCATAACAGACGCGTTCCAGCTTACAGAAGAAACTCGCTGTGGCTCCCTTAACACTTGAGAAACTGACAGTTTTTTCTGAATATTATTTCCTCAAATGTCAGTCCATTTTTCGAGTTTAATTGTTAAGATGTCACATATGCACCAAATATTAACCTACGCCAAGTTAGTACAAATAATACTAATTAGCAATCAGTGAATCGGAGGCCCTCCCATGCAAATAATACCAGCCACAGCACTGTCCTGTTACAATATAGATTATCTATGAACTGCCACAAATAGTGCTGCTAACTTACTTGGGTAACAAAAATGGGGACTGGAGCACTGAGTGAGTAGTACTGTACACTAGTATCCGATCGAAGTTGCCGGCGGTGATTATGATGACTCGAGTCGTGTGTGTCGTGTCACGGACCCGTGTCTCACAGTTAGTCCTCTCCCGTCTATTCGTGCCAGGCGCAGACTAGACTAGGGTCAAGACTCAAGGAGGATGACTTGAAGCCGATTTGCCCAGCATAATGGTAGAAATATTGCAGAACGGCCAATCACTGCATGGCTTAACATAAGCCATTACAGTTATTGGCCGTTCGTTGCTATGTTGGGTGGCCCTCCCATCCCCGCGGTGCCAACTGGCTGTGTAAGTAAACCGCGTTCTACACGAGCAGCGGCAGCCAATACACTGCTAGAGAGCGCCAGGATTGGCGTGTGTGAGCAGGGAAACTCGCCGCTCATTTTGCCACTACTGGGGACGGCAATTTCGGCCCAGCCCCCTGCCACCAATATGTTTGTAAATAGAAAGCATTGCTGCGCATATTGGATTCCTCATTATTCCTGGCAGCCGGTCAAACCGTACATGCGCACAGCGCACTGCTGTAGTCCCACAGCCGCAATCACTCTGAGTGCGCGCCGCTCGGCTTGTGTCACATGGCGTGACGCCGCCGTGCGAGTCACGAGCAAATAAATAAAATAATCGATGAATTTGCAATGCCAATATTTTCAACTTTCAAACTTTAAAAAAATGTTCTTTTTAAAAAAGTTTGAAAGTTGAAATGGTACCAATAAATAATAGGTGGGGCAACGCCCCACCGCCCTAATGGTAAAACCGCCACTGTTTATTGGTACCATTTCAACTTTCAAACTTTTTTAAAAAGAACATTTTTTTAAAGTTTGAAAGTTGAAAATATTGGCATTGCAAATTCATCGATTATTTTATTTATTTGCTCGTGACTCGCACGGCGGCGTCACGCCATGTGACACAAGCCGAGCGGCGCGCACTCAGAGTGATTGCGGCTGTGGGACTACAGCAGTGCGCTGTGCGCATGTACGGTTTGACCGGCTGCCAGGAATAATGAGGAATCCAATATGCGCAGCAATGCTTTCTATTTACAAACATATTGGTGGCAGGGGGCTGGGCCGAAATTGCCGTCCCCAGTAGTGGCAAAATGAGCGGCGAGTTTCCCTGCTCACACACGCCAATCCTGGCGCTCTCTAGCAGTGTATTGGCTGCCGCTGCTCGTGTAGAACGCGGTTTACTTACACAGCCAGTTGGCACCGCGGGGATGGGAGGGCCACCCAACATAGCAACGAACGGCCAATAACTGTAATGGCTTATGTTAAGCCATGCAGTGATTGGCCGTTCTGCAATATTTCTACCATTATGCTGGGCAAATCGGCTTCAAGTCATCCTCCTTGAGTCTTGACCCTAGTCTAGTCTGCGCCTGGCACGAATAGACGGGAGAGGACTAACTGTGAGACACGGGTCCGTGACACGACACACACGACTCGAGTCATCATAATCACCGCCGGCAACTTCGATCGGATACTAGTGTACAGTACTACTCACTCAGTGCTCCAGTCCCCATTTTTGTTACCCAAGTAAGTTAGCAGCACTATTTGTGGCAGTTCATAGATAATCTATATTGTAACAGGACAGTGCTGTGGCTGGTATTATTTGCATGGGAGGGCCTCCGATTCACTGATTGCTAATTAGTATTATTTGTACTAACTTGGCGTAGGTTAATATTTGGTGCATATGTGACATCTTAACAATTAAACTCGAAAAATGGACTGTGACATTTGAGGAAATAACATTCAGAAAAAACTGTCAGTTTCTCAAGTGTTAAGGGAGCCACAGCGAGTTTCTTCTGTAAGCTGGAACGCGTCTGTTATGAGAGAATTCACTGAGCCGCGTGGCTATGAAAGACAGGTTTCTGCGTTTCCGAGGCAGCGGGATAAAAACGGTGCCCAAAAGTTTGGTTGCTCACCCAGGGTGCAGATATATTGCTCATATCCAACACTTTGTGATACTTATTTCGATTAACTCTCTCAAGCTGCGCAGCAACTAAAACAAAACATTAAAGCTTGCAGGACTTGGCACATATTTATCCCTCTCATAAAGAACAATTCTGCACTACTGTTTGAGCATTAACACGTTGCCGTGCACTCTACGTGTTCCAATATTTTCTTTTAAATTTAAGGATGCCACATTTTACTATGCGGCGGGTAGAATAAAGCTACAAGAAGGCACTCTGCGCCAGAATGGAGAGCATCTGGCGTTTAGTGTGCATCCACGTTCAGATTTGGACAGGGTTCTCCATTTTTTGCACGTGGTGTTAAGTGCTTTAAGCCCTTGGCTGTTAGAATATTATAAACATGCCACTTAAACTTTATTGAGACGAACTGTGAGACATGAGGAATAAAAGCATCACTGCACAAGTACAATTTACTGAGTCTCTCTAAATTGTCTTTAAGACATCCTGATCCTCCGTCATGCCCCATTGCCCCTCCCTCGCACAGCAGGGCCTTTGTGGGCGCACGTGGTGGTGTTGGGCCGTGACTTTTCACCTCCAGGCTGTCCAAGACATAGACTCCTACAGTGGCGGATAATGTGCAGAGAAAATGCGGGCTAATTACTGTCCGTCTTTAGATCACGGCTATTATGATTATTAACCCCGTCAGGAGTCATTCCCCTACAAACGAGTATAGAACTGTGTACTGGGCAGTGTGTGGGCATTAATCATCACTGATTAATAATCAGCACAGCACTTAGTAAAGGGGGTTCAGTATTGAAAGTTTCACTTTGAAACAGAAGCATTAACTGAAATGAGGCCTCAGCTTCGGGTGTCCTTATCAGCAAAGAACAGCAGACTGCGAGGCGAAGCATGAAGGATACCCGAAGCTGAGGCCTCATGTCATTTCACTCGAGGCATCTGCTTTGAAGAGGCCCCTTTACTCAGAAATGCATTGTATCTCGAAGTCTGTTAAGAAGCTCTGTGGTTATACTGAATAAGCAGCTACCTATGTTTTATATAACATCTCTTTATTAAGGTAATAACTGCACTTTCACAATTGCTTTATTAACCTGCCTGCTTTCTCAAATTTGCTTGCAAATGCACAATTTGTCCACTATTTTCAAAATTTTCTCGGGGAGATTATGCCCCCGAACCCTCCTTAGGTTGTTTGGGCTCACTCTCTGCGCTCGCTCGCAACCGTGCAGTATGACTCATTTTACGCCCTACCACTTTCAAAAGTCACCAGCCGCCACTGAAGAGGAGCCATGAGTCGGTGCTCTGTCCAGCTGTCTTTGCTGTTTTACTGTCTTTACTCTTTTGACTGTTTGCTGTTTTGGTGTTTCTTTGTTAATGCCACCGTTGCTACCACCACCGTTGCAGGCCTGATGGCACAAGCGAGGCGGCGAAATGGAGGTGGTAAGAGTGCTGAAGAAATACCCCAAGCCCCAGGGCAGACATGTCTGGTGCTGCTGTAACTGAACGTGGCACTATGCCCTCTGCTACCCACTATGCCCTCTGCTACCCACTCTGCGCTCTGCTACCTGTGGTCTGGTGTCCGGGGCTGCACTTTGATCCACCCTCAGACCACGAGGAAGCAGGTGCTCGGGAGCGGAAGAGTGGAAGATAAAGCGGCAGAGCCGCAATACTGTGATGGCCGGGGGCGAGCCTGTTGAGATGGAGGGGGAGCAGGGAATTAGCACGGCTGCCAGCTGCCGATCCAGCCTGCTCCACCCGACTCCACCCGGGCCAACCTACTGGGGCCGCTGGTGCTGCTCCGACCCCCTGTACCTCCAACCGCCGATGTCTGTCGCTGATCTCGCCGGTCCCGACCTCCGCTCATGTAGCTACTCAACCCGCTCACACAACCGCTTTGTTTGCTTTGCTCGCCTCACCACTGTGCTCCGCCGTGCACCACGCCGCCAGCCGCAAGGCAAGGGCTGCGGAAACCGCGAGAGCCCTGACACAGTCCAAGCGGATGCCAGACAGCTCCTTGCGGGGTAAAGCTGAGAAGCAGAGAATAGCGGTGCGGCGTCCTTGCGCTCAAACTCGCTCACACAGTTCCTGGCAATCCGCAAAACCTGGCCTGGGGCCTGAGTAAACTGGAAGGAGTGATGGAGTAAAAGGCAGACCCCTCGAGTAGGTACTATAACTAGCGAATAAATAATCTGATTTCCAGGAGGAAGCGAGGGGGGGCGAGGAGGGGAGTGCACTGCACAGGGAGGTGGGTTTCTTGCAGAAATGCTATTTTTACCTTGTCGGAGATAAGCCAACACTAACTTACATTTAAGATTATTGAGCCCCAGGACGTTCCAGGTGAGGAGTTTAATCTCTACCGCTTGTGCTACGGCCATACCCAAAGATGAATGTAGATATATCCACTTAGCCAGAGACAGCAATACACGGTTCGTGCAAGATGGAATGAAGACCAATAAGGGGGCATACAGAAGGGGTAAAACAGAATACCAATATACTGAACAACGAACGAACCCAAGAAACTGACCTTTCAACCCCCCCCCCCCCCCACTCACCCACCTCACTCTTGGGCTCAGTGGGCCCCGAGAATCTTGGCCCTCCCCAATCAATCCAAAGAAAATGAAAAAACAAAACCCCCAATAGAAGTAAAATCTGAGTCATCCCAGGGGGCGGACATCGCCTCGGACGTCCGATGCCCCTACCATGAACTACGTAACTTTTGTACAATGTATGAGAAAAGTGAAACAGTAACAAACATTGTGAATTGTACAACCACCAGCAATAGCAGAGCGGTTTGTGGGTAGCAAGTATTAACCGCTGAAACAAGAAAAGGAGACTACAGGTAGGTTCAGAAGTCCTCCATCCGCAGTGAAGAGGTCTGCACTGGCTGCCAACTGCCCATCTGGGGACGAGTGGCCCAAGGATCTCGCCGGGCTCCTACGAGCCTCTCCCTGGCGTTGTTTGCAAAAAGCCAAAGGGTCAGTGGCGTTTTCTAAAGAGCGGGGTTTACCGTCCACCGTCAATTTAGCCGGATACAACATGGCGCACTTAAGTCCCAGTGAGCGAAGTTGGCGCTTTGCGTCTAGGAACTTTTGCCGAGCCTTCAGGACTGCTATAGTGTGGTCAGGGTAGAAAGAAAGAACAGTCCCCTGGTTCTGCACGGGGATTTCTCCCGGGCCAGGCGGAGTATGGTATCACGGTCCCTGTAGTTAAGCAGGCGTGCTATGATGGAGCGCGGTGGGCTGTTGGGCTGCCGGGCAGCAGTCCAGGGATCTGTGCACCCGCTCCACCACAGTTTCCGGAGAAGTTCTCATGCCAAAGAGGTCTTTCAACATGTTCTCAATGAAAGGCTCTGGACGGCCCATGTTTGTGGACTCCACCAGTCCCATGATGCAAACGTTATTTCTACGTGATCGGACCTCCAAGTCCTCATTCTTGATTGCCACCGATTTCAACAGCTGCTCCATCCGGTCAAGTCGTTGTGCCATGTTAACCGAGTTGGTCCTCTTAGGCAGATATTTTCTGCCCCTCTGAACCTGGTATTGTCATCCATACGTTCAACCATCCTGTCGAGCCTGGAAGCTAGGGTATCAAATCGTGCATCAATGCCCCGGAATCCCCCCTGGAGCTCTGCCATGATGGCAGAAGCCCCGTCCACCGACTGCAGAGGATCTGCACGCTCTGGACCGGCGTCTCTCTCTGGATTGTTGTGGGACCATTCAGACGTGTCCGGTTTGTCGAAGGTGAGTTTACGTTGGTTAGGGTCTCCATGACCCATTGTCACAATCTTCAGCAACGGGAGTGGCAGTAGGCAGGAGCTTGCACCAGTTCAGGTAGCAGGAGTTGGGGGCCAGACCAGGCCGTCAGATCCGGCACGTTCACAGGCTGTCCAGTGTAGGGCCTGCCCTGGGATTGTAATAGTGTAGGAGGGTGCACAGGGCCCACGTAGGACCAGGCTCAGAACGATCCCCAGGCAGCTCTGAAAGGGAGGGGGGGGGGGGGGGGTTTGCAAAAGGTGATCTCCGGGGCTTCACCCCAGACCACCAGGGCAGCGCCGGTCTCAACTGCAGGAGGGAGGGTGCTGGGGGGGGGGGGGTGGCTGGACGCGGGTCCCTCTTCACCTGCCCCGCTCAGCTAAGGCCTGTGATGCGCCTCTGTGAAAGATTACAGCGGAGGTGTAATTCAGTGATTCGTGGCTGTGGAGGACCTCACGGAGTAATGTGGCAAAGTCTCGTTGCAGTGGTAATTTGCAGGGGGCTGGGTGGGAGTCAGCCCAGTCGAAGCCCCCCCCCCCCCCCCCGATTGAGGGCCCCCAAATGGGATCCAACTGTGGTGCCCTGCCCAATAGTTGTGCAGACTGTTTAACACTGGGGGCCCACGGTTCAGGCAAAGGGAGAAGCAGGGGGGGGGGGGGAAGGCATGGAGGCCTAAGAGACCTACAATGGCCCCCCCCCCCACAGACATTGACCGCATAGGTCCCCTTGAGACTCAGAGGAATGCGGTAATGACCACAGGGCCCCAGCAACTATAGTGGGAAGCTGCAGCAGGGGAATCGCTCAAGGCAGAGCCTCAGAGTTAAGGCCTCTAAACTTTAGGCTCAGTGTTGTCCAGCCAGTAAGCGCCCAGCAACCCCACTGGTCCGCCGGAGCCGTGGGCGTCTAGCGATATTCAAGCGGAGGGGAGGTAGGGAAGCCCCATAGCTCCACAGCGGCCGGCCGCAAACACTGGGCCGACATTTAGAGGTGCGCAGGCTACAACTAGGCCCAGCCTGCGGCCTCCCAAACCCCCCCTCTCACCGGTGTTCTTGGCGCAGGCAGTCACCCTCCAAGCAGCGTCTCAGCAGGCGATTTACTGGTCTCTGCCGCAGTAAATGCAACTTCCTGGAGAGAGGGTGAGACCCAGCGAGGTTCCGCCACCCAGGCCTCGGGCTTACCCGTAGATCCTGCACTACGGGCCCTCCGAGGCGGGCTGAGTCTGCAATCCAATCCTCCCAGTTGTGTCGCTCTCGTCTTTCGGTTGATGCAATCACCCTCGACGCGTTCCTTGATGCCAGGAGGAACCATGGCACATTCGGGTGAGTGTCCGTATCTATTCCAGCGCATGGTGGTGAGCGCTTGGTACTGCTTCATGGTGGATTCGTGCATCGGGTGCCGGAGCTTCAATGCCGTGCTGCCATTGTGGTCGACGGCTTGGCCACGCCCTGACACTGAATTCTTAATTGTTGTATGGCTTGAGGCAACATGTTGAGTGACTGTGCCTTTCTTTGACACTGGAATGTTGACTGGTTTGATGTTTGACATAATATTGATGAGTACCTTTATTTGACACTGGATGGTTGGCTATGGCTTTGACGTTGAATTGTTGGTTGACTGTCCTGCCTTGGAAGTGAAAGGTGTGATATTCTTTACCTGGATAGTTGACTGCCTTGCTTTGCCACTGAATGGTTAACTGTAAGTTGCTTAGGCACTGTATGGCTAGCTGTGCTTCATCTTGACACTAGATGGGGATCTGCGCTTTACATTGGAGGTTTGACTCTTGTGGGTTGTAGCGGATGCCTGACTGTGCCATACTTTGCTAATGGTGCATTCCTTCTTATCGATGAGGTTCATTATATCTTGCTTTAATGGGAGCATGTTGGCTGCCATGCTTCCACACTAGAACTGTTGTCTTTAAAGTCTAGCTGCCCGCTGTCTGCCTTGTGCACACAATGCTTCATTTAAAGTTGTGGGCTACTGGCCCGCTTAGTAGCCTGATGTGATGGCGTTAATGCTTTTGGGAGGTGTGTAAATACCACTTATTATAGATAATGACACTTCCTGCTGGATGCTGTCCTAATATTCCAACCAACTGGATTACAGTGCATGGTCAGATGCCAAAAGAAATTTGTTTTTAACCTAAAATCATGCACATCTGTACTATGTAGCAGCCTTGTATTCTGCAGCCATCTTCTTAAACCGTGTGATTTGGGCCGTTCCCATCTGTCTTTGAGGACAGAACGTGTTTATCCTCTCCAGGTAATGGGTGGCATTTTTTTGGGGTGTTCTTGCTTTTAGTGTTGTGATTCTATGTGGAGGAGTTTTCTGCATAGGGATTTTCAGGATTACACTATTTATATTAAAGTTTCCCATGATTATAGTGAATTTCTTCAGTCCCCATACTCTGTTCTTAACAAGAAGAGTGGCTTGATTATACCACATGGTTGACTATTCTTCTGCTCGAATAGTTCGGATTGGTGACTGTCTTGCTAAAACACTGACTATGGACTTGTTTTGACATAGAATGACTGTCTTGCTTCAGCACTGGGTTGTCTGTTTTGCTGTGGCCTTGGATGGCCTATGGAGCCTGGCGCTGTCAGTCAACAGTGCTCCGATTCTTCCTTCCATACTGTGGTTGAAGACAGACAAACATCCATTGTTGGATAGAGCGACACTGTCTGTGTGTGAATGTTGAGGACACACCTACAGCTCTACAGTACCTGGCTTTGGAAATAGATAGTTTATTTCATAATGCGAAGTTGACTGCGCCTTGCTTTGACGCTGCCCCATTTTTCGAAAGAACCATGAGTCATAGCATCCATGCCAGAAGGTGTTACTAGACGATAAAATCTGGACTTTTTAAATTAACCAGAATTGCCGGTAAATAGGAAATATCTTGAGTAAAGGAGTAGCTGGTGAAATAAGTAAATTTTTGGCTGCAGTTCTCCTTTCTGTCTTTCGTCTAGGTGAAGAACAAATGGGAAAACAAAGATATATATTACCTACTGGCAGTCGCCAGTAGGTAGTTATAGTTGGGACCTATTTTC
Organism: Triturus cristatus; assembly: GCF_964204655.1. Classification (NCBI taxonomy): domain Eukaryota; kingdom Metazoa; phylum Chordata; class Amphibia; order Caudata; family Salamandridae; genus Triturus; species Triturus cristatus. The sequence goes on from NC_140580.1 coordinate 1,093,557,663, forward strand.
CATAGGAAATTCGCAACATTCCATTTGGAATAACGTTGGCGCCGATTGACGAATCTTCGCGAAATTTTCCAAACTTTTGGCCCGCTCCGATCCTGAATTTCAGTGATTCGATTAAGCGCGGGCCGAGAAAAAAGGGGGGGGTCCCAAAACGCGTTTTTCCCATGCATTTTCCCATAGGACCTGTTGACGCAGCTACAGCCCGAACTGCTGAACGGAATTACACCAAATTTGGCAAAGAGGTAGTCTTCAGTTCAGACTCGTGCCTTTTGCTTAAATGGTGAAAATCCGTTCAGTAGTTCCTGTGAAAATGAGAGTTAAAAAGATAGATATATCTGGGCGGAGCCTAACCACACCTCATCGTGAGATCTGATTGGCTGTCAGTAGTTCATCCAAGAAGTGTTGGCAGCCATCTTGGGACCAATATACATGATAGCACCTCATTAAAAAGCATTGCAGTTAATAGAAGGTTTTAAGGCTTTAGTTACATTATAAATCATTTGTTGATGGTACCATACTCGTTTTAGGAATTGTGGTGTGCTCTAAGGTGATTTTACCATGTGAAAAAGCCTTCTGCTGTGATATCATGAATCATGTTTGAGACAACTATTTTCTCATGTTTTTCCCACAGAGGTTTGGAAGGTGATCTATACACTAAACTGAGCATATTTTCTGTAAATTCACTATCTTTCTCAGTCATGTGAGAATGAAGTCTGACATTCTCAGTAAAACATGTACATCCAACAAGGGCAGAGACTGTCAGTTGATTCCTTTGTGTTCTACTGCAGCTTCCCAGAGTGTTCTAAAGAACAACTAGAGCGCTAACAGTCCTACTTATGACAAAAGTATGGCACACCTGAAGCCATCTTGATTGGAATAAAGTGGTATCACTTAAAACATTTAATTTACAAAGGAACAAAATGAGGGGGTTCATTTTGCCATAGAAAGTATGATTTATGCTGCAGAAAGAAAAATTAGGGCACATTTTGAGTGACTTCTCAAATCCTCTTCTATTTCATTACAAGATTCTGACATGCAGACTGAAACATGCACTTTGAATACCAGCAGCAGACTTCCCTGGTGAGCAGTAGCTTTACTACAGTGATCTAATGAGCAACTAGAGTGCCAACATTCAGAGTTTATGGCAAATGTATGACACATCTAAATGCCTTCCTGATGGAACCAAAGTAAAAAACAAAGTATTTCCTACTGAGGAGACTGCAGTAAATGAGGAAATTAGGAAACTTCATAACAAATCTCCCAAGATGGCCACCAGAGACAAAAGAGCCCAAATGCAGCACAAATATCACCCAGATGTAGCCCACATATAGCCCAATGACAGAAGTGTGCAAAACCTTATTTTTTGTTATTTGCAGTTTTATATAGTGCAGACTTGTCAGGAATTGGAGTGCTTTACATGAGCATTGGTTACATCACACAAGATCAAATTCATTTTGGTTGTAGACATGGGGAGATTAACTGATTTGACCAGATTCACAGAATGTTGAGCTGAAGCAGAAACTCCAACCTGGTTCCCCAGTTGCAAAGTCTGCAGTTCTGGAAGTAACACCACATGCTCTCCCCAAAGTGCAACATTTAATCAAGTGGTCAACTGGATAAAAAAACAAAGATTACAAATTTAAAAGTTCTTTGTCGCTATTTGAAAGCTCAGAAAATGTCCATTTTAGTTTTTTAGAGCATTAACCATAATTTTGATGCAAATAAGACCCTCATATATGTAATTTCTAAAGGAAATGCTCTAGGTATTACAGTTTTGATTACATCAAGATGACGTCAGGCGTTCCACACTTTTGTAATAAATATAGAATGTTAGCAATCTAGCTGTTCATTGGGGTACTGTTGAGAGGCAGAGGCCAGGGGCTTGCATTCTGAAAATTGAAGGCTTGTAGGAGAGTGCAGAGGCAACAATGTGACCACACTGGGCAGGCAGGAAGGGCAGTGGCAGCACAACAGACTATGGAGGGCAGTGGAAAGGGGAGTAGGGGCAACAAACCAACAATACAGAACTGGCAAGAGAGGCTGTGGCAATATAATAGACCATTGTGGGCAGAAGGAAGAGGCAGTGGTATTACAACCATACATGCCAACAGACCAGTTTCAGCCAGGAAACGGCCAATGTTTTTAAGCTCAAATGGGCTTTATTTGATCTGTCTCCTGTCTACAATCTCCTCTTTTTCAATGTAACTCAAAGGGGAAAATCAATACCCCAGTTTTTTTCAAAATCTCCCTCTTACCAAGTTCACATTGTTCCCAAGTATGGTAAATGGGATTATGGTAGGCAGGAGGAATTGGGGTAGGAACATGGACTCGTATAACAGAGGACAGGAGAGGTGCACTAAACTTACCCTACAGGGCAGGCATCAGGGTTTGCAGCAGCACAATACACCACACATGGCATGCGGGATGGGAGTGCAGCACAACAATCCATAGAAAGCAATAGGGAGGGGACAGGACCATGCACATGGACAACAGAGAACAGGGGAAAGAGGCAATGGTAGCTAGCTGACCATAATGGACAGACAGGAGAGAAAGCTGCAGCATAACAGACCATAAAGGGCAGGATCAGGGGCATTACAATGGAACAGACCAGCCAGGAGGGAGGGAATAGGTGTCTGCACATGGAAACAGAGGGCTGGGGGCAGGACAGGAGCAGCAAGATGACCATGGATGTCAGGCAGGATGGGCACTAGAACAGACACACCATGGAGAGCAACAATGAGACTATGATGGCATACACACAGACCATGGAGGGAAGGTGGGAGGTGGTCCGGGGCAGCTAGCTGACCACACAGGGAAGGTGGGAGGGGGCATGGCAGCACAGAAGACCATGCAAGGCAAGCTGGAGGGTTAGTGGCAGCACAATTGCTATGATGGGCAGGAAGGATGGTGCAGGGGCATGCACAAAGGACCATGGAGGATAGAAGGGAGGGTCAGGACCTGGGCACAGACAGAGTTCAGGGGAAGGGGCCTCACAACAGACTGCGCGGGGCAGGCAGAAGGAGCAGTTGCAGCACAACAGACCAGGGAGGGCAGAAGGGTGTGGAAGTAAAATGGACCATGGAGGAAGGGGATAGGGACATGGCATGTGGACAGGCAGGGTGGAGGTGGCAGGGACAGGTTACAGTCATCTGACCATGCTAGGCAGGTGGGAGGGGAGTGGCAGCTCAACAGAACACTCCGAGTAGATAGGAGTGGCAGGTCCATGGAACATGGTGGGCAAAAAGGATGGAGCAGGGGCATGCACAAAGACCTCGGAGGACAGGGGGAAGGAGAATAGGGGCAGCAAGCTAAGCACAGAGGCTAAGCAGGAGGTCATTGATGGGCCATAGAATTGGGCAACGCAGGGCAGGAGGAGTGGACTGGTACATCCTGCTAAATGGAGGGCAGTGGCAGCACATCAGACCATGCATGGCAGGTGGGAGGAGGCTAGTCCATGGATTCAGACAACAGAGGATAGGGAGGAGGTGGATGGGGCAGCAAGCTAACTGTTCAGAGAAGGTGGGTATTGGGAACTTTATTGTTTTTAAAATGTGTGTCTGTGCGAACTACTTAAAATATGAACAAGTATGCAGCATAATCTCACTTTTATTCAGGAAGAAGAGGACGTTTGTGACTGACTCCGGGCTCACTTGGCAGAAACACCCCCTGACCCGCCACCCCCCATCGCAAAATGTAATGCCTGTGAAAAGGGTAGGTGGACGCAGTGTTATATAGAACATAGTCCTGAGAGCACGATTGAAAATGAAAACTAGATATAGTATATGGTATAAACTATGCACCAAAAAGTGTGATATAAGATGAACCGGGGCGTGAAATATAATATGCAATACATTGTGCGCAATGACAGATTCATTGGAGAGCGCGAGATAGCACAGGCACTAGCGCGTGCTATGCGATGTGCGCCTTGGAGTGTAATATGCACAGGGCAGTGTTGTGTAACCTAATTAGTCTCTAAAGTTGTAATATAAAATATGTGCTGGGGAGTGTAACGTTGCATATGCACTGTGACAAAGATATGGATCCCAGATTGTAATATGTATTGCATAGCGCTGTGCGTTATAACATAGGCATCGAGGAAGACACGTTAGATGGGGCAATATAACCCGTGCGAAGGCAAGTGTGGCATGACGTATTCATGGGGTGGTGTTACAGTGCACATGGGCTAGAGAGTGTCATAGCATACGCACTAGCTGGTGGAATACAACACAGAGGTGTGTGGCACTCGGCGGGCACTGGTGGGTGTAACACAGCATTGGGCTCAGCCAGGAGCACGCTGTGACTCAAGTGACGTCTCCTTTTCCAGAGTAAAATAAAAAGCATTACACATCCGGCGGTGGATGTGTTTTATTAACCCTGAGGGAGGTTTCTTGCATAGTTTGGTCGAATTTTTGTCGAATCCCCTTTGAATGGCTTGGTGTGCGTGTGTATTAAATGTGCCCGTCCATAGCTACCCATGTTTGTATAAATAAACGACAAGGGTGTCTACTTGGGAGAATACCCACCGGCGGGGGCGCTGGGATTAGGCACGGTAGGGCGTCAGACACGTCAGAGCTTCACTAGCGGTGTAAATACATTCCACGTGGATTCATTGTATGCATAGTCGCCTTTTATTGAATATCACGCAAATCGTCATGGTGATAGGTACATACGGTTTGTCCAGCATGTCCTAGGTGTTTCTATAAATATATATTTTTTTTAAAATAATAAAAAACAAAGGCCGGCCCTGGGGGATGGGGTCCCCGGGGCCATAAGTGGCCTGAGGAGGAGGGGCAACGTAGCCCCGTCCTAAAGAATTCAAAAAAAAAGGCCATGACCCGGGGGTTGGGGTCCCCGGGGCCGATTAAGGCCTTGGGAGGGCCAAATTAATTTTTTTTCAACAAAAAAATTGGGGTGCAGGCCCTGGGGGATTGGGTCCCCAGGGCTAATAAATTAGAAAAAGAAGGGGGGGGGCACACAGCCCTCCTTCTTAAAAAAAAATTAAATAAATAAAAGACTGCCATTGCGCCGGAGGCCACGCCCCCTCCTTGCAGCACTCTGCAAATGCGCTCCCTGGCCAGTTGTACGTTGGGTAATTAATTCCCCTTCAATACTGAGGGTCCCCGAGGGCCAACTAGCCCAACAGGTATCTCCAGTATGCGCCAGGGAGCTGCGTTGCAGACGGGTGTTCTGAGGCCATGCCCCTTTTTACACCTCTATGTAACGCAGCTCTGTGCTGCTTACTGGAGGTACCTAGTGGGCTAGTTTGACCATAGGGACCCTTAGGATTCAAGGGGACTTAATCTCTCAGCTTAGAACGGCCACAGGGCGCGTTTACACAGTGGTGAAGGGAAGGGACGGGGCCTGAGGTGACGTGTGCAAACACGCCCTGTGGCGCGTTTTAAGTTGGGGAAATAATTCCCTTTCGATCCTGCGGGACCCTGGGGGACAACTAGCCCACCAGGTGCTTCCACTAAGCGCCACTGCTCTGCGTTGCAGAGAGGTGGTGCAGGCCGTGCCCCTTTTTTACACCTCTCTGCAATGGCGCTTACTGGATGTACCTAGTGGGCTATTTTGCCCCTAGGGACCCTCAAGATTCAAGGGGACTTAATGTCCGAACTTAAAACGGCAACAGGGCGTGTTTACACAGTGGGGAAGGGATGGGACGGGGTCTGAGGTGACGTGTGCAAACACGCCCTGTGGCGCGGTATAAGAGGTAGTTTTAATCCCCTGCCCTATTATATACTAGGGACTTACAGGGGAGGTCATGCTAATCACAGGGGGACCCCAACGCATAGTGTTCCCTAGTGTATGTAGGTGTTTTCACTGTATTCTGAGTGTCTTTTAACATAGCACTGGCTCTAGGACTGGTTAGTCAGACTCAGTTACCACCAGTATCCGTCTGAAAAAGTTGAGGGTACAGGATGATTTTGCAACACAGCTTCTTTTTACTCTTCTGTTCGTTCTTTCTGCACGTTATCCTTCTTCCTGCACTTTTCTTTGTCTTTGAGGACTTCTGTTGCTTCCTTCTGCATTTCTTTTTTTTCTTTCTGCGCGTATTTTCTTCTTTCTTCACATGTCCTATCTCTGTAGGTATAGTTGGAAATTAGCATTTAAAAAACCTTTGAAATTCACTGAAAAACATTAGGTTTCAGGCACGTTATAGTTAGGAATTAGCATTTAAAAAAACCTTAGAAATTCACTGAAAAAACCATAGGTTTCAGGGGCGTTATAGTTAGCTGGACTTTTCACTCGTACAAAACCATTGAAATTCCCCCGTTATAGATAGTTCAGCTAACTATAACTCGCGCGCCCGCAATGCACTGCTGATGACGTCACATATTACATCACTCATGACATGGTCAGTGACATCACTCATGACATCACTGATTACATCATCCTTGTGATAGAGTGGCAGACCTCTCCCCCCTAATATAACCTTTGATACACACATTCAAAAATAGAAACTAACATTTTCAAAACAATGGACATACCAATACCAGTTACAACAACCTATTCAGTAATTCTAAGATCCACATACACATCCACTCGTTCACCAACAGTCCTATACAGTCACTCATACATGTACTCACTCATCATATGTACTCGTACACCTATACATCCTGTTACACAACGCCACTCATCCATAGTTACTCACACACAGTCACTCATGCTAATAAAGAATCAAACATCCATTTACTTGCATATACAGTTATACACACACCACCACACTTCTACAGAAACGTACACATACTTAGTCTTTTAAACAATCACTTATAGAAACACATACTTATTCATACAGGAACTCTTTCAATCTCTCTCATATACTCACTGATATACATAAATAGTCACATATGTAGTTACTCATAAAGACACTATTGAGACGGTCATTCACTCACTAACACACCCATGCACACTCATCCACCCATAGTCCTGCACACATGCTGTCTTCAACACATAAAAACAGTGAGTCACTCATTCATGCACCTATGCGCTACGTAATACCCCCCACCGAACCATACAGACACTCAGACACTCATACTGATACTCAAAAAAACAACTAATTACCTATATAGACACTCATGTAGCTACTCCCCAACCGATGCAGCCACTTATACACAAAGTGAGACTGATGGATATTTACATATTTAAACATTACTCACTAAGCCATGTATTCACTAAGATACACTTAATCAGTCAGTTATACAATCAATTTTTCAAAAACAAATCATCCATTTAGACACTTATATACCCATTTATTCTTCCATCGATCTTGAGATATACATATGTAATTTTCAGAAAAACACATTCACTGGATGATGTCATCAGTGATGTTATGAGTGATGTCACTGACCATGTCATGAGTGATGTAATATGTGACGTCATCAGCAGTGCATTGCGGGCACGCGAGTTATAGTTAGCTGAACTAACTATAACGGGAGAATTTCAATGGTTTTGTACGAGTGAAAAGTCCAGCTAACTATAACGCCCCTGAAACCTATGTTTTTTTCAGTGAAAAAAAGTGTGTGTGTGTGTGTGTGTGTGTGTGTGTGTGTGTGTGTGTGTGTGTGTGTGTATGTATATATATATATATATATATATATATATATATATTACCTACTGGCGGTCGCCAGTAGGTAGTTATAGTTAGGACCCTGTTTCCATAGGAAAACCGCAACATTCTATTTTGAATAACTTTGGCGCCGGTCGACGAATCCTCGTGAAATTTTCAAAACTAATGGGGCGCTACACTCTGCTCCTACCCTGAAAGTCTCGGGGGGATTCGTCAAGCGGGGGCTGAGAAAACAGGGGGGTCCCAAAACGCGTTTTCCCCATGCATTTTTCCATAGGACCTTTAGACACAGCTACAGCCCGAACGGCTGAACAGATATATATATGTGTGTATATGTATGTGAGTGTATATATATGAATATGATAGGTTTTATTTAAAAAGTAAAAACCCTGACATTCACTGACTTCTCATGCTTCACAGGATCTTTGAAACTATTTTCTATGTAAAGTTAACCGATTATGTTAGATTGTTCACATTTTTCTCATATCGGTATGTTCTCAGCATTGGTATAGTCTGTCATTATGGTGTATGGCAGGGGCATCGCCTTTGTTTAGTTATTTTTCAACAGGTCACATGTTCATCCCAAGAGTAAAGCATATGACCTTTGGAAACGGTGTGGCTTTGGCTGTAAATGTAATATTAAAATGCAGCTGCCTGACTATCGTAGCTTTCAGGGACTTAACTTGTGTTCAAAGGAAGCCATGCGAGTGCTGAGGGGGACTGGGCAGGCCCAAGCCTCTGATTCAGGGGTCCGTGGCCTTTCACTGGTTGTAGAAGGCATGGTGCTTCCTGGATGTGCTGCCGACTGCTTAGCTGCTCCAATAGTGGCCTTGTGTGTGTTATACAGCAGGAGTAGATTTAAGCAATTATGAATGCCGGAACCTGTCACCAGATTAGCCGTAGCAATAATGACCACCTGCTCTTTGATTGTAGGAGTGAGGGAAGGGCTACCTGACTATTTTGTTCTAGCAAAATGACCATGTTCTGTTTGACTGTGGGAGGATGAGGGAAGGGCTGTTTGATTGGGGGGGTGGGTTGAGGGGAGGGTTGTTTGATTGCGGCAGGGTGAGGGAAGGGCTGTTTGATTGCGGCAGGGTGAGGGAAGGGCTGTTTGATTGTGGGAGGATGAGGGAAGGGCTGTTTGATTGGTGGGGTGAGGGGAGGGCTGTTGGATTGTGGGAGGATGAGGGAAGGGCTGTTTGATTGTGGGAGGGTGAGGGAAGGGCTGTTTGATTGTGGGAGGGTGAGGGAAGGGCTGTTTGATTGTGGGAGGGTGAGGGAAGTGCTGTTTGATTGTGGGGGGTGAGGAAGGGCTGTTTGATTGGGGGGGATGAGGTAAGGGCTGTTTGATTGTGGGGGGGGAGGATGAGGGAAGGACTGATTGTGGGGGGAGGATGAAGGAAGGGCTGTTTGATTGTGGGGGAGGGTGAGGGAGGGGCTGTTTGATTGTGGGGGAGGGTGAGGGAAGGGCTGTTTGATTGTGGGGGAGGGTGAGGGAAGGGCTGTTTGATTGTGGGGGAGGGTGAGGAAAGGGCTGTTTGATTGTGGGGGAGGATGAGGGAAGGGCTGTTTGATTGCGGGGAGGACGAGGGAAGGGCTGTTTGATTGCGGCAGGGTGAGGGAAGGGCTGTTTGATTGTGGGGGAGGACGAGGGAAGGGCAATTTGATTGCGGGGGAGGACGAGGGAAGGGCTGTTTGATTGCGGCAGGATTAGGGAAGAGCTGTTTGTGGCAGGATTAGGGAAGTGCTGTTTGTGGCAGGATGAGGGAAGAGCTTTTTGATTGCAGCAGGATGAGGGAAGGGCTGTTTGATTGCGGCAGGGTGAGGGAAGGGCTGTTTGATTGCGGCAGGGTGAGGGAATGGCTGTTTGATTGCGGCAGGGTGAGGGAAGGGCTGTTTGATTGCGGCAGGGTGAGGGAAGGGCTGTTTGATTGCGGCAGGGAGAGGGAAGGGCTGTTTGATTGCGGCAGGGAGAGGGAAGGGCTGTTTGATTGCGGCAGGGAGAGGGAAGGGCTGTTTGATTGCGGCAGGGAGAGGAAGGGCTGTTTGATTGCGGCAGGATGAGGGAAGGGCTGTTTGATTGCGGCAGGGTGAGGGAAGGGCTGTTTGATTGTGGGGGAGGACGAGGGAAGGGCGATTTGATTGCGGGGAGGACGAGGGAAGGGCTGTTTGATTGCGGCAGGGTGAGGGAAGGGCTGTTTGATTGCGGCAGGGAGAGGGAAGGGCTGTTTGATTGCGGCAGGGAGTGGGAAGGGCTGTTTGATTGCGGCAGGGAGAGGGAAGGGCTGTTTGATTGCGGCAGGGAGAGGAAGGGCTGTTTGATTGCGGCAGGATTAGGGAAGAGCTGTTTGTGGCAGGATGAGGGAAGAGCTGTTTTATTGCGGGAGGGTGAGGGAAGGGCTGTTTGATTGGGGGGGGAGGATGAGGGAAGGGCTGTTTGATTGTTGGGGGGAGGACGAGGGAAGGACTGATTGTGGGGGGGGAGGATGAAGGAAGGACTGTTTTGGGGGTGGAGGACGAGGGAAGGACTGATTGTGGGGGGGAGGATGAAGGAAGGACTGTTTTGGGGGTGAGGGAAGGACTGATTGTGGGGGACTAGGGAAGGACTGATTGTGGGGGGGGGAGGATGAGGGAAGGGCTGTTTGATTGTGGGGGGAGGATGAGGGAAGGGCTGTTTGATTGTGGGGGGAGGATGAGGGAAGGGCTGTTTGATTGGGGGGGAGGATGAGGGAAGGGCTGTTTGATTGTGGGGGGAGGATGAGGGAAGGGCTGTTTGATTGTGGGGGGAGGACGAGGGAAGGGCTGTTTGATTTTGGGAGGGTGAGGGAAGGGCTGTTTGATTGTGGGAGGATGAGGGAAGGGCTGTTTGACTGTGGGAGGATGAGGGAAGGGCTGTTTGATTGGGGGGTGAGGGGAGGGTTGTTTGATTGGGGGAGAATGAGGGAAGGGCTGTTTGATTGGGGGAGGGAAGAGCTGTTTGATTGGGGGAGGGTGAGGGAAGGGCTGTTTGATTGTGGGATGGTGAGGAAAGGGCTGTTTGATTGTGGGATGGTGAGGGAAGGGCTGTTTGATTGTGGGAGGGTGAGGGAAGGGCTGTTTGATTGTGGGGGAGGATTAGGGAAGGGCTGTTTGATTGCGGGGGAGGATTAGGGAAGGGCTGTTTGATTGCGGGGGAGGATTAGGGAAGGGCTGTTTGATTGCGGGGGAGGATTAGGGAAGGGCTGTTTGATCTGGCAGGATTAGGGAAGGGCTGTTTACGGCAGGATTAGGGAAGGGCTGTTTACAGCAGGATGAGGGAAGAGCTGTTTACGGCAGGATGAGGGAAGAGCTGTTTGATTGGGGCAGGATGAGGGAAGAGCTGTTTGATTGCGGCAGGGTGAGGGAAGGGCTGTTTGATTGCAGCAAGGTGAGGAAAGGGCTGTTTGATTTTGGGAGGGTGAGGGAAGAGCGATTTGCAGGCGGGATTAGTGAAGGGCTGTTTGTGGCAGGATGAGGGAAGAGCTGTTTGATTGCGGCAGGATGAGGGAAGGGCTGTTTGTGGCCGGATGAGGGAACAGCTGTTTTATTGCAGGAGGGTGAGGGAAGGGCTGTTTGATTGGGGGGGGTGAGGAAGGGCTGTTTGATTGGGGGGGAGGATGAGGGAAGGGCTGTTTGATTGTGGGGGAGAGGACGAGGGAAGGACTGATTGTGGGGGGGGAGGATGAAGGAAGGGCTGTTGGATTGTGGGAGGGTGAGGAAGGGCTGTTTGATTGTGGGAGGACAAGGGAAGGGCTGTTTGATTGTGGGGGGTGAGGAAGGGCTGTTTGATGGGGGGGGGAGGGTGAGGGAAGGGCTGTTTGATTGGGGGGGAGGGAGGGTGAGGGAAGGGCTCTTTGATTGTGGGAGGATGAGGGAAGGGCTGTTTGTGGGAGGATGAGGGAAGGGCTGTTTGATTGGGGGGTGAGGGGAGGGTTGTTTGATTGGGGGAGGATGAGGGAAGGGCTGTTTGTGGGAGGATGAGGGAAGGGCTGTTTGTGGGAGGATGAGGGAAGGGCTGTTTGATTGTGGGGGTGAGGAAGGGCTGTTTGATGGGGGGAGGGGAAGGGAAGGGCTGTTTGAATTTGGGAGGATGAGGGAAGGGCTGTTTGATTGTGGTGGGTGAGGAAGGGCTGTTTGATTGGGGGGGGAGGATGAGGGAAGGGCTGTTTGATTGTGGCAGGGTGAGGGAAGGGCTGTTTGACTGTGGGAGGATGAGGGAAGGGCTGTTTGATTGGGGGGGTGAGGGGAGGGTTGTTTGGGGGAGGATGAGAGAAGGGCTGTTTGATTGGAGGAGGGTGAGGGAAGGGCTGTTTGATTGAGGATGAGGGAAGGGCTGTTTGATTGGGGGAGGGGGAGCGAAGAGCTGTTTGATTGTGGGAGGGTGAGGGAAGGGCTGTTTGATTGTGGGGGCGGTGAGTAAGGGCTGTTTGATTGTGGGGGGAGGATGAGGGAAGGGCTGTTTGATTGTGGGGTGAGGACGAGGGAAGGACTGATTGTGGGGGGGACTAGGGAAGGACTGATTGTGGGGGGGGAGGATGAGGGAAGGGCTGTTTGATTTTGGGAGGATGAGGGAAGGGCTGTTTGATTTTGGGAGGGTGAGGGAAGGGCTGTTTGATTTTGGGAGGGTGAGGGAAGGGCTGTTTGATTGTGGCAGGGTGAGGGAAGGGCTGTTTGATTGTAGCAGGGTGAGGGAAGGGCTGTTTGATTGTGGCAGGGTGAGGGAAGGGTTGTTTGATTGTGGCAGGGTGAGGGAAGGGCTGTTTGTGGCAGGGTGAGGGAAGGGCTGTTTGTGGCAGGGTGAGGGAAGGGCTGTTTGATTGGGGGGTGAGGGGAGGGCTGTTTGATTGGGGGAGGATGAGGGAAGGGCTGTTTGATTGGGGGGAGGATGAGGGAAGGGCTGTTTGATTGGGGGAGGATGAGGGAAGGGCTGTTTGATTGGGGGAGGATGACGGAAGAGCTGTTTGATTGGGGGAGGGGGAGGGAAGGGCTGTTTGATTGTTGGATGGTGAGGAAAGGGCTGTTTGATTGTGGGATGGTGAGGGAAGGGCTGTTTGATTGTGGGAGGACGAGGGAAGGGCTGTTTGATTGTGGGAGGGCGAGGGAAGGGCTGTTTGATTGTGGGAGGGCGAGGGAAGGGCTGTTTGATTGTGGGAGAGTGAGGGAAGGGCTGTTTGATTGTGGGGGGGAATTAGGGAAGGGCTGTTTGATTGTGGGGGAGGATTAGGGAAGGGCTGTTTGATCTGGCAGGATTAGGGAAGGGCTGTTTACGGCAGGATTAGGGAAGGGCTGTTTATGGCAGGATTAGGGAAGGGCTGTTTACGGCAGGATTAGGGAAGGGCTGTTTACGGCAGGATTAGGGAAGGGCTGTTTACTTGCGGCAGGGTGAGGGAAGGGCTGTTTGATTGCAGCAAGGTGAGGGAAGGGCTGTTTGATTTTGGGAGGGTGAGGGAAGAGCGATTTGCGGCAGGATTAGTGAAGGGCTGTTTGTGGCAGGATGAGGGAAGAGCTGTTTGATTGCGGCAGGATAAGGGAAGGGCTGTTTGATTGTGGGAGGGTGAGGGAAGGGCTGTTTGATTGTGGGAGGGTGAAGGACGGGCTGTTTGATTGTGGGGGGGTGAAGGACGGGCTGTTTGATTGTGGGGGGGTGAGGAAGGGCTGTTTGATTGTGGGGGAGGACGAGGGAAGGACTGATTGTGGGGGGGGGAGAGGATGAGGGAAGGGCTATTTGATTGTGGGAGGGTGAGGGAAGGACTGTTTGATTGTGGGAGGGTGAGGGAAAGGCTGTTTGATTGTGGGAGGGTGAGGGAAAGGCTGTTTGATTGTGGGAGGGTGAGGAAGGGCTGTGTGGAGGGTGAGGGAAAGGCTGTTTGATTGTGGGAGGGTGAGGAAGGGCTGTTTGTGGGAGGGTGAGGGAAGGGTTGTTTGATTGTGGGAGGGTGAGGGAAGGGCTGTTTGATTTTGGGAGGGTGAGGGAAAGGCTGTTTGATTGTGGGAGGGTGAGGGAAGAGCTGTTTGACTGTGGGAGGATGGGGGCAGGGTGGTTTGATTGTGGCAGGTTTAGGGAAGAGCTGTTTGTGTCAGGATGAGGGAAGGGCGGTTTGATTGTGGGAGGGTGAGGGAAGGGCTGTTTGTGGGAGGGTGAGGGAAGAATTGTTTGATTGTGGGGGGGAGGACGAGGGAAGGACTGTTTGATTGTGGGGGGAGGACGAGGGAAGGACTGTTTGATTGTGGGAGGGTGAGGGAAGGGCTGTTTGATTGTGGGAGGGTGAGGGAAGGGCTGTTTGATTGTGGGAGGGTGAGGGAAGAGTTGTTTGATTGTGGGGGAGGACGAGGGAAGGACTGTTTGATTGTGGGGGTAGGACGAGGGAAGGACTGTTTGATTGTGGGAGGGTGAGGGAAGGGCTGTTTGATTGTGGGAGGGTGAGGGAAGGGCTGTTTGATTGTGGGAGGGTGAGGGAAGAGTTGTTTGATTGTGGGGGGAGGACGAGGGAAGGACTGTTTGTGGGAGGATGAGGGAAGGACTGTTTGATTGTGGGAGGGTGGGGGAAGGGCTGTTTGATTGTGGGAGGGTGAGGGACGGGCTGTTTGATTGTGGGGGGTGAGGAAGGGCTGTTTGAATGTGGGGGGAGGACGAAGGAAGGACTGATTGTGGGGGGAGGATGAGGGAAGGGCTGTTTGGTTGTGGGGGGGTGAGGGAAGGGTTGTTTAATTGGGGGGAGGACGAGGGAATGGCTGATTGTGGGGGGAGGACAAGGGAAGGGCTGTTTGATTGTGGGAGGGTGAGGGAAGGGCTGTTTGTTTGTGGGAGGGTGAGGGAAGGGCTGTTTGATTGTGGGAGGGTGAGGGAAGGGCTGTTTGACTGCGGGGGAGGACGAGGGAAGGGCTGTTTGACTGCGGGGGAGGACGAGGGAAGGGCTGTTTGACTGCGGGGGAGGACGAGGGAAGGGCTGTTTGATTGCGGCAGGATTAGGGAATTGCTGTTTGCGGCAGGATTAGGGAATTGCTGTTTGCGGCAGGATTAGGGAATTGCTGTTTGCGGCAGGATTAAGGAAGAGCTGTTTGCGGCAGGATGAGGGAAGAGCTGATTGCGGCAGGTTGTGGGAAGGGCTGTTTGATTGCGGCAGGTTGAGGGAAGGGCTGTTTGATTGGGGGAGGGTGAGGGAAGGGCTGTTTGATTGTGGGAGGGTTAGGGAAGGGCTGTTTGCGGCAGGATGAGGGAAGGGCTGTTTGCGGCAGGATGAGGGAAGGGCTGTTTGCGGCAGGATGAGGGAAGGGCTGTTTGCGGCAGGATGAGGGAAGGGCTGTTTGCGGCAGGATGAGGGAAGGGCTGTTTGCGGCAGGATGAGGGAAGGGCTGTTTGTTTGTGGGAGGGTGAGGGAAGGGCTGTTTGATTGTGGGAGGGTGAGTGAAGGGCTGTTTGATTGTGGGAGGGTGAGTGAAGGGCTGTTTGATTGTGGGCGGGTGAGAGAAGGTCTGTTTGATTGTGGGAGGATGAGGGAAGGGTTGTTTGGGGGGACGAGGGAAGGACTGATTGTGAGGGGGAGGATGAGGGAAGGGCTGTTTGATTGTGGGGGGGAGGATGAGGGAAGGGCTGTTTGATTGGGGGAGGATGAGGGAAGGGCTGTTTGATTGTGGGGGGGAGGACGAGGGATGGGCTGTTTGATTGTGGGGGGGGCGAGGCAAGGGCTGTTTGATTGTGGGGGGAGGACAAGGGAAGGGCTGTTTGATTGTGGGAGGGTGAGAGAAGGGCTGTTTGATTGTGGGAGGGTGAGGGAAGGGCTGTTTGATTGTGGGAGGGTGAGGGAAGGGCTGTTTGATTGTGGGGGGTGAGGGAAGGGTTCTTTGGTTGTGGGAGGGTGAGGAAAGGGCTGTTTGACTGTGGGAGGATGGGGGCAAGGTGGTTTGATTGTGGCAGGATTAGGGAAGAGCTGTTTGTGGCAGGATGAGGGAAGGGCTGTTTGATTGTGGGAGGGTGAGGGAAGGGCTGTTTGATTGTGGGAGGGTGAGGGAAGGGCTGTTTGATTGTGGGAGGGTGAGGGAAGGGCTGTTTGATTGTGGGAGGGTGAGGGAAGGGCTGTTTGATTGTGGGAGGGTGAGGGAAGGGCTGTTTGATTGTGGGAGGGTGAGGGAAGGGCTGTTTGATAGTGGGGGAGAGGTCGAGGGAAGTGCTGTTTGATTGTGGGGGGAGGATGAGGGAAGGGCTGTTTGATTGTGGGGGGGAGGACGAGGGAAGGGCTGTTTGATTGTGGGGGGAGGACGAGGGAAGGACTGATTGTGGGAGAGGAGGATGAGGGAAGGGCTGTTTGGGGGGGACGAGGGAAGGACTGATTGTGAGGGGGAGGATGAGGGAAGGGCTGTTTGATTGTGGGGGGGAGGACGAGGGAAGGGCCGTTTGATTGTGGGGGGAGGACAAGGGACGGGTTGTTTGATTGTGTGGGGGAGGATGAGGGAAGGGTTGTTTGATTGTGGGGGGGATGAGGGAAGGGTTGTTTGATTGGGGGGGGGAGGACGAGGGAATGGTTGATTGTGGGGGGAGGACAAGGGAAGGGCTGTTTGATTTTTGGGAGTATGAGGGACGGGCTGTTTGATTGTGGGGGGGAGGACGAGGGAAGGACTGATTGTGCGGGGGAGGATGAGGGGAGGGCTGTTTGATTGGGGGGAACGAGGGAAGGAGTGTTTGTGGGGGGAGGACGAGGGGAGGACTGTTTGTGGGGGGAGGACTGTTTGTGGGGGGAGGACTGTTTGTGGGGGGAGGACTGTTTGTGGGGGGAGGACTGTTTGTGGGGGGAGGACTGTTTGTGGGGGGGAGGACTGTTTCATTGTGGGGAGAACGAGGGAAGGACTGTTTGATTGCAGGAGTACGAGGGAAGCGCTTCTGGGTCAGTTCGTTCTGGCAATAATGACCCTGTCTCTTTATATTGTTGCTTTTTGTCCAGACTGGTGGTTTGAATGTCCTGGTTAGGTCTCGGCTGAGACAGCGCTTTAGCGCTGCTCTGGCGAGACTTATAGTAAGGGAGTTTTGGAAGTGCAAACAGTGGCTTTTCAGGCCTCCAAATACAGTGCATGTGCCCCGGGCGCGCGCACCATTTGGCAGCCTGAAAAGCACTGCCTGATCACTTGCTTTGATGTCCTCAGTGAGCCGCGCGGCCACTGAGGACATCAAAGTGCACACCATTTGCCACCCCCTTGTTTTTTCCTTTGATCCCTATCTTTCTCTTCCTCAATCTCACCCTCTCCCTGCCTTTTACAACTGCGGCCCGCACCACTGCGCCCGCCCCCACTCCCTCCTCCCACTCCCTCCTCGTCAGCTTCAGTGCGCTCTTGTTCTCTGTCTCCCAAACATCATCCAGCAACGATGCCATGGCTGGTTTCACTTTCTTTGTTTAATCACTGTGGCCTTTTATTTACCCCTCCCACCTGCCAAACAGCATCCAGCAGCATTCACCATGGCTTTTTATTTATGTAATAGAGCGCCCGTAATGCTAGCCTCAAAAGAACACTCAGCCAACCTCCCTAACAGCATCAAGCAGGGATCGCCGTGGCTCCCCTCCCACCTCCTAAACAGCAATAAGCAGCAATCGCCGTGGCACTCTATTTATTTAAGCGAGGTTCCCCATTTTCCCAACCACCTCTGATTTCCTCATTCCGAACTCACTCTTCCCTCCATGAAAGAGCAGTTCTTAGGATACGGCAGAGAGCCGACGCCAGGACCTCGCACTGTGATCCCCCCTCCCACCCGTTGCATGTGTAGGTGCGTGACCCCATTCCCCCTCTGGCTGCTTACAACAGTATGCAGTCATAAGCGGCGTGCTGCCTCTTTAAATTTGCCCTGCACCTACCTTACTGACTTGCTGCTGCACTTTCAGTCAGTCCCTCAAAGGATCATTCTCCCGTCTGTGTTTTCTCCAAGTGGCAGTAATGGATGCAGACTTTTGAGAAGTAGGCAGGCCGGCGGCACCTTGGGATGGCTGCTCGAGGTCATCAGCACTGTTTGTGTGGAAAAGTTGACCTGCTCCGCACGTTTACCGAGGAGACCGCAGCATCATTGACAGTCACACGTTTTAAAGTTAACAGGCTGTGTCTACTTGGACGCTAGCATGTTCCCAGTGTTAGTGGGGAGCTGAATTACTGTTCGATTTGTTGTGGTTTTTTAAAGCTGTGAATGTACAGAAAACTGCATGAATTGATTTAAATTCTCAGTGGACTTCAGTTAAACTGAAGTGAACTCCGCACCAACGAGTGATTTGTGAAAGGAGTGATTTGTGAAAGAAGTGATTTGTGAAAGGCTGTCCTATTTATGTGTAAGGTATTTTTCTAAACGTTAAGATTTTAGAGATTTGCAATTAACACGGTCTACAAGAGAGTGGGTATAAAATACTATCTATAGACTTCCACAGAAGAAGGTTGGCAATTTACAGAGGGGGGTCATCAAGTAAACAGTGCATAGTTTGTTACAAAAAAAAAACACAAGTGCAGAGGACCAAAATGTTTCTTAGAAGTCTGCTACTGGCGCTCTTGAAGGCAGTTTACCCATGGCTTTGTGTGGCACGATGTGGTGTGCATGTTGATGTACTCTCTGGTTTTATATGATGTGGTGTAATGTTAGGTAGTGCAGTATAGTATGATGTGGAGTTCGGTATAATGAAGTGTGATTTGGGGTAGTTTTATATGGTGCGTTTTTGTGTTATGTTGTATGGTATTAGGTGGTATATGCCGTAGATTGCGGTTTTGGATATTGTAGTATGGCCTACTGTAGAATTGTATGTTGTATGGGTGGCGTTATATGATGAGCTTTTGTAAAGTGACATAGTGTGTTGCATAGTCTGGTATGGTGTGATGAAGTATTGTATGGTGTTGTATGGTATAAATATGGTACTGTACCTGTAATTTGGCTTACCACTACTTTGTTCAGTCGCAGTGCCACTCAATTCCACACAAATGCACACAGCATAATTCCACTACACAACACATTTCAACACCTCATAATTCCGCACCACAGAATTCAACTCCACATCACTCCACTACATGCCACATAATCACAACACAACAAATTCAACTTCACAAATTTCCACTCTACTCCATGCCACATAATTCCACTTCACTTAATGCCACTACATGCAACATAATTTCATTACACTCCACACAACACAATTCATCTCCAGATAATTCCACTACACATAATTACATTACAACCTATATAATTACACTTCAAAACACATAATTACACTTAACAAAATGTAACTCCGCAACATGCCCCATATTTACACTCCATATAATTCCTCACCATGCCACACCACACAATTCAGTGCCTCACAATTCAATACCACACAACATAATTACACTCCACTCAATAGCACATTATCACACCTCACTTGAATCTACTCCATGCCGCGTAGAAGCACTCCACATAAATACACTGCACACCATGCCACATAATTCTACTCAACATAATTCCACTCAGCGCCACACAAGTCCATGCAACACAATTCAACTCCACACAATTCCATTCCACAGTATATAATTCCACTACAAAACACATAAATGCACTTCACACCACAAAAATCCACATCATGCCATATAATTCAACACCACGCCACATACTTCCATGCAAAACATGCCACTACACGACACATAACACCACTACACATAAGTCCCCTACACTTAATACCACATAATTACTATCCACATAATTCCATTGCACAAGCACGCACTGAACCAACATTTCTCATATTGGTTCACTTCAGGTCTTTCAGCACAGTTTCTTTACCATAACTTTTCAAAAAATCCAAACCGCAAACACACTCTCGCCTCTATTTCTTTCGCTGTCTTGTGCGTACACAAATGCAGCCTCTTTATGCGTCTATAATCTTCTCTCCCCTTCATTCCCTTTCTCACACACTCCTACTATTCTATCTAGACTTCATTCACCACTTCATACACAAACTACCTATTCCTCTCAATCTTACTTTCCGTCTGTTTTATACAACCAGCACCCTTTTCTTTTCACCATACCACATAATTCCACTACACAAATACACTACACAATTCCTCCCCACACAATTTCACAACTAACAATTCCAATTCAAACCACATAATTCCACTGAAACCAACATTCATCCTCTCCACTCCAAACAAAAAACATAAGTAAAAACCAATATATTTTACAAAACCAATAGCTCAAACTCTCGCAAATGCGAGACCTATTGCATTGCAAATGCTTGTTTATTCTCTCGTGCTGCATCGAAGACTGACCAGTTCTGCATTTCTTGCTCTTGCAGCTGCTTTGAATTCCTCCAGAGGGGGCGGGGTTTGGTAGATGGCTGTGTTATCTTTGAAGCACGAATTCCCACTGAGCCCAGTCATAGCTTGGGGTGCCTTCTTTTGTGTACAGATTGGCTCTGCGTGTCCTGTTTGATCCATCGCCGGTCTGGTCTTCAAGCTGTGCCCGCACTTTAATCCCAGCACTCGCTTCCTGTACTCTGCGATGGTTTTCGAGTCACCGGGCACCTGCCACATCCACATATTGATGTCCCGAAAATTAAATGTAAATCGAGAGACTGCGGATAGAGCGTGTCTCGGATGTAAACACAAATGTTGCTTCTGCTTTGGACATATTGGCCGAGCAGAGCATTAAAGGTGAACCGGAGAAGGACTATACGAGTACTAATTAACCATAACTAGCAGGAAGGGGCTGTTTAAGTTTACCAAAGACCACTTACCGCAGGCTGCTTCACTTCAAACTATCAGCACGATTTGTTGTTAATTGTAAAAAAGAGCCGAGGAGGAGGTTTTACAAGGGTTTAAATTCCTGTCATCTTTTTTCAGTGGTGCGTTTTGACGTCACTCGGAAGGCAGATGTTACTTAATTATTGACCAGCATGTTTTCCATTTTGTTAATGTTTGCTGTGTAGGAGCACTTTAATGTGCCTCGCAGACCTCTGAAGAGGATGCCTCGAATAGGTCACTCCGAAGGACCCTGTGCCGTCTGGGTAGCGCCACAAAGCAGAGTGGAGTTTGTAGGCGCTTGAGGGTGGTAAAGTACTGCCCTTCACGACTGTTCACTTCTCTTTAAGCAGGGCGTTTGTGGAGCGGTGTCTGCCTTGGGTGTGTAGTTTCTTCACCAGATGCATTTTTATTTTATATTAAAATATTTGCGCTTTGCAGATTTCGTTCAAACAGCTTGCCACAATTTATTTTCTTACTGTAATATTTTAAGAGGCACTAAGTGGAACCTGGGCCCATAAATTCATGGTTTCTTTAGAGCATGCTTCAATTTTGCACTTTTTAGGAACAACATTTTGGCGCTCTATAATTGGTCACGTTGTTCAAGCAGTGCTAGGTAGATAAAACTTTAAGACACGGCTTTGATCCTGAGGGTATTCCAGTAAGTTGGGTGTAGGAGTTTTGTGACGGGTGCACATGCCTCAAAGATGGTTTTCTGAGGAGGGTTTGGAGTGAATGGAATGACTTTAGAGGCAATCCCTGTACCCCCTCCCGAGACCACAGAGGAGGTGGGAGGAAACTCGGGAGGAAATCGACTGAGGAAGGAATGGTGGAAGTGATGCCTCTCATGGGATGATATACAGAACGCGAAGTAGGTCGAAGATGTGTCCAGGCGAAATGCGAATATGTGGTATTGTCGTGAATGGAACTGCAAAGTTTTTTAAATAAGGATTTTTTTTTAGATTTTTTTTTTTTAGATGGCTATCTGACCTTCGAAAAGTCTGATGCTCCTAGGGTTGAGGCAGAGCTACAGTGCAAAGATCCAGGTTATTGCCGCCTGCTGTAATGCCTGGACATACATTTGCAGGAAGTTCACGTGCGCTCTGTGGCCTTATGGTGGATGATTTTTCTTATCCTCTACTGGCCTTGCACCGCGAGGCACATAGTGTCATGTGGAGACTGGCGCGCCGGTCATTCAACTGCTGGAGGAGGTGGGGGGTGGGGGGGGGGCAGCGAGACAAGACCAAGCCAGCTTGCGAACAACCTACCTCAACTTCTTGCTGGTCTGCTGTCCTGCCAGCCTCATGTTCTCCCCATCCTCCTCCCCCCCCCCCCACCCAAGAAAATCCCAAAAGTCACACTCATCACCCCCTCTACCCCCCTTCCAATCATCCCTTGGTCTGATATCATTTACAGTTTGCCCCATGGTGTAGGCTGGGGTGGACAAAAGCAAAGGGTTGGGCCGCTTCAGCGTGCCGCTTTCTTCACTGTGAGTGATGTGATGACCTTGTGCTCTTGCGCCTAATACTAAATCCACTTCAGTGTCTGGGATGGTTAGCTTTAATTTCAAGTGAACCGAGCTCCCGATTGTTAAACCTTTGGCTTAGCCATGCTAATTGTCAAAGCAACGATCCAACAGTGAGATTGTAACTGGCTATAAACCTTATACCTCTCTGAAGGGTCTCCAGCCCACTGCATCTACCAAATATGTGCACATTTAATTAAGGACTCCTGTTTTCCTCTCATTACCTTGCATCTCCACCACGTGTTTCATCTCTCTGTCCCACACTGGGCCTAGGCAGCCTTGTCCCTGGACTTCACTGAGTGCTTCCCCCACGCTCCTCACCTTATAACCTTTCTGCTTCTTCGCCTGCCTTGTCCTCAGGTCTTTTTTTCTCCGCCACCAGAAGAAACCTTCCCCAATGTGTTCATTCCCCTCCTTCGACATTTGCCCCTCTTGCCTCACCTTTCTTCCAGAACTTTCATCTTCTTCACCATGTAAGGTCTGTTCCCCAGCCATGATAAGTGAACCCTGTCGTACTTGAATAAAACAAATGCCATTTATGCCTGAGGAACCTGAATGAACAGGTAAAAGAGCCTAACCTGAGGGTGTCGGAAAAAACAATAGGATTCCGCTGATCACCCAAAAAGAAAGGGGCAAAACTTTGCCTTTCTTGAGTCCCCTCACTCACCAGGGTTTCCCCTTGGTGACATGCTTCATCATTGGGGTCCTCTCAGTCCTCTACGGGCTGAGGCGTGCTGCGACTTGCGATATTACGTAGGAGCACTTAAAACAAGTTTATGTGTAGTGCAAGTGTGGTGAAGTGGAGTGGGATAAAGTGTTTTAAAATAATCAACTAGTGGGCCAAATATATTTTATTCTTGCTCCTAGCTAATTGGTTAAAAACGGGGTAATATGCTAAAGGCCCCAACTGTAATGGATAGGTGTGCCTAGCATATGGTCAACTAGTTTCGAGCTTCCCCAGCTCTTCCTCAGGACCACACCGGGACCAGCCCAGTGTGAGAAACCACTCCTAGTAGACCTAAATAAGGTGAAGAAAGTGAGACGCTGCAACTAATAAGCATGCGTTAAAATGAATACATACGTAAGTATACGTCAGGAGATATCTGTTGAATAAAGAAACACAAATATTAAGGGATCCAAGGCAGTCAATATGCAAAAAATAGAATCAATCAATAGTGGTCACACTATACACCAGTGTAGGGTACACTGAGTTTTCTAATGTGCCGCTATGTGGATGTTCAAAACAGCGTTAATTAAATCTTCCATGCAGGCGCTGTGCTACAAGGTGAGTGAAAAAGTTAAATAAATGTAAATTCTGCTCACAAAACAAACAACAAACATGCGTCTGACATAACACATGACACATACAAGACTAACAAATATGCACAACATTACATACATGTTTAGAAGCAAGCAATAAGCCTCATGGTCAACGGAGGGGGTGTGGAGATCTCGTACACCTAGAGAAAAATATATACGAGTTTGTTAATGGGCTTGGTTGTCTCTAAAAAATGGGCTCCGTACCTTGTGGTGAGCCTATCGATTGGGAGGAGGACGGAGTTAAAGTGAGACTCGAGAGGCAAGGTCTCCGTAATCGCGGAGAGCGTGCTCGGCTTCCCTCGGGGCTGGTAACTTACTTGTACGTGGAAAACCGCACTCTGGAAACACCTACTAGAGCCCAGCCTCTCGGACCGCATACTACTTGGTCACGGGCGGGCTGTCTAATTTCAATGGCATTTCCGCATAGAAAAAGAGAACGGACTTCGCAGTGCAGGTCCTTACTATGGTGGCCATGTTGGAACGGGAGAGGATAAGAGTGTGTGCTCAAATCCTCAAGGCTCTCTGAGCGAGATCGCCGATGATAAAGAAAGTATTTACGAAAATTCGTGACATAATGGTGGAGCGATAGTAAGGTCTACCATTAATTATGGGCTCACATAGTAATATTATCAATGAAGTCAAGGTGTTATCAGGATTGGGATTTTACAGCAATAAACGTCTTTTGGATATTTGATTGAGGAAATAAAAAAATTATGAGACCTATATGTCCCCTATGTCCCCCTCAAACGCCTTATGTATACATGCATGTAACCCATGCATTTCCCCTCCATGGCCTGTCTATCTCCATGGCCTGTCTATCATGATGCTTATGCTATAACGTGGCCTGCCATCATCCAGTCTCCCATGAGAGAAACGACAAATCTGTATCGAGGCCTACACGTTTTGCATCATGTTTTTCTGCACCACATGAAAACCCGTGTTTTGTGTCTCAGCCAGACCCGAAAAGAGGTTTCAGGCCTCAGACGCTCTGAGAGCTGCAGCTGCGTATCCTTGGCCTTGCACACTTGGGCCTCAGCCAAAGGTGTCCGAGGTGCCGAGACAGTATTGAGCACGGTTATCTGCTTACTCCTACCGAGCCGCATTCCTGCCTGGAGAAGGAGGAATAAACACGACCCGTCTGCAAGGAGAGTGCCTAGCCTTACTGTCTCTCTTTGTGAGATTGCAAAGCTCACGTCAGTAAAAAGCCCATAGCTCTCATGTAAGGCCTCTGCAGTAAATGAAGAAAATGAAGAAATAGATGTTACATTGGCTCTTGGTGATGGGCAACCTATGTCACCAATCAGTCCCTGCTCCAGACTTTAGATATCAGATAAAACAAGATGTGCTGGTCGTCCTGACACTGAAGGCCTCACAGAAGGCCTCACTTCCAGACTCCCCGGTTGCACAGCAACCCCTCCCCACGTCAGCTACACGTCATGCTCGAGTCGAGCACAAGTAAGGCAAAGTTCCAGTACAATTCCAGCAGATCACGCAACCGACTCCAGGTATCCACCCACCTATGACAATTGCCTATTATCATCAAGTGGACGCCCACCTTCACACCTACCTACACACCCACATGCTCTTATCTCATTCTCTCTTGCTCTTTTGCTTACGTATATCATTGAAATGTATATATACTGTACTCTGTGAATAATGTTTGAGAATATATTCTGAGAATACTTTGAGACCCTTCCAGATCCCTTGTGGTGATGGAACTATTCTCCCTATAACTCGAGTTATTGGAATAAAGCCCTTTTGAACCTGATACCACAAACTCAGCCTCTTGCTTTATGCATGATTGTATTGATATATAGAAATTCCGAGTGCGTAATACTTTATTTACGACATTAAATGGCGCCCGAACAGGGACAAATCTCTTTCCCCATACGCCGGAGATGAAGGTCCAGTGTTGCCCCCTTCTACAGCCGTGACGGACTTCGAGTGTACACGCCGCGGGTTTTCCCCGCCAACTCCCTCAGGCCAACGAAGGAGACGGACTGCGACCAGGCATCCATACGAGGCGATGAGGATTGCGGATTGTCCCGACCCAGAGCCCACCCTGCGAGAGAGCTGTGTCCGAGGTTTCTAGAGATCCACCTAAGATACGCCATTCCCTGCGCAGCGTCAAGTGTCCGAGGCCTTCAAGTTCAAGTTCAAGTTCTGCTTCCCGGTGAGTTTTTCATGGGGGTTGCAATAAAGACTGGTTCATTTAATGAACACGGTAAAGACGTGTCTCACTTGTGAGACCGGTATGTTCAAGAGCATGCATCAAGAATTCAAGAATTAAAGTTATCAAAGTATTAAGGTGCACCGATATAACTGTTTGAATGTTATTGCCTTAGTCAGGTTCAGTTAGGTTTGAATGCGTCAGGTTTTTTATGTAAGTTTGTTTCATTGTGATTTTTGTTTTTTGAGTAATAGTGATTTGTTTTTGTTTTCGGTTACATTCCAACATGCCGTTGTTTTCGAAATTGCGTAAGATATGTACCAGAAAAGGTGTACTAGAGGAACCAGTTAACATTCCGCCTAGAGACACACCTGGACATTTCATGTACTGTAAGCATGGTTTAGATGCCGTGTTGTTTTTAGAACTGTGGGTGGATTACACGAAGGATTTAGAGACAAAATATAGATGGCCTATCACGGGAACGTGGGATGCGGAAAGCATTATGAAAGTAGAGGAAGAAATATGGAAGAGAAAATCTAGACCTGCTCAGAAGGACGCCATTGAGTTGTGGCGCAAGGAGTCACATAGAAGAACAGAAAAAGAGTTCCACAAAATAGAGAGAAGTAAACAGGAGTCTGAAAAAGCCAAAGAAAAGAAATTACAGGAGGAAGGGGAACGGGTAAAAAGAGAGCAGACCGAAAGAAAAAAGAATACTGTCATTGCTGGTATTTACCCCGTCCTTTCAGAGGAACTAGCAAGAGTGACCCCAGTAGAAAGACCTATTAGAGTGCCACCGCCAGTACCCTGAAAAATAAAACAAACAGCATCCGAAAGGTTTATTAACACCTACCTAGAGGAATCCCCACCAGCATACGTGGACGGATCTTTCCCTGCACCCCCAACGCAAGCCCAGCTCCAGGAGCTCGAGGACAGCGGGGAGGGAGGATCCGGGATAGCGTCAGGAGGGGGGCCGACAGTAAAAGTAGACATCCCCGAATGTATATATGATCCAGATCCAGGAAAGGACAGAATGCTCGTGTTTTCACTGCGGCTTAGACGAGCAGTCGCAGATTTGGAAAAATTACCAGATATGGAGAAACATTTAAAGAAAATGTACACATTCATAAGAACAGGGGAAGGTTCTGAGAGCATAGCAGATGCTATACAAAATAGAAAAGTGATTATTAAGAACTATATCCTTCGCTTCCTAATTAACTGTCTGATCAGGGAAAAAGACGAAGGTAACGGGGATGTAGACCGTCGTTATATTGGTTGCAGTGATCGCATAGATGCCGGACAGCATGATAAATCAGGACAGACAGACAACATGTTGACCAAAATCCGAAAAGCAATAATAGCGTCACACGAAGCAGGTCCGAACGAAAAAGCTGCGTTATCATCTGATGATGAAGTGGGGGACCAAGATAAAATACAATATGTGGGCCATGCCCGACGATTCGAAAGGCCCAAGGGCCTAAATCACCGTAAACAGGAAACGGCTATAAAAAAAAGATATTCCCTTGAAAGTTTGTTCCAAATCATCGACAAAGCGGTGAATGAATGGTTATGTAATGAACAGCCCTTTACCCCGACCGAAAATGAATTAGCACGGTCAGCCACCCTGTGGATATCTCAATATGATTTATATAATAATGATATCGTAGCACAGACGTTCTTGAGCCTCCCACCAAACGAACAGCGCATAGCTGGTGTTTACATGGTCCAACATTTAATAACGTTATATGAAAGCCAATATTCTGGTCCTGGTCTATTGTATAGGTTGCTATACGACATAATACTAGACAGATGGATGAACTTGGGTACTGAATTGATTAATGTCATCTTGGATCAGCGACACAAATATATAGTATACGTAACTAGGTCCCTGCTTCCCGCTCCACCCCAGGTTAAGGGGCAGGCATACGACAAGCTGAACCCCCTGCGAGAGGTTCATCCTGTAAAGGATGCAAATAATGCACTGCAACGGGTGTATGTCTACACCCCTCTGTCAAAATTAGAGATACTAGAAATGAAAAAAATGTTGCCCTCCCATGATAAAGATCCGGGGGGTTTTCACAGAGAACTAAAAGACATTCTCCGCTTAGGGGAATATACATATGCAGACATTCTAAAGTTATTAAAAGTACTATTGCCTGCTGGTATTTACGAGAAGCTTAAAGAAAAGGACTGGGAGGTGGGAGAGAAAAAGATTGGCTGGGATGTGTTGCAAACAGAAGAAGACGCAAGAGGCCCGGGGGTTGGTCTGGGTCCCCGAGCTAAAGAATTACCTGAACTCCTTGTACAAGTTTTGCCTAGATTATTAATTACCAAGAAAGAAGACTGGGATGCTATTTCAGCTTGTAAACAGAAACCAGACGAGGACACTAGCGATTTTTATTCTAGGTTTGAGAAATGTTTTACTATCAATAGTGGCCTTAAGCCCGGTAGCGATTCATATCCCCATCTTTTCGTGAGCAAATTAGTAGAAAATTCCATACCTGAGGTAAAGTATAGGGTACTGAAGGTTGAGAGTACTTGGCAAGCAAGCAGCCCTTCCCAAATGTTACAGATGTTACAGTATCACCAGAACAGAATTAGAGAAGAACATGACCAAGAAAAGAGACGCATGAAAGACACAAAGATGAAGATGCTGGTGGCCCAATCGACACCGGCAAACACAAACACAAACACGAACAAGAATAGCACGAAACAAACTAGTGGGACTTGTAATTATTGCAAGAAGCCAGGCCACTTCGTAAATGAATGTGCAGTCCTGAAACACAATTTAGCCATAGGTAAAACAAAGCCTCGTCAGTATCCTCCCAAGGACAGTAACACACATCGGACATCAGATACGTTTCCACCGCCGCCACCGCCTGTCCATGCACCTGCACCTGCACCAGCCCGAGCCACAACACAAATGTATGAGCACGCTCAAAATAACTATCCAGAATATCAAGCATATTCATGAAGCAGCCCAGAGAGGGAATTCAACCTGCCCCTTATTCCAGTTCCTGTGGACCAAGCGGGTCCCTATGTACATGCACGTTTACTGGGACAAAATAAAAAGTTTTTGATTGACACTGGGGCGAGTAGAACTACCATCAGTCATTCCGAGGTGCCAGGGGCACCCCTCTCGGGCTCAAAGAGTGTATCCCTGGGTTTTTCAGGTAGACCTATTATTAATGAGGTTTCAGAACCAATCTCCTTAGGAGTTGGTCCACTAATACATACTACAGACTTACTGCTTACTAAATCATGTCCAGAAAACTTACTTGGTATAAAAACATTAAAGGAACTGGGAGCAATTATCTGTTGCTCGCCAGAAGGAGTGCGACTGTATTTACGTGATTTCAAGGGACATTTTGTAATGAAAGATATTGACATCAGGCTCCAAGATGTACCACAGCACCTATGGGCACAGGGCCCGACTGACGTAGGTTACATGAACATTACACCGCACCAGGTCACCCTCAAGGATGGTGTAGTGCTGCCACGGATTAGACAATACAAAATACCACCTGAGGCTGAAATAGGGTTACTGATATTAATTGATGACCTAATAGCACAAGGGGTGGTAATTGAGACAGATTCAAATATCTGCAATTCACCAGTTCTTCCTATTCTTAAAAGAACTGACCCCAATACATCACCTGTATATAGATTAGTTGTGGACCTGCGAGAATTAAACAAATGTGTGGTGCCACAGTACCCTGTGGTCCCGGACATCTCTTCATTATTGACTGCCATTGATGCACATGCTACGTTCTTTACAGTCATCGATCTGAAGAACGCATTCTTCAGTATCCCAATACATCCGGACAGCCAATATCTTTTCGGTTTCAGTTTAAAAGGCCGCAGCTTCAGATTCACAAGAGCACCACAGGGCTTCACGGAAAGTCCTAGCATCTATAGTCAGGCACTAAAAAGACAACTAGACAGTATTCATATGCCTAGCTCTACAGCACTGATACAGTATGTCGATGACATTCTCATCACTGCAAGATCGGAACATGATTGTGAAGATGCTTCACTGACGGTGTTACACTTCCTGGCTGACAAAGGGCACAAGGTGTCCCCTTCGAAGTTACAATTCTGTGAACAGCAAGTGGCGTACCTTGGGCACTTGCTATCCAAGGAGGGTAGGAGACTGACACCAGAACGTATACAATTGATTTCAGGCCTTTCACAGCCCAAGACACAAAAGGAGGTACGTGCATTCATTGGCCTCACTTCATATTGCAGACAGTGGATTCCCCAGTATGCTTACATAGCCAAGCCCCTCATACAGTTGACGACACAGGAGGCAGCTTCTACTAATGTCCTCCCTTGGACACAAGAACACACTGTAGCATTTGAAGAATTAAAAAGAGCTTTATGTCAAGCACCAGTTTTAGCAATCCCTGATTACAACAAATCTTTTATGCTTTTTGTGACAGAGCGGGATGGAACAGCACTATCCGTCCTCACACAGGATCATGCAGGAAAACACAAGCCCTGTGCTTATTTTTCTAGTACATTGGACCCAGTAGCACAGGCTTTGCCTGCGTGCCTAAAATCTGTTGCAGCAACAGCCTTAGCCATAAGACAAAGTGACTCGATAGTGCTGGGCCACCCCCTGACAGTACAAGTACTGCACGCAGTGGAGGTTCTCTTGAACCGAACACAAACCCAACACCTGACTGTAGCGAGACTGACAGGTTATGAGCTGACGTTATTCCAACCACACATAGAGATCAGACGATGCAACATACTGAATCCTGCTACTCTTTTGCCCTCCAGTACAGAAAGCGTTTCCCCACATGACTGTGTTGAAGTAATACATACCGTGACAAAACCAAGACAAGACTTGACAGATGTTGCACTCCCAGACCCTGACCTAACACTATATGTTGACGGCTCATGCATGAGGACGGGGGCGGGAGAATTAGTGGCAGCATATGCAGTGACCACTGCTACTGAAATTATAGAGACTAAAAGAATAGACATACTGTCAGCACAAGCAGCAGAGCTCATCGCCCTGACACAAGCGTGCATAAGAGCTAAGCACTTGAGAGTAAACATTTACACCGACTCCCAATACGCATATGGGGTAGTTCATGACTTCGGAGTACTATGGTGAGAAAGAGGTTTCTTGACCTCTCACGGGGCCAAGATACAGCATGGCCCCCTTATTCAAGCCCTTCTGGAAGCGATACATTTACCAACTGCCATAGCTATCCTGAAATGCAAAGCACATACTAAAGCCACAGATACCATTTCTCAAGGCAATGATCTGGCAGACCGAACTGCTAAACAGACAGCTCAGACCCCACTAGACATGACAAAGTCACAGGTACCATCAGTGACCAAAGCCATGACAGTCAGGGATCCTTCCAGGGATGTACAAGATATACAGACACATGCTACTCTAGACGAATTAAAGAAATGGTCGGAACAAGGAGGGGTACTGACTGATCAGGGTTGGATGACTAAGGGCAAAACAACATGGTTTCTTCCTGATTCGATGGTACAAGTGATCATAAATACCGCACATAGTCCTGCACACTTAGGAGAGAAAGCAATGCTAGACAGCTTACAGAATATATGGTTCAACAAGCACCTGCGTACAGCAGCGAAACAAAAGGTCAGAACATGTATGATCTGTTGCCAATTCAATCCAGGTAAAGGCATTCCGATGGAGCAAGGTGGATTCCATCCACCTGACCATCCTTTTGAAGTCCTCCAAATGGATTATATCCAAATGGACAGATGTAGAGGTTACAAATATGTCCTGGTAGTAGTATGTTCACTGTCAAGGTGGACCGAAGCTTATCCAGTCCCTGATTATACTGCTGTAACTACCGCCAGACAATTGGTACGAGAGTTTTTCCCACGTTATGGATTACCGCGTGTCGTATATTCCGACAACGGTCAGCCTTTCTCCTCTGAACTCATGAAACAAGTGTCCCTTCTGTTAGGGTATACCTGGAAGTTCCATTGTGTACGACATCCTGAGGCAGCAGGCCTTGTAGAAAGACACAATCAGACCTTAAAGATAAAACTAGCAAAGATTTGCGCAGACAAAGGTGTAGATTGGATGGTAGCCCTGCCGGTTGCCCTCTTTTACATGCGAATGGTAGCCCATTCTAGAACAGGCTTATCTCCCTATGAAGTGGTCTTTGGTAGACCACCGAATATGTGGGGCACTCCAATGCCTAAAAAGATTACTGATGTTGATAGTAACATGCTGACAGATTACCTGGCTTCCTTGATGTCTGCACTACTCTCTTGTCGTTCGCAGGTTGCTGCCGCCTTCCCTGACAACACCCAGGTCAAAGAACACTCGATTGCTCCTGGGGATTATATACTAATAAGGAACTTTGATAGATCAAGCCCTCTTGAGCCGAGGTGGAAGACGCCTAAGTTGGTGTTACTGACCACAAGGACAGCCGTTAAGGTCGAAGGACGGAAAGGATGGGTTCATCTTCATCATTGTAAACGCTACTTCGGGAATAACGATTCTTTCAAAAAGGACACTAACTTTTCAGACTTTGAGCCCCCTTTACTAGAGGAGACTCCGCAGCAGGAGTACAAAGCTAAACTTAGATCTAATAAGTCAGAACCCATTTGATCAATTAAGTCCACTAGGTGGTGAAGCGGTTGAACATGTATTCTGGCTTGCATAAGATCTCGAACGTAACTAATGATAAAAAAAGCAAGATGAAAAGCAAATACTGTAAAATACTACGTGGTAGATGTATAGTGACTTTGATTTTTCTATCTCTTCTGTGTATCACGATAATATGTATCATCTTAATACTACATGCTATTTTTCCTCCTATTGCTTCTCTCTTACACTCCTCCACTAATGATACCATAATACACACATTTAGTGATCTGCCATCCCATGAGCTATCATATCGACTTGCTTTACGCAACAATACCTTTATTCAGATGCTGCACCGTTCACATCAGACTAGTAATGCTACAGACTGCTGGGTCTGTGGCCGACTTCCCCCGTATCAGAAGGTGAAGGGAGTGTTGCCTCTTTTCCCTTTTCCGTTCTCCCATAATGGATCTTGTGGAGCATGGTTTGCCTTAATGACATCCATCAACGGTGATGCCAAAGAATGTCACGACAAGGAGTGTAGGGGCGAGTGGGTATGGGGTAACTTGAATAAAGTCATGAATGAAGCATGTTTCCCAGATGAAGAAGGTCTTCCCCAAAGGAAAGGTACAGATCTAGAAAATGAAGAGTATCTGCAAGGAAATGCGACCCTCGACTTTATAGTGTTGAATGTCAAGCCCATACACAAGTTAGGTCCATCCTCAATTACAGTCCTGCCAGTAAAAGGGAACTTGTGTGTCAGAAAAGAAGGCTCAGTACATTTGGGGCACAGCGAGTGTAATACTATAATAGTGTTTACAGACAAAGGAAAGTCCTATTTCAGAGCATAACGACACACCTACTTTATTTGTGGCCAGACAGCCTATGTGCAACTGCCCTTAGACTGGGGTGGGACGTGTTACATATCATTTCTTTTGCCACCCGTTTTCTTGGCCCCATCGAACTATCATCAAGATCTCCGACTAGCACTTGTCAGACACAGACGAGGGCTCGATGCCTCTGGCATTGACCAGACTGAGACAGCTTGGGAGCAATATACAGATTTCAACAAAGGATTCTTTTTCTTCATAGGTCCCGTCCAGAATAGTAAACTTATCCGCAGGCTAACAAGGATTCTAGAAACAGTTGCTAATGAGACTGCATCAGCCCTGGGGAACTTGACCCAGGAACAGTCTGCTATGAGACTGGTCGTTCTTCAGAATCGTCTTGTTCTTGACGTCATCCTGGCGGATAGGGGCGGGGCTTGTAGGGTCATCGGTTCTAGCTGTTGCGTTTTCATTCCTAATAACGCACCGTCTGTATACAAAGCAATAACAAGGCTCCACAAGATTGCCCAAAACATACATCAAGACCCAGGCACGTGTACTTGGTCCAGTTGGCTCTGGGGATTAATATCGGCATGGGGATGGAAAGTGTTGACCATCTGTGGATTAATACTGCTAATGATATTCAGTTGTTGTCTATGTCTGCAGTGTGGCCCGGCCATTTGCGGCCTGTGTGCTACTACATGTGTTCCACATCCCCATTTACAAAGAATTGAAAACGGAAAAATAATGCTGCAAGAACAGATCGACTGTCTCATGAGAATAGATGTGACATGAGGGGTCCACTAGGGAACAAGGAGGGAATGAGGAAATAAAAAAATTATGAGACCTATATGTCCCCTATGTCCCCCTCAAACGCCTTATGTATACATGCATGTAACCCATGCATTTCCCCTCCATGGCCTGTCTATCATGATGCTTATGCTATAACGTGGCCTGCCATCATCCAGTCTCCCATGAGAGAAACAACAAATCTGTATCGAGGCCTACACGTTTTGCATCATGTTTTTCTGCACCACATGAAAACCCGTGTTTTGTGTCTCAGCCAGACCCGAAAAGAGGTTTCAGGTCTCAGACGCTCTGAGAGCTGCAGCTGCGTATCCTTGGCCTTGCACACTTGGGCCTCAGCCAAAGGTGTCCGAGGTGCCGAGACAGTATTGAGCACGGTTATCTGCTTACTCCTACCGAGCCGCATTCCTGCCTGGAGAAGGAGGAATAAACACGACCCGTCTGCAAGGAGAGTGCCTAGCCTTACTGTCTCTCTTTGTGAGATTGCAAAGCTCACGTCAGTAAAAAGCCCATAGCTCTCATGTAAGGCCTCTGCAGTAAATGAAGTAAATGAAGAAATAGATGTTACATTGGCTCTTGGTGATGGGCAACCTATGTCACCAATCAGTCCCTGCTCCAGACTTTAGATATCAGATAAAACAAGATGTGCTGGTCGTCCTGACACTGAAGGCCTCACAGAAGGCCTCACTTCCAGACTCCCCGGTTGCACAGCAACCCCTCCCCACGTCAGCTACACGTCATGCTCGAGTCGAGCACAAGTAAGGCAAAGTTCCAGTACAATTCCAGCAGATCACGCAACCGACTCCAGGTATCCACCCACCTATGACAATTGCCTATTATCATCAAGTGGACGCCCACCTTCACGCCTACCTACACACCCACATGCTCTTATCTCATTCTCTCTTGCTCTTTTGCTTACGTATATCATTGAAATGTATATATACTGTACTCTGTGAATAATGTTTGAGAATATATTCTGAGAATACTTTGAGACCCTTCCAGATCCCTTGTGGTGATGGAACTATTCTCCCTATAACTCGAGTAATTGGAATAAAGCCCTTTTGAACCTGATACCACAGACTCAGCCTCTTGCTTTATGCATGATTGTATTGATATATAGAAATTCCGAGTGCGTAATACTTTATTTACGACAAGTGTTTTTGCTGGTGAAAAAATAATAAATTGGTATGCCCCTCGCTTATCATTCACCAAAGTTGAAAGAAGGAATGGTTTTTAAGGTTTTTTGGAATGCCTTTGCCACGAGTGTAAAGGGATCATTATCAATAAAGTTGCTTGGTTCAAGATCTAGAAAAATACATATTTTTTGGAAAAATATATTATGAGGGTGGTAAAGTTTTCTCATTAAGGCCTGGTTTTAGATGAACTGTTTCTCACACTGGGCTGGTCCCGGTGTGGTCCTGAGGAAGAGCTGGGGAAGCTCAAAACTAGTTGACCATATGCTAGGCACACCTATCCATTACAGTTAGGGCCTTTAGCATATTACCCCGCTTTTAACCAATTAGCTAGGAGCAAGAATAAAATATATTTGGCCCACTAGTTGATTATTTTAAAACACTTTATCCCACTCCACTTCACCACACTTGCACTACACATAAACTTGTTTTAAGTGCTCCTACGTAATATCGCAAGTCGCAGCACGCCTCAGCCCGTAGAGGACTGAGAGGACCCCAATGATGAAGCATGTCACCAAGGGGAAACCCTGGTGAGTGAGGGGACTCAAGAAAGGCAAAGTTTTGCCCCTTTCTTTTTGGGTGATCAGCGGAATCCTATTGTTTTTTCCGACACCCTCAGGTTAGGCTCTTTTACCTGTTCATTCAGGTTCTTTTTGATTTATGTACAAGATGGAGGGTGAACCTAACCTTTAGAAACCTCTTTTTCCCCCCTTTTTTGTTAACCATTTATGCCTGAGGCCCATGCAGCTCGCCACTCATGCCCTATCACATCCTGCCACTTCTCTTTTCCCCTTCTTGCTTGTCTGCTTGTTGGCTGCAGGTTTTCTAGCTCCCCTCCACTCTCTTCTTGACAGCATTTGAGTCCACATGTCTGTGTCTCATGTCTAAAGAATATACAGTAACAGCCTCATGTCTGGCACTGCCAACAAATCCTTTATCTTCAGCAATTCAAAGCCAGGCAGTTGGGCCAAGTTCTCTCCCAGGTGCACATAAATCAAATTAAGCCTAATCTACTCCTGCCCTGCAATCCTGTGAAACCTGAGTTGAAGCGGTCCTCTCAATTTGCACACGCCCACCTCCGTAGATCTCAGCCAGCAGCTGTCTGCTTTGCAGGTTCATCTGCCCACCTTACAGTGAAGTGGCTACATATCCAAAGTTTCCTGCTGGAGTCTTGAGAACGCAGCCAATTACCCTCTCTGCCCTGTTGCTTCATCCCTGGTCTCTCGTACAACTATATTTTATCTTATTTCCATCTTCCCAGCCCCTTCTTCCTATCCATCACGTATTTGCCACCTTCATGTAGAAACGGTCCTTACCACACCACTCATCTGGGAACTTGCACATGTTCTCACCAGAGAGCTTTCTGACCGGATGGGTCTTACAAAAAATTCACCCCCACTCCTTTCTCTTACTGTTTCACCTTGCTACATTGGGGCCTGTATTCAGAAAATGATTGTTGGAAAGTGGATTATTGGTAAGGGCAAATGTAGGTCTGCCACTGGTAATAAGGCCACTGACACATGATAGGACTTGGCATAGGTCTTAGAAAATTATTCCCATGCTCAACCCTTGGTAGCTTGGCTGCGAGCAGGCTGGCTTAACTTCAAAGACAGGTATGTAAAGCAAACACCAATTCAGTACATAATTAAGACACAACACAACAAAAATCCAACCCCAATTTATAAAATTGGGAAATCTTTTTCTCTTTAAAATAACACCAAAATGACAAAAATCCAATGTAGGGAACCGGAAATATGAATTTTCAAAGATTTAGCAAAATAGAGCACTTAGAAGCTTATAGCACCATATTGGGATACCTGCTCACGATAAACCGGGTCAATGTTTCAGGCAGACCACGATGGAGCCCTGGGCGGCTACAGCTCGCAGCAGGTCCCGGTCTCAGTTTCTACCTTCACACTTAGAAACTTTTCTGGAGCTTTTCTCCCCGAGATCCCTCTAAGCTCCCAGCCAGTCCGGATTTGGTGAGGGTTCGCCGGATTGCCTTTCGACGAGCCCCCAGTCAACTTCCCTTGAGTGGACTTGGAAACTTTCTCTTTAGCGCTTCAGTGGGGCAACCCAGGAGTTAACACGCAATGGAAGGTAGGCGGCTTGGCGTTCACGGTTGCTCCCGGTCACCTTTTCTGGAGCTTTTTCTCGCGGGGTCTCTCGATGCTCTTCATATAGTTGAATCTGGTGAGGGTTCGCCGGCTTTATTTTTCTTCTAGTCTCGGTCAAACTCTGGAAGTTGGAATGATGGAGCTTTTAGCGGGACTAACCTGGCTGGCTTGGCCGGCTCGCGGTTGAAAGCAGGTGGCCTGGCGGGCCAGGTTGAGTCAGTCCCTCTATGGAGCATTTTTCCAAAGTTCTCCAAACTTCTTCCTGAAGTTCCTTGAGGGGTCCCAAAGTGTCTCAAACTCACTCCAAGGGTCTGGAAGCTCCAAGATGGTCCTTGAAAGTTGAGGACTTCAGTTCCCACAATCCACTGGTACAAAACCCTTACAAATCCACTGGTGGTTCTCCAAGGTACAGATTTAGTTGGTGATGTTCCAGATGAGCTCTGTTAACCTGTAGCTTTCAGGGTGCCCACTCTTTAGTTAGTTTTCAGCAAGATAATCCACAGGGCTGTAGTTTCAGATGGTGCAGTATTCAGAGATCAAGCCTTTGAGATCTTTACACAGCAAAACTTCTCAACAGGGCACTTCTTGCTTCAGTAAGTATCTGGAGGGCTATGCCCCTCTCAGATACTTATTCCAAGTTCTCTGGGTCAGGCAGGAGGTCCCTTCTGACCAATGGGAGCAGGGTAACTCCTCAAAGTTATGACCACATCCTGTAGAGTGTGGCATTATTTTGTCCCAGAGTGCATCAAATCTTCCAAATTCATCATGGCTTAATTTCCAGCAGGGAGATAAGAGCTGGCTAAACACACCCCTAGGATGGCTAATTTACTTAGACTCTTACCCCCTGCATCTGCTCATACCTTCCTTAATCCTACCATCTGCCTGAGGTGGAAAGTTCAGAGTTGTAAATGACACTGGTTTCTGCTCTCTTCTTTGAAGACCATGGTTTACGACGACTCCTTGTTAGAAGGTGGTTCTGACACTATGGGCCGCCCGGATTTTTCACGTTTTTGAGCACCTGAATGTTGAGCTTTTACTGTGGGGAAGCCTCATAAGTTGGGACTCACCCACAGTGAACTCAGGATGTAAGACTGCATGGGGATTTTACTGGTGTTCCCCTGGCTTGGCCAGGCCACTGTTCAGCAACTGGAGTAATGGACACCGGGCTGTTTACATGCAGACACGTGTACATGTGTGTGCACACGTGTACGGGCTGCGCAGGGGAGATTCCTAGCGTGCACAGTCCAGGAGCAGCTACAAAGTGAATGGTGTGGCAGGACTTATGCAGTATTGGGTGGACATGGAATAGGCTTTATACACTGGAAAGAAACATGCCAGGGAAAGTCAGTGTGTCTTACTGTTTTTTCACTTCATTACTCCCCTATGGGAATGTGGGGCCCATGGCTAGATTAACTTCCATTAGGCCTACAGATTCCAGACACGCACTTAAGTCCAATGTAGCTAATTTGAAAATAAGTATTCTGCAGAGTCAAAAGTCATTTGTGCTGCTTTTGGGTCATCCAGAACTGTCATATTTCTCTGAGCCAGCCATGACCAGACCCAGGCTGAGGGCTGACCTCAGCTGGATGGATTGAGAACGTTTCTTCCACAAGCGAGGGCCCCATCTCCATGAAGAGATGATGGGTGAGGCTACAGACTCATCCATCACTAGGTACCAGGCTGCACCAAGGAGGGAAGGTAGCGTGGGGGGATGGGGCTTCAGACATGTGGCTAGAGACCCTGGACAACGCCATTTAGAACAAACCCAGAGGCTGGACAAGGAAGCAGGGGCAGGGACGTGATGTGTTGCTGTTTGATAAGACCAACAGAGACTTCCTGCCAGCCCCCTACTCGACTTTTAAAAAGTGCTTGCACAGGAAGAGAAGTTCTCTCTGGGGTGTGGTCTGCTGAGGCTGAAGGTGCTGGAGCCTGGCGCAATGGCCAGTTGGAAGGAGAGACCCCCTGACCGCCCCCAGGACCCTATCAGCACCCGAAGAAGAGCCCAGGACTGGTGCACAGAAGCAGGGGCCTTTGCGCATGGAGAAGAGAGGCCCAGAAGGAGAGCCAGGCGAAAGGCTTGTGCAGGGAGCCAGTGAAGACAGCACACTGCTGAATCTACCCTCAGAGACCCAGAGGGCAGAGGAGAGTTCTCAGTGGCTGGGGCTGGTAAAGAGGAGCATGAAGCGCCCCATAATGCCTCGCCAGGCATTTGGAAATCTGCTGTTTTGGTGCTTTGTGGCCCCCAGAGGAGGGGGGGTCATCCTCACTTGTGAAAAGGTGCTGGGGGAGCTGCTGGAGAAGCGCAGTCTCCCCTCTCCCCCCCCCCCTCCCCCCCCGGCACAAAGAAAAGTGACCTAAAGGAAACTACCCCTCAAGGGCCCAGCTAGCATTTAAACACATTCTAGGCTGGAACTTTTGTTCTACAGCTGAGGGTGTGTAGAGAAGTGCATCATGAAGTGAAGGGCTGAGTTGGGGATATGTGAAGAAGTGCATCCCCTGGAGGTGAAGTGGTGTAATTGCCCCGAAATGAATTTACTAGTGGTGATTTCTTTTTAGGTGGACTGAAAGTCACATGTGTAAAGTGAAGTACCTGTGCAAGGGGATGTTAAGCTAAATGGAGTTATGTTGCTGGACCTTCCTGCTAGGGGGTCTGGCTGTATTTACGTAATCCCATGCTTTTACCTGTGATTCCTTTTAAAGTGAAGAGGCGCGCTGCAGGAGAAGTGTTGTTGCCAGGAGTTCTTCTTTTGAAGGGACTGTAAGCCACATGTGTAAGGAGATGTCATAAGCCATGTGGGGTTATGTTGCCAGACAGTCCTGCTAGGGTGTCTGGCTGTAGATGCGTAATCCTGCGATTTCATCTGTGATGCCTTTAGGGGCTGTAATTGCAATGCATTCAAATGATTGTAATTGTAATTGTAATTGTAAAAACACTTATATAGCGCATGGCTACCCGTAGGCATCCCAGCGCTCTTGGAAAAAAGCAGTGACCCTAGGCTGATCCGATCTGCAATCCTACTAAGAGCTGGTTTTGGGGAATAGAAAGGTTTTTAGTTTCTTCCTGAACTGAAGAAAAGTCCGTTCCTGCCTCAAATTACCTGGGAGGGCATTCCATTCTCTTGCGGCTTGCAGAGAGAAAAGTCGACCGCCCGATCGTGCTCGTTTTATTCTGGGGATGATTGCCAGATTATGTTCGCTCGAGCGAAGGTTGAGTTGGGGCTTGTAGGGACTTATCAGGTTTTCCAGAATGGAGGGACCTTCTCCATGCAGGATCTTGTGGGTAATGCATAGGGATTTAAAACGCACCCGTTCCCTCACCGGGAGCCAGTGAAGAGATCTTAATGCTGGCTTCGCCGACACATATCGACTAGTTCCCGTCAGAGTTCTGGCAGCATAATTCTGCGCCACTTGTAGGGTCTTAAAGGTGGATACCGGTGCCCCAAGAAAAATAGCATTCCCGTAGTCAATTCGGGATAACACCAAAGATTGAACTACGGTTTTCCTTGCTTTTTCAGGTAGTAGGGGCAGGATTTTGCGCAGTGACTTAAGTATCCCATGGCAGACTGCAGACGTCTTTCTGGCCTGCATACCGAAAGACAGGGCGTTGTCAAGCCAAAAGCCTAAACTCTTTATTTCCGGCTTGGGCGATGGTCTGGCACCCATGCACGCCGGCCAAGTTAGGCTTTCGGGAATGTCCTGTTTCCCCAGGAGCATCAGCTCAGTTTTTCCTGCATTGAGTCTGAGCTGAGACACGTGCATCCAATTTACCACCACCTCCAAACAATTGGCTAGGTTGTTCGGGGGGGCATCTGTTTGCTGCAGGGAAAACACCAACTGGGTGTCGTCCGCGTAGCTTATTAGCTGGATGCCAAACGGAGTTACTAATTCCGCCAACGGGGCCATGTAAACGTTAAACAGTGTGGGGCTAAGGGATGACCCCTGTGGAACCCCACACTGTAACGGAAAAAGGCGGGAGCAGTTGTTTCCATCAAACACTTGAAAATATCTTTCCTCAAGGAAGGATCTCAGCCATTCCAAGGCTTTCCCGGTTACTCCGATATTTTGGAGTCGCGACAGCAACAGGTGATGACTTACTGTATCGAAGGCGGCACTGAGGTCCAGAAGGATAATGGCCGCGCTGCCACCAGCGTCCAAGATCCCTCTGGCCTCTTCTACCACCCTCAACAGTGCCGTCTCCGTGCCTTGTCCCTTCCTAAAACCCGTCTGGGATGGGTGGAGAAGCTTGTATTTCTCCAGAAATGCCGCCAATTGAATATTTATCAGTTTTTCGGTTAATTTCCCCATCCCGGGTAACAAGGAAATCGGGCGATAATTCGCCAGATCTTCTGGGTCAAGGTTCGGTTTTTTAATCAAAGATCGCACCATGGCCAGCTTCCATCCCTTTGGTACTGTAGCCAATTCCAGGGAGAGGTTAACCATTTTGATTACCGATTTACTAATAGTTGGCAGTACCTGATTTAGTATTGTCATGGGAGCTGGATCTCGTGGGGATCCACTTTTTATACTCCTCATCAAAGAGAGGAGCAGCTCTTCCGTGAGGGGGGCAAACTCCGTAAGTGTTGGACAGTCGGTTTTGTCTTCAGAAGGAGGCGCCCTGTAGTGTGAGGCCGAATCCAGTACCGGGATCGTCTCTAGAATTTTAAGTATTTTCATGTGAAAAAAATTAGCCATATCATCACACCTGGTGTCCTGCTCATCTGCTTTTGTGGGGGGGTCTGGAGTTTTCGTTAGAAGCTTTACAATCTTGAACATTTCCCTAGGGGCATTGGCGGCGGATTCAATTTTATTTGCAAAAAATGCCGTTTTGGTGGCAGTAAGGGTGGTTTTATATTTCTTCAATGTGGCTTTGTAGTTAATCTTCCTTTCCACACTGAAATCCTTCCGCCAGTGGCGTTCTGCCCTTTTACATTCCTGTTTTAATGATCTTAACTCTGAGGTGAACCATGGATGTTTCAGCTCTCCCTTCCTAATTGTTAAGGGTTTTTTCGGTAAGACCTTATCTAGGGAATGGGTAATCCACTGATTAAAACTGTTGACAGCCCCGTCCAGATTAGAGTTATCCGGTGGTTTAGTGCTTTCTAACAGTCCCTTCCACTCATCCATGTCAAGTTTTGTCCAGGCTCTTATAAGTCCTCTATTCGAAGAAGTATTAGTGGTCATCCTGGAAATGTTCCAGTTAAAAGGAATCACCGAGTGATCCGACCAGGGGACAGGGTAGGGTTCCAGGACTGTTACATTCTCCATGTTGGTAAAAATGGGGTCAAGTGTATTTCCTGACTTATGCGTAGGGCATCGAACCTTAAGATTAAGATTGTAACTCTCTAAATCTTTTTCTAGGTCATTCGCTGTCCTATCTCCTGGCTTATTAAAATGGAGATTAAGATCTCCTAATAGCAGGAAATTCGTGACCGTACAGACCCCTCCTATAACTGCCTCCAACAGGCTTTCATGAAATCCGCCGAGGGGGCCTGGAGGTCTATATATCAATATCCCTGTTACCGAGCTCTCACATGAGGGGTGGAGGGTAAAATGTGTGCTTTCGCATCCCTGGATCCCGGTGTCCTGTAATCGACAGCTTATACTCTCCCTATGGATAATTGCGATCCCTCCTCCTGCCCTCCCTGGACGATCTTTGTGTTGTACTGTGTATCCTGGGGGCAGTGCCTCGACCAAATCTGGGCCAGAATGTTCCCCCAGCCAAGTCTCTACAAGGAGCAGGACGTCAAGATCTCCGGAGGAAATTAAAAGTGAAATTTCCTCCTTATGTCCAGGCAGGGAGCGGC
Organism: Triturus cristatus; assembly: GCF_964204655.1. Taxonomy (NCBI): domain Eukaryota; kingdom Metazoa; phylum Chordata; class Amphibia; order Caudata; family Salamandridae; genus Triturus; species Triturus cristatus. Next base: position 1,093,600,323 of record NC_140580.1, read on the forward strand.
AGTTCAATAAGGCCATCCTCAAGATCATAGTCTGATTAGACTCCTCGAGGACCTGTTCAACCAAGGTGATGAGTGCTGTCATTCTAAAGTGTGCGTAAACATGGATGCTTGCTGCTGCGCTTAGGTGAAGACCCCAGACTGCTAGCGCTTAAGATATAGAGGTGCATACTTTATGGTCAGAATGAGATGCTCAGTCAGGGTCATGTTGTCACCAAGGCAGGTTTACCTCTTTTTAATGCTTGTTGAGGTAATGGGGTGGGTCGGCACTGGGATGGTGCCAGTGCGCAGGGCCCTCGCTCCAGGTTATGTTCAACTATCTGCATCGGGGGCAAGTTGATGTGCACACATCGGAGTGGTGGAACTAGACCCCACCCCAGCTTTGCGGGAGGGGTGGCGATGTTATGCAATGTCACAAAGTAATTCCAACAGCTTATGCATATTTGTAAATTGGTGCATAGTATTTAGTGTGTGTGTTTAATAATTGTACTCTTACTTTTATAAAGCAAAGTACAGACTGGACAATCAATTGAGTGTTATTTTTGTGCACCTGCAAATGGCGATTCCTAGCCCACACCACCTCCCTTGAGTAAGCCTCAGACTGCTCTGCAACGCTACCCTCTGAGAGTCAGGCGCTACAATTGGGTGTTTGGTTCCCAGTTAAGGACAAATGTAGTCATGTTATTTGTGCAGGCCTCACAGATGCTGCCTCGTTTTCCAACACTCCCCCTTGCCTGGCATTCCTGTGGAACCGCACGCAGAGCTGGTTAACCCCAGGGGCTCTATCACCTTCAAGGCAGCCTGGCTAATCCTCGTAACTCTGACTAATCAGGACAGACCACTGGAAGGCTGAATCTGGACTTACAAAGTCTTAATTTCTTGTATGTACACTATAGGAGAAATTCAACAATATCATATTCTTGAATTTATTAATACCATTCAGGGAAGTCTTTGAATGGTCCTTCTAGCCCTCTCCTATCAAGAGTTATTAGTTAATAACTTCCTACCATGCTATGTAACAGGGGATTTGCAATGGGAAAAATGACTTGTGCCATTTTTCCAGCAGCAGGCCGTACAAAAACATATTTTATAAGTACCTGTCTTATATCTACAGGACCCCCATTCCCATGGGACAACTAGGGGAGACTTTAGGGGTTCTGAATGTGTAGAAATATTACAGATCCTCCCTTCACAGGGCTCCTAGCATCAAAGTCGAATTTGGGCAGCACTTTATTACAGGGCATATAAAACTCATTTTATAAGGGTCTACCTTATAACTACCTGACCCTTCACACACCTAAGGGAGACCCTGGGGGTTGTTAATATGCCAAAACATTGTAGGTTATCCATTTTTAAGTGCCCCAAACCCCAAAGTCAAGTTTGAGCACAATTTACTTTTTAAAAGCAGTCCTGCCATCCAGGGCCACTTTTAAAACTGACCTCAGGCTTCAGCAGTGCACACATGCAAGTGCAAAAGAGCTGCTGGCCTTTAAACTGTCGTGCCCTATTTATACTAGGGGCTGATGGGTAGTTTCAATCCCCCTGCCCTAATATGCACTAGGGCCCTAGGGGGTAGGTCATGCCAAACCATAGTGTACCCTAGTGTGTGTAGGTGTTTTCACTGTATTCTAAATATGTGTCTTTCAGCATTGCACTGGGCCTGGTAAGGCAGAGCCCAGGCTCAGTCGGAGTCCGTTACCGCCAGTACCATTCAGCAAAAAAGTTGGGGGGGTGCCCAGGGCACAGGATGACTTTGCAACAATGATCTATTCTCAGATCCTCAGGACCTGCTCCTCTATCAATCCTTGAATGAAAAATGATGTCCCTTGCAGCCCCCAGCACTGTTGGAGTTCCAAGAACTGCGACTAGAGGAGTCTCTCAATTATCTCTTTACCCTTAAATTGGGTTCCCCCACAGATGCCTTCACTAGTAACACCTTTAGCTCCTATTATTAACCCTATAGTTAATAAGGTGTTGAACATCTCTCTCCACCGGCATAATGCCAAAGAAATGGAAGCAGGCTAAAATTCTACCTAAAAAACAAAAAAACGACCGCAGATCAGAATGATCCGACCAACTACAGGCCTATGACTCTCCTTCCGATTTTCTCCAAGATTTTAGAGAAACATGCAAACAAAGCACTTTCAGAATACATCGAAAATAGAAACCTATTGCATAGCTCTCAATCTGGGTTCAGAATCAGCCCTATTGAAAGCTACTAAATACATCAAGGATAAACTTGATCAGGGTGGCAGTGCAGTTATTGTCCTACTTGACCTCTCGGCGGCTTTCAAAATGGTTCTGCATGAGAGACTCCTCAACAGGTTGCGGAACATTGGCGTGGGCAGGAAGGCCTTGCCTGGATGATGTCATTTTTGAAAGACCGATCGCAGGAAACATGGACACCCCCTTCTCCTCTCCCATGCCAAATCAGAGCGTGGGAGTATCACAGGGTTCCATTCTTAACCCCACCCTCTTCAATATTAATGTCACCTTTAGCATCTTGGGTAGAGGAAGATGGAGTAAGATTATCTCCTACGCCAATGATATACAATTGATCTTTACGTGTGAAAAAGGAGCAGATTTTGTTGGAGACAGCATAAGATCCTGCCTCATGAAGATATTCAAATGGCTTAAAATTAATCGGTTAAAGAGCAATCCGGACAAATCTGAGTTTTTCTTTGGTCAACCGGCAGTGTGTAACTGGAGCACGTGGTGTCCAATAGAGTTGCCTCCCCTCAGTCGGCCCAACGAAGAGTTAAAAACTTGGGCATTGTCATTGCCAACGTCCTTTCCATAGGCCCCCAGATTCAAACACAGAGGGCGAATTTTTTTACCATGCGGAGTATGTCAAAACGGGAGCCAATCAGTCAGTGGACACTAGGAAGACAGTGGTTCAGGCTTTGGTGACCTCAAAATTGGATGACGCGAATAGCCTGTACCTCGGCCTACCTGACTCTCATTCAGCTTCTACGAGTAGTGCAGAACTCAGCGGCCAGAGCGATCCTTAGACCAAAGCCTAGACCTCATCACCTATTCTCAAATCTCTGCACTGGTTCCGAATGAAAGAAAGAAGTAAGTTTAAAGCCATGGGGATATTCTTTAAAGCTTTCCATGGCCGAGGCGCGAAGTACCTTAAGAAGTGTGTTGTCCGCTACATTCCAACTAGGACCGTAAGTTCCTATACAGCAGACCATGTATGCATCCCCAAAATATGCTTATTGCACAAAGGGGGCGCGATCCTTTGGGTTTCTGAGTGCATAAATATGGAACGGACTACCCGCATCATTGAGGGTTAAGCTGAACTGGCAACGTTCAGAAAACACCTTAAGACTTGTCTTTTCAAGAATAAGCCTTAGCTTAGTATCCTGCCACTATGTCCACCTTAGCACAGATGTCCATCTTAGTGCCAGGACACTCTAGCTAGAGTAGCTGTTTGCACTATATCAAATCCTCTCATTTCATCCTTGTATGCCTCTGCCCATACTGTCTCCTATTCCCTGAATGCCCCAAAGAGTATTACTGAGAATATTGCTCTGAACAAGAGTTTTGCAGGCCAATGTGCCCACAACTGTCACCAGGTTCATTAGTTGTAACGTTCCAAGTGAAATGGCTCTTTGGCTATTCAACCTCAATCCCCCCTCCCCCCCCCGCCCCATGCCACAAGTATCCACAACATAAACTGACTCCCACTCTGCTAGTCTTCCAAGAAACAGTTGCTCAAAAAAGGCTATACTTGCCAATTCCCCTGCAATTGTGACACAAAAGCCCTTTTATGACTTGGAACTTCACAAAAAGCACGGTCTCCTTTCTCTGGTCTTCCAACCCAGCCCTATCCTTCTTTCTTCTACTGGTTCTGTTAAGGAATTTTGTCCATGCCTGCTATCTGTCTATCTCCCAGGATCCTTCCACCAGATTCCACACTCGTCACCCTCTAGTCCCTATTGATTCTATGGTACCTTCTCAGCTGCAGGTCTGCCTCCAGGTCCAAACCTCAGGACAGTGACCACTGGAAATGAGACCAAGCATCTGCGAACTCATCTAGGCCTGGGATGTGCCAGATGCACAAGAACTTGAGCACCAGTTTTCTCTTTAGCACCCATGAGTCATTGCAGGCGACTTATTCGCACTGGGCGCAGGTCAGTGCACAGTGCGACACACAACCTGTACTCCCGCAGTTCCATTGGTACTGGGCACGTCTTGCGAATGGGGCCTTACTAGATGCTACCAGCTCTCACATTTATTACAGGCGACTTTGCCAATGGAGGCGATTGCAACGTTTAACGCCTTCTCACAGGAAGCTTGGCGGCCTGGCATCAACAAGGATTGCCGTATCTGGCAAGAGGACTTGGGTATAGATAGCCGCGAAAAAACATTAGGTTTACTGTTGCTCTGTAGTTCGTGCTGTCTCTTTGAGTGGTCGCCATTGACTTTTGCACTTTAAGTATCCCAATCGAGTATATTATACCCTGGCTTGACTGTTCTGATAACTTGATAAGGCTTGTGTGATGAACCGCGATCGCGCTGCGGAGCAGACGATTCTGACTTTGTATGTATAGTGTGACCCTGCCTTGGTGTGCAGCGCATCTGGCTCGTGATATTCAGGGTTCTGGAGGTGATCCCAGGGGAGGCAGTGGCTGCACACCACTGGTGACCCTTTTGGATTAGGACAGGGATGTGCCATCGGATTGTTGGTGACTGGTGGAGCTAGGCCTTCTTTTGGCATGGCATAGAGTAGCGATGCGATGGATGAAGGGCTCCCCTCCCTCTGTGAAAGAGTGGCATACTGATGTGACCTATTGTAATATCCAGTCGGATGCTTACCACGACCTCATGCCACCCCCTAAATGCCTGAGAGATATATGGGTCCCATACCAGGAGTACTTGGTGCATGCGAGAAGTCATGTGGATGGGGAGGAGCGTGGTGCTGTCTAATAGGTCCAGCGTGGGGACATCACTTGCCTGTTTGTTAGATGCGGGTTGTCATGCCTGGTGTGTGGGGGAAGGTGCAGTGATGGGTGAGGGCCGAGCTTCACATGTTGCATGTCAATACATGAAAGAACAGTGTACGCCGCCCCAACAGGTGTCTTGTGCTACATGCATAGTACTGACCTGTTTATTCAACCTGAATCATAGCAACATTTCAGGTACATGGCAAGCATGTCTGTCTGTCTGTCCCATGTAACTTGTCTGTGCTGGAAGTCTCATTCTATATAGCCAAACTGTTAGATTCAACAAAATGAAATTAAGTTTGCAAAATCCTGTCACCCGCACCACCGCCTTGTCATTCGTGAAGGTCACCTTTTTGTTAGTCTGTGTCCCTGCAGCTCCATTGCCAACATCACTAGAAACCATTCCAGGAAGACCATGGAGTGGCTTCATCTTTCCCAACCATCTGGCCACCTTGTGGCACCCCGTGTCCAACCCAAGCACCCCGCTCCAGAGGCGTCTGTAAAATCCTGGCACCCCATTCATGGGGGCCCACATTAGCTCACATCGTCACTCCATTGTAATAATCGAGTAACCTCAAACAGGTTATAATGACTTGTCACATTATTTTAGTAAACCTGACAGCGTGATGCGCCTTCATGGTAAATGCCATGTGGCGACAGAATGCGCCACCTCCCCGTGGGCAAGATTCAAGTAGCCCAGCACTTCACGCAGTCTCCCCCAGCTCACACTTTAGCCTCTGAGTATTTGTAGCAGCAGGGTTCTAAATACAACCACCTTTTCTGCTGGCAGTTGAGACATCATTGCGGTGTCCAGCTCAATTCTTTTTGAGCAGTCACCAGTGACTTCATCGCCCAAGAGCACGCCCAGTTTTAGTGACACCCTGTGGTAAGGACCGAAAGTTGCAGGCTGGCAAATTTCCAAAATCATGAAAAATGAAATTCAGGTGCCGAAGAGTGTCGGTGGGTGACGCTAGATCATCACCAAAGGTGGTAAGAACTGCTGTATTACGTTGTGTGTTGATGCGGTATTTTTAGATTGCATGGCTACGGTTTCCGCTGTGGAAGAGTCGCGTGAGGGAGTGCTGTTGAGGTAGAACCTCTTTGTCAAACACATTACTGGTGTTTCTATTGCAAGGGTGTGCTGCGGTATGACTAGTACGCTCTCTTGCTTATTCAGGGACGGGTGTGAGTAAGGGTTTGCCGCTGAAAGATTAGATAACATTGATGCAAGCCTAGTCACCGCTTGGAGTACAGGTGGCAACACCCACCACGCTCTAGCGTCAGGCGCCTGAAGGTAATCTGCAGGCGTCCCAACAGACACGAGGGCAGAAGTGTGAGCTAAAGTCAATTGATCCCTTGCCTCTGCCTCCTAAACCTCGTTCAATGACAATTGTGTAAATGATTTAAAGGGAAAGCCATTGTCTTGTGTCATTCAGAAACAATTTATTGTCTATTAGCAGCTGCAGTAATCTGACAGGCAGATGTTAGTCATTTACTAAATTACACTGATGAGCCAATGCCCAGAAGGACATATATTCTGGTTCTTAGGGCACTGTGTGATGACCTCACAAGCTTATTAAGGACCTGAGGATATCTAAACTCAAGACATTCATATTAACAGGAAGGAGGAGAAGCAGGAATCCTAGGGCGAGGCCTCCCTGAATGTAGGTACTCTCTAAAGTAGAAGGCCGCACCGTAAGGTTTTTTGATAGTCTGTGCTGCTGTTTCCCCTCTTCCCTGCCTGATCCCTGATGGTTGCTTCCCCCCCCCCCCTTCCCTGTAGTCTACTGTATAAGCAAGTGCATATCTACTTTTTAATTCACATCATCTGAATGCAGCAGAAAACACTCCCTAAACTTATCTGTAATGGGTCAAGCCAGTTTCAGCCAAACAACCTGTAACCAGAGAGGCAAATCCTTAAATCAAGACACTGGCACACTTCATGGCCACGAACGCTACACTCACAACAAAAATGTCGCTGTCCTGTTCTGTTGGGAGACCAGAGCTCAGCAAAAGTGTCTGTTTGCCTAGAGGGTATCTGAACCCCAAGCCACAGATGCTGAGTAATAGTTTCCCTGTAGTCTGCATGGCATGGAGCCGTGGCACACCTGAAAGGAAAATTCATTTTGATGTGACTGGGTCTCCTTGAACGTTTGGGGGCCACTTCGAATGCAGGTGGTCATTTGGTAGTAGGTGCGCTTCCACTGATGTGAGGTGAACCTGCAGGAGCCTCCAGTATTCACCTTTTACTCCTAGAAACCCTGTACACCCGAGTAGCGAAGGCTGAGATCATAGGCAGAATGCAGATTGTCAAATTAACATGCATAGAGAATCTTGATTTCATTAAAGACAATGGTGGCTAACATGCAATAATCCTTTATTGCCGCCCCAACATGAAGCCCTTTGAAGAATAACAATACATCACAAACCACACATAGAATGTTTAGAATATCAAGGGCTTGAAAATATCCTCCTTTTTTAGGCTTGTTTGCCTTTTAGGTTACGACAAAACAAAGACCGCTTATTCAGTTGACAAACTTTACAAAGCATTGTCTGAAAGAAACCATAGACCTCCACATTAACATACAACCATATAATAAGGGGTCAAAGCAGAAACCTCAAAATATTAAATATAATCTTAATTATTACATAACATCTCTTCAAATTTTTAAAAAACGTTCTTTAAATCTATTATGCTCGCCATTTCTCAAGGGTGAGGAGGGTGGGATAATTATAGCCTCTGTTGTCTTTAATGAAATCAAGATTCTCTATGCATGTGAGTTTGAGAATCGCCATTTCCTTACTAGTCCGGAGGCTACCATTGTGCATGTTTAAAGCCATCTAATGCCACACATCTTACATGCTCCACAGGTCTTACATAGAATTTTTCTAAAGTATTTGCATTTGACCAATCTGCTGACTTTAAGACCTCAGGTAAAGATCCACCAGCCTAAAAAAACCCTTATTGACCAATGCGTCCCTCGAAGATTGAGCACCAAACCTGGAAAGGTATTCACCTACTTCATTCAGAACCATATGTACCCATCTGGCTAAAGTAGCAGTTGATGCTGCGTTGTGTGGTTTGACATACAACAACAGTAACCGATCTATGCCATGCACCCTAAAATCCAGAATCTTATTCTTGTACAGTTTACCACACAACTTTTCACAATAATGAAAAAAAGTTATTCACACATAGTCGTCATTCTTTTCCAAATATCGAAATGCACTTTCTCAGGGGAATACAGTCTGTTAGATATTTCCAGAGCTTTCACATCAGAAACCCTTCTGAACGAGACTAAACAAAGAAATGTCACTGACTAAATGGTAATTGTTTTAGGGTTTGGTAACTATTACCTGGTCAGGAAGTAAATATCCCAATGTGACTCATATCGAGCCCTGGGAGGTCACCTTAATCTCACACCCTTCATCACTCTTCTAATATGAGTATCCCTCCCAATCGCAAACATATTAACCAAGGCATGTCCTATGGAAATAGCAGAACTATACCGGGTGCTGGTCCTAAAAGTGAAGCCATAGTTATACAAGTTCGCCAAGTAATTGGCAACCTCGGGTACAGGAGCTACCAGGGGATTAAAACCCCTCTCCATACTCAAACTACACTATTTCTTCCAAACTCCCCTATATCGTTTTCTTGTTGTCGGGAGGGCAAGACTTGTCCAATAAACCTTTAGCTAGTTTCAAAAGGCCTGAATATCTGGTTGTACCTCTGAAATCTTCCAGTGAATAAGATTAATTTACCCTTCTACAACTAAAAGATGCTACTCTTCGTTTGAACCCAAAAGTAGACCCATGGATCCCGGAACCAACTGAGGTATGGCAACTTGGCTCCGCCACCCCTGGGAGTCACCAGAATGATTTTGCTGGTTTCTGACCTCACCTTTCTCAGAAACATCTGAATCATGGATATGGGGGAGGGGGTGGGGGGGGTGAGGCATAATCTCCCCTCCTGCGAGCTCCATCAACCTTGGGAGTCACTAGAATGATGTTGCTGGTTCCAACCTCACAATTCTCAGAACCCTCAATCATAGGAATGGAGGGGGAGGGGAGGGGAAGGGAAGGCATAATCTCCCCTTTGGCCCCAATCCTGCAAGAAAGCATCTGCTGCTTCTGGGTCTGGCCTCCAACTGAAGTACCTGGCAACCTGAAAGGTCAACCTGCTCGTAAACAGATCTACCTGAACTGGGCCTGTTAACTCTTGAATCTGATACCACTGGATCTAACTTTGAATTGCTTGAGTCCCAGAGATATCTGGAATTCCAATATGCTCTTACATTCTGTAGGTCTGGAAAAAACTCTGCTCTCAACACAATCTTGTGATCCCAACAAAAGTACCAAATTAGTCTCGCTTGTTCTGCCTGAGCTTTTGACCTTGCGCCACCCAAACGGTTTATATGAGACTGCTGTGACATTGTCTAACCAAATCAAGGTGACAGGCCTTGCCAATAACTCCATGAAGCTCATCAAGGTATTCAAAACTGCTGACATGTCTAATTTATATGGAGTTCCTGTTCCTCCCTGGACCATCTTCCACCTGTTCCTAACTTGTTCAAACATGCCCCCCATCCCAACTTGCTGGTTTCCAAATCTAAGGTTATTTCGTGCACATTCCAGAAAATAGCCTTGTCATTCCAAGCCTCGAGATTCCTTGACCACCAGTCTAGGTCCTTTCGACCATTCACTGAAATGGGAATCGACTCACCATACCATAAGCCTTTTCTTTTTCCCCAAGCCTTCAACCTCTGGAGGCCCCTGTAATGTAAGGGGCGGGGTAAATTGCCTGATTGGAGGATGAGAGAAGTCCCAAATCTCTCACAAGATCTTTTAAGAATGCCATCTCTTTCAGTACTACTGCCCTCACCTCGTTTTTATTTTCGTCACCTTCTTCTGAGGTAGAATCAACAGAGATAAAACTGTATCTACCTGAAAACCCCAAAATACCAGATTCGGCAGAAGAACCATGACTGACTTTTCTGTATTTGCTATGAATCCTAGGCTCTCCAGTAATTTGCTCATCCAAGCCAAATGTTCTCAGAGGTCTAGCCTGTCTATTATCAGAAGAGCTTCCAAATAACAAATTTGCTGCACTCCTCTCTGTAAGAGAAAAGCCACAATAGGATGCAGCACTTTGGTGAAACACCATGGAGCGGAGGACCGCCCGAAGGGGAGGCAAAGGAACTGGTAAAGGACACCTTTGCAGCTAAAACACAGGTACTTCAGACTGCCCCCGTCCATCGGTATCCTAAAGTATGCGTCCTTGAGGTCTAACTTCACTAACCAAACTTCTGATTGTAAAACGTCCCTGAACAGATGAATCCCCTCCATCTTGAAATGCCTGTAGACCAGTAATTTGTTCAACTTCCTTATATTTGACAGGACGCCACCCCTTGTCCTTTTTCTTTACAAGGAACACTGTGCTCACAAAATCTCCTGATCTGAAACCCGAATCAATGCCCCTCTCTGTAACATCTGGGTCCCCTGTGAATCTATCATTAACATCTTCTCTAGGTGTAAGTAACTCCCTGGGTTGTCTGATATGTACTGGGTAATCCCAAAACTCTATTTTGAAACCTCGTACGGTTTATAAAACCCAAGAGTCTCCTGCGACTTTCTCCCAATTGTCGATTAAGAATCTCAGCCTTCCCCCGAACTTTGGTTGGAAAGAACCAACAATTCTCACCATGCAACTTAGAGCCTCGACGGTTTCTCGAGTTCCACCCTCTCTGGGTGTAGAAGTTTGAATATTGGTGATACCCTCTGCCATAGCTGCCATAATTTCTTGGCTCCTGTGTGTAAGATTGGAACCTGAAGGCACCGTGACTTACAGCCAGCCCCCCTCCCGTCAGACCGTTCAAAAACAGCCCTGGAGCCGAAGACTCTTTGTATATTGGCCTGAGCTTTACTGAAAGCAGTGAATGTAGCAACATATTTTCCCAATGATTTTACAAAGCTTTCCCCAAACAGAAGCCCCATGTCCTCCCTTGTAGACCGATCAGCTAGTTTAGGGTTAATTCGCATCAGTACACCCTTTTTGCCTCTCAGTTATTAGGCCTGCATTGGAGTTACCTAACATGCAGATGGCACGTTGTGCCCACCCTCTCAACATATCCAGATTTACTCTGCCTCTCTTCCCACGTGCCTCCTCAGCCATATCTAGGATGCAGGTCAGTGGGCCCAGGACATTAAGGACCTTGTCCTGACACTGTTTAAGGTATTTTTCAATTCCTTTCCTCTGATCTTGAACAAAACGGCTATCAGCTCAGAGTCCAAGTTAGGGGTGTTACAAATGTTATCCTCCATAGATTGGCAGGGACACTCCGGATCAAACTGAGGGTCTCCCTATCCAGAGACTTCCTTAACCAATTATTTGGCAGCTTGGTCTATTGGCCACCATTCTGCACTACACTGATGTTTAATCATTGTAGATTGAACATCTCTCCTCCAAAGTTGTACTTCACCTGATTGGAGCCAGAGGCCTGCTCCAGGCTACCCAACAACTCACAGGTCTCTTTGGGGTCTAAAATGTACTCATCCCATTCCATTCCATGCCGTTGTCATTGTCATCCCCAGTAGAATTCAAACTTGCTCATAACTCTCTTGTGCCATGAAGGTCACTCTTATCAAGCATGCAGCTAAGGGAAACTTTCTTTTGTGCCCCGTCAAGGTGGCCCTTTTCCTCTTGTGCTGCTAGGATCACCAGACTCCATTGTAGCGCAAAGGCTACATATGCCATAGGAACGGCTTAACTCCTTCTCTGTATGTTTTCTCTTGTGGGCAGCCTTTCCCCCAACATGGGGTTCAGAGGTAGAAGGGAGTCCCCACCTGGTAAGGAAAATATTTTTTCTCAGCTGGGGCTTCCCTCTTCCTCTTAGCTAGTGCTGCATCCGTCGCCTCTTACAGAGGACCTGCGTTACTCGCTTAGAATTATTTTAATGGATTCCCCATTAAATCATGGGCCTGGGTGTTAGAACCCTCCATAGCCTTTTAACAATTAAATGCCCAAACACACAGCTACAGCCAAGTAGACTCAAAACTGTCTGTGCTTATATTAAAAATTAAAATAAAACATAATTGTCTACCAGAATAATCTGCGATCACTCAAACAATTCAGGCAATTGTTAGAGAAAATTCGTCTGGAAATACTGCTTAAACCAGGAGGGGGAGCTCTGGAAATGTCTCATAGTGTTTCTTAGCATATATTGTCAATTTTCTAAAGATTAGACACTAGTGCTCGTCGCTGCTGTCTGCTTTGTTTGAAACTGCAACTGTAGTGGTTTCCAGGCAATGCGCAAGCTAGCGCGTCACCTCGTGTCACCTCGGTGAGAGAAACTGACAAAGTTTCACGGCCCGCAGCAACGAGTCTGCTTTGTAGCTAGAGGGTTCAGGTTTTGCATGCTCTTTGCGGTTGAGATGTTGCCTAACAAAGAGCCCAATGCAATGTTGATATGCCCCCTCCCTTTCCAAGGCAAAGTTTGGTAGAGGGGATACTGCCTTTAATGATTCTTTCCCTTTAAGAGGGGCGGCCAGCTGGAGGGAAGCCCTCCATGACCTAAATGATGACACAAAGGCAGGAGATGAAGAGATAGAGATCGGGCGTACCTTGACTGACTTTGAATTACCAACGGAGGATGAATATGTGAAGGTGGCTTTGAGTATCTCCTCGGGATCTCCTTTAGACCCCCTGCCACAAAGTGTGGAAGGAGCTGAGAGTAGAACTGTTCCCGTCTCTTCGCCTTATCTGCAATCAATCTCTTTCCAGTGGAATGGTTTAGCCGGGGTGGAAATAGGGGGAGGTGACCCCCCTGTTAAAAAAGGCAACATTGGATCCAGAGTGGCCAAAAAACGATAGGCCGATCTCCATGTTGCCTTATCCGGCAAAAATTGTAGAACGCCTGGTTAGTAGAGCTCTATCAAAACATCTGGAAACCAATGGAATCCTAGGGGACGTGAAGTTTGGGTTTTGTCCAGCTCACGGTACAGAGACTGCACTAGTAATGGTGATGGATGAGCTTCGCATGCGTGCAGACAGAGGTCAAGCGGTGATATTAATCTTGCTCGACCTGTCTGCCACATTCGATATGGTCAACCACGCCATTCTGCTGGAGAGACTTAGAGGTGGGGATTGCAGTTACAGCCTTGTGCTGGTTTGTCGTTTCTCGCTAATAGGAGACAGGCAGTGGCTCTTCACCCCTGGCGTCCCTCTGGGCTCGGCGCTTAGCCCAATTTTATTTAATATTTATATGAAACCGTTAATGGATGTTATAAGATCATATAATATTGTCATTAATTACGCAGATGACACCCAACTGATTCTCTCCTTAGGAGAACAGTCTACTCCTCTTGCCGTGTTTCATGACTGCCTTCGAGACACTGCTCAATGGCTGAGGAAGAACTCATTACAATTTTAATTCCGAAAAAAACGAGATTCTCTACTGGCCAGTGGGGAAGGCTCCAGTGGTGCTCTTTCCCCCACATCCCCTAACTTTTTGCCACTAGCGACAGGCAGTCCACTGTTACCAGTTGAGAAGGTCCGAAACTTGGGTGTGATGTTTAATAATAAATTGACACTCTAAGCACAGGTTAATAAAACCGTGGGGAGTTGTTTTGCGATTATTAGAGCCCTTCGCAAAATCCTTCCGCTTTTACCTGCACATGCTAGAGCGTTGATAGTACAATGTACAATTGGAAGCAGACTTGACTATTGCAATGCTCTACTGCTGGAATCCCCTAGATATCTAATGGAAAGATTCCAAGGGATCCAAGCACTAGCAGCACTGGCTTCCGATACATCCGAGAGTCCAGTTTAAATCCCTTTGCTTGGTGTTCAAGGCCTTGCACGGCATTGGGCCGAAGCTGATGAGGAAGAAATTTGCTTGGTATGTTCCGAGGAGGAGCCTTCGCTCTTCCTCTGCGAGACTGGTGAAGGTGCCAAGATTAAAAAAAAAAAAATTTGGAGGTAGGGCGTTCAGCACCTCGGCTGCGAGATTATGGAATAAGCTTCCATGGGAGCTGAGACAAATGGAGGTTCTTCTCCCTTTTAGGAAGTTACTAAAAACGTGGCTCTTACCGAGTACTTAACTGTGGTCACCTTAGCGTCTCTCTGACCATACACTGATAGGTCCAGCGCCAGGATGCCTGTTAGGTGATAGAGCGCTTTATAAATGTTATAAATAAATAAATGACCATGCTACACCTGTAACTGCACCCAGGAGGCAGCGCAGGCTGCGGTAGTGGAAGGGGCACCTCCCAAGCCGGAAGGAGGCTGCTGTAGCGGTTACGATCGCATTACGTAGCTGGCACAAACACCAGAGCGGGCTCAGCTTACTTCAAATGTTTACGACAACAATTCCTGTTAATAAAATAGAAAGGAAACTAACCTTGTCTGCCCAAACCGTAAATTGGAGGGGCATAAAAGAAACAACAAAGCAAAGAACATAACTGGTAATAAAAGTAAGAATAAAGCACTCATTGAATGTAAGAAAAAAGCACTCTATTACGAAGCACATAATAAATACACATTGATGAAAGCACTTGAAAGGGGGTACTTATCCCGGTTGGAGCAGCAAATAAAAGAGGAGAATATCTGCGTGCTCTGGATATTTATGTATTCTGAACATTCTTTTTGCTTGTGATGTATTGATATTTCTTAAAGGGTTGCATGTTTGGGCAGCAATAAAGGATTAATGCATAATGGCGTCCTGCGGTCTTGTAATGAAAACTTGCCTATCTCCCCTGGATGGCTGAAGCAATGTGCACCCCAGGTCGAGGGAAGAGGATTGTGCTGCTGCGCACCGAAGTAGAGAGAAGAGGAGGAAGACTGACTTATAAGTAGAGACAGTGATGGTTGTCTTGCTTCAACTTTACTGGTGGCAACAATCTATAGTTCTGTATCCTAGCAACTCAATGGCTGCAACATAGGCTTAAAGCCCACTGCAGAGGGGTATACTGGTTGCTAAAGGCCCTAAAGCCAAGGCCTATAACAAGGGTGGGGGCCTTTAAACAACATGTATAGCCAGAGGGGCTATAAGGCTATTAGAACATCCCACCCACAAAGGGTAGAATTTTCTAAATTAAAAGGGTGAAACGGAAAGAAAAAAATTGGAATGTTGGTGCAGAAGGTTTATACCATTATACATCCATGGCTACTTCATTATCTTTAATGGAGCTCTCAGCATTCCAATGTTCTAATACACATTAAATGATCGGTGAGAGAACAGTGCCTGTGTTGGCCCAGCACAAATGTGGCTACAGGTGCTATAGTTCCAACTTGCACAAAATTCAATGACCTAGTTATTACCAGTTTTATACTGGCACAGGTGTGAATCCATTGTTTTCATCAATCATTTTAGGTTTGATAATTATTGTTGCCAATGCCAATCATGGCAATCATATTGCATTCTATTTTTATTGACATTCACATCTTGACTCAGCTTAGAGGACATTTTATGTCTTCATGTTTTCCAATTAGTTGTTTGTCTGTCCTTTCACCTCCATTGGAATGCATGAGAGACAAATTTACTCACATATCACATGTAATTCTTTAGCTTCTTTAGCTCATCTATGCATTTTGTATATTGTTAGAAATGGGGGTCTCTAGTTGACAGAGGTAGGTACCTTTGTCCAAGTGGGGACGCTTCTTTCTAGTCAGGGTAAGGGGGATATACTTCCAAATAACACCTGCTCAACCCCTTGGTAGCTTGGCACGAGCAGACAGGCTTATCTCAGAGGCAGTGTGTAAAGCATTTGTGAATACATCAAGTAATACAGGGAAAACACTACAAATGGAAACCACACCAGTTTAGAAAAATAAGCAATCTTTATCTAAACGAAAAGAAGACCAAATGACGAAAATCCACCATACAATTTTCTTAAAAATAGTTACTGTGTAAAATAACCTGCAGAATGCAGGAAAAACATGAAAATACAGTGCCTCTGACTCGGTAGCTCCATCCGGGGCTACCGCAATACTGAATATGACAGTCTAACAATTCCGGCCAACCGCGTCGATACGGGTTGGCAAAAGCGTCGACCGACTCGGAGACGGTACCTTTTGATGTTGCGGCCGACACGATGGTGCAAGCTGTTCTGGGGCAACCGTCGCGGTTGAGATGTGAGATGGAAGACTTGCAGTGTTTGATGGCCCAACGGCTCGGCGCAGGCATCAGCTCGTTGACAGAGTCTGTGAGACCAAGGCTTGCGTTGCAGGGTGAGGCGGTGCTCGATGCCGTGCTGGCAGGTCACGATGTGGTGACGGAGCCGGTCGATGTTCGAGTCGGGCAGCGATGGAGTCGAACATGTCAGTGCAGCGTGTTGTGTTGCGGAGTGCAATGCCCACGGGAGTCTGTGCTCTCTGCGGTGTATTCAGGACATGGAATCCTGCGATGGACTCGGTGACAGTCAGTTACCCTTTTCTTTTCCAGGCAACTGAAACCAGCGGTTCCAGAGACAGTGCCCAGACGTTTGGTGAGGTCTTTGATGTTCCTGAGACCTTGTGAACAGGGGGCAAGCTCAATTCAAGCTCTTGGAGATCTTCCTCAAGCAGAGGACACAGCAAAGAGCAAGTCCTTTCTCCTTTCCTTGGTAGCAAATAGCCACTGCAGGCCAACCTGAGGCAGCAAACAGCACAGGGGCAGTATTCTTCGTCAGCTTCTCCAGCTCTCCTCCTTGGCAAAGCTTCCTCTTGATTCCCAGAAGTGATCTAAAGTTCAGGGGTCTGGGCCCCAGGTTTTATACTACAAAATCATTTGTTCTCTTGTGGCAGAGAAGCCCCGTGCTTGGTCAAAACTGGTTCTGTCCTCTCTGGTGCAGTTTCTTGGCAGGAGGTGGAGACAGCATTGTCCTTGGCAGACCAGACCCCTTCAGGTGAAAGTAAATCTCCTCCCCCTACTCTTAATGCAGCCCAGGTTTATTCAGCCCAGCCCTGACTCATCAGGCTCTCTGGAGCCACTGCTCCTCCCCAGCCCCTGTCATCCAAAAGCCAGACATGCAATCCACAAACCTAGCAGAGGCACACTGGATGGCTAAGCAAGAAAATAACAATTTTCTAAAAGTGGTATTTTCAAACACAGAATTTAAAAGACCCTCACTAAAAGATGCATTTTAACATTCTGAGTTCAGACATATCAAACTTTATTTACCTACCTTGTTCCCAGGGGTAGTTATGTTTATAAGGTGCTATAAACATACTCCCCATTCTATCCTATGGGAACAGGTAGCCTTGCAACAGTGAAACAAAATTGGAAGTAATTCACTATCAGGGCATGCCACATACACCAGGGCATGTCCTTCCTTTCACCTACACTGCACCCTGCCCACAGGGCCACCTTGGGCCTACCTTAGGGGTGACTAACATGTAGGAAAAGGGAAGGTTAGGGCCTGGCAAGTGGGTACACTTGCCAAGTCGACATGGCAGTACTAGACTGCACACAGGCTCTGCAATGTTAGGCCAGAGTTACATTTACAAGTTGCTTATGTGGGTGGCACAATCAGTGCTGCAGCCCACTAGCAGCATTTGATCTATAGGCCCCGGGCACACACAGTGCA
This sequence comes from Triturus cristatus, assembly GCF_964204655.1. Classification (NCBI taxonomy): domain Eukaryota; kingdom Metazoa; phylum Chordata; class Amphibia; order Caudata; family Salamandridae; genus Triturus; species Triturus cristatus. The sequence continues at coordinate 1,093,617,836 of NC_140580.1, forward strand.
CTGTACTAGGGACGGACTAGTAAATCAAATCAGCCAATCATGGAAACACCAATCCAACAACAATTTGCAAATGGAGCACTTGCACTTTGGCACTGAACAGCAGTGGCGAAGTGCCCAAAGCATCTAGATCCGCAAAAACAAAGTCCAAAATACAGCCAAAACACAGGAGGCACGGGCAAAAATACAGAGGAGACCCACACCAATGGTGGGAGGTAGCTTAAGCAATAGTGTACAGAAGCATTATGAGAGTACATTGCTTATTTTGATACTCGCCTTTTCCATACACTGATTAGGTATTTACCATCTGATGAATAATGATACTGGTTTACTGGTCAGAAACATCTTTCTGAGGTGAGGCGATTAGATAAACCTTTTTTCAAAAGGCTAATAGTGACAACTGGCTGTATAATTGAAACATTTTCCTATTGTTGCTCCTTGTGTTTTTACCTTTGCTCTGTTATACATGCCTCATCGATAGTGTATAGGATCACTACTAGCCATAGACTAGGGAGGACATGTTTGTGCTAATGGCATTTTATACCGTTTTTTAGAGCGGGGCCCCCTTCCTGAGCGGCTGCCAGGCTGAGGTGGGCCTGAGTACCTAGCAGTTGCGGGTAAGATCTGTTACGTTTATTTTCTATAGCATCACAGAAGACACTAATGTGTGTAATTTGACTATTTTCACTTTTTACTATTGTAGGCATACTCTTCCTTGTTGTAACTGCTGTACAGAGGATTGAGGTCATATATACAAAAATACACTTGTATCCTTTTCTTTGCACTGATTTATCAATTTTTCGCAGCAGCACCAATTTGAGGTCCTGAAGAAAGCCTAACCCACGTGTGGGTATGAGGGCTGAATCATGTTGACCATTTTTCCTTCTCACCATAGCAGTTATACAATTATACCAATGGTGCTCTGTTTTTAATCCTGGCAGTTTGGTGTCTTGGAATACATTTAGTATTTGACACCTCCTAGCTAGTTTTATATGCACTTTTTTCACTTCTTTTGCGCTGCTGCGCCCTCACTCTTTAACATTCTTAGTGCTCTTCATAAGAGGATTTAGATTATCCTTTCTGATATAAAACATCCCTGAGCTCCTGTCTCCCTATGAGAGGGTTGTAGCCCTCAAAGGAAATAGGTTTTTCCTTTGAGAGGAGAGACCCTATGATGAAGCATGTCACCTTTTGGTAAGTGAGGAATTTTGTCCTAAAAAGGGAAATGCCCAACTTACTTTGGTGGTATCTGTGATTCTGTAGTTTCTTACCTTGCCATGTAGTTATGTACACATTTTTGCATTCGCTTTTTGTTTAGACCCAGGGATTTCGTACTGTTATGCTAGTTGTGATTGGGGAATAAATCCCGGGTGGTCTTTAAAATTTCCTCAGGACCCTCCTTTTTTTCAATCGTTGTTTGTTTGTGAGTTTATTGAGCAGCTCTATGGGCTGTGGGTCCTTTTATTGTACAGAGATCAAAATAGGTCACTCTGTTTGAACTAAAGAGCATTTGTAGAGACAGGTTGAGTGCTCAAGGGACTTGTTTCAACCCCCCCCCCTCCTTTTCTGAACACTCTATTTTCACATTAGTCTTTTGATTGATACACAATTATGGCTGAGCGATTAGGTCTATCTTTTGATGACACAGTGGCACAATTAATTCTAAACACACAAAGTATAGTGGATACCTTCCAAGGAGGATTATCAACATCTGGAGATGATTGGTCTAGATTACTCACTCTACAAAAATCGCATTCACGGGTATTCATTCATGGTGCCATCGTGACAGAGTACCTTAGGGGTAATTGTGCCCCGACAGGTCTCATTGTCTCGAATGCCCCTCGTCTATTTCTGAATGACAAATTGTTCCTAAAAGACTGGTCATTGGTGGTTTGGCGGTGTACTCGTGACTGGTTAATTTTGATAATTAACACAGCAAAGCGCATCGCTGACACTATACTAATTGAGATACAGGCTTTAGAATCCCAGATTAAAGTAACTCTATCTGGTCCTCTTTTCAAAAAACAAAATGAAGAAAGCAACAAGAATAACAAGGAATTCAAGGATTCCGTGTTGACAATTAAGATTAATACATTTAAAAAGGATCTTGCTCGCTTCTCGATGGAGAAGGTTTATCCTTACACCAGGGCTGAATATGTGCCCCCTCAATACAATCATCAAGGGAAAAGATATGGATCAAATTACTCTACATCATCGAGTGATGAATGGTCAAGTGATTCAGACACTCCTAATCAAAGATATCCTATAAATAGAGGACGCAATCAAAGAGGTAGTGGTCAATGGAGGAACTACCGGGGTGGTTTTCAACCATTTCCACCTTCTCAATGGTGGCCCCCTGGTCCTTATGGATATCCCCCGATCCACCACAGGGCCATGTTTTCCCCTAACAACCTCAACCCCAACCCCAGATGTTCCCTGATCAGTCTTTTTTAGGGTTTGGTCGAGGAAGATCTCGGGGCAAACGCCGGAACAAACAGGCCCAAGTGCACTGGGCAGACAATCCACCAGCTCGATCCACCAGGAGCCTGATGGAAGCACAGGCAGGAACGAGTCACAAGATGACCTAGTCATGAATCTCAGCAGTAAGATCTTATCTCCAGATGAACTAGCCCTTTTAAATAAAGGACTAGGTTTTGTTCCATCTTACCGGGGAGATTCGTTTGAGATCAGACAGGAGATTGCTCAGTTTTTTCGCAAGATCCGTCTACACTTTTGTTTCAGGGACAAACCAGAAGTGGATACCGATGAGATAGTTATTAACACTGGACTTAAGAATAAGTCCACATTCAATCCCCTGTCAAATCAAGTGCCCCCTCAGGTTTTGACCTTTGAAAAAGCAGTAATTTCAGAAATTGATAACATTTGTACCATCAATTCAAGACAGTTTCAAAACTTAACAAGATAGGAACGTCAGGCCATGCTTTCTCTAGCATCAGATGATACAATCACAATGAAACCTGCTGATAAGGGGGGAGCCATTGTCTCAATAGACACCTCCTCCTATCGCATTGAATGTCTCAGACAACTAGAAGACCGTCGTTACAACCAGGTCTTACGGGAAGATCCCACTAAGCGCCTTGAGAGTGAGATAAAGATCATAGTGGAAGAAGCACTTTCTAATTGTTGGATTACTGTGAAGGAGGCAAACTTTTTGATTAAAGTTAATCCAATAGTTCCGTATTTTTATACGCTTCCTAAAGTGCATAAGGTCCAAAGACCGCCTCCAGGACGCCCTATAGTGTCTGGTCTGGGTTCTCTGTTGGAACCTCTTTCCACTTTTGTGGATTATTTTTTGAGACCTTTGGTATCAGATATGTCAACTTACATGAAGGACACTAAAGATGTGTTAAGATTGGTAGAGGAGATCTCATTTGAGCCAGATGAGGATTTCCTGGTCTCTTTTGATGTGGAGTCCTTATATACATGTATTCCACAAGATGAGACCCTCTCCACTATTGAAACACTGTTATTAAATAGTAATTTGGATTCTATAACTCCTGTGTCTTTCATAGTAAATTGTGCAAGATTGGCTATGAAAGAGAATTTTTTCAAATTCGAGGAACGTTTTTTTCTCCAGGTATCTGGTACATCGATGGGGAGTGTTTTTGTCCCAAGTTTGGCAAATTTGTACGTTCACAATTTTGAACAACAACACATTTTCAATGTCAACAATCCATATCGAGATAATATCCGGTTATGGAAAAGATATATCGATGATGTGTTTGTGGTGTGGAAAGGCACATCATCCTCTATCCTTGACTTCCAGGCTTGGTTGAATGTTCAAAATTATTTTTTGAAATTCACGTGTGAATATAGCAAAACCGCATTACCTTTTTTGGACATTTTGATCACTCCTCGAGATGGAGGTTTGAACACAGAGCTATACAGAAAACCAATGGCAAGAAATTCACTCTTATCCTTTGATAGTTTCCATCTTCAGGCCTTACGGCAGAATTTGCCATTTGGCCAGTTCTTGCGCATTAAGAGAAATTGTTCAACCAGTAATAAGTATCAGGAACATGCTAAAAAACTGGCTAGTCAATTTCAGGCTCGTCAATATCCCAGGGACCTTATGAAAAGGTCAATGAAACGTGCTGCCAACAATAATCGGGCTGCTCTTCTGGAGAGTGGGATTCCGAAAGTGTCATCGGAAAGATTGACTTGTGTACACACTTTTTGCAGTTATACCAACAAAATCAAAAAATGTATCTTGGCAAACTGGAAAATTTTAAATATTGGGGCAAATGCATTACCTCGGCCTTTGTTTGCATTTAAACAAAGCACTAGCATCAAGGATCGACTGATACATACACGTCCACGTTATAACAAGACAAATCCACAAGACACCCTGTGGGGTTTGCCACCGGTACAGGGACATTTTCCGTGTGGTTCATGCACAGCTTGTCCCAACACCTCTCATATCACAGAGATTGATATTGGTTCACCTAAACCGTGGCTATTGACACAACCTACAAATTGTAACAGTGAGAACCTCCTTTACCTGATTACCGGTCCATGTTCCTTGCCATACGTGGGCATGACTACTCGTAAGGTAAAGATACGAATTCTTGAGCATAAAAGCACTATCAGGTGCAAGAAAAGCTCCACCAAATTGACCAATCATTTTTTGTTAGCTCAAGATTGTCCCACTGATCTTAAATGGACTGTGTTGGAGAAACCACATATTCCACACCACATTACAGATGTGACGTCCTTTTTATTCAAACGTGAACAATGGTGGGTCAACCAATGGAAAAGTGATAGGCTAGGTCTCAATGATGAGATTCCGTGGGTTTGCTTATAGTTGAGACTCTATACTATCCTGTGGTTTGGCCTCTTGATTTTAGAGACATAAAGGTTGTGGAGACCTATTTGGATAGCGTGTTCATAACCTTCTAGTCAAGAAGGTGGTTGCACCCTCCATTGAGGATTTTATCCTTTTACACCTCATTGGGACTCGACATCATTGGTTCCGTGTATTTGTGTCTAGATGAACTCCTGTGTTTCCTAGTATAATCATCAATAAACATACTATGTGGGATTTTCCCATCTTCTCGCGTACCACCTGTACATTGTTTATCCACTATTTCAGAACGGGTGTTCGAATGGTTCTGAGCATGGACGACTGCACTCCAGGTATCAAGGTAGTGGCAGTATGGTTACGCATGCGCACTGTACGACGCCTGGCAGGAGTGCTTTAAAACATGTTTAATAGATTTCTACTAATGAGAGATTTATGGTGAACTAATCCGCAGTTTTTTCTAAATGGGTAGTCACGAAAGAAGATGATCACGTTTTGTCCACAAACCTTTTTGGAACACTCTCGCATGCACGCGTATGTAGTGTGGTAGTGACACTAATAGTGCGATTGCACATGTCTGGCACTAGCACTCTTGACAAGGTATTGTGAACTGCGCATGTGTAACTGAGTAGTGCTATGATTGACAAACGTGCGCAGAAATGTCTCCTCGGACGGTCTTAGCTCAGCTGTTTCTAATGTGCTCGAAATTGAGTACGCAATTTAAACGGCTTCAGTCTCGTAGCAAACTCACCTCCGGTCGCCGGCTCAATTTGTTACGGAGTACCGACGGAGAGGCGAGTTGTGCTTAGATGGGCTGATCTGTCTTTCTTGTGACTTAAAAAGCGTTTTCCTTCTGTTAGGCTTTCAAATTTTTTTCCCCGTCTTTTCGTACTAGAAGATAGGGGACGTTGAAGGACTACCTTCTTAAATCACTATTCTTGAATGGGGGACTACTAAAACAGTTGCTTGTTAACTAGTATAGCACTGTTTCTCTTTGCCTCATACATGATTTCCTGTTAATTTCTAAGGAGCTTAAGCAATAGTGTACAGAAGCATTATGAGAGTACATTGCTTATTTTGATACTCGCCTTTTCCATACACTGATTAGGTATTTACCATCTGATGAATAATGATACTGGTTTACTGGTCAGAAACATCTTTCTGAGGTGAGGCGATTAGATAAACCTTTTTTCAAAAGGCTAATAGTGACAACTGGCTGTATAATTGAAACATTTTCCTATTGTTGCTCCTTGTGTTTTTACCTTTGCTCTGTTATACATGCCTCATCGATAGTGTATAGGATCACTACTAGCCATAGACTAGGGAGGACATGTTTGTGCTAATGGCATTTTATACCGTTTTTTAGAGCGGTGCCCCCTTCCTGAGCGGCTGCCAGGCTGAGGTGAGTCTGAGTACCTAGCAGTTGCGGGTAAGATCTGTTACGTTTATTTTCTATAGCATCACAGAAGACACTAATGTGTGTAATTTGACTATTTTCACTGATTTTCATTTTTTACTATTGTAGGCATACTCGTCCTTGTTGTAACTGCTGTACAGAGGATTGAGGTCATATATCCAAAAATACACTTATATCCTTTTCTTTGCACTGATTTATCAATTTTTCACAGCAGCACCAATTTGAGGTCCTGAAGAAAGCCTAACCCACATGTGGGTATGAGGGCTGAATCATGTTGATCATTTTTCCTTCTCACCATAGCGGTTATAAATTTATACCGATGGTGCTCTGTTTTTAATCCTGGCAGTTTGGTGTCTTGGAATAAATTTAGTATTTGACACCTCCTAGCTAGTTTTATATGCACTTTTTTCACTTCTTTTGCGCTGCGCCCTCACTCTTTAACATTCTTAGTGCTCTTCATAAGAGGATTTAGATTATCCTTTCTGATATAAAACATTCCTGAGCTCCTCTCTCCCTATGAGAGGGTTGTAGCCCTCAAAGGAAATAGGTTTTTCCTTTGAGAGGAGAGTCCCTATGATGAAGCATGTCACCTTTTGGTGAGTGAGGGATTTTATCCTAAAAAGGGAAATGCCCAACTTACTTTGGTGGTATCTGTGATTCTGTAGTTTCTTACCTTGCCATGTAGTTATGTATACATTTTTGCATTAGCTTTTTGTTTAGACCCAGGGATTTTGTACTGTTATGCTAGTTGTGATTGGGGAATAAATCCCGTGTGGTCTTTAAAATTTCCTCAGGACCCCCCTTTTTTTCAACCGTTGTTTGTTGGAGAGGTCTAACATATACACAGAGCAATCCTTCTTTACTTTTGTTGCACTACACCAGACATTTTTGATTCCTTTTGCCAGAGCAAGCATCAAATCTATTGGTTTTGAAAATACTTGTGCTTACAGTATCGATAGATGCAACATGGTTTTTGTTTTTGCCAAGGGTGTTTTGTCCTAGAGTGTGTGCTTTTCGAAGCTTTCCGATACCTTACCCTGCTCTGAATAAATGTTCTAAATAAAATAATTAGAAAAATGTGTGTGGATCTCTTGGCTACTTCTGAAGATTAGTAGGTTGCAGCACAGTTTCTTTAAGTTTATATATTTGGTTGTAGAAAATGAGCAGGTTATTCTAGGATAAACACTTACAATAGATAAGCCATGTGTCAGCACAGAGATCAATTACGAGTGTCCAACTGAGAAAGTCTGCTGGAACTACTTCAAAATATGGCCAATGTGTTTAGAATTTGTTGAACGCTTTGATGTTACCCCAACCGGTTGCAGTTGTTCTGGCCACCAAAATCCTCATGATGAAGTGTCCCAAGGAAATGCCCTCGCTGATTGTCACTAAAAAGGCTGCTGTGCCATATACTGCTGATGCTGACATGTATGTTGTACAAACTGATTTGTTTCCTTATCTTTCCTGAAGGATTGGTTTCTGTTGCAGGCACAAGCCTTAGAGTGAGAAGCAATGCTGAATCAAGCAGAAGTACACAAGATGTCATAGGGAGGTGGAGGGACCGCTCAGGGCATGTAACCACACTGAAATTACTACTCCTCAGCCTTGCACGGTTGAATTATGGCGGTGCCCATCTCTGTAGGGATGGCATGTTGTGTGCTGCTGCAACCCACCGGTATGTGCTCTTCAATCCTTCTATGGGCCCAAATCATTCCCATTTCTGTGTCACCTGCCAGTCCCATAATGCTGGGAATGGGATCAAGACAACCCCCACTTACCCTTCTTCTTGCGGCCTACTCGTGCATCTGAGGACCGATTTTATTCAGATGCCGAGATGTGCTTCATACTTTTATGTGCTTGTGAATGTATTTTTCATGGAGGGTGAAAGGTTACCCCTGCGCAACAACAGATGCCATTACACTTGCAAAGCACTTGGAGACTTTATTCCATGTTTTGGAATCCTGAGCTGCTGTTTGCGTGATTGAGGAACACATTCCATTCCATCTGTGCAGGAAAATGGAAAAGTCCTAGGGATAGGGATAGGTGACCACTTCTGCTGAGACTGTCACCCTGACTCAATGGGCAAGGTGGATCGAAACAATGGTACCCTCAAGGATAGGAGAGCCAAGATATGTTCTGAGACCCTTCTGAAAGGGTATGATACTCTGATACTCTGTGGTACATAAGAGCTATACCAACACAGAAAACTAAGCTGAGCTCTTATAGGATAGTTATGTGATGTCCCATGATGTTGCCCTCAAACCCTCATGTCTGCTGCTGAGTTAGTCTTACAACTGATTAATGATGCAACTTTACAATATTGCAGAAAGCCTATCTGCTTTCTCTTCAGTTTCTGTTCTCAGGTTCAAGCTTCCTTACTTGAATGCTCGACCAACGCCTGCCATTTCCTGAAGCCCAGGGAGTGGGTCTTCACATGCACCCATCAGGGGAACATGTCCTTGCAACCTCACGGGCGTGACTCCTTCTGGACCCTGCTCCTCACCAACACAGCTGCTAAGTGTTATGGTTTGGAACATTGGATCCATTCCTTATAGTACAAGTGGGTTGCACATTCCTGAGACAGCTGCCCACTGTTGCGGACCTACACCAAGCCTCAGGCTTTGGTTCTCTGCTAGAGATGTTCCTGTTGCTGCCTTGCCCCCTACCAGGGAGTCATACTCTGTGAACCCCTTCTTTGTTTTCTCCTCCATATCCCCGCAAAGGCTACTCCCATCATTGTTAATCATTACTATTTTCACATAAGAAAAGCATCTGTTTTCTGGATACTGGATCTTTGTGGGCGTGGTCTGCTATCTTTGCTGGTAACCCCACTCTCTGGCTCTTGGTGGGCTACGTCATTACTGTGGAATTGTGAATTATCAAGCGACTGTACTGAACTGTCCTTGAGTGGTGCCGCTATTATGTGTGTGTGAATAACTCCTACTTCCTGTTGCTTGAGATATACCGCCAAACAATTAATCTGTTGCTGCTGGATCTGCACTCGCTTGTTGACATGGAAGCATGCCTTTCGGAGGGACCCTCAGTAAAAACAAAAATTATCTTCTTCTGTTCTATCATGGCCTGAATGTGCTGGCATCCTCTCCCAGTCATTCCAAGGTCTCAAAGTATAAGAATCCCTCTGGCTGTTATAGACCGTAGGTTATTCATCTTGCTATGTCAGAATGAGAGATGGTTTGTGAGCCCCGCAAAGCAGGAAACCACAGTGTTTTTGTGGGCCTGTGTGAGCATGACACAGTTGTAGAGACTATACTTTTCCTTTCAGCCCTCCAGAGAATACGGTCTTCCCACTGGTAGGGTGTTTTGTAAATATAGTCAAGAAGAATATGGTTGTTTCATCTGCGGGACGAAGACCTATCCCTGGCTGCCTCAAGAGTGGCTTGGAGTGTTCTCCACTGCTACGTCATTCCCATCATCAGAGATTCTGCTGTACAACCTATCCAAAAAAAGTGGGCCGCCATGAAAACTCTGAAATGAAGTGATTCTTCTCCATTCTGTAGGGCAGGCTATCAGGGCCGGACTGGAACCCCAAAGCAGCCTTGGCAATTTTCTTGGACCAGCCCCCGGGAAAGCACTGCCTGGCCCCAGGAGGCTCGAAACGTTTGCTTGCTGCTGTTACTATGGGGCCGGTATTGCAGCACCACAGAAAAAACAGCCCTCAGTAACATAAACGCCCCTCACTGCTGAAAAACCAGCCCCCACCCTTCCAGCCACCCAGGGAAATGCCTGATGCTGGTACAGCCAATCCGGCCTTGCAGGCTATTCAAGAGACTAGACTCAATGCTGAAATACTGGAAGAAGTAGCCAATGCATTGGCCATCTCCTTAGGTTTGATTACAGATCAGTTAGATGCCCAGAAGACCATGCTCTTGCACAATATAATAGATTTAGATAACTTTGTGGCAGCTAAAGGGAAGCTCTGTACAATAGTAGGCTCTGACTGTTGTATATACCTCCGTAACGCCTCACTTAGTATATACAAACAGGTGAACCATATTAGGCTAGCATGGTGAAACTACATGAGATTCAAAATGGCTTTGATTCAACTTGAGACGTAGATGGTCTTGGTTGTCAGACAAAAGTGATAGAAATTATTCTTATCACTCTAACTCATATGTGTTGATTAAAGTGATTAGGTGCATCATCCGACATGCCTGTATGAGGAAAGTCATTGCCTCCACTTATACGGTTAGTACATTTGAGAATGATGAAAATAGTGATAATGAAGAAATTAAAACTAAAATCATACACTTCTTTGCCATTGATTGTAGGGATTCAGGGCCAGATGTTCATAGGTTTGGTTTTGCGATTCTCAAATAGCAAAGTTTTGCGTTTCCCTATTTGGGAATCACAAACACCCAGGTAGTAATGCCACTGGTATGTGGATTATTACTGGTACTAAGGCAGTTTGCGACCCATTCTGAATCGGGATGGTGGCCTACTAGGGTCAGCAGAACACCATGTCTTTGATTGCTTCCAAATTAAAAACATTTTTTTTCAATGCAGCCTTAAAGAAAATGGGACGCATTTCAAAAACAAAAATGAAAAGTTTTCTTTTCATTTTTGACCACTGCCTGCTCTTTAAAAAAAATCAGTTTCACAACCATTCACAAAGGGGAAGGGGTCCCTTGGGGACCCCTTCTCATTTGCAAATGGGTTACCATCTGCTTGAAGTAGGTGGTAAATTGCGCATGTTTTGCAACCGCATTTTTGTCGCAAAACATTCACACATACCACTCCAATTCGCTATTAGGAATGGACACACTTATCGCACCCCTTCCTAATACTGAATCGCAAAGCCATTTTCATGGTGTTATTTTATTTACCTGCTGCCACTGTTTTCTCGGTGTGTGTTGCAGTACTTGTTAGTGGCTCTATGTGGTGCGTGACTTACTCCAAGTAACGGCTGCAGTTACTCTCAAGCCTGTTTGGTAACCTTCCGGACTGTAGTAACTTTAGAAGTATAGTTTCTGAATATCTACAGTCTTATTCTTATGATTGTGATTGCATTAGCATGTCCTGCAAATTTCCCATAATCCCTCTCGCCCTTGTCCCTCCCACATTTACTACTAACAATATACCTGTGTGGAGATATCAGCCACTGTGGTGGTGATCTCTGTACAGAACAGATAGGTGATGCAGAGGCCTCTGGTCATAGATTTATAAATAGCATGTTGCACTATGAGTAGTACTACTATACTACTATTCTACGCGCTACAAAATATACTTTGCCAATAGGCTCCTTAAAGTAATGGAGCTAATATATAGGTAAGTTCATCCTACATTCATATTCTGTCTCTTTCCCATGGGCAGCCTAGGTAAAGTGTCTGACATTCATAAATTGACATTGAAAGGAGATATCTGGGAGTTCTTCAATAGTCTCAAAGTCATTGTTTGGGTCTGCTGGTTGTCAAGACCAAGCCACAAAGCCTGGCCATGTATACTTCTGCCTGCAGATTAAGCCTGGGCAAGGGAGCTAAGCAGCTGCCATGTTGTCCATAGGCACGATCACACTAGGGCTCCCCCTGCCACATCTCCATGGCATCTGCATTTCAAGAAAACCGTGACTGCACACTTAGTTAGTTTTTCATAGATTCACCCCTTCTTACGTTTATGGCTGTTTTATTTCCCATTGAAAAATGGCTGCTTGGTCATAATATTTTCCTTAACACTCGATGTGACTTCCTAGTGGGGAGTCCTAAAGCATATACATCCTGTCACCGGTGATTAGATGCGCTTCACAATCGACATAACACTAAAGAATGGAGGCCAAACATTTTTACAGATGTCACAACACAAAAAGAGAATTCTGGATTTGCTAATTTTCCTTGGGAAGAAAGATTAGATTACTTAGGATGGGTCAATGAAAGCTCAGTGTATGAGGGACTCAATACCAGAATGTCTGTTCTGCTTTCCCCTCATTCCCACTGTTAGACCTGGCATCTTTTGGCATGGTTCCCCCTGACTTTTTGCCTTCTGACCTACTGTTTTTGACTGTGTGCTGAGCTTAGTTTGTGCTTGTTTTAGGAATCTGTGCACTTTTTCACTGCTGACCAGTGCTAAAGCTCAAGTTCTCTGTGTCTAAAATGTAATGTCATTTGGTTTTGGTTTCTCCATGATTGGAATATTTCATTTACTAATAAGTCCCCAGTACAGTGCCCTACATGTGCCCAGGGCCTGTAAAAGAAATGCTACTAGTGGGCCTGCAACACTGGTTGTGCCACCCACATGAGTAGCCCTTCAAACATGTCTCAGGCTTCCCACTGTAGAGACTGTGTGTGCAGTTTTAATTAAATTGACCTGAAAAGATAACCTACTTGTCAGGCCTAAGCCTTCCTTTTTATTACACATAGGCCTCCCCTAGAGTAGGCCCTGGACAGCCCATGGGCAGGGTGCAGTGTAGTTAAAAGGTAGTACATGTACTTTTTAAGTTTTACATGTCCTAGTAGTGAAATTCGTTTTTTACCACTGCAAGGTCTATCGCTCCCATAGGTAAACACTGGAGCTGCCTCAACATTTTACTAGTGTAACTTTCAATTGGTAAAAGATAGGAAAAATAAGTTTTGTGTCTCTGGACTCACAATTTAAAAACACATCTTTTAATGAAGTTGATTTTTAAATTGCAGGTCTGAAAAGGCCACTTTTAGAAAGCTGGCATTTTCTTACTTTAACTATTCTGTGCCGTCTGCCTGTCTCTGGAATACACATCTCGACAGCTGGGCTTTATGCATTCCCTCAAGACAGTCACACACAAAGAGAGTTGAGTTGTGCCACTCACATCCTGATGGCCCATCACCAGGCTGATGGATCTTCTTGAGCTAAAGTGAGATCGAGGAGCTGACACTTGCTCCGGAATAAGTCTGTGCCTGTTCCTGCACAAATGATTGCATGCCCCCTGTAGTGAGTCTGAAGCCAGGTCAGGAAAGGGCAGGGTATTGTGCACTTCAAAGATCTTTCTTTGAAGTTTCTACTTCAAAGTCTAAAATGGGTATATGTGCTGGACCTCTGACATCATATGATCAGAACACTTCTGGAATTGAGGACATTCTGAAAAAGAAGAGCTGTTGTGCTGCCAGAAGGGACTGCTTTGCTGTGTTGCCCTGCTGCTTCTTGCCTGTAAGTGAGAGGACTGGACTTCACTCTACAGCTAAAGGTTCTCCAAGGACTTGTTGGGCATGCCTTCTGTTTCTGAAGTCTCAGGGATATCAAAGACTTCAGCTACATTGTTAGAAATTGGATTTCTGGTTGACTACAGTAAGCACCTAAGCCAGGCAGAACCCACCACTCTAGTCAGGGTAAGGGAGTTACACTCCAAAGACAACCCCTGCTCACCCCCTTGGTAGCTTGGCAGAACAGTCAGGCTTATCCCAGAGGCAACGTGTAAAGCATTTGCGCAACACCCTCACACAGCAGTGACACACTAGGCACACCACAAAAGAAACTCCACACAAGAAAACACATTAGAACACAATCACATAAAGCACTCTGCCACTAGGCACTTGTCATGACGTCACAGGGATTACATACATCGATTGGCCAATCGGGCCACTGTCATAAACATTACATAAATCACAAATCGCTTTGCATCGGATGAGGCCGTAGGCACATAAGTCACCCAAAAATGCAGATGATCACCTTAGGCAGCAATCCCATAGGTCACTGTGCCACTAGGCACATACACCGAACACAATTGCGGCTTCAACCACTACAATTCTGTGCCTAAATCACCACCGCGTAGGCAGGCACAGCTTCACTCCCAGTGAAGCATTCTCAGTATTTTTCGGGAATGCGGGCCCACGGCATCAGAAAACGGGGAGTGCAGGACCCCCTGCACTCCTGTTAGGGCCAATCCCGGTAATTTCCAAAAACAAAGATGCCCCTGTTGGTGGAGAGACTTCATGTGGTCCCCCCAAAACTGGCACAAAGTGAGGTTGCCCATGAACGCGCGTGGCAGCAGCTGCTGGCTGGGATATTTGAATCCCCAAAGGAATAGCCCCAGGGTACTCATCTCTTCTTGGGCCTAGAAGAGCTCACGGTAAGACCATCAACTCCCGTTGGATCTGGGAACACGGTGCTCCCGGGGCTCCTAGGAGGCTGCCAGTTCAGAGCTTGCAGGGGCTTGCCCCCGCCCCAAGCTACTTCTCACAATGGCGGCCCGAGGGAGTGGGAGCCCGCCCGCTCACCACAAGACCTTTGACTGTGATACACAGGAGCCGTGAGGATTCCTACCTCTCGTCTGTTCCCCTCTGTCCTTGGTGGCAGCCGTCTCATCGGGCAGCTCTGTTGTAGGCCTCAAACCTCCTGCTACCTCGCCCCCGAGGACTCCTCTGGGGGCAGGCGGGGGCGGCTGCTTCCGATGAAGCTGTGCCCTTGCTAGCTTCGGGGAAGTTGCTGGGCAACATGTTACCTGGCGCTGGCCTAACGAGGTGAGGCATTGATTCTTCCCGATCCAGGGTCCAAGGCGGTGAGTGGGGATGCACCCCAGACAGGCTGCTCCCTCCTGCCGGCCGGCAATGAGAGCACCTCGTGAACTCTCAGTAAACTCCTGGCACACAGCAGTCCACGCTGTGTCTTCTCTCCTTACATGGGGTCACCGCCCCTTTACTTATAGTTCACAATCTCTTTGTTCTGGGGGCACTTAAAATACAATTACAAGTGCACAACCCCCCCCTATTCACAGTGTAAGCCTTGGCCCCAAACACACCACAGGGGGCGGACCCAGCATTGTGGAAGCGAGCACAGCCCTATTCAGGTGCAGGTGCAACTCCTCCCACCACTCCAAATGCAGACCAGGCCTATTCAGGTGCAAGGGACAACTCCTCCCGCTACTCTAAATTCAGCCAAGGCCTATTCAGCCTAGTGCAGAGTCACCCAGTCAGGGCAGGACACACCTCAACCCCCCAAAGAGACTGGCTGGAGTGAATGCACATCCCCTTCTACCCTGTCAGTCAGAACTAGACGGTCAATACACATTCAGGCAGGTACAAAGACACATCAGCACACAGAAATGCCCACTTCTAAAAGTGCCATTTCTAAAATAGTAATATTAAATCTGCTTTCACCAATAAGCAGGCTTTATCACTACTATTCCAAACATGGTGGCGCTACCCCTCTCATGTCAGGAATTACCATTGAAGCACATATCAGGGCATGCAAACCTATGAGAGGGCAGCCTCACAGCAGTGAGAAACCAAATAGGCTGTTTGTCACAACCAAGACATGCCACACAATTACGGCATATGTCCTACCTTTTACCTACACCGCACCCTGCCCATAGGGCTAACTAGGGCCTACCTTAGGGGTGACTGATATGTAGTAAAAGGGGAGTTGCAGATGTGGCAACCACTTTATATGCCACGTCACAGCGGCAGTAAACCGCGTGCAGGCCCTGCAGAGGCCTGAGACCGGTTTGAAAGGCTACTTAGGTGGGTGGCGCAAGCAGTGCTGCAAGCCCACCAGTAGCATTTAATTTACTGGCCCTGGGTATTTGGGATACCACTGTAGAAGGGACTCACAGGTAAATTAAATATACCAAATAGGTGTAGACCAATCTTACCAAGGTTGCAAGAGAGCACATGCACTTTAGCACTGATCAGCAGTGATAAAGTGCCCAGAGTCATAAAACCACCAACAGGTCAGAAAAACATACAGGAGGAAGGCAAAACGTTCTGGGATGACCCTGCAAAAAGGGCCAAGCCCAATATGCATCTTGCTACTAGCACGTGGGCTCCTCTGCTGTGAGTCCTGCTCTGCCAAAGGGTGCCAAATCCAGCACTGGGCCCTTAGACGTGGGTGTTTGGTGCTGCAAACCAAGGAACCAATGCATCTAAACTGACGCGTCGATCGGAACTGCCTCATTTCTCTGCGATATTGACTCATCACTGCTGTCTGCACCGAAGCCGTGGACACCACTGACTGACTGCACGACGCAACAACCATGACTTACAACGCAGCGCATCTGCATCACTTCAGTAAGCAGCCATCTTCCACGGAGTTCCGCCACGCCCCCTGTCGAAATTGTTTTTGAATTATTAGAGTTTTAATGATGCATAGAGTCGTAGCTGATAAACTGATGAAATTGCACCTGAAATGAGTTACCTAGGTCATTTAAAAGTACAATAAATGTTGTGAATAGTTATGCCACATTTCCACGTAGAACACCATTATTATAAAATGGATGAAGATTCTAGTGTTCTGTTCAGCGTCTCCTGCACATTCCCCTCACAATCAGTGCCCTCTGCAAAGTTCTCTCTCCTCTTGTTTCTGCAGAGCATCAAGTGAATGACATCAATCTAATAGTGGTGTATAACATTTGTAAGAAAGTGTGTATTGTGTGAGTCTTTCATGATGTACCCAAAGTATCATTTTTAAGGACTTCCAATGGAAGTTCTTCTGGAGACATTCTGCCATTAGTTCTATGAGCCATTGTTTAGGAAATGTTTCATTTGTTTTATACAGTTGCTGAAGAACCAAGTGGAAGATTTCTCTTACATTAGTGTTAAATAATTGCTTAGTCTTAATTATTATGTTGTTGTTTATGATTTGCTGTATGCAACCCTACTAACCATGATCATAACATGCTGAATTTGCAGAATGTATAAACAGTTTGTATGATTTCTCTATAAAACGTCTAGGATTCTGTCTTTTGTGGAGATGTTGGGATTTTTGCGAGATTATTTTTCAAGGGGATTTTTCAGAATTCTTTTGCCATTTTCCTTGTAGGTGACTTGTCATGCTATTGTTTCTCTTTATCAGTCAACACTTAGGCATAATCTAATCAAAAGAAAATTCTAACTAGGGATTATATAGTTTTATGAATTTGTACATGTTTGTACTTGTGTAATTTGTGTAATTTGGGCCTACATGGCGATTCATGCATTTCTTTCTCTGTACAGCATTTTCAATATTCTGAAATAAATACCCTTTTTGCTCTAGAACTCAGTCCTTTATGTGTCTAATGTTTTATTCCATTTAACTCTGCTAAATTGTGTTTTCCTGATGAGGAGTGAAGTCTCTAACTGTTAGATCAACTGGAGACTCTGGAGCCAAATTATATTTGTAAAGTTTTTGAAATTATCAATTTTTGGCCTTCAGGTAATTATTGGGATTCAGCTACCACAGTGACCTTTTCAATGTGTGCTTCACAGACGATTACCAGTGCAGATTCCATCAGGGGTACCCTTAGCTAATCACCAACATTTACATTTTTAAAAAGGACAGTTCAATATGGAAGGCAAACAGTGCCCAAAAAGAAGGCCACATCTCCCAATTCTTCTTTCTCGCTATTCTGTGTGTGCAAGGCAGTTTGGAAGGAATGCACAAGGTTTCCTGTCAAAGCACATCCATAGTAGGTGTGCCTTGCTTCTGCATGCGGGCATTCTGTGGAGGACAGCTTTCCATCTCCTCTCCGAGAATGGACCAGTCTGTTTGGCTGGACCCTTTGATCAAGCCGTACCGGGCATTTCCCCAGGAGGCTGGAAGGGTTGGTGGTCATTTTTTAGGTCTCGCCTGACCCAGCGCATGCGCTGGTCTGGCGAGACTTATTGAGAGGGCTCCAAAAAGTGCTACCAGGCCAGCCTAGAGCTACAGTGCATGTGCGCGGGCGCGCGCGCCGCGCTTTCCCGCGATTACTTTCACTTTCGCGGCCGCACGGCCGCTTTGATGCTTGATCGTGATCGCGATCACTTTCACTTTCGCGCTTTGAATAGCCAATAGGTCTCGCTTTTGGGACCTTATAAGTGTTTAGTTATGCAACTGTTGCATGGCTAAATACTTATAAGGTCCCAAAGACGAGACCTATTGGCTATGCCAATGCTTGTTTTTAGTGGGGCCCAGTTTGGTAGCAGTGCATCAGTTTTAAAAGCACTGTAAAGTTCCTTGTATATCCAGCAGTTTTCAGGCAACAATAAGTGTCAAGATAACTCTGGTGATTAATGTACCTGCTGGAGTGAGATGGGAGCTTATTCTAGTGGCAGTTTTGTCTCATCTAAGGTAGCACAGAGGATTAATATGCCTGCTGTAAAGAACGTGTACCATGCATATAAAAGAACAGTATTTTATGTGCATAGCTCAGTGGGTTACTGCGTTTGTTACAGAGATTCTTTTGTTATTGTGCAGTTCATAAGTTACAGTTGTAATATAGCACAGTAAGCTATGAACTGCCATCAAAGAGCTGCATGTAAACTGCATGGTAAAGGTTGAAAAGTTGTGGTTTTCCCAGTCTTTCATAATCCTGATGTTGCTAAAAAAAAAGGTTTCTTATTGTTAAAGTAAATTCTGACCACTGTGTTATGTTCTGAATCCCGAGTTAGTGCTTCTAAAAACCAAGCACTCTTAAAATAAATGTCTGCCAGTATGGATGACCTGTGAATCCTACACCTTGTAGTACCCTTTGCCTTATGTAACATTTTCTATACACTGATTTACTCACAATTCATTGTCTCTGTATGTGTGTGATGTAAAGTGCTCTGACACCCTGCACTGGAAAGAGAGGTGCTCTAAAACAGATGAAGTGCAAAAGAGAGAGGGGCTATGGAGAGATAAGAGGCACTGTTGGAGGGTGATTGTGAGGCAATCATTGAAGAGCCCCAAAAAGACT
Source organism: Triturus cristatus (assembly GCF_964204655.1). Taxonomy (NCBI): domain Eukaryota; kingdom Metazoa; phylum Chordata; class Amphibia; order Caudata; family Salamandridae; genus Triturus; species Triturus cristatus. Next base: position 1,093,636,688 of record NC_140580.1, read on the forward strand.
GTTGTATGACAAGGTAATCAGTTACTATGCTTTAAAAGCTAATACAATTGAATATATAATGACAAATGTGTTGTAGAATGCACAATGTTTTCCCAAATTTTCTGGGTGGGAGAAACCACCTAACTTTCCCTTTATAGTGGTCAGGCTCGCTCGCTATGTACCGTATGGGGGCTGGCCTGACCAAATATTCCAGGGCTGATTTGGGTCCCCAGTCTAGCCCTGCCTTTAAATCTGGAGGATGCAATAACTCTGAGTGGCAGAGGGTGATGATCCATCTGACCAATATTATTTCCAGCTTGATGAACCTGTGTGGTTTGCGGCCATTGGAGCTTCCAGAATCTGTTGTGGAATGCGGCTTATTTCCTCATGTCGAGGCACGACCTGAAGTGCTTTTGGCATGGATGCTGTCTCGCCTGCAGAAAAGCTCCCAGTCTAGAGCAATCAATCAATTCATTCATAGAGCGCACTACTTACCCGTGAGGGTCTCAAGGCGCTGTGGGGCGAGTAGAGAGGGTGCTGCTGCTACTGCTTGAACAGCCATGTCTTGAGGAGTCTCCTGAAGGCCAGCAGGACCTGGGTCTGTCGTAGGCAGATGGGGAGGGTGTTCCAGGTTTTTGCGGCGAGGTGGGAGAACGATCTGCCGCTGGCGGTCGCTTAACAGATGCGGGGGACGGTGGCGAGGGCAAGGTCAGCGGAGCGAAGCTGACAGTTAGGGGTGCAGAAGGTGAGTCGTTTGTTGAGGTACGCTTGTCCAGTGGTGACTGCTGTGGCATTAAAGTGGTGGGGCGGCGCGGGGAAGCAGTGCAGGGGGGGCTGCACCAGGAAAATAATTTTTACAATGCTTACCTGCCATCTGCAGTGTTGGTGCACTTCTGGCCTCTGCTCGGTACTCTTGGCATGCCGCAGGCTCCCCTATGTCAATCCAGACGCTGATCTCATGCTGATTTTACCCAGCATGAGAGCAGAGCTGTGATTGGTGTGAGGGCCCTAGTTAGGCACTCACTGAGGGACTACGACCCTGTGTTTGCTCTCCGCCGGACTGTACAGCACAGCTCGGGTGGAGATCAAAGTGCGCATGACTGTTTGGCTGGCCGTCTAACTGTCATGCACACTTGAAGCAGTGGCACCACTACTACTCCTTCCTGCAGCTGTGTTGTATCAGAAAGAACGGCCCCATCCCGCCCTCGGGTCAGCTGCAGGAAGTGAGCGAGGAAAAATATAATGATAATAACCTTATCATTTTATTTTTCATTTTTCACTGATAAAAAGCAGTGAGGCAATGCTTCTTCGCCTTAGCGGAGGAGCCGCCGCTGGTCTAGAAATGCAGTCAGAGTGCCCTGAAGCCCATTCTAGACAAGAAATCTACTGCTTACTACACCACCTTTTGCTAGTTTTATTCTTTATTAATCTTGCTGCTGTTGCAGAGGCCTGGCACCTGATTGGCCGGTCAGCTGCCTAGATCAAGAAAGGCCTTCACAACCTCCGCATTTGTTAGTTTCCAACTGTTTCTGAAGGTCAAACAGCAGTCTGTTAATGCAGATTAATAAGGCCCTTTCTCTCTGACTGACCCGGAGCCCTTAGGTTGCAAGATGATATGATCGGAGACCATCACAGCTAACCCTAACCCCAGGATGTAGGCTCACATTCCTAAAGCCAGGCAACTCACTTTTCACCTTCTGAGGCACTGGCCCACTCTTTTGCACCTGATTAGGTACAAGCTCTGCTATTGCTTTTGCTTTGTACTACATTGTTTTAGTTGTTAGCGAACAAAATTACTGCTAATCGTAAATACTATCAACCTGCATTGTTGTGGTGTTGTGATTTTTATTGCAGGGTGGTACCGATCTTTGCCAGGATGTAATGATCATGGACAGTATATAGTATTTATAGCCAGTAGCCATAGACCTGCAGCTAAATTATGTGATATTTTGTAGTTTATTGATTATTGTGATGCAAAATTTCTATAATTTGAGTAACCACTTGTGTGTATATGTATTTGTATGTGTTTGTGTATACATATATATATATATTCACTGAAAAAACCATAGGTTTCACACACGTTATAGTTAGGAAATAGCATTTAAAAAACCTTGCTAATTCACTGAAAAAACCATAGGTTTCACACATGTTATAGTTAGCTGGACATTTTACTGATAAAAAACCAATGAAATTCCCCCGTTATAGTTACTGTAGGCAACTATAACTCACGCGACCGCAATCCTCTGCTGATGCTAATACTGTATTTAGACACTTATTTGCCCATATCTTCTTCCATTAAATTTTAGCTATACATATATTACAAATATTTTTTTTTCATAAAGACACATATGTCATCAGCAGAGGATTACGGTCGCGTGAGTTATAGTTGCCTACAGTAACTATAACGGGGGAATTTCATTGGTTTTTTATCAGTAAAATGTCCAGCTAACTATAACATGTGTGAAACCTATGGTTTTTTCAGTGAATTAGCAAGGTTTTTTAAATGCTATTTCCTAACTATAACGTGTGTGAAACCTATGGTTTTTTCAGTGAATTTGTACGGTTTTTTAAATGCTAAGTTACTTTACGCCATTTGTGGCGTGCGCGCCCACTTAACGCAGTTCGTTCCGTGCACGGTTTTTATCAACTTTAATAAGCCCTGTACATTTGGTGGCCTTCGGCCACCAAAAGCACAGGGGGTGAGGTCAATGTGGATAGTGTTTTTTTTATTTCGATTTTATAATTTCATGTTGCCAAAATTACGTTTTTTTTCTCTATTAATAAGCCCTGCACATTTGGTGGCCTGCGGCCAACAAAAGCACAGGGGGTGGGGTAAGTGTGGATAGTGTTTTTTTTATTTTTATTTTTTTACCGTAAGCGTACCGTAAGCGTACGGTAAGCGTACGGTAAGCGTACGGTAAGCGTACGGTAAGCGTACGGTAAGCGTACGGTAAGCGTACCCCGCGAAATTGCCGAAAAAAAAATAAAACCGTTTTTGCTCTTGGGGGATGTTTGGGGACTCCCTCAACATGACTATGTGGGAGGGAGTTGTCAAAACAGCCCCGTAACATGTTTTTGGCCATCATGTTTGATAAACAACACTCAGTGCGAGAGACAAAATGGCGGACGCCGCTTCCTGGTTTCGGCCGATTCGAATGTTTACTAAGATCTAAGAGCCAATCAGAATCGCGCTCGCGCACGCCACCGTAAGCTTACGGTAAGCGTACGGTAAGCGTACGGTAAGCGTACCGTAAGCGGGCTCAGATATATATATTGATTTAAAGGCTATTTTCTCAGAATCTACTGAACAGATTTACACCAAACCTACAAAAGGCACTTCCTTGACCTAGGGACTACCTCTCTGCCAAATTTCTAGTAATTCTGTTCAGCCGTTCGGGCTGTAGCTCGTTCTAAAGGTCCTATGGAAAAATGCATGGGAAAAACGCGTTTTGGGACCCCCCTTTTATCTCAGCCCCCGCTTGACGAATCCCCCCGAGACTTTCAGGGTAGGAGCGGAGCGTAGCGCCCCACCTATTTTGAGAAATTCGCGAGGATTCGTCGACCGGCGCCAAAGTTATTCAAAATAGAATGTTGAGGTTTTCCTATGGAAACGTGGTCCTAACTATAACTACCTACTGGCGACCGCCAGTAGGTAATATCATTGTTTGGCTGGCCATTCACATCTTTATTGCCACTGGGACAGTTGTGTTGTAGTTTATCTAGATCCGCTCTGCACCACTTTCTTTGAGCCAATCCTTGACGGCCCATCCTCAAGTAGCTGGCGAATCAAGGAGGCCTTCTTAGGATACCTTTTCATCGCAGTCTGAGTACCCCAAGCCCCGAGACATGGGATTCACTAGTATTATCACTGTTTGATTGCTTGGCGGCCTGAAAGTTGTGGTACAGCCGGACAACATGCATGTACTCGACCACCACAGACATGCTATGGTGAAAACCACACGTTTTGGGAGAATTTACATGAAGGCTTTCCTTGGGGGCTGAAAACTATACACTAGGAGTAAATGGGGGCTAGATATTGCACGTCAGATGAAGGTAGGGATTGTAGAAGAGTAGGATCTGCTTCTTATAGTTACCCCCACTTTTTGCTGATTTTTCACTGTTTTCGACTTAGTCTGGCTGGGATCCTGCTATCCAGGACCCCAGCCTAGCTGCTTTCTCGCTAAATTGATTGCATGTACTTTAGGTACACTTCAGATTGGATTCTGGGGTACCCTTAAAAGTCCCTAGTATATGGTACACTATGTACCTAGGGCATAGGTACCCCAGAGGCCTCTCAGCGGCTGCAGCATGTATTATGCCAGCTCTGGGAGACCATTCAAAATGACACAACAGGTCTGCTACAGCAGCCTGTGTAAGGTGGTGTATGCACCCCTTACTTAGATATAGGTTCACTATATCTATCCATATCACTGCACATATAAACCGATCAGTCACCCTTATGGCAGGCCTTATCAATCCTGTAGGCAGGGTGCTGGGTTTTATGTGAGAGGGTGCCCATGCATGAGCAGAGCCCCTCTGCAACTTTCGGAACCTTTATTCCGGGGTTGTTTGTGATGCAGCCAACCATATACTCTTAAGTGCATTATAACCTTGCGGTAAATGCTAACTTTAAAACAGCTGCATGGAAACATGTGGTGTTTGGTGTCAAACACCTTGGAATCATACCTCCACACCAGTAACTGGTGTGGGAGGTATGATTCCACCCTACTAGAGGGAGAAATATGACAGTACCGGTACACCCAGTACCAGCTTTACAAACCCTGGCATCACAAAATTGATGCTGCCAGCCACAGAAACGAGTCTACCCTCCTGCTGCTGGAGGAAACTCCGGCAGGACAATAGGTTTCCTGTCACAGGGAGGTGTGACTCCCTCCCAGACAGGCTTTAGTGTATTGGGGCTGGATGGGTGCACTCTGAGAGTGCTTTGATGTCTGCACTGGGGGCACATTTGGTGTCCCTGTGCATAGTCCAGCTCAAACCGGTTGCAGGGGCTCTCAGCTCCTGCTCTGGCGCAAAACTGGATAAAGGACATGGGTGCAACCACACCCTCTGTCCTGACCCTCCCATAGGTGTGTTCCCAGAGTTTGTCCCACCCCTTCCTTGGGTATAAAGTAGGAACCCCTGGCCACAGGACTTTAGATTTACCTGGACGAAACTCTGCTACAGAAACCACGTACTTCAACTATCTACACTACGTTGGCTGACCGAAGAATCTCCCTTGGAGTAAAGGAGTTACTCCCGTGCAAGGCAGGCACCAAAAACGCATCTGACCGGTTTGCATCTATGCAGCTCCTGACGGACTCCGTAGAGTTTGCAACACAGGAGGTTGGTTTCCAAGCTTCCCCGATGCCGACCAGTGCTCTCAGGAAATCTGAGACCCGCAGCCCTCGTGGGGACCGTGCAACCCAAACCCCTGGTCACCGTGCACATTTGCAGCAGCATATGCTTTTTAGCGATCCCTGAGACTGTGCTTTGGGCTTCCTATAGTCCAGACCCCAAGCAGTGATTCCACCAAAGATTACTGGCCTACACTCCACGAGCGTTCAGTGGGCTGGTATTTCGTGAATCCTCTCGAGGTCCCTTCGCGATCCCTGGTCCGTCAACCTGTGGGTCCCTGAGAAGGGTACTTTAACTTTCAGTAGGCTTTCCTGGTTGCACCAAATGTGCCCTGACTCTCCATCGCTTGGTGAGTTCACAGGACCTTGCTGGTCTACACCAAAGCATCTTTTCTCTAACCGCGTGGGTTGCAGTTGTCAAGGCTTGTTGGTCTCCAATCCGGACACTGACCCCCCCACCTCCCCACCCCTAGCACTCGACATCCTTCGCGGGACAGCTCGTCTGCAGACTTTGGTCATCGTCAATGTCTCCTGGTCCCCGTGGCTGCAGAGTCAAGCTTCACCTCTTCGCACCTGAAACACCCGACATCGGTGGGCATTCGTCTACTGAGCCCCTGGTCACCCTGAAGTGACCCAGACTCTGTTGCCTCGGCTTTCAGGTTCTGCTCAGCTCCAATCCAGGCTTAGATCACACCGGACACTTTTCCTCTTCACGGCAGCAGCACTTTGCAGCATCATGCCATTGAAAATGACGAAGATTCCCGACACCATTTGACACCTATGCACCCGGCTTCCCTGGGGTAGGTAACACAAGTACTCCGGTGCTCACGTGGGTGCTGGCCTTAGAACCTTCTAAGTTTAAAAGGGTTTGCTTAAAGTTCTCTCCTAAGTGTCCTTAAGCTTTAAAATTCCAACCGCGACTTTCCCATAGGATTGTACAGAGCTCGCGGCTGTGTTCTCACACTGCACCCGTCCCCCGTGGGTCCCCAGTGTCACTACCTTGGGTGGTTCCTTGGGGTCCTAGCAATTCTACATGCTCTAGGCACTGTGTCTAGTCAAGTCGTGGTTGTTATACCACTTTCTTAATATATGGTTTGGTCTCCCCCTGGGGCCCACTGTGTTTTGTGCTATTTACTGTCGTTCTAGTGCTTTAACATGGTGTATCTTGTTCTCTAATCTCATAAAGAGGTTAGTAGAGAGTGTTTAGTAATAAATACATATATTTTATATATATACCTTGTGTGGTTCTCCTTTCATTTGGTCATTCAAGAGGTTATAATCTAGTAAACCAAGCTGCTTTCCATTCCTTCGAGACTTAGTCTGAAGGCTCCTCTCCATAGCTACCACTAGGATAGCTTTCAATAAAGGTGGTCTTTAACCTAATCATCAATAAGGGTCGTTTGGACTGGTACAAGGCGCCCACTTTATTTAGAGGACAGCATATACCAGGCCAACTTCTCACAGGGATGACCAAAATAGTCTTCCCACACGAATGCATGCCTAATCCAGGATCAAAGTGTATGAGACTGACACAGACAGACAGACACAGATATATACCAGGTACTCCTGGGATCGGCATGACCTACCCTATAAGGCCCTAGTACATAATGGGGCAGGGGGATTGAAACTACCTCTAAGTCCCTAGTATATAATAGGGCATGGCAGTTTAGAGGCCAGAAGCCCTTTCTGCACTTGCATGTGTAACCTGCTGAAGCCTGAGGTCAGTTTAAAAGTAGCCCTGTGTTGCAGGACTACTTTTAAATAGAGAATTGTGCCCAAACCAGACTATGGTGTTTGGGGCACTTGAAATGGATAATCCACAATGTTCGGGCATATTAGGTACCCCAAGGGTCCCCCCAGGTGTCCCAGGGGTGGGGAGGTCAGGTATTTATGATAAGGAGGACCCTTATAAAATGAGTTTTATATATCCTGGGTTTAGTGAAATTGCACATTTCACTCCCCACATTGTGATAAAGTGCTGCACAAAATCGACTTTGGTGCTAGGAGCACTGTGGAGGGGGGATATTCAATATTTTTACATATTCAGAACCCCTAAAGGCTCCCCTAGGTTTTACAGGGGTGGGGTCCTGTAGATATAGGCAGAGTACCTGGTGCTGGAAAAATGGCCCAAGTCATGTTTCCCATTGCATATTCCCTGCCATATAGGCTAACATGGCAAGAAGTTATTAACTAATAACTCCTACTGGGAGAATGATAAAATTGCATTCAAAGACTTCCCAGAATGAACATGATAAAATCCAACAATATGATATTGTTGAATTTCTCCTACAATTTACAGACAAGAAGTTATACGGCGTTCTTGCCTGTAAACCTAGATTCAGCCTTCCAGTGGTCTGTCCTGATTGATCAGAGTTAAGTGGATTAGCCAGGCTCCTTTGAAGAGGTGATAACGAGCCCCTGGGGTTAACCAGCTCTGCTGGGAGGGCAGTGTTCGGTTACACAGGAATGCAAGAGCAGGTGGGGGAGGGGGGGGAAGCATAAACAAGAGACTTAAAAGCAAGGGGAAGACACCAGTGTCATTTATAACTCTACTCTTTTGAACCTAACCAGATGCTAGGCTTCGGGAAGGAATGAGCAGGTGCAAGAGGGAGAGACTATGGAGATTAGCCATCCTAGGGGTGTGTTTAGCCAGCTATTCTCTCCCTGCTGGAAAATCAGCCATGATGAATTTGGAAGAATTGGTGCACTCTGGGACAAAATAGTGCCACACTCTGGAGGATGTGGTCATATTTTAGGGTGTTACCCTGCCCCCCATTGGACAGGAGTACGCTCCTGCTTGACCCAGAGAACTTGGAATAAGTATCTGAGAGGGGTAGAGCCTCTCAGATATGCTGCTTGAAACCTAAGAGAGCAAGAAGGGCCATACTGAGGAGTTTGATGTGCAATCACTTAGGCCTGCACTCTGAAGATTGCGCCTTCTGCACCATCTAGAACTACAGCCTGTGGACTACCTTGCTGTAAAAGGACTAAAGAGTGGACTCCCTGCAAGTTACAGGTTAACAGAGCGTACCTGGAGCATCACCACCAAGAATCCTCAACCTGGAGCACTATCAGTGGATTTGTAAGGGTTTTGTCCAAATGGATTGTGGGAACTGAAGTCCTCAACTTTTAAGGACCGTCTTGGAGTAAGTTTAAGACACTTTGGGACCCTTTGGAGAACTTCAAGAAGAAGTTCCAGAAGTTTGGAGCAACGTGGGAAAAAGCTCCAAAAGTGGACCGACTCAACCTGGCCAGCCAAGCCGCCGGACTTCAACCGCGAGTTGGCCTACCGTCCAGCGTCTTCCCGCTGAAAAGCTCCATAGATCCGACTGCCAGAATTTGACCCGGAGTGGGCGAAATTTGAGGCTGACGAACCCTCACCGAAACCGGCCTGGTGAAGAGCATCGAGGGACCCCGCAAGAAAAAGCTCAGTAAAAGTTTTTAAGTCCAAACAAAGAAAAGGTGACCGGGAGCAACCGCGAGAACCAAGCCGCCTGAATTCAACAACGAGACTGCCTGGATCCTTGGTTCGTCCCGCTGAAATGCTCTGGAGCTCAGACTTCCTTAAGTTTGACCGGGAGCTCGTCGCAAGGCAATCCGGCGACCCCTCACCCAATCCGGACTGGCTGAGAGCTTTGAGAGACCCCAGGAAGAAAAGCTCCAGAAAAGTTTCTACGTCAGAATGTAAAAACTTTGACCGAGACCTACCGCGAGGGGTAGCCGCGCAGGGCTCCATCGTGGTTGGCCTGAAACGTTGACTTTGTCCCGATAAAGCGCGATAGATTTCTATGTGCTATATAATGCTAAATCTTTGAAAATTCATAACTCCTGTTCCCTACATTGGACTTTCGTCATTTTGGGGTCATTTTATAGATACAAATATTTCCTATGTTTTATTATTTGGTGTTGGATTTTAATTGTGCATTGTGTCTTAATTATCTACTGAATTGGTGTTTTTAAATGCTTTACATACCAGTCTTTGAAGTTAAGTCTGCCTGCTCGCAGCCAAGCTACCAAGGGTTGAGCATAGGAATAATTTTCTAAGACCTATTCTGAGCCCTAGACTGCGTGAGTGGCCTTATTACCAGCAGCAGATATACATTTGCCCCCACTAATAATCCACTTTCCAACACAAACACACACAAAATCTCTCTCTCTCTCTCTCTCTCTCTCTCTCTCATTCTCTCTATTATTCCACACAGGCAGAAGCAGTCAAGTACAAATGTCAAGCAGCAATTATAATCTTTCAGCACTGCATTCTTGATGACTGACTGAACATTTTTTTGCACGCTTCTATAAATAGAAGAGTGGGGAGCCCAATAATAATAACAGATGTTATGTTACACTAGAGGTACTAAGGCCTCTGAAAAAATAAGGACCAAGAGATCAGTAACATTTTTATAACACATTATTTATTTGCTAAAACAATTATATGAAAAAGCAAGATAGCATTTTAACATAAATATCTTGCTAGATATCATTCAATTCAGTTACAGTAGAAAGTGCATCGCAATGTTGCGGTAGGCAACTTGATTAAATACAAAACTACGGTCTCAGTTAGATAAGCATAGTTGTGAATAAAACTCAGCACACACAGAAAGGCCCAGCAATGGCAGTCCCTTGGGCTCGGACTCTGGAGCCACACTTATAGCCACAGGAGACACTGGCCCGCCACTCTTGCATTCCAGGATTGTGAAGGCATAGGCAATTCAGCAGACATACATGTCACCCACAGAACCCACCTCTGTCACATAACTTGCTTTTGTCAGCACTCAATGTTTTGATTGGGTCTTCTGGTAATGCTAAGTGATGTACAGTTTTTACTTGCACATTCAACGTAGAAACCATATGACCTTCAAAACCCCCTGAGAGAGAAAAAAGAACAAGGGTGTCGTACATTGGTTCATTTGGGCTTCAGGCATGACAGATTTTCAGGAGAGCTCCACACAATATATTTGCTAATTCTTGTGAATCTTCTAATCGGTCAGAGATCTAAAAGAATCTGGAATATATCCAGTACTCATGGACCAATGTTGGCCACCCCTAAAGTCGAAGGAGGTTACCAAAATCTAATGATTTTCACCAGACAAGGTAGCAGTGTCTTTACCAAAAAGATTTGGGGAAAAAGGTTATTAGAAGTATCCAACTCAAAAGATATTCATGCAACATCGAAATCGCATGACCACAAAGTAACCTGTGAGTAAAAGTATTAGGATTGTTCCATTTTCCACTTGTATTCATGGAACGTGGAATCAGCCAGCCCTTTGCACAACTTCCAAGTGATAATCGCAGGAACAGACCAAGCTCCTACTCATGGGATGTGAAAGCTCTGTGTCCTTGGAACAATCTCTAAGTAAAAGTCATAGGAAAGATCCAAGAATCACTGATCTTATTTGAGGCGGAAGCCATGCGAGTACAGAAGAGATTCAAATAAAGTCATAAGAACTGTCCAAGGGACATTACTATTTATGGAACATGGAGGCAACATCTTCTTGAAATTGGTTCAAAATAAAAGTCAAAGGCAGAATCTAAAATAAATTCAAGACAATACCTAAGCTTCGCAGATTTTATTGGACAAGGAAGGGGCTTGATAGTTGTGTAACTTGAAATAAAATCACAAGAAGCATCCAATCTCCACTTATATCACGGGACAGGAGTAACCTCTGAAATCATTCAAAGTAAAACATACATTTCAAAATTCACTATTCAATGTGGCTATCTCAAAAGCCAGCCACACCTTCCAGAATAGGAACATTAAAAAAAAAACCAGGAAACAAGCCTTCTTAAGATGCCACCAAACATATGGAACACATCATGCGCTAAACAAGACGCGCACTTCTTCCTCGCTTCTCAATTCCAGGATGGATCTAAAAAAGCATCTTTACATCAATGTGCTTCTAAACTACGACAGGTAATGTTGTACTGGGGCCCAATGAGGAAAGCCCCTTCCCTCTACACACCCCTGAATTGAACCTCCCCTCCTGCAATTTACAACAGCCCTTTGGCTTGCAAGCTAGCTTTGTGCTACCTAGGTCACGGAGAGTACCCGCACCTCGCTAAATACATGGGACATATGAGCATTTAAGCAGTGAGACCTCTGAAAGGCTTTAAAACAACTTACGGTCAATATTATCATAGAACACGGGATTGAATTACAATATAATTCAGGGGAATGTTTAAGGCACCTCTCACGTCCCAAACAACTTAAAAGTAGAAGACACTGGAGGTGTCCAAGCACCAATGATATGGATGGAACATGATCGAATTGTCGTTGGGAGGCCCTTGCAGAATGGTAAGTTTTTAGGTTCATCTTGAAGTATTGGGGTGTGTAAGTGGAGCGGCGGGTACAAACAACTTCCAAGCATTGGAAAGAACACACAGTTGCGAATGTTCATGGGAATTAGACGCACAGTGAACTCCAAAAAACCTAAGTGAAGCTGGCAAATGGTAGGATATTTCTAGGGTGTTGGAGCAGAATGGTACAGCATGAAGAAAGAAAGCACATATTTAGTGCTTGTAATAAGTGAGTGGGTTAACAGGTGGGAAACTGTTGCAAGTCATTTAGAAAAGCTGTAGAAATTGCATTTATTTACAAAAACAATATAGAAATTGTGAAGGACGCAAGTATGTAATTTTAACAGTGCATATAAATATAAAGGATCTATAAATTTAAGCACGCAGGCAGGGTACAGAGGATCAGGACACGTTTCATTGAAGTTTACTGAAAATAAAATTATATATATATATATATATAAAAACTTTAATGTGAATCCAGATATGGATGGAAAACATTTTTTAAAATATTTTTTCTTACTGCACAAGCCTTAACTGGTCACTGAAGGATTACGGCTACAATAAAACATTTCAGAAAGTTCCATTTATCTTCTTTACATGATTGTGAATCATAAATAATTATTTTGAGTAGTTTCCATGTGTCATTTGTCAACATTTAACTTTTTCCAGGCAAAGTTCGGTCTCTCACGGGAGGCTTGACTTTGCTTAGCTGAAATCATACAAACACACCAATGTATAATGTTTTAATCACTTTAAGCTAAGGCTGGTATAGGGTCACCACCTCATTATAGACACTATATACGATAGCCCAATGAATTATGGGTGTTGTAGTATTGTTTTGCACCCACTGAATTAATGACATTAAAATGCCTTCCATCAGTGATTTGTAAGTGAAACATTCAGGACTGAAGTCAGGGTCTGTCATGACCTGGAGTGATGTAGTCACCCCATGCTGATATGTAGGAGTAACCAGAACAAAAGGCAGGTGATTATGGACACCAGGATCCTTATTTCATTCAAATTACAAAAACAGTGGTTTAAATATTACCTCAAATCATCATTTGAAGTGAAATTACACTGGATACTTTGCAATACACATTCTTGATTCACAGCCTGTACCTTCCTAGGGCTCAGAAAACATAAAAAAGACTCCACAAATATTGGCTCTAAAATTCAGTGATGTTAGGCGTTTGTTTTAAAAATTAAGTCCTGTCACTCAGTTTGAAATCCCGCTTACTTTCTCCCTCCCATGATGCCTTGCAGCATGTCGATGGGAAGCGGGAAAATGATGGTTGAGTTCTTTTCCGCTGCAATGGTGGTCAAAGTCTGTAGGTAGCGCAGCTGAAGGGCAGCTGGCGACTCCGATATCACTATCGAAGCTTCTTTCAGTGCCCTGGAGGCGTTCATCTCCCCCTCTGCCGCAATCACCTACAAAGGAGACAACAAAGAAGAATGGCTTAAGAATCTTATAGTGAGACTATTTTTAACAAGTGCTAACCCTCTGCCCTAAAATCGAGGTCACCTTTGTTACAATTGCACTCTGCTTTCTGGTGAACCAGCATATCTTGTAAGGCGTAAGACCCTTGCATCTTCTCTGTAGGAACCTCCATCACCCACCCAGAAATGGGCAATAAGACAGTGGAGCAAGACATGACAGAGGACCAAACTGAGAGTGACCAGGAGACGAGGCAGCACCAAGGCTGTCGCTCCGCTGCTCTTACTTGACGCAGAGCTTATCTTACTAACAGTCATGCTATCTCACTGTTTTGCTCAGGTCTGAAGCCAGCATGGTAACTATAGACGAACACAAGCTCCTCCAAAGAACTTTTTAGTTTCAGGGTTGCAATCCCTGCTCGGGCCTGCCACTAGGGTAGTTAGCATCCTTTCATGATGGCCGCTATGGTGGGCGAGACAAGGAGACAGCCACCATGGAACCATTTCCTAATCTATTGATTACCATCCAAGGCAGTGGCAGACAAGATTGGCAGATCCTCTGGTACCCTCACCTATAGATGAGACAAAAGTGTCTGCTCATTGTCTTATTAGAGTAATAGGAACACAGCCCATAAGAGGTTATTCGTCATTCAAGAAAGTGAGTGCACTCATCTCAGATCCAGGAGCAGCTGGCTGCCTGGACAGGAAGGGCTGAGCCAACCTGACGGGGGATACTCCTGCCCAAAGCCTTGTAAAACAAGATCCTTGCTGAAGGGGCACAGGTAAGCAACTATAATGATGGTGCAAGGTAACTCTCAGAAAAGTATAATCTATGGAGATGGACAAGGCTTTATCTGTAAAAGATTAAGTGCCGGGGACCAAAGTTTTGTTCAGAGGCCCAAGGCCGGCACTATCGAGGTTTGGGGTGCCAAAGACCAAGGCTGCGTATTCTTGGTTCCATCCCAGGCCCCTTTAATTCAACTTCAACAACACAGGAGTCCGCGGGTCTACAGCAGTCTACCTAGAACGCAAGAACAGCGCGCCAGCTACATTCAGATATGCAAAAGTCCTTTTAAAAGGGACCAAGTCCCATCACCCACCGAAGTGGCATGCTTCATCATCTGGGAACACCCTTAACCGCACCTGGTGCGGTTAAAGAGCTACAACTCCTTTAATTACTGTAAAGAGGAGGAGCTCAAGGATGTTTTTGATTGATGTTACTTGGAGGATATAAATCTCATAATGAAGAAAGCTACCAAAAGTGTAGTGAGACTAAGTGCAGTGTGTGAAAAGTGGTTTAAAATTGATTACCAATAGAAAAATATTTTTATTCGATATCCAGTGGTATCAAAAGTAAAAAAGCAGAAATATTGGAGGAAAACGTGTGCACAAATAATGTAGGAACACGTCCTCTTAGGTCTACATGTTTCAGCCAACTAGTGTCTCAACAAAATGACAGTGGCTTTCTTCAGGACCATAACATAACACTACTGCAATGTGAAAAACTGTGAAACGTGAGTACAAAAGGAACGATACAACCTACACAAGTACCTGCTTATCTGGGGATATGCGGCACCGGAGGGAAGTACAATTGTCGCCCGTCGAGGATCGGGGAACGTCCTACACTCCTGGTAACAACTCAGGGCGTGAGGCAACGCTCTGTCCGTCGTTACCCAGGACCTTCTTCCTGGTTGTTCCGAGTGGACAGTAGTGTTATGTTATGGTCCTGAAGAAAGCCACTGTCATTTTGATACCACTGGATATCGAATACCAGGTGCGGTTAAGGGAGGTCCCAGATGATGAAGCATGCCACTTCGGTGGGTGATGGGACTTGGTCCCTTTTAAAAGGACTTTTGCATATCTGAATGTAGCTGGCGCGCTGTTCTTGCGTTCTAGGTAGACTGCTGTAGACCCGCGGACTCCTGTGTTGTTGAAGTCTCAGTTATTTGGGGATTGGTCCGCGCAGGTCTTTAAACTCCCTTAGACCCTCTAACTAATTGTGTTTTTCGCCCTTTAATTCAACACCAGGCACTCTCTGCCCTTTATCTCAATACCACAGCTCTTTTCATCCCTGCTTTCGCCCTTTGTCACAGTTTTGTGTGTTTCTCTCTCTAGCTAGGGACATAGCTCTCATAATGAGAAATACGTGCTGCCCCCACAACACCCCCCCCCAAAAAAAAGAATCAGTGCTGGTGGACCCTGCAAGTCACAACTGGCTCAAATTAAGCTCTGGAATAGAAACACAGACAGGAGCAGCTGTAAATGCTGAACTATCTTCCATGAGTCTGGAGGGACAAGAACAAATCGCATCTATTAAAGACTATTAAAACATTTTAACATGTTCTTTCAAATACCTTTCATATAGTTGCGTCTGTTGTTGAGTTCCTGTAATCGCAAGTGAGTGGACTGTTTTGATTCAGACACCTCGAGTGATAGTGTCTTCAAATAATTAACATAAAAAGATTTCTTATAATGTAAAATGATTCGAGGATAAACTCTATTGGTGACGAACCCCTTTCGCTTTTCCTCTAAACCGTAGTATTTTCTGTGTGAATTGTTTAGCTTTAGCTCTGTTTTTTTTCTTATGTAAGATCATTTTTTGAGGTAGCCGTTTTGTTTTTAAGCCATTTTGTAGCCAGCTCTGTGATTTGCAAATTAAATTATACGTTATGGTGAACCCTGCTTCTGGTCACGTGTCAGTATTGTGATGCTACTCTGATGCTGCAGACATTCACAAACCAGGTGAATATTGAAAGTTTCATGCTTCATGAGGAGGATGTAAACATATTTTGGGTTGACCAAAGCTGGGAGTCAATGATGATGTTTGAGGCCTTAATATTTGAAATTAGTTGAGAGCTAGAACATTGCCAACTGGGTGGTGCGCTGTACCAAGTTAAGTCTAGGCACTACTGGCCAAGTTCAGATATGTTCCGTTTACCTGTGAAAATAACCTTTTCTATGAGTGAGAAACCACTTACAGAACTCCTAAAAGTTGGTTTTGCAATCGAAATGGATTTATTCACATGAAGAGTTGTGTGTGACAACAGCTACTCTTTGGAATAGACAGTGGCGAGCAAAGGTTCAAATGTCCTGTCAGTTTGGCCACACTCAAGAACTTACACTTTTGTGGGTATTCACAAACACCTCTCTGACCCATCCAACCATGCGGAAAGTCAGTAATACTCCTGATGCTAGCAGGAGTAAATCAATTTGGAATAGTGGAAAGGAACACCCCAAAATTGATGGGGCCGCAGGAGTAGAGGTGTGTATCACCTTTCTCAGTGGAGATAAAAGACAAAAAAGGTTAAGAAGTATATTTACAATTGTAATTTCAGGATGTATTTTATCTTGCGACAGTGGAATTTACAAAAGCATTTCGCGAGTTTTGCAGCCCCATAAATATATTTCTGGAAACTTTTATAAATTCCTGACAATCATAAATCTACACCCAAGCTCGGCCAAAAAACCTGAGGGAGCAGATTTAAAATTTTAAGACACCGTATCTCCAAATTGGAAACGGTTATCTATGTTCTTGGTGGTTGCTTCCACAAATGATTATGTGTAAATCAAATATACCCAATAAAAGAATGCTACTAAGTGAAGTAAAGAGAGGAAACATTAATGTGGTCAAATACTCTGAATGAAGCACGCTATTGCAGATCTTGAGAAAAACAATCTCTGCATAAAAATGGGTCAAAATATTGCAGAGATTGAACCACTGCTCTAGTAAAAAAAAATATTCTTGTGACTCTCTGGGGCATATTATTCAAGACTTTCTTTATAATACATTTGGTTCATGTTTTAATAAGCCATTTTCTGTCTCAATAAAAGTTTTTATTAGCAGGTGTAATCAAAATATTTAATGCAATAAATGTCAATTTGGAAATAAATGCACATAATGTAAATACTAACACATAAAGAGCGGCATTCTGTGGCCTCAGTTAACGTTTATGACACAATTTCTGGACTTTTTTGAGGATTTTAAACAAATAAAACCACTGTTATAAAGGAATGACAACCGTTTACATGAGCAAATTATAAATTAAAATGCCATTGGTCTAGAAAAATTGATACACATGTAGAGATTAAGTTCTCTCTAGGAACACAATCCATACAGCACCATACTATGAGGAATTTAAGGAAGCTATAATAGCTGGTAAAGTTAAAACCATCAAGTTGGGATACCAGTAGTTTCAAGAGGATGTAGGGTTGTGTACGTATTTCTGGGATGTTTGGCTTTGTATGAGAATCTGAGACCACGTATGAATTGAAAGGCAAGTGAAGGTCCTAAAAAAGATTCAAGATGGTAGATGCCAGGATATTGTGCCATGAAGGTGACATTTGGCATGGTGGTAAAAACCGAGAAGAGACCTAGGTCTTCTGTATCAGAAGCATTACCTTTGCTCGCGCCTCGCGAGTAGCCTCCGCTTCTGCAGCCATAGCACGCTGTAGCTGGACGGGCAGCTTCACGTCCTTGATCTCCACTCGTTCAACCTTTATTCCCCAGTCATCAGTGGCGTCATCTAAGGTGGACTGTGAAGAGAAAGGTAAGGTCTAAGTAAACCACAAATTTGCATACGTCTGTTCATAGCACTATCTCAGGGGTGAGCAGAAAATAAGTGTATAGGGTTGTTCATTCTTTTTTCAGGAGGCAGAATTAAAAGATGTCAAGAGTCTTGGCACATATGCTCCTCAAAGGTGCGCAAAAGCAAGGGTGTGCTTATTTTTCAGATTTAGAATAAACCCTCGTGAATACTAACTTCCTGTAAGGCAGAATGATACATCCCCAGCTGATAGCATGAGGTGAGAGAGTAATACACTTTTGGTTGGGACCAAACCAAAGACCACTCTAATCATATTTTAAAGAATTGGGGAAAAAAATGCCATCTAGACAGCTAAACTGTCAAGCCAGACATAACAAGCATTTACAATGCAATGGTATTGGTAAAGTTAGAGCTATTGGCATTGCTCATGACATTATTTTTGTTTATGTTTTTGTTTTTAAAACATTTAACCCCTTGGCTGCGGCAGGAATTCCGCCGCAGCGCTGGGAGGGGTTTGGGGGCAGCGCGGTGGCGCTGTGCTCATGACGGAGCCACTCCGTAATGAGTCACGGTTGAGCTGTGCTCATGACGGAGCGGTTCCGTCATGACTCCGCCCACTGCGCTAATCGCCCGCACAGGCGGGGAATTAGCGCCGCGTGGGCGGAGCGGCGGCCAACGGCCGCAGCATAACGGAACCACTCCGTCATGAGCGGGGAAGGGGTTAAAGAAACTGCATTGTTATTTAAGCCTTTAATCCTTCAGAGACAGGATGTGCGATCTTCCTCTACTATCCGCTACCAGCCAGTTTATGAATGTATTCACAATGCAATCTAAGCTGCATTTTTATCACATATAGCGAAACGATGTATAAAAACCACAACTCGCCTCGTGATAGGAAAATTACAAAAGACAAATCAAGTGGACTGATTGGTGGATGGCAGCTTTCACAAATTATAATGCTCGCTTACTTTGCACAAATGTGATACATTGAACTCACCGCTTTGTTTAAAGCATCTGCCGAGTTGGCAACAAGTTCTAATCCTGTTGCATCTCGTACATCTGTTTATTTTAAAATCTTAGCCTAATAAGAATAAGCTGCGTGTTCTGGCGAAAGTGGCTGGAAGTGTCCACAAAGTAGAACGCTTGCTTACTCAGCATAAACATGTGATAAATTGGACCCAATACTTTGTTTTAAGCACCTCCCGGGTTGGCAAAAAGTCTTAACCCCATTTCTCTACTACATCTGTTTTAAAAATTTTAGCCTAATAAGAAATAGCTGTGTGATCAGTCGAAAGCTCTTTTTTAGAGTTATTATAAAATGACATTAGTCAATTGTGATGTTATGTCCTGGTATTATTTCTGTAAAATGGTTATGGTTTTAATGAACTAAAACAATAAAATTAACTTGAACTCCTAACAGCTGAATGCCTATATTAATGCTGCTCAGTGATGAAACCCGGTGCGCCCCCCCCCCCCCTTCCTACGCCACTGGTCATCGTTAATATCGAAGGCTCATCAATGATCATTACATGTTCTCGTACGGAAAGCAGTGTGTCTAGACATTGAAACCGATTGTAATCAATGAATATTAACGCAGATGTGCAGGACGCTCCGCCCCTTCATGAATAATAAAGCAGGCTAAACCATGAATATTTCTGGCTCTTCAGGCTGCACGGGGGGGGGGGGGCTCCCCTTCGTAAATATTCGATTGACCAATGAGGATTAATGCTGCACTGGGGCGGTATGCCCATTCAATATTAATAAAATCAGATGAGTTAATCGATATTAATTATTATCTGATGGCTGCACCGGGAGAGTATTATCAATGGATATCAAAACAATGCATATTAAATCATCTTTTCGGGATGCGAAGGGACAGTGGTGCCCCAGACAGTAAAAGAAAACCTGTGCTAATCAATGGCTGCCAATGCTGCCCTGCAGGGCACACACAAGGAAGCCGTGCCCTTTCATTCATAATATTTTAGAGAGAACAATGAATTTGTATTCTGCTGCTCAGGCTGCCTACAGAGGACATTGCGCCCATCGCAGATATTAAAGGTACACTCGCCAATGGATAATGCTGCCGCTCTGCAACTGCCTTAAAGGACGCCTCCGCCCAAGCACTACTATTAAAGCCAGACACATGAATGAATGGATTTTCATTCATTCATCCAAGGCTGCCCAGGGATAAAATTAAGTGAAAAGTAAAACAATGTATATTAAATCTCCTCTTCAGGCTGTGAAGGGACAGTATAGACACTAGAATAAAAGTTACACTAAGCAGTGAACATTAGCAGGGACGGCTTTAGCACTGGTGGCGCCCGGTGCGACAATCCCTTTTGGCTCCCCCCCACGCCCCGTGACTGCCTCCTCGGATTCTCTGCGGGATTGTCGAGAGATCTGTGGCTGCTGAGAGCACATGGGTGTGAGAAACGGTAATCTCAGTGTAAGGCGCCCTCTGCACGTTGACTCACAACGCACTTCCACACCCAGCACACAAATACACGGAAGCACGTCATTTTACTGAGATGGGGGCGCGCGCGCGACAATCTGCCTACACGCAGTACATGTGAAGGCAAGCGCATGCGGGCTTCCGTAGTTTTGTGCATGCAACTCTAGCTTCAACTAAAGCAAGGAATCCCGGAATATGCATAGGCCAAAATACCACAAAATACCTCTCAGGCGCCCCCCTTCGAAGACACGCCCGTGACCCCACTCTACACACACGCTTACTGCTCAATCATTTTACACAACCACCACGCCTCACTGTGTTCAACATGTATAGTGACCGAACCTGAACCGCATACAGCCTACGCGATCATCTCTGTGCTCAGGGGGCGAAAGCACATCAAGGGGCAGGTGAGGAGAGGCGCTGGCTCGGTCAAGTCGAGGGGTCCAAGGTTCGATCCTCGGTCGGGGTAGATGCGCGTCATTGTGTGTGCATTAAATAACAAGCACACCACTGCCTTTCTCCGAGGCGAAGCAAAAATGCCTCGGAGAAAAGTTGAAAAAAACACGCCCCAGAGTCCGAAAAGGACGGGGCCTGTTCGGAGTGACGAACCTCTTCTCCAATGGCTGGCCAGCATTCAAGAGGCCAGCCAATGGAGAAGAGGGGAGAAGAGGGGCGGGTTCAAGCCCCTCTTCTCCAAGTCATTAAATCTCGCGAGCGAGACTGCGCAAGCGCAGCCTTCGCTAGCCGAGACCTAAAAAGGGAAGTTCAAACAAGCCATTATTAGGAAAAATTTAGAAAAGTAATCCGCTAATATTTGCTGTATTTTGTCATTCACGGACATACTATGAGGGAAGTAAAATAAGTACATTTGGTGAAATGTGTGGAAAGTGATTTTCAGTGTAGTTAATACTACTTTTGCGTTAAGAGAAAAGTACTGCGCCTATTAGTACCAGAGAAAAAGCAACAACATTGTTTTTTACAACAATATTTGCGGAAAAGATACAGAAAGCATGGTTGTATTTTCCTCTCTAAATTTTCGTTAATGTCAAGGAAACTGGTAGTGGTAACAGTATTACTTAATTATGGTATGCCATAAAAAGATCTGAAATTCTGTAAAAGACTCCATTAGTGGGGGCGGTGAACAGCTCTACTGTACATAAACACCGGAATATAGTCCTGAAAGTGCTATGACTGTAGCCCTAAAATTATTCTTCACTAGGGTGACCCGGATTTGCCGGGACACTCCCGGGTTTCCACAGCTGCCCCAGGAGATTTCCGCATCTTTGGCTCATGTCCCAGTTTTTAGAGCGGTCAACTAAAAACCGTGAGAGGCACTTTTTGTGGATGTTCCAAAGCAGGGCTGTTAGCAGCTGTTATAAGAAGTACTTTCATTAACAAGTATGATGCTGGTTTTAAAAATTACATTTAATTTATTTTCTTAGTGCCCCTTCTGCGTTTTTATGTTGATGAGGGATGTTATTCTTTGCCACTTAGTTGATGTAAAATTGTAGTCCTTCCTCTATTTTTGCGAAATGTCCCGAATTTTGGGTCACAAGATCTGGTCACCCTATCCTCCACTCCTCCTCAGAGTTCAATACCCTCTGGTGCACAAATTTCCTTGTGAGGAAACACTGCGTCTTACACTCCTCTTTCTTTCCTTTTTACTGCCAGCAGCCCTTGTTGCTGTGTGTGAGATCCTCAGAGGGAAGGGGGCTGCCTCCTGTGAGCAGGCTGTGGCGGGGTTTGCTGTGTGCACAGCCATGGGTGTTGTCCAGGCCTCCCCAACGCTATTGAGCACGTGTAACCTTTTAAACTGAAAGACAACGTTACTGGAACGTGGGCACTCTTAAAGTTTTAAAATACTTTCGTCTAAGGACATTACGTTGTCATTCCACTGTTTCATTTATTCAATGAGCTAACGGGCCAGCTTACACAAATCAAAATGTAAATATTATATTTTCAAGAATATCTTTAGATCCTGGCGACTGCTCAAGTTGCTGCCCCCGATCCTTCCTTACTCTAAGTGGATGGATGACAATGTATGTTTTTAAACTGCGTAAATGGCTTGTAAATTCACACATAAAATACATATCACCTGTACTTAAATGGAACAGAAGATGGAAGCAGTATGTCAGTTTGTGTAACTAGCTACATCCTTCATACCAACCCGTTCGAGCTACAGCAGGACCAGGTTAATCTTTTCAACCTTGCGAAGACGCTCCACTGATTACCAATGATATCAACAGCTCCCATTTACTGTGCTTCTAAATGGAATACTGTAGTAGTAAGCGTTATTTGAAACAAGATATAGCATGCAATTTAAATAAACTGATCACCTCCTTCGTTGACACTACATTTTGCGTAGGGGACACCGGAGGCCATGGGTCCAACTGCACTGGTCAGCAATGCTCAGGTGTTTCAAGGGAGACGGAGCCAAGCAGTCCACATTGCCAGATGCAGTTCCAACTTTGGCATCTGAATTGAGAGGAGTAGAGCCAAGAATGATGGGCTGGTACTCTGACTTTATGATCGCTTGGGCAGCTAAACCTCCTACGAAGCCCAGATTCTTTGCGAGAGTCTGAGCAGTATTCAGCATACCAGATTCACAGCCTCTTCTGTGCATCCAAGTGTGAATTAGTTGGGGAAATGTATTTAGGATTCCAAATTCTGCATCCAGATTCACAAAATGAGAAATCTTAGAGTTTTAAAGTGCTGACAATCTACCAGCACGAGAACTGTGTTTCTGTTAAAATTAGGGGTAGGAAATTGGGAATGTGGGGCAGGAGGTAGGTCATACAAAATGCAGTGAACACCAGCAAAGATGTTGCTTTGTGGATATTTGGAAATAATTTACATGGGCATCCCCACCCTGAGAACACATTTCGTTGCAGTAGGTGCCCTTCAGAGAAAAAATAAATCCCTTTGTGAAAAAAGAAAAAAAAAGTAATAACTTTAAATGTTCTAATACACATTTCCATCATACTCTGTTATGTAGACTAACTAGCAGAGAATGCACTTGGCTGGGGATAGAGACTCTACAGTTAGGAAAAAATAACCTAAAGGAGCAGATGCCGGCTTTATTGTTTTTAAAAAAATCTGTTTTGTGTACTGAGGTTCAATTGTCTTGGGCATGGGGAAGACTGGTTGTTTTTTCCCCATAGTTATAGATAACTATGTGCCTCATTATGAGTTTGGACCGCCAAACCCATGGTGGCAGTACGGCACCCTAGGACCAGTGCTCCAACCACCCTATTACAGGTAGGGCGGTCGGACCGCCATGGGACCCCTGATCCCTGGCCCTCATGCAGCAGTCTGAGGCCCCTCATATGCTTGCAGTGCCGATGCGGCACCGCCAAGCACATTAGGAGTTTCCTCACCGCCACAGTTTTCATGGCGGTGAGTCCGCCATGAAAAGTGTGGCTTGAGGAAACAAAGGGGGACCACAGGGCCCCCTGTTGCCTCTGCGCCAGGGGATACATGCGGGGGGGGGGGTACATGGAGGGCCCTGCAGGATGCCTTTACCGCCAGTCCCTGCATGGCATAAACTTGACAGTCCATGCCCTCCCAGAACAGCCTTTGATGCTCCCATTGCGATGCCTTTTTCATGGGCACCGCAGTGGGACCGCCAAAGAACCGCCCGCCAGAGGCAAAAAAAGTTGTAATCTAGCTGGCGGTTTCTTATGGGTTTGGAGGTCTTGAAGCGGGGCAGCGGCCCTGCTCCAAGACCCCCAAAGTCATAATAAGGCCATATGCTGGAAAGCCTCTCTAGCTTTACTTCTGGTCTAGAAACAGCAGCTTTAGCCATCTGTAGACACTTATTTTCTAAAACAAAAAATAATATAATATATAGAGAAAAAGGTCTTTGGGCAAGTCTTGTTTTGACACAAGGTATCAGGACTGTCAATATAAAGTTGGGTCTGCCTACAGCATACCATACATAGACTGTGGGAGTTACTGGCTTTCTTGGCTGTGTTTAACATTAAGAAGCTCAGACATCCTACTCCGCATTCCACCTAATGCCCACAAACAAAAAAACCTGGCACGCACCTTCTCAAGCAATGCCCCTAAAATCTAGAACCCCATACCAGCTTCAAGTGACAGCTAAAGGATCTCCTCCTCAACCGACATCTCGCCAAGCAGAACCACCATCGCCCAAAAGAGCTATTCCACCCCACTGCTATTTTTCATCCAAATTCGTGCTCATACTTTGATTTGTTTTGTTTCAATTCAGCTGTATTGATTATATGAGTGATCTGTTATGAACATGTATTGATGTAAAGCGCTCTGATACCTTCGGGTCTTGCCAGCGCTATAAAAAATCCTAAATAAATACATTTGTTAAAAAGATTTTCATTGGATGATTGCCGTGCCACTTAAGTTGAGTCACAGCAATGAAAGCATTTTGACTATGTACACCCGAGTAGTTTTTGATTGGATACAATCAATGTTTTGTTGCCTGTAGACCTGCTTTTATCATAGTTTTTTTGGTTAAAATAGATTCAAAACTTCTAAGCAAATGTTTTGCTAAGCCGCTGACCTCAGAAGCATTTTGTCTAGACTGTGTTTCTGTAGTAACAGCTACCTATAAGTTTGACTGCCTCGGGCGTTGCTGCTACTCTGAGTGGTTTGTATCCTACTCTTCCCTACCCTGATTACGAGTGCTTCACAACTACCACAATCACCACAATTACTGCCATAACAACCACTGTTACTACTACAACCGATACTGTTATGGCCATCATTTCTACCACCAACATAACCACCATTACCATTGCCACATCGTTACTCCAGCAATGCGTTATCGCCACTGACATCACCACCACCATTACTACCACCATGAATGCCATTACCACCATCACCACAGCCTACCCAACCCTTATCACCACCGCTAAGAGTACCGGCATCATTACCACGATGGCCATTAACCCTATCATTATTACCACCACTTTAATAATTACCACGACCCTTACACAATTATTGCCACCATCAGCATTACCACTACAATCACTCCAACACCATCATTGCTGCCTCATCACTACATTTACTACTGCCATTACCACCCCAACATTACAACCACCATCATTACCAACACTATCACATTACCATCCCCATGAACACCATCACTTTCACATCACTCTCACACTACTATAATCTGTGACTATCACCACCACCATCACTACCCCGTCACCACCATAATCGTCATCGCTACTTCAATCACCACTGCCACTATCTCACTACAACCACACACACACAATCACCAACATGACGACTACTACAGTACCAATACTACCAGTATCACCATTACTACTAACACGTCCACAACATTCTTGTGTGTTTGTATGTGTGGAGAGCACTGCATGTTTGACAGTGCTGTGCGTGTAAACCAATGGGTGACGGTGGCATGCATGCGAGACATCGCGTGTTTGCGATCAGTAATATAAGGCCAGGCCTGTTGGTCGTTACTCTGTGACTTCATGCACTCCTCTCTGCCTGCAGCATTTCATTCAATGCTGTACTCTAGTCACTCTTGGAAACATGGTTCCTATGGGGCATACCTGTAAACAGGTGGTAGCTGGCAGGGATTCCAGGCAGTGAGGTGGCCAGTGGCTGGTGAAGGGCCCTTCCACTGCTGGAAGCCTGGACCATGGGCTGAGCTTTATGTGCTTGCACACTTGTGCTGCTGATAACTCTGGCTTGTCCAATCATTGAACTGGACCAGAGTAGCTGGTTTCCTGGTGATGTGTGGAGAGATTTAGGTTCTCGCATGATTTAGAACTCAAGAGGATCGGATGTGCCAAATTCATGTGCCAAAGCCACTGAGTGGGTACAGCCAACCCCACCCCAAAAACATCATATGTGCTGTCGATTAAGTCTTACTGGATCATGTCCAGAAGGCTCTTCCGTATTGGTTGGGGGTGCTTGCTATGTTCCACCAAGAAGTATTGAAAAGTGAAGTTCAATAAAACAAAGATAACTATATATTAGTGGCAAAGAAATGCCTTTGTTTTGAGACCCGAAGGAATCAAGGTAGAGCCTGTAAAGACCTTTGCTCATGTGTGAGTTACCTTTCAAAGCAACATAAAGTACAATTCGAAATTCCACACTCCAAGGGAAAGTAAATAGGAAGCGAAGGAATGAATTCAATCAAGCCTCTTGTATCGATGTACAGTTCGAAACTGTGCCACTGTGCACCATACAAGTTGACAACTTGCGTGCATTTGCCACGGTGAAAGACAACAGACGGAATGTCAGAGGAGCAGCTATAAATAGTACAGCAGCTGCGTGGCACAGGGGTCCAAGGGGTCCTCGGCTCTCCACGTGTATTTCGTTAGAGGCATTTTCTGTGTTTGCACCAGGGTTCAATGGCACACTCACTATGCCACGGCTGAATGCCTTTCCACTAGGGTGGATGCCCACCCACCTTCTGTTAGTGACACGGGCAAAATCATCACTCACTGTGAGCACTACCACTGAGGACCAGCAGCTTATAAGCAGTTATAGTTCGATCACTGACAAATATTCTATATTGCCCTTCTGTCCTTCAGGGCTAGGAAACTGCTTGTACAAGCCTTGATCCTCTCGCGGCTCGATTATGCCAATGTGATCTATCTAGGCGCCCCCGGTTCTACCATCAAAAAGCTTCAAACGTTCCAAAATTGCGCGGCACGACTGCTTATGCAGGCTCATAATCGTGAATCCGCTAAACCTCACATCATCTCTCTGCATTGGCTATCAGTGGCCAAGAGAATCCAATTCAAGGCTTTGTGTACTGCCCATAAGTCTCTCTCGGATAGCGCTCCGCTGATTCTCCGTGCCATCATCCCCCGGTATCTTCCAAAAAGATCACTGCGCTCTGAGAAGAAACATCTTGCAACTGCTCCCAGAGTTAACCGGGTGCGGAGCGGTGACCGGCGATTTCCTGCCATTGCGGCGAAATGTTGGAATCGACTACCAGACCTCATTCGGCTTGAGCCCAACCACCTACTGTTCCGCAAACATCTGAAGACTCTGCTGTTTCCTTGAATCTGCTGGCTTGTTTCGATTTAGGCTCTGTCTCTAGCGCTGGGTGGCCTTTGGTAGCCATGTGCTTTACAAGTGTATATTCATTCATTCATTCATTCATTTTGCTGCTGTCCTTCGTTCACTTTGCCTCTGTAAAGCTTTTGCCAGATAGGTCAAGTGGGCTCTAGAGGCAACCAAAACACACGGGTTTTAACAAAATTCCTTTTTTTTTTGTTTACTTTTAAAGGCTCCCATAAAAATAGATGAACATTTATGTCACCGAATTTTAAAGAAAGCCAATCAGTGCAAATTTAAAAATCCTCTACATGTACGAAACACATTTGGACAATAGGGGAGTGTCCTACGGGAAAGGTTTTCATACTACAAGTGGGTTTGGGCAGGAAGGAGAGAAGGGCACGTGACAGGAGGGGACCTTCCTTTATCCAGAGGGGTGAAGGGTCATGGGACAGGGGTCGTGGGACTGTTGAGGAGGGGCGCACCTCTGAGAAAGTATTACCCACAATATCAGTTTAAACAGCCCAAAACATTCAACATATAGAAACTTCTCTACACAGGTGACTGGCTGATCCCCGCCTGGACTGGAAAGGTAATCTCTGGTCTGTTATCTACAAACTCAACGTTTACTCTGTGGAAATGGAAAGAAATGAGAGCAAACACTTGGGAGGGCTTGAAAGTCACACAAACAGTTACTAAGAAGGGGAGGCAGCCTCTTCATATGAGCTGCACAAACATTTCGGGGCAGTGGTTCTTGCAGTACCGAAGGAGGCCTAAAGAACCCACTCCTGGTGCCAGGAGGAGAAACATGCGACTCATCCCCTCTACTAAATCTCTACAGATATTAAGGAATGTCCCTGTAACATGGTACCATCTTTAGTGCTATTAATGTTGTATGGGTTTATTATGGCACAGTTCCGTTTTTTTTAATGTGATGACCCCCTAACAAAGCCAGCAGGTGCATCTCTTGATAACTACATCCTACTGTATTATTTTTACTACATGTGGGGGTATTGTTACTATTAGGTTCAGAGTTCGCTAGGGGTGTGAACTATTAAGAGGGTGTCACCATAGGTACTTCATCCCCCCCATCATGTATGTATTCGTATAATAATAAGTCATATTGAGTAGTCTGTGAATAATAAAATACTTTTCCTTTTTATAAGTAAAAGCACTGCCTGGACCCGATTTATTGAGTGTTGTTTGTTGAGTGCCCGTGGACTATGAGTCGGGCTTGGGCTGCTCTGCCTCGCTACCCTGAGAGAGTCGAGCGCTGTAACAAGGTACCTGGGTCACAGTGGATGGAAAGTTGCAGACTTGCCATTTTAGAAGGACCCATATGCTTCCCAACTAACAGCCCACCTTCTTACAATGGTGGTTTGTCCTATGGCAGTATTGCAGCTCATTGTGTGGCTGGTAGCCAGTGGGCATGATTCTTTGAAGATCTCCCCCTATGATCTCTGTAGTCAGTGTGGGGGCTAGAAGGGGATAAATCACTCAGGTACTGAAATTTGCAAACACTTCAGTACAACAAAGACATCGAGAAAGTACTGAGACTACGAACAGAGAAGCACATTTGGATCCACACTAAAGTAGCACACGCTTGTGAGGGTTTTATTTGCTTTATTTAATATAAAACATGCTACTGGCAACATCAGCTGGGGTTAGGGGTAGGCAGCGCATAATTTGAGCCGGTGATTGAAGGTGAGGCCCACCGCCACTCATCTTTGGGGTACGGGCACTTAGTTTCCTAAAAGAGTTCTATCAGGAGCAAGGGAGAGAAAAATACAAAAGGGCAAAAGAAGTAGAAAGATAAGGAAGGAAAAGCAATGACAAATGGGGGAGGAGGGAATAAAAAGAAAAAGAAAGAATAGGGTGATGAGGAAGATGGAATAAAGAGGCATGGGGCAAGGCTGTGGGGTTCGGGACAAAACTTTGGACCCCGGCTATTATTCTGTTAAAACTGAGCACAGAGGGCAGGTTCGGTACTTCATCCCCAGTCCATGCAATAAGTGGGCTTCCCGTTATTGCTCTCCGGATTGTAGCAATGCTGGGAACTACAAATGAATCTACTTTTCTTTGGATGTTCCACATACATCCATTTTTGGATGGACTGCATCCTTGCAGTTAGACCTTATTACATGTTTGTGGCACCTCTGAAAAGTCCACAAGTGCAAGAAATGAGTAACTTACAGCAGCTGTCCGTCTATTTTCCATTCATTTACAAGTGCTATACCACAAACAGACAGAAATAAATAAGACTTAAATCGCGGTGAATGGGTTACAAGGGTTGGCAACCTGCTTTGCGAACCTATTGAAGCCATTAAGAGATTTCTGATTTGAGAATGATCCAAACGCTTGTATACTTTGCTACCCTTCAGCGACACAGTCCTGCACATTGTCCCACGAATCTCTTTGGCCACTAAACCAGTTTCAAATCTAATATTTTACTTTTAGCAATGTAAGTATGTAGGCATGCTATGTTACAGCACTTCATATGGGCTACTTCCGATAAATATTTCCTTGTTTATTATATTTTTTGTATACAATGTTAGTAGTATTGCATGATTAAGGTATACGAAGAAACTGAAAGGAACTACATTTGACTGATTTAAAAGTAAACTATTGCATTCAGTAAACAAGGAAAATGTTAGGAATTACATTGCGTGTATATCTGATTCCACCATTGCAAACGTTTCCACAGTGTAAACTCCCCTCTAGCAAAAGAGTAGAGTGCGAAGCTCTAATGCACAGTCAGTACTTATTAAAGCATGTGACCATCTGCAGCACTTAACAAGTTGACAATAACAAGCCAAAGTACAAATTGCGGCCTGAGCTAGGTCCTGTGTGAAGAGACAAGTGCACCAATCAGTAATGTTTGATGTTGTAACAGCCTTAACATTATCAGTGTAACCCTTGGTACCTCCTTGGGCTCGCACAATCATTGGGGATTCCTCTATGTGGTTGGAGGGCTGTACCACTCAGGTCTATCTATATGGAGAGAGAGGAGGTGGCTAAGCCACACCCCCAATCAGATAGGGCGAGACCAGCCCTACGTTTAGGTTTGACGTGTAATACTGCTTGTGCTGTTCATGGCAAACATATTGTGCTCGATTATTACTCTAAAGGACCTTTGGGTAATTCTCCTCAGCCATTGGTTCCTTTTGCAACCGAACTTCAGCCATGGGCT
Organism: Triturus cristatus; assembly: GCF_964204655.1. NCBI lineage: Eukaryota > Metazoa > Chordata > Amphibia > Caudata > Salamandridae > Triturus > Triturus cristatus. The sequence continues at coordinate 1,093,666,955 of NC_140580.1, forward strand.
TGAGACGTTGTCAATCACTCCTTAGATCATCCCACAGGACTTTTTTGCTCTGCCGTTTTTCTATTGGATATTTGGATGTATCCTTCCACCTGCTTTTTAAATCCACCACCAACTATTTTTAATCTTAAATCAGTCGTCAAGCAGCCCAGTTACACCAGAGAACAAGCGCTGATACAAGCATCTGAAATCTGGTTGTTATAGAAAAAGAAGTTGCTTTACTTTCTGTGGCATTTTTTGATGCGACTGTCAAAGCTCACTTCCCAGTGCCCCAGCGCTGATCACCAACTGGTTATTATAACGGTGGCTGTCAATGAACAGAATTCTATATTCTTTCATTTTTTTAATTTTTTTTATTTATTTCCATGATGGCTGCTATCCGCTGCTCTACTTTGTCTGAGCTGGTTTTGACATTATTGACTACGAGGCGTTCCTCTACATCCTTTCAATGCCCGGGGAATGGGTGACACCATCATGGTTTTGTTTTCTTCCCATCGCTACAACTGACACCAACTTGCCCAGATGTGAACACTTCCATCCACCCCCTCAGGAGTGCCTTGAGGAACAGTTCATAGAACCAATCATTATCCATGTGCTCTTTAACCCTCACACGGAGGCTAAAGGAGTAAAACTGGTAAATAACAGAACCATGGTCTACCAGAAGGCAGACCTCCATCTGCAAGTCCTGTTAGTGAAGACTAACTCGCCTTCAACAGGATTATACATCGCAAGCAGGCCTGAAACCGAATCCAATGGAAACCAAAGGCATTCTCTTCCCCAAAAGCAACAAACGGGCATTCTCTGAAAAACTGGAAGAATCTATACTTCAATTTGGTAAACCAACAATGTCACTAGGTGTAGGAAGGTAGGATCCTTCTGCAGGGTTACCCCCACTTTTTGCCTGGTGCTAAACTGTTATTGGCTAGTCTGACAAGGATCCTGCTTATCAGGACCCCAGTCTCCCTGCTTTCTCCCTCAAATTGTTATGACAAGTACTTAGGAACATCCCAGATTGGATACTGGGGTACCCTTATAAGCCCCTAGTATATGGTACGAAGGTACCCAGGGCATAGGTAACCCAGAGGTCCCCCATGGACTGAAGCATGCATTATGCCACCCATGGGATACCATTCAAAGGAACTACAGGTCTGCCATTGCAGCCTGTGTAAACTGGTGCTAGCACCACTTACTAAAGATATAGGTTTCCTATATCTAGGGTCACTGCACTTAAAATCTATAAGTCACCCCTATAGCAGGCCTTTGCAATACTGAAGGCAGTGTGCTTGGTTCTAAGTGTGAGGGTGCCCCTGCATGAGCAGGTCCCCCTACAGAGTCCATTCTCCCGGGTTGTCAGTGAAGCAGCCATATACCATAAAGAGGGGCACCACGTAATTATGCGACGACTATCTCAAATCTGACTGCAACAAATCCTATCATGTTTGTTATCAAACATGTTGGAATCATACCCCCACACCGTAGACGGTGTTGGAGGTATGATTCCAAGCACTGGAATGGTTCTCCATTGTGCTCTCAGTGCTCTCTGTGCCAGTCTTCTATACCCGGACAGCACAAAATGGTTGCTGCTGACCAGAGACCCGATTCTGCCCTCCTGCTTTTGAGCCAAGTTCAAACAGGGGATGGAAGAACAGAAGGCATCCTGTCACAGGGAGGTGTGACCACCTCCCAGACAGGATTTAGTGTATTGGGGCCGGGTGGGTGCGCTTGCCAGCCCCACCAAGTCTGCATGAGGGGCACATTTGGTGCCTCCTTGCATAGTCCACTTCAAACCAGCTCTGGGAGCCCTTGGCTCCCGTTCTGGCACTAAACTGGACAAAAGACATGGGAGTAACCTCCCCACTGTCCACTCCCTCCACTGGGAGTGAACCTTAAATCATCACAACCCCAAGGGTACTTAAGGGTACCCAAGGGTACTTAAGGGCTTACCTGTGGGTGGGTCCCTAGGTTCGTCGTGGGACAAGATTCAGATGAGACACTAACGTCTGGGCACACTGGACTTCGTTTGGGCTCAACTTCATCTCCCTTCCAGTCAGCTGCATCATCTGTACCCGTGCACCATACAGGAACCTTCCAAGGCCTGTGCGCGTCAAAGACATCTCAGGGAATCTCCCGTGAAGTGAAGGTGTCACTTCCCTGCATTCGCAGGCACTGCAACTAAGTGGACCGGTCTGCTGATCCTGAGCTCCTCCGGATTCCGAAAGGTTCTGCAACACAGGTGGGGGTTCTCCAGAGCTCTCGAGGTTTGCACTGTCCTCTCACCAAGTTTGAGGCCAGTATCCCTTGTGGGGGCTGCACTGACCGAACCCCTGTGCACTGTACACTGGCATCTTGTTCGGGGGTTTTTGACGGGGAGACGCGTGGGTCCGATCTTCCTCTCGTCTGATCTGCCTCGAGTGCCGCGGCGTGGCTTTTCCTGATCACCGAGATGGCTGATAAGCCCGCCGGACCCATGGCTGCTTTCCCCCTATGAGACTGCTGCCGTGCTCCTGTTCTTCCCTGGACTTCCGATGTGTCATGGGCGATCTCCCACCTCTTGACTTCCTTCATTGTGTGTCTGGTATGTGCCCCCTCTCAACCCTGCTCGTGGGGTAGGTTTTTCCTTTTTGGGAACTTTTCACCCAATTTGAATTTGCCCGCAATGCCGCCATTTTTGATTGCGAGGTACCTGGATCCGGGTGACTGAAGCCGCCATCTTATGGTCTCGTCATTCCCCTGAACTGACTCTTTCTCCTGATCAGCGCCTTGTTCCACCTATGGTCCTGTTCTAATCTGCATTCGCCTCCCCTCTTCCGCTTCACCCTTTACCAGTCCTTTTCCACTATATGTAACGTCCTTACAACTGATGTCATTTTGTTTCTGATGTAACTTTGTAACATTACGCAACTCATGTAAAGCACTCCGATACCTCCGGGTCTAGCCAGCGCTATATAAAACTTACCAAATAAAATAAAACTGTGTCAACTTGCAGTTGCAAAGTCTTGTTGGGTTCCTTCTAGCAAGATCTTCGTCCTCCAAGTAGCCCCAATCTCAAGCACCTCCAGTGACCTAAAGTCTTTGTCCACATCGCATTGCTTGCACCGTGGCCTGCATCTTTTGGTGAGCTGCTCGAGTTCCTCTTTTGACTGCAGAGCCTCCGGCCTGTGGGTCCTGTTGAGGGTCATCTTTGCTTCTCTTCGGCTCCTCTGATTGCTCGGGCCTGCCCTGACTCCCCTGCTTGTGGTGAGTCCCCTGTACCTTGTTGGTTCAGACATTGCACCTTCTTTGACTTCTGCATGTGTTGCACTTGCCAAGGCTTGTTGGTGCTCCCGCCGGACACCGATCTCTCAGCACTCAACATCCAACATGGGGCAGCTTATGCATGGCTTATGCATGGCTCATGGTCTTCCTCAGCGTCGCCTGGTCCTCACAGCTGCAGAGACAAGGTTATCGTCAACTCTCCTGCAACACCAGACCTTGGTGGCCATTCGTCTTCCAGATCTCCTAGTCACTCCTGAGTGACATAGACTCTGTCCCCCTCTGCTTGCAGGTACCTCAACTACAATCCACCTTTGGATTCCACTGGACACTTTCTCCTTCTTCAGCAGTGGCACTTTCTTAAAGTCCTCCATTGGGTTTGACTGCGGTTTCCGACACCACTTCACACCTTCACGCCTAAGCATCCGGCTTCCCTGGTGTTGGTAACTTGGTCCTAGGGTATCCACGGGTAGGATGGCTCTTCAACCTTCTGTCTTCCACAGGGTTTCTTTAGGGTCCACTGGGAAGGGTCCTTTTTCTTTTAAACTCCAACCGCAACGACTTACATGTTGATTTGTAAGGAGAATGCGGTTGTGTTCCCACACTGCACACAATATCCGTGGGGCTCCTAGTCTCTCATCTTGGGTGGTTCCTTGGGTCCCCAGCACTTCTATGTCCACTTTAAACTGTCTTGACTCGAGTCGTGGTTCTTATACCACTTTATTAGTATATGGTTTGAGCCCCCCCAGGGGTCCACTGTGTATTTCATGCTATTTACTAGAATTCTTTGTATAGTATTGAGTGCATTGTGTATATCTCCGTGTAGGAGAGATCTACACGTATTAGAGAGTATTATAATAAATACCTTGTGTGGTTCTTTTTGATTTAATATATACCTATAAGATTGCATTCTAGTAAAACTAGCTGTTTTACACACCTTCTGGACTAAGCCTGAAGGCTTCTCTCCACAGCTAACACTTAGAGAGCTTTCTATGGTTGTCTAAAACCTCCTAAATCACCATAAGGGGTGCCTGGACTGGTGCAAGGTGTCTACTTACATAAGTGTACATCATATACCAGGCCAGCGTCTCTCACTAGGCTCGTCCTCGGCAGCCGCATCGCCTTCCAAACCCGTATCTTAATGGAACCTCAGGCTGCCTAACATCACATAACCTTCCTCGGCAGAACAAGACAATATCACCGCATTGCTTCCTAGCTAGACCTGCATATTATCAGTCCCAATCCATTATGCAGGGCTATTGGCATCTCTTTAGCACACACTTTCATTAGATATAATAAATGAAGATGCTATGTTTCACGAAACACTTTATTTAACTAATCAAAACCAAGTTCACATGTCCAAAACACAGCATAGTTTAAAAGATGGATTGAGGTTTGGAGACTCAACATCTTTGTGATTCTCCAGCTCCCCAACAACAAATCTGGGACAATCTATCTAGCTTTCAGAGAGAGGATGTATATCCATCTCCTCTAATCTGTGTCCTAACTCAATTAGGGAAGGCTTTTATGGTTTCCCGTTCCTCTTCATCACTAGAAATCAGAGTGAGTCACCACTGAATATTTTTAAGATGAAGCCTACTAACAGCACAGCTGTCTGGTTGCTAAAGACTTCTTGGGGACATTCCGGAAGCTGACCTAGAAATGCATTCCGCCCATTACTTACCAAATGCTTTGTGCTTTATAGCTCACATTTGCTTGCTTTCCATTGGCTGGTTTATTTGTTTTAGACTGTCTAGCAGGTCTTTGCCCCTCCCGTGGAGCATAGCCTGTTTACCAGCGCTTTGACCGGTTCCTTGTATCTTTCTATTAGTGCTCGCTTTCTTTAAACAGGCCATTAAACGTTGTCATTATCTTGTCATATTTGCAGTGCACTGAAAGACAGAGGTCAAATGTCAGGTTCTGTCTACTGCAGGAGCATAGTGTTCACTTTCCTTTTTCTGACTTGAAAGTGAGAGGATTTATGTGACAGTGTGGGTGTGTGAAAGGAAAGATTTTTTCTAGAATTTAAATGTCTGTAAATGAACTGTGCAAATATTTCAGAATTAGAAAAGCACAAATTAGTGCTTTTTTGTAATTCTGAAGAGTGCTGAAAACAAATATTTTAATATGATCAAAATAAATCAGTACACAAGGTGATGCCATATCCACACATTATCATTTGTGCACTGTATAGTTTTCTCATTAAAACGGTACGTCTGTGCAAATGTAACGGTCATTTCAATCGAAAATGTGTTGCCTGTAATACCAGTGCGCTATCACACCATTCGTTCTCCACTCCACGACACTCTACTCCACTCTATGTCCCTCCACTCTATGACAGTCTCCTCTATGCCACTAACTTTTAGCCATGCTGAACAGCAGCCACATTGATGTACATGGCTAAAACACATTAGCAAAGCCAGCCGTGCTTGCATCGTCAAACCTATTGGTTTTGCCAACACTTGCTCTAATAAGTAGGCAGAAAATGTGTGAAACAATGTAATTATTAAATATGAATGACAGCATATCAAATACAATGTAAATTTAAATATGTTATTTTGTATGTAGTACATATGTAAAGAGCTCAGGTATACTGGATCATCCAAACTACATGTATTGGTGTGTGAAGTGCCAAAGTTATTTTTCTCGCAACCTTCATGAAGTGCTATGGGAACCTTTGCAGCTACAAAAAGTTGCAAAGTGTTACACTTTCCCATCATTTTGTACAAATCACAAATGTTGTAACAAATTTAGGTTACATGCATTTTTCATCTGACTTGATCTGAATAGATTGAAACTTGTACTGCAATGCAATGGAAATGATCTTGCAGTGTGCAGAAGAGCTTGCAAGGTAAGATGGATTTACCTAACCTAGGAAATCTTTGCAAACTTCACAAATCGGAAAGATTGGGAACATTGCGAAACTTAGCAGGCATGAAAGGTAAACTTTGCACATCAGTAAGAACGACAGATGTCCATTGTTCAGCACTTCGCTACCAATGTGAGACATACCTTGCTGGTCAAATAAAAGGAGCGCTCTCTTAAACCAGATCAGGCACTCTAAATATGACCGTAGCGCAGCATGAACCTCAACTCACCAAAATATGAGGGGTAGCAGAAGTTTCCTTTGGCCTTCAATTTCAATTCCACACAATCTTACACATACACACATATTCACACTTACACACTCTTACATAAACTCACACTCGCAAGCTCGCACACAACATACATTTCCCCAAAACATTTTTTACTTACCTCAACTGCCAGGGAAGATCATACTCCAGCTAATTAGACTCCTTTTTTCCACTAATGTTGAATAAAATTTCATTATTCACTATTTCTGCAATAAGAAATTGAGAGAAAACAAAGCAAGTAGAGCCCCAACCGACGTCTATAATGACAAGCTGCCCCTGAGCTCCTGGCACAGATGTGGTCCCCTCTGAGGTCAGGGGTTGCCAAGACAGTGCCAGGGGTCGCTAGGAGAAAATTGGGGGTCCCAGCTGCGACCCCTAAATGACGTTCATGTAGATCAGACTCCATGCGGAGGAGTTTAGATTCAGCCCAAGCAGGGGGTCCCTGGCAAAGGTGGGCAACCTGCTGTCACAACACAGCGTTTAGGTGTCATGGCGAAGGTTTCTAGGAATCCAGACAACGCTTCAGTCGCTCACAGCCCAGAGGATGACCACATAGGACCACATCGGAGTTCTCCTGGTGCCCCTTACTGTGTTAAACTGATACATACCTGCATGTTGTGGGCAATCTCTTCCCTGTCGGACAGTATCTGGGACAGGTTCTTGGTTCCCAGAACATTCCTCAGCGTGGTCTGTGCCAGCAGCCGGGTGGCAGAGTCGGCATTGGTGATGTTGGCTACAGCCAAGGTGGCATTTTGGACACGGTAGTAAACCACACCATCCACACTGACCGTGACAGAGTCTTTAGTGAGAATCTGGAGGGGGGAAATTAAATATTCAGTAATTCAGAAGTTACTGTCCATCAAAAATACCTGGAAAGGTCAGTTACACTATCAAATAACAGTTGTATGACTTTTCAACGCATTCCGTTGTAACGCATGCCTTTACCACGCATGCGTTACAACGCGAATGCCATCACCACGTATATCCTTTACCACAAAAATGCCTTTTACACGCATACTTTTACAACGATTTTTGTTGTTAAAATAAGCATGTTAATGGCATTTTCATGTTAAAGGATATCACCCTAAAAATGTACCCCTTAAATTTACCCCTGTGCGACACCACCTCCTCATTCCCCCTCACCTCTCCTCGATCTTCCTTGATGACATTGCACGTCGCTAAGAGGAAGCAGAAGTGTCCTTTCGTTTCCTCTAACGACGCCGATTGCCTCCACATCTCTTTCTTTAAATGACGGAAACAGGTGCGTATTTAAAAAAATTTATTTTGGGGGTTCCCCCCCCCCCCCCAAGCCCCCTTTTTTAATCCCACGCTTTTTTTGGGGGGGGGGGACCCTCCAACACCCCTTTTTTAGGTCTCGCCTGAGCTATCGCGTAAGCGATGCTCTGCGAGACTTATTGTTATTGAGTGGGCTCCAAAAAGTGCTGCCAGGCCAGCCTAGCGATACAGTGCATGTGCGCGGGCGCGCGCGCGCTTGACGCGTTTACTTTCACTTTGGCGGCCGCACGGCTGCTTTGAAGTTTGATCGCGATCGCGATCACTTTCGCGGACGCACGGCCGCCCTGGAAAAACTCCCAGCCATTGATTTATTGCTTTTCATAAACAAGCCCTCCACTTTAGAGGTTTCTAATTCATGAGAGCATGCAATCCATGTATAAAGACTCATCTTTAATGTACTTATTACAGGCAAGTTGTAACATCTGTAGTCACCCGTAATAATGAAATAACATTGTAAATTACTGAAGTAAGATATTACAGTTCAGTTTTGAGGAAGCAAATTCCACAACTGGCTATTATGTGCATTTAGTTAACACTGGAGAGAAGTAAATACAATGTTTCTAGTGTATTAAATATAATGAAGGACTCATAGCTGAGATGGGTATGCCTAGTCAAGTTTCAGTCACACTTCAAATGCTTGTGAGATGCAGAGCACACTCTCATGTTTTCTTTTTCTCTGCCTGTGCATCAAGAATCCTAGAACATGACCTTTAGTTTTCTATTTAATATACAAAATTCAATTAGCTCTTCAGTGCAGCTTGCACTGTAATCTTTTAAGAAATATCATTTTCTGGTCATGTTGTTCCCGAGGAAAGGACGGAATTCAACTGCATACAATTGAAGGCAACTTCCTTTGGCTGAAAGGAGAGGCTGTTTATATTGTTGAATGTGCTTTTCTTCTAAAGGATCATTGAATAGATGTAGGGCAAGAGTCGTTTTACCATGTAATGTGTTTGGTTTTCTGTTTTGCTATTGGTTAATAATAGGCAACTTTTATGATGAACCATAGTGACTGCAAATTCTCTTTCTACAAATGTATAAAAACTCTCCTTTTATAAGACACGTTCTTTCCCAGTCCCCTTAGAGAGCAGACTCCACGTTAGTCTGTTTAATGATTTGTACTTAGAATATTTTCTCATGTTCTTCCCTCCTGCCGTTATTGAACAGTCTATAGTTCTTTGACTATGATTGGTTATGTGAAAGGCCATATTTGGTTCTGCATATTGACAGATTGGGGCTCAGCTTACACTGTCATTGCCGATTTACATATAATTGCATTTAGAGTATTTTGAAATGATTGACTAACCATTGATTTTTGTCTTCTGTAATGATTCTTAAACTTTAATAAACCGTTGTAGTTTGCAAACCTGAACCTTGTCTTGTGTGGATTTTAATTACTCACAAAGAGGTCCGATCCATAAATCGGCCCTTTTCATACTAAAAGGACTGGCTGTTATGACGTCATAACGCCACCTAGCAGAGCCAGCATCCTATGCGGAAGACAGGTCAAAGAGCATGAGTTCAGCTGGCGCTGGAAAGAGGCATTACAAGAACTCGTTTTTTAGGTCTCGCCTGAGCTATCGCGTAAGCAATGCTCTGCGAGACTTATTGATATTGAGTGGGCTCCAAAAAGTGCTGCCAGGCCAGCCTAGCGATACAGTGCATGTGCGCGGGCGCGCGCGCGCTTGACGCGTTTACTTTCACTTTGGCGGCCGCACGGCCGCTTTGAAGTTTGATCGCGATCACTTTCGCGGACGCACGGCCGCGTGTTTCAGTTAGCGTCACTGTCACTGTGTCCTGCACTCTCTCCTACAACTTTTCCACATGCTTTTCACTCCCCATGGCTGTTACTCTGCTTTGCTTTTAGGGCTGTTTAAGCCGCTCATGTACCGCACACATATGCTACTGACCACGATCCAATCACAGGTAGCGCCGCAAGGCACAGGTCCCTGGAAAGACAACTGACCTGTGACCTGTTGCACATAGGCAGCAAAACTTATCATTATTTCACATTCAAAGGCTTTCATTAAAATATTGAATAGAAGAGCATTACAACTCATTGGATGTAATGTCATTAACTAATAAATTAGGTTTTGCTTATTATGCTCACTAGCCAACACAAAAATCATTACATAAAAAAGTGATTTAAGATTAATCATTTTCGATCACATATGCATGTACTCTTAAAACAATATAGTTTCCATAATATCATATTAGTCTCAGCACCCTTGGCAGTGTCTGCACGTACACCAGTATCAGGCCTCACTCATAGACAGACTACGTGGGTGACGTGTAGACCTCGTACGTGGCAATGCATTACACAGTATCGTGCAATCACACACTGCGCTTGCCATACGTGAAGTCAAAGTAATACAACATTCTGATGCACGTGCACCACTCACCTGGCTCAAGCTGCGAGCACCCAATCAAATTAAACAACGATGCCCCCTGCAGCCAATGCAGGCCCCATTCAGTATAAAGCCTATGGATTTCTGTGGCATATATAGGAGTCTCGAGGGCCCTCGTCCTATTCTGCGGGGGGCGGGGGGAGACAGGGTGAGGCAACACATTTCGTATTACGTAACCATGGTGATGCCTTATCGATATTTGTGCCTTATATGAACCCGTGATAAATTAAGAATGAACTTTTTTTAAACCCGGCCTTCTGGTAATACAGTGCTACATTATAAAACACACAACAGTATTAGGCACACAACATTAAACACACATAACAGTATCAGAGGTTTCGTGGCTGCACGTCTACTCTACATCTGAGAATATGTGTGATGGTTAAAATGTTTCCTAAAATAACACTCAAAATGTACGCATCCCGTTTGTATGAATTTCGGGGCATTCTTTAAAAGAACCTATACTAATGGACTGTGCCATGCCATCTCACACATGCGTAATTGTTTTAAGTTTTACATAGCGCGAACTCGACCCGAAGGTATTGGAGCGCTTTACCTGAGCACCCGTTACATTACACAAGGACACATTAATTTTAGGTAGGCATGGCGAGCTTCAGTGATTTGTCCAGAATCACAGGATGCTGAGCCGACGCCAGACTCGAAACCTGGTTACCCAGCTCTAAAGTCGGCAGCTCTGGCCGTTAGGTGGCACCGGACCCAGCGTTCCCATGGGGAACACGGATGCTAATGGCGCAGGGCACAGCGTTCCCATGGATAACGCAGATGCCACTGTTCACATAGACAACATGCGAACTGCGAGGAGGCAGCAAGCGTTGCATTTTGCATAGGTTTCCATTGACAGCAAGGAATCCGTTTCCATTTATCATTCAGGAAGCACATAAAAACAAGCATTGGCATAGCCAATAGGTCTCGCTTTTGGGACCTTATAAGTATTTAGTTATGCAACTGTTGCATGGCTAAACACTTATAAGGTCCCAAAAGCGAGACCTATTGGCTATGCCAATGCTTGTTTTCTTTTAACTTTAGCACACATGCCTTTACTACGTATCTCGTAGTAAAGGTACGCGTGGTAAAGGCTATTCGTTGTAACCACGCATGCGTTGTAATGCATGCGTGGTTATGGTTATGCGTTGAAACGGCCGCGTTGTAGTGGCCGTTTCCCTCAAATAACCAGGACAACTTCAAATGTAGCCTAGTAAGGTACACTGAAGCATCTTAGGAACAAAATGTTCATTCAAAAACTCTAGAATTATCATGCAGAGTAAATGCAAATGTTGATACGGTGCTCTATATATGGAGATGAACACCAGCATCAAACCTCTGAAGGTGCTCTTAACAGCTGCAGGTATGAGAGAGGCACTGGCACACTGGGAGGTGAGTTCAGGAACACACAGGTTGAACAAGTGGGGCAGCCAGGCTTGGATCTCAAAGTCCACAACATAAGCAACAATATGCCATACAGGAAGTACATCCGTTTTTTGGCGGGAAACATTGTTGTCATTGGCCTGTACAGACTCATTAAATCCAGGAACCGTGCAGGAGAAGGTAACAGGGCAAATAAATTGGTAAATGAAAAATGCCAAGCCTGCAATGTTCTGTGTTTACTCCATACGTGCACAATAACTCACTCTGGACACAAGGGGTTGTAGAGTTTATAGTGTGAAAGGATTCTAAAACAGTTTGTGGTGCTCACACACTGCATTCTTGTACAAGTCAGACCTGCCTCTAGGAGGGTGGCCTTTGCAGACTGTATTTATAGGTTGCCAGCAGTATTGAGTTGAACATCATAGCCAGCAGTTTATAAACCCCATAACCCGCATAGCGCCCACAGTAGGTGAGTCTAGGCTCATCTGTACCTCTTGTGGCGGAATGTCAAACGAAATTGTTCTCATGTCCACTTTGATAAAGTTGTCGGTGCAGGGCAGGATGAAGAACAGACCTGGGGATGGAAGAAAGAAAAGGGATGGTAAAAGATGGTGCGCAGAGTGCGTGCTCAGTTCCGTGTTATGTATAGCACAAGTCTGGTGTTAATTTTTATAATCTATACTTGCTTATAGGGGCTTTAAGCCAGTTGTCTCCGTCTGGTCTGCATCAGTCTCAATCATATTTTCAGTAGGAGTGTCATCATACCTTGATTAGTGTCAATCATATTTTCAGTAGGAGTGCCAATCATATTTTTATTAGGACCATCAATCAAATTTTCAGTAGGAGTGTCAATCATATTTTTTGTAGGAGTGCCAATCATATTTTCAGTAGGAGTGTCAATAATATTTTCAGTAGGAGTGTCAATCACATTTTTAGTAGGAGTGTCAATCATAATTTTGTTGAGTGTCAATCATAATTTTGTTGAGTGCCAATCATATTTTTGTTGAGTGTCAATCATATTTTTGTTAGAAGTGTCAACCATATTTTTGTTAGGTCCACCACAGCAAACGGAAGGGGACACAGGTTCAGCACAGATTTCCAACAGCGGCTTACTTTCTGAGAGGGGCGGCGTTCTGCTCTGGCACAATGCACACCTCCACAAAAAAACAAGCCACTTATACCGTTCAGTTTTAGATAAAAGATTTCACAAAAACATTGGTAGTGCCAAAAGTCGGCAGCCAACGCCAGAAGATCTGGCTTTGTTAATGCTGGTTTCTTTTGGGAGCTCGCTCTGCCCCGAGGCCATTTGATGCATTCTGCCTACAATAGCCTTAACAAAGCAAGGACTCTCAACAATAGCGCCTTAGGTGCAATAGGGGGACAGAGCTTTAAGTGGCACTAGACGATAAAAATATAAATGTTTTGCCATCACTGCTTTTTAGTTAACTCTTTTTTTTATATCAGCATTCAAACAGGACAGTGAAAATATCTCCATGAGATGTTAGAGGACAGAATTATCAGCACCAACATAGGGTAGTAAGCGCTACATAAATGTTACTACAGAATACATACAAAGGGGGCTTCTGAGATCTAAAATAAAGCTGTGGAACAGAGAGGAGGAGGATATGAGAGCCCAAGAGATTGCCCTGATACGCTAAAAGTGCACATAAAATGTTGCATAGGTTCTGCCCATATGTCACCATCCGGTTTACAGGGTGTGCTGTTATGTATGCAGAATGCTCCTTAGAACATCTGGCTATTAATGTACAATATAGCAGCCTACATTCAACGGAGCCTTCCAAACACTCGCCACAAACAGTAATCACAGCTGTGACACAGGTGGCAGTGCATCACTTTACAGGGCAGTGAACACAACAGAACACCTGAAATACACTTTCTTACAAACACCACAACAAGGAAGGCCACAAACAAGGCATCCCGTTGCTATGTATCACACAAAGAGCAAACTGTCGACAGGAGGGTTGAATTGTATAATCCAGGACAAGGGTGAGGGGTCACGCCATTGCACTATTCTAAAACCCAGCAAACTCCCCCTTATATGCGGCACATGATGTATAAATACATTAATCACTCCTCGTTCTGGCGTAGAACAGATCCCAATGAGAAGACGAGATGAACCAAGATAAAGTGCTATAGGGTGGACACGGACGGGTCAAGAACCGATTAATACAACATTGCTTCATACTTTAGTTCAGGATCCAGCCAACCAGCGGGCTCATATATCTGACCTCACTCCAAAAGATGCAGTCTAGTCTGATTAGCCAACCAAAAACCACCTACATGAAGGAACACACGACCCTAGGACTGACCTTGTTCTTCTGTATGGGAAGAGCAAAGCACACAGTACCACGAGCCTCAATTTAAAACTTAGTGATGGTGCCTAGAAGAGGTGGTCGTGCTTCTAAGGTTGCTTGTCAACCATGGTTTGACCGAGCTTTGGGCTGTACATTTGAGAAAGGTGGTAAGGCTAATCCGGTGATTTGTGGATAACCTCTACTGTATTATAATGAAACATGGTGGAACTAGGATGGATGATGGAACGCTAATTACAGATGAAACATGGTGGAACTAGGATGGATGATGAAACGCTAATTACAGGCGAACCATGATGGAACTAGGATGGATGATGGAACGTTAACTACTGACAAAACATGGTGGAGCTAGGATGGATGATGGATCGCTAATTACAGATGAAACATGATGGAACTAGGATGGATGATGGAACGCTAATTACAGATGAAACATGACGAACTAGGATGGATGATGGAACGCTAATTACAGACGAAACATGATGGATGATGGAACGCTAATTACAGACGAAACATGATGGAACTAGGATGGATGATGGAACGCTAATTACAAACAAAAACATGACGAACTAGGATGGATGATGGAACGCTAATTACAGACGAAACATGATGGTACTAGGAAGGATGATGGAGCACTAATTACAAACAAAAACATGACGAACTAGGATGGATGATGGAACGCTAATTACAAACGAAACATGATGGAACTAGGATAGATAATGGAACGCTCATTGCAGACGAACCATGATGGAACTAGGATAGATGATGGAACTAGGATAGATGATGGAACTAGGATAGATGATGGAACGCTCATTGCAGACGAACCATGATGGAACTAGGATGGATAATGGAATGCTAATTACAGATGAAACATGATGGAACTAGGGTGGATAATGGAAGGAAAATGCTACTTACCAGTATGCATCTGTTTTTGGCATGTAGAGCTGCAGATCCACACACTATGCATAGATCGCCATCTGGTGTTGGGCCCGGATGTTTGCACTTGTTTTTGACTTGGAAAAGTCTTTGGAAGTCACAAGATAGGCGACTCCTCCTTTGGACAATAGTGCACATGGGCATCGGCTCCATCTTCAGATTGTTTTTCGTCAGCAGGGAAATGATGGAGCTTTGTGAGAAACAGATACGATGCCCATGTATGCTGTAACTAAATAAGATAGTATTGGAACAGATAAAGGTAGCCGGGGAGGCGGGTGGGCGTGTGTGGATCTGCAGCTCTACATGCCAAGAACAGATGTTATGTTATGTTACTGCAATTTATATAGCGCAACAGCTGCCCCCGCAAATGGACGTCCCGGCGCTGACAGCAGAACAACTAACACAGAGGTAGAGGCAGGCTACACGGTGGGAAACAGGTAGGTTTTAATGGCCTTCCTGAAAGCCAAGTAGTTAGTGTGGCTCTGAATGTGGATGGGCAGCGAATTCCAGAGGTGGGCTGCCCTGCTGCGGAAGGAACGGCTTCCTGCCTGCACTCTCCGAAACCTTGGAACCCTCACCCGGTGCTGGCCTAATGAGCGGAGCTGGCGTGTGGGGACGTAGGGGGTAACTAAGTTGGCCAGGATACTGGGGGTGTTGAGTTTTAGGGCTTTAAAAGTGATGCAGAGGGCCTTAAATTTAATTCTCCTACCCACCGGCAACCAGTGTAGCCGGTGGATGGTGGCTGACACTGGGCAGGACCTCCTCAGGCCAATCACAGATCTGGCAGCTGCGTTCTGAGCCCGTTGGAGCCGCACAATCGCGGCCTTATTTGCCCCTAAATACAGAGAGCAGGCATAATCCAATCTGGACATTATAGATGCCTGAATGATGGTCTGATGCGTGGGTGGGTCAAAAAAGCCCAATAGGGGTCTGAGCCCCCGTAGAAGCCCAAAAAAAGTCCCTGCTACCTTTTTGGTTTGGACTTGGTTGCTGAGGGATGAGTCCAACCATACCCCAAATTTTTAACGGCCTGCTAGGGAGGGGGGGCGCTACCTAGGCTTTCTGGCCACCAGAGTTCGCTCCACAGACCATGGTCCTTCCCCACCAACAACACCTCAGATTTACTGGCATTCAGCTGGAGGCAGTTGGCGGTCATCCACTCAGCGACCACCGGCAGGTCGCCCCGAAATTTCAGGGTGTCCCTCTCGGTGTCGCTTGAGAGTGCCACCACCAGCTGAGTGTCGTCGGCGTAGGAGACCATGGTCAGTCCCCTATTTCTAGCCACCGTGGCCAGTGGTTGGACATAGAGATTGAATAATAGGGGACTGAGGGAGGAACCCTGTGGGACATCTTGTTTAATGGGGTGTGTGCCTGAGGCAAAAGGGGGATCAGTGACCACAAATGACCTCTCGCTGATCAACGATGTGAGCCACTTCAAGGCCAGGTCGACAATCCCCGCCTCCTCCAGGCGTTGTAACAGGATGGCATGGGACACTGTGTCAAACGCGGCACTGAGATCCAGAAGGATCAGTGCCGACGTTTGCCCAGCGTCTAGAGCAGACCAAAGATGTTCTGTCAGAGCCAGGAGGGCAGACTCCGTGCTGTGGCCAGGTCGAAAACCATTCTGGGAGGGGTCCAGCGTGTTGTTCTTGGTCATGAAGTCTGAGAGGAGTGAGTTGACATGTGCCTCCGTGATCTTGGCTATCCAGGGGAGTAAGGAGATGGGGCGATAGTTTTCAGGCTTGGCCGGGTCCAACAGAGGTTTTTTAAGTAAAGGTAGCACCCTGGCCTGTTTCCACGTCTTGGGCACAATTGCTGTGGAAAGCGATATGTGGATTACCTGCCTCAGGGAGGGCATAATCGCGGGAAGCACCTTCCTAAATTGCTCTGGTTTAAGAGGATGCATACTGGTAAGTAGCATTTTCGTTAGAGGCATATGAGCTGCAGATCACACACTATGCATAGATTGTATAGCAGTACCCATCCCTAGCGGCGACCACCAGTATCTGCTGCAGTAGTTTGAAATAATGTTTTGAGTACAGCCTGGCCCACACTAGCTTGCTGTTTTGTTTGCACATCTACACAATAGTGCTTTGTGAACGTGTGCGGTGTAGACCAGCTGCTTTGCAGATGATATCTAAGGGAATATTTCCTAAAAATGCCATTGAAGCCCCTATCTTTCGGGTAGAATGGGCTTTAGGGGGAACTGATAATGTACGTTTTGCTTTGTGATAGCAAATCTGTATGCATTTGACAATCCATCTTGCTATCCCAGATTTTGATAAGGGGTTGCCTTTATGTGGTGGTGTAGGAGAGTAGGGTCTGCTATCCTATGGTCACCCCAAATTTTTGCTTTTTGCTTCACTGGTTTTTGACATATTGAGGCTGTGGGCCTGCCAATCAGACCCCCAGCCTGCTGTTCTCTCTACTAAATTTACACTATGCACCCTAGGTGCATAACCAATTGGAAGTGGATCACCCTGTGAGCCCCTGTACCAGTGTACGCTAGGTACCCAGGGCATTGGTGTATCTAAGGCCTACCAGGGGCTGAAGCATGTATTATGCCACCCCAGGCTTGGCCTAACAAATTTGACATAACTGGCTGATCACTCAGCTGGGGTAAGTTGGTGTAACCACCTCTTACTTAGGTGTAGTATACCTATACCTAACCTTAAATGGGACACATGTTAACCTATAAGTCACTCCTATGGCAGGCCTTAACAATCCTGAAGGCAGAGTGCTTGGTTCCATGTGAGATGGTGCTCTGGCATGAGCTGAGCCTGTCTGCAGTGGTCGGAACAACTTCCTTCTACTGTTTCCAGATATCGTCATACCATATACTCTTAAGTGCATTATGAACCTCGCGGTTAAATGCTATCTTTGGTTTGGCTTTATCAAAACATGTCGAGTAAGGTGTCATACGAATTGGAATACTAACCCCTCGCCAATTCTGGCGACGGGGTTAGCATTCCACCCTTCTAGAGGGACACGACATGTACAGTACCTGAAACCCGGGTAAAATCAGACAAAGCCTCAGCTCCACAAAATGGATGCTGCCACCACAGACACAAGTCTGCCCTCCTGCTGCTGGGAGTCCTTCCAGCTTGGGAGGTGTGGACAAAGGGTTTCCTGCCAGGGGAGGTGCATGCACCACCCCAGACAGGATTTTGTGTATTGGTCAGGTAGGGCTTGAAAGAAACCAGACATGCCTGTGGCTCACAAGGAGCCTCGGTGCATATGCCAGTTCAAACCGGTCCTGGGGCACACCAGTCCCGGGCCTGGGGCGAGCTGGACAAAGGATTGGGGGTGTTACCACCCCCCTTCCTGGTCCCACCCTTAGGGAGGGACCTAGCAGGTAGTCCGGCCCCTAGAATCCGCTTAAAGGTAGGAGCTGTGTCCTAAGACTTCAGACATCCTGGAATCAACTTGAAACTAAGAAGAAGACGGGAACTTCGACATTCTGCTGCACAGAAGACTGAAGGAAATCTCCCCTGTGGTCAGGGAGTGACCACCTTGCTAACGCAAGCACCATCCAGCGAATCAACGTCTGCTTTGCCGCCGCCTCCCGCCGGAGCCCGAGCCCAGAGACTGACAAGACCTGGACCTCCAGACCTCTCACCGCCCGATCCACAGTCCCTGAAAAGAGGAGACCCGTGGAGGCACCGAGACACGTGGAGCCAGCCATCTTGAAACGACCACGACAAGCTGCAAGCGCAACAACCGAGGCTCCCTCCAAGTTGTGCTTTGGGATCTGAGAAGCCCAACCCTCGAGCAGCATCTGCACCAAAGGTGAGCCCTCCAGCATCTCCACGATCTGCGTGGGGCCCTTCTGCATTTTGCCACTCGACGCGCCTAACCGGTTGCTGGCCCGCTGGCTAGTGGCCATCTTGGCGACGAACTTCAAGAAATACACCGCTGGTCTGGTTGCTCCAGACTGGCCCTTGCTCCCCTCCAAAGGAGCAGTCCCTCTGACCTTGCTGGTCAGAACCATCAGCTTATCTTGTTCTCCACAACAATTGCTTTTGCCAAGGCTGGTTTGCTTCGATCAAGTCGCCGACACCGCGAGCCTGCGTGGGACAGCTCGTGAACCGACTCCTGGACGTCGTCGACCTCCAGGGACCACGTGGCTGCAGAGACAAGCTACACCTTTCTTCCTGTTTGCACCCGACATTGCCTGGTACCCACCTGGTGCCACGCTGGTCACTGGCTAGTGACTGTGAACACTGTCCCCTCTGCTTACAGGTCTTCTACAACTCCGATCCACCCTTGGACCCACCGCATCTCTCCCGGACCGACCGCCTGCAGCATCTTTGTCCACAGGCTCCATTGACCCGATAGAAGAAACCCGACGCACTTCGACACCTATGCACCCGCTTCCTGTGGGTGAGGTAAAGCTGGCACTCCGGTGCCCAAGTGTAGAGTAACATCTCTAGTGTCTGTGTTTCCAATCTTAAGGTCATAGTCCATCCGGAAGATCCTTTTTGCAGTAACTTTGTACTTTTTACGCACCCATTGCAACCTATGGGAGCACGCGTGTGACTATTTGCTCTGCACACGCCACCCGTGGACCTCCTGGTCACTAACTGAAGTTAGCTCCTTGTAGGCCCAGCGATTCTAGAGGCCCTAGGCCTTTTCCCTTTTCTGTTCGTGGTACTTATACCACTATTTTAGTATATGGTTTGAGCGGCCACCAGGGCCTATCCATATAAAGTGCAACTTCTGTGTATTCTACTGTAATCTTGTTTGACGATTTGTGCTCCTGTGCTCATAAAGAGACTAGGGGTTACTTTGAGAAATAAATACATATATATTTTGAATATATATCTGTGTGGTGTCCTTTCATTGGTATAAAAGGGGGTTACATTTGGTAAAACAGCTGTCTTAACACGCTTCACGAGTTTAGCCTCAAAGACTGCTTAGCCTACGCTACCACTAGGGCAGCTAGTCGGAAAAGGTTGACTTACAACCACACCATAAGGGTTGCTTGGCATGGTACAAGGTGGTCACTTTAACTAGTGAACATCATATACCAGGCCAACTTCTCACATTGGTGAGCAGCGGTTGGATTTGAGCTTGCTGTGTTTTACCATTGTAATCTCTTGGTTACCAATTGAAAGATCACATAGGTACCTGTAGGTACATATACAACAAGATTAGATATACTTAAGTTCTACTGAACTTAGTGTTGTAGAGCAAAGGGAGTAGCACACCCTGACTACAACTACTAGATCGGTTTAGTAGGTAAACCCAAGTGTAGGTAGATTGCAACACATCCACCCACACTTAAGAGCAATGGCTGGGGCAGAGGGGTCCACTGTACCCATCTCTGTGGAGAGTGACCCCCAGAGGGCACCATCCATCTTTGCTACCCTTAATCAAAATGAGCTCAGGCAGTTGGCAAATATCAGGGGCCTTAAACAGCCCAAGAATCCTACTTCTGCTGAACTCAGGGAGCTTTTACAGGCTGATGAAGATCAGAAAGCTCTCAGGAAAGCCTCCCAGTTAGGCCCCTTAGGGTCAGGAACAGGAGGCCCCCCTTCTGAAGATGCTACTGAAGTACCCCTTTCCAATAGCCATCCCTTAGATGAGAATCATACTACAGAGGAGGAAAGTGGTGAGGATACAGAAAGTAGTGAGGATGAAGGGAGAAATAGCCCAGTGCCAAGTGTTATACTTGGCCCAGCTAAACTAAGGCTATTGGGGACTGACAATGGGATCATACCATTGGATCTCCCCAGTGGACTTAACCAGGGGCTTGGGAGGCAAAGGAATCGCTCAGGTGACTAATGCTTCTCATGCCTCTAGAGGCTCTCAAGGTCACTCCAGGAGAAGGATGACCGCCCCTCAGAGGAGGGAACATGAGGCCAGAATGCAGGAAGCCCAGCTGAGGATCAGGAAGCAGGAGCTAGAAGTAGCCCTGATGGAAGAGAAACTGAACAAAGCTAGGCAACCTAGAGAGAGTGGGTCTATACCCACTGGTGGCAGCATTGTCCCTAAGGACAAAGATAGGGTATTTGATAATAGGAACCTGTCTAAGGTTGTGCCCCCCTACAAAAGTGGGGACGACATCCACAAATGGATGACTGCTCTTGAGAGAGCCTGCAAAGTGCAGCAGGTTCCTGAAGACCAGTGGGCAGCAATCCTCTGGCTCTCCTTTGAAGGAAGAGGCAGAGACAGACTCCTCACTGTTAGGGAGGAGGATGTCAGAAATTACAGAGCCCTGAAGAGTGTCCTAGTTGATGGGTTAGGCTTAACCACTGAACAGTACAGGTTAATGTTCAGAGACACCCAGAAGACACAGACACAGGACTGGTCTGAATACATTGAATGTGCCACTAAGGCTTTGGAGGGTTGGTTGCTGGGAAGTAAGGTATCTGACTATACAGGATTGTACAATTTGATGATGAGAGAACAGATTTTAAATAACTGTCAAAACCAGCAACTGCATCAACACTTGGTTGACTCTGATCTGACCTCTCCCCAAGAATTGGGAAAGAAGGCAGACAAATGGGTCAGAACCAGGGTTAAGCAAAAGAACCAGAACCAGGGCCAAGGGGGTGATCAGAAGAAAACAGACCAAAAGGGTGGAGATCAGAAATCTAAAGACCAGAAGTCTTCAACAGGGCCCCAAACTACTGCTAAAGAGGGTGGGTCCCAGCCTAAAGGGAAGAAGAAAGAAGGTCAAAAGAAACCCTGGTGCAATCATTGCAAGAATACAACTCACTGGACTAGTGATTGTAAGAAGGGTGGAGCCCCCAACACTGTTGCCCCTAAGGCACCTGCTCCCAGTACTACTGTTAGCAGTGTTGGTCCCCAGACAAAGGGTGTAGTGGGAATCACTATGGGAACTGAAGGAGATTCTGACTTAGACAGAACCCTGACACAGGCAGTCTTGATCTGTGATGGGGACATTGATTTGTCCCCGACTGTGAGCCCCAGTAACCTGGGCAAGTACAGACAGACTCCTTTAATTAACAAAAAAGTGGCTCAAGCCTACAGGGACACATGTGCTAGTGTCACTATGGTGACACCAGGCTTTGTGGACCCTGGACAGTACATACCAGGTGAGAATTACCTGGTGACCAATGCCAGCAATGCCACTACTTCACATAGTGTGGCAGTTGTTAACTTCTCATGGGGAGGGGTAACTGGCCTCAAAAGGGTTGTGGTTAGTGCAGACCTCCCAGTAGAATGTTTGTTGGGCAATGACCTAGAGAGTTCTCTATGGTCAGAAGTGGAGTACAGGACTCATGCAGAGATGTTAGGTATATCATCACATGTCCTTGCTGTGACCAGGTCACAGGCCAAAAAGTGCCTCACTGAACCTCAGGTCTTGGATCCTGGAACAATGGACCAAGCACCTACCAAGAAGAAGAACAGGAGGGTCAAGGCTGTGCCTTCCCCCCTGCCTCAGGGTGATGATCAGCCTTCCCAGGAAGCTGATCTAGAGGACCCTGAAGGAACTGTCCCTGAAGAGCTTGAACCTGATCAGGTTGAGTTTCTGGGGACAGGGGGACCTTCAAGGGCTGACTTGAGGCAGGCTCAGTTATCCTGTCCCTCTCTTGAACCCCTCAGACAGCTGGCGGCTGCTGGGAATGCTCAAGGTACCCATAAAGTGTATTGGGATGAAGGGCTCCTTTACTCAGAGGCTAGAGACCCCAAGCCTGGTGCTACCAGGAGGTTGGTTATACCTCTGCAATTTAGGGGCTTCCTTCTTACCTTGGCCCATGATATTCCTTTAGCAGGACACTTAGGCCAGAACAAGACTTGGGACAGGCTTGTCCCTCACTTTCACTGGCCTCACATGAATGAAGATACAAAGGAGTTTTGTCGCTCCTGTGTGACCTGCCAAGCCAGTGGCAAATCAGGTGGCACAACAAAGGCCCCCCTAATACCACTACCTGTGGTGGGGGTCCCCTTTGAAAGAGTGGGAATAGATATAGTGGGTCCCATGGATCCTCCCACTGCATCTGGGCACAGATTTATACTGGTGGTAGTGGATCATGCCACCAGGTATCCAGAGGCAATTCCCCTTAGGACCACTACAGCTCCTGTTGTGGCCAGGGCCCTGCTGGGAGTATTCTCCAGAGTGGGGTTTCCTAAGGAGGTGGTTTCTGACAGAGGTACCAACTTCATGTCAGGATACCGGACAGCTATGTGGAAGGAATGTGGTGTCAACTACAAGTTCACCACTCCTTATCACCCACAATGCAATGGGCTTGTTGAGAGATTCAACAAGACCCTAAAGGGTATGATCAAAGGATTACCTGAAAAGCTCAGGCGAAGATGGGACATCCTTCTACCCTGCCTTCTGTTTGCTTACAGAGAGGTCCCACAAAAGGGGGTTGGCTACAGCCCCTTTGAATTGTTGTTTGGGCACCCTGTAAGAGGCCCACTGTGTTTAGTGAAGGAAGGATGGGAGTTACCTCTCAAAAAGCCTAAACAAGACATAGTGGACTATGTACTTGGTCTCCGCTCCAGGATGGCTGAGTATATGGAGAAAGCATCCAAAAACCTTGAGGCAAGCCAGGCCTTACAGAAAGCTTGGCATGACCAAAAGGCTGTCTTGGTTGAGTTTCAGCCACGACAGAAGGTATGGGTGTTGGAGCCAGTGGCCCCAGCAGCACTCCAAGACAAATGGTCTGGACCCCATACAATCCTGGAAAAGAAGGGAGAGGTCACCTACTTGGTGGACCTAGGAACTCCCAGGAGTCCCCACAGGGTACTCCATGTTAACAGGTTAAAAGCATATGTTGACAGGGCAGACATGGGCTTGCTCATGGCTACAGATGAGGGACAGGAGGAAGAGAGTGACCCTCTCCCAGACCTGTTGTCTCAGAACCCTGAAGATGGCTCAGTTGAAGGAGTGACCCTTGGAGGCAACCTCACTGCCCATCAGCAGACTGAATGTAGACAAGTTCTACAATCATTTCAACATCTGTTTTCCCTAATACCTAGCCAAACTGACTGGTGTACCCATGTGGTGGACACTGGTGACAGTCTGCCTGTAAAGAACAAGCTCTACAGACAACCTGACCACGTCAGGGACTGTATAAAGGCTGAGGTACATAAAATGCTGGAATTAGGTGTCATTGAACCCTCAGAGAGCCCCTGGGCTAGCCCAGTGGTTCTGGTCCCCAAACCTCACACCAAAGATGGCAAGAGAGAGATGAGGTTCTGTGTGGACTACAGGGGTCTCAATGCTGTCACCAGGACAGATGCACACCCTATTCCAAGGGCAGATGAGCTCATAGACAAACTAGCTTCTGCAAAGTTTTTGAGCACATTTGACTTGACAGCTGGCTATTGGCAAATCAGATTAGCTGAGGAGTCTAAGGCCAAAACAGCATTCTCAACCCCAGGTGGGCATTATCAGTTTGTGGTGATGCCCTTTGGTCTGAAGAATGCACCTGCCACCTTCCAAAGGCTGGTGAACCAAGTCCTTACTGGGTTGGATGACTTTTGTGCAGCATATCTTGATGACATTGCTGTCTTTAGCTCCACCTGGGAGGATCACCTGATCCACCTGAAGAAGGCTCTGGAGGCTCTGCAAAGGGCAGGCCTCACTATCAAGGCTACTAAGTGCCAGATAGGGCAGAGTAAGGTTGTGTATTTGGGCCACCTTGTAGGTGGAGGCCAAGTTCAACCACTGGAAAGTAAGATACAATCCATCAAGGACTGGTCCCCTCCAACCACCCAGACTCAAGTTCGAGCTTTCTTGGGCTTGACTGGGTCCTACAGGAAGTTTGTTAAGAACTATGGGTCCATTGTGACTCCTCTTAATGATCTGACATCCAAGAAGATGCCCAAAAAGGTTCAGTGGACAGTAAGCTGTCAAAAGGCATTTGATGACCTGAAGGAGGCCATGTGCTCTGCACCTATCCTGAAAAGTCCTGACTACTCCAAAGAGTTTATTGTCCAAACAGATGCTTCTGAGTTGGGTGTGGGAGCTGTGCTGTCACAACTTAATGTAGATGGTCAAGACCAACCCATTGCTTTTATTAGCAGAAGGTTGACCCCCAGAGAGAAGAATTGGTCAGCTATTGAGAGGGAGGCCTTTGCTGTGGTGTGGGCCCTGAAGAAGCTGAGGCCATACTTGTTTGGCACTCACATCAAGATTCAGACCGACCATAAGCCCCTCTTGTGGCTAAATCAGATGAAGGGTGAAAACCCCAAACTGCTTAGGTGGTCCATTTCCCTACAGGGTATGGACTTTACAGTGGAGCACCGGCCAGGTACTGACCATGGGAATGCAGATGGTCTCTCCAGGTACTTCCACTTAGGACATGAAGACGAGACTGGTCAAGGCTAGTTTAATGTCCCTGCGTTTGGTGGGGGGTTGTGTAGGAGAGTAGGGTCTGCTATCCTATGGTCACCCCAAATTTTTGCTTTTTGCTTCACTGGTTTTTGACATATTGAGGCTGTGGGCCTGCCAATCAGACCCCCAGCCTGCTGTTCTCTCTACTAAATTTACACTATGCACCCTAGGTGCATAACCAATTGGAAGTGGATCACCCTGTGAGCCCCTGTACCAGTGTACGCTAGGTACCCAGGGCATTGGTGTATCTAAGGCCTACCAGGGGCTGAAGCATGTATTATGCCACCCCAGGCTTGGCCTAACAAATTTGACACAACTGGCTGATCACTCAGCTGGGGTAAGTTGGTGTAACCACCTCTTACTTAGGTGTAGTATACCTATACCTAACCTTAAATGGGACACATGTTAACCTATAAGTCACTCCTATGGCAGGCCTTAACAATCCTGAAGGCAGAGTGCTTGGTTCCATGTGAGATGGTGCTCTGGCATGAGCTGAGCCTGTCTGCAGTGGTCGGAACAACTTCCTTCTACTGTTTCCAGATATCGTCATACCATATACTCTTAAGTGCATTATGAACCTCGCGGTTAAATGCTATCTTTGGTTTGGCTTTATCAAAACATGTCGAGTAAGGTGTCATACGAATTGGAATACTAACCCCTCGCCAATTCTGGCGACGGGGTTAGCATTCCACCCTTCTAGAGGGACACGACATGTACAGTACCTGAAACCCGGGTAAAATCAGACATAGCCTCAGCTCCACAAAATGGATGCTGCCACCACAGACACAATTCTGCCCTCCTGCTGCTGGGAGTCCTTCCAGCTTGGGAGGTGTGGACAAAGGGTTTCCTGCCAGGGGAGGTGCATGCACCACCCCAGACAGGATTTTGTGTATTGGTCAGGTAGGGCTTGAAAGAAACCAGACATGCCTGTGGCTCACAAGGAGCCTCGGTGCATATGCCAGTTCAAACCGGTCCTGGGGCACACCAGTCCCGGGCCTGGGGCGAGCTGGACAAAGGATTGGGGGTTTAACCACCCCCCTTCCTGGTCCCACCCTTAGGGAGGGACCTAGCAGGTAGTCCGGCCCCTAGAATCCGCTTAAAGGTAGGAGCTGTGTCCTAAGACTTCAGACATCCTGGAATCAACTTGAAACTAAGAAGAAGACGGGAACTTCGACATTCTGCTGCACAGAAGACTGAAGGAAATCTCCCCTGTGGTCAGGGAGTGACCACCTTGCTAACGCAAGCACCATCCAGCGAATCAACGCCTGCTTTGCCGCCGCCGCCTCCCGCCGGAGCCCGAGCCCAGAGACTGACAAGACCTGGACCTCCAGACCTCTCACCGCCCGATCCACAGTCCCTGAAAAGAGGAGACCCGTGGAGGCACCGAGACACGTGGAGCCAGCCATCTTGAAACGACCACGACAAGCTGCAAGCGCAACAACCGAGGCTCCCTCCAAGTTGTGCTTTGGGATCTGAGAAGCCCAACCCTCGAGCAGCATCTGCACCAAAGGTGAGCCCTCCAGCATCTCCACGATCTGCGTGGGGCCCTTCTGCATTTTGCCACTCGACGCGCCTAACCGGTTGCTGGCCCGCTGGCTAGTGGCCATCTTGGCGACGAACTTCAAGAAATACACCGCTGGTCTGGTTGCTCCAGACTGGCCCTTGCTCCCCTCCAAAGGAGCAGTCCCTCTGACCTTGCTGGTCAGAACCATCAGCTTATCTTGTTCTCCACAACAATTGCTTTTGCCAAGGCTTGTTTGCTTCGATCAAGTCGCCGACACCGCCGACAGCGAGAGCCTGCGTGGGACAGCTCGTGAACCGACTCCTGGACGTCGTCGACCTCCAGGGACCACGTGGCTGCAGAGACAAGCTACACCTTTCTTCCTGTTTGCACCCGACATCGCCTGGTACCCACCTGGTGCCACGCTGGTCACTGGCTAGTGACTGTGAACACTGTCCCCTCTGCTTACAGGTCTTCTACAACTCCGATCCACCCTTGGATCCACCGCATCTCTCCCGGACCGACCGCCTGCAGCATCTTTGTCCACAGGCTCCATTGACCCGATAGAAGAAACCCGACGCACTTCGACACCTATGCACCCGCTTCCTGTGGGTGAGGTAAAGCTGGCACTCCGGTGCCCAAGTGTAGAGTAACATCTCTAGTGTCTGTGTTTCCAATCTTAAGGTCATAGTCCATCCGGAAGATCCTTTTTGCAGTAACTTTGTACTTTTTACGCACCCATTGAAACCTATGGGAGCACGCGTGTGACTATTTGCTCTGCACACGCCACCCGTGGACCTCCTGGTCACTAACTGAAGTTAGCTCCTTGTAGGCCCAGCGATTCTAGAGGCCCTAGGCCTTTTCCCTTTTCTGTTCGTGGTACTTATACCACTATTTTAGTATATGGTTTGAGCGGCCACCAGGGCCTATCCATATAAAGTGCAACTTCTGTGTATTCTACTGTAATCTTGTTTGACGATTTGTGCTCCTGTGCTCATAAAGAGACTAGGGGTTACTTTGAGAAATAAATACATATATATTTTGAATATATATCTGTGTGGTGTCCTTTCATTGGTATAAAAGGGGGTTACATTTGGTAAAACAGCTGGCTTAACACGCTTCACGAGTTTAGCCTCAAAGACTGCTTAGCCTACGCTACCACTAGGGCAGCTAGTCCGAAAAGGTTGACTTACAACCACACCATAAGGGTTGCTTGGCATGGTACAAGGTGGTCACTTTAACTAGTGAACATCATATACCAGGCCAACTTCTCACAGGTGGTGAGAAGGACACGAAAAGTTGTTTAGTCTTGCGAAAAGGTTTTGTTCTTTCAATGTAATAAAGCAGTGCTCTTTTTACATCTAAAGTGTAAAGAGCTCTTTCTGCGACTGTTTGTGGTTGCGAGAAGAATACTGGCAACTCCACAGGTTGATGTGGAAGGGAGAAATAACTTTAGGGAGGAATTTTGGATTGGTTCTGAGAACCACTTTGTCATGATGGAGTTGTAAAAAAGGTTCTTGAATAGTGAGTGCCTGTAGCTCACTGACTCTTCTAAGTGAAGTAATGGCCACTAGGAAAGCGACTTTACATGTTAGAAATTGTAGCTCGCAATTGTGCAGAGGTTCAAAATGAGCGCCCATTAGTCTTGTGAGAACTATGTTTAAATTCCACACAGGTGAGGGTGGTACCCTGGGGGGGGATTATTCTTTTGAGGCCTTCCATAAATGCTTTGATGGTAGGTACCCTGAATAGCGACAAGTGTTGTCTATTTTGTAAGTAGGCTGCTATGGCAGCGAGGTGTACCCTAATAGATGTGTATGCTAAATTACACCTTTGGGGATGCAGTAGATATCCTATGATGTGTTGAATAGACACATCTAGAGGATTGATGGTGTGATTGAGACAATATATGACGAATCGTTTCCACTTGGCTGCATAGCAGGCTCTAGTGGTGGGGCATCTAGCTTCCTTGATAATGTTCATACAGTCAGGGGGAAGGTTAAGGTAACCAAATTCTAAGACCTCAGGAGCCAGATCGCTAGGTTGAGCTGTGCTGGGTCCGTGGGTCCGGGTGTCTGATCTCTCCACGGTTCTGGGTTAAGAGGTGTGGGGAGAGGTGTAGTTTTTGGTGCTGGACTATTGATAGTTCCAGTAATGTGGTGTACCACGGTTGTCTGGCCCATGTTGGAGCAACTAGGATGAGAGTGAGTGAGTGTTGCTGTAGTTTGCACACCATCAGTGGAATGAGTGGGAGAGGGGGAAAAGCGTACGCAAATCTGCCTGACCAATTCATCCATATCGCATTTCCTTTGGACAATGGGTGTGGATATCTGGCGGCGGAGCTTGGGCATTTGGCGTTTTCGTGTGTGGCGAAGAGATCTATCTCTGGTTGCCCCCACATGTGAAAAAATGGTTGAAGAACTTGCGGATGAAGTTCCCACTCGTGAATCGGTTGCGTCTGACGACTTAACAGATCGGCCATGCTGTTCAGAACCTCTGGGACACGTTGGGCTAGGAGAAAATTTTCTGAGGAATAGCCTATCTCCATACGCTTTGCGCTAGTTGAGAGAGCTGGAGGGAGTGTGTCCCGCCTTGTTTTTGTATGTAGTACATTGCTGTCATGTTGTCGGTGCGGAATAGGACAGCTTTGCCTGATATTTGTTTCTGGAATGCCTTTAGAGCTAGGAAGATAGCTAGTAACTTCAGGTGATTGATGTGGAGTAACTTTTGTTGAGGGGTCCACCTGCCTTGTATGGTGTGATGTAACAGATGAGCTCCCCAGCCGGAGAGCGATGCGTCCGCTGTTAGCACAACCTGTGGAACCAGCTTGATGAACGGTCGCCCTTTGGTAAGGTTTTTGGTGTTCTACCACTGCAGAGAGCGGTGTGTACGACCGTCCACCAACACCAGATCTGTCAGCTGACCTTGAGCCTGGTTCCACTGACATTGTGAGACATTCCTGTAGGGGTCGCATCTGGAGTCTTGCGTGAGGTACTATGAATATGCAAGAGGCCATCATCCCCATCAATTACATGAACATTCGAGCTGGGAGAGAGTGTTTGGCTGAAATTTTGATATGAGGTTTTGTATGCTGGCTATCCTGGCTGCGCTGGGATATGCAAGTGCTTTTGAGGTGTTTATTGTGGCACCAAGGTACTGTTGTATGAGGGATGGTTGTAGGTGAGACCTTGCGAGGTTTATCGTAAATCCTAAGTCGTGGAGTAGTTGGATTGTGGCATGAGTGTGATGTTCACACTGATGATAGGAGTTGGTTTTTATTAGCCAGTCGCCTAGGTAGGGGAAGACATGAATCTGTTGTCTTCGCAGGTGAGCTGCAACTACTGCTAGACACTTGGTGAAAACCCTGGGTGCTGTGGTGACCCCGAATGGGAGCACCGTGAATTGGTAGTGCTGACCGTCCACTACAAACTGGAGATATTTCCTGTGAGAGGTGTGAATGGGAATATGAAAGTAGGCGTCTTGAGATCTAAAGTGGCAAGGAAATCGCCATGTGTGAGAAGAGGAAGGACTTGAAGGGTGACCATGTGAAAGTGGTCTTGATTGTATGCACAGGTTTAGGGGTATGAGGTCCAGGATGGGTCTCGGAGAGCCGTCCTTCTTTGGAATGAGGAAATACAGGGAGTAAACCCCTGTGTTTTGCTGATACAGGGGAACTAGTTCTATTGCATGTTTTTGTAGGAGGGAGATTACCTCCTGCTTTAATTGTGCTAAATGTTCTGTTGACATTGGACGTTGTCTGGGTGGTATGTTTGGGGGACAGAGTGAGTTCCAGACAATAATATGACTGAACTATTTGTCTCACCCATCTGTCGGTAGTGATGTTGTGCCTGACAGGAAGGAACTGTAGTAATCTTCCCCCGACCAGAGTGGGATGGTCCGGGGGAGTGGAGGGAAGTCATTGGGTAGGGGTTGAGGCGGATTGACTGTTGTTGGTTTTGCCTCTACCTTTGTTATTGTTGCCTCAATAGCCTCCTCTTTGGTAAATGTGGTTTGGGCGGGAGCCTTATAAGACGTGGAGGGGTTGTCAGACGAATAGCCTCTGGAGGTGCCTCTGTAAGAGGGGCGACGAAAAGAACGTCTGGGAGCTTGCGATTGCAAAGCTCCCATTGATTTGGCTGTGTCAGTGTCTTTCTTCATCTTTTCCAGAGATGAATCCACAGCAGGACCAAAGAGGTGTTTTTGGTCAAATGGTTGGTTAAGGATGGAAGTTTGCACCTCTGGCTTAAACCCTGAAATGCGTAGCCATGCATGCCTACGTAACAGGAAACTTGTGTTGATGGCTCTTGAGGCGGTGTCTGCGACATCTAGAGCGCACCGAATGGAGGTGTTGGTGATGAGCTTACCCTCCTGTATGAGGTCGTTGGCCTTACTTTTATACTGGTCAGGGAGGTGTTGCAATAGGGTTTCTAATTCATCATAGTGTGCCCTATCGTATCTGGCCAACAGTGCCAGAGTGTTAGCTATGCGTCATATATTAGCTGCTTGTGATGCTGTACGCTTGCCAGAGGCATCTAAGTGCTTTGATTTTTTGTCGGGTGGTGGTGCATCCGCAGATGTTTGTGAATTGGCCCTTTTTCTGGCAGTGGAGACCACCAGGGAATCCAATGGTATTTGTCCCCTGATGTATATAGGGTCTGCTGGGGCAGATTTATACTTTTTCTCAATCCTGGGGTTAATAACCCTAGCCGTAACAGGGTCTTTCAATACCTCTGGGACAAGTCTAATGACTCCCTTTAAAATAGGAAGAACAGAAGTGGACTTGTGGGCTGTATCAAATGTGTCCATTAAGAAATCTTCCTCCACAGGGTCGGTGGGTAAATCCACCCCGTGGTATTGTGAAGCCCTATAAATGATTTGGTTGAACCCCATGGTGTCCTCTGGAGGGGAAGGTCAAGAGGGATAGATGTCCTCTTGTGGTATATTGGGGACGTCTGGTGTATTATAATCGTCCCATGGGTCTGGGGTTGAGGGCGGACTAGGATCGGGGTCATCGTCTGCAACACCCCCCCCCCCCCCCCCCCCCCAATCATCTGAGGTGGTATCATCATCTGCTGGTGGAGGAGATGAGGGTGGAAATGGAGAAGGGGAATGATGTGGAGGGGGAGGCAAAGGAGGAGGTGGTGAATTGACTCCGAGAGGAGATGTAACAATGTCTCTCCTCTTTGGTGGAGATGGAGACGGTGGAGGAATGTCCATTGGTCTCTTTTTAGGGCTTATAGCGAGTTGCCCTGTTTTAGGGTCCTTAATAAGAGGCTTTTGCAGTGGATCTGGTTGAAAAAGTTCTTCAGTTTCAGGTTGACCTTTATGTGCCGATTTTTTTTGGTGCCGAGGGCTTACGCGGCACCGTTTCCGAAGCGGATCTGTGCTCTTTAGGCTTGAGAGCGTGAGGTATTTTAGTTTCTGAGGGGGCCTGCGGGACCGGTTGTTGTTTCGGTTCAGATGGCTTTTTCGGAGCCGATGGCTGGGTACCAGTATGTTTCGGTGTCGATGTGGTAGTCGGCACAGTGGAGGAAGAGGGTTTCTTTTTCGGTGCCGGGGTCTTGGGGTCGGCTCCGATGGCAGGCTGACTCGATCCAGAGTGGCCTGAAGGCTTAGTTGTAGACTTCTTTGCCGGGCCCGGAGGCGGGGCGTGAGAAGTAGTGTCCCGGTGAGCAGCTAGGCCCAAAGGAGAAGGTGTCACCAAAGCCTTTTTAGGGGTTTTAGGGAGGGGGTTGGGGTCGACATCAGTACTTATGACCCGCTGCCCAGGAGTGATGTCTTCGACGTCGGAGTCATCTTCGGAGTCGTTGCCGATGTGTTGTTTGGCCCGCTCCTTCTCTGGTACATTGACGCCCTCGTGGAAGATGTCGTTGGGAATGGATGTTGACGTGCGAGCCATGGTTCGTCGAGCTAGACGGTCCCGAATAGCCTTTTTGGAGCGGACGTATGCACGAGCTGGACAGTCTCTGGCCTCGTGCTCCGGTGAAAGACACAGGTTACACACCTCATGAAGATCTGTGTGTGGAAACTTCGATCCACACGGAGGACACTTTTTAAAAGGAGTCCTTTCCATGAGCCACGTGCCTTCGTCGACAACTGGAACCGAAGACTTGGAAGTTGAAGATGCGCATCAATTAGGAATCGCGATCGAAAACAATACCGGAGAAAGGTGAAGGATTGCGCGTCAAAAGTTGTATTGTTCACGGTACCGAACTGGAGCGCGAGCAACACATCCGAACCCGATGGCGGAAAAAAACTATTTGAAGATGGAGCCGATGCCCACGCGCACTATCGTCCAAAGGAGGAGTCACCTATCTCATGACTTTCAAAGACTTTTCCAAGACAAAAGCAAGTGCAAACATCCGGGCCCAACACCAGATAGCGATCTATGCATAGTGTGTGATCTGCAGCTCATATGCCTCGAACCGTTAATTACAGACGAATCATGATGGAACTAGGATGGATGATGGAACGCTAATTCCAGATGAACCATGATGGAACTAGGATGGATATTGGAACACTATTTACAGACGAATCATGATGGAAAAAGGATGGACGATGGAACGCTAATTACAGACAAAACATGATTGAACTTGGATGGATGATGGAACACTAATAAAGACTAACCATGATGGAAATAGGATGGATAATGGAACGTTAATTACAGACGAACCGTGATGGAACTAGGATGGATAATGGAACGTTAATTTCAGACAAGCCATGATTGAACTAGGATGGATAATGAAACGCTAATTACAGACAAAACATGATGGAACCAGGATGCATGATGGAACGCTAATTACAGACAAAACATGATGGAACTAGGATGCATGATGGAACGCTAATTACAGACGAAACATGAAGTAACTAGGATGGATGATGGAACGCTCATTACTGACGAACTAGGATGGATGATGGAACATTAACTACGGATTAAACATGATGGAACTAGGATGCATGATGGAACGCTAATTCTAGACGAACCATGACAGAACTAGGCTAGATGATGGACCGCTAATTACAGACATAATATGACAGAACTCAGATGGATGATGGAACGTTAACTACGGACGAAGCATGATGGAACTAGGGTGGATGTTGGAATGCTAATTGCAGAATATATCCTTGGTAGTTTGCAAGAAAGAACTTGCAAGCAGTATCCTCATAGTCTTGTTAAAGGTACCAGAGCCATAAATGATGCGAATACTGTTAAGGCACTGACTGCACAGAAGCATAAGTGCCTTTACAAAGTAACAGAATGATGAATTGCACTCCATCTACAAACACCTGCAAATGTACCTCATGGGGAACACCTTCTACCTAGACCACTATGCAAACAAATCAGGTGCAATAATCTTTTGATGTCACCACCGGCACAGCGTGACCACATTTAAAACAAGCATTGGCATAGCCAACAGGTCTCGCTTTTGGGACCTTATAAGTATTTAGTTATGCAGCACTATATCCTTGGTGCAACAACATCAACTGTTGCATGGCTAAACACTTATACGGTTCTAAAGGCGAGACCTATTGGCTATGCCAATGCTTGTTTAAACTCTAAGTGTTTAAAGAAGTAATTGTTCAACGTTTTTATTTCATTTCAGTTGTATACACACCTGTCTTAGTAAAGAAGGAAGTGTATACAGGTGGGTGTTCTAAATGGCACTGTGTGTCGTCTTCCGGTTACTTCATAAAGCTGACTTTGGCCCCAGGTGAGGCTGCACATCTGAAGAGGGAGGTGAGGTGTTACCTGAGAAGGGAGCGCGGATTATACTTGAGGATAATGATGGGGGTATACCCACGAGAGGCAAAGAGATGCCCGGGTGGGCTGGACAGTGAGTGCAATAAGAAAGATGAAGGACACAATGACAGGAGTGAGAGGAAAGTTACCGCCTACCGGACCAATACCGTCATTCGACAGTAGGTGTAACACAGATGGGTAACACCCTGCCACCGCCAGGACCAGGGACTTAAATAATCAAGTAAACCAGGCGAGGAGCTCGCTGGACCAGCCTTTGCTGCTGGCAATGCAACAAATCTACCATGAAGTGCCAGGTTATTTCGGCCACTGCCACTGCTTAAAACCAACAGAAATAAAAAATGTGTTTGAGATCATTATAAAATAAAAATGACGGAAATGTTTAAAGCGCACAAATACCAAAAGAGGCCTCATGGCGCTAAAGCAGGGCGAGTTTAAGCGAGAAAGAGCAGAAGGGCCAGATCCCTGTGAAGACACTGTTCAGGAATTAAAGAGTAAAGAGCCGAGTCGTCAATGCTTTCCAAACACTGCTCTGTTCCTGCAGATCACCGATGTTGCGTGGCAGCGAATTTGCAAAGTTTTACTGCGGCCATTGGAAGACGCCCATACCACCCCACCTGGTCTTCCTAAGTGAAGGCACAACTACGTAGGACCGCAGGAGGGTATCTCTGGAACATCTTAGCCAGTCCTCTGTGACCCATATTTAGCACCGCCCTGCTCCCTTAGGGGGTAGGAGTGATGCATGTGAAGGAGGTAGAGTGGGGCTGAAACACGACAAAACGTTATAACCTAGGCAAGTGTTACAAAGTAAGTACATGGGACACAAGGAACCATACATGTGTGGCAGTTTTACTCCATAATGGACAAGTGTTGGCAGTTTTGAATAATAAAACCAAACGGAAACTATTTTCTATTAAAGCTCAGTGCGCCCCTCTGAAGCAAGGCGCCCTGTGCTGCGGCCCAGGTTGCACATGGCCAGACACAGCTCTTGTGTCACACTCGGTATGGGACCCTTGCCAGCTGTTGTGGGTGCATTCCTGCTCAGGCCTGAACCCAAGTGATGCTGAGTGGGACAGAGGAGCACAGACAGGCTCTGAAGATGAAACCACGCCTCTGTCTCCGAGGGACATCTCTGTTACTGCCCCAGGGCAGCAGCTCTGAAAGGGGAAGTGGGTCACAGCAGAGCTCAGATCACTGCAGGCTCGGGTGTTGACAAGGGCCGAGAACATGACGCTGTTGGGAAACAGGTGAGAAAGAAAAGAGCGGAAGTGAAAGCACAGCGAGGCCATCAAAGGGAGGGGCAGGGCTGCTTAATGGAGCGGGAAGGAGTTGGGAGGGGGGGCTCTTCTTGCACTCAGCACAACTGTGCCTTGGCTGAGGCTCATGTTGAATGACGCGGCTCCTCTGATGCTCTTTTGTGTCAGATTATTTTATGCCTTATTAATTATTAATAAAGGTTTATTATCTAATTAGAAAAGTTTAAAACTCCAATCACATCAGTTAAACAGAAATCGACATTGTGGGCAGGGCCAAGCAAGATGGTGGATCAGATGTAATTTCTGATCTTTCCAGCGCCCACAAGCCAGAATGCTAAACTACAGCCTACCGAAGACGGCTTCCTGTTGGCGCTTAAGAACCCCACATATCAGAGACAGCAGCGGTCGTGACGCTAGCTGTTGGGACACATGCTGAGAGTGGTTGTGGCCAGCAAGGCCTGTCTCACGGCTGCCTCTCTGCTCTGGGGGGGCGGGAATTGCCTGGTTGAGGCTGGCATGAAGGCGCCTCGGGGCACCCAAAGTGTGGTGCTGCTGCTCAGCCCTCACTGAGAGACTGTGTGGGACATATGAAGGCCATGGCGGTTTGTGGAGCCACAGGTGGGACCAGTGAGGGATGGTGCAGAGGTGAGGGAGTGGCCTGGGACAGACTTCGTGGGCAGAGAGGAGAGCTGAAGGCTCCATGCAGCCAAGGACACACCATAATATAGATGGGAGCAGGGTGTCGCACTGAGGTGGTGCACATCTCCCAGAGACAAGTACTGACGGTGTGGGGCAAGGGAGCAGGCCTTGAGGGACAAAAAAACAGCCGTGTGCGGCAGAAGGCCTGTGGACTGGCACTGCAGCGTGTGGAGCAGGTGGAGAGGCACCCGGGCGGGAGACGGGCCCTGGGCTTGGAGGGACTACCGCAACTCCCCCCCCCCTCCCCCCCCCTTGTAAAGAGAGTGGACTGGCTTGGAGTGCTTACAGCAATGGGCAGACAAAAGGCTTAAGGGGGCCCCACTAAGCTGGTGCTGAGAGGGAAAGGGGGACTCTCACCTAAGCACTTTGGAGGCCAGGTGTTACCAAACACCCTTAGCAGGTGCAATTTGGTTGAGGCATACACAGCCGGGGTGGTTGCCTCGTGGCCATACTGGTTGGCCCTGGTCAGGACCCGAGTTGGTGTGCTGAGCGGAGTGTGGATGGCCCCGTAGGGCAAAGCTATGACTGGAAAACACTGGGAGGGGCTACTGAGACTATCATGGGCAAAGAGAAAGCACCCACGCCTACTTAGTTCTTCGACAACATTTGACCTGAGGAGACGTGGCAGTTGAGGAACCTGGAGGGGAGTGAAAGAAAAGACGCGCTGTGGCTTTCAGCACGAGCCTCGCGCTAAAAAGTAACAAGCCCGGCAGGGAGTAGTGCGCACGCACTCGTGTTGCTGGTTTGAGTGGTGCGCGCTGAAAAGTTTAAAAAAACAAGCCCGGGAGTTGTGTGCGCGCGCAAAAAGGAAATAAAAAAAAAAACACGCGAGTGGTGCGTGCGAAAGTGATCACGTGCTGTAAGGGTGCTGCGAGCACTTAATGAGCCATGACGGAAAGCCAGATGGCACCTGTGCGTGTTACCGCAAGCTTTAGGCCATGGTCTGATTTCTATAGCCCACTTACTAAATATCTCGCCAGACCAGCGAATGCGCTGGCTCAGGCGAGACCTAAAAATTAATCCTGCCTTTACAGCTCTGGGGCATGAAACCCTACGCAAATTTTACAAATCTTCCCCCATTTCGGATTTCCATACAAGGTCCAGACTACCACCTCACTTGCTCTGTCCAAACTTGATTACGCCGATATCCTCATGAACGGATCACCTTTATCGACCAAGAAAAGACTACAACAGATTCAGAACTCGGATGCCAGAATACTCTTACATATGCAACAGCAACACCACATCTCTCCTGCATTTGTTAGCGGTCGCCAGAAGATCCAAGTTCAAGCTGCTTTATATCACCCACAAAGCGATACATGTAGCAGGACCACTCATCAGGAATAAAATCACCAAGCGCATTCAACAAAGGAACCTCTGCTCTAGAGTGGCACCTCACCTCAAAATCCCAAAGTACAAGAAACAAACCATTGTTGGCACATCCTTCTCTGTTCAAGCAGCCAAACTATGGAACTCTTTACCCCCAACATAAGATCCACGGATAACAACCTTATCTTCAGAAAACTACTCAAGAATTGACCCCTCCACACATAACCACCATACGCAAACAGAAATATACAGCATATCCCTGTGTATATAAGTATTTATTTGTACTATAGATATATACCTATATATGTGTATTGCTTTTTATAAATGTGTAGAATAATTATGTTTTAAAAATATAGAAATTCCCTAGTTCTGCTTAACAAATGTAGAGATTGCTGATAGGTACATTATTCTATGTTTTTAACATGTATATAAGTGACCGCATAAATAAGTAAATCTTGTATCATAACTATCTACAATTGCTTCACTATTGAATTACAAATAAATAAATCAAATTAATTCAAAGTACAACCACACTTGAAAGCTAGAGTTTATTTAATGCATCTTTAATCTACATATACTACCTTACTTTATCCATCTATATACCTTCCATGTACTTATAGGATCTATATATTTATTACTTTTCTTCTAATTTAGCATATCCAATACATTACCCTTTTTCACACCCTATACCGCTCTCAATATATCCTCTACCTCAACTCTCTTACTCATCTCAAACCTCTTTCTACTACTCTTTCCAATGCACTACCCTATTTCTCACCCTATACCTCTATCAATATATCATCTACCTCCACTCTCTCATTCATCCAGCCCAAACCCCATACCCCTATGATCCCAAAATAACCCTTTCTAGACGCTTTTCAACTCTACCCCTCCTTTCATCATCTCATACGTCTTTTACTATTCCAATATCCCAAAACAAGGCTTTCTAAACCCTTCCCTCCGGCTCGTCCCCCTCCACCTCCCGTTTACTCATCCCAAGCCTCCTCCAACTGCTGTGAGCTCCAAAACAAAACAAATATAAAGTTCTAAATCCTTCCCTCTTTTATCCCTTCACTATCCTTTTCAATCCAAATAACAGACTTAACATGTACACCACTCAAATTTGTCATATTCCCCTATACTAATTCACTCCTAATCCTTTATGGGTTCCGGAGTAGCGTGCTACTCAATGAAAACGTGCTTTTGACACCTCGTCAGGAGTGGTAAGCCCTATATAAATGCAATTTCAATACATACACTATTCCTGTGTGACTCCATCAGACACACATGCTGGTCCCACTGTGGATCGACACAAAAACTCCCAAACACAAACCATTGTGGCCAGCCTTGGGCCTGCCCATTGAGTTGGGTAGGTGGACAGCAGCTCCCCGGTCAGGAGTGTGGAGTAATTGAATACGCGGTCACATGGACAAGGCATTTGTTATGTTACGCTATGTCTCCTACAAGCGGTGATAAAAGGGATGTTATGTCACTTTCCGAAATAATACTCACCCCTTTCAAGTATGAAAATTAATTTGAAGAAAGAATGCACAGACGTTTGAAGAAAAATCGACTTCCAAAGTTATTCGAAGTGTGGATTTATTGGAAAAAAATGGTCTTTCATATTCTGTGCACCATATTGGCATGAGTAGGTAGTTGAAGGTCCAAGAAAAGAAACGGAAATTCTGCACTACTGACAAATCTTTAATTCCGCTAACACTTTCCGCTTCCTAGCACTTCCCATATCACTTGCCTGCATGACCGACATTACAAAATGGCTACCCAAGGGAGAATGTATTTAAATTATGTATGACCCGACAGAGAAGTGACAATGATTTGTAGTGACTGCAAACTAATGTATCAGCATCTTTTACCAAGTGTGTCCACCTTGACATGAGCCTGGCACGCTCTGCTTTTTTATGGGTCTCCTTCAATCTTCCCTGTTTTGTAATAAGCGAACAAAGAATCTCATTTGAAGCCTGCCCCACTAACACTGGTTGACCAATGAGCAATCAGGAAGGACGGACGCCATCTTGCACCTCTGAGGATGGCACGCGCTGCACTCACCGGGTCCCTTGGCGCCTCCCCGCAGGATGCGGCCCAGCCTGAAGATAATGGCTCGTTCATACTCCTTGACAATCTGCAAAGAGAAGTCATTTCATGAAGGTGGGCGAAAGCCACAGAGAGCTCAGAGCACACGGTGGATTTATGTGTTTGTGACACATCAGAGAACATTGCTTCCTGACTGTGGCAGCTATAAACACAGACATCAATCAGAGGCGGTACATTCATCAGCACCAACAGCATATTCTGAAATGATTGATCTGCCAAAACTGAATAATTTAACATAACATGGATGTATGCATTTGTCTATGCGGTGGAGTTTATACAGTGCAAACCTAGCTGAGCAGCAATGGATGCCAGTATAATGGTGCTACGAAACAATGCATGGTTGGGTACAGCAACGAGGGAATTTCATTGTGCTGTGCATTTGTGTAATTACATTTCACAATACAAATGCATTACATTTCAAACATAATAACAAATTACAGTTGTGCAGGGGCGGCTCCTCCGCTATGGCTGAGTGTCGCCCCACTGCCGAAATGCAGCAGGCAGAAGAAAAATAAAATGACAATAAAACTATTTAATGTCAGTTTATTTTTGACTTCCAATCCACAAGTTTAGGGTGGGGCGTGGCCATGTGACTTCAGCACCAGGGGGAGGAGGAGAGGTAGGCACCGAAAGTACACGTTGATTTGGCCAGCCGTCCACGGCCGTCCAAACCGACATGCGCACTTGGAGATACCCGCAGTCCCAGGGCACAGGCTCCCACTCCCTGCTGTAGAATGAGACCAGCCCACTCCGCCCAATCCCAGAGCTGCTGTCATGCTGGAAGTAATAGTATGCGAGCAGCGTTGGGAATGCGCGGGAAGTCTGTGCTCCTGGGGATTGGAGTGCCGGGATCAGAAGAGCAGCGTGGCGCGGGAGTAGAAGATCGCGGCAGCTGTCAGAGAAAGATAACTGTATTTTTTTATCTCCCCCCTTTCTGGCCCTCCCCCCAGGTCAGATTGGCAGTAGCCACCACTGGTTGCAGGCACCATGTGTGAAAGAATTAGGTTGTCGAAATGATGGCGCACATGTTTTCTAGCTCTTTCCCTCATGTCCTTCACTGCGCCTCACACTGTCAAACCCCCTTCCTGTTGCTGCCCTCCTTGTGTTGCAAGCTCTCTTTAATATGCTCCCTATGTCCCCAATGCTCCATGTTGCTTTCTTACTTGAATGATTCTCCCCACGCTCCCATGTTCGGCCTGATGTTCAGCTTTTTCCCTCCCCCAGCTACTCTTCGTAGCTTCCCCCACCCCTCCTTCTTTGTCCCACATGCCCACCATCTTTTCTTTAAAATTATTTTTCCTAGGGAGGACCAGGCAGCAAACTGCTATTGGCCTCTCATGCAAGGTGCTTTTGAACTACTTTTTTATATTTTTTATTTAATGATCTATCTTCGAGAGACAAATTTTTAAAATCGCATACGTATCATTTTGTACACCTGCATGCGTAATGATACACACTCATTCTCACAAAATGATGCAGCTACAGAGGCTGAATTTTTGTGCTTTATTTTTGTACTTTTAGCCATGCTGAACAGCATTTTGCCGATGCTGTACAGCACCCCAAGAAGGCACTAGCAAACCCAATTTGCCCCAAAGACTTGTTACTGGATTTCTGCAAAGCCATTATATGAATAATTCGGACACATTGGTTGAGAACTCCTTACTTAAAAATGTTAATTTGGTTGAAAAGTCTGATAAAACTGTAGCAAAACTCACAAATTATACCAAATTGATCAGAGTATATAGAGACATGCAATTCAAATTTGCAGTGCTTTTACATCCAAAAGACATGGTGTCAGATTATCACAAGATGTCTAAGTGTTGGACCTGGCCCTCTGATCAGGGTCACCCCCAAACCTTTTGCATTTGCCCTCCACTTTTTGCTGTATTAATTTTTGCTGGCCTTAGGACTCTGTGCACTTTTCAGCTGCCAAACAGTGCTAAAGTGCATGTGCTTTCTCTTTAAAACTAGAATTGGCTTATACCCAATTGGCATATTTAATTTACTTATAAATTCCTAGTAGAGTGGTACTATATGAACTCATGGCCAGTAAATTAAATGCTACTAGTGGGCCTGTATCACTGAATGTGCCACCCACTTAAATAGCCCTTTAAACATGCCAGTGCAGAGCCTGTGTGTGTAGTTTAAACTGACATTTTGATTAGGCAAAATAAAAGTTTTGCCAAGCCCAAACCTTCCTTTTTAATACATTCAAGTCACCCGAGGGTATGCCCTGGATAGCCCAGAGGGCAGGATGCAAGGAATGTTAAAAAGTAGGACATGTTCTTTTAAGTTTTATATGTCCTGGTAGCGAAAAACTCTCAAATTCATTTTTTTCCAATGCAAGACCTGCCTCTTCCATAGGATAACATTGGAGTTACCTTATTATTTTTTATACGTGTTATTTCCAAATGGGAAAGAGATAACCAGTTCAAGTTTGAGGTCTCTGGAATCACAATTGAAAATCTTAGCTTATGGTGAAGTCATATTTTAAATTGCCAGTCTGAAAATGCCACTTTTAGAAAGTTGAGGTTTTTCTCCCTTATCCATTTAGTGCCTATAGCATGTCTCTGGTCACATGACTGGGTATGGGTAAAAGTCGGGTTTGGCAATTCCTCCTAGACAGCCACAAACAATAGGGAACTTAGGTGTGTCTAGATGGGCCATCACTGGCAGGATATGAGGGAGGAGCTGGGCACATCCCCACTTACGCTTGAATAAGCTGTGCCCTGCCTTCACACAAAGGGCCTAACAACCCTGTATTGTCACCTTAGCCAGTTTGGAGCCAGGGGAGGGAGAGAGAGGGAATTCCATGCACTTCAAAGACACTACCTAGAATCTTATACCACATTCCAGAAACAGGGCACCAGGGTATAAAAGAAGCACCTCAGACAGCAATTCTTCAGTACACTTCTGGACCTGTGGATACTCTGCAGGAAGAAGGACTACTGGGCTGCTTAAGGACTGCCACTCTGCTGAACTGCATTCTGCTGGACTCCTGCTTTGCTCACCTGCTGCCCTCTTGCCTGGGTGAGAAGGACTGATCCTCCATCTGTTGAACCTAGTGTAACTCCAAGGGCTAGTTAGCTGGCCTCCTTATCTGAAGCCTCAAGGACAACCTTGCCTCTGCACCTGGACTATGCCATCTGTTAGTCTACTCTCCCAAGTGGTACCACCCCACTCCTGGACACTTGGAAGGGGGCCTAAGGTGCTTGCCACCCTCTGTGGACCCAGTGGAAACAAAACATCTTCTCTCCTGCATGGCGCATCCCAGAGTAGAACTCCTGCATTGCTGCCGCTGCGTGGCTTTGACCTGTCCCAAAGACAGCATTCACCGCCGCAATTGCGACGCGGGCCCTCACATCTCCATTTGAGAGCAGGCATGATGACAAAGCCGAATTCCGCACCATAGCCTCACAGCTCTTTGGAATTGGTACATCACCCCAACTGCGCACCGCCTCCTCCATGCCGGACTTCACACCCCAAACCCTTGTCAACAGGATCTTCTATAGCAGTGCATGACCTTGTATTGTAGCCCGACCGCATCTCAGAAGTGATGCACTGCTTTGGCTGCGCAATGCATGTTTGACGCGGATCTTCGCAATGCTCCACAACCAGGATTTAAGGTACTTTGTTTAGCGGACCAAATTGGTCCCTGTAGCA
Source organism: Triturus cristatus (assembly GCF_964204655.1). Lineage (NCBI taxonomy): Eukaryota > Metazoa > Chordata > Amphibia > Caudata > Salamandridae > Triturus > Triturus cristatus. The sequence goes on from NC_140580.1 coordinate 1,093,710,331, forward strand.
GGCCAGCGCTCTATTGCTATTGGCCTGCACTTGTGACATTGTTCCACTTGGAACAACCAGATATCCACAGCTGGCCCTTTGTGCTTTTGGCTCTTATTCACTGAAATGTTTAAAAACCCCATAACGCCGGTTCTACTGATTGGATTTTTGCCATTTTGGTCGTGTTTCATTTATTATAAATCATTCTATTTTTCTAATACTGTGGTGCATTTTCACTGTGCCACTGTTTAAAGAGTTGCACAAATACTTTATACATTGCCTCCAAGTTAAGCCTGGCTGCTCTGTTCAAGCTACCAGGGGGTTGAGCACAGGTTCATTTGGAGTTTGATTGTGGTTGCTGCTTGACCAGGGTTTACTCACCAGTCAACCAGTGACCCAATTTCTTACACTAAGCATCTTCTTAGCACACAGTAAAGATAAGAAGACTAGTTAACTTGGTTGTATTTTAATTCCCTGGTACAGCACAAGAGTATTCTCTAAAATATTAAAATATCGTCTCAATTCACTAACACTGATGACTATTTCAGACACCGTATAGTGGCTCTCATTTACTAAAGTTTGCAAAGACGTTCGCATCACACAGTGCAATTTAGCGCTGTACAGATGTTCCTTTACAATGGCATGTGAATTGGCATACGTTTTTGCATTCCTTTGAATTGCGTGAGTGACATACGACCTTTGTAACCATCAGATACTGGAAAACCTTTATTCCCAAGTAGACATTTAACATCCAATACAGAAATAAAGTGTCCTGTGTTAACTTGCCGGAGAGGGAGTCATCTGCATACAGCACAAACTAGATATCATTCGTGAAAACGAGGACATCTGAGTGAGCGCTATTTGAAAGCACAAAGCTCCACCATACATCATCTGTTGAGTCAGCCTAGGATTCTCCTGATCCTGCCCCTTTTGATGTGGCCGCCTACCAAGAGAAGTGACCTCATACGCAGACGAGCAGTGAGGTATCGCTTGGTGCAACTTCTAACTTTGGGGACTATGTTTTCTAAACAGACTTCCCCATTGCCAGTTCCCGCCTCCTTTTCACGCCCAGGGTGTGGGGTTGAGGAAAGATGGAGAGAGAGAAGAGTGGGAGAGAGTGCACATGGGCACATGTGTGTGCTTGACTTTGCACATGCACGTGAGCATGTATAATTATGGCACTGTAATTTCACGTGCAAAGCAGCCACTCATAGTCAGCCTCAGGTAAGACTGCCCTCTACAATTCCTCAGATTGAAACCTGCACATTCCATTGGAGGACACTGCACGGATGGCAGAATACACCATCCCACAATATTCACCAAACATTTACAAAATGAATGCATGTAAACCTACACCATGTGGGTGCACGTATGTGTGCATGTTGATGTGTGTGTTTATGGATACACGTTTGACTACTGGGGTGATTAGTATACAAACATATGCAGTGTTGAAGTGGCATGGAGTCTATAAGGCATTGCTCCTTTTCAGGTCTCGCCTAAGACGGGGCATGCGCGGTTTGTAGTGAGATATTTTGTTAGCTTACAGAGGGATTAGAGCCCGCATGTTACGCATCGTTGGCTGGCTTCATTGTTACTCTCACCTGCTTGCCTCTACTTTGTTGGCTTCATTTCCTCTTCTTGGGCTTGTTCCTACCCAGGAGCATGGACCAATTTACTTGCATCTTTCCGCTGCTCTGGTTTCAGTTGCTATTATTTTTGTTTTTTGTTTAAGCACTCTACTTGAGTGTGTTGTAAATAAGGATAGGTAGTCCAGGTAGATTTCCATGTAGATTTATTAAAAGCAAGATGTTACAAGGTTCCTTAACCAGCTCTCACACCAACATTCCACTCCACAGACACACAGACTGAGCAGCAGGTGTAACAGAGTACACGAGTTTTCCTGCGGTCTTTCTCATGTATGTAGCCCCCTCCACCGCACTCCCTCATTTTGCACTTTTCTTGCCCGTGTGCGTCACCCCTGCCCTCCTCCGTGATGCCCTTAAGTGTTTTCGCACGCCCCACGCTTTCTCCTGCTCTCTGTGTTGCTTTCCCTTTGTGTTGCTTTCCCTCACCCACACCCCCTCCCATGTTGCACCCCCTCTCTGTGCTTCACTGTACTTCATGTTACTTCCCCCAACCCAAACTATTTTTCCTCGCATTGGCAAACAAAAAGAAAAAAAAACATGCATTTTTGTAGGCGCGTGCCTGCTTTTGGTCTACACCCCTATAAAATGGAGCTGCCGACCACATATGAGCTTTTATTTCATTTTTAAAAGCCATGCCACACAGCACGGTTTCTTCCTTACACTGGTGACGTGGGGAGAGAGGAGGATATGGGGAAAGTATGTGGACCTAATCTTGCTAACAGCATTGGTTCTTACTGCATACCTGCTGGCATGGTGCACTGTGAAAGAGGCAGCACAAAGATGCCAGTGTGTTTTACAAAAAAGAAAATGATTATACCATAAACCATCAGTACCAAGTTCCTTATGTCCTTGCACACGTTGCATTATAATATACTAACCTAAAGCGTTGTAGAATTGTAAATGAAATACAATACAAGACCGAACATGCGTGCAGAGGTGTAACGCAAACGATGCACCCCCCTCGCGAGGACTATTTCCAGAGCAGGCTTGGTAAACACCCAACAAGGAGGATGAACTGCGGGGATCACACAGCATGAACAGAGAGCTTTGTTGTGTGTTGCTGGGGAACCAATAGACACAGCAAAGAGAATGCAGAGTCAATGTCAGAAGTGGAGCAGGCAACCAATCACTCCTCTGAGCAGTTCATTAAAGGGGCTGTTGCTCAGAGTTCACAAAATGCTCCTATTCCTTTAGGAGATGCTAAATCCGGAGCAGAACACACAGGAGACATGTCCTCCACCACAGAGACAGTCCTGTGGAGACGCTCTGCTGGTCAATCTTCAAGTTCAACATTTTCAGCAGAAAGCTGCAGCAACCAGCTGTAAATCATAGGGACAATCAGCCTACAGGGTCTGCCAAATGGAGCAGACATTTAAAGATGGTTTTCATGGCAACCAGGGAGTTTTGAAAATCTGTTCTAGAATACCTCTGGTCTGTATGAGGCTTCTCAAATATGTACATGGGGGTGGGTGGGTGAAAGACACTTCTGATCCAAACCATACTTTCTCAGATCTTGAAAAACATTATCCTCGTCTAGGCTTTTTTTTATAACATCTGTAGTGTGGGGTTGGGTTTCCTTCATGGAGTTGTCTGTTAATGTTGATACAGCTTTAAGTACCACCTATGTCATGTATATTCTATGGAACACTGAGCAGGCTCTGGGGGCTTCTGGTTGAGTCATTGCCCGGCAGTTCTCTGACCTGTCTAGGTGGCTCCGCTGTTGTGGTCTCTTTTTATTGGCAATTAAACAAGGACTTCTTCCAAGACGATTGGTGTCCTCTCTTGATTATTTCTTAAACCGTTCTCCGTCCACTACATATTGGTACCAGGAGTGGGGTGCTTTCAGGAAGTTTCCACAGAGGAGGAATGGAGAGAAAATCAAAGGAGGGAAGATGTAAAGAAATTTGCCAGCAGGACGTTACTTGAGCCACCAGCATTCAGGAAAAGTACTCGGTGAGCACGGTCACACTTTGTCCGATTTGTCTGTGGCCTGAACTTGCTTGTTTTTTAGCTGTCACTGTTAATGACTTTGGGTTGCATGAGGCTTTACTGGGTCTGAGCAGCGCTCCTGGCTATGCACCAGGCCTCGCTCTCACCTGCTTTGTTGATTTTTTAATGAGGTACTCGCGGTGTGTCTTGGGACTATCTGGCACATGCATCAACAATGCCATTTGCGATTCCTTATTAGTGAAAAATAAGGATTCGCTAATAAGGAATAGCAAAAGGCTATGCATGTAGAAATCGCTTAAAAAATAGCAATTTCTAAACATTCCTTAATTGCAACTCGCAAATTGCGATTCGCAATTAAGGAATACCTCCCCATTCATTCCTATGGGCCTAGAGGCCCATAGGAATGAATGGGCAGACATTCTCAATTTGCGATTCTCAATTAGAGAATCGCAAATTGCAATTTCAAGTGTGCCAGGGTGTCAAAAGGACACCCTGTTGCACCCCTGAAATCTGCATATGAGTACATCCTGCACACACACATGCCCCAAGGGCATGTGTGTGTGTAAAATGGAACTTTGAAAAATGCACTTTAGTGCATTTTTCAAAGTTTTTGCAAATTACCATGAAGTTCAACTTCATGGTAATTTGCTCCCCCTATTAGCGAAACCACAATTTTTTTTACTTTAATGCATTGCATTTAAGGACTCTCACTTTGAGATTCCTTAAATGCAATCGTAATTTAAGTAATCGCAATTTAGAGATTACTTAAATTGCGATTTTTGCATTTGGGATGATGCATCCCAAATGCAAAACTACCGGTTGCAAAGTGGCAGATTCTGAGAATCTGCCCGTTTGCGACCGGTTTTTGCTTTGATGCATGTGGCCAATTGTTTCTGGAGGTCCCAACTCGTCCACTGACCAGAGACTATGGGAGACGTGTATTTGTGACGTTTGCCTTTCTTCGGGTGCTTTCACCCAGGAGTCTATGCGAGGATTCAACGTGTGACATTTGACGCAGCGTCACGTCTTCAGCACCCATATTGGATCAGGCTCAACTTGGCTTTGTGCACTGGAAGCGCATCTTTGCGCACAACTGCAACCTTTTTGTTCCTCTTCATGGTGCTGTCGTTCCAAGTGTCTCAAAGTAAGGGCTTGTTGCTTATTCCAGCATTATGGTGAGAATTAATTGGTGACATTTGTTTTGTGAAGTGAACCAGTGTTTTACCATGGCCACAGTTCAGGAGGCAGTTCGGCCATCGCTGTTTTTACAAAATCCTGACAAGCCTGACATTAAAAGGAGAGAATGGTTGTGCAGTTTCGAAAATGACATCACTGCCATTGATGCTCTGTTATTCACCCACCAGGAAAACTGCTTTGCTTTTCACTCATCTGGGGATTGCTGGACAGAGAGTGTTTGACAATGTGCCTGTGGTTCCTGCTCCGACAGCGGAGGGGACACCCTGGATTGAGCATTAGGAGGCCAAGGAGAGGACGCACAAACAGCATGCAGAGGAGCAGAATGTCCTTCTTGAAAGACACCATTTCTTTAAGTGCAAGCAGTCATGTGAAGAGACAGTCGAGGAATGCATTGCTATATTGAGAGTTTTAGTGTCCAAATGAGAGTTTGAAAATGGTGTTGACATTTACAAAAGGGACCAGTTTGTTTTCAACTGTTTCTCCAAAAAGGTGCAGGAAAGGCTATTAACATGTAGGAATCCCTGTTTTACCGAAACGATCAATATCCCAAAGGGTATAGAGAGATAATATCTATTTTTTAAGTTTAAGAAAAGTTTATTGAATATAAGCAGAGGATAAAACAGTAATACATTACAGTATATAATAGCCATGTTGTACACAGTAAATAAAAAAAGAACGTAGAGGGAGGAGGGAGAAAGGAGAGAGGGGGAGGGGAAGCATAAGAATGTATATATCCTATATGAAATACAGCTAAAGCATCTCTCAACAATATAACATAACTGTCATACTTATCTCATTACTATAAACTTAATTATGGGTTGCAAAATACAAGTATAATACAATAATGGTTAACTAACGTTAGCTTAAGGAGGTTTGGGAACTTCTTCTGTAATTGGAGTATGCGATGGCAATGAATGAGCAGACAAATTTAAGAAATTGGTAACGGGTAACCATAATAAGTCACGCTTAATCGCAAGTGTAATCGGGTGGACATAGGCTCTATCTAGTCTGTGGTTATAACAAACACCATACCACCAGGCTTGAAAAGAAACATTTGAAGCATTCTTCCATGATTTTGTAATTTTTTGAAAAGCAACAGCGAGAAGTAAGTCAATGATGAGGGTATTAAGAGAAGTGGAAGAGAACCAAATTTCAGCATCACTACCCAGGAAAATATGAGAAAAAGAAAAAGGGATATGTGTGTGAAATATTTTATTATTTTGTTGCCATACCCTAATCCAGAATTGGTGAATAACTGGGCATGTAAACAACATATGTTTAAGATCTGCTACAGGAGCTGGACAGGACCAGCAAGTAGAGGAAATAAGAGGATTAATCAGATGTAATTTGGCTGGAGTAGTTAGGAGTCTATTATATATGAAAAATAGTGTTTGTGTAGTGTTTGCTGCCGTCGAAGATTTCCTTATTTTAATCCAAATGTTATCCCTTACCGAAGAAGGAAAGGAAGAATTTAAGTCAGATTCCCAACTAGATTCCACTGCAGATCTGTCACGGATAATATCTATTTTAACAACGCACGTTATGTCAGTCAGGGGAGCAATCAGGGTGGTAACCAAATTGGTCTGTCGCCAGTTAATTACATATCTTAAGATTCTTTGTTTGGTGCTGTCAATAGAGGTATCAAATGCAGAAGGGGATTCAGTTCTTGTTTTAGGTGTGGTTCTAGGGACCACCTCAGAAATAATCCTAAATGTCCCACTATTGGTAAGAGGTGTAATCACTACAGGAAAATGGGACATTTTCAGGGGGTTTGCAAGAGTTTTGGTCCTACATCTGACAAAGTTAACATTAGTAATATGAATGTGAGTGGTGATTCAGCAGAAGCTCAAGAGCGTGTTAATAGATTTTCTAATCTGCTGCTAATTATAGATGCACCCGACTCCCCATTGAAAAAAAGGGTTAAGAGACCTTTCTGTCAGGCGATGACAGATGGTAAGACGCTCACCGTTATGGTGGACTCTGGTGCGCCTGTTACCATTCTAGCAGTTTACACATTTTTCAAAGATTGGCCTCAGGTAAAATTCTCATTCCATCAGATATCAATCCCAAGGTGTTTGGAGAACAGGGTGTGGATTTGTTGGGCTATTTCTTATCCTCAGTTGAGTGTTTGGGTGTAGAAATTTGTACCAAGGTACAGCTGTGAAAGAACAAGAAATTATTGGTTGGATGCATGGATTTGGTAAGACCGGGCATCTATTTACACCCTGGGCATGAAGTACTTAGTGTCTTGGGGCAAGTACCAATTTTGTCTAAGTACATTCATAATAATGTGATGCAGTCTTTAGCGAACACATTTTAAAGTGTATTTAGCAATGTTATTGATGCAGTGAGTGGTTTTAAGCATATTATAAAGCTTAAGAAGAATGCTGTGACAGTCAAACACAAAGTGTGACCTGTGCGCATGAGTGTAAGGGAGGATTTGAAGAAACTTCTGGAGAAACTCACTTCTGAGGGGATAATCACTCCCATGGATTCCTCAGAGTGGGTATCTCTGGTGTTCTTGTGAAGAAACGGTCCGTTGACTTGAGGTTATGTGTTGATCTCAGGTCGCTTTATTAAAATATACTTGTGGATAGCTATCCCCAACCACGTATACATGAACGGATTGCTAACATTGGTGATGCTATTTTTTCCCCACTATTGATCTTAATTCAGCATACCATCAGATTGCTCTCAGTTCTGAATCCCAACCTTTGACTCCTTTTGTAACATCACAGGGGTCTTATAAATATCTCAGACTGCCCTTGGGTCTTGCATCAGCAGCAGGTGTCTTCCAGAAAGTGATGGACTTACTTTTTAGTAATGAGACACAGTGTCAAGCCTTCCAGGATGATATATTAGTCTTCACTAAAACCAAGGGAGAACGTATGGTTGTTCAGGACAGGGTTTTTTTTTTTTACATTTCGGAGGACCGTGGCATGACGGTTAATTTGGAGAAATGTAATTTGTTGCTACACCAAGTTGAATACTTGGGTCGCACAATTTCACAATCTGGTATTCAACCTAAATCTTGGATCGTAGAGGCCATAAGAAAGCACCCCCACGCACGGACATAGAGGCTTTGATGTCCTTCCTGGGCCTTCGCGAGTATTACGCTCGTTTTGTTCCTGGGTATGCCCTTTTAGTTCAATCTTTGCGACTGTTACTCAAAAAAGGGACTACGTTTGAATAGCCTGTGGAGATTAACGAGGCATTTGAAAACCTTAAGGAACTGTTCACAAGTGCTCCCACTTTACAGCCATTTTAACCTGCTGGTAAATCTTTTATTCCCATAGATACCAGCCCGAAAGGAATTGGAGCTGTATTTGGGCAGTGGGTCAATGGAAAGGAAACCACTGTAGCTTTTACCTCCGCACTCTGTCGGAGATGGAGGTAAACTACAGTACAATTGAAAGGCCTGTGTTTGGGCAGTGGACACATTCAGTACTTATATTTGTTGTACATCTTTTGATCTGTACACGGACCATAAACCCCTGGTGTTTCTGTTAAGTGGCAATGGGTTAGGTAAGGCTTCTGCACGACCAGTGAGGTTACTGTCAAAACTCCAAGAATATAATGTAAATGTCAAATATGTACAAGGGAGGAGAAATTTTCAGGCGGACTGTTTTTCACACCAACCACTGCCCACTCCGAATGGCCTTTTTTTTTACTGAAGAGGAATGTGCTGTGGCGGACGCAGTTGCCATGCGTAATGGATTTGTGAGCGTGAATGGATTTCTGCTACTGCAGATGATGCTCTACAGAAGGTTTTTCATTTCAAGCGAGTTGGTTAGCCATCAGGAAAGTTGCCATCTGAGGAATTACGCAGCTTTGGGCAAATGGCATCTGAATTATCTTCTGAAAATCTAATTTTCTTATGAGATGATCTGGTCGTTCCTCCATCTGTTCTACGAGAACGCATGGACTTGTTAGGTCATGATGGCCATCTAGGCATTTCAGCGAGATGTAAAAAGTTAAAACTGTGCTTTTGGTGGCCAGGGCTTGAAAGATCTGCTTCAGCTCCAAAGGATAAATGTCCACAATGCATTGTTTCCGATAAACATTGGCAAACCTCTAACAAACCATTGCTTCCAGTGCCACTCCCTGCAGGACGCTGGGTCAAACTTGCAATGGACTTCTCTGGACCATTCAACTTATTACCTACTGAATCGAAGTTCCTCATTGCGTTAGTCGACTACTTTTCGAAGTGGATCTGTTATTCTTTTGTAGACTCTCCCAGCACCAAGTCAGCCATACATGTTTTGAGGAAAGTGTTTCTCATTAAAGGGTGTATGCAATATCTTGTGACAGATAATGGCATGCATTTAATGTAAAGGGAAACGAATTATTTCATTACTGATTTGGACATTACACACTTGCAAGTTGCATTGTATAGTCCATCCTCCTATGGTCTCGTTGAGAGGGTGAAGAAGGTATACAAACTGCCATTTCTACTCGCTGGGATGTGGGTGCATTTTTAGAGGAAAAGATTTGGGCGTACTTAACCACACATCACTCCGCTACTGAAATGTCACCTTTCAAAAGTTTGAGGGGCAGAGAAGCTAGGACTAAACTCATACCAGGGTGGTTACAGACTGCTTTTGGACATGATGTCCAGACCTAATGGGGGGGAGGGGGGGGGGGGGGGAGGGAGTCAAAAGGATAATTCCCTGAAAGCTGCGGTTTTGATGAAACAAAGCAAACAGGAAGAGTTGTAGGATTGTAGGAAAGGGGCGCGTAATGTCGAATTTAATTTTAACGATTGGGTTTTATTAAAAAAAAACACAAAGGTGATGAAAGGGAAATCTACATTTACTCTACCTGTCAAAGTAGTCAGAACCAGTAAAGCCTCACTGCTTTTACAAGGCAGAGGGTGGTGGAACAAAGATAGTGTGGTTCCTATTAGTGATGCTCAAGCTGAGATACACCAATGCACATGCTAAAGTAATTGTGAATGTGACTATGTTTTCTACTGACATGTGTGGTCCCATCAAGGACATGGCTTGAGGTGAGAATGATCTTCTTAGATGATTGGAACGTGATCTTGCTCTAGCCTGAGGCCACGTTCCTAACAGAACTTCTTTGGGAAAGACGCAGGACTGTGGAAGAACTCACAGTTCTAGAGCTGTGAAGTTACCTGTAAGGTTACAGGATTTTGAATTGTTCCAATTTACACGATAGGTACTGCATTTTTCCGCAACTTTAGTATTGTTCATCAGCTAGGCCAACTTTTGCCTTTCAGGATGTTTTGTGTTTTTAGGATTATTGTTTTAGCTCTTCATTTGTTTAAAAGAGTATTTTGCTCACTCTTTTCTATGCTTTATTTGTGTATGGGAGGGGGATGATCTAGTGTGAGGTTGAGTTTACTTCATGGAGTTGTATGTTAATGTTGGTACATGTTTAAGTACCTCCTATGTCATGTGTTTGCTATGGAACACTGAACAGGTTCTGAGGGCGGCTGATTGAGTCATTGTCCAGCAGTTCTCGGACCGGTCTATGTGGCTCTGCTGTTGTGAGCATTTTATTGGTAATTAAACAAGGACCTGTTCCAAGATGGTTGGTGTCATCTCTGGATTCTTTCTTCAACCGTTCTCCGCCCACTACAACATCCCACCAATAATCTCTTAAAAGCTTCTTTACATTTGCTGTCAATCAACCAATCCCACACCCATGCCATAATGTCCACATACATGAACTCTTGAGCTTAGGGGTCTGGTGTTGCATCTAAGAAAAATGTGTTTGAAAGTCCTTATTTTATTTTGAGGACTGTGACCTAGTGGCTATTGGAAGAGGGTTGTTGAGTTAAGCCTCTGCTGTGGAATTACGGGTGCAGTTACAGACTCCTTATGCAATTTTGTCAGTTCCGTGTCTTGGAGGAGTCAACTATAATTTTCACAAATATCAGTCTTCAAAAGCTGATAATTAGGTCTTTTGTGAGAAGAAGTTCAATGCAAGCATCTTTTTTCATAGTTAGTTCTGTGAAGGTGCAAATCATTATAATTACCTTAATGCACATCCAGATAGAGAAGGGAAATGTAATCAACGTGAAGAAAAATGATATAATCACCAACATCCATCCGCAGCAGCCGAGCCCGGGATCAGGTTCATCTGGAGAGAAGAGACAAACACAAGCGTAATCTTAGAGAGAGACACAGATTGCATTAAACAACGAGCTTCAGCAGTCGGTGAAGATCTTCACCCCTGGTACTTTTATCTTTCTACTTTGAGAATATTTAGCTTTTTTGAGATAAAGATTAGGGATCAAGGCCACATCGTCAAAATTTAGGAATTACGCTTTCCTAATTGCAATTCTTACAGATTTACAGTTAGCAAATCACAATTACAATTTGTAATGTAAGAAAACGTAAATGTTTTTAAATAGGGATTCCTAATGGGTCGTAAATTGACCTACCTCATGAATATTAATGAGGTAGGTCGCAATTTGTGACCCATTAGGAATGATAGCCATCACAGGGATGGTGGTCAGTTGGGGTCAGCAGACTACCATGTCTGTAATTGATTTTTGATACACCAAACTTAATGGAAAACGGGATGTGTTTAAAAAGAAGATATGAAACTTTGAAGTTTCAGTTTTTAAGAGTAGGTAGTAATTTTTTTTTTTACATTTTTTAAAGGGGAAGGGGTCCCATAGGGACATCTTTCTAGTTGTGAATTGTTACTACTACCTTTTAGCAGTTAGTAAAAAATGTATGTTTTGCAACCATAATTCACTCGCAAAACATACATGCATGGAACTGGGATTCGGTTTTAGGAAGGGACGCCCTAAACACTCCCCTTCCAAATACCGAATCGCTAAACCAAATTGCACTAAATCTTGATTTTGCATTTGTGCATATGAAAAAGCATTTTTGCGGTCAGAAATGGCCAGAATGGGCCGGGTATGACAGCAGAAATGTTTTGTACATATGGCTACTAGAGTTTATCCACCCTTCTAAAATGAGAGAAGAAGTGTTGGAAAAATGAAAACAATTTTGAAAGAGTTGCATTAAAGAGAGTATTTAAATCAAATTTGATGTACGTCCATTTAGGCAAAAGAGGAACTAAAGATCTTCAGGTGGCTCCTAGTCAACACCAGAAGGACTGTCACCCAGGCCTTCATCACCAGCAGACTGGACAACAGGAACACACTCTGCATAGGAATTACCACACAGACTACAAAACTCAGAGGCCAGACTCATGCTCGACCTTTCCAGACGAACCCACATTACACCCCTTCCCAAGAAGCTACAGTGGCTCCCGATTGAGAAGAAATGCCAGTTCACGTTGTTAACCTATGCATACGAAGCCGTGCATAAAAAGGAACCAGCATACATTAACAAACGCATGACCTTCCACCAACCGACCAGACACCTACTATCCACCTCCCTCTTCCTCGCCGACATCCCTCAGATCTGCCGAGGCAACAGCGGAGAACACGCCTTCTCACGCCTGGCAGCCAAAGCGTGGAACGACCTTCCCCTGCACCTCACGACTGCCCCTTCGCTCCAGCAATTAAGGAAAGGACTCAAGAATGAACAGATCACCATGAAGCAGCTAGAACTCCAGCGCCTTGAGAACCTCACGGGTGATTTGCTGTGCTTTACAAATCCCCGACTGACTGATTGATTGAACGACTGTACACCCTGTAGTTGGCAGCTGGTTTCCATTTCTTGAAGAAACACAGCTTTTTTTTACCTGGTGGTCCTTAATTACTTCAAAATAAACACAGAGTCTAGAAGAAAGGTTGGTTGAACTAGGCTTATGTATATTCAGTGAATTTAAAAAAAAGGCACCCACTATCCTGCACCAGGCGTGACTGTCACCTAAAAATCGCCACTCAGTGACGGTGATCAGAAGTCTGACAGTACCACCCTGTCCCTTGGTTTTAAAAATCTCTCCCTTTCAGGTTCTATTTCTGTATGATAATATGGATGCGCCTATTCACACATATCAAACTAGTTGTGACTATTGCAACAAATACAAGAAAAATCATAAACTTTTACAGCGCAATCTTCACTAGCTCTCGGGGAGGTCACTAGATACATTTTACAACCCTTTATATGATACATTATTATATGTAAAATATAAGCGTAGAATATAATAGGGAAATATTCATTAAGTAATCAGCTCAATTCAAACAAACATATCACAACGGCCTGCAAAAATTGTGAAGCAAAAAACATGGAGTAGTTCTACAGAAAAAAAAACTAGGACGACAGTTCAACATTGACATGTCCCGATGTAATGAATGTATACCATTAATACTGCAATATATTTAGGAACAAGATAAAGCCCATTACATCCAGTAAACATCTAAGTTAGATATGAATTTCCCAATGAAATAGGGGCTTTTTCTTATGCGTTGTGATGGAAAGATTGGCTACTACACTGATAAACAAGCATCGGCTAATGCAAAAGGTCTAGAGTTGGCCGACAGCCTTTTGGGGTTGTCAATAGTAGTTTAGTTTTGACCAGGTTACTTTATGCCTTTACTGTTAGGGCATCTGCCGGCCCTAAGCAGAAAAACATTGCCTAAAAGCAGACCTATCTAATTTGTCTCAGAAAGCATACATTGCCATAGAAGTCCCAGTCACTGAAAGAAACTACTTTGTGTTTGCAGCAGCTTTTTGTGAAAGAGAAGACTTATCACTCAGAGAGAAGTTAGCCAGTGGCAGAAGTGGGCTGACCCAGTGACCAATGCTGTATGCTGTAGTGGAAAAATGTGAATGACACAACAGGCCAATGGTTGAAGAAGGTTGACTGAAAGCCACTGTATGTTACATGTATAATGTTTTTCTAGACTCAAAATGCCCTAAAATCCTCAAAGAAAAAGATGTTGGGAGAAGGGCTTTAAAGTTCTATGCACAAATTCCTACCTGGTCAGGCTCTTAAATATTACACCAACATGTATGGCTATATTTAATGAAGTGGAGGTGTTTGCCACCACCACAAATGTCACCGAGGATCAAAACACGTTCTTGTTTGAAGTGAATAACACAGAGTTCCTCATAACTTCATGGTAGAATTAGTTTTCTGGCTAGGTTGTGATCAGTAAATTAGGTATCTCTGGCCAGGTTGTGGTTAGGTTGTGGATTGTAGCTTAGGTATCTTGGGTTAGGTTGAGGTCTGTGGGTTCAGTATCCCTGGTTAGGTGGTGGTTTTAGGGTTGGGTATCTCTGGTTAGGTGGTGGTCTGTATCTTTGCTTAGGTTGTAAGTGCAAGACTTGAACCACCGCCACGAATCACCTGGCAGTGACCCATCACGAGATATGCTACACCTACATAAATGAGGCCACCCTCAACTTTTAGATCCTAGCACACACCTACCCAAGGTGCGAAGAGACAGAGAAATTGGCGAATGTTTAGTTGCAGTGTGCACAAACAACACAACATGACTTGCCAACACACCATAGTTAACACGCCCAGTCTGCAAGGACATTACACATGGTAGCAGTTCGGTTCTCGATACAGGCATGGTAGCCAGAGTATATTTATTTCCTATGCAAACTTCCCGTATTTATTAGGGAAACAAGTTCTCTTTTGGCCATTACCAACTAATATGTACGGCACGGGAGCTTTAATATTCTCCCATGTATGTTTGCAAAATGAATATCCATCCACCCATCTTGTATGTACGTTAACTCTTTCATAAAAACTTCTTAACCAAAAGGAAACTGCTACCCCAAAGCTGTTGTTGAAGTGCGTCTTCAAGAAGTAAATAAAAGGGCTTCGACTCAAATACTGTCATTCATCACTTCCTGTTATGTCGTCACGTTGTGTGCGATGTCACCTCCGTTTTGGAGCAACGATTCTTATTGCTTATTCTGAATGCGATATAAATGTCGTCACCCGTTCACTGCATAAGAATTCAGGACGCATGCCGGCTTCTGGCAGTCGCGGTGCAGTTCACAGGCAGCAGCTGTCGGAGGCCGGGCAGCCGGAACTGTTTATAATCCGGCTCCCTCTCTCGTGCGGCGACCTCAGCACTGGCACAAGCCACCCTCTTCCCTGGCACGGGCCAGTCACAGCGCTGGGACAGGCGACCTCAGCACTGGCACAGGTCACCCTCAGCACTGGCGCATGAAAGCCTCGGCACTGTCCAGCCTCGGCACAGGCCTGCCTCAGTCCTTGCACAGCCTAGCCTCGGCACTGGCCACCCTCAGCACTGGCGCTGGCCACCCTCAGCACTGGCGCTGGCCAGCCTCGGCACTGACACAGCCCAGCCTCAGCACTGGTATAGACCTACCTGCGTCAGCACTGGCCAACCTCGGCACTGGTACGGTCCACCCTAAGCACGGTCAGAGGCCAGCCTCGGCACGGTCAGAGGCCAGCCTCGGCACGGTCAGAGGCCAGCCTCGGCACTGGCGCGGCCCAGACTCGGCACTGGTCAGCCTCGGCACTGGCGCGGGCCAGCCTCAGCACAGGCCACAAGCCACCCTCAGCACGGGCACAAGCCACCCTCAGCACGGGCACACGCCACCCTCAGCACGGGCAGAGGCCTGCCTCAGCAATGTCAGAGACCTACCTCGGCAATGTCAGAGACCTACCTCGGCACTGTCAGAGGCCAGCCTTGGCACTGGCCAGCCTCGGCACTGGCGCGGGCCAGCCTCGGCACTGTCACAGCCCAGCCATAGGCCTCCCTCAGCACGGACACAGGCCACCCTCCGCACGGACACAGGCCACCCTCCGCACGGACACAGGCCACCCTCCGCACGGACACAGGCCACCCTCCGCACGGACACAGGCCATCCTCAGCTGGGGCACAGTCAGCAGGCCACCCTCAGCAGGGGCACAGGCCACCGTCAGCAGGGGCACAGGCCACCGTCAGCTGGGGCACAGGCCACCGTCAGCTGGGGCACAGGCCACCGTCAGCTGGGGCCCAGGCCACCGTCAGCAGGGCTAGAGGCCATCCACAGCACAGGCCACCCTCAGCACTGGCACAAGCCAGCCTCAGCAAGAGCAGGAGGCCAGCCTCAGCAACGGCAGGAGGCCACCCTCAGCACCGGCAGGAGGCCACCCTCAGCACCGGCAGGAGGCCACCCTCAGCACCGGCAGGAGGCCACCCTCAGCACGGGCAGGAGGCCACCCTCAGCACTGGCAGGAGGCCACCCTCAGCACTGGCAAAGCTCAGCACGGGCAGAGGCCACTCTCAGTACTGGCACAGCTCAGCACTGGCACGGGCCACCCTCAGCACGGGCAGAGGCCTGTCGGTCTCAAAATAGCTCCGGGATATATACTTGTTCGCACAGTTGTTTTTATCTCAAGCCGAGCACATAAGCTGGGACGAGCAAAACAGTACTTAGTAGTTGCCTTGTCTGACGTCAGCGAATCAGCCTCAAACATACACAGCGCGCGCACCACGGGTTCGGCCCAGAACCGAAGGGGGCAAGGAAGGCGCGTAATATTGTCAGCGGTGATGGGATATGTGATAAAAGTAAATGTGTTCATTACACTGGTTTAACAAACGTGGCTACTCAGAACATTGTAGTGCATATAGCGCACAAACGTCATGTCTCTTGGCACTGAAAGGGTATCAGTGCAGTGGCATTCCTATCGTGCAAGCCTGTGAAAAGGCCCTAGATTCGGGTGGGCCATCTGTCTAGCGAGGGAGGGGGCTGTGGTCAGCCTGCTTGTATGCACTATAGTAATTGAGTTCAGTGTGTTCCCACAAGTGTCCTTCAGACCGGGCAGCATCGCACCGATGTCCACTGTGGTTCATCCATGGGCCGGCAGGGGAGTTTAGGGGGGCTTTGAAGAGTGGTGTGGTCCGTCGAGGTACTTTGTAGGGACCACTCTGTACACCCAGCTGAAGCTGCACCCACCCTTCCCCACAGCGCAAGGACATTCCATGTCAATAAGCATTGGTAAAAGCCCACAACGGATGATGGCAAGGCACATTCTCCAGACACCAGGTGAGAACATACTACATGTGTGTTCCCATCTCACCACCAGGTCCCCATGTGATGAAGTCATTCACCTGGCCGCCATGTGACACATGCCGGTACCGCGTGACACGCAGGCTTGCTGGTCTGATATGTGTCCTGTTTATATTAGAAGTGATTAAAGTGAGAATTCTAAACTCTTCCATAGAAACCGAGGTTCTGGCTAACCTTATGTGTTATGCACGGATGCAGCCAGCAGGAGCTCACCCCGAGCTTTCCTATTGGATAATGAACCTGGGGGGGGGGGGGGGGGGGGTGCGTGTGTGTGCGCGTGTGCGTTTTCCATGTCACATAGCAACACTTCAAATAAATACAATCTACACAATGCCGAATAATGCCGCTCAATATAATTCCACTCAACGCCACACAATTCAATGGCACAGACATTAACGCCACATAATTTCACCCCACAACACATAATTTGTACTACACACCACATACATCCAATCCACACCACATGATTACTAATGCCACATAATTCTACTCCACTCATGCTACTTCACCACAAAATACCACTCCACATAACTCCACGACACACAAGATCACTCCACTTAATTCCACTACACTCAATACCACATATCTCCACTGTACACTCAGACACATATTTCCACTGTACACTCAGCCACATAATTCCACTGTACACTATGCCACATAATTCCGCTACACAACTCCACTCAACGAACACCACACAATTCCACAAAACACAATTCCACCACAAACAATTCCACACCAAGCACATAATCCAACTCCATACCACATAATTGCAATCCACACAATATAATTCAATATGCCACATAATTTCATGGCACTACATACCACACAATGCCACAATGTAAACCCACAGCATGCACCATAATTACACTCCACATAATTACACTCTGCCACATATTTACACTACACATTTCAACTCCACATACATCCACTCCGTAACATATTATTCCACTCCTCTTCATACCACATAATTCAGCTCCACATAATTCTACACCACACCACATAATTGCACTGCACAAACTCTGCTTAATACCACATAATTCCACTCGGTGCCACACAGTTCCACACCACACAATTCAACTCCACACAATTTCACTTGACAACACAAATCCATGCTACATAATTCCACGCCACACTACATAATTCCACTACACATATTATAATTCCACCATACAGAACATAATTCAACACCACAAAACATAATTCCAATCCATGCCACTCCACAACACCAATCCACATTATTCCACTCCATGCCACATACTTACAGACCACTTAATTTCTCTATACACCATATATGTCACTCCACAAAATCCCACTCCACATATTTCCACTCACCGCAAAAATTACAAGCCACACAATTGCACCCCACACCACATAATTTCACTACAACACCAAATAATGCTTCTCCACAGGAACAAAAGGAAAAGCTAGTGGCATTAGTCTCGAGGGCGGACCTATTGTCTTTGCCAGTGCTTGTTTGCCCTCCCAGCAGAGAAGGGTTTTAAGACTTGTAGTGGTATGTGAGCGCTGATGTGGGGAGAAGTTGTCAGAGGGCGAGTGCTGGCGCGAGGAAGAAGACTCGGGTGTCGGGTTACCGGGGAGTGATCAAACACATGGGGGCGGAGTAGGGACACCGGGGAATACGCTCCGTTGATAAACTGGGACTGGAGACCCTGCGAAGCGGCGGCAGCGCCCGGTGACGGTTTCAGCACGGACTGCAGCCTCCGTTCAGTCAACAGTTAATTCTGGGACTGGATTTATGGCTGTTTACATTATTCTATTTTATATTCGGCAGGGCTTTCAGACATGATCTGTGGAGAGTTTATGTGTGCTGTGTACACAAAATAAACTGTAACTAAACACACAGCACTAGACAAGGAGCGGGCAGGGAGCCTGGGCCGAGAGAAGAGGGGCGGAGACTGTGACGGCAGCCAGAGGATAAGCTGAAAGCAGTGTGCGAAGGGAAGAGAGATGGAGAACTGCGGAGAGAGCACACAGGAGCGGTGTAAGGCCTTCTGCCAGGAACACACAACAAGGAGTAGTGCAACTAGTGCATCCTTTTCTTCTACAGCATCAGAAAATATTCAGCCGGGCGCCCTATGGGGCTGTGAACCACTGCCGCATTACTGGCAGTGTAGGGTGGCTCAGTGAGCTTAACTGACAAAGGTTCTGCTCTGGAAGTCATGAGACCGAAACCAACAGGGCACACTTAGCCCTTCATCTTTTCGTAAATTCAGTACCATAAATTGATCAATAGTAAGAGCTGGTATTTATTTACAGTGCTTGGAAACGCGAGGAGAGTTCACACAATGTTTCAACACCAATTCCCGAAAAATCGGCGCAATGCTGCAAGAATTTTTTTTTATATTCAGCAAAATGTTTTAGGTGTATACATGTTTCATATATTACATTACGATTAGCTAGACTTTACAATCCATACATACAGCCGCTAAATAAAACAATACATAAAAACGTGGACAAATCACAACAATATATCAAATACACATTTTCAATGACATTTTGTGTCATTCTCTACGATATTGTTCCAAGGCTCAAACAATGCAAGGAAGGGCCTTTAATGAGAAATGAAAAGTCACTGCTGCTTGGGTAGTTCTGGTGGACTTAACAATAAAACCAGCCGTAAGGTATGCATATTTGTGACATATGAACAGCACACGCCAAGGATTATAAACAGTGTCGAGTACACAATCACAGCACGCAGCCTCTGGATGTGTCCCAGCTTATGAAGTCTCCTCTGGAGCAACCCTTTTTTCTGCGGCATGTATATTTGAATTCCTGCTCCCGAGTGCTACTGGCCTGCCTACTGACTGCAAAGTGGTCCTACATGCATTACAATGAATGTAGAATGGCACACCCAAACAGCTCACAGTTAACAAGCATTTGCAATGCAATTGGTCTTCACATTTGTGAAAGTTAGAGCTATTGGCGTTGTAAATGAAAGGACATGTCCCTGGCTGTATACACTGGCAAATGACCCTTAGATTAAGTTGGGTGAGCAGCGCAGAAGAAAGATGCGGCCGCCGCTGTTGAAATTAAAACATAAGATTATGTGTGTCTGAAAAAAAAAAAAAAAAGCGTTGTGTGCAGGGCTGCTGTAAAAAAATATAAATTATGTTGTGTGCAGTCTTAACAACAAGTTCTGCGAGCTACGCAGAGAAAGAGCGGCCTGCTTGGGCTTTCGTTAGATGCAGGCAACTCAAGTAGGCAATGTGAGAACTGCAGCATGAAGCGGAAACGGATGCCAAAGTCTGACATAGCAGGGATGCTAATCGCACCTGCTGGAAGACACGTACCCAGCTGTAACCACTGAAAACGGAAACTTAGATCAAGTTGGGCGAGCCACGCAGAAGAAAGGCGCAGCCGCTATTGTTGAACTTGAAGCGCGGCGTGCTTCGCTGATGAAATTAAAACATAAGATTATGTGCAGCTGAAAAAAATTAAAATTAAAGCGCAGCATGCCGTGCTGCTTTTACAAAAAGTGTCAAATGCCACCCTGCTTAAAAAAAAAAAAATATTATGTTGTGTGCAGTTTCAACATCCTGTTCTGCGAGCCACACAAAAGAAAAGAAAGGCGGGTTGCCAATATTGCAGCTAAAGCCCAAAAACATAAGATAAAGCATGACATGCATCGCGCTGGACAAAAGAAAAAGCAGTTGCTAGACAGCGTGTCCTGCATGAGAAAGTCATTTAAGAAAATAGTGCTCACAGACTGTAATTAAAACATACAGAGTAACAACACGTGTAACAGGAGCAGTCTTCACGGGAGGTTACAGCAGGACAAAATGCGGTAATAAGGAGACTACTAAGCTTATTAATGAATCAAAAGCCAGCATTTATAAAGGACAGTAACAGGAGCCAATTGAAAAGATGCATGGAAAATGGATGGTGCTTTCAGTCCATACCTGAATACAGCACATTTCGAAGAGACAGCGCAATCGCTGCCTAGGCGAGACCTAAAGAGTGAGACTGAAATACTCCTTTTGGCTGAGCTGCACACGATTCACAATGTCTCAAGCTAATGGATAAAGGTTCTGGAGAAAGCCAATGCTTGAGAAATGCTAACTCAAAGTCCCAGAATAAGTATAGAACACATTCTTGCCTCAAGTGGGTTACGATGCCCCCCCTCCCTCAGCAGTAGTAATAGTGATCAGGTTATACTCCGCACAACTGCATATATAGTGCCGTAGCATTTTATGTTTTTGTTTTAACAAAAAATACTTAACCAAATTTAGGATACAATGGGCTAAATTTGTTCAGTAAATTATAACCACATTAAAGCAGCCGTGACTAGAAGTAGAGTTTTTACCTTTAAGTAATTCTTACAATCGCCGAGTCAGTCAAAAGCATTTTTCCTAAATCACTTATGATGTTTGACCTTTGCACTTATCAAAGCGCACTTATTTGTACATGTGCCCTAATTAAAATGCTATTGGTCCACATGTATGTTCGCAGCCATTACATCCAGGGTCATTCACACTTTTTTCCGGAAGTTTAGTTGGTCAGCTCATTTCAGGCTTGGATTCTCTTCACTGTGAATGACAACTTCACTTGCACATGCACCTGAAAAGTAGTCAAATTCAGTGCCTGTGCCGAGGCTAATTTATGCTTTTTAATGTGTATTTGGGATGAGTCATTTTTCATTTTTTTGCAAACATATGCATGCATCCTTTCGACATCAGCATTTTTACTTTTATTATTTCGAAACATTAATGCCCATTTCAGATGATCACAAAAATGTAAAAACTTCAAAGGCTTGCGAAGGCCTAAACTCCTGGCTTTGCCACCGCTTATTTTCACGTTTGTTGCTCCATGTCCTAGTAGAACACGCTCAAGTACTTTTTGAAGCCTATAATTTCACAATTTATTTTAGGTATATTTTTTAACTGGCAAAGCAGACTATGCAGGTGATGGCTGACTTCTAGGCCAGGCTTTATTTTAAGGAGAAACTCAGGGCAACTAGGCAGGTGATGGCTGACAACTGGGGCCAAGTCCTGATCTCAGGGGAGACTCCGAGGACTATGCAGGTGATGGTTGACCACTGATCCTGGTCCTTCTCTAACGGGAGACTGCGTGGACTATGCAGGTGATGGCTGACCACCGAGTCAGGTCCTGCTCTCAGGGGAGACTCAGAGGACTATGCAGGTGATGGTTGACCACACATCCGCGGCCCTCATCTTCCTGGACCTGTCAGCCGCCTTCGACACGGTATGCCACCGCACACTGCGCACACGCCTCCACGAAGCCGGGATCCAAGAGAAGGCTCTGGACTGGACCACCTCCTTCCTCTCTGGCAGAACACAGAGCGTCCGCCTCCCACCCTTCCGCTCCGAAGCCACCGAGATAATCTGCGGCGTACCCCAGGGCTCATCCCTCAGTCCAACGCTGTTCAACATCTACATGGCACCGCTCGCCCACGTCGCCTGACTACACGACCTCAACATCATCTCCTACGCCGATGACACCCAGCTGATCCTCTCCCTCACCAAGGACCCCCACACCGCCAAAACCAACCTCCATGAAGGAATGAAGGCCGTCGCTGAATGGATGAGGAACAGCCAACTGAAGCTGAACTCGGACAAGACGGAGGTCCTCATCCTCTGATCCACCCCCTCGGCCTGGGACGACTCCTGGTGGCCGACCGCACTGGGAACAGCCCCATCACCCACCGACCACGCACGCAACCTAGGGGTCATCCTCGACTCCACCCTCTCCTTGACTAAGCAGGTCAGCGCCGTCTCTTCCTCCTGCTTCAACAGCCTCCGCATGCTCCGCAAAACCTACAAGTGGATCCCCTCCGAAACGAGAAGAATGGTCACCCAGGCCCTCGTCAGCAGCAGGTTGGACTACGGAAACGCCCTCTACACAGAAGCCTCGGCCAAACTCCTGAAACGACTTCAACGCATCCAGAACGCCTCTGCACGCCTGATCCTCGACATCCCTCGCCGCAGCCACATCACACCCCACCTGAGACCTGTACTGGCTCCCCGTCAACAAGAGGATAACCTTCAAGCTCCTCACCCACGCACACAAGGCTCTCCACAACACCGGACCAGCGAACCTCAACAGACGACTCAGCTTCTTCACCCCCACCCGCCAGCTCCGCTCTGCCGACCTCGCCCTCGCCACAGTCCCCCCGCATCCGAAGAGCGACCTCCGGCAGCAGATCGTTCTCCCACCTCGCAACCAAGACCTGGAACACCCTCCCCACCCACCTACGGCAGAACCAAGACCTGCTGACCTTCAGGAGACTTCTCAAGACCTGGCTTTTTGAGAAGTAGTAGCATCCCCCCCACCCCCAGCGCCTTGAGACCCTCACGGGTAAGTAGTGCGCTTTACAAATGCTATGATTGATTGACATCCAGGTCCTGCTCTCAGGAAGACTCGCAGGACTATGCAGGTGATGGTTGATCCAGGTCCTGCTCTCAGGGAAGACTCCAGGGACTATGCAGGTGATGGCTGACCACGGATCCATGTCCTGCTCTCAGGGGAGACTCAGAGGACTATGCGGGTGATGGCTGAACACTGATCCAGGTCCTGCTCTCAGGGGAGACTCCGAGGACTATGTAGGTGATGGTGGACCACTGATCCAAGTCGTGCTCTCAGGGAAGACTCAGAGGACTATGCAGGTGATGGCTGACCACTGATCCAGGTCCTGCTCTCAGGGGAGACTCTGAGGACTATGTACGTGATGGTTGACCGCTGATCCAGGTCCTGCTCTCAGGGAAGACTCAAGAGGACTATGCAGGTGATGGCTAACCACTGATCCAGGTCCTGCTCTCAGGGGAGACTCCGAGGACTATTTAGGTGATGGTTGACCACTGATCCAGGTCCTGCTCTCAGGGAAGACTCAGAGGACTATGCAGGTGGTGACTGGTGCCTGAGCCAGGGCCTGCTTTCACGAGATGATCTAAAAAGCCACAGGCCATGCCTGCTAAATCCCAGGAACCTGGGCAAGATAGATAGTAACAGAAACAATGGTTTCTTCTGAAGCAAACTATCAGAACTTTCTAATTCGCTGCAGGTAAGAGAGATCCACTCCTTTGTGAATATTAAATTTATAGAAAGGTAAATTTGTCTAGTGACCGTGTTCGAAGGATGCACAACCTTTTTGTGTTTCAGATTTGGCCACAGTCAAAAGTAATTCAGAAGGCAACATAGCTCCGCTGCCCTTCACAGTGAGAAGCTCAGCTTCATTTGTGAAGCTCAAAGCGTCACATCCCTCTGCATCCAACAGTCTTGGAAGTGTGTGCAACCTGAAGAAGTCTTCAACTCTGTGAGGCAAGGTAGACCCTTCCAGCACCGGAAAGGGAGGACCATTGCCTCTTGGGGCTTTCGTCAGTGCCTTTGTACATTTTTGTAGGGATTGGACAAGTTAAATTTCAGGTGTCGCTCAACACATTTAGTGACTCACCAGGAAGACTACTGGTGTATGTGGAGAGTTGTGCTGAACCCCCTGAAGCTCTCAAACTCTACCGAAAAGGTGTAGGACAGGAGGGCAGGCTGCCTGGATGTAGGCGGGCCCAGGTAAGCTCGAAGCTTACTCCACAGGGTCTCGGACACCATAGTAGTGTTGGTGGCTTCTGGCTTACACATCATTACAGATGAGAGCTATCTAACATATATTAACGCCGACCGCCATCAGAATGTGGGCTACAGGTGAGACCTCCCTCAATCCAGAGATATTTGTTGATGGCGCAGTATTGTACATCTCTTACATGGGTGAGGTCCACACCCCAATTATCGAGACGCCAGAGTGAGGACGGTACTCCTTCAATCTGCAGTGAATTCAGTCTCCTTGCCAGGAATGTGTTCAGTCCTCAGCCGAACGGACCAGAAAGACACCATTTGAGACCAAGCATGGAATGGGTGGAGCTACGGAAGGAAGCCCTCTGATTGGGTTTGAGAATTCTGGTGGTGGTGCTCGGGAGGCACTCAAAGTGAACATGAAGGATATGAAGGCATAGAGAGGCAATTTCACCTCAATAAAGCCTTGATCCCAGGTGAGAAGTTCACTTTATGGGGCGCGAGAGCACATGTACAAGCCATCCACAGAATATTCTTGCTTTGAAGTGTTACAATGCTCGCCATTGCTTTAGCAAACATTTATTTTTTGTGTGGGAATAAAAGTTTAATTAATGTTTTCTGCGACAAGCAGACCGGTGTGACTTGTTTCTTACCCCAGCTGGAAAAATCTCTCCTCTTTAGGTAAAGGGCGCGGTTTTAGCTGGACTGCGGGTACCTTGGAATGCATTTTACCAAGTGCATGACACAGAAGATATCTCGGCCACACAGTGGAAAAAACTTTAGTGCGGGTAGGTGAAAGAACATGACACGTAACACACAAACTGTGTAATGACTGCGTACATAAGTGTGAAGCGTAGTCCTGCTCCACAGCCACACCCAACCAGAGGCTACTTTACGTAATCTTGCGGTGCACTTTTCTGTGAGATATACACAGAAGCTCTACGATTAAATATACAAGTCTTGCACAATTCGTTGGATTTCATACTTAAGACTTCAATTATTTCAAAATTCGAAATAGCAATTTTGCGGTGTCATTCCGTTTTTGCCAATGTGTTTCGTAATATTTAAAATCACTCCCTCAGGGCAAAAAAACTCGTTCAATTAGACTGTAAAATCTAGTCATGTCGCATACTTAAACCAGGTCTTAAATCAGTGCGGGAAACCGACGTTCCCTCAATGTCGTTCAAGAATTGAACTTGGAATGCCAGAAACAGGGTAGGCTCACGTACAAATTAATGACTGGGTTTTGTTTTTCCGCGTCAGAGGGGGGCGCGGCCGTCTCCATGTAGGTAACTCGTGAGCGCGCGCCCATGCTTGCACGTCAGCTTAGATTTCTTGACTTCCTGCTTGGTTGGGTAATACAGGACCTTTTCTTGTTCCTTGGAGCCACGAGGCAGTTTACACAATCACAAGTTGTTGCTTACTGTAAAGACGTGTGAATGCACCGCTCGTTACCAAACACATCCAGTGGCAAGCGCCCAGTAACATGGCCGGAAAGGAAAAGTATACCAGCCCAAGTAAAAACATGCATTTGCAATGCAATCGGTCGCGCCTTTAGGACCTTATATGTATTTAGCTATGCAGCACATTAGCCTGGGTGCTGAAACATCGACTGTTCTTTAACATGGAGGGAAAGTAAGCACCAAACAGCGTGACACGCCAGGTATGGGAACACATGGAGAGAAATATTGCCTTTCAGCGGGAAATGGTACAGTCCAAAGCTCTGTTTTTAATATATAATCAGGGCCTTCGGTGGTCTAACACTGAAAATACAAGATTTCCTACACTGCAGCCATAGTAAACAGCAGAGTGGTAGAATGCCCGGCCCGGCCCTGACAGTATGCCAAAGCAGGAGCCAACAGATTTACAATAGGGATCTTTGCAAACATAAATTATTTTCAGAAAAATACACCCGGAGGTTAATAATATGGTGAATAGTTGGGGGTCCTAGGTCTGACCTTTAATTTTTTGTAATACTATTGTCCCTTTGTTTTCGGAAAATCTGATTGTTTCCTTTTAAATGGGGAGAATTCTTCACCCTTTTCTATTCCTAATCCAAACATCTCCTTTTCTCTTTCGATTACGATTTTCCTAACTTCCCTTTGTTTTCCTTACTCTCTCCAGAATCCTTGACTTGACACGATCTCTTTCCCTACACTAGACCTACACCTATCCCCTAAAATGATTACTTACCTCATTTTTAGGTCTCACCTAGCGACGCAGCGCGAAGCGCTGTCGCTAGCGAGATCTATTGTTACCGACTTGCTTTGGAAGGGAGACAGAGATGTGCACGCGCAGGACAGACTGCAAATGTGAACGCGCCCGTGAACGCGCACGTACGGACACGCGCGATGTGCACATCTCCTGTCCCCTTCCGTCCACGCAAGCCAGCTGCATGCAGTAACTGCACCAACAAACACACACACACACACACACACACACACACACACACACACACATGCACACATGCACACATGCACGCACACACGCACCAGCCGCCCCCAGCCAGTGCACGAGTACTCATCTCCCTCAACGCGATCATGGCGTGCTTTCGCTTTCCCTCCATCCGGCATTTCAGCCCACGGTCCGCCTTCTCCATGTCTTCTCTCCGAATGATGCCCAAAATGCGTGTGCTGTGGCTCCTCTGGGCTCTCTGGGCCCCTGGCTGGGCCGGCATGTACTCCCGGGAAGACCCGCTGGTCATCTTGGACTCCGACTCGGCCCGCTCTCACCTGCTCAACTCCAGCAGCGCCTGCTTCGCAGAGTTCTACGCGTCCTGGTGCGGACACTGCCAGAAATTTGCTCCCATCTGGAAAAAGCTCACCTTGGACGTACAGGGTAACAGACCCCCCAACCCCTGTTTTAAACTTTATGAATGGGCTTTTACTTTGTAGCCCTCAGTTTCAGCAGCCTGCTGCCATGATCTTAACCACGCTCCTCGCGACCTGTCACAGACGTAATGCATCATTTCCTGGCACTGCAATGGTGGCTCAGCTTTACAGTGCACTCAAATGAATTGCGCAGCCTCCGGAAGCGGCAGCAATGGTGTTGAAAAAAATATAAGTTTCCAGCTTCCTTGTCGCATCGTCATGAAAGTGCCAACACGGGTGAGGGGGGACGTCAATTTTTTATATTCCAACACATAAAAGCAAAATCCTAGTCGATCTTAAATTAGGCCACAAACGAAACTCAACGTTATAAAACAAACATATTAATCTTAATTTTATGCGACAGTCCTAATACAAAAACACTGGTGTACACAATAGGTTGACTCAAGTCCACATGTTCATACAACACTTTCTTGAAATGCCCATTGTGGAGCTATAGAGGGATATTTCGGGGAAATAACAAAATCTTCAAAGCCACTCTTGTGGGCAGAGCCATGTGCTGCGGGTCACTGAATTATCCTGCTCCATAACATACATTGCAAGAGCAACATATTCCCGATTAGTAACGGAAGGAGAATCCTTGCTCAATGTGTTCAGAATAAAAACAAGCATTTGCAATGCAATAGGTCTCGCATTTATGCAAGTCTGAGCTATTGGCATCGTAAATAACAATGCCTTTTATTTTTGTTTTTAAAACATAAATAAAAGGCATTGTCATTTACAATGCCAATAGCTTAAACTTGCGTAAATGCGAGACCTATTGCATTGCAAATGCTTGTTTCAATTGCCATTACCACTAACCCAAACGTTAAGCAACTCGAACATGGTTACTTCCTGTTCAATCCACCAAGGTTTCTGTCTCCAGTGCTTTAGAAGTTCCATGTCTTTTGCCAGAATTTGTGTCACTCAAGATTAATGTCAAATATCCAAACTCCTAAAAACAATACACAACCCATCTTCTCTCTTCTGGCTTTGGTCATCTGTCTCCCAAGATTCACGCCACGTAGCCAAGCTCCACTAAACATTACACAACTCATCTGGTCTCTTCTGACTTGGGCCTTCTGTCCCCCAAGATTCAAGCCACAACTCCAAGCTCTTATACAACTCATCTCGTCTCTTCTGGCTTTGGTAATCTGTCCCCCAAGATTCACCCCACGTATTTAAGCTCTTACACAACTCATCTTGTCTCTTCTGGCTTTTGTCTTTTGTCCCCTATTATTCACGCCCGTATCCAAGCTCCATTGAACATTACACAACTCATCTAGTCTCGTCTGGCTTTGGTCTTATGTCCACCAAGATTCACACCACGTATCCAGGCTCTTACACAACTCAACTGGTCTCTTCCGGCTTTGGTCTTCTGTTCCCCCCAAGATTCACACCACGTATCCAAGCTCTTATAAAACTCACCTGGTCTCTTCTGGCTTTGTTCTTATGTCCCCAAGATTCACATCATGTATCCAAGCTCTTACACAACTCATCTTGTCTCTTCTGTCTTTGGTCTTATGTCCCCCAAAATTCAAGCCACATATCCAAGCTCTTACACAACTTGTCTGGTCTTTTCTGACTTTTGCTTTTGAGGTGCTGCCCTACTTCAGTACAAATGGCCCTGTGTTTCAGAAAGCAGCCCCTCCTTCCCCTACCATCCTTCCTCCATTACAACTAGTCCATGAGAGATGCGATGTTCCCAGAAGCTCTCAAGACAAGCCAGATCCTCCAACTCAAGAGGAAACCTCACTAGACCAAGATGACCTCGCCACCTTCCAGCCCAACATTCACTTACCCTTCCTAGGCATGTTCACCAAGAAAAACAGTTAATAGTCAACTCCAAGATCATATCAACACCAGTCATCTCCTGCATAACTACTAATATGGCTTATGTCACTCTCTAGCAAAACTACAGCTACCTTGCACATCACAGATGACGGCTCCTGACCACTGCCTCCTGATATTGCTGGACTTCTGTCTGAACCGCCTTTGACACAGATTATCATCCCACCCTCATCCACAGCCTTAAGTCTCAAATTGGATTCACTGCCAATGTCCTTCACTGGTTCTCCTCCTACCTAGGCAACCAACAAAATGTAATTGACATGGGCACCTCCAGGTACCAGAAGATGGCTATCAACTGCAGAGTCACCCACGGTTCCATCTCGTCCACTGTAATCGTCAACCTCTACATGGAGATGCTAGTGACTCTAGAAACAGATATTAGCAGAACATTTCTCAAATCCAGATATCCAATGCTTGAAATTCTACCTCCACCTCATCCATACCTGGATGTCCACAACCTACCCCAAATTCAACTCCACCAAGACAGAATTCCTGTTATTTTCCAAGAACGATCAATAACTAGCCCAAACCTGGCTTAATGACATGAGCCCTGGCAGCTTTGAATTTCAACTTTCATAAAATGTTAAGTCACTTGGATTCACCGTGGACATAGGGCGTAAGGAAATGCCTCATTATGCATGATCACCTCCAAAGGTTTGGACAGACGCTGCTGGTACTACCCCTCAGTGCTCCCCTGCCCATCCTCCAGTCAGATTTTGTTGCCCAAAGTGGGCCAGAATAGCTGAATATAACTCTTTAAAGGATTTCCAAACTTTGCGATTACCAATGCTTGTTCATATTTTTGAGTAAAAAACGGTGATTTGCGATTTACTTAAAAGTTAATATTTCTAAAACCCTCCAGTGGATTTTGGTGTCTAAAAATAAGATAAGATGCATTTTAATTGTTGTCGGATTCCTTTTATGTGTGTGACTTTCTTATTTCATTGCTTTGGTACTTCTAAATGCTTTGCTGTTGTTCCTTAGTTTCAGCCTGACTGCTTGATTTCACAGCTACCCAAGGGTGAGCTAAGGTTTAACAAACAAGCCTGACTGGACCCAAATAGATAATGTGAATTGTTTCCACAGTGAAGTCCTACACCACCATCCTCACACAGGGTGTCCTGCTAAAAACACAGTCAAGAAAAAAACAAGCATTTGCAATGCAATAGGTCTCACATTTACGAGAGTTTAAGCTATTGTCATTTACAATGGCAATAGCATAAACTCTTGTAAATGCGAGACCTATTGCACGTCTAAGAAGTGGCTGCCATTGTCCGGGGCTGCTTGAAAGTGAAAGCGTGCATGACGCGCTGAATGTAAGGAAAGCACGTCGTATGTGCAGTAGGAGAAACTCATTAAAGGAAATAGTGCTTATAGACTAAATAAGACATACTGTGTCGCAACAGAAGTACAAGAGCCAGTCGCCATGGGAAGTTACCAATGAAGACAAGGCGGTACTAAGGAGGGACTAACAAGCCTATTAAGGGATCAGAAGCCAGCATGTACGAAGGACAATGACACAAGCCAATGAAAAATAAGGACGGAGTGTGGGCGGGACTTCAAGTACAATACCCCAATACAGCATGCCTCGCAGAGCTGCGCATGTGCTGCCCAGGCTCAACCTAAAGAGAAAGCCTAGTGCCAGCTTTCTACTAAGGAAGGTGGCACTGTTACTTCCAAAAAGCAGCTTCAAAACTACTGGTCAAGTCCTGCTAGTCCAGCACCTGGATGGTGGCAATGCCCTGCTCCAAAGTCTCCCAGGCTCCATACTGACCTCACGGGCCCGGAGGGCATTGCACGTTTTATCATCAATGGCCTGAAGAAATATGAGCACCTCACCGTCCTCGTCATAGAACACAACTGCTACCATTGCCAGTACCTGCGCCAATATAGAAAAGAGCTGAAGATGCATCTCTTCAATGAACACCACATCAAGATGCAGCAACAGTTTCCGTACATTGCTCTTAAAGCATGGGGCGACCTCGTGATGAGAGCTGCCTCCTCTCTTCTCTGGAGTTCAGAAAGAAGCTGAAGACTGGGCTTTTCGATTAATTTGCTTGCCCAAGGCAGAATAGGTACTCGCACCTGCCCGGGCCCTGTGTAGTTATGGAGGTGATAGCCATGCTCCATTACTACACATAACACAACACAACGTAACGTAACATAACAGACTTAAATTAGTAGTTTTTGACAGCCCGGTGATTTATACACAACCAGAGAGCAGACACTCAACAAAGAGGCGACACTGGGCAAGGAGAGGCGACACTGGGCAAGGAGAGGCGACACTGGGCAAGGAGAGGCGACACTGGGCAAGGAGAGG
Organism: Triturus cristatus; assembly: GCF_964204655.1. Classification (NCBI taxonomy): domain Eukaryota; kingdom Metazoa; phylum Chordata; class Amphibia; order Caudata; family Salamandridae; genus Triturus; species Triturus cristatus. The sequence continues at coordinate 1,093,741,619 of NC_140580.1, forward strand.
CGACACTGGGCAAGGAGAGGCGACACTGGGCAAGGAGAGGCGACACTGGGCAAGGAGAGGCGACACTGGGCAAGGAGAGGCGACACTCGGCAAGGAGAGGCGACACTCGGCAAGGAGAGGCGACACTCGGCAAGGAGAGGCGACCCTGGGCAAGGAGAGGCGACCCTGGGCAAGGAGAGGCGACATGTGTTCCAGTGCTCCAGCCCGGTGATTTATACACAACCAGAGAGCAGACACTCAACAAAGAGGCGACACTCGGCTAGGAGAGGCGACACTGGGCAAGGAGAGGCGACACTCGGCAAGGAGAGGCGACACTCGGCAAGGAGAGGCGACACTCGGCAAGGAGAGGCGACACTCGGCAAGGAGAGGCGACCCTGGGCAAGGAGAGGCGACCCTGGGCAAGGAGAGGCGACCCTGGGCAAGGAGAGGCGACCCTGGGCAAGGAGAGGCGACCCTGGGCAAGGAGAGGCGACCCTGGGCAAGGAGAGGCGACCCTGGGCAAGGAGAGGCGACCCTGGGCAAGGAGAGGCGACCGTGGGCAAGGAGAGGCAACCGTGGGCAAGGAGAGGCGACATGTGTTCCAGTGCTCCATTCTGCTCTTGGTAAGGCAACAGGCGCTTTGGTGGTGTGGGAAAGAGGAGGTTGGATTTTCCAAATGTTCTAACCGTGCAGTCGTACCTATGGTACACATCCACTGATCTACTTCATGTAGATTATCACCGTTTTCACTGAGTTTCGCAGGAGTGGTCAGAGAATGCCATAGTCCGTGCTGGAAATGTAACCACCTTCTATGAACAATCAAATCATAGAAACATAAATCTTTGAGAAGACATTTTGGGCTGTCACCTGAAGTACAGCTAAGCCCATCAACTGGAGTATACCAATCTGATGGTAACCTGTTAGCAATCTGTGTCTGTGAGCCGTCTGAATGGCCACGGCCCGCGGATACACCAGAGCTCAGCTGGAGCTAGAAGGACAGAGGACAAAGTGGGCCTCACAGCTGTCCTCCAAAGATGATGACAGGTTTCAACCCACCTTAAATCTGGCAGTTCACATCTCACACGTTTGGTATCTGGCAAAGGGCAACCAAGCCAACAGTAGTTTGCACTGTGACAACCACATAATTAAGGCATGTCTGGTGGTTGAGCTAGCTTTCCAATATTTATCAGTAGTAGGGGAGTATCAAAACCCTCAATCCTCTCTAGCTGCAAGTTTATCTTTAATATCTAGAGATTTTCATAATGCTTCTATCAGAGGGCACTTAGAGGAATGAACAGCTCTGTTCTGTATCAGCCGCCATGTTTCTGATCTATCCTCATGCTGCTGTAGGGACAACGCGTGCCATGAACATCCTGTGATTCTGGGCAAATCACTTAATTTCCCCGTGCATAACAAAACAAAAAAAAAAAAGTGTGTCCTCATGTAACGTAACTGGTGCTATGTTAAGCGCTCTGATACCCGATTGGATTCGGGTTAAGTTTGCGCTATATAAAACTCTGCAAAAAAAGAATAAAGAAAATGGGTTGCAGATATCCAAGAACATCCCTTACGCGTAGGGTAGGGTTGTTCAACATTCGTCAATATGGGAGATCTAAAGCCAGATCTTCAAGCTAACAAACAACAAGGTGATAAAAGGAATGCTTGAACTAGCCGCTGTTGCCTGCACTGGACACATTCCGGTCCATTATTTTCCATCAGTACTCCACTCTAGTTAAAGACCAGCCACATGCAAATCAGTTTTATTCCTACTCCAATAGCAATAGTTCAGCCCACACTACCAGACCAGGACCCTACCAGATGAGAACAAAAACAACCCCAGACCTTTTTGAGCATACTTATGCCTCATCACTGAGATAATGCCCGAGTCCTGTTGCACAGTGCGGACAGGACCCATGTATGGGCATGCGCGTCGCATTCAGGGCATGTAGTGCAACAAACAACAAAGTGTTTGAATAAATCTCTGCCACTGCAATCCCTCACGTCGCATTCTAATCCATTGATTTCTTTACCCACTTTATATAGATAACTGCCACATGCAAATCAGTCTTCGTCTTTCTCTAATAGGAACAGTCCAACAGATTTTCAGGATAATTGCAACTATTCAAATTACTTCCTTTCGTGTTCTTTAAGTAATGGAAGTTAATCTTGTGATTATCTTGAAATCAAGTCAAAGATCGTCTACCTCAGGACTGACGTTGGACAACACTTGGTCCTAGGGATCCAAAAACCTTCTCCGCCACAAATAGACCCACCCACGCATGCATGCTGGAGACATGAGGCATTTTGTGTATTAGGAGTGGGAATCCTTCGCCAAGACAGCACCTGCCTGGATGTGCAATATCACTGGTCATAGATAAAACAAAAAGTGCAACTGGAGGTAACTGAGGAAGGGATAGTTCAATACCTGAAATTCCATTTAGCGACATTGTTTTGCTGAATCAAACCCGCTTCAGAAACTCGAAATTCTAAAGATCGTAAATCCCTCGTTCGTTTTATTCCCATCATTCAACTTTAGTCCAATAATGGAGCTTGAATGATGGTCTTCATTTGAGATGCTGGCTTCCTGCAGCATCTTTGAGGCTGATCTGCAGCACTGCTTACTCACGACAATCGACTGGGTCCTTAGTGATCCTGATTAACGTTTGTGGAGGGATAAAAAAAGGTCATGATCCCTTTTTCAGAAACATGATGATGCTACACATGATCATGTGATTGCAAAGTTGTTTTGAAAGATAGTCCAGCATGCTTTGCAATGGAATAACCTTAAGTACATGGTGTACAAAAGTAACTGGTCAGGAGTGCGAGTGATTATCTCCGCGGCTTATCGGTTTCCATTGCTGGAGCAAGCGGGTGATCTTTACAAAGGTACTTTACAACAGGGTGCAGCTGCCATTGCTCAATCGTAGAGTTATATCACCTCCTCGAGATCATGGAAACCAACCTGCTTATTCCTGTCAAACCATCTCTTAAATACTAGCTGCTGAGGCTGGAAGTCATTCGTCCAATCACAGAAGCGGAAACCTGAATCACAGACCTCACCTCTAGCAGCTCCCTAAACTTGTGGCATGCACAAACTATTTTTTATTATTCCTTCCATTCAGGTAGCAATGGTGGAATCAGGAAGCCAGAAGGAGCTTTTGACTCTGGTTAGGGCAAGTTCAGGAAGGTGCTATTGATGTCATCAAGCCTTAGATGAATTATTATTGTCTGTTATTTCCTTATCCCTAGACTCCTGCAATGTGGCATGTTTGCTCAAGTGCAACCCATGGACAGGGTGTGCCTTGAGCCATAAAGTTATACAATGAAATGCCACAGCCCTTGAACATCATTACACCCTCCACAGCTGTCACCGCTGTATGTGGATGGATACGTTGAGTGAGAAGTACTCAGAGACTTTGCTCTTCTGCTCACATAGGTCCCAGATCAACAGATGCTTATCTGCCTGGGCTCCAGTCATCCGCCTACAAGGCTGTTAAAGGAATGAGTAATAACCACTAGGGCTCTACGACTTCTAAACAAATAGTCACACTGTGACCCAAGAGACTCATTACCTAATGGTATAATACTGCAGTCCCAGATCTCTCCACGACCTTCGACAAGCCTCTGTACCCCAAGAAATGGCCTGAACATGGAGCGAGTCGAACGAACCAACTCGGCGGACATCTGGGAAATGTCTTGTGGTACCCAGGCAGGTACTGTGCCCTCCAGGTGTTTTAGAATACAGGACAAAGAAGAAACCAGTAACAAAACAGGCATACTGAGCCCCTGATAAGCTTTACAACCCAGTTAAATATGGATTACCAATGGTAGACACTATTTGAAACCAAAATCGTCACCCATAGCAAAAACTAGAGTAACTTAAAATAAAGTCTTACATCCTGTTGCACCAGTGTCAGTCCTTGATGGGGCAGTGATGGGCTTTTCAACAAATGTACACCTCTTATTTCCTCCTTAACTCCTCACGAGCCAGATCCACAGGAGCGTGGACTTCCATAGTCAACAGTTTCCCAACCCTTCTGCGCTTCACCCCTCCTCACTCAAAGATACCCCTTAGCCTCATCCCATGCCCTGATGGGGCAAGCCACCTACAAATGACCGATAAAAGTGCTGCACTTGTATGGGGCCCCTGGAACGCATATCGCGGGGGTATCTGCGCGCCACCACTGCTGCCTGCTGCCTGCTGCCTCACCAGCCCCGTCCCCTTAGCTGACTCCTTCCCCCAGCCCCGGGCACAGGGTTTCCCCCAGTCCTTGCTCTGTTCCCCTTCCCCTCTTTAGACTCCTGTGGATACTAGGGGTCCCCCATTCGGGGAGCACGTGCTGCTACTGTCGATTGCGGGTTGCCTTGTGGGTGTGGTTTTTTCTTGTTGTTTGTATAAAATGAAACCGTATTGTGGGGTCTGACTGATATGGCCCACGGCATTGATACCTCCTGATTATGCTCCTCTGCAACACCAAGTGTTTTATGAACGTATGTCATATGCTCCTGTCATCCTAGCGGCCGGCCGGAAGGTTGTAGGCCCATACCTGTATATTCTTGAGATTTGTAATAAACGGTTTCAAAAAAAAAAAAAAAAAGAAAAAAAAAAAAGTGCTGCACAACACAGTCATTGCATCCTATCCCTGAACTTAGGTTCAAACCTATGCCTTCCAGGGAAGAGCTGCAAGATGGATCTTTACTGCTTCTAGGCACTGGCTGTTCAAACCGTGGTCTCACACCGGTTGGTCAATAGGAAAGTCCTAGACATCAGGCCCTCTTCAGGGCACATCAGGGGGCAGCAAGTGATGTAAAACAACACAGCTAGGTGGCTCGCCAGTTCCCAGTGATGATCCAGGCACCAATGTTTCATGATTTCTAATAGCGTCCAGTTTCAGACACAAGTACCTTCACGGCACTAGTCGTGAGGTGTGTTAACGCTCAGTGAGTTAAACAAAGAATAAAGAAAATGGGTTGCAGATATCCAAGAACATCCCTTACGCGTAGGGTAGGGTTGTTCAACATTCGTCAATATGGGAGATCTAAAGCCAGATCTTCAAGCTAACAAACAACAAGGTGATAAAAGGAATGCTTGAACTAGCCGCTGTTGCCTGCACTGGACACATTCCGGTCCATTATTTTCCATCAGTACTCCACTCTATTTAAAGAACCGCCACATGCAAATCAGTTTTATTCCTACTCCAATAGCAATAGTTCAGCCCACACTACCAGACCAGGACCCTACCAGATGAGAACAAAAACAACCCCAGACATTTTTGAGCATACTTATGCCTCATCACTGAGATAATGCCCGAGTCCTGTTGCACAGTGCGGACAGGACCCATGTATGGGCATGCGCGTCGCATTCAGGGCATGTAGTGCAACAAACAACAAAGTGTTTGAATAAATCTCTGCCACTGCAATCCCTCACGTCGCATTCTAATCCATTGATTTCTTTACCCACTTTATATAGATAACTGCCACATGCAAATCAGTCTTCGTCTTTCTCTAATAGGAACAGTCCAACAGATTTTCAGGATAATTGCAACTATTCAAATTACTTCCTTTCGTGTTCTTTAAGTAATGGAAGTTAATCTTGTGATTATCTTGAAATCAAGTCAAAGATGGTCTACCTCAGGACTGACGTTGGACAACACTTGGTCCTAGGGATCCAAAAACCTTCTCCGCCACAAATAGACCCACATACGCATGCATACTGGAGACATGAGGCATTTTGTGTATTAGGAGTGGGAATCCTTCGCCAAGACAGCACCTGCCTGGATGTGCAATATCACTGGTCATAGATAAAACAAAAAGTGCAACTGGAGGTAACTGAGGAAGGGATAGTTCAATACCTGAAATTCCATTTAGCGACATTGTTTTGCTGAATCAAACCCGCTTCAGAAACTCGAAATTCTAAAGATCGTAAATCCCTCGTTCGTTTTATTCCCATTATTCAACTTTAGTCCAATAATGGAGCTTGAATGATGGTCTTCATTTGAGACGCTGGCTTCCTGCAGCATCTTTGAGGCTGATCTGCAGCACTGCTTACTCACGACAATCGACTGGGTCCTTAGTGATCCTGATTAACGTTTGTGGAGGGATAAAAAAAGGTCATGATCTCTTTTTCAGAAACATGATGATGCTACACATGATCATGTGATTGCAAAGTTGTTTTGAAAGATAGTCCAGCATGCTTTGCAATGGAATAACCTTAAGTACATGGTGTACAAAAGCAACTGGTCAGGAGTGCGAGTGATTATCTCCACGGCTTATCGGTTTCCATTGCTGGAGCAAGCGGGTGATCTTTACAAAGGTACTTTACAACAGGGTGCAGCTGCCATTGCTCAATCGTAGAGTTATATCACCTCCTCGAGATCATGGAAACCAACCTGCTTATTCCTGTCAAACCATCTCTTAAATACTAGCTGCTGAGGCTGGAAGTCATTCGTCCAATCACAGAAGCGGAAACCTGAATCACAGACCTCACCTCTAGCAGCTCCCTAAACTTGTGGCATGCACAAACTATTTTTTATTATTCCTTCCATTCAGGTAGCAATGGTGGAATCAGGAAGCCAGAAGGAGCTTTTGACTCTGGTTAGGGTAAGTTCAGGAAGGTGCTATTGACGTCATCAAGCCTTAGATGAATTATTATTGTCTGTTATTTCCTTATCCCTAGACTCCTGCAATGTGGCATGTTTGCTCAAGTGCAACCCATGGACAGGGTGTGCCTTGAGCCATAAAGTTATACAATGAAATGCCACAGCCCTTGAACATCATTACACCCTCCACAGCTGTCACCGCTGTATGTGGATGGATACGTTGAGTGAGAAGTACTCAGAGACTTTGCTCTTCTGCTCACATAGGTCCCAGATCAACAGATGCTTATCTGCCTGGGCTCCAGTCATCCGCCTACAAGGCTGTTAAAGGAATGAGTAATAACCACTAGGGCTCTACGACTTCTAAACAAATAGTCACACTGTGACCCAAGAGACTCATTACCTAATGGTATAATACTGCAGTCCCAGATCTCTCCACGACCTTCGACAAGCCTCTGTACCCCAAGAAATGGCCTGAACATGGAGCGAGTCGAACGAACCAACTCGGCGGACATCTGGGAAATGTCTTGTGGTACCCAGGCAGGTACTGTGCCCTCCAGGTGTTTTAGAATACAGGACAAAGAAGAAACCAGTAACAAAACAGGCATACTGAGCCCCTGATAAGCTTTACAACCCAGTTAAATATGGATTACCAATGGTAGACACTATTTGAAACCAAAATCGTCACCCATAGCAAAAACTAGAGTAACTTAAAATAAAGTCTTACATCCTGTTGCACCAGTGTCAGTCCTTGATGGGGCAGTGATGGGCTTTTCAACAAATGTACACCTCTTATTTCCTCCTCAACTCCTCACGAGCCAGATCCACAGGAGCGTGGACTTCCATAGTCAACAGTTTCCCAACCCTTCTGCGCTTCACCCCTCCTCACTCAAAGATACCCCTTAGCCTCATCCCATGCCCTGATGGGGCAAGCCACCTACAAATGACCGATAAAAGTGCTGCACAACACAGTCATTGCATCCTATCCCTGAACTTAGGTTCAAACCTATGCCTTCCAGGGAAGAGCTGCAAGATGGATCTTTACTGCTTCTAGGCACTGGCTGTTCAAACCGTGGTCTCACACCGGTTGGTCAATAGGAAAGTCCTAGACATCAGGCCCTCTTCAGGGCACATCAGGGGGCAGCAAGTGATGTAAAACAACACAGCTAGGTGGCTCGCCAGTTCCCAGTGATGATCCAGGCACCAATGTTTCATGATTTCTAATAGCGTCCAGTTTCAGACACAAGTACCTTCATGGCACTAGTCGTGAGGTGTGTTAACGCTCAGTGAGTTAAACACTCATCTCTGGCATCTGCTGCTGTTTTTCAGCTTACTCCTTTGAATTCCGGCAAGGGCAGCTCAGACTTCTGCAGTCTATAAACGGAGTATAACTGCACTAGATAATAGTAACCACTGCTATATACAGCTCTTAGATATGAACAAGGTGCGGCAAAAAGCACTATAAATAACAGTGTTAATCTGCAGAGCCATCGTTGGACTACAGCATCTCATCCTGCCGAACGACATCACTGTGCACCAATAAAAACAAGCATTGGCATAGCCAATAGGTCTCACTTTTGGGACCTTATGTGTTTAGCCAGAACTTTTGGCTATGTTGTAGAGCACTGTGGCTGATGTGTGTGTCTGGTCCCCATGCACGTCCCCTCCACCCCACCTCCACAAGAGTACGCATAGTAGAACTCTCACAGAGTAAACAAAAGCAACGCAAAGCTTGAAGCATGCAGCTACTAAGTAGAGTTGTGCTAATCAGCGTGAGGAAAAGTTGCACAAACCAACAGAACAGAGCTGGCGAAAACAAGGAGAAATCAGCTGAAAATATGCTGTGCGAGTCAGCGTAGGATGACCCAGTTGCCAAACGATACTGCCTGGGTACGAGGAGCAAAGTTCCGATTGCCTGGGCCCCGTGAAGAAGAGAAAACCAGCCAATGACCTGGAGGAAGCAGGCGAGGACTCCCAATGAGGCTGGAAGAAGCAACACGACTTGTCTGACCTGCACGTAGTACCAAGAGGCAACACTGGCAGCCGATGGCAAAACGAGACAGCAGAAATCGGCCAGTCAGGAAAGCTCCGCAGTGAGGAGAAAGGGCGGGAGAGGCAGAGCCGTAAGCGGGGGACAATAAAGTTAAATTTGAAAAGAAAGAAAGCAAAAAAAAAAAAAAACAGTCTCAAGTGACCGCAGGACGTGTCACGTGGACCAGACACACACAGCGTTTCCCTTGCGGGAGAGAATTACAAACAGATGGCGCCGATGCTCGCTCCCGCAAGGGAAACGCCAAACGTGCACGCATTGCAATAGAAAGCAATGCAAAACATGTACGCTTTTAGCCAAAATGCTGATCGATTGCAAAAGGTCCCCTCCTTAGCAACGCATGCGCGCTGCGTAGGCGAGGTCTTAAAAGGGTTGCAATAATAAGTTCTGCTGTCTCTGGGCGATCTCCGAGGAATCTAGATCTGGCTGACAATGAAACCGCTCCAAATAAATTGCTCAAAACTTTCTTTCATCTCAAATCTTTTGATTCAATACCAGTTCTAGATTGATATTTGTTTTAGCAAAACAAGTTCAAATTTCCTGTAATGAGTTACAGCACCATCATTTGTAGAACAAACATAAGGTAAGGTTTTAAATTCAACAAAATAAAAAAATACAAACGACAGTCCGCAGAAAATGTGCAGTAAACAGAATACTTAGATTAAATTAAATGTAAAGCATTTCACATATTTTGGTAAATCTAACAAAAAAATATGAACTTCTGAAGTAATTCCTAAATTCACAATGTTTTTGGGTACTTGTTCGGTAACAACTACAATAGTATGTTGTATGTGCACAAAGTGAACCTACCAAAGAAAATGTGAAAAGGTAAGAAAGTGTGAGTACTAAAACATCACCCCATAGCAACAGCAGCTTTAAACTTTTATGGCCAAAGATTCCACATTGGACAAACTGGAGCCGTGGGTGTAAAGTGCAGAGTAAAGCTGGCACTCCAAGGAGTTTCAATGTGGGCTGTGAAGGGTAATATCTGGAAACAGACCCCTGTTAGTGGCGGTAGTGGATAGGGCACCAGGGGAACAGGCCATCGCATTGGGTTTTCCTAAGCAATTTCTATGATTGCAACCTCAAAACAATACAAAATAATACTATACCCAAAACAAATGGCCAAATATTAGGTTTCATTCACTAACAAATTTGGAAAGTTTTCAAATTTTCAATTTTGTTTTTTTAATTTGTATATACGTTACTAATTTTCATTTTGTTGATTTTGTAAAACATCCGCGGACCCCCTGAAGAATCTTCGCGGACCCCCAGATCCGGCCCACAGGTTAAGAACCAGTTAAGGCGTTTCCGGTCTCCCATGTTTTCCTGGGATCAGACCGCATATTATCCCCCCTTCCGGGCTCCCTCTGTTCTCTTTATTCTTTGGGAGCACAGGGTCCCTCGCCTCAGATGACCTCATATTCCTTCAGCTGTTAAGCACTCCCTTTAGCCAAGGTTCCGCAGTCATCAATGAGTCGCTGACACACCTGCTAGCCGCAGGGATTCAGGGAGGGCTGAGGTCCTAGATCCCCACGAGGCTGTAGCCCAAGGTAAATGATTTGAAATATATTAATTTGTGATACATCGCTTCCTGAAATGAGGATCGGCCTTATCAGGGCTCAAACCTGTGAGACCAAACACAGATCTTTGAAACAGCTGCTTTAACCCACTGAACCGATTTGTGCGCATACGCCACATCGAGTGATATTTTTAATGGCTGGTCACCCCTTTCCTTTTAGAACCCAACGAGGAGCTTTGACCTGGTAAAATGTTCTGAATGATAAGTCGCCCAGCATCACATTTAGTGACTGAATTTTGCAAAGGGTGTGCCTGGAAATCACATTTCAGATAGAGCAGATCTAATATGAAATGTGGAACGAGTTTGAGCAAGCGTGCAGGGCAGAAACATCCCTCACCCAATACGCATTCGCAATGCCAATAGGTCTCGCTTTTGGGACCAATTGGCTTTGCCAATTGCTTTAGGCAGTGCTATTTTTTGTTGTTGCAGTTTTATTCAGCGCAAACTAGACCCGAAGGTATCAGAGCGCTTTGCCTGAGCACCAATTGTGTTACAGACGTGCACATTCATTTTTGGTAGGTACGGGGAGATTGCGTGATTTGCTCAGAATCACAGGATGTTGAGCGTCCCTGCCAAGATTCGAACCAGGGTCCCCAACTTTGAGGTTGACTGTACTAGCCGTTAGGTGACATCTCTCCAGGCCTGTAGTGCTATACTGCCTTGAGCCCTGACCAGCATTATAAAAAAAAATTTTTTAAAAAGACCTACGAATGTTAACACCTCCTTGAGTTCAGCCATGGTTTTCTTAAGTTGGAAACAGGCTAAGATCCTCTCACTCCTTAAAAAACACAATGGCGGATCTGGCCATTTTAGCCAATTATTGACCAATATCCTTGCTCCCAGCCCTCTCTAAAATAATAGAGAAGCAAGTCAATGTGGCATTGTCTAATTTCCTAGAAATCAACAAACTGCTTCATCTCAGTCAGTTGGGCTTCAGAGCCCGCTATAGTACAGAAACGGCATTGTTTGAGGTACCAGAATACATCAAAGGAACCCTGGATGGGGGTGGAGTGTGGGGGGGGGGGCGTGGTACTAATCATGCTCGATCAGTCAGTGGCTGTTGATACTGTTTCCCATTCACTACTCCTAAATCGTCTCAAGGATATGGAAGTGACAGGGCATGCCCCCAAACCGGCTGCCATAATTTTTGGCGGATAGGAGCCAACTAGTTTGGATACCGCCTTGCTCAGCCAGACCTAGGCAAGTGGGCACAGGTGTCACGCAAGGCTCTGCTTTGAGCCCAATACTCTTTAATATATACCTTACTCCCTTAGTAATCTTGGAAGGAGAATTGGCTGCGAAGGTGCTGGCTTATGCAGACGACACTCATATGCTTTTTTTCCTGGAGCAAGGGAACCGAGCACTATGGCTCCCTAATCAAGCAATGCCTTACTGCTGTCTTCTACTGGCTAGTCAAAGCGCAATTCAAATGCAACAAAGAGATGATGGAAATTCTCTTTTTCAGGACGTTTCACCCTGACTTTGTGTCAATCTTCTGGCCTGTTGACATCTCCCCACTTGGTCATCCAAAAGAAAGCAGTCAAAAATTTTGGGATACGAGGAGCTTAGCGCGTGATCAAGATGGCCGCGTGAGCCTAGAGCTCCCGAGACCCTCGCTCCCTCCGGCAGCTATCCTGTCTATTATCCTGCTTTTGATGCCCGGAATATTGGAGGGGAGCTGTTGCTGAGGCGAGAGCCGCTGTCCGGATCGAAATCGCCCACCGGAGACCGAAGTTGTACTGCCTGGAAGTTTGTGGCCTACTCCCCGCACGGTGCCCGGGACTTGCGTTGGCACAGTGCCCGTGCACTAATTGAACAACAGCGGCCGGGCTGGGGAAGAGTCGGCGGAGGGAAGGTGTTTTCACTTTCACTTTCACTTTCGCCTTCCAGTCTCCACAGCGCCCGGGACGGGGCGTGCGTAGTGCCAGCCACTGGTTGCATGGTTGTTTACTCTGTATGGGCAAGGAGATTGTCTATACGGCAGATTGCGATGTCGACCAAATCGGACGCCGAAAAACAGAAGCCCAAGAGTACCAGGCGGGGCAGCTACACCCAGACTAACAACATGGACTGTTATGCCCATCAGAAGGGGTCTCCGGGCGGATCGGGCCCGATACTGGAGGCCTCGAAGGACGCGACACCTCCCTCCACAGAACTAACCCTGCAAGATATCATGGGGGCCATCGAAGGGTTTAAGTCCTCGATTGGGCAACAATTTGAGACCCTGGCACATAAAGTGGATGCCATATCGATTGACGTCAATCTGGTTCGTGCAGACCTGGGGAAAACTAATGAGCGGGTTCAGTCCCTGGACCTCAAGACTGCCGGCCTCCTGGGCGACGTCTCCGGCCTTCAGCAGGAAGTCCGTACCCTGCGGACGGCAAATGATCACTTTGCCCGACGGTTGGAAGAGTTCGAAGGCCGTGCAAGGCGCAATAACGTGCGCATCATTGGGGTCCCGGAAAATTCGGAGGAGCAGTCGGTGGACCTGTTCGTGGAGGACCTGGTGGTGAACCATCTGGCGCCCAAAGGCCTCAGTAAGTTCTTTACTGTCGAACGGGCCCATAGAGTTCCTGGCGGGAGGCCCAAGGTGGGGGCCCCTCCGAGGCCGATTGTCGCCAGGATTTTTAACTTGAGGGACCGAGATGCCATTCTGCAAGCATCGCGGGTGGCCGGCCCGCTGCCATTCCAGAACACTACTGTAAGTTTCTATCCGGACTTTACCCAGATGGTGCAGAAGCAACGGCAAGGCTTCCTGGCGGTCAAGAGAAGACTACGTGAGATGGGACTAAAATATGCCATGCTCTTCCCGGCCAGGTTGCGGGTGGTGTTCGAAGAGCGGACTTTCTTTTTTGAGTCACCTGACGTGGTCGGAGACTGGCTGGACACATTGCCCCAAGGATGGACTGGCGTGGAACGCTCCGGTGGCGCAGACGGTGGTGGGGATGAACACTGAGCCAGGACTTAAGTACTAGGACTCCGGTTCCCCCGGGAGGTGGATAATCCGGGGGGTAGCGGGGGCAGTATGGGAGCTTTTTCCTCCTCTGGGGTTCTTTTTGTAGATTAGTCGTTATAAGGGGCGACAGGCACACTGCAAGTTGGGGGGCACTTTAGAGCTTACGCAGGGGTGCAGGGTGGGGGGTGGATGGGGGTTGTTGTTGGGGTTGTTGTTGTTTTTGGTTATGCAAGGCGTAAAGATGCAAGCTTCTGTGACTCGGGTCTGGTTCCACGCGGGGGGTGGTGGTCTCCTTACATGTTGGGATGGGGGGTAGGGGCCTAAAAATACTCAGTTGGAATGTAAATGGCTTGGGGGATCGTATTAAGCGTGGGATTGTCCTGCAATTTCTGAAGCGATGTACCCCTGATATTGTCTTATTGCAAGAGACGCACTTGATTGGTAACACGTGCTATGCACTCAATCGTAAAGGCTATAAATTTGTTGCACATTCCGGGTTTTCCTCGGGTTCTAGAGGGGCGGGAATACTAGTCAGGTCTTCTCTGCCATTCGAGGTTGACTCCACTATTGTTGACGATAGGGGACGCTATGCGGCAGTAGCGGGGCGGTGGGAGGGCAGGACCCTGGTCCTGGTGTCGGTTTATGTCCCCCCTGCACTGCAGCCCTCTACACTAGCGGACTTAGAGAGGACATTGTTGGATCTCCCAGAGGGAATGTTGGTGGTGGGTGGCGACTTCAATGCGGTTGGCTCTGGCCTGCTCGACAGACACCCGCAGAGGAGTTCGGGGGGGGCTCAGAAGTGGCTTCCTGATTTTATAGATACCCTTGGGCTGGTTGATTGTTGGAGACTGTTGCATCCCACACAACGACAATTTACTTTCCACTCAGGGGCGCATGGCAGTCTCTCCAGAATTGATTATGTCCTTACCCTAGCTGCGCACGCCTCCTTTGTCTCTGAGGCCAGGCACATGGCACGAGGTATTTCCGACCATTCTCCGGTGTGGATCTGTATGGATGTTGGCAGAGGAGTGGGTGGTAGGGTGGCCCCAATTAACCTGTGGTATTTCAGGGACCCTGCGACTCGTAGTGCGGTACTGAAGGCGGTCGACCGTTACTTTCAAGAAAACCTCGGCTCGGTCACGTCGGCGGTGTCCTTGTGGGAAGCGTTCAAAACAGTGATTAGGGGTGAGGCCCTCTCCTTGATAACAGCGGCCAAGCGTCGGAGAGACGCGGAGGTCGCCCAGCTTGAGGCGGAGATCGCGGATCTAGAGTTGGCTCTGGAGGGGGAGGTCACGGCGGAGGCGCTGCACAAGTTGAGCCTTAAACAATCGGAGTACAGGGCCCTCGTGACGGATGCGGCCAAAGCCCTGAGTAGGGAACAGCGGGGCCGTCTGTACGACGTCGGGGACAAGGCCGGGAAGTTGATTGCGTGGCTGGATAAAAAGGAGCGGGTCAATCGTGTTGTGCCGGACCTTGTGACGGAGGATGGCGTCATGGTCACGGAGCCGGATGGTATAGTCCAGTGCTTTGCGGATTACTTCCACACGGTCTATACCTCCGTGTCGGACAGGCCAGTGGAGGATTCATGTGAGCTCCTGCGCGATCTTGCCCTGCCTTGCCTCTCCGACATAGACAGAGACGATCTTGATGGCGACATCACAGTCGACGAGATTGCGGGGGCTATCCGTTCTTTGCGTCCGGGCAAGGCCTCGGGTCCGAATGGCCTGCCAATTGAGCTTTACAAACTCCGACCGGACAAGTTCGCTCCACATTTGCGGGCTATGTTTGTGGAGGCGCGGGAGACGGGCTGCCTCCCGGTTGACCAGCGCCTGGCAACGATCGTGGTCATCCATAAAGATGGCAAGCCCAGGAACCGGTGCAGCTCATACAGGCCGATCTCGCTCCTTAATGCTGAGCCGAAGATCCTTGCCAAAATCCTCGCAAGCCGGCTGGTCAGGGTGGTCGGTGATCTGATCCACCCTGACCAATCTGGCTTCATCCCGCATCGTAATACCGCGTTGAATCTTAGGCGCATCCACGGAGTGATCGCACGGGTGGGGACGATGCGGGAGCCGGCCATGGTGGCTGCACTCAACGCAACGATGGCATTCGACACGGTAGAGTGGGCATACCTGTGGGCTACGCTTGCGAAATTCGGCTTCGGGCCCGGATTTGTGGGCTGGGTAAGGCTATTATACGAAGGACCTCTCGCCAAAGTCGCAGTTAACGGTAGGGCGTCCCGTCCCTTCGACCTGGGGAGGGGTACCAGGCAGGGTTGTCCTCTATCGCCGCTGTTGTTCGCTCTCGCCCTTGAGCCGCTGGCGGCCTGGATACGATGGCACCCAGATGTGAGGGGGATTCGATGGTCCCCTGATCACGAAGACCGCATTTCCCTCTATGCCGACGATATTCTGCTCTATCTCACTTCACCCCGGAAGTCCCTTATAGTTGTCTGCGACATATTGACTTCCTTCGGGAGGAATTCGGGGCTAACCATTAACTGGGGTAAGTCATATCTGTATGCCCTGTGTGGAGACGTCCCGGTTCCACCGCGGAATTGCCCGATCCAGATCGCCCGGGAGGGTTTCCTGTATCTTGGGATTTATATCTCTGCCGACCCAACGGTACGGTATGAGAGGAACCTGCTCCCTCCGTTGGCGCGCCTGCGGCGGGACGTGGCGGGCTGGCGGCGGCTGCCGCTTTCCCTCCTTGGCCGTGCGGTGCTATTCAAAATGATGTCTCTTCCCCGTTTTCTCTATGCCCTGCAGAACACCCAGGAGCTGGTTCCGGCCAGCTACTTTCGGGAGGTTGAGAGTCTACAGCGTTCGCTGCTGTGGGACGGCCGCCCGCGTATAGCGATAGCAAAATTAACTCTCCCTTGGTACGACGGGGGTATCGCGCTTCCCGACATCCGAAGATACTATTGGGCCTCCCAACTGAGCGCGATCAATCATGGAGTCTACGGTCCGGCGCTTAGCCCTGGCTTTGCTATGGACCGGTGGTTGCTGCGGGGTGGTGGCTACTATAGAGCACTTTATTCGAGGCCACCGGCTGGGTCCCTCACAGGGCCGACCGGGGTGGCGGTGCACGTGTGGAAGACAGTCACGAACTCCCTGGGATGGAGGGATAGGCTCACCCTCGCCACTCCGTTGTATGACTCGGACATGCTGGGGAAACTCTGGCACTCTAAGGGATTCGACAAATGGGATCTGATTGGCATCTCCAGGGTGGGGGACATGCTGACCAAGGGGCGGATTAAGTCGTTTGACGAGCTGCGGACGGAATATGCGCTTGAGGGCACGGAATACTTCCGGTATGCGCAGGTGCGCCATGCGCTGCAGTCGGTCCTAGTTGAGGGGGAAAAGGTGCCTGAGTCCTCTCCATTGGAGGACCGGATCCTGGACGGCCATATGCCGGAGAGCACAATCTCCCTAATCTACAAAAAGGGGTGCGGGACCAGTGGACTAGAGACGGCCTTGAGCTGGACGATGAGGATTGGCAGTACGCTGTCTCCTCTCCTAAGGAGGTCGCAATCCCCGCCAGATTGCGGCTGGTCCAGCTGAAGATACTCCACAGAGTCTATGTCACTGGGCCCCGATTGGTCCATATGGGTTTCTCCGAGGATGGGCTGTGTAAGAGGGGCTGCGGGATGGTGGGCACCTTTCTGCACATTATATGGGAGTGTGGTGTGATTGCAGAACTATGGAAGCGGATTCACGATGTGATGCAGGAGGTCACGGGTATTGTATTGCACCCAGAGGCACGGCGCTGTCTTTTGAATGTGTGGGGTCCTACAGACTACGACGCTGCGCAGACTCAATGGGTGACCCTAGGTAATATGGTGGCTAAGCGAGATATTGCAAGATTGTGGGGATCCCCTAGCCCGCCCACCCTGGATGCGTGGAAGGACAACATGGACTGGTGCATGTTCCGGGAGAAAACGGTGTATAGTGCGCGGGGGAGGCCCAAGAAATGGCAGAAGGTATGGGGAGGTTGGAACCAGTATAGGGGGTACATATGTTTGCCTCCTGCCACTGAACCACTAGAGGAGCAACTTTCCCCCTAGCCTCACTTCCGACCTGGGTCTTTCTGACGCACCTCCGTTAGAATGTTAGCGCCTCTGCTTCTCCCTCCTCCTCTCAATCGGTGGCTTGATCTGATGTTGGAAATGGGGCCGCCCCCTCGTTGGGAACTGACGCGAACTTATGATGTATATTGCCTTGCTTGTTGTGTTCATTTTCAAAATTGTTTTTATCCTGCATGAGAGCTATAGATGACTGCACGTGTCGATTGACGAGCTGCCGAACCTCCGGGTTGTCGGCTGAATAGCTGTGTATCTGAATTATACGAATAAAGGTTTAAAAAAAAAAAAAAAAAAAAAAAAAGAATTTTGGGATAATCTTTCACAATAAACAGTCCTTCAGTCCGCAGGTCAAAAAGATAGTGGGTCTGTAAAATTAAGAATAACCTCCAAATGGACTTCACCCCCTTTTTAGAATCAAAATACTCCTTCCTAGCTAATGCCTTTCTCTTCTCATTAGATTCCCGCATATGCTGAGATGGAACACCTATATTCTTTTTAGATTCAGCAACATTTACCCAAAAAGGAGCTACCAAAGTGTTGGGTTTCCTGTTTTTCAATAAAATGAATGGGCTATACCCAGTGGTGGCATGGGGAGTGAACCTATATGCTTCAACTTTTTTTAATTCAATTAACTCTTTAAATCAAGACCATTTTGTTTGGACATACTTATGGTCTCTTTAAGCACTCGTACAAAACGTTCCACCATGCCATTGCACTCTGGGTGATACAAAGCACACAATTTGTGATCAATAGAACAGCGTTCCAAAAATTCTTTCATTTCACGAGACACAAATTGGACACCATTATCTGTCAAGAGAGATCCCGGTAATCCTTCCCGTGTAAAGACTTCTTTAAGAAAGATTATTACTTGTTTGGAGTCAATATTTTTTGTGAACTTGATCTCTGGCCATCTTGAAAACATGTCAATGCGAACAAACACAAACATTTCGCAACCATTGGACATGACAGGACCTAATATGTCAAGGGAGAGTTCCTCCCATGGACCCTTTGGCCGTTCTCTTATTATCATAGGTTGAACTCTTGGTTTCAATGATTTCTCACTTAAGGCACACGGCAAACAGTCTCTTACAATCCTCTCAACATGAATGTCCATCCCTGGCCACCAGTAGCTAAGCCTAATTCCTTCTTTAGTCTTGGATATTCCCTGATTGCCATCATGCACTAAATTTATCAGCTCCTCACGCAACACCTTGGGTGGAACTAGTCTAGAACCTCTAAACACTAAATCTCCACCTAAGGATAATTCATCCCTCACATTCCAAGAACTGTCCACACTCCCACCATTCTTGCATGACCACCCTTTCTTGACCAGAGTGCGTAATTCCTCAAACTCTTCATCAGATTCACACGCTTCACGCCATTTGACCTCTTTTATCCCATCATGTTGGATATTACATACCCATTCATTCCTGTCTTCTTCCTTTGTGTCCATTACACCTCCCTCCAGATTGACCAATCTGGAGAGCGTATCAGCGATGCAGTTACGCACCCCTGGTAGATATTCAACTTGAAAATCATAGGCTTGCAAACCCACAATCCACTTGGAAATCCTGCTAGATATAGCATCAAAGCCTTTCCTATTAAATACTTCACACAAAGGTTTGTGCTCGCTTCTTACTAAAAATGTGGTACCCCATAGTAAGTTTTTTAGCTTCTTGATGGCCCAATGGACTGCCAAAGCATCCCTCTCTATCACGGAGTACCTTAACTCGGCACCTTTCAAACTGCGTGAGGGAAACAAAATGACTTTTACTTCCTCATTATGCTCTTGCTGTAAGACAGCACCAAGACCCTTCATGCTGGCGTCCGTGATAAGCACAGATTTCAAAGACGGATCAAAACTCCTAAGTTTTGGTGTCTTTTGCAAACTCTCCTTCAAGTTAATAAATTCTTTCTCACACAAGTCAGATCAAATAAAGTCAACACCTTTGCACAGTAATTTCCTTATGTTAACCGTTTTCTCAGCAAATGTTTCCAAAAATGTGCTGTAGTATTCTGTCATTCCCAGAACTTTCATAACTTCCTCATTATTTGTGGGAGATGCTAGATTCTGGATAGTCTCAATTAATTCACGTTTAGGTTCAACCCCTTTACTAGTGATGGTGTGACCCAAATAATCAATTGACGTCCTCCTAATCTTGCACTTTTCTAGCTTAACCATGAGGTTATTTTTACTGAATCTTCCTAACCCTTCTTTCAAAATGTTATCATGTTCCTCGTTGTCACGAGCAAAAATCAAAACATCGTCTTGAAAAATCTTAACTCCGCTTAGATTCTGTAACACCTTCTCTAATGCCCTCTGAAAAACTGAAGCTGCAGAGACTAAACCGAAAGGCAGTCTAAGAAATCTGAACGTGCCAAATGGTGTGATGAAGGCGGTTAAATCTCTCGAATTCCTATCTTGCTCTATCTGATGATAGGCCGACTTACGGTCTACAGTGGAAAAAACCTTAGCATCTTATAATAGCATGAGCATATCTGAGATTTTCGGGAGGGGGTATCTGTCCACCACTACCTGTTTATTGAGAGAACGCAAGTCTATGCACAAGCGCAGACTGCCGTCAGATTTTCTGGCTGCGACCACTGGGGCCAACCACTGCGTGCCTTCAACCTCTTCAATAATCCCTTCATCTTTCAGTTTGTCCAATTGACTTTTCATTTCTTCCCTTACTGAGAAGGGTACACCTCGAACTTTACATGCAACTGGTTTAGCGTCAAGTAGTAACTTAATTTTATGTGTGTAGTCACGCAAGCAACCTAACTTGTCCTTAAAAACATTGGGAAACAAGCTTTTAATGTGTTCATTGTACGAAGTATCACTATCCCTTTCATTGACCTTATACACATTCAGTCTCTCTTTTAATAAGATGGGGGGATTACTGTTGGGATCTGGGTCTTTGCTTTGGGATCTTGAGGGTATTAAAGAAGTTTCTACTCTTCTTCTCAGCCAAGAAAACGGTCATACAGGCTCTGCTCATGTCCAGACTGGATTACGGCACTGCCCTGTATTTGGGCTTACTGGAATATCTCTTAGATAAATTGCAGCTGATCCAAAATGCGGCAGGTCGCCTCCTGCTGAATATTCAAAAAAGGCAACTTATTAGTGGCCATTTGCGGGAACTTTTTTGGCACCCATTAGGAGGAGGATTACATTTAAGACTCAGGCACTGGCACATGATGCTTTGTACCAACCAGACCCCGATTACCTCAGAGCCAGATTCAGCTTCTATATCCCTACTTGACTGCTACGCTCTTCCAGCAAAAGGCAAGCAGAGGTACCCAAGTACCTGCGCCAAATGTCCGGTGGCAGATCATTCGCTTTTTGGGATCCTCGAGTCGGAACCAGCGCCCGCTGGAGCTTCGTTCAGTTGACAACTCACTGTTGTTACGGAAGAAATTCAAAACTTGCCTGTTTGTGCATTGCTAATCTTCACTTATCCGACCTCTTTGTGTTCTACGCAGGACACTCCTGGGAGTAGCTGCTGCGCATTATAAGTCGCTTATCATATATCAGAAGTAAAGAGGATACGCTCCTGGAGAGGGACATAGACAAGATGGACAAGGCAAGCCATCAAATACGAAGCAAGAAAATGAGAGCGACAAGTAGGCTAACCAATGATAAGTAATGGAGGGCCTTTAATCCCACTGTAAGATCCTGTTAACCCGACAATAGGTATTCAGAGAGTTTGCACACCTTTGTAGGCCCTACTTAATAAAATGGGGACATCAAGCTCCATGCTCCTTTTCTTAGCAAAATAAATCTCTCTCCTGGAGAAATCGCAAAAAATAAATGAAAAATAGGTGGGGTTGGGTAGAAGCGAGAGCTTCCCTGAGGTAACGTGGTTTTGATTGTCATGAAAATAAACACAAGTATAATCCCTTAAGTACCCCGTCCCCGCCCTTTCCAGATATAAATGTTGTACAATGCGAAGCCCCTGGTCAGATTGGGTCGGACTCACTCAGAAGTGTCTGCAAACCAAAGGAATGAGTCTCGGATGCATGACATGGAGCTGGCGAGTAAATTCTCTACTGTGTAAATTAAGTATGGAAGTCTACAACCTCTCTAGGGTCTGAAATATTCTGCAGCTCCCAACAAGAGAACACGAGAGCCTAAAAGAGATATCATGATAGTGTGTGTGCACCCACTCCAGAGACGTATGCCCAACCTGCAGGTCACATGCTGGAATCCTGGCAGCACTGACATAACCATTCATCCTTCAGAAATAAATAAAATGATAGCCAATGAGGTGGGTAATTACAGTGGCAGTTATTAAAAGTGCCAAGTGGCCATTCAGTTTGAGGTAGGCGCTGTATTCATGGCAATACAATTATTGTTATTATTTTCTGTCCTTAAAGGCACCTACAAGCCATGCCACCGTCATTATCGTCACGAGAATGTGGTTTCACGATCACATCATGAAATCACAAGTAATCGATTATAAACCCTCAAAGAGACTGGAAGCTGGCCCTCAGGTGCCACGCGCAGGCGCTGGGCAAACAGTCACAGGTAAAAGACCACGTCGGCTCCTCTACTGTAATCTGTCAGCAGCAGCAACACAAACCAACCACCCCTCATGCAGCAGAGACACAAGAGGACACTGGAGGCCAACAACACGGGGTGAGGTGCTTGGCAAAGGGTGGCCTGGGACTGGTGACTCATCCTGCACTCTACAGACTCAACACGGGCACTATGGAGACCACAGCAGGCACAACCAGCT
This sequence comes from Triturus cristatus, assembly GCF_964204655.1. NCBI lineage: Eukaryota > Metazoa > Chordata > Amphibia > Caudata > Salamandridae > Triturus > Triturus cristatus. Next base: position 1,093,763,605 of record NC_140580.1, read on the forward strand.
CCAGGCCACCATGGAAGCGCGCGCAAACACCATACGGTAACCAAACAAAACAAGCCTGGGTTTTCCATGCTGGGCTCCACGGAGGTGCACACCCGGGACTCCTCTGTTCTGTGGTGGAATACTGATGTCAATTAGCAATCAAATCTCACAGGAAGTCAATCTAAAATGGTTTAATTAGCAGTAAAACTGGTCGAACGAAACAAATTAGAAAAGCAAAGACCTGCAATAACCCCCGTCCCCCACAAACCCGAATTTCAAGCCAGAAATAGATGCATTAGGTGCAACTGCTCGTACCAGACTCCTACTAGGGCACAATTCTTTAGTAAAATATTTGCATGTTTTCCTCCAGTGTATAGTCGGGCTTTAATGTTTCCTTCTCCCCCATGGTCTTTTTCAGGCGCTATACCTACTTTATTTAAACTTCTACTGCTTTGCGCTGTCATTTACGACACAAATACTGACAATGCAGTGCTTAATTTGTAAATAAATAGGCACCAGGGCTCTCGTCATTAGGCCACTGCAGCTTGCACCACACATTGCCCATGCAGCTGCTGCAAATGATAGTAACAACACAACTACTAACCATCACAGTCCTACAACTGTGACACTTATAGCTATTTCAAGGCCCGAAAGCTATAAGAATGGCTTGGGTGGCAGCTAATAGAAATTTTAACGTATATTGAGTTAATAATTGACTGTTGTTGTGGCCATCTCTAAATTAGCCAGACAGCGCACCCTTGCGGCAGACTGTCACAAGCGCCCATGTTGACAATTAAGTGCCGGTGCTTAACACCGGAAACCACTGGCTCAAATTAAGCACTGTGACACGGTCATGCACAGCCACAATTGCGGGCACATTGAGAAACAACTTCCGATTGATGATGACTGGACCGCTTCCTTAACTCTGCGCGTGCGCACTGACCTCGCGAAGTACTCCCAAGATGATCCACTGTATGTAAATTTAGCTCAAGCGAAAAGTTTGCTATGGCTACATGACCTCCGTGAGGCCTTGTGAATACCCAGACTAGGTTTAAAAAAACATGCTTTAGAAATGTTTGGTCCAGGCATGGAGTTAACTGTTTCTAGAAGCCACCCGTGCCCAACCCACTGAACTTGTGACCTGTGCAGAATCTAATCGCAGCATCTGCTCTCAACCAACAAACCCTGTTATTTTGGGCATGTAGTTTCAACTCTTTAAGCCTAAAAATGGGAATATGTGTAAACAAATAAGAAAAAAATGTTCGGTTCTCCGACTCATACTGCCCCATTCCCGTTACATCCTGACTCCAGTAATCTGGTCCTAACCTCCTCCCCTCCCCCGCAACACACACACACAGGCACTCTGTTTCACCCTTAAGTGCAGCATTTCACGATAGACATGCTACTATTACAACAAGCATTTGCAATGCAATAGGTCTCACATTTACGAGAGTTTGAGCTATTGGCATTGCCAATGTGGTGTTTTTGAAACAGATAAATAAAAGGCATTGTAATTTACAATGCCAATAGTTTAATAGAGAACTATAGCATTGCAAATGCGTTCAGCGCCCTCGAAATAAAGATTTTAAAAAATAACATTAGGAGAGAGCATGTCTTGCCTGCAACAGCAGGCAGGACAAAGCTATTTGAGATAATAGTGCTCCGAGGCTGTAATGAAAGCCTCCAGAGTAACACACACAACAGGGGGTGTCCTTATTGGAGGTTACAACATAAGACAAGGCAGTACTAAGGAGGGACTACTAAGCCTATTGACCAATGAAAAACCACAGTTTACAGTGGACAATGACAAGCCAAAGAAAAATATGGACGGAGAGTGGGTGGAGCTTCAAGTCCATACCAGAGTACAGCATGCCTCGCAGAGCAGCGCATGCGCTGCCCCTGGGTCGACCTAAAAATCATGGGCTCTAATCCAGGTTTAGGCACTTGATCAAAAAGTCCAGTGATCCTAGGCACTTCACCGCCTCTCAGCGAGCTTGAAATTGTAAAAAAGGGCAATGTTCATGTGTAACAACATGTATGTGTACTCCCCCTGGTCCTCTCCTTTATAATCAGGTGTATAAGAGACACCAGCAAAACAAACCTACTATTTCGCAGGTGCTCTAATAACCCCTTGAGGCGATATCAACTCACCAGCTATCCCCCGTGTCTCCCAAAGCTCTCACATGCAGGTTGCCAGCATGTGGTTGTGGCCACTGGGGTCCCTGCATTATGAAAGGCTCTAGGGTCTTTCTTTGTGCATTTCAGAAGTGGAAAGATCCGGGCTCGTTTCTGGCTCACAACTTTCCATGGAGTGCAACCACATCATTTTATATGCAGCAGCCCGCATTCAAAGCTGAAAGGTCATTTGCATGGGAAAATGTAACACTACCAGGCCCGCTGTGGAGGCCTACACCTGCATGCAAAGCCAATGCTCTAAGGGCCTCGCTCAAAACCAAAGATCACTTCAGGATAACAAGCACTGGCAAAGCCAATAGGCCTCGCTTTTGGGACCTACTGGATTTCGTCAATGGTTTTTAGTCAAGCTGCACAGCATCCTCCATACTGTGAAGGACTATAGAATAAAAATATTTTTAAAAAGCCTGTGACGTGGCCTCTCTCGTGGACAGCAGGTGAAGGGAAGTAACAGGGAGAGTGAAAGCTACCAGGGGAGTGGGGTCGGAAATAATACAGAGACGCAGCAAAGCAACAGTCTAGAGAGAAATGTGGAGAAAGCAATGGAGAACTTGCATACGAGCAAGCACGCAAACGGTGAATACAGTCGTGGAGGGGAAGCAATGGGCGAGAGAAGGGGCAGTGGTGAGGAGGACAAGCAGCAGACAGCGTGGGAGGGGGCAGTGGCGTAAGAAAACTTGAGGGTGTCCCCCTGCAAATTGCACAGAGGCCCACCACCTACCACTTTTGCTGAAGGGAGCCCTTGGAGCTCAGCTCCCCCACCCCCACTGTGGGAGCTCATCTTATGCCACTGTGAGGGGGAGAAGCCCACACGTGAGAAAGTAACAGGGTTAAGGCACATACATGAGGGCAAGTGCAACACGAAAAGGGCATTGGAGAAGCACACACATGGCAAAGTAACAGAGTGCAGGAGAGAGAAGTACACATGGAAAAAACAAGCACAGTCATGGAGTGTTGGACTGAAAAGAGGAAAAGTAGCACTTGAAAAGCAAGCAGTGGAAGCAAAGAGGCCAGTCAATCAATTTTGATGGTAAAGAGGCGTATCTTCATGGGAGGAACAAATGCAAGATTGACAAGCTGTGACACGAATAAGAAGCAGGCAAATGAGAATGACAGGAAAGCCAAACAATAGTAAGCAACGGACAGGCTCCAAGTTGCTATATGTTCTTGGAAAGCCACAATATGTTTCGTAACAGAGTGCACTCATTGTCTAATACAAAGCCTAAAAAAACGCAGCTTCGATGTTAAAGACAGACCTGCAAGAAAGTCAGCAATAATGATAAGTCATCACGTCGCCCTCCCCCTTCTGTAAGATTGGCCACACCCCAGTGGATTTAGCGTAGCTGCAGCTATCTGATTTTAATCTGCATGTTACAGGTTAAAAAAAACCCTGATGGACAGCTCAGCCCTTCATCTTTCTATGGTCACTCAAGCACTATTAAGTAGGATGCTAATATATAAAATAATGTGCACCGCCTGTGCACTGTATGTATTTTATTAATCACTTGCATGCTGAGTGTTTAAAACAAACACAGATCTCCAAGGTGATTTACAAAATTATTCTGATGGACCAGATGAGGGTGTTTATGCTACGGAATACCAATATGACATGGGTGTCTGATCCGAAGGAGTCTATAGGTGCAATAAGGAGAGGCAAAAACACTGCAGTATTTAGAAAGCTTTGTTTTCGACGCTGTTCTTCATAGGCCTGTTGATGGCCTGAGCTCCAGGCAACAGCTATACTGGCTACAGCCAGATTGTGAGGTGGGTTGAAATGCTGTTTCCAACAAAAACTCACGTTTTTGGCAGGACTGGACATAAAAGTTGTGTAGGAGAGTAGGATCTGCACCTTATGTTGCCCCACTTTTTTTCTGATGTTTACACTGGTTTCTGGCTATAGTCTGGCTGGGACTCTGCTAATCAGGGCCCCAGCCTCTCAGTTCTCTCTAAACAACTTGGAGTGCATATTAGATGCACTAGTGATTGGATACTGTGGTACCTTATGAGCCCCTAGTATATGGTACCTTAGGTACCAAGGGCATAGGTTCTTCACAGGCCTACCAGGGGCTGAAGCATGTATTATGCCACCCCTAGGAAGCAGACTAAATCTGACACCACAGGCCTGCTACTGCAGCCTGGGTGAGGTAGTGTTAGCACTCCTCACTGAGATATAGATTATCTATATCTCTACCTGCACACACATATAAACCTATCAGTCACCCCTAAGGCAGGCCCTATCAATGCTGAGGGCAGGGTGCGTTTCCATGTGAGGTGGTGCCTCTGCCTGAGCAGGGCCCCTCTGCAGCTCTCAGAGTCCATTCTCTGTGGCTGTTTGTGGATGCGGTTAAGCCATAAACTCTTAAGTGCATTATAACCTCGCGGTTAATGCTAACTTTGGAATGGCTGCATCAAAACATGTCGTGTTTGGTGTCAAACCCTTTAGAATCATATCCCCACACCAGTAACTGGTGTGGGAGTATGATCCCACCCTTCTAGAGGGATAGACATGTACCTACTGTGGAAACACGGTAGAATCCTGGCATCACAAAATGGATTATAATACACACAGAAAAGTATGAGTCTACTAATATATAAGACCTAAACACTATTACAAAAGGAATGCTTAGTCGAGTCAAACTGCTAGTGTGTATGTATCAGTATATGTATATATGAATGTATGCATATACAGAACAAAGGATTCTCATCATCCACATAAAGTGGCTCGCTTCATCATCTGGGAACCCGGAACCTGACAGAGAACCGTCTTCTACTTGAATATTGTAGATATTGGTCCAATGTGCGTCCCAGATGCATATAACAATATGTTGTTTTAATTATGATGAAGGAGACATACTCCAGTAGTAGTTCAGGATGATGATTGCAGTGCGAGTGATAAGTGTTAGTGAAAAAGTGCTGTTTTAAAATTGACTATCAAGGCACAAAAATAATTTATTCAAGCGCTGCCTTAATGACAAAAGATCAAAAACAGTGCTGTAACAGTTTAAACAAATAACTGTCATGAGAGATGGTCTACATGTTTCAGCTACCGGATATTTCTATCCAAGCTTTCGTCAGGACCGAAACTAAGCTACTGCAAAAGTGATATAGTGCCAATAGTAACAAAGAAAACAGTTGCGATACAACCTGAACCCTGTTATTGGTCCACGTGGATCCGTGGAGAACAATTATAGTGGATTACCCGATTTGTAGTGGGTATGCACCTCCCCTTCAAGCTCAGCATCAGAGAGGGGTACCGACGGAGAGAGCGGTGCCTCCTAAACCTGAGCAGTTGCCAGGTGAGGCGAGGCGCATACCCACTACAAATCGGGTAATCAACTATAATTGTTCTCCACGGATCCACCTGGACCAATAACAGGGTTCAGGTTGTATCGCAACTGTTTTCTTTGTTACTATTGGCACTATATCACTTTTGCAGTAGCTTTGTTTCGGTCCTGACGAAAGCTTGGATAGAAATATCCGGTAGCTGAAACATGTAGACCATCTCTCATGACAGTTATTTGTTTAAACTGTTACAGCACTGTTTTTTATCTTTTGTCATCAAGGCAGCGCTTGAATAAATTATTTTTGTGCCTTGATAGTCCATTTTAAAACAGCACTTTTTCACTAACACTTATCACTCGCACTGGAATCATCATCCTGAACTACTACTTGAGTATGTCTCCTTCATCATAATAAAAACAACATTGTTATATGCATCTGGGACGCACATTGGACCAATATCTACAATATTCAAGTAGAAGACGGTTCTCTGTCAGGTTCCGGGTTCCCAGATGATGAAGCGAGCCACTTTATGTGGATGATGGGAATCCTTTGTTCTGTATATGCATACATTCATATATACATATACTGATACATACACACTAGCAGTTTGACTTGACTAAGCATTCCTTTTGTAATAGTGTTTAGGTCTTATATATTAGTAGACTCATAGTTTTCTTTGTGTATTATAATATTGTGACTTGGGGATTATGAAACTATTTGAGTCTTTAAATTAGATCCCTCTGACCCTCACTCTTTTTTGAGATACTTTATTATTGTTATCACAAAATGGATGCCACCAGCACAGACACTGGGCTGCCCTCCTGCTGCTGACCGAAACTCGCAGTGGAGGAGGCCCAACAATAGGCATCCTGTCACAGGGAGGTGTAACCACCTCCCAGACAGGGTTTAGTGTATTGGGGCTGGGTGGGTGCACCCCTAGAGTGCTTTGAAGTCCTGCACTGGGGAGCAGTAGGCTCCTCTGTGCATATGCCAGCTCAAACCGGTTCAGGGGCTACCTGCCCCTGCTCTGGCGCGAAACAGGACAAAGGGAAGTGGGTGTAGCCACCCACTCCCCTGACCCTCCCATAGGAGGGTCATAGAGCTAGTCCCTCTGTTTCTTGTAGTATAAGTTAGGGAACCCTTGCCATTGCAAACTAGATATCCCTGGACGACGCTCTGAAGAAGAATCCTGGACCTTAGACGTTCCACTACCTTTGGAAGACTGAAGAATCTCCCTTGGAGTCAAGGAGTGACTCCCCTGCTTGGCAGGCACCAAAACTTTGAATCAACAGTCGCAAACTTTCCCGCTCCCGCCGGAGTCCCTGCAGCCCTGGAAGTGGATTTCCTGACTTCTCCAAGGCCATCGTGAGTCCCCAGCGAAGCTGAGGCAAGTGGACCCCACGAGTGACGAGGAACCGCAATACCTGGGTACCGGGCACTATTTTCGAGTGCAACCCCTTCACGACTTTCTACGAACTTGTGCATTGGACCACGTGTGGTCCAAGCCTCCAGCAGGATGTCCACCGAAGATCAGAGGCCGAACTCGTCCTGAGTGACCGTGGGCTCCTGTTGAGTGAATCCTCCCGAGGAGTCTTCGCGATCCCTTGACGGTTGGCTTGTGGGTCCCCAGAAGACTTTTCTACAAAACCAAAGGGCTCCCCTAGTTGCTCCAGGCCTGCCCTGACTTACCCTCGCTGGGTGAGTCCCTCAGACCTTGCTGGTCTGCACCGCTGACTTTTTACACTTTCCACAAGACTTGCTGTTACCAAGGCTTGTTGGCTCCAATCTGGTCACCGACACCGCAGTAAGCTGCAGACTTCATGGGACACGCCGAATCCAGCTCCTGGTCATCGTCGACACCTCCTGGACCTCGTAGCTCAAGAGTCAAGACACCCGTGATCACCTGAAATCACCCGACAACTGTGGGCATCCAGCTTCCTGGCCCCGGGTCACTGGCAAGTGACTTTGAACACTGTCTCCTCTGCTTTCAGGTCTTTCTTCTACTGAATCCAGCCTTGGATTCCATCGGACACTTCTTCTGTCATCACAAGCAGGAATTCTTCTTTGGCTCCCATCGAAAAAGACGCCGCGTCCCGACACCAAAAGACCCCTATGCACCCGGTTGCCCTGGGTGAGGTAACTCCAGCACTACGGTGCTCCTGTGTGTGTTGGCTCTAGAACTACTTACCCTGTAAGTGACTTGCTTGTAGACTCTCCCGCAGTACCCTAAAACTTTAAAATTCCAACCGCGACTTGCTCCATTGAAGTCTATTGGGATTCGCGGCTGTGTTCTCACACTGCATGCGTCTCCCGTGCGTCCTTTACTTGCCTGCCTTGGGTGGATTAGTGAGGCCTCAGCGCTTCTGAAGGCCCTAGGTCTTGTCCCCTCGCAAGTCGATATTCCTAAGTCTCTTTTTTAGTATATGGTCTGGTACGCCCCTAGGGCCCCAGCCATATTAAATGCTTAATTTGTTGTGAAACGTTGATTTGTGCATATGTTCCTGACTTCTAATCTCATAAAGAGATTAGTAGAGTGTGTCTAGTAATAAATACATATATATTTTTTATATATACCTGTGTGGTGTCCTTTCATTTAGTAATTCAAGAGATTATAAGATAAAACAAGCTGCTTTACATTCCTCTAAAGACTTATCCTGAAGGCTGCTCTCCACAGCTACCACTAAGAATGCTTTCTTTAAAAGTTTGTCTTAAACCTATCTACCATAAGAGTCAAATTGTACTGGTGCAAGGTGGCCACTATAACTAGTGACCAGCATATGCCAGGCCAACTTCTCACAAGTTGGCATTAGTGAGTACGGTAAAACCCAGGCAGGGATCCACCTGCCAAAAGCAGGTATTTGACCCAGTAATGGTGGGAAAACAGCAGCAGGGGGTGCTGTAATTTCGCACTCAGTATGTATTCCCCATTTTGAGCTAAAACCGGTATTAGCACAGAAGTCACAGGTGATACACTCAGTAACTGTAATTTCAGGGGGGGGGGGCCCAACCCACCACCATTACAGTGAAAGTTATAATTGGGCCATATTTTCTATATCTGAGCGCACAATAGCACTACCCTCATGACATGCACACACCAACAACCATCAGAACACATCAGAGACACCCCCTACCCCGTCTGTGCACAGCAAACAGCAAAACACCCACAACAACAATAATAATGTTCTATAATAATGCCGGACCATTTATCCTCCAAATCATGTATTTTGTCTCAATCAATGTTATTTTGGTTGTGTCCTGACATCATTCCGAGCTCTGTATGAATGTACCAACAAATAAAATAAAGGAAAGGAAAGGAAGCTTTGTGAAACAAGCCATGAATGCATACACGATTATACTTTGAATGCGGCTATATAGCTCGGCGAGTTAAACACTCGCCAACGAATACAAATTTATTTTCTGTTAAGTTTTTCTGTTTTTTTCTGCGTCGGAAAATTGAATTAACATTACATTGCATAAAAAATAACACCCGTTATTAACAGCGCTTAGAAATGCAGAAGTGCGGTTTGAAGTGCTACATAAAGACAAGTCATCTTTCCTATAGGTCTTATCTGGATGTCAGTTATTGCCTGTTCTGCATCTCTGCTAATATTTGAACTCTTCTGTAAATGCTTTTACCAGCTGCGATCCCTCCGAAGAAAGGCACGCTTCAGTTTGCATCTATAAACAAACCCTCGGTTCCTGGCAGCGAACTAGTGACTGCCAATGGCTTCCACGCCACAATTCCCTCCGGTCCCGGGTGTATTTTGTTGACGAAAGATAGCTCTGTTAACAACTCTGGCTAAAGGAAGGAGGTGAGGTGCAGAAGCTTAACCCCTTCTGTGCCACGCCCTTTCCCCCTCCTGTGCCGGGCGTTGTATTAGTGGGTGGGGTTCATGACGAGATAGTCTCGTCATGGGCACAGCGCGACCGTGCTCCATGACGAGACTATCTCGTCATGGGCACTGAAGAGGTTAAAACATTGGTTCTCTTAAAGAGATGTACTTGAAACGCATAGTTTGGTCGCTCAGTGGATTAATGCATCCTGTGCGGGCCTCAAAGTCACAGGTTCAAATTGCTGACAGAGCCACTCACCCTTTCATCCTTCATAGGGCGATACGACTTGCACACTGAGTTGGTTATTTAGTGACAAGGGGGTAAACCTGTTCTTTACTAATGCACATTAAAGCAGGGATAGTCAATGTATGGTCCAGGAACTGCATGCCCCCCCCCCCCCCCCACCTTGACTTGAGGACCCCGATGAACAAAAGATGTTAAACAAAGCTCAAGGATTAAGTGAGGCAAGGAAAGAAAGCACAGAAGGTGTCCTCCACCACCTATATTTAGGAATAGTTTCATGTAAAGACATCGTACAACAATTATATTCAATGATAAACATCTTTAAAAAAAAATGTAAAAGTCGGTAAATCAGATTACATCACTGCATTGAGAAGCATGTATTAGAATGTGAACTTAGAAGTGTTTGTACCGCCTCTACCCGTGAAGTTAATGCCATTATTAGTGAACAAAGAGGTACGTCTGTTCTCAGGTGCACCCTCCATGCAGCCTAGACTGTCTATGGTATATGCACATATTACAGTCTGTTAAATGAAACAGAAGAGAGGTTTTCGTGCAGCGGTCATCATGAGCTCATGTATTTTAAAGTGCTCTCATATGTGATAATGAAGAAAAAGGAGACAAGGTGAGATAAAACATTTGCCCAAGGTCAAACAATATAGTAAATAAAGTGAGGAAGTCGGGATTGATCATTGATCCCAGATTTTCCGGATTGACTCCGTAACTCCGCCACCAGATGGATATCTACATCCCTTTCTCGTTATAGAGACAAGCATTTGCAATGCAATAGGTCTCGCATTTACGCGAGTTTCAGCTATTGACATTGCAAATAACAATGCATTTATCTGTTTTTAACTTAAATAAAAGGCAGTCATTTGCAATGTCAATAGCTCAAACTCGCGTAAATGCGAGACCTATTGCATTGCAAATGCTTGTTCTCTCGAGCGCCCTAGAATCGAGATCAGATCCGTATGTTCCATATTTTGTTCCCCTGACGCCAGTTCTCCGTATACATTTCCACATGTTCCAGCATGCCTTGAGGTCTGGAATATAATCTTTACATTCTTTGACAATTGTTTGCGCTCAACAATAATGTACGTGTCACAATTTACCACGAGGGGCTGGGGTCGGCTTCATTAGGTAATGCAGGGATGTTTATGTGTCTGGCTCTGGTAAAGTAACAATGTCGAGAATGGGGAGTATAACATGACAAAAACATCGTATTGGGGTGGGTGCCACTTAGCACTTCATCACGTAGAAATGACAGTGGAACTTTAATTATTTCGTGCCTGTGGGACAAAATACTGGCAGGTTCAGAAATGACAACAGGTCATGCTAGAAGCGTTATCCAAGGCTGGAGCGATTTCTTCGGCCCGTGGAAAAAAATGTTAAAGTGTGTAAAGAGATGTTTTATGTTTTGGAGACTAGAGCAAAATGTCGAATTGTGAAAACAAACGGCCCACTTGGTGGTGCAAAAAAATCAACAAAAGGGTGATGAAAGGGGAACCCCAGCTGGGTCTGCAGAGGTCCCCGATAGGAATGGACCCAAAATCACTACAGCGAGGAAAGGTGGTCAGTCAGAGGCACCCGCAATGGATTGTGTGTGAAAATGTACACCCTCCCCCCCTCCAATCCAGGACTGGTGTCAAAGGGACGAGGAGAGGGTTGCTTTCAACAGAGTACAAGAATGAGATTAAAATGAGTATAATTCCATAAGGAAATACGCGGCCGGATACCCATTAGCTTCAGTGCCAAGGGAGTTCCCATAGCAACTCAAAGCAACATATAACGCAAAGTGCACATTTTCTCGGCATGAGCGAGTGGAATTTTAGCTCGCGAAGACCATGCTAAAGAAGCCACAAGGTGCCTCACGCTTTCATTGTATTTTACACGTTAAGTAAGGAAAACTTAAAACCCTCCTTTTCAGAGAAGCGTTTGATCTGGCGTGAAACCTTTTAACATCTAAGGACCCAGCCTGTTTTCGTTGTCTTGTTTTTTCCTCTGTCTGAGCGCTATGAGACCTGTCGGTATATATGCGCTATACAAGATTGAATTAACAATAACAATTACTTAGCTCTGATGAATCAATACAATTGTTTTTGTTTTTGAAGACACTCCTTGAACAACTGAACGATGGAGCCAGACTAAACGACGTTTGTCGCTCTTAAAGTCACAGAGGCTGAGAAGCAAAACATTCTTTTGTTAATGATCCTGCCAACACCCGGCACTTTGAATTGATTAGTAATTTAAGAACAGCGCACTTTAAATAAGAGGAAGAAAGAGTAGCGGAAGACGACGGAAGAGAATAGTGAGCAAGTGAAGGCACGGAAGAAAGAGTGAACGGAAATGAAAGGAGGGGGAGGTGTGAAATCAGGAAAGCGAAAGAGGCTCGAGAGGGATAATGTAAGGACGAATGAGAAGGATGGATACGCAAATAAAGAAAAAGTGAAAGCAAATTTGTGACGCGGCGGAGCGTGGCGGGGGAGCGGACCCTTTGAAGTTTGATGCCGAGGGCGCCAGTGGGCTGAAGCGCTTCCACAAACGGATTGCATGTTGTGGGTCCAGGATCTAAAAGGACCTCAAGTTGAACCAGGCATGTGGCTTGCACGTGGCTTCAGCCTTTCGTGGCTCACTCACCTCCATCACATAATGGTAAGTGAGGGAACAGAGGCATAGGAAGGTTTACTTAAGGGAACACAGGATGGCTTACTTATGTGAACACAGGCACAGTCCAGGACTTCATGTTTCAAGGTCTCAGACTTTCTCACTACACCACTCCTTAGTGACAGGGATACGAGACTGGACGTTCTCTCTCAGGTGAACACAATCACATGATTGTTCATTTTATATCCTGTTTTCTTATCATATACTTACTTATAGTGTACAGTTTGATTTAAGTTCTTTCTACCTCTGTAAAAAAGTAGCAGATATACATGTTCAAATAGTGACTGCCCAAGAGCAAACAATTTGTCACAAGGGGTGGCTAGGATTAATATAAAACATGAATTCTAGCGTCATAGTATCCATCTTGCTCATTAGACACAACAACTCAGGTGTGAACTGCTCCTATGGTGTGCATCAGAGACTACCCTTGCCAAATAAATGCCCCTGTGTTGTGCATCCTGCCCAGACTTCTAAGACAGAGTTTACAACCAGCATATTTTGGAAAAAGTGGTAAAGCCAGGATTGAACATCAAGTCTCCCCATGTCATGGCTAACCCTTTCCATCCTTACTTGGCTAGCAGTGGAGCCGAGTGCTTGTGCCTGCCTCAGTGATGCACATTGCTAGCGGTGGAGCCGAGTGCTTGTGATGGCCTCAGTGATGCACATTGCTAGCGGTGGAGGGTGAGTGCTTGTGCTGGCCTCAGTGATGCACATTGCTAGCGGTGGAGGCTGAGTGCTTGTGCCTGCCTCGGTGATGCACATCGCTGGCGGTGGAGGCTGAGTGCTTGTGCCTGCCTCAGTGATGCACATCGCTAGCGGAGGAGGCTGAGTGCTTGTGCCTGCCTCAGTGATGCACATTGCTAGCGGTGGAGGCTGAGTGCTTGTGCCTGCCTCAGTGATGCACATTGCTAGCGGTGGAGCGGAGTGCTTGTGCCTGCCTCAGTGATGCACATCGCTAGCGGTGGAGGCCGAGGGCTTGTGCCTGCCTCAGTGATGCACTTTGCTAGCGGTGGAGGCCGAGTGCTTGTGCCTGCTTCAGTGAAGCACATTGCTAGCGGTGGAGGCCGAGTGCTTGTGCCTGCCTCAGTGATGCACTTTGCTAGCAGTGGAGGCTGAGTGCTTGTGCATGCCTCAGTGATGCACATTGCTAGCGGTGGAGGCTGAGTGCTTGTGCCTGCCTCAGTGATGCACATTGCTAGCAGTGGAGGCTGAGTGCTTGTCCTGGCCTCAGTGATGCACATTGCTAGCGGTGGAGGCTGAGTGCTTGTGCCTGCCTCAGTGATGCACATTGCTAGCGGTGGAGGCTGAGTGCTTGTGCCTGCCTCAGTGATGCACATCGCTAGCGGTGGAGCTGAGTGCTTGTGCCTGCCTCAGTGATGCACATTGCTAGCGGTGGAGCGGAGTGCTTGTGCCTGCCTCAGTGATGCACATTGCTAGCGGTGGAGCTGAGTGCTTGTGATGGCCTCAGTGATGCACATTGCTAGCGGTGGAGGCTGAGTGCTTGTGCTGGCCTCAGTGATGCACATTGCTAGCGGTGGAGGCTGAGTGCTTGTGCCTGCCTCAGTGATGCACATCGCTGGCGGTGGAGGCTGAGTGCTTGTGCCTGCCTCAGTGATGCACATCGCTAGCGGAGGAGGCTGAGTGCTTGTGCCTGCCTCAGTGATGCACATTGCTAGCGGTGGAGGCTGAGTGCTTGTGCCTGCCTCAGTGATGCACATTGCTAGCGGTGGAGCTGAGTGCTTGTGCCTGCCTCAGTGATGCACATCGCTAGCGGTGGAGGCTGAGTGCTTGTGCCTGCCTCAGTGATGCACATTGCTAGCGGTGGAGCGGAGTGCTTGTGCCTGCCTCAGTGATGCACATTGCTAGCGGTGGAGCTGAGTGCTTGTGCTGGCCTCAGTGATGCACATTGCTAGCGGTGGAGCGGAGTGCTTATGCTGGCCTCAGTGATGCACATTGCTAGCGGTGGAGGCTGAGTGTTTGTGCCTGCCTCAGTGATGCACATTGCTAGCGGTGGAGGCCGAGTGCTTGTGCCTGCCTCAGTGATGCACATTGCTAGCGGTGGAGCTGAGTGCTTGTGCCTGCCTCAGTGATGCACATTGCTAGCGGTGGAGGCTGAGTGCTTGTGCCTGCCTCAGTGATTAACATTGCTAGCGGTGGAGCTGAGTGCTTGTGCTGGCCTCAGTGATGCACATTGCTAGTGGTGGAGCGGAGTGCTTGTGCTGGTCTCAGTGATGCACATTGCTAGCGGTGGAGGCTGAGTGCTTGTGCCTGCCTCAGTGATGCACATTGCTAGCGGTGGAGCTGAGTACTTGTGCCTGCCTCAGTGATGCACATTGCTAGCGGTGGAGGCCGAGGGCTTGTGCCTGCCTCAGTGATGCACTTTGCTAGCGGTGGACTCCGAGTGCTTGTTCCTGCCTCAGTGAAGCACATTGCTAGCGGTGGAGGCAGAGTGCTTGTGCCTGCCTCAGTGATGCACTTTGCTAGCAGTGGAGGCTGAGTGCTTGTGCATGCCTCAGTGATGCACATTGCTAGCAGTGGAGGCTGAGTGCTTGTCCTGGCCTCAGTGATGCACATTGCTAGCGGTGGAGGCTGAGTGCTTGTGCCTGCCTCAGTGATGCACATTGCTAGCGGTGGAGGCTGAGTGCTTGTGCCTGCCTCAGTGATGCACATTGCTAGCGGAGGAGGCTGAGTGCTTGTGCCTGCCTCAGTGATGCACATTGCTAGCGGTGGAGGCTGAGTGCTTGTCCTGCCTCAGTGATGCACATTGCTAGCGGTGGAGGCTGAGTGCTTGTGCTGGCCTCAGTGATGCACATTGCTAGTGGTGGAGCGGAGTGCTTGTGCTGGTCTCAGTGATGCACATTGCTAGCGGTGGAGGCTGAGTGCTTGTGCCTGCCTCAGTGATGCACATTGCTAGCGGTGGAGCTGAGTACTTGTGCCTGCCTCAGTGATGCACATTGCTAGCGGTGGAGCTGAGTACTTGTGCCTGCCTCAGTGATGCACATTGCTAGCGGTGGAGGCCGAGGGCTTGTGCCTGCCTCAGTGATGCACTTTGCTAGCGGTGGAGCCGAGTGCTTGTGCTGGCCTCAGTGAATTGCACACCTCTGTGGAGGGGGATCTTTGCCAAGAATTTGTTATAGCGCTCGCTATCTTAACTGGGCCTGTGCCTAAACCGACCTAATGTTTACAGATGATAGATTGTGAGGTTTAAGATTGCCATTTATTCCAGTTCAATAATCAAGTGGCTTTTTAGCTGCTCAAGAGTCGCCAAAGGTAGCAAGAGCAAACAGAGCAGGCTCACTCCAGGATTGGCAGAGGGCTAACAAGCCAAATATAAGTTAATACAGTATTGTCTGCGTCTCTTCTAGAGAAGAGTATGGAATGAAACCCTCAAAATAACTCAATGACTCACAGTCCACACAATGTACATGCTTCGCTCCTCCCGCGCCAAGCATACACCCCCGCTGGCATCAGAGGGACCCTCTGTGGCACTACAGACCATACTTTTTGTCCCCTGGGGCAATGTTTGCAAGTATCCATGTGTTAAGGTGTACATAACATAACAGGCCATTGGACAAAGTAGGAAAACAAAATGTACACCATAAAGAGAAGTCACAGATTACTGCTTTTGAAAACAGCAGTAGATGCACTGAATACCATGAAATGCAAAGGCATGCTTTATTTATTGATTGGTATTCCTGGCCCTGAACTGTCTTGAACATATTGGCCGTAGGGCGGGGGGAATGTGACCGAGACCCTTGTGCTCTATACATTGAAGTACATTTAAGTGTAAAGAAGTTTTATCATCAGGCTGAGTTTTTATTTTCTTCGTTGCTGTGCAGTACACACAACAAACTGCTGCTATGAGGTGATTTTATTTACCACGTAAATATCACAACATATCAACTTTCAAGCTTTCAGAATAAAAAAAAACTAGAAGTTAAACACACACTGGCTAAGCTAATAGGTCAGGCGCTGATGCAGCACAGCTTGAAAGCACGAGGCATGCGCAAATGCTGTGCTGGTGGAGGTACTGGTAAGGGGAACAGTATTGAAGGAGGGAATGGTGGTAGTGGAATGATTGGTGGTGGTAATGGTACTGGATGTAAAGGTGGTGGTAATGGCTTGCACTCGACACAAACATTTTTTTTAAACAATGGATTTCTTACTCTATACAATGCATGTATGAGATAAATAATTTAAAGTGTAAAGCATATTTTTCAGATGTTAAATAGACCTTCATGCATTGCAAGCACTTCCTAGGACGTGGAACGTTTCATCAAGCAACCAATAGAATGAGGTGAGAGAGTGATATTTCTCTGGATGAAGTACATAGTATATATCTTTTAATTGGTAAGAATACATCTTGCAGACACTTGCCCTGCCAAGTCAAGCCTAAAAGAGGCATGGTGCCATGGTAAATAGAATATATCACATGCAATAGCTATACAAGTTCAGACCATCATAACATACCGAGGACGCTCGGAAAATATTATACATTCCATGTCACAAGCCCACTGGTGCTGCCTGTTCATTTCTCCCAATTGGCCATAAATTAAAACACAACTCTATCTAATACATAAAGGCGTTAATCAATATGTATGAATATATTACTTTTTTGAAGTTCTTAAAGAAACAGTCTCTCAGCACATAACATCCATAGCGTTTCAATCTTTTGAATGTAGGAGTCTATCTTAGATAGAGGTCTTCTTCAGGGCGATTCTCTGTTTTCATGGTAGGACACCAGGAAAGTCTTTCCAAAGTACTTGCATTCGGTTTTAGTTGTATCATTTACTGAACTACTAATTCATGCACTGTGCATGTCCCCTTTTCATCTCATTGTGGTAGAGATAGCGGGTGTTCTATTGATCTGTTGGTACGCTGGAAGAAGTTTCCTCTCTTCAGGTTCTACTTGTTGTCTTTCCCGGCACTCTTCTTATGCACAGTGAGGGTTTATGTGTAACGCATTCCATTTTTAGGTCTCGCGACCTGCATTGCACTGCGCAGCAGTGCTCGCGCAGGCGAGAGCCCTTTTGTTGGGGGTTTAGAAACAGAGCCTGGAATCGCACACGCTCGTGCTTTTCCTTTTGGCATCCGCGATTGGCCTTTGAGTGCGTGTATTTCTCAAAGACGGCACGCAATAGGCCAAAGGCGGACGCATTGCTACGCCCATGGCCTATTGGTGTCTATTACGCGCATCAAAGGCAATGTGGTTTCAATTATCGTGCCCAGACACGGGCGCGATAATTGAAAGCACGTCTCGCAGTGGCGCCCGCGCGCATACTACTCGCGAGCTTCTTTGTTTTCCAAGCGGAAGTGAAAGCAAACGCTTTCCCTGCCGCTTGTTTTTTTTAGATTGTAGTCCAATCCAAGTTGTAGCGAATCATGATATCCGTGGTACTAAGTTATTCCCTGGGTAGATGTCGGCAAGCGGAAGCCGCCAAATTCGTGAGGAGAGCCGAGGCAGAGGTGGCACACAGCGCCAGAGTACCAGTCCAATCACCAGGGGCACCGGCCCTTTAAAGCCGCAGATTAGAGCCACAGCCTCGGCTGATCCGCGGATTGTGTGTCCCTGGATGATCAGGGCGCTGGGATGTGACATCTGTACAGCACGGCAAAGTTTCCTGTTGTAAGTCGATGCGTCGGGGGATGTGGGGATGCCATTATACCGCGAGGTGATGTTTTATTTATGCTCACAGGCGCATGAATAGATGGAAATAGAGCACAGAATCGATACCGCAGGAGCGCGGAGACTGAAATACCCACAGACTCTAGCACTCGGCCTCCTCCTGCCTCCTCTCTGCGGCCCCTCAGCGTCTCGGTGTGAGTGGGCAACATGGATGGATGAGAGGATGGGTGGATGAATGGATGATGGACAGACGGATGGATGTTATGTTACTTTTCATATCTGTATAGAGCAGCACACACTGGGTTTTGATCTCTGTCTATAGTCTGTATAGCATGTATCTCAAATTGACTGCTTCTATCTCCTTAACTTTGCTGATTTACCTCCGTCTTTTCAACCTCTTTTGGGACTGCCCTCCTTCCCTTCACCTCCTTTTTGCGCCCCCCTCTTGCCAGAGGATTGAACGCCTAGTGCCACACGCATGCACAGACTGCGCTATGCGCTAGGCTGCTTGCCGCTAATGCACCTGTCCTGCGGTGATCTGTCCTTCGCAGTATGTAGGAGTCCTCTCACAAAGGCGCAGTGCAGGGGTCACCCACTGTACAGTGCAGAGGGTCCTGTCTGCAGGGTCTCACACTGACCATCATACAGGGGATTCTGTGCAATGGGGGTCCTAACAACCTTTGCACTATAGCGGGCGTCAGCGTCAGCGCGGGGGTCGCCGCTTGCGTTTTTAAATGTGTCCCGGTTAAGGGCAGCGCAAGGGTCATTCAGCTCAATATAAAGACGGCCCTTCATGGGAGACAGTGAGGGGGTCCCCCACTGTAGTACAATGGGGTGACCCAATAACACATTTCAGTTTTGAGAGTGCCCTGTCTGAGGGGGCAGTACCGGGATCCCCCTTTGCAGTATAAAGGTGGTCCTGCCCGCGGGCACTGCAGTATAGTGGAGGTCGGCGCAGAGATCGCCCCGTGCAGTTTTGAGGGGCTCCTGCTTTTGTGGGGACAGAGCAGAGGGGCACACATTGGCCTTGCGTGTGGGAGCAGTGCAGGGGTCACCCGGTGCAGAAACGGAATGGTCAGCACACAGATCCACCTTGTCTGCGGCCGGGGGTCGTCTCGTTGCAGTGCAGGGGTCAACTGCTGCACGCGGCGCAGCGCGAGGGGCTTTTGCTGCAGTCCACGTCCAGGAAGCGTTGTCAGAGCGTGCGGCGACTGAACTTACTGATATGGTTAGTATGAACGCGAATGCCTCTTGCTGCTTTGCTCAAAATGTCCCGGCGCATCTGTTTGTACCAGAGGAGGTGTGTGCGCAGGAGTCGATGCTAGACAAAACCGGTCAGCCCTTGCGGGGGTGGCATTGTGCCGATAGCTGCCTATATTACGCTAGAGAGATGCGCGCATTTACGCCGGACAGGGCGAATAATGTTGAGTCATGATCACGTTACACTTGAGGGCTCCAAATATAGGCTGCATAATTATTTTAGGTCTGTAAACGCCGTCTTTGTTATAGCATTTATTGTAAATTAGTCGGAAACATTGGTGTTTTGGTGGGTGGTGCGCTATGTCGTGTGTGGCTGCCCCTAGCTGTACGGCTTTCTGTTTTTGCCTGTGGGTAGGAGCACGTCGGAGCAGGGGGTGTGTGTCTGGGCCGTGTGTTGAGCGCTGGTTGCAGCCTCTGTCCTAGCTCGGCCAGACTGTCCCTGGAAGCGCATCCCTGCTCTTATGTAAACTAGTTCGGGCCTTGGCGCGCCAGCAATAGGTGTGTCCCAGCTCGGCGACCGTTATTTCACACTGCAATATGCATTACTCTGATGCATTGACGTGAGTTTGAGCTATTGACATTGCAAGTAACAATGCCTTTTATTTTAGTTTTCTTTTTAAAAACATAAATAAAAGGCATTGTTATTTACAATGCCAATGGCTTAAACTTGCGTAACTGCGAGACCTATTGCATTGCAAATGCTTGTTTATTCATGATGGTGACAAGCAATAGTTTGGCAATTTACGTTTGCTCTAATTGGGCCGGATCCTCTGTGCATGGGGACGTATTTTGTCCCGCGTTCAAGATGTCGAAACATGTCAGTGTGTATAGTTTTTCGAAAAACATATCACTATGGGATATTTTACTCCTATAAAAGCAAAAAGGCTGTACTAATGAACTGTGAGGCTTCTTGAATGGAAACAACCCTTCTTTGGGAATTCATGAAGTGCAGATGAAGGGTGCTTGAATAAGTGTAGAATCTGGGTGTAATCTGGCAAACACTATAATTCAATGTGTGTTTCTTTATTGTCTTATGTCAACTGTTTAATGTATGTTCGGTGGTACGAATTCAAGTATTCATATACACCGATTAAAAGCCTTTGTGTATTAGACTAAGTTGTTTTTGAATTTATGGCCAGCGTATGTGTGTGTGTGGGGGGGGGGGGGGAGGGGAGTCTTTTTGTATGTATTCGTTATCTGCATCCCTCCCCCCATAGGCCTAGGGAGGGTCTGACCCGGTTCAGCATGTGATGGACGGTTCATTTCCCAGGAGTGTTCCACGACTACCTGGGTGAGTATGTATGTGTGTGGTTACACCAGCTCAGAACCGTTTACCCTAGAAGTAAGTTTCTGCCCACAGTGGCCTATTTACACTACGGCACACACACAATGGGAATTTCCACGGGTGAAGTTATGTTGTTTAGATAAAACATTCACAAATTCATTGTAAATGCACAGGCATTCATTATTTGCCAACTACAATGGACTGTCTCTTTGTAAGGGCGAACAATTACAGCAGATAAGGAAAGGTCCGCACAGAAAAATGTTTCCCAGGATCACACAAATCAATCATGTACAGAAGCTGGAGCTAGAAATACAATAGTTTGATTACGCTTTCCACAAATGTACTGTTTAAAAAAAATAATTCCAGTAAATTGGTTTCACAGTCCTATTGGTTCGTAGCGCTGCGAGTCAAAGGCGTTGCTCAGTTTGGCACTCGCTTGATGTACTTTGAAAGAATGTAAGATCACACCCGGGATGGGCACTTGTGACATGTAGGCGGGGCCTAACCGCGAGATGTCACCCACCTCCAGATATAAATGGTTGTGACGGGTGTCACATATAAGCCTTGGATTCGGGTGAGGCCGTGTCCCTGCTCAAGCTTCATCTCGGATCAGCAGCACTCAATGCACAGCTGCGCGTGCAGTGGACTAATGCACCTGGAGGGTCAACTCTTCCTTCCAGAGGTCAATAATGGCTTCCATTGGGTTGGGTAAGAATAGACATAGGTCATCAGGCTATAGCGCCAAGATGTCCCCTTTGGGTAGAATATGCGCATTATGAGGATGCCCAATTTGTTACGCCCCACACCAATCATCAAAGTGCTAATATTGACCCTTTCTCCCCCTCCCACACACTTTCACTTGTTAAACTCAGCTTCCCAAAGACTTTTGCACTGTTTAACACTTGATCATCTACCTGAGGGTTCTCAGATTCACAATGCCAATATATTGTTTTGCCAAATATTGATCTATTTTTATCTCAAAACCTGTTCTCATGAAGGTTGGAAAGCACCTGTTTATGTTGCTGGAGAATGGGGGGGGGGGGGCGAGGCAGCATGTTAATTGCCCACAGGCTCCCATGCCTTTGCTCCCAAGCTTCTGTTATTACTGCCATATTCACATGTAAATATTCTCAATTTGAAACCTGCAGACTTGGGTTCTAATCCCAGCTGTGATAAGTGACCAATCAGCATATGATTTAGGGAAAATCAGTGTATAGCCCTTTAATTCAACATGTAGATATGAATAAAAAAACGAAACTGTGAAAAGTAACTTTATTGGGTGCTGTCTAGGAATGTAACGATTCAATGTCTCTATTTCTCACCCACTGAACAATGCTGGGTTTGCGACTGTGCTCCTCTAGCTGGAAGCACTGAGAAGGGGCGGCCGCATTCGGCGCGACGTCACCGAGCGGCATGAACCAAGCGCAGGTTCTGCTGCAGGATTCCATGGTAGGATGGGGCATTCCATTTTTGGAAGGAATGCTCTGCTTGTTAAATTACATAGTCGTGACCCCGCCTTTCAACAGGATCGAGATACCAAAGGACTTGAAGTCCCCCGTGATGCGGAGAGAGGCGAGAGCATCCTTACAAGGTAGTGTCCCACGCTGGGTGGTACCCTGTCTAAACACACTGGTCTGGTGACTGGTGACTGGTCTGAGTATTGGCTGTGAGCCGTGCGCCCCCCACTGACAGCATGTAATGCATTGCACAAAGCGGCGAGGTGTGGGTTGCCAGGTCCCAGGGCAAGGAAGTATCCTTCGACTTGGTTTTAAAATTTTCCGTCCCCAAGAATGCCCCTGCGCCCCTAAGAGTTTTGTGCCCGGGGCAACCGCCCCTGTGGCCCTGCCCACTTTACGCCAATTTGCACATGAATTCTGAAGCAGATCCCTTCACCAATTAGGGCTACCAGACTGAAAAAGTAATTTGTTATAGAGCAAGAAAGCCCTGGCTAATAACAGTCCTAAGCTGCATGAATGAAGCCTGCAGGCTCAAACTACGCATACAGGGCCTAGGTGTGTGTGTGTGTGTGTGTGTGTGAAGTGAAGGGACGAGGGTGGCATCACAAAGGAAGAAATTACCCAGAAAAAAATTTGTCTCAACCAGCACTGAACACAATTTTGAAACTGGCCTCTACAGAATTGGCTCAGTGTGCTCTGGTGTGTCAAACATGTGATCCCAGGGGCTGACAGAGATGGACGAGCAATGGAGCTCTTTGGGAGGGGAGAGCCAGGGCTCTGGTGTGGCTCCAACAGTCCTAAACCGAGCAGAGCCATCAAAAGTCACCTAATCAAGGATTCAGCAAATGTCAAGTAACAATATGATAAAAGACACTTTCAAATAAAAAATGGGCTATTTATTGAATGCCTGTGGTTCGCTACAGTACACTGACAACAGTTAAAAGAAGTGATTTTTTAAAATAGACACTTTTCCCCCTACGTCTCGACAATGCTGTAAACCCGTTTGTTATGCGCACTGCATATGGCCTTCATTGTTGTATGTGGAGTAAAATTATTGTATATTAAACCTTAAATGCAAGGTATTGATATTACACACACACACTGATCTGAATTTCTTCACGGACCACTGCGTCTTCTTAAGACAAACACGATGAAAAAACCCCCCCAAAAAACACCTGATCTTTGCAAGCGAATCTGATCTATCTTTAGGGTAAACGGGTTGCATTAAAAAATGTGCTGTATTTAAAAGCAGTCACAGACATGGTGGTCTGCTGACCTGCGCAGGCCACCATCCCTATGAGGACGTTTATTTCTAATAGGTCGCAAATTGCCACCTAACTCATTCATTTTTATGAGGTAGGTCAATTTTCGATCCACTATGAATCGCTAAAAGAAACTCTAGGAGTTTCATACATTAGGAACAGCGATTGACTAATTGTGATTGGCAGAAAATGGCAATTTGGTAATTGCTATTCTAATATTGATCCATCTGACCCTTGGTCTTTATAACTCCAAGTCAATGGTGTGGTAATCACTTGCTTTTTGGTCGACAGACCCTGCACGTGATCTGCCTCCTAACTTGTTTTTTTCATCATATTGTGTATATAGTAGGTGCAGTTCTCTTTAAACAATCCTGATTGGCTAACACTGATCAACAGTCATTCTAGAATGATGCTTTTTGGGATGACGTCTGCTGATCTTTTTATTAGTATTGTGACATCATTCAAAAATTGGCCCCCCTGAAGACAGACACGCCAGACACCGACTCGCATCGTGTATTCCTTGCCGACAAGTTAAGTCTGCCAACCTCGGCCTCTTGGTCATCCCACCCATCCCGTGCACATGTGGTATGTCTTTCTTAGTGCTGGGATCCCAGCAGTGGACCACTCTCTCTCCTGGAATAGTCTGTCTCACTGAAGACAAGCAGTTCAGAAAACAAGTCAAGGTCTGACTCAGATGACATGGGGCCCTAATGAGTCTAGTGCAACTCTCTGCAGGTGATCCTAAAATCTAATTCAAAGGAAAAAGTGGCAAGATAAGAGACATACCTCAAATACTTGCAATTCTCCTAATGTAGTAGGTATTCTGGTAAAACCAGATGCTAAGTTTTGTGACCCAGTGTAACAAAAGGTGATAACGGGTTTGTGATATTTCTGGATCCACTTTCTATTTAACTATATATCTGTTTAAAATGCGCTGAACATGAATGCAATAAGCGTAATGAATTAATACATATAATTAGAGCAAAATTAAGAGATGTGTAAAGAGGGAGAATTCAACTAAAAATGTCGACCAAAATATTTAAAATGTCATGAAATATGGCTTTTTTAAATTCAACATGTTGCAGATTAAAATATAAATATCAAAATATGTTTTGTGTAAGGAAAAAAATGAAACCAATTTTCAGGTTATTTATGCAATTTATAAAGCAGGTGGTTTAAAGGCTTAACTGTGATTTATGATTTTTGCCATACTTTCCCAAAGTTGGACGTGGCTGACAAAAATGTATTAAAGTCATTGATGGCTGCTAAACTAACCTTTTTTTAAGTTGTGAATGGTTGGTTAAAACATACCTGTAATTAATAGTTTTTATAAAGCAATAACCCATTTTTAGATGAAAACGTTTATACATTTTATAAGAACAAGCTTTAAAAATGTTAAAAAAATGAATTCAAGCCCAAGTCTGAAACAATTATTTTTATTATTACTGTTATATTATGCTAACAAGGGTCATTGTATAAAATATATGAATAATTTAAAGTAGCTAAATGCCTGTTTTTTATTGTTAAAATGCTGGTCACACAAAAGGACTACTGGTGGCAGTGGTCAGCTTGGGATGTGTACTTGCATAAATCCTCCTCTCTAGATTTCTATGTAGAGGTAAATCACTGTATAGTTGTGTATAATGCTCTACCCAGCATGAGATATAAATACTTCTCTAAATATCAAAAGTGTGTTCTTCAACAGAACACTAGATAGGAGTCCTATTAAAAGTCCTACTCTTATTCCAGATATCAAGCTCATAGTAATGGGCTTCTTAGCATCAGTGTTTGAAATTAAAACTCTGATGTGAAGGGCCAATGATTTATCTAAAAACAGAAATCTGGAGTGGAGAATGCATAAAAGTAAGAACCCAGTACACAAAGAGAGGAGATACCCAGAAGCACTCCAGCAACACGATTTGTCCTGAGGAAGGTAGCAGAAATGACAGAACCACCGAAAGGCTGCACCAAGCTCCACGGTATTAGCTCCTTAAACATTAGATGGAGAAAGTTGCCCATGGTCCTTTTTATGACAAACTACAGTGCTGTTTGTTCAGTGACATGATGGATCTTTGAAATGAATTTTGGTAGCAGGAGTAAATGAATTTGAGAGCAAAATGTGTCAATGCTTATTAATAGCTATTATTTTATAATTTTTCATGAGATTTTTGCACAGTAACTTAAACAAATTGCAGCAGACTGGTTAACTTTTTTTAAATGCTAATAATGGGGACATTGCCACAGTTTGTTATATTGGAAAAAAGATTTCTTTTGCTTGTATTGAGGAAGCTGGCGCTGATTGAAGCACTAATTAATTCTCACTGAATATGTAATTTAATGGCTTATCTGGTGGGCAATGGGCAGTTTTATGTGCTGAAATGTAAATTTATAGCACACATTTCATGGATTCTGGACTGGAACAGCATGGGCATCTCAAACACAAGCAGGGGTCAATTCTGTTTCCTGGTTGCACTGCAACATCCCCTGCAGTAAAGGACAGTAGGGGCAGGAGATAGATGAGGAGCAAATTTCGGTGCACCCCCTCTTTGTATGAGTGAGGCACTGGAAACTGCGCTTTGCACACTTCCTGGAACTACCACATGGGGAAGCTTTGCACGAGCGCCAGATAAGGCAAATTGCGAGTACGTAGCACATCATGCTCACATGCAACGTGCATTGTGAAATGTTGGATGAAACAAATGAGCCGCGCCCTGTACTCTATAATCCACACATTGAAGCAACCGGAAGGAATCAAGCTGCAAAAAAACGAAGTAGGTACATAAATAAATAATGACAACTCAATGCTCTCTTGGGGGTGAAGGTTTGATTTGCTTCAATGGAACTACCAGCAGCGTAAAATGGTCTGTACAAGAGAAGCTGAGAGATGGAGCCATGGCATCCCCAGTGACATGGCACCATAAATGGACTGCTTGCTTACGCCTTGAACCAATTCAGTGCTACAGACACTATCCACTTGTAACTGGATTTCCCCAAAGGCCGGCTAATTAGCAATGGCTCAGTCCAATCACCATCCCACGTGGGGCGCTGCGTCCTCACCAGGCTGACATGATGTCTACTCCCCTTCCAATAGAGTGGCCTTTATATTCACTGCCTTGGGACTTCAGAAGTCTGGGACATAATCACCTACCCACAACAGGTGGACAGAATTCGATTTTTTTTAATCAACACGGAATAAGGAGTTCTAAAAGTCTCAAGCGAGTCAGACAAGACTTAGCCCAAGGCTGTTTCAAGACTTGCTTTTTCAGCATAGAAAGGTAGAAGAAAATGGGCAAAGAATTTTGAATACAGGACAATAATCCCGGATGCAGGTGATTATGGAAAGCATAATTAAAAGATGTTTTTGTGCACTGGTGGAGGGAGGGACGGCAGCACAATAAGATCGGGGTGAGCGAGTTATTTGAACTTAAAAAAAATACTAAAAATAAACAAAAATATTATCATGATCCCCCACCCCAAAGCCAAATAAACGATGACTTTTTTCATTAATAGTAAATAATAAACATGCACATTAAATAAAAATCACCATGGCCTTGAACAATACCATGTTGTTGGTTTTGGGGCGCGAACAATTCTGTGCAAACATGTTGTATTCCTTACTCGAAGGAAGTTTGGGTCACTCTCCTCCACCATAGGCTTCTTTCACCGGACTCTTCATCCATGAGCTTGATACATTATCATTCATGTTGTGGTTCCATTGAAATATTTTAGCCTCGCCATTTTTTCTACTGGCTGAACAGGTGTGTTGTTCCGCCTACAGTGGAGTGCATAAGGGACTATTTTACATCGGAAATGACTTGGTAAGAGTAAGTGCTGGCTAAAGCATCTTTAAAAAGAATGATGTAACACGTTTTTTAGACACTTTTCTCTGTACTTGCTGTCCAGTGCTTAAGTGCACAAAAGCATTGGCAAAGCCAAAAGGTTGGGCATTTGTATGAAGTTTGTAAACAACCAGAATTGAATGTTTGCTGGGCTTTTTTGTCTTTGATCGGATCACGCAAGTGTTTTCTTATGACACCCACGGTTTGCAAATGTATTTCCAGCTAGTTTGCATATAGTTCCTGTTATCATTTACTTTGGCGCTTTCTGTTTCTTCAGTGATGGGGTGGTTCTGAATTATACATTTCTACTTCCATCTCTTCTCTTCTACTTTTACGTCCAGCAAAGCTCTTGCCCTATAAAGTCTCTACTCTGTTTCCAGGAGCACCGCATACTGACAGCACGGACTTCGTGTTGCCTTTTTACAAATATTATCTCCGGGTCTCAACCTTTTCTGTAACTGGGCTACAGACGTTCAATGAAAATCATCCTGAGCTACTAATATTATTAGTGTTGTAGTAGAGACCACACCAGACAAGATTACACGAGTGGCCGCCATATGCAAGATTACCAGCAGAGATCGCCTCAGTACCTCAGGCAGGACTGCCAGCAGTAATGTAAAACATGCTTTATCAATTCCCAACGCCACAGTGGGGGTATTACACAGCGACCGTAGCTGCAATGCCCCTGGCACCAAGGTTATTAATAACAAGTCTGCCCAACACCACAGGATTTATCCCTCAAATATCACCTTTAAATGGGTTTGAATATTGAGCCAATTTTCTTGAAACATCACATATTGAGTTCTGAAAATACACATATTTTCATGTCAAATAAACACTCAATTTTGGTATACTTTTGCTAATTCAATCAAGTAAAAAAATCTCATTTAGTAGACTGAACTGCACAAAGGACAGCTACTCACAGGTAGGAGGACAGCTACCAGTAGCTCACGAGCTACTCGTTGGAATATGTACCATCAGCAAAGGAAAAATACCTGTAGAGTGAACAGTGACGTCCAATAGTGTAGAATCCATTTTTTGGTCCCAATCAAGGCCTAGGTTGACCTGCCCCGTGCAACGAATGCACAAGCACGTGGTGGTGCGAGGTAGGCGAGATTGTAGAGCCAAGACATTGTCTCGCGTATTTGTTTCCCTTTAGAAACTTAAAGCCACTGTTCAGGAGCAGATGTTTTACAGGGCTCAGTCTTGCCAAAACTTTACAGCAAAAAGTTGGCACCCTCCCACCAGGGCATGGTAAGCGCAGTATGCACCTTGACCCTTTGTTGCACCTCCAGGATGCATCCACATTGGAGTTACTGATTTATTTAGTAGCAGTTTTGTATAGCAAGTAGTAACCTAGAACTAATGAGTGGCAGAGAACTTTACAGAAGAACAATTTTGAACATACAGTAAAATGTAATGCAATGTGTAATGGGATATATATATATATTTTTTTTTACATATTATGGTATACGATGTAGTAACGATACCATACCAAACTGTGGGATCAATGAATTGTCAAATATAGCGCCTGGTTCGAAACAAGAAAAGGCTTTTCACAGTTGCATGGGGGGGGGGGTAGTGGGGGAGGGGCGGGGACACTGATATCAACTCATTTTTTTCAAAGCCTCATAGGACGGGTTTGGCCCAACGTCCAATGGGATGAGTGCCACACCTTCATAAACTGGGGTGAAAGCAAATTTTATTTTGCGTTAGAGGGAAGTTTGTACCCAGAGCATTTGGTAATTACAATACAAGAACTTCCGATAGAGGCGCAACCCGTGGAATAAGATTCATCTGTCTGAAATCCACAGCATGGGTGGTGGATCCTTGGGTGGCCGGGAGGAGAGGTCAAGTGAACTAAAGACTGCCTGAGGTCCTATAAAGAAGATCCATAATGATGAATTTGCAGAACAATTCTGCCCGAATACCTTAACGTCGCAGCGTTCCATTTCAAGTTGGAGTTGTGCCACTGCACTCACTGGTCCAGGTTCTGGGTATCTTTGTGTGCCTGGTGACAACGAGGAAGAGAACCTACTAGGAGTTGTACCTTCACCCTCTGTTAATCAAGGATCACTCAAGTAGAACAGCTTCTAGGTGCATTGAGCCCTCCATGAGCGGCAACAGACGAAGGGTCCTCGGGCTACAGCCCTCGTTGCAAGAACAAGCCCTTCTTGGTGCCGGTCCATAGGCCACAAGCTCACTCCATGGGGATACAGTACTTAGAGTGAAGGAATCGAAGAAGGAGTTCTGTAACAATTATATTTTCCCCCCCAGGTCGGAAAGTGGAAGCCATCAAACTATTTGCCATCCTGCGAAACACTGAGGTCCTAGCGCCTTATAAGGGCATGGGCACTCTCGACAGTAACGGAAACTCACGCAGAACCAGCTGTACATCCTTAGTAAATCCTGTTCCAAGTGCACCTCTTCAGCTACCTCTGGCACACGCCTGTGACAACTAACACATCTGGGGCTCTCTGCCTTACTGGTTCAGAGAGGATGCACTGCCCACCGGACAAAGTGAGCTCCAGCAGGGCACATGTAGGCTCTGGAAGCTGCATTCATGTGTTGGTGGATCCAAGGCAGGGGCTGTCAATGTTTTATGTGCAACAAGTAAACAATAACTAAAAGACAACAGAGCATGAAATACCTAAAGACAAATGAACATTCTCCTAAGAGTGCTGTCATTACCTTTATTGTCTCAGAGCACTGATGGGGACATCTGTAAAAGCAAAAAAAAGGTGGCAGCAGTCGGTGAAAACTTCTCATACCACGTGTATTTGCAAAGCGCAGGCTCACCAGAAAGGTATCTGGGCTCTGAATGATTACTGTTGCCCAATTCAAGGCTACTCTGTTACAGACCTCGGAGGAATGAAAGGCTGAGTGGACCTGCCGGATTGGAGCCTGTGATCATGGGGTCAAACAGAGGTCCCTGTAGTGGATGCATTAGTCCACAGAGGTCAAACACAGGTCCCAGTAGTGCTGCATTATATCACTGAGGTCAAACACAGGCCCCTGTAGAGATGCATTAATCCACAGAGATCAAACACAGTTCTCAGTAGAGATTAATTTGTCCATTGAGGTCAACCACAGGTCCCTGCAGAGATGCAGTAGCCACTGAGGTCAAACACAGGTACCTGTAGGGATGCAGTAGCCACTGAGGTCAAACACAGGTCCCTGTAGGGATGCGGTAGCCACTGAGGTCAAACACAGGTCACTGCAGCGATGGATTAGACCACTGAGGTCAAACACAGGTCCCTGCAGAGTTGCAGTAGCCAATGTGGTCCAACACAGGTCCCTGTAGGGATGCAGTAGCCACTGAGGTCAAACACAGGTCCCTGCAGAGACGCAGTAGCCAATGTGGTCCAACACAGGTCCCTGTAGGGATGCAGTAGCCACTGAGGTCAAACACAGGTCCCTGTAGGGATGCAGTATCCACTGAGGTCAAACACAGGTACCTGTAGGGACGCAGTAGCCAATGTGGTCCAACACAGGTCCCTGTAGGGATGCAGTAGCCACTGAGGTCAAACACAGGTCCCTGTAGGGATGCAGTAGCCACTGAGGTCAAACACAGGTCACTGGAGAGATGCATTAGTCCACTGAGGTCAAACACAGGTCCCTGTAGGGATGCAGTAGCCACTGAGGTCAAACACAGGTCCCTGTAGGGATGCAGTAGCCACTGAGGTCAAACACAGGTCCCTGCAGAGATGCATTAGACCACTGAGGTCAGACACAGGTCCCTGCAGAGATGCATTAGTCCACTGAGGTCAAACAAAGGTCCCTGCAGAGATGCATTAGTCCACTGTGCCACTAGACCTGGCTCATGTTTAAATGTAAATGTAAATTGATACTTGTATGGCGCACTACTCACCCGCAAGGGTCTCAGGGCGCTTGTACGAATACCGCTGTGGAACCCATCCTGGCTTTCCCTGTGAGGCGTCCACTCCTGGGCACCCCCAAGGTGGAAGCCAGGCCTCCTTAGCGTTGTGGGGGCCGTTGTGGAGATTAAGCAAGCTATTGCCCAGAGTTGCAGAGTGGGACTCCATGATTGGAATGGCACCGAGGCGAGAATTATCAGGTCCATGGAATTTTTGAGCCCAAGACCCGCCGAAGCGGGGAATTGAACCCTGGTCCCGGGCTAGACCTCTGCATCAGGGTCTGCCGCTCTAATCATTGAGCCACACTTCTCCTCTACTTTTGGATGTCTCTGTTCTTCAGTAATTGGGTCTCTAATGGCACACGGTTGTCTGTCGCGCTATACAGATATTACACAACATTGGCATATACACCTTTGTTTCTAGTCAAATGTGATTTCACGCAGTTATTTGATGTTTCAGCCCATCATCCTGCTTCCACCGATGCAAGAATTAACCCAAGGATGATGATGTAAAATCAACTGTAAACCAGCTTCACCCACAGGGATCAGAGATTCATTTTAAAAGGTAAATAAAATAGAGCCTTGGCACTGCCCAGACAAACACATCTTCATTTGCTGGCACCAAATGGAGAATTGCCAATGGATTTAGAGCTGGCACTCCCGTGGGTCTGATATGTGTTTTGTTGACAAGCATTAGTTGTG
The DNA here is from genome assembly GCF_964204655.1 of Triturus cristatus. Lineage (NCBI taxonomy): Eukaryota > Metazoa > Chordata > Amphibia > Caudata > Salamandridae > Triturus > Triturus cristatus. Next base: position 1,093,795,105 of record NC_140580.1, read on the forward strand.
ATAATTAGCTGTATGAACTCATGTAAAGGGCAGACGGCAGGGTGTAACTGTTTGAGACAGTGGTTCTCAGTGGCTGAATTAAAAAGTAGGTTCACAGTAAAAAAACATCTTCAACAAAAAGCAGAAGCGGGTGGAAAGAAACAATAAAAACAGAAGTCAAACTGCCTACCTCTACAAAAACTGGTCACAAAAATGTCCTTCCAGTAAGAGATTTGAACTCTGGTTCATCAAATCTTGCAATAGACAAGCCTAGCAGGTGGTCGTAACCCGGAATTCCCTGGACTAACCGGGCTAATCTCTAGCCCTACTCACAAAGCCTACGACACCCAGACCATGTACGCACACATATAGTGCTTTATTTGTAAAATATACAGGCACATGGCAGCCCAGTGGCTACTGAACACCAAGGCTGCCTAGCCTTGTTTCCACCCCCTACACATTTCTTCTTCTTCCAGAAGACGACGCTAAAGCTGAAAGCACGCTCCACCATCATATATGAAACAACGCCAAATGCTGGGCACTACCATCCAGTTGATGGACAATTTTCGCCACTTCCTTGTTATTTAACTCTTGCAGGTTCGTTGCAATCCATGTTTTCATCTTTTGACACAGTTTTCCGGTCTATTCCTTCTTCGTTCTCCCTTGCTATGTGTCAAATTCTGCTGATGATAAATAAGTCACCGCCCCCCCCAAAAAGAGAGTGCTGGCGCCCATAACCAGCCACTGGCACAATTTAAGCACTGTCACATGTATTGCAGACCTGGGATATTATCATCATGCCAAAGTACTGAAGTTTTATTAAAGAAAGTGCTCCTGGGGCTCAACGGACGCGTGCGCTTGTTTCTTACATCCCCGGGGTCTTCAGCTATTGCAGAAAGAGCAGCAGGCGCTTCAACAACCACTTCTGTAATCCCACCTTATGCCCATCTCAAAAACTGGAGTGTGTCCACCTGGAACAGCTCCTGAGACACTTCATCACCAAAACAGGGCGAGGATGCAAGAGTGAACAATGCTGGAGGAAACTTTGGATAGTTCTTTCAGAGGCAACTGTAGGTCACCCCATGAGCGGATACTGCGCGGCACATAAAGGGTTCCAAAAAACATGCTACACCTCATGGACTGACGACATTCCAACTAAGCAAATGCATTTTTTCAAAACCTTCATTGAAAGGAGTGAACCAGGATCAACCAAAAATGTTCTATACATATCACTCCAACACTTATTAACCCTCTGACTTTCTCTGAATCAAAGATTAAGAAAATACGGAACAATATCCAAGGAAACTCCCAGTTTGAATGATCACACACCCCAGAATTCAAATATGGCTAACCACCACCTTCACGTTATGCCTTCTGAGCTTAAATGCGGCAAAACACGTAAGCCGGCTCCAAAGCACCTCGCTCCCTAGTAATCAGATGCTGATTAAGTACTCTAAACACTTGGATTCTCAGCAGGTGCAAGGCAGTATGCTGTCACTATCCAAATATAAAGATTACAAAATAAACACAAAACACAAGGCAGAAATGTATCTGCGTGCAACGGTGGGTGAGAAGGAAATGTTCTCATTTTCGGGTCAGAGCAAGCCAAGTGGATGATGCTGGGTTGGAGACAGGATGTTGTGAGTTAAATTCCCAGCACGTCCCTAGCCACATTGTGTGAATGTGGATTTTGCTTCAGTGTGTGGTTATGTGTCCTAGATAAGCAGAGTTGGCGGCCACGGTGGCGTACTTACAAAGGGGTTCTCAAATTGATGTTAATGTTAATTTAATTTGTAGGGTGATTGAATCACCCCGGAAGGTATCTCAGCACCGAAGTGAACACCGGAAAGGCAGAGCTAGTATGGAAATAGCTCAGGTTTGAGAAGCTTTCTGAAAAGCTGGTGGTCTGTGCATTTCCGAATGTGAGTGGGTGGTTTATTCCAGTAGTAGGGGGCCAAGTAAGAGAATGCTCTACTCCCTGAACATGTTTATTTCCCCTGAGGAATACTAAGGGGATGGAAAATGTCAACAGCCACATGGTGCCCCTGTTCTTTTAATTAAATGTTTTGAAACAAACTTTTTTCTTAAGGTATGTATTGCATACATACTGTACAGCTACAGGGCCTGTCCACACTGGCAGTGGCGAGAACACAGACCAGCCAGGAATGTGCAGTGCAAAAGTGGCACCTTGAATATGAGAAAGGGAAGGCATGTTCACTGGAGATCTTCTTAAATCTAGAAGAAAAGACCCTGTCCCGTTTACTGTACAATAAATAATGTTGTTTAAGACAATAAATATGTGGTACGAGTGATGATCATCACACAATATTAAGTTTCACTGCAGAATTCTTACTTGCAACTGAATGCCAAGCCAGCAGAGCCCAATGAGGAGACTCGAGGTAAGAAATCTAGGATTGAGAGGAATAAGTTAATAGGTGACAATACCATTGGATTATTTGAATATATGAAATAATTGAAAAGAATAAAATGAATAAGGAGCCAATTGAAGAAAAATAAGTGCTAGGTTTCTATTAGAGGACCAAACAGCAGATGATTGTATCAAGCCCTATTGGCTGCTGCATACTTCGTAACATCCCAAATTCAACCTGCAAGACAAGCCCTTGGCTGAAAACATGCATAATAGGTACAGTGTTAGAAGACAATATAAACAGGGTGTAGTTGTACACAACCAAGGCTAAAACTTTGAATGCCTGGTTTTGTAGCCATACCTACACTTTAACTGTGTTTTTCTATGAATTTCTGAGTTTTTTCAACGGATGTTTATATCTTATAAGCAAAGTTAACCATAGTATCACTTTAACCTTTTGTTTTTTCAATAAGTTTCTAAGTTTTCTTCATCATACATCACATCACCCAAATGTTCCTTGCTGCTAACCTCCTATTTGTGGGCAGTTCGCCGCCCCCATGTGCAGATGGGTTTGGGTGTTGGGCCTGGGTACACCCTGTGCCAAACCCACCACAGATGGCCAAACAATACTGCTCCGAAGCATGAAGACCCTGCGGGGATACAGGTGTTGGCCAAGCCCGCCTCCAGTGCACAAAATTATATTTAATAAAATATTTTTTTTTTAATTCAGGATTCACAAATTCACGTGCCAGTGCCATGAATCTGAAGACCCAGTGAGCTCAGCAGGATCCAGAGGAGGTTTAAGATTTGCAAATGTGGGGAGGAGTAATTTCTCACGAAAGGCATGGATAGTACATAACAACAGACGTGATTCAAGGTGGTCACTCCCAATTTGTAAAGCCAAAAATGACTTTCTTGTAGCTTCCTCCCACTTAAAATTCCATCCATTTGATTATTAGTGAAAGGGGAAAAGTAATTCTCATGATTTTTTTCAATATCTCCCATTTCTTGTTTCGACATGTTGGCATGTATGTATAATTTATAGCATTTGTGACTGTGTAGTTATGGTTAAATCTGACTTTCCATTGAAAAGGCCTTTTTCCTTTGCCTTCTATCTTTGGCATGGTTTGATGAATTTGCACAAACTGTCCAATCAAATAGCATGAAACTTGCTGTGACCGACATCGCCTGCCTCACAGGATCCAAAGAAAACAAGGAGTTACAGCGCCCTCTAAACACAGAACTGCATTTCCATGGGTGATAGTGGTGTGTGTCACAAGCACATTACCCAACAAGAATGGCTACCACATGTACACAAACAATGGCCACATTCACATTAGAGGTGCAAGCGGGATGGATGTTTGGACAGTCGCAGTGGCGAATCGCCTACCATTTATACAGAAATAGGTGTGTTGAAACTGGCTGTACTACAACAGATGCCATCATTTGATGGTACCCAGGGGTACAACAGGTCCCATTACATGGTCTACTGATTGGCCATATTCACTACATCCCTTCCCCAAAACTGTTAGAAAAAAGGGACATGTCCTTCATCCCCCATGTGAACTTAGTTGTAAAATATGCGTTTCAGGATCTATACTAGCTGCTGTTACCACAGAAGATCGCTTGGTCTGTGTTGTGCTAATGTCCTACTGCAACACTAACTAAACCGGCCTTCCCACTCAACCCATATACAAAAAAGGAAACAGCAAAAACATGCAGCGAGGCTCAGCATTGGCTTTCAGCAAAATAAATATAGTTCAATAGTTCACCTGCCCTTGAAAATGTGCACATGCACCTTAAAAGGGAAAGGCAGCAATTTGAGGCCACGGACTACATAAAGGTATGCACAGCTGGGTTGTGGGCTTCTCACCATGGTGTCCACTCTTCCAGACAACGAGTTCTCTAAGGTCAGCCTTATGCATCCTACTGGCTTCATGCAAGACTCAATATGGACCTTCTGGTGGGATGTCTCCCAACTTCTTGAACTCCTTTCCTCTCCATCCAAGACATAACGTGGACAGCACCAAAGTTTGTGAAGTGCTGGCAACACACGCGGCCCTCTTTGCCCCGAGACTGAAACCGACCAAAGAAAGAATACAGGCTCTCCTTAACTCTAGCGTGTCTCTTTATCACCCCCACCCCCACCCCCCAACTGTTAAAGATCTCAGAAGTGACTTTAAAGGGTCTTGTGCAATAAATGGAAGCAACTTCAGAATGATTCACGGAATCCGCGCAAGGGAAAGATCCCAGGTTCTGCTGAGGAACCACCAGCAGATAATAACATGGTGTAGATATCACTTGGTTCAGCTTAGTACATAACAAGTGATGTCAGATAATTGGGGGGAGGGGTGGGGACAAGGCATTTCGTTAATAAGTGCTGATGGTAGAGGAGAACCGCACCAAGGCAGATCTCTGGCACGTGGCTGTTTATGCTACTGGTGGTAACGGGAGTATCCTTAATTAATATGATGTATTTGCACTTAGCACTTCTTTTCAACAACATTCAAAGATCTCCCAACTAACAGTATAATGAGCTTTGCATAAGCACTAAAACACAACCATCCTGCTTACTTCTCTATTTAACACAAATTCAATCATACTAGAAATTGCACTTTTCTGACATTTATATGATAGTTACTATTTGAGTGCCTCTGTGAAGCCACATACTGCTTTTACAGATGTAGATTTGTCAAATCAACTCATCGATTGTATCTTATATTTAACAGCTCAGTCATGAAATAGGAGCATTGTTTAGGGCGCCCATATCATTAAAGCATATGAGTATTTTGCTTTTCTTATTTCAAGTGTTAGTCTCATTGACAATTTGTGTAGGGTTGCTTATATGTCTACTTTAAAGCACTCTACTGCTTCTGGACAAGGTTTGCAACTTAAAAACAAAGACAAATAGTAATAGACAATGTTAAATTCAAAACTGTCGCATTTGTTCCCTTAACAAACATTAAAGTCAATATTTGCACTTGACATTACTTTAAGAGAAGGTCTTTTTTTTAACTGGGCGCCACAACAGGTCAGCTAAAACTGAAATCCTATTTCTGGACTTTTACGTCATTGACTTCGGCCAACATCGACAAGTTTGTTCCATTCATTTTGCTGTTTACAGTTCCAAATGTGCGCCCTGAGCTACAGTTTATATGGACTATAATCTAATCAAATAGGCAATAAAACATTTAAATCATGTTTGTAGAATTACAAACGACCTGCTGCTTTTTTAAATGTCACAGTGAACTAATACAACCATATTAAATTAGGATCAAAAAGCAAACAAGATGAAGTACAAAAAAAAGTTCTCTTCAAATAACACTGGTCATCGTACTCGCTGAACATAAACGAACAAGGGGCCTCCTGTATAAAGCGCTGTTGTGGCCGCAAACTCTGATGTGCAATATCTTAGACTTCTGACAATGTACTAAATCCCGTTTGTGATTTGGGAGCAAACCCTCTCTGAACCACAAAGGGTGTTCTGCAAGTCATTTCCAATAGTTATTGGGTAAGGTAGTCAAAGAGATGTTGCCTCCTAATTCTGGTTTGCAACAGTTTGTACCAATGGTTCGCAACCATAATCGCTGTTGCAAGCCATTGAGAAGTTTCAACACCTCAAAGCAGGTGGTTACTGCTCACATAGGGGATGCTGTCTCCATTGGACAGCTTGCTCTCTGGAAATAGTTTTGGACAGCTGCTGGGAAAATTTAGGGAAATTAGGTCTGTGAACCTGAAGTCTTCCCATATAGGAAGAATTTTTTTTCATTTTAAAGTGACTTTCCTTTAAGGAACACAAGCTGCTTTGAAAAAAAATTCTTGTTTGGGAATAGGGATTGAAGGATGGAGTTAGCGCTCCCTTGTAGGCCACTATCCCTGTGTTGATAATCAGTCACAAGGGATAGCAAACGGTGATATAATAAGCCGTGGGGAATTGCTGAAAGACTTCCTGCGTACAAGCGACTTTTTAGCATCACAACCTATTAGTATATAGGCTGCATCACAACATTTCAGACAGGACGTAAAAAGTCGCCATGTAATTTGCACCTACCTGTACCTGCACGAGGGTCCATAATCCTAACTTTGAAAACAAATTATATATTTGTTTCCGTGGTAGTGCAGTCGACAGTGGGGCCGGCGTGCACACTGACTGGCGACATTTTGGTGCATATTAAACAGAAGGCTACAGCAAGCAAATGAACTGCACTACATATATATAATACACACCACTAAATATTTAAGTCATAATGGAATATTTCATAAGGAACTTCAAAACATCATATGATTTTGAAAACTGCACATCCTGGGGGAATTCTAAAATTGCTCAACCCCACACGAGTTACTCTTGTTACGTAAGCCGTGCTGGGAATATGATTGTAGCACAAGCTTCCTGTTTAGCAATGGATCAGGAAATTGGCCAAAACCCAGCACCTTGCAAGTGGTCTTGTGAATATGTCACCAGCAGCTGTGGGGGGCAGCCATAAGAAACCTGGAAACAGCCTTGGGATTTTAGAAAGTGAAGAAAGGTGGGACATCTTCAGATGGGTAGGAAGAAGTACACTGAAGAAGGAAACGGTAAATTGAAAGATGTGGAAACAGAGAAGCAACTGAAGCAAAGTCTCACCGCGGCTGCTCTCTGCGGTGCGGTGCTGGCTTCACCGCATTCATTCCGCCAGTAGGAAGGTTTCCCACCTGCATCTTAGCCCTGTTTCACCTTCCCTTAAAGTCTGCCCGGCACCTACCATGGTGAGCGCAGTAGGGTATGGATCAAAGTCAATGATATAATCTCACCTACGCAGGAAATTGGATCAAACAAGCACAAGTAACTCAAAACAGTGTTTGAGGTTAATATCATCAATTAGGAAATATGTCGAACTCAGAGGAAGGGTAGGAGGATGTGAGCGGGTGGACTCAGGACCGATTTTTAATCTAGTGATATAAAAATTGCTGGAAAGCTCTGAACAAACAGAATCAGCACCAGTTTCAGAACATCTTTGCTCAGTGACTACATCAGGACAACCATGGAAGACTTGAGCCACGGTTCAGGTTAGGCTGGGGAGGCGTCAGTAACTTGGAGGTTCTTGATAAGTCTGGCTGAAGAGGTTGTGAATCAGCCCAGATATTTTCAATATGATCCTAATCTGAATTATTCTAACCATGGATGCTGATGCGCAGGAACTGAGCCCAGCTTCTTTCACTTACGAATGACGCAGGGCTATCAGTAGAAATAGAAAATCTGCTTAGGCTAAGGGAGTTAGATGAATCGGTTTCATAAATGGCCCTACGATAAAGATGACCAAAAGTAAAGTGCCTGTATCCCAGGAATTGAGGACATGAAAACCAGACCCTCACTGATTAGTTACTGCCTGGAGTTGTGTAAAATGTAGAAGTATTCGGCAGCTCGATTCTTAGAAATAAAATCATCAAATTCTTGCGCAAGAGAGTGGAGATTTTCAAATTTAGCTGAAGATTTGGTGACACTTAAACAACTGCACAGTTCCAATAAATGGAGTCACAGCAATGATAGGTGCACTTTCAAGAATAAAATGTAGGGGGGTCATTGGATGTTCACAACTACCAAAAGCAGATAATAGTATTTACATAGCACAAACCTAGCTAGGAAGCAACAGACAGCTGTACATTACTTGCTGGAATGGGATCACACACACGATATTCACACATTACATTCAATGATTTTTAGGCTCGCGGAGAGTAAGCATTTTACACAGGATCACATGATGTTGAGACCAGCACCAACAATGGCATTCAAACTTAGGCCCTTAGGTTCCAAAGCAAGTTACTAGGCCACATACACACCCTTACTTTTACAACGTGGCTGTTGTTCAGAGTTAAAAAAGAAATGCTGAAATCAGGTATGCTGCACTTTCTGTAGACTGAAAATGGTTTTAAATGATCTTACGTGTGGGTTAAAAGCTACATTTAGGTCAGTGCTAAGGGTCAGGCCTCTCCCTACCAGCTCTAGGCCAGGCTAGCTCATACTGTTGTGTTTTCATTGCTAGGAGTGATGTGATAAGGCTCAGTCACGGCTAGTTCGCTCTGATGAACGGCGTCAATTTATAAACTCGCAAATAACCCCCAGTGGGAAGAAATATTAGGCAAAATATATATCATTTGCTTTATCATTTGTATTCAATGTATCCAATTGGTTTTGTGCATCAATATTTGGTAACCGTGTCCTATCACTTCTTACGTTTGCGTGGGATGTATTAAAAAAACATAGCTGTGGTCTTTCCACCAGGCAACTGATGTGCTCTGTTCTTCAATGCTGAGTGAATGGCCACCTTCGGAGACCAAGAAAATTGTTTTTGAGTGAGAACCGAAGTCAACTAACATCCCTAACTGCACAAAGATTATACAGCACTTAGAGAGCAAGACTTTAGGTTGATGGAAGTCCAATCAAACGTTGGGATGAGAACCATAAACCAGGATCCTAAAGCTAATAAAAAATCTGCATGGCTAATTTCAGGGACGAGTTAAGGGGTGTGGTTAGTGTAGTTATGGTTGCTCCAATTTACTTGCAAAATAAACTGGTCTTTCTCCAAGAGTGGGAGAACGCCAAGATTTTATAATTAAAGGTTTTTCTCTTAACTTCTCTTGTTTGAAAATCTAGTGCTGGAGGCTAGAGCCTTATGACTCTGGGAGTTCGTTTATGTATTTTCTACAAGGCCACTGCTAGCTAGAGCCCTGTTAAGCAAAGTTCTAAACTGTACTAAAATCTAATTTGGCCTTGCTGTCCCATGTTTGTAGTCCTTCACACGTGATGGAGAAAGGCACCATGGATTCTAGAGACCTGTCTTGTCAGTCTTGATATGCAACTACCACCGCTATCAACAGACTATGGTTTTGCATGACCGAAGGTTCCTCAAGTTGAAAGCTGTAGAGCGTGGGCAAACAAAGAAGAAGCAGTGAAGAATGGTACTTCAAGTGTAAACACTATAAAATGGATAATTATGGTGTCCAAACACCAGAAAAATGTGTTAAAAAAATACAGAGCCATCTTGAGATGGCATGGCTTACATCAACATTTATTGCACACTTTCCCAGCTCAGAATGGCAAATCGTTTTGCTAAATATTTGTTTGGGGATATTGCCAACAGCAACATTGGCAGGAAGGTGAAAGGGTCTGGAGAAGCATGTGGTAGAACATTAACTTCTTTGCAGAAATCATAGAACACTCGATCTCTTCACAAAAGTCATCCTTTTAAGGCTCAAAACACAAATTTCATCCTTGTAAGAGCCTTAAGCAATCACTGGGCAAAAAAAACAACCTAACATCTAAAACTATTGAATAATTCTTGGAAGGAAGAGATTAACTTCATTAAGTACTTATTTCGAGTTGATCTTCACCAAAAAAGGTAAACACTGATAAGAAAACTATAGTTTAGTTTATTTGTCAGCCTAACAACAAATACAATTCAACATCCCTTTCTTCACCTCAACTATTAAAGGCCAACGCAAACAGCCCTTCAAAAATCATTTACCCACAGAAGGTGGGCGAGGATATAGCAAGGTAATTATTACTATGGAAAGCAAGTAACAACAATGTGAAGCACTGAGCTACGAATGACTACCATATTGCAACATCATCCTTGTATTACATAATACCAGTAGTCCAAAAAAGACAAAAGCAATTTGCATTGCGATTCTCCAAAGACCTCAATGAAGGGAAAAAGTCAGTGAGGAGTCAAGTATGGATATGGTGAGAAAAATCAATTGTGTGCCACCTTAAACACCCTAAAAAAAGTTTTTTAAAAAATACATAAAATGTATAATTACGGTCAAAAATCACTCTTTCATAAATTAATTTAGCAAAAACAGACAATTGACATTTGTCAGTGACATAATCAAAAAACATCCAAGCCTTCTCAACCAGCTATGCAGAAAAACTTTAAGGGTTCGATTATGTCGGTCAGAGTTGCCTCTGACTGACACCGTTGAGGTCTCGGCACCGACAGACCACCGGTCGTCAGTCTCGACACTGCAATTACAATGCGACCGTACATGTTGCAGTTGCATACTCCCATTTCTCAATGGGAGCTTGTGCTGCGGCCGGAAATGCCAACTTTACTGATACTACAGGACACAATAAAGATCCAATAAAGATCCTAGACAAGAGAGTCTTGGCGACTAGCCCTTCCGGATCTTGCAGCCGCATTCAGCGCTGCCAACCACTAGACCCTCCTATTGACACTCCGTGAAAGGATGGGAATTGACATTATTATGTTTAACTAGATGGGCTCCTTCCTGAAGTACATATCCTACATGGTGAAAATGAGGAAACAAACATCAGAATTCACTATGTGACCACATGGCGTTCCGCAAGGATCAGTTTTGGCCTGGACAGTTTTCAAGCAACATGTAGGATCATTAAATGAAAATATTAAAGAACAAGGGCCAAAATGCACTAGTAGGCTGACTTGTACTAAGATATATTTTAAAATTAATACTGAACAAGAGGGGCATGGTTATGTCAAATACTTAATAACATTTGAATAAAACAGAATACCTGCTTATCACCTCTAATGACAACCCTGCCCTCCCTCACAAGGGGATAATTGACTTGAACTCATTAAGAGTAAGACTGACTATTATAAGCTTTCTATGTTTCACCTTTGACAACACATTGTGTCTGCAAGGAATTATTAACAACAATACTGCAAAAAAAGCCAATTGGTGACTGTGTATCATTGTAACTTGAAACACCTGGCCAGTGAACTAAACCTAATAACACTGGTCCAATTCTTTGTGGTCTTAATTTGGGATTGCCCAGCTCCCATGCCTTGCTAAAGCTAGCTTGGCTCCCCTAAAAGCAGCCCTTACCTCATCTACAAGCTTAATCAATAACAATAAAAATACTGACAAAATGTAACCAGCCCTAAGCCTTCAGAATGGGCGACTAATAGAAACCTTCTGCATTCTGAAGGCGGCCTGCATCACGTATGAGGCCGAACACAATAATCCTACTGACATAGCTCAGAAACTCAAATTCCTGGGGGAGAAAATAACTCCAAGAGCACAGATTGGGTAATTCTAATTTTAAAAAAATTAAGAAAGGAATAAAAGAACTGCAGTTGAAGCGACTAAGACCCCTCCAACTAAGAACGTGATGACAGTTCCTCAAATGAATAGGCCCTGTGACAAAGAATACAACTCATAAGAAGCTTTGTTGAGATGCCCTTTCTCTCCCAAATGTAACAGCTGTCAAATAATCTGCAAACATTTATTAGTAAAGTGTCATAACTGTCCTTTTGCTGACAATTTAGGTATGGTCTGCTGTCGTAAAGTGCTCTGTGGTTAAACTGACAAGCCAACACCATTAAAAAACACATAAAATTCACTCCATGCCGTGGTCACTAAAGACTTCACCCCAAGGGGTAGACCTATAGTGATGTCGCTGTAGGGCTCAAACATAATATTGTATTACTGCGACTTAGCTCCTAGTGCCTTCTCCATGCTGATAGGTCTGTGGCACAGTGAACAGACCCCGGACAGCCACGCAGCACACAAGGACGCCATCCGCAACCACCACCACCTCATCAAGGCTGCCAAGAGGACCTCCTTCAAAGACCGCCTCAACAACGCACACAACAGCAAGGAGCTCTTCAACATCGTGAAGGAACTCTCCAACACCAACGACATCCCGCCGTCGCAAGCCCTGTGTGACTCCCTCGCCACTTTCTTCCACCGCAAGATAGCAGACATCCACGACAGCTTCAACACCCAGACAGCCCCAACAGACAGCAACACAACAGACTCCCCTCACATCATCGACCACGAGCCCCTGCTAGCCTGGGCCAGCATGAGCATCGATGACACCATCAAGACCATGAGCACAATCCACTCCGGCTCTATAGACCCATTCCCGCACCACGTCTTCAACAAAGCAAGCAGCTCCATCGCACACCACCTGAGCAACGCCATCAACCTCTCCCTCTAGACTGCGACCTTCCCAGAGACCTGGAAACACGAGATCATCGCCCTACTCAAAAAACCCAAGGCAGACCCAAGAGATCTCAAGAACGTCCAGCCCATCTCTCTGCTCCCGTTCCCGGCCAAGGTCATCGAGAAGATCGTCAACAGACAGCTAACCCGATACCTCGAAGAAAACAGAATCCTGGACCCTTCCCAGTCAGGGTTCCGCAGCAACCACAGCACCGAGACCGCCCTCATCGCCGCCACCGACGACATCAGGACCCTGCTGGACAACGGTGAGACTGCAGCACTCATCCTCCTAGACCTCTCTGCCGCCTTCGACACCGTCTGCCACCGCACACTATGCGCACACCTCCACACCGCTGGGATCCGAGACAAGGCTCTGGAATGGACCACACCCTTCCTCTCAGACAGAACCCAGAGTGTCCGCCTCCCCCCATTCCGATCCGAAGCCTCCGAGATCATCTGCGGCGTACCCCAGGGATCCTCCCTCAGCCCGACACTGTTCAATATCTACATGACCCTGCTTGCACATGTCGCCCGACAGCACGACCTCAACATAATCTCCTACGCCGACGACACTCAACTGATCCTCTCCCTCACCAAGGACCCCATCACCGCCAAAGCCAACCTCCACGAAGGAATGAAGGCTGTCGCGGACTGGATGAAGATCAGCCGCCTGAAGCTGAACTCGGACAAGACGGAGGTCCTCATCCTCGGCTCCAACCCTTCAGCCTGGGACGACTCCTGGTGCCCGACGGCACTGGGGACAGCCGCGACACCCACAGACCACGCACGCAACCTGGGAATCATCCTAGACTCAACGCTCTCAATGACCAAGCAAGTCAACGCCGTCTCCTCCTCCTGCTTCAACACCCTCCGCATGCTCCGCAAGATCTACAGATGGATCCCAACAGATACAAGAAGAACAGTCACCCAGGCCCTCGTCAGAAGCAGACTCGACTACGGAAACGCCCTCTACGCGGGAGCCACGACCAAGCAAATGACTACAACGCATCCAAAACGCCTCGGCACGACTGATCCTCGACGTACCACGCCACAGCCACATCACCCCCCACCTGAGAAACATTCACTGGCTGCCGTCAACAAGAGGATATCCTTAAAGCTCCTCATCCATGCACACCAAGCACTCCACAAGACTGGCCCAGCCTACCTCAACAGACGTCTCTCCTTCTACATCCCCAACCGCCAGCTACGCTCCGCCGACCTCTCACTAGCCACCATCCTGCGCATCCGAAGAACTACCACCGGCGGGAGATCATTCACCCACCTCGCCGCCAAAACATGGAACACCCTCCCACTGAGCCTACGACAGACCAAAGACCTGCTGACCTTCAGGAGAACACTCAAGACCTGGCTGTTCGATCAGTAGCAACCCCCCCCCCCCCCCCCCAAAAAAAAGCCTTGAGACCCTCGCAGGTATGTAGTGCGCTTTACAAATGACTGATTGATTGATTGGCTGTGTCTGAATGCTGGGCCAAAAACTCTTGCTCCACGTGGCTGGCTTCAGATGTCCTTTCTCCCCAAAGCTATGGTCCTTCATCCCCATTATTGGGGCACTGGTTTGCTCTTCCTATGAACAAGCCCCTTGCAGGGCTGCAAGTTTAAGATGAATCACGTGTCACGTGATATGCGATACATTTCGCTGCTGTTGTGTTCGGGAAATGAGATGGCCCTTGAACTATTTTAAAAAGAACTGATTGATGTTCAAAGCAAAGGGACACTGCAAGGAATAGTTTTATGAATTTCTATGTTGTACATAATTGTGCAGAACTTTGTGAGGTACACATTTGTAAGCTATGATTTTAGTAACATTAGATGCGGTCTGATAAATCAGAAATGTGGTGAATTACAGAGATAAATACATTTTTATTAGTAAATATACAGTTTATCTCGGTATATTGACTGCTGCTGAAATGCCATGCCCTGGAAGATCTTATATTTTTTTCTGAGAATTATTTTCTGGGTACATTGCCTAAAATAAACCATTTAAGCTTAGATCCCGTGCGCCTTTTCCCTGTGACCAGCTTCTCACATCTGCCCCATATGACTGGCTCTTTTGTTCCTTCGCCTTGGCACTGGGCAAGTTCATGCTGTGACTTGGTACCCAACCCCTTTCCCTCTCTATGCTCTTTGGGCTAACTCTTAGTTCAGCTGGTTACTTCAGCCCACCTTTTGGGTGGTTTGCCTCTGTGGTGCCATTCCGCCCATAGTACTCGGATCCTGAGACCCCTCCGCGCTGCCTAAAAATGTCTTCCGCATCTTCTCCTCCACCCGCCTTCCCCCACAGCCCCGCTGGAACTTTTGTACACGTACACCCCTTAACTCCGATCTCCCTGGGGGCCTCCCCTGTGCAGAACAGACCCCCGCGTGCTCCTCTCCTCTCTCCGCCAGATACATTACCACGCACACGCAAGTATTGCCAACGTTTGGTTGTATACAGATCTTTTTGGACAGCCTGTGCATGCTTTGTACTCATATGCCAGGCTCCCTCGGGATCTCCATCACCCTCCGGGCAGCCCGAACCCTCCCCCCCCTCGAGTTCCCTTTAAGTACAACCTTCCCCTCTTGAAATACCACCTAACCAGATTCCCTCCAAACACAATTTCCCACTTCAGGGTGAGGGATTCTGCGTACGTACACCACAGCCCTGCTGTCCGTCACATCCCCACTGATCCACTCTCTGTGGGACTTTCACTGGACACTCGACCCTGACTGGTCTACACTCCCCCTGTAGGCCCCCTCCACACTGAACACTTCTTCAGTGCACACTCGTGCGCCCCCGGAACCCCGGCCCCTATCCAGACCAGTTCTCCTCCCCTAACCCCGGCCCCTATCCAGACCAGCTTTCCTCCCCTAACCCCGGCCCCTATCCAGACCAGCTTTCCTCCCCATAACCCCGGCCCTTATCCAGACCAGTTCTCCTTCCATGAACCCTTCCACAAGAGTCAAGCCAGACCCTTAGCTCGGCTCTCTGTCATGTGTTGCTTACCCACCAGTACCCCGAACACACACCGTCCGATTGCAGTTTTATAGACAGTGAAAAACATTACAGGGTCCGAGATGGAGGAAGGAGGCTCTTTATATGTACCTTTTGCAGGCCCTCTTCTGTTGTGACTGGCTGGGCCAAAGGTCATATTTGCGTGAACTTGGCCTACCCAGGCTACCTACTAGAACCCGGTCTGCCCCACACACATCTTCCCCACTTCAGACCCTTTCCCTCCTCTGATGCCTGCTCCACACACCACGCGCCCCTTCCTTCCCTAGTCATGACTGGCCTCCCATGAGTAAATCCCCCCTGCAAACTCCTGATCGTTCTCGCCCACTGGGCCCTGCTGCAAACATCACACGCCCCTTTCCCAGTCCTGGCTGATCTCCCGTGTGTATCCCACATACACCATTCCCACTTCAGGCCCTCTCCGCTCCTCTGAACCCCGCTCCACACATAACAACGCCGCCTCCGCCCGTCGAGACGCCTCTCCGCTCCTCTGTTGTATCCACAACACACACCCTTCCCCTGCCCTCTGTCCCCGGCACACACATCCCAAGCCCAGTCACCCTGCCCAGCTCCTCCGATCTCTCACAGATCGCGCCCCCCTGCGCCCTCTCTTACTCTCAAAGTGGCCCACACCTTCGTTCACCCTGCGGGGCTTGGGCTGCTCGAGGTCCTTGTCCGCCATGGTCTCGGTGCTGCCTCCCTCCAGGCTCCGCTTCAGGGGGTGTGTGAGCAGCTCCAGTACGGAGAGCGCCGCGAGCAATACAGGAGCGAGCGGGCCGAGCCTGGGTGTCTGTGCTGGGCCCGCCCCGGGCAGATGCCCCGTCCCGCCCACCGCTACAGGGGCGTACCTCAACACTCCTCCGTGCCACACCCACTGCTACATGGGCACTTCAACTCGTGCTTGCCTGACCACGCCCACCGCTCCATTGGCGTACCTCAACCCTCCCCTGGGCGTGCCTCACCAGGCCCACAGGGGCGTACCTCAACACTCCTCCGTGTGTGCCTCACCACACCCACTGCCTCAGGGGTACTTCAACCCTCTCTCTGTCTTGCTTCACCACGCCCACTGCCACTGGGCTGTACCTCAACCATCTCCTGGGCGTGCCTCATCAGGCCCACGGGAACAGGGGCGTACCTCAACGCTACTCCGTGAGTGCCTCACCACGCCTACCACTACAGGGGCGTACCCTCAACCCTTCTATTTGTCCTGCCCCACCTCGCCCACTGCCACAAGGGGTACTTCAACCCTGTCTCAGGTGCTATCTCACCCGCCCACAGCCCTGCCCAAACCCTAGGCGGTTGCCCCAACTCTCTCTCGGTGCTACCTCACTACGAAGGCCCGTCCATAAGCCAACCCAAACCCTGGGTGCTACAGCAACCCTCTCTGGGCCCCATCCCGGGAGCCTACAGCAGCCCGCACTCGCCCCTGTCTCTCCCGGTCCAATTGCCTCCCCGGAGGTGTCTATCGCCCTTGGCTGTCTCTGCCCAACCAAGCTTAGTCGCCCGCTGACTTTCTATAGCCCTCCCATCGACCGAGCTCAACCCGCCCCCAGATGTCAAGAGCCGTAGTGACCCCTCCCTAGGTCCATCCCACACGTCACTGAACTGTCCCCATTCAGCTCCGGAGAGGCTGTTCCCGTCTCTTACAGCCCTGGAGCTGCACGTCCCCCCCACCCCTCCCCTTCCCCCCTCCCTTCCAGGTCAGCACCCTGGGCAACCTCGCTTCTGCCCTCTTTCTCACACTACTAGGGCTTCTAGGCGCTAGCCCCCCTGGGAATCGTTCTATCTATCAGTTTTAAATGGGCCGGTACTCACTGGTACTGAGTACCGGCACTTCTTTAGATTTATCAATCTGAGTACCAGCACTTCTCCTTTACCGAGGAGAGTACCGGTCGGTACTCGTGAAAAGGTAGGCTCATTGGCTGTGAGTGCTGGTGAGCAGGAGTGGAACCGGTCTCTGGCAGCCATTGCCCCGCTTCTGTATCCCCCATCTGAGCCCCAGCTGAGCTATTCAGCAGGGCTCATTTGAATAATGTCCGGGTGCTCACCATCAGGCTGTGTTTGACAGAGCAGGGTCCCTTCAAGCCCTGTGCTGTCAATCACAGTCACACTATCCTGTGCTTTTGTGCAAACACAGGAATCATGGCAGTGGCGATCAGGCTACAGCCTGTCCTGCCCTTGTGGCAATTAAAAAAGCCATGGCAGGTGAAGAGTATAACATGGCTTTTTTATCATAACAGAGTCTTTTGTGTGCCTGCTTACATTTGTGTGTTTGCCAGCATTTGTATGTCTGTTTTTTGCACGAAAAAAGTGAGAGAGAGAATCAAAACACTCTCATGAGGTATTTTAAAGAAAATGGGTGGCACTTTGTGTGTACATGTCTGCTCAGCGACAATGAATCATAAATAACTAGTAGGGAGGGTTGGTGGGTGAGTGAGTGAGTGGATGGATGAGCAAGGGTGGATGTATAGATGGATGGCCAGATGGATGAATAGATGGATGGATGAGTGAAAGCATTGCTTGCTGGGTGAAAGAGGGTGGATGATTGGATAAAAGGGCGGATGATGGGTGGATAACTGAAAGATTAGATGAATGAATGAAAGGGAGGGAGGATGGAAGAAAGGGTGGATGATGGATGTGTGAAAGGGTAGATAGAATAAAGGAGGGAAAGGGTTGATGGATAGATGAGCAAAAGGATTGATGAATGAGCGAATGTGTGGATAAAGAGATGGATGAGTGAAAGGATGTATGGATAGTTTTGGAGATGGATGGATTGATATGATTGGATAAAAGGGCGGATGATGGGTCGATAAGTGAAAGATCGGATGGATGAAGGAAAGGGAGGGATGATGGATGAAAGGGTGGATGATGGATGAGTAAAAGGAGGGATTGAGTGAAAGGGTGGATGCAATAAAGGAGTGAAAGGGTTGATGGATAGATGAGCGAAAGGAATGAATAATGAGCGAAAGGGTGGATAAAGAGATGGATTAGTGAAAGGATGAATGGATAGGTTTGGAGATGGATGGATGAATGTATTTGGATATGAAGAGTGGACAGACGGAATGGTTAAAAACTGAATGATGGATGAAAGACTGAATAGACAGAATGTAAAGGTTAAATAGTAGGATGAATGCATAGATCTATGGAAGAGACAAGAGATATCTTCTGGGGAGGGTCTTGATGATTTGCTTCATTTGCTTTGTGCCATAAGAGCTTTGGTTTGAAGTGGGGGTATTTTCAGTTTCTTCCTAGCTCCTACTCACGTGCCCGCTCCCTTCCTTCGGAGCTTGTATGAGCCTGTCACTGCTCCCCTCCGCCAGCGTCACTGTTGTCAGTGGCAGCCGAGGGTTTATCATCATCATCAGTCTTTATTCGATTTAAAAATCATGAAAGACACAAACATATAGCCAAACATAACATATAAAATCCAGTAAAATTATTTGAAATTCATCAATAAATACTTAAAAGAATAGTAAAAAAACATTAAACAGTTCAAGATGACAACAGAATTAAAATAGCATAGTTAAAACACCCACATCAACTACAAAGTTAGAGAGAATCAATTAATTAGGTGCACGCCATGTTGTGTCAGTTAGACAGGTTAGTAAGGATGCTTCAGATGTTTACCAGAGGCTTGAGCCCTTAGGGTCCATGCCCAACCCAAGAATTTGGCTATTGCTATAGAGATAATTGGTAAAGTGCTAGTGCGTAAGATTCTTAAAGCAACAGCACATCTCCTAGTACCTAAAGTTCTACACATAGGAGACAGACACACTCTCCTTGGGATAACTAATGCTGGACAGACAAACAGGAAATGGGCAATGGATTCTGCTTGTAACCCATAAGCGGGGCACATTTCCTCACGGGAAATAGACCATCTACCTGTAAGAGACTTGAGTGGTAAGGAACCAGCTCTAAGCTGGAAGTAGAGCTTCCTGTCTCCAGGTTTTGTTATCAGGTCCCAGTACTGTTCTAGAGCAGGAGTAATCTTTACCTCTCGATAGCGACCAGTCATCCCAGTGGAATTTGCTCTGCTCCAAACTTGGTGGTCAACTCGTTCCCAATAAGTCATTTGGATAATTCTCTTTGAAGGAAACTGTGCAGCTGCTGGGTCACTCCACAGCCCCTCCATACCCAAGGCTATCAGGGCTGACGGAGCTGCCTCAGCCATTCAATCTTATGAAAGACGTCTAGTTCTATAACATCCATAATCCCTTTAGCATACAGGGAGAGCTCCGGAGTAGTCCAGAGCCTTCGCCAGTATAAAACCGGGCGAAGTCTAGCTATGTCCGCGATGGCCTTCCTACCTAATCATATCTTAGGGGAACCATAGGGGTACTCTGAGGGAGACCTGTTATGCTACGGAGGAATGTATTTTCGGCTTTAGTTAAAGCAGCCAGCCGATCGAACCCCCATAATTCTACCCCGTACAAAACTGAACTTAGGGCCTTAGCCTCATAGACTTGGAGCACCGTTTTTTTGGGCTTAGTAAAAGATTTTTTATGCTCCCTAATTAATGCTCCTGATATTTGCCTGTGTTTCAGGGCAGCCATCTCTATGTGCTTATCCCATTTATTGTTTCTGGTTATGTGTATGCCTAAATAAACGAAATTGGTAACCATTTCTATCGGTTGCCCATCCATAAAAAACTTTCTCCCTCTAAAACTTGGATGTGGGTTAAAAACCATTAGTTTCGTCTTGGCCATGTTTACCTCCAAGCCATGACCAAGATAAAAATCTTCAAAGACTAGTAAAGCTCTTTGCAAGCCACTCGGGGTTTTTGATACGATAAGCGTATCATCCGCAAACATCAGTATCGGAGTAATAACTCCGGCGAGCTTTGGGGCATCTGTAGAGACGCTAAGCATGGATTTAACTATCCCATTGATATATAGCGAAAAAAGCGTAGGGGCCATGGTGCAGCCTTGCCGCACACCACGTTCTACCGGGAACTCAGGGGTAATGTCACCTAAGCCTCCCCACTGGATTTTAGCACAATTAGACTCGTGTAGCCTCATTATCAAGGTCAAAATTTCTGCGGGGAGCCCTAGTTTTTCTAGCACTGCCCACAACCGCAGACGAGGCACGAGATCAAAGGCAGCTCTTAAGTCCACAAAAGCTACATAGAGACTGCCTTTCCCCAAAGTAACCACTTTCCAGTGAAGTTGCACGAAACGAAAGACCTGATCCACTGTGCTGGTCAGTTTACGGAAGCCAGCTTGGAAAGGGGACAGGATCATGTTATCTTCAATCCACACTAGTAACTGATTCAAGACCATCCTCCCTATAACCTTCTGGATTGTATCAATCAGGCTGATTGGTCTATAGTTACCAGGCAACGTCCTGTCACCCTTCTTAAACACTGGGATTATAACAGCCCCCCACCCCCAAGATTTTGGGACTGGGGCACCTTCAGCTACAGCATTTGCCAGTAAGGTGATGTACTTACTCCAGCAATTTTTATTATGAAGGAAAAGATCAGACGGGACCCCGTCTAGTCCCGGAGCTCGTCCACATGCTACGGAACCCAGAGCCATTAGGGTGTCTTCAATATTAAAAGGACCATGGCGATAGAAGACATGGGTTATCTCACAGGAGGGGTTAGACTGGAGGCCACATGCATATTGGGGTTTAAAGTATTTTACCCATTCCTCTTGTGAGACATGGTTTGAGGGTCTGTCAGGTAACCCTCCTCTGCCCCACTTGATGATGTTCCAAAATAGCCTGGTGTCCCTGGCATGACTAGCACCCTTCAAATCAGACCAGTAGAGCTCGTCCCATTACTTTTTGGCCAGGCCTATACATTTTTTGTATAGTTGTCTAGCTTTACGTACGTGATCACTACAACCACTGGAAAGGGCTGCAGCAAGATCAGCTCTAGCTCTCCTGCAATCACTATCATACCATCGTAGACGCTTTGGTAGAGCCCTCCTATCTTTCCTAGCTGGTTTCAAAAAATGCCGGCGTATTCCCTCGAAGAAAGTTTCATGGAGTCCAGTGGTTAGTGCATTGCCTGGGACAATAGCCATAAAACTCTCAAACTCCGATATAGTTTTGGTCAGCTGTTTATCAATACTATCAGTGACCTTGTCATTGGTCTTGACCACACTCCACTTGAGCCTGCGCATATCGTTGGAGGGGAATACTTCAGGTAGCATGAGTTTCGGCTCCTCTTCAATTGTGTTACCGTTCTTCCACCAGCAATGCGTTACACATAGAGGATTGTGGTCGCTTTCTGGTCTAGATTAAACCACCATATCTTCTACAAATTGCCATAACCTCAAGCTACAGAGAACGTAATCAATCCTGCTCCTATGGCGGCCATTGTCAAAAGTGTAGGCCCCTTCCTTGTCCCCCGGCGTCCTTCCGTTCAATGCCCTCAGACCTCTCTCATAACAGAGGGCATTGACCTGCACTGCAGCCTCTGTCCATCTTTTAATTGGTTCTAATTCGAGTCCAGGAATACCCCATAGCTGTTCTTCCTCGGGGTCAAGTCCCCAACAAAGATCTGGGTCTAAGAGTGGTTCAAAGGTTACGTTCAAATCCCCCACGGCAAGCACTCCCCTCTCACTCGAGTGCTGGTCAATGAGGGAATCCAATATAACCAAAGCCCGAGTCCTTGTCCCTTTGGTCCCTCTAAGGTACAGATTGTAAATATCCAAATCACCCAGTGGGCCCAGGGATAATCTAACTAATTGAATGTCAGGAGACCCTGTCGGAAGCTCGCTAGCCGCCAAAAATAAATCTTGGCGTACCCAAGTTGTTAAGCCGCCCATGGGGCGCCCTTTGGATCCCTTAGAGGCGGGAACGTGGAAGTTCAGATAACCCAGCAAAAACTGGGGCTCACAGGACCAAGTCTCCTGGAAAAGGCAAACATCAAAGTTGCCAATGAATTGGACCCACTCTGGAGAGTCCATTTTTGCCTTCAGACCAGCAACATTCCACGAAATCATTGAACCCACCCCTGGTCCCAACTTTTTGACCTGGTAATTGGTTTTGGGGCTTACTTCGTGTTGGATCTGGTACTCTGGGTGCATTTGTAAAGATGGGGCCCTAATTGAGTTAAACTTCCCAGGGGGGGCAAGGTTCTGTTCGTCAGCTTCAACCATGGGCACAACTCCGGCTACAATGGGATCCCTTGAGGCCAGAAATTCCGGTCAATGAAAGTAATCTGGGTTGCAGGAACCATTGTAGTAATCAGAAGAGGGGATGGTAAACCCATGTGATAATCTCTTCCCTACCCAGTATTGCCTAGATCTTTCGGCTTGATAGGGGGCCGAATTATAAAAATGGCCTAGGTCATACACCCCTAT
This sequence comes from Triturus cristatus, assembly GCF_964204655.1. NCBI lineage: Eukaryota > Metazoa > Chordata > Amphibia > Caudata > Salamandridae > Triturus > Triturus cristatus. The sequence goes on from NC_140580.1 coordinate 1,093,817,738, forward strand.
CCCAGACTGGTCCCCTAAAGGTGGGCAATCACAGATAAAACGCACTAAGCGCCTGTCTTGGAAGTTCACAATAATAGAATCGCCCACAACATCTTTCGGTCTGGATCCAACCCAGCTGACCCTTCTGACAAGTAAAATTTTCCCGTTCAAACTGGCGGGGATTGGCCTATTCTTATTTAGCCAGAATGTCACTTTATTTTTGAGTTCCTGGTAGGATTCAGACTTGCCACCTTTTAATTCAGGGACACCAGTTAATACTGCAACGTAGGGAAGGGAAGCTGGAGGAAGATGAATATGAGCATTGGGAGATTTTACAGGTTTGTCATGCGTCTCTCTACTTACACCTTCACTCATACGCTTGTTCTCCCTGTTAATGTTCACACTATTGTTATTCCCCCCAGATTCATTGCTGGTTCGGCCTAGCCGTAAATTGAATTAATTGGCATTGGTCAGAACCTTGTGTGCATCAATCCCTATGCTGTCCTTTGTGGTTGCAGCAGGATCAGCAATGGGAATAGGTGTGGGGGTCAACATGGGTGCGGCCAGAGCTACTGAATTAGAATTAGATTTTGCTCTCTCGTTTGTTACTAGTTTAATGACGTTTTTTAAAGAGCAAAAATTTTCGAGCATCGTCTGTTCAAGACGTTCAATTCTTACATTGACCAATTTAACCCTTTCTAGGAGGGGGAGTATTAGTGAACGAACCACCTGTTCTACTTGGGCAATCACTTCACCTGGTTGTGGCTGGTCAGGGGGGCATTTATTACCTCCCCCAGTTACTTGGCAGTCCCCCACTGGTAGAATACCAGGTACATTGATAGGGTTTTCCAGTTTTTTAGAAATTTTCGGCTACCTCCCTCCTTGGGTATCCCCACCTCTTTTCCTTTTTGGGTTAGAAGGTCTTATTGATTTCTTACTAGCCCGTGTCTGGGAACATACTACTTCAGATCTTATGGAACTTTCGTTTACAAAGGCGACCTCCCCAGAGGCCTCGGTAATCTTCATGCTATCCTGTAAATTATTAGGGCTTGACTCAAGATCCCCAAGCTGGGATGGACTACTCTCTTCAAGCCCTACTGGCCTAATAGGAGATTTTGCTAAGGCTAATATCCCAATAGATAATCGTCTGGCTTGCATTGACTCAGTGGAAAGTCGCCGCTCAGTTATGGCGATTTCATGCTCTAGGACCGAAACGGCCCTCGTTATGAACTGATCTAAAGTACCAGTAACTGTCCCGCCCCCCCCCAGTGCACTTTCTCTTCCCTACCATTACCCAGCCGTTTATAGAATGGGGACCTAGGAACTTACTATGGGGTAACGAACTATGATGGGAAGCAAAAAATACAATTAGTACTCTTAAAAGTGCTATAGAGAACTTGTGTAACTTATGTAACCACAGTGTTAAGCATCACAATACACCCACGTATACAAGTATAAAGTCCGCGAGGTACACAGGGTAAAAGACACTGGGGTGGCGGTTGAGCAAACCACCAACCACCCTCTGCAAACCCAGTGAACAAACAATCACAGACCAAAAGTCTCGGCAATAAAGGAGAAACACCAAACAGACCACAGTACCTTGAAGGCGCAAGCAAAGGGCCGGAATTAAAGGGGGGGGGCCCAGCCCTGCCTTTTTCTGGCGTTGACGGGCGCGAGACGGGCTCGCCCTCGGCCCGGGCATCGCCCGGGCGTGGCTCGCGTGCGTCCCGCACTGCGGGTTTGGTATCGGGCTTTAATCCCTCCCCGGCGCTGCCTGATGATGTAATTGGCAGGCGCCCGGGGCAGGGAGTTCTGGGAGATGGTGTTCCGGTGGCCGTTTCCCTCACGGCAATGCGAGGCGAGTGGCAGCCCTCCAGGCAGGATTTTCCTCAACAAACGCCGTTCCCCTCACGGCAGGACAAACAGCCTCAGGGATGTGGAAACAGGTGAGTTTAACGAGCGTCCCGCGCTGCGGGTTTGGTATCGGGCTTTAATCCCTCCCCGGCGCTGCCTGATGATGTAATTGGCAGGCGCCCGGGGCAGGGAGTTCTGGGAGATGGTGTTCCGGTGGCCGTTTCCCTCACAGCAATGCGAGGCGAGTGGCAGCCCTCCAGGCAGGATTTTCCTCAACAATCGCCGTTCCCCTCACGGCAGGACAAACAGCCTCAGGGATGTGGCAACAGGTGAGTTTAACGAGCGTCCCGCGCTGCGAGTTTGGTATCGGGCTTTAATCCCTCCCCGGCGCTGCCTGATGATGTAATTGACAGGCGCCCAGGGAAGGGAGTTCTGGGAGATGGTGTTCCGGTGGCCGTTTCCCTCACGGCAATGCGAGGCGAGTGGCAGCCCTCCAGGCAGGATTTTCCTCAACAAACGCCGTTCCCCTCACGGCAGGACAAACAGCCTCAGGGATGTGGCAACAAGTGAGTTTAACGAGCGTCCCGCGCTGCGGGTTTGGTATCGGGCTTTAATCCCTCCCCGGCGCTGCCTGATGATGTAATTGGCAGGCGCCCAGGGCAGGGAGTTCTGGGAGATGGTGTTCCGGTGGCCGTTTCCCTCACAGCAATGCGAGGCGAGTGGCAGCCCTCCAGGCAGGATTTTCCTCAACAAACGCCGTTCCCCTCACGGCAGGACAAACAGCCTCAGGGATGTGGCAACAGGTGAGTTTAACGAGCGTCCCGCGCTGCGGGTTTGGTATCGGGCTTTAATCCCTCTCCGGCGCTGCCTGATGATGTAAATGGCAGGCGCCCGGGGCAGGGAGTTCTGGGAGATGGTGTTCCGGTGGCCGTTTCCCTCACGGCAATGCGAGGCGAGTGGCAGCCCTCCAGGCAGGATTTTCCTCAACAAACGCCGTTCCCCTCACGGCAGGACAAACAGCCTCAGGGATGTGGCAACAGGTGAGTTTAACAAGGGTTTATCGCCTCTTCCAGCCCCCAGGACAACCCTGAGTTTTTCGCCCCTAGGTGCACAACCACAGTCTGGTCTGTCCACTGCATGGCCCTACTACCGGCACTGCAAAGCTTCCTTGTGTCTGGACCTGTGAAGAGCACATGTGCCGATTGTAGGACTTGAACCTGAATGGGCCGTTTAAATAGTGCAAGCAGGCCATGCAACACACAGTGTAGGTACATCTGTGATATTGCCTGTAAGAGAATAAAGGACACAACGATTGCACCGCGCAAACTACCAGCTATTAGCAGGATTTTGAGTATGATATGGCATAACAGGAAAAATGCCAGTCACGTGACCTGAGACATAACAAAGCAATGCCCACGAGCAAAATAGTTTTTATATAGCATATGGACCCTGCGCAATTATGATGAACTGTTTCTCAGGAATATGTGAATCGAAGACCGTATACAACCAGGCTTGACACTATGTGTGGACGACGTTCCTAACACGACATTTCGATTGCGTTTTGAATAATGTACCTGGTACTCGTGTAAAGCGCTCCAATACCTTCGGATTGAGTTCGCGCTATATAAAACTGCCCCCTTCCCCCAAAACAAGTTCACTTTACAAGTACTTAAGAGAAAATATGCTTTTGAGGCGGGTTTTTGACTTTGTTCAACCTGTATGTAAGAGATATGCAAACAATGTAAAAATGTCAGCTGCATTTGTCTGTATGAGAAATTACACTAATATTGACTTAAATAGCACTTGCTAATATATTTACTTTATTTCATTTAATTTATAGCACTACTCATACCAACGTAGGGTGTAAAAGTGCTTTCAGTCAAACACACATCATACAGAAGCAATACATCATACACATGTGTAAATCAATGTAAAGGGAAGGTTGCACAGGACAATTATGGTTACAAGGTGTAGGGGTAACTTATAGTTCATACTGGTAGGTATTATATGTTAAGAGTGCATGGTCTGGTGAAACACTAAATCAGGATTTAAAACATAATAATGGTTCGGGTGGTCTATACTACTAAGACTTTACTAGTATATAAAGTTACTTTTTTTTAGCAACTGTAGAGTAACAAAACATTGAGAAAAATAAACTATAATGCTCTTAAACCATGCCTTAGAGTTTGAATGCAACTCCTTGATGCCAGTTCATAGTTCACTGAGCTATATTAGAAGGACCGCAACTTATGAACTGCAAGTAACAGAAGGATCTCTGGGAGATAAAGCAGTAACCGAATGAGCTATCTACATAAAATACAGAGCTGTGATCTGCATGGTACACAATGGGTTTTGCAGCAGGCAGATTAAGCGTCTGTGCTACTTTATGAGTCAACAGTGTGCCTGGGCAAAGCACAGATCTCTCTGGAAAGAGCATTAGCCACAGGAGTTTTCCTACCATTATTCTTATCCCCTGAAAATTGCTGGACACAAAAAGATCTCGGCGGCCGGTGCCTTAAGATATTTCAAAATGTACCCTCTTTGTGACCCATTCGAGCAGGACAGGTTTACTGTCACATTGTCCTTGTTACCAATTTCTTTGCGACAGAGGTTTAAAAAAATAAATGTATATGATGACTCCGGCCCTCGTGACTCCACCGCCTTTCTGCTGCCACACCATGACCCCCAATTTATGGGCTCCCGGAGAATCTTTTTTCTATTTCCAGCACTCATTGGGAACATTTTGCAACAAAACGAGTCTTAATGACAGACAGGTGGAATGAATTTAGAAGTATTCTGGATGTTAAACTTTAATAGGTGTCATCCATCTGAATATCAAGTCAGAGCCGCGAGGAATATCACCACGTTTTGTAGTTCCTCGATATTTGTTACTCGCCATTTAAAAATTGGGGCATTGGCCCCTTACATTGAGTTGCTGCGCCTGAGTAACAGGGAGCGATTGCAAGTCAACCTCCAGTTGTCAGAATAACACCTGTCCTTTAAGGAATAAGAGATATGCCACCAGCCTCTTCTTGCAGCAAGTTTGCAGCGTCCTTTTCCATTCTTTTTTTTTATAAATCTTTTTATTAAACATACATCGGTTTCAATAAACAATACAGAGGTAGCAATCCAATTATACATTGTAGAGGCAGAGGAGGAAATTTTCATATCAAGGCATTGTATAAGAGGGGAATGCTACGGAGTTAGAGAGTCCTCTCGTTCAGCACAGTCGGGCGGCACACAAATCTCTCCACGGTATGTATTCCAGGGACTCCATATGCGGGACCACTTTTTGGGGAAGCCCCTGTCCGAGTGTACTGTTTTCTCTCTATACATACAACAATCTAGGTCTCTTTCCCAGGCTTCAAGTGTGGGTGATTGGACAGTTCCCCATAGTTGTGCAATATTTCTTTTAGCAATCATGAACCCTAGCGTAGCCCACTGAGTCTGATGAGTGTTCAGGTCCATGGGTTCCCATATATACAGGAGGCACCTACGCACCTCCGAGAGAAGATGGACATGTAACACCGCGTTGATTGTGTCATGGACCTTGCCCCAATAGGAACTGACATGTGTACACTCCCAGATGGTATGCATAAATATCCCCATTTGGCCACAGCGTCGTTTACATTCTCCATTTTCAGATCTTCCCATTAGCACCAAACGGTGCCCGGTGATATATATTTTATGTAGGATTTTAAGCTGCTCCAACCTAAGGCGTGCTGGAATGGCAACTACTCTAGAGGAGGACACTGCCTCTTGCCAGTCTTCGTCATCTAGTTCGACCCCGTCCCGCCTCCATTTCGTCCGCAATGCTTGTAGGGGGTCTGCCATATTGTTAATTAGCTCTTGTATATTAAGGATATAGCTTTTTCGGGCAAATGACCATCTAAAATTCTGTCCTCTAAAGGTGAGGCGTCGGGAGGTGAGGTCCCCTTGGGAAAATGGGACTGGAGTGAATGCGTGATCTGTGTATATCGGAAGTATTCGGTGCCTGCCAGCTCGTATTATGACTGTAGTGTGTGGAAAGATTTGACTCCTCCCTTTCCCCAAATGTCTTTAATGTTGGAAATGCCAATAAGGTCCCACCTATCGAACCCCTTTGACTTCCATAGATTGCCCACCTTCCCAGACTCCCAAAGCGGGCTGGCCAAAGTCAATTTCTGTCCCCAGAAGAATTAGTGGCATCATACCAAATGCGGACGGCATGATTGGTGGGGCCCGTCAAGGTGTTCCTTTTGGGTCTTGAATATAATGCCCTGCTATAGGATCCTCCGGGAAGGAGCCATCTATCCATGGCATAGCCGGGGTCATCAACACGGCCGTACGTTCCATGATTGATGGCCGCTAAATGTGCAGCCCAGTAGTATTTTTTAATGTCTGGGAGGCTGATGCCTCCGTCGTACCAGTTTAGCGTCAACTTATTAAGGGCAACTTATTAAGGGCCGCCCACAGCAAGTCCCTCTGGAGACTTTCGACTTCTGTAAAGTAGTGGGTTGATAGAGGGTCTAGAGGAACCTAGGCAAGGACATCATTTTGAAGAGGGCGGCTCTGCCCAGGAATGAGAGGGGGAGTAATTTCCAGCTGGCAATGTCCGTTCTAAGCTTACGCAAGGACGGAAGCAGGTTTTGAGCGTAACGGATTGCAGGGTCAAGAGAGATAATAATTCCCAAATACTTAAAGTCCGTAGTGTTGATTTGTATTGGACAGTCCCTCGGGGGGATGGGTGGGTCTCCCCGGTGAACAAATAATAGGGACTTACTCCAGTTGACCTTAAAACCAGAGAATCTGCCAAACACAGCTAGGATATCCAATGCTACTATAAGGGACTTCGTGGGAGAAGCCGAGTAGAGCAGGATGTCATCCACATAAAACGAGATGCGATCTTCTAAGTCAGGGGACCACCATAACCCTTGCAACATAGGATCTTGTCGGATCCAGGCTGCCAACGGCTCCAGGGCCAGGGCGAAGAGAAGGGGAGAAAGCGGGCAACCCTGACGGGTGCCCCGACCAAGTAGAAATGTAGCTGACAATTTGTTGTTGACTGCCACTTGGGCCAGGGGCTCCTGGTATAAGAGTCGTACCCATTGGATGTATTTAAGGCCAAACCCCATCTTGGCCAGGACCGCCCATAAGTATGGTCATTCAATAGTTTCAAATGCCATGGTTACGTCTAAGGAGACGATCACAGCTGGTTCTCGGATAGTGAGTGCTCTATCCACGACCCCATGGACTCTGCGCAGGTTCAGAGATGTATTTCTGTGTGGCGTGAAGCCGGACTGATCGGGTTGAACTAGTTTACTAATTATTTTAACTAAGCGATTGGCGAGAAGTTTGGCCAGGATTTTATGCACGGCGTTTAGAAGAGAGATTGGCCTGTACAAGGCGCAGTCAGTTCTGGGTTTTCGCTCTTTATGTATGGTGACTATGGTGGCTATTCTCTGCTCCCTGGGCAGTATTCCGGTGTCTCTGGATTCCTCAAACATAGTATTCAGGAAAGGCACAAGTTTATCTGGTCGTAGTTTGTATAACTCAATGGAGATACCATTAGGGCCAAGGTCTTTCCCTGGCTTTAAGGAACGGATTGCTTGCGCTATCTCTTCTGTTGTTAAGTCACTATCCATGAACTTTCGGTCTTCTGGGAAGAGACTGGGGAGCTTAATGTCTCGCAACAATTCCCAAGAGTCCTCTTCGGTGTACGCAGTGACTGTCTTGTAAACTGTCTGAAAGTGGCCAGCGAATTCGTCAACTATGTCTTGCGGGTCAGTGAGAACGAGGTCTCTGTCAACCCTGAGTTCTGGGACCAACCTGCTTGCCCATCCCCTCCTGTCCAGCCACGCTATGAGCTTCCCTGCTTTATCTCCCAGATCATAAATCCTACCCTGTCTCTCCCTACCTAGTGCCTTGGCCCTGTCCGTAACAAGAGCTTTGTAGTCATGTTGTTTCAGGTTCAGCATGTGAAGCTTCTCTGGCGTTACTCCAGATTCCAAATCTCTCTCTAACCTGTAAATTTCAGCCTCAGTGTCAAGGACCTCTTTTTGTTTATCTTTCTTCCTTCCAGAAATTAAGGATAAAGCATATTACAGTCTTATATGCTTCCCATAGGGACTGGGAGGAGGGCACGGACCCCACATTGTCAGAAAAATATTCGTCTGCGTCTTTGATAAGGGTTTTGCGGATTGTCAGATCTCGTAGGTATCAAGGGTTAATCGGCGCTGTTCTTCCCACCCTGATCTGGTTGAGGACCATGTGGATCCATACTGGTGAGTGGTCATAAATGCCCCTAGCTAGGTGTTTAATTTCGTGAATGTATGCTGCTTGTGCTGCGGGTACTAAACAGTAGTCCAAGCGGGAGAGACTATGGTATGCCCCAGAATGAAAGGTGTGTTGTATCTGATCTGGATGATACGTTCTCCACCCGTCGATCAGACCCATGGTTTCGAGAAAGTCAGGCAACCATCGGGAAGAGGATCCCACCTCCCTTGGGGGGTAGCGGTCTAGGGTGACCGAGACCACTGAATTAAAATCGCCTCCGAGGACCAAGAGACCATCTGGAATGGTGAGCAGGACCGAGCCCAGGTCCACAAAGGTGGTACCCTGCAGGCCTGGGGGAACGTACACAGACACGAATGTGGTGGGTCGGCCCTCCCAAGTGCCTGAGACCCCAACATATCTAGCCCGAGTGTCTGTCCATGTGGAGCTTATGGCAAGTGGGAATGTGTTCTTTACCATGACGCCTACACCCCGGGAGCTGGAGGTAAACCCTGCATGTGCCACCATCTTGAATCCCCCTCTGTTCATTGCCTTACATTGGTTTCCGATCAGGTGTGTCTCCTGGAGAAGGACAACATCTGGGGCCTGTCGTTTAACATACTGGAGAACTACGCTACGCTTGATTTTGTCCCCAAGACTGTTAACATTCCAACTCAATATCTTAACATTTTTGTTCCCCATTGTACCTACTATACAGTTTGTGAGTGCCAGAGTCCTCTGTGATGAAACCAAATTCAAATACCGATGCCAAAAACATAACAATAAAACCATACAACTCCCCCACCCAACGACCACTCTCCCTGCTGCCCTGCACTCTGGGTGTGGAACTGCCCATATTAAGAGTGCCTGTCGCCCTATAAAAGAACTAAATGCAGAAAAGTTAAGGGCGTGGCATCCCGTCTCCCTGTTCCCTCCTCCCCCAGGATAAGTTTATAAAATCCCCAAGGTGAGGCACACATCATAGTCCTAAATATCCACCATCAGTAGGGGAGAGACCCTCCTGAGGTTCCGCTGTCATGCAGCCCAATACCTGTCCCCAGACTTCGCAGGAAGCAGTCTCGAATGTGGAGCCGTCATGTTCGTTCTAGTCACATCAGTCATTAGCCGGAGAAGCAGTCGCACCGTCGTCATTGCGTTCGTGTGGGGCATGTACCTTCTGGTGTTCAAGCCAGTCAGCCACTTCCTCCGGTTGCCCGAAGAACCAGGTCCTCCCCTCAGCTTCAACTCAGACATGCCGGGAACAGCATTGGGTACTTCAGTCCTCTTTCTCGTAATCTCTGCTTCACCATAATGAATGATCGTCTCCGCTTTTGTACTCGCTGTGTAAAGTCGAGGAAGAAGGAGATGTCTGTGTTTTCATAGCGGAGGGCGGCCCCCATTCTAGCGTCTTGTAGGATTACATCGCTGTCCCGTAAATTCAGTACTCTCACCAGGATCGGGCTCGGAGGGGCCTCTGGTTTGGGGCGACCTCCAGGAACCCTGTGAGCCATCTCGATGACAAAGAGATCTGGGGACTGTCCCTCTGCCTTTTCCGGAACTCCCAGGATGCGCAGGTTGTTGCAACATAGGCGTCCTTCATAGTCGTCCAGTTTGAGCTCAGTGGCCTTGCGGAAGACTTGCATTTCTTGGATTTCGCCTTGAAGCTGGGCGATGTCACCCACGAGGCTAGAAGTAGTGAGCTCCACCTGTTTGACTTTTTCATTAAGTTTAGTGAGGTCGGCTCGGATCAAGATAACCTCTATAGTGATGGTGTCCATTTTATGATCTAAGGAAGTGTGAACATTAGTGATTACTGTCATGATATCCTTCAATGATAGCTCTTGATCTTCTTTCCCCGAGTCGTTGAGCGTTCCCTCCCCAGACTGTCGGCTTTGGAACATGTCTTTGGGGACAGTGTAGCGATCAAGACTATTAGATTGCGCAGACCTCGAGACCTTTGCACCTGCCGCTTTATTCTTCTCCATTGTCGCCTCGTTTTGGCACGCTCCTGTTTCCGGTGGCAGCCACACCTCCAAGCGTCGCGAAGGCAAGGTCCAGCTCTCAACAGTTTGCCACCAGACGCCCTTCAACAATTATCTCGGGTGGTGAAGTTGTTGCTTGGTTGATCCTTATGTAGCGAGATTTGGCTTCACTCACCAATATCCGCTCCACCCCCGCCTCCTCATGAAGCGTGAGTGCTATTGTCAATTGGGGCCCGTGCCTCTCTATTGCTTATGTAGTTCTCCACTTCATAGCAAATGGAGTGGAGCACAAAGCCATTTGGGGCCGGTGCCGCAGCTCTAAGATAGGTGGGAGAGGAGGCTCAGGTATGCAGACGATCCTAGGTCTCCCTAGTGGGTGTGCAGTACTGTTGTGCAGTTTGTAGCCCCCATCACTCACTGATTGCCAGCTACAGTTTGATGGAATTGGGGGGAGGGGTTGCCAGTGCCAACCTGCTAGCTGATCGAATTCAGAAGATGGGGGGGGGAATCCCGGTAAACTCCCCAGCGACTTTGGGGGCCCCCCGCTGCCTCACCTCCCCCCGGGTGTTCGCCGAAGATTTTGCCTGCCTCTGGTCCCGTGCCTTGCCTGCAGCTCTCGTTACCGTTTCTACAGTAATTCATGGCGTTGCTCATCATCAGCCTACTGTATGTCCCGGGTGCTGTCTGCCACTCCGCACCCGGGATCTCAGCATCGCAGGAGACTTCTTAGGGCCTCCGGCTCCCACACGACAGAGCACCAACGCGAGCGGGTGCCGGCACTGTCCGCTGACTCTCAATCCGGCTAGGTCCCCAAAATTGAGTACCCGGCTCCAGTACGACAAAAGGCCCGTCGCCTCTGGGACCCAGAACAGCAATTCCCGGCAGTCTCTGATGCCAGGAGTCGATGGAAGACGTCCCGCTTAGTGTCTGCCGTTCTTCCCTACCTCAGTGCAACGGATTTTGCAACAGGATAGATGGGAGGGGGAAAAGGTGCCACGGAGCTAGCCGATCAGGCAGCCATTACACTCCGGGTCTTGGCCACCCCACCATCATTTTCCATTCTTGGTGTGTTTTGTACTCCATGAGTTCGTGATCGCTCTATAACTGTGCTTCTGATGCATACAGATATGATGTCCTGCACTTATAGCTGGGAGGGTGGAAGAGCAGGGTGAAAGAGCACTAACTGTAACTGCAAGCTCCATCTTTGCTAAAGTGCATATGCACTTGAGGCTGTATTATAGAAAGTGCTCTGGGAGTGCAAGATACATATGTGCTTACTTTCTTCCACCCCTGGGTCACTTTGGTATTACAAAAGGGCACCATAGATGATTGCACAGCCCCTTCTGTAACACAGATCATGCAGGAGCTACATGTGTGTTGTTGTGAGCTCAAGGTGGGTTTCCATCATATGAATGGGTGCATGGACCACATGGAAATGCCTCCTTTGTCTTTGCGCCCACACCAGAGCCAGGTACAGAGGCAAAGAGGTCATCAGGAAACACACGGATTATTTGCCACCTAGAGGTTGCACACAGTCAGTGTGTCCTCCAAGAATGCCCCTTAAAAGGTAGAAAGGGTGTCTCAGGGAATCCCTTCAGGCAGGTGCAGTCATTCACTACACCCATCTGCAGGGGGATCTCTCTTTCTTTCAAACTCAGGCCAAGTTCCTGCCTGCCCGATGAAAGGGTGAAAGAAAGAAAAATAGGGTGAAAGGGGTAAAAAGAGGGGTGAAAGGAAGGTTGAAAGAGAAGAAAGATTAATTGAAGGAAGAATTAAAGGAAGGATGAAAAGAAGGAAGGTGAAAGGAAAAACATAATTAAGGGGAGAGTGAAAGAATGGGTGAAAGGTAAGGTAAAAGAAAGAAAGGGTGAAAGATTGAAAGAGAAGAACGACAAACGTAAAAGGGAAATTAACAGGAAACGAAGAAAAGAAAGGTTAAAGAGTGAACTAATCACAGGGAGATAGATGTAAATCAATCAATCAATCAATCAATAATTTGTAAAGCGCACTACATACCCGTGAGGGTTTCAAGGCGCTGGGGATTTGGGTGCTGCTGCTATTGGTCGAAGAGCAAGGTCTTGTGTTTTCTCCAGAAGGTCAGCAGGTCTTCGGTTTGTCGCAGGTAGAGGGGGAGGGTGTTCCAGGTCCTGGCAGCGCGATGGGAGAAGGATCTGCCTCCGGAAGTTGTTCTCCGGATGCGTGGGACCGTGGCCAGGGCGTGGTCAGAGGAGCGGAGTTTTCTGTTGGGTACGTAGAAGGAGAGTCGACTGTTGAGATAGGCTGGGCCGGTTTTGTGGAGTGCCTTGTATGCGTGGATCAGGAGCTTGAAGGAGATTCTTTTGTCGACGGGGAGCCAGTGCAGGTTCCTCAGGTGGGGGGTGATGTGGTCGCGGCGTGGGACGTTGAGGATCAGGCGTGCAGAGGCGTTCTGGATTCTCTGTAGTCTGTTGATGAGTTTGAGCGGGGCTCCGGCGTAGAGGGCGTTTCCGTAGTCGAGTCTGCTGCTGACTAGGGCCTGGGTGACTGTTTTCCTCGTGTTTGTCGGGATCCATCTGTAGATCTTGTGGAGCATGCGGAGGGTGTTGAAACAGGTGGAGGAGACTGCGTTGACTTGTTTGGTCATGGAGAGTTTTGAGTCGAGGATGACTCCTCGGTTGCGTGCGTGGTCGGTGGGGGCCGGGGGGCACCCCAGTGACGTGGGCCACCAGGAGTCATCCCATGCGGAGGGGTTGGACCCGAGGATGAGGATTTCCGTCTTGTCTGTGTTCAGTTTGAGGTGGCTATCCTCCATCCAGTCTGCGACGGCCTTCATTCCCTGGTGGAGGTTAGATTTGGCGGTGGGGTCCTTGGTGAGGGAGAGGATCAGCTGAGTGTCGTCGGCGTAGGAGATTATGTTGAGGTCGTGCTGTCGGGCGATGCGTGCTAGTGGTGCCATGTAGATGTTGAACAGCGTCGGGCTGAGGGAAGATCCTTGAGGGACACCGCAGATGATCTTGGATGCATCGGATCGGAACGGGGGGAGGCAGACTCTCTGAGTTCTGCCGGAGAGGAAGGAGGTGGTCCAGTCCAGGGCCTTGTCTCGGATCCCTGCGTCGTGGAGGCGCGTGCGTAGTGTGCGGTGGCAGACGGTGTCGAAGGCGGCGGAGAGGTCCAGGAGGATGAGGGCCGCCGTCTCGCCGCTGTCTAGCAGGATCCTGGTGTCGTCTGTGGCGGCGATGAGGACGGTCTCGGTGCTGTGGTTACTGCGGAATCCTGATTGGGACGGGTCCAGGATGTTGTTGTCTTCGAGGTGACGGGTGAGCTGGATGTTAACTATCTTTTCGATGACCTTTGCTGGGAACGGAAGCAGGGAGATGGGTCGCAAGTTCTTGAGGTCGCTCGGATCCGCCTTGGGTTTCTTCAGTAGGGCGTTGATCTCTGCGTGCTTCCAGTTCTCAGGGAAGGTGGCGGTCTTGAAGGAGAGGTTGATGATTTTGTGCAGGTGGGGTGCGATGGAATTGCTGGCTTTGTTGAAGATGTGGTGCAGGAGAGGGTCAGACGGGGATCTGGAGTGGATTGTTCCCATGGTCTTGATTGTGTCCTCGATGCTCAAGTTGGCCCAGGTTGTCAGGGTGTCGTGGGCGGAGGGGTGCGGTGGGGTGCGGTGGGTTCGGTGCGGCGCTGTCGGCAGGGGTCATCCGGGGTCTGAAACTGTTATGGATGTCGGTGATTTTCCGGTGAAAGAAGGTGGTGAGGGAGTCGCACAGGGCTTGCGATGGTGGGATGTCGTTGGCATTGGAGCTGGGGTTGGAGAGTTCCTTCACGATGGTGAATAGCTCCTTGCTGTTGTGTGCGTTGTTGTCAAGGCGGTCTGTGAAGGAGGTCCTTTTGGCGGTCCTGATGATGTGGTGGTGGTTGCGGATGGCGTCTTTGTGGGCAGTGCGGCTGTCTGGCTTGTTGCTGTGCCATATGTTTTCCAGTTTCCGGCAGGTGCATTTGGAGTCGAGGAGTTTTGGGGTGAACCAGCTGACTCTTCTGCTGGTGTCTCTGCTTGTGGGATTTTTCAGCGGGGCTACGGTGTTGGCGCGGTCATTCATCCAGCATTTGAGGGTGAGTGCACCCTCATCGGGGTTGGTGGGGTTCGTCGGAGGGTTGAGTGCGAGGCTTGTCTGTAGTTGTTCTTCAGTGACTTTGCGGTGGTGTGTGAGGGGTTTTTGGTAGGAGAAGTGGATGCAGTGGTGGTCTGTCCAGGTGAGTTCGGAGGCGTGGCTGAAACTGACGTGGTGGTTTGAGGAGAAGATGGCATCTAGCGTGTGTCCGGCGATGTGGGTCGGCGTCGTGACGAGCTGTTTCAGTCCGAGGTTGGCGTAGTTGTCGATCAGGGTGGAGGAGTTGCTGTCGTTGTTCTCCAGGTGATGGTTCAGGTCTCCGAGGAGGATGTAGTCGGTGGAGGTCAGCGCATGCGTGCTGATGAGGTCGGCGATGGAGTCGCAGAATTGAGGCAGGGGTCCTGGCGGTCTGTAGACGAGGGTACATCTTAGGGTGGTCTTGGGGTCCGTGTGGATCTGAAAGTGCATGTGTTCGGCGGTGTTGAGGGTGTCGTTGGTGTTTGTTGAGACCCTGATGGTGTTTTTGTGGACGATGGCGATTCCTCCTCCGGCCCTGTTGGTGCGGTCTCTGCAGGTGATCTTGTACCCGTCTGGGATGGCTATGGCAATGTCTGGCGAGGAGGTTTCGGTCAGGAAGGCGACGTCCGGTGATGTGGCGTCGAGGAGGTCCTAGAGTTCGACGGCGTGTTTGTGTGCGGAGCGGGTGTTGATCAGGATGCATCTAAGCTGGTTGGGTTCCATCGTGGCAGGCGTCTTGGTGCTTTCGCGGCAGGAGAAGTTGCAGTTCCGGCAGGTGAAGGGGCCGTGGGTGCATCTCGGGGTGGCCTTGCAGCAGGTGTGGGTCCTTCCTGGGTTGAGAGCGACGAGGGTGTTGGCGTCGTAGCGGCGGCGGTCCTCGTGGCTGTTGCGGGGGCGCGGTCCTGGCATGGACAGGCGCAGACGGGCTTGCCTTAGGCGCGCCTTTGGTTCACCAGTGGCACGCCCGCTGCGCAGCGTCCGCCATATATGGGGAGGTGGGGAGGAGCAGCTAGGAGGCGGGAGGCGAGGGACGGGTGGAGCGAATGGGCGCGGAGGGGGCGGGGCCGCAGGGGAGGCAGCGGCGGGGGAAAGGAGACCGGCGCGGGGCACGGACTCGAGGAGGGGGCACAGAATACGAAAAAGCACAAAATCAGAGGGGCACCGAAATACGAAATAAGCACAAAATCAGAGGGGCATAGAAATACGAAATAAGCACATAATCAGAGGGGCACAGAAGTCAGTGGTACAGAATAAAAGGGGGCACACTGGCGAGGGGTACGGAATCAGAGGGGGGTACGGAAGCAGGCGGCGAGCGGGGGGCAGGGGTGCACAGAAGAAGGAGCGGGCAGACAGGCAACGCAAGCAACAGGCACAGCGGAAACGAACCTTAGGCCACCACTGGCCACCAGGGATGAGGCGCAGGTGGGAGCCTGTGGGTGGTGGAGGGCCTCGAAATCACCGGCGGCGGCAGAAGACAGCGGGGGTGACGGCGGAGCTGCAGCGGGGGGGGGGGAGCGACCTACCAGGAAGGTCAAGTGAATTTATAGGTGGTTGTATGGTAGGATGGAGGGAGGGGTGAAGGGATAACTGAATGAATGGATGAAAAAGATGGATTAACAGATGGAAGAAAGGATTCGATTGTTTCAATTTAAAAAAAAAATATTTCAGTTTTACTGTAGGTAAATAAGACAAAAACAAGTGCACAAATAAGAAGATATTCAGGCGCATAATAGAGAGAGCTAGGTATAATTCAACTTGCAATGTTCAGTTGTTCCCAGCTGCATGGAAGGTAGTGTCCCCAACCCAGCAGCCTGTCCTGCAATAAGTGTTATTCGAATTGTCTTGGGCTCCCTCCCTATTGAGGACCTTGAGTCTTCCCTTCACCCCAAGCTGTCCGCATCTCCCTACCCCACCTGTCCCAGGTATTTTTCTCATTATGACCTGGACTTACCTTGGGCTCTGGGTGCTTTCCTTAACCCTGTGAATGTTGGGGTGTCTTGTGCAGGTGGATTCCACAATCCTGCCATTGTCCCTCTTGGAGAGGCCTAGTTTCTGGTGATCCATTCAGTTCTGGAGCTGCTTCTATCCGTTCAGAAGGCGCTCAGTCAGTTTGTCATCAGTCCAGTGAGCTTCACCTGAATCTCTTCTGCCACAGCCCGTTCCCGCGTGTCCATCCGCCAGTGGGTTCTTTGTGACCTGAGTGGCTGGAGCCAGTAGCTGGCCATTCTTCTCTTGGCCAATGTCACCTCTGGCATTGCACATTTGTGTCACAGTTTCTCCTATTTTTTGGGACCATCCCAAGAAGCCCTTGCTTGGGTCCAATGCAGGCATTCCTTCAGTGACTAAATCCAGTCTCGCTTCTTCCCAATGTTCTCTAATTTCAGGATACGACAGGGACATATGGGAAGGTTCCAGGTCTGTCTCCAGGCACCTGGGACACTCCGAGAAGTGTCCAGGGTATATATTGTTCGCTTTTGTTGTGTTCGGGTAGGATACATGCAGGGAGGTAAAGTGCACAGGGTTAGGCCTGCCATGGCTCGACATCTTTTTAACTAGCATAAACGCTGGAAGGATGTAAGATCAAGAGAACAATTCTTGCTACGTAAGCTCAGTGTTCTGAGATGCATGTTTCACAGTGGGGGTATTTTATGTTTTGGCTGCTCCCTACATGAGAGGCAGAGCACTGCTTTAGAGCACTTTGGGGGAAGAAGGAAGCAGGTGTAAGTAGAAGAATTAGAGGCATCTGCAGCAAGGAGATGAAGGCAGGAGTGCCTATAAAAACGGACACAGGATCTACAAACCTGTAAGTCTTTAATTAGAGTCAGTTCATATCCTGTCATTACTCAATCCTGATCAGATCAAAGTCTGCAGACTATGGACATCCAAGGTGTTAAATGGTAGCGGCAGTGTCAGTCGATAACCTTTCAAGTATTGCCCGGCGGTAATCGCCTCTCATACCACTCGATAATTTACCAATGAAAGAGGCAGGCGCCGGAGACTGGAAGGCAGGAAACAAAGTTTTATTCCGTCGGAGCAGAACACATCAGATCAGACAGCAAGGTATCGTCACGAGGTGCTCTAACTGCATCTCTGAGGCCTGGCCTCTTATACACAGGTTTATGACTTTATTGTACATGGCACATTCTTGAGATTACTTTGATGCATAAAAGAACGTCTTCGGAATCCCCACTTCGAACTCGTTCCCACACATATCTACAGTGGAAGTCCCCACCCCATCTACAGTAGGAGATGGCTATCACGCAGCTGGACATTCCGCCAATTCCCGGGGATGTGTGCAACCGGCCGGGTCTCAGGGGGTAGGGGCTTTGATCCACTGTAATCCCTTTGATGTGGGGTGTTTCCCTTACAGTAGGGGCAATAAACTGCATCCGCAGGGCTAGGTGATGGCCTGGGATCAGTTCGGACAATGGGGCGCAGAGGAAGGGGGTTATCAAAGAGAGGCATGACCATGTATGGGATGTCGGTCAGGCGTGGGATGTGGTTCCATGGCAGGGTCGCGCAGAATGAGGGGGGGTTTATGGCCCGTGTATGAGAGAGCGGGGGTGGCCGGCGCGCGGGGGATGCTCACAGCGCCAGGGGAACGCGCTGGCGATCGAGAATGAGCGGGGAGAGAGTGGGGTGCCTAAAATGGCGGCCGTGCGTTCGCTGTGCGTGGCGCTGGGGAGAGGCAAGATGGCGCAGATAATGTTCAGTTACAAGCTAAATTTCCACACAAGGCACCACATGACTTCTGTTTATTTTATTTCCATAGTTACTAAAAACCATTGCAATACATCGATGAAACCAATAATACACACGATAAAGTGCAGTGCCACACACTCATACCTGGTGGTGGCACCTGGCAGGTGTTGAGTGAGTAAAGTTTGGTGCATCTTTAAATGCTCTTTTCTTATTGCTGCGTTGTAATTGTTATTGGGTTATGAGACAGTTTCTTCGCCCCCAGCATGACACCCGCAATAAAGTGCAGTGCAACACATACATATTTAAAAAATAATACCTGACAAGCAAGGGGCAACTGGGATATAGCTCATTGCGCCACAATTTGTTGTTGCAGCGAATTAATTTTTTTAAAAAGCCGCATTTATTTTTGAAAACCAGGAACTGTCCATTCAGCCTGATGCCAGGTCGTTAGCCAGGTGGTCACAGTTCAAGAAAATAGAGAAAGGGAGAAGTGAGAAAAGAGAAAGAGGGAAGGAAAAAGATAGAAGGTCTCTCAGGTTGCATCCCCGGCATGATGTGCTGTAGAGTCAATCAGGCTTCAGCTGTTTTTAGGTCTCGCCTGACCCAGCGCATGCGCTGGTCTGGCGAGACTTATTGAGAGGGCTCCAAAAAGTGCTTCCAGGCCAGCCTAGAGCTACAGTGCATGTGCTCAGGCGCGCGCGCGCGCCGCGCTTGCCGCTATTACTTTCATTTTCGCGGCCGCACGGCCACTTGGCATAGCCAATAGGTCTCGCTTTTGGGACCTTATAAGTATTTAGTTGTGCAACTGTTACATTGCTAAACACTTATAAGGTCCCAAAGGCGAGGCCTATTGGCTATGCCAATGCTTGTTTAGATTGTTTGTCAAAACACAACGTGTGGGTTTTAGAACCGTTCGAGATGATACTTTCATGATGTTATGTGCGTGACGATTTTCCTTTGAAGATTTCCTGGAGTCCGGTTTATGCTTTGATGAAGTTGCGGACGTGACGTTATCGTTTAAATGTAGGGGTCTCGAGAGAAGAGCCTAATGCCGAGGTCTTTGTCTATGCACCGTGAGCAATGAGCTTCCAAATGAGACTGTGGATATTGTGGGCTTGTACCCCGAAATACAAGGAGATATATAAGCATTTTCCCTTCTTGTATAAGCCGAGGCTGTAATCGAGCAAAGTAAGCAAATCCACCATCTTTTAGGTAGATCCGGGAAGCTGAAATCCTACAGCTGCAAAACATTTTTTAACAAGCATTTGCAATGCAATAGGTCTCGCATTCACGCGAGTTTAAGCTATTGGCATTGTAAATGACACTGCCTTTTATTTAAGTTTTAAAAAAGAAAACAAAAATAAAAGGCATTGTTATTTGTAATGTGAATAGCTCAAACTTGCGTAAATGCGAGACCTATTGCATTGCAAATGCTTGTTCTGCAAATGTAGAGGGGAGTAGAATTAAGTGGTGTCAAGTAGAGTGGAAATATGCAGAGTGAAATTATGATGTGTGGGGTGAAATTATGTGGCATGAAAGTATGTTGAGTGGCTTGGAACTGTGTGGCATGGAGCTGAACTGTGAGATGTGGAATTGATTGGCGTGGTGTGGCATAGACTGCAATTGTATGGAAATGAATTATGTTACCTGGAGTTAAATTATGTGGCATGGTGTGGAATTAAGGGATGTGGTGTGGAATTAGTTGGCATGGCGTGGAGTAGGATTATATGGTGTGGTGTGGAATTGTGTGGAGTGGAATTGTGTGGCATGGAATTGTGTGGCATGGAATTGTGTTGAGAGGAATGGAAGTATGTGTTATGGAATGGAGTGGAAATGTGTGGCATGGAATGAAATTATGTGGTGGACTTGAATTATGTGCCGCTAAGTGGAATTATGTTATTGAGTGGATTCATTATTAGTGGAGTGGAATTATGTGGCATGGAATTACGTTCCATGGAGTGTAATTATGTGGTATGGCATGGAATTAATTGGTGTGGATTTGTGTGGTGTGGCCTAGAATTGTGGGCGGTTGAGGGAAATTGTGAGACATGGAATTGTGTGGCCTGGTATGCAATTGTGTGACATGGAGTGCAATTCTGCGGAGAGGAAGTATGGGGGTGGAGTGGAATTATGTGATGTGGTGTGGAATTATGGGGTGTGGTATGGAATTATGTGGCATGCAATTGTGTGCCATGGAATGGAATTATGTGGTGTGGATTTATGAGAAGTGGAGAGCACTTTATGTGGCATGGAATTATGTGGAGTGGAATTATTTTGCATTCACTGAGATAGACATGTTACTGTGTGGTGTGAACTACAATTATGTGACATGGTGTGCAATTGTGTGGAGAGGAATTCAGTGCCGTGAAGTGGAATTATGTGACATGGTGTGAAATCAAGTGGTGTGGCATAGAATTAGGTGGCAAGGAGTGGAATTATGCTACGTGGAGTAGAATTATGAGATGTGACATGGAATGATCTGGCATGGAATTGTGTGGTGTGGAATTGTGTGGTTTGAAATTATGTTGGTTTGGGGAGATTACATTTAGGTGGTACAGTGTGGTACAATGTGGAATTATGTGGTATGGAGTGGAATTATGTCTCATGGAGTGGAATTATGTAGCATGATGTGGAGTCATGTGATGTTGCATGGAGTGAAATTATGTGGGATGGAGTTGAATTGTGTGGCATGGAATTGTGGGGTGTTGACTAGTGGAATTATGTGGTGTAGAGTAGAATTAGGTGGCGTGAAATTATGTGGAGAAGATTTGTGTTGCATGGAATTGTTTGGCATGGTATTGTGCGGCATTGAGAGGATTGGAATTATGCGACATGGAGTGGAATTATGTGGCTTGGATAGGAAATATGAGGGTGGAGTGCACTTAGGTGGCATGGAGTTGAATTGTGTGGTGCAGAATTGTGTTGCATGGAGTGTAATTGTGTTGACTGGAGTGGAATTGTGCAACGTGGAATTGTGTGGCGTGAAATGCAATTGTGTGATGTGGAGTGCAATTGGGTGACATGGAGTGTCACTGAGTGGAGTGGAAATCATATAGCATGGAGTGGAATTATGTGACATGGTAATGAATTGTGTGGTGTTGAGTGGAATTACGTGCCGTGGAATTATGTGGCATGGAGCCGAATTATGTTGATTTGAATTGTGTGGCATGGCATTACATGCCATGGATTGGCTTTAAGTGGCGCAGAATTTTTGGGCATGGAATTGTGTGGTGTGAAATTGTATGGCGTGCAATTGTGTGCCATGGAGTAAAATTTTGAGACATGGAATTGTGAGGAGTGCCACTGTGTGACATGGAGTGCAATTGTGTGGAGTGGGATTAAGTGATGTGGAGTGGAATTATGTGACGTGGTGTGGAATTATGTGGTGTGGAGTGAAAGTGTGTGGCATATAGTAGAATTATGTGGCATGGATTTATGTGATGTGCAATTGTGTCGCATGGCAAGGAATTGAGTTGAGTGGAAATATGTTGAGCTGAATTATGTGGCACGAAAGGGAAGAGGCATTATGTGACACAGAGTGGAATTATGTTGTAGGGAGTGAAATTATGTGGCATAGTATGTGGCATGATGTGGAATTATATGTTGTGCACTGAAGTGGAATTATGTGGTATGGAGTAGAATTATGTGGCATGGAATTGTGTGAGTGGAAATTTGTGGCATGAGTGGAATTATGAGATGTGGAATTGTGTTGCATGGAACTGCGAGGCCTTGAGTGGTGTGGAATTATGTGGCATGGGGTGAAATGATGTGGTATGGAGTGGATTGAAAATAGGTGGAGTGGAATTATGTGACTTGGAGGGGTAAAATATGGCATGAAATTATGTGGTGTGGAGTTGAATTACGTTGCGTGGAACTTGGTTGCGTGGGATTCTGTGGCGTGGAGTCGAATTGTGAGACATGGAATTGTGCAGCATGGAGAGCAATTGTGTGGCATGAAGGGCAGATGTGTAACTTGGAGTGCAATTGTGTGATGTGGAATGCCATTGTGTGGCTTTGAGTTCAGCTGGCACTTCGCTTCCAGTTGGCCTGGCGTTTGTGTGTTTACTGCTCATAGCTGATTTTAATCTTGTATTTGCCTATTTGCACTGCTATTTTGCACATTGCCCTCATACCCGCATTTAAAAAAATCAAACCTGCTTTTTTCACACGCTATTTCCCACGCTGCATTTTTAATCTGTGCTATAGCTGTTGGTGTGTGTACCTACTTCCTGGTCCCTCGCTGTGCCGCCGAGAGCTGCCATCTTGGGTGTTAGGCGTTCTAGCCTCGCGCACACGGGGCGACCATTTAACGCGCACCAGATGGTCGCGCGGCGCTTTGAGTTCAGCTGGCACTTCGCTTCCAGTTGGCCTGGCGTTTGTGTGTTTACTGCTCATAGCTGATTTTAATCTTGTATTTGCCTATTTGCACTGCTATTTTGCACATTGCCCTCATACCCGCATTTTAAAAAATCAAACCTGCTTTTTTAACACGCTATTTCCCACACTGCATTTTTAATCTGTGCTATAGCTGTTGGTGTGTGTACCTACTTCCTGGTCCCTCGCTGTGCCGCCGAGAGCCGCCATCTTGGGTGTTAGGCGTTCTAGCCTCGCGCACACGGGGTGACCATTTAATGCACGCCAATCGGACGCGCAGCGGACGCGCGTAGCGGGCGTGCTGCGGGCGCACCGAAGGCGCGCACAAGGCAAGCCCGTCTGCGCCCGTCCGCGCCCTGGGAGCGTCCAGCGCCAGCCATGCTGTCTGTCTCCTTGGGCCTGTGGATACCCCGCTGACATATAGCCGTCTTGATCTTCTTGCTCTCAGACCGGCTATCTGCAAGCCTTCCTTGACATGGGATGTAAGTGGTAATCGTCCTCTTTGTTGCTCTAAATGTCATTTTCAGCTGAGCCAGAACTGTAGAGGCATACACTCTCCTGTCAGAAGAACGGTTAGCCCGAATATTCACCCGAATATTAAAGCAGGTCTGATTAATAGTCGCTCTTTAGTCAAACATCATCAAGATATCTTTGACCTGATCTTGGACTTCCAGCTTGATTTATTGTTTGTCACTGAGACCTGGATGAATGATTCATCGAACCCTATAGTTCAAATGGCCATTCCAGCGGGCTATTCGCTCTGCCGTGCTGACCGCCGGTGCGGCAGGGGTGGTGGGGTCGCCTTTATCTATAGAAATGTCTGGCAGGTGACATTGAGTAATAATCATTCGCTTGACCAGTGCGAACTTCTTGACTTTGCCATCACTTTCTCGTCGCACTCCACTCTAGCCGGCACCTTAGTTTATAGACCACCTGGCTACGCTGGCCCTTTTCTCAACGGTCTTGGAGAGTTGCTTGTCTCTCACGCATTGCGCTTTTCACAATACCTTTTCCTTGGTGACTGTAACATTCACCTTGATCAACAGGATCTTAGTGACTCGAGAGCATTTCTTGAGGCTGTTGATCTTGCGCAGCTCACCCAATGGGTCAACTCTCCCACCCATGGTGGTGGCCACATCCTGGACCCTATTTGCTCTAATTTTCCTATTTCTCTGGACAACCCGCAGCCCGTTTCGTGGTCTGACCATTTTTTCTCCTGTTTCACCTGGTCTGTTAGCTTGGGAACCTCTAATTTACATGGCATTTCCTGCCCTCCCACTGCTAAAATTGATCCCTCAGCCTTTCGGCTCTGTCTTGATAACTCTAGGGTCACTCTTCCGACTGACCTGAAAGGGGCCCTTATATGCTTCCTAAGCTGGATTGGACGAGCTGTTGACAGCTTGTCTCCCCTATCTTGCCGCCGTCGCCACAGGGAGTCACCTTCACATCCTTGGTTTACTCCCAATCTGAAGCTGCTTAAACGGCATTGTAAAAAGCTCGAACGGATCTGGCGTTCGGCCTTCTGCCCAATAGCTAAGAGACTGTTGAGAGATGCCCAGAAAATCTATTGCCAGGCTATTCGTGAAGCAAAAAGTCTTTACTATTTTTTGCGGATTGAGTCCGCCAGTAATAATTCCAAATAAATCTTTTCCATTGTTCAGAGCTTTAAAGCCCCAAAAGCTATGGCAACGAAACTTCCAGTCTCTGCATCTTGGTGCGATAAGCTATCGGACTTTTTTATCTCCAAAATTCAGACTATTCAGGCGACATTCACTTCTAATGAGAGACCTTCGGTGGGTTGCTCCGCCCCGACAGCATCATTTTCCGGGTTTTCTCCTGTGACACCGCTTGATTCCCTCAAATTACTTCAGTCCTTAAAGTCAGGGTCTCCATCTGACCCCTGTCCGGCCAGGCTCTTGGCCTCTATTGCCGAGACAGTTAATCCTGAGGTGAATACTCTGGTTAATTTGTCCCTGTCTGAGGCTATTGTTCCGCAGGAATGGAAACAAGCTAAAGTCATTCCGCTACTTAAAAAACCTACTCTTGATGCAGGTAATCCTGTCAACTACAGACCAATCTCTCTACTGCCCTGTTTGGCCAAAATATGTGAAAAAGTAGCTAACAAACAACTGTCTGCTTTTGTGGAGAATGAGAGGCTTCTCCATCCGGCTCAATCGGGCTTTAGAGCCTCTTATAGTACTGAGTCTGCCTTAGTCGAGGTGTCGGAGGCGATCCGTGATAGTCTGGATTCAGGGGAGAATGCTGCCCTTATCCTTTTAGATCTGTCGGCGGCATTTGACACCGTCCCCCATGACTTGCTTCTATCTCGGCTAGCTGCTATCGGTGTTACTGGTTCGGCCTGGAAGTGGCTGGAATCCTTTCTTACCCTCCGGTCACAACAGGTCTGGCTTCCTCCTTTTGCTCCCCCCCCCCAGCCTGTGTCCACTGGAGTTCCCCAGGGCTCCTCGTTAAGCCCCCTGCTTTTTAACATTTACATTACGCCTTTAGTTCAATTGGCAGAGGAAGGTGGGGCTAAGGTGGTGGCATATGCGGACGATACTCAGCTCTTGTTTACTTGGGATAGTACTGACTTTTCCACCTCTAGAGTACAGAGCTGTCTTGCTGCCGTCTTTCATTGGCTGTCTGCCGCCCAATTGAAGTGCAATGAGGAAAAGACGGAAATTTTACTCTTTGGTACCTTTCCACCTCACTTTAGGGACTCTCTCTGGCCCTCAGCTTTCCCCTCTCACTCTTGTACGGGTCTCCCCGCAAAAAACTTAGGGATTTGGTTTGACGAGCAGCTATCTTTTATGACTCAAATAAAGAAGCTTACAGGTTGCTGCTTTGGCATTCTCAGATCCTTGAAAAAATTTCTACCTATGTTACCCAGATCAGCAAAGGAGACTGTGGTTCGGGCTCTTATCCTCTCCCGCCTTGATTATGCCAATGGTCTCTATGTTGGTCTGCCTGACTACCTGCTGAGTAAACTGCAGGTGATTCAGAATGCCGCAGCCCGGCTGGTGGTGAATCTTCCCATCAGAGCCTCTATCTCTTCCTCACTTCGCACATTGCACTGGCTTCCTGTCAGGAAACGCCTCGATTTTAAATCATTGGTCCTTGCCCATCGGGCTCTATATGATGGAGGCCCTTCTTATCTCAAAAAACGCTTTTCCTTTTATCAACCTTCTAGGGTTTTGCGATCTTCTTCGCAGCTGCTGGCCTCTATCCCCAAATTCCGTCTCCAACGCATGGGGGGTAGATCGCTTTCGCTCAAGGCCTCTAGGTTGTGGAATGCATTGCCTCTATCTTTGCGTGCTATTCAGGATGATCGCCTGTTCAGGAAACACCTTAAAACCCATCTGTTCTAATCTGTGTTTTGTTTGCTGTTCTCATAGCTCGCGCCGGGACACTCTTAGGAGTAGCTGAGCGCGTTATAAAACCCAGTAACATGTAGGGAGGAGTGGAATTATGTTACACTTTGTTAAATTATGTGGTGTTCTGTCAAATTATGTGGCATGATGTGGAGTGTCATTATGTGATGTGGAGTAGAATTATGTGACATAGAATTGTGTAGCATGGCGTGGAATTGTGTTGCATTGAGTGGTGTAAAATTATGTGGCATATAATAAAGCATAATTATGTATAGAGGATTTGAGCTCACTGATGGATTGTTATTCAGCTGCTCACTGCATACATCTATTGTAATCAATTGCTCTTAAATGCACATCGGAGGTCAGCGAAATTAATTTAAACCGCCTTCCTTTTCTTAAGTCATGGAAACAGCTGTATTTGTGTTCATATTTTTCAAAAATGTCTGTAATTCATTTCAAACAAACGACGTTTTGGGCAAAACTCACACACGCTGGCGACTGTTTTTTCAGGAACATATATTTCCCGAGAGATATTTACCCACGCGTGTAAAACCGTGAAAGTGAGAGTTTCAGAATATTGCTGGTACGGATTACTCGAAACATGCATTTCAAACTCAAACTACAGCAGCAATTTGTCAGAATTACTCTCTTCCCCGTTCCTCCAGACAAGATGCGTCATCGTGCATCTTACGTCTCAATGTGCATGGGGCAGTTCTCTGGTTCACACGCCACCAGTTTATCAACTGAAGCAGCAACCATTGCCTGTGCGCTTATCCCCAACGCCATTTCAGGAACAAGGCACTTGCGGGATCCGTAGATGTGCTTAATGAAAGAAACGCTAACAAGCAAACATTGGCATAGGTACTGAAGATAGCTCCAACCCCCCCCCACCTAGTTTAAAATAGCCCACCCTTAAAGTGTGTATGTAATAGCGCCCCTGACAGCAGATGCAGTGTTTTAAACTTTGATTGGAGAGCTCTGGGGCCAGCATGCATTGGCACGGTGTGATGGTCACTCGTAAAGAAGAACCCACGCGTGCCGGCAGGAACGCCAGTGTAATTAGTGTTGTCAGAGGGAGAACACGTGGAAAGTATTCGGCCAGGAAAGTGTGAGAATGAGCCGGTTAAAGCAGGGCGAGAGGCAGAGAGGAGTAGGTGTTTTTAGCGAGATGGAGAGGGAGGGAACACGGAGAGCTGTGAATGCAAAGAAAGATGTAGCGGTGAGAAAAGGAAGGGTGTAAAAGAGGAAGGTATTTCACGGGTTGCTGATAGCAGGGAGAACGGATAAAGGCAGAGGAGGAGTGAAAGAGGTGAAGCTGGCGAAAGATGAGGAGGGAGCGGGGTGTATGCTCAGAGCTTTGTCATACTGTATGCTATTAAACGCTGCAGGGTGGCACGACTTGATGGGCAGTGCTCACGAGAGCACACCGACACCCAAACACACGGCATGTGACTCGTGTCGGTTTGTACAGATTTCTATCTGATTTTCGTAGTATTTAGCATTATTGGGGCCCCATAGGTCATTTAAGTGCCTGCTGCTTGTTTCCTCTGACAGACGGTCACTTGAGAGCAATGTATCGGAGTTCGGAGCTGATCAATAACGTGTCCACAGGACCCGATGTGTTCTCGGCTCAGAGGGGAAACAGCAATTAAGGAGGATGTCTCTGTCTCCCTTCACGCCCAGGGAGGAGGGAGATGCGAGCAGAGCATCAAAGGGCTGGGTGAGAAGGGAGGGGGGAATGCAAGGGTCAAAGTGGCGAAAGTGAAAGTAATCGAGCAGAGCATCAAAGGACTGGGTGAGAAGGGAGGGGGGAATGCAATTAGCAGAGGAGCAGCTGTGCACGTGCATGTGATCTCGTGCACTCAAGGTTTAGGCCAGCCAAAAGTGTGGGTAGCACTTTGAAAATCCCACATATAAAATGTCTCTTCGAGCCTTTGGCTCGCGAGACCTAAAAATGGGGTCAAATAGCATATTTTTTTAAATCAATAATTTTGCATACCGCTTCTTAAAGCTTAGTCTCTGAAAGGTGCTGATTGAATGTTCATATTCTTTCATGGTGTGCCAAACCAATGAAACCTGACAGCCCAAGGAGTTGACTATTTTTTTTTTTTAAATGTGGTTTGGGTGCCCCCATGTGCAAAAAATCCAAAACACTCCATTGCGCCATGGCCAGCATTTTGTTCAAAGGCGCTCCCTATATGCGATGGGTAGCCTCTTAAACCAAAACCTTTATACAATATGTCAGTGCCCGGATTTTGCGATTAATGCCACCCATATACAATGGAAGACCCTCTCTGTTAACGATTATATGATATGTAGGGCTAGCATTTTTATATGCGAGCCCACCTTTCCAAATGCCACAGCATTCCTCCATTATGCCAATGATTACCTTCAACGTGCCAGTGACAGGATTTTGACACAAATGCCACATATGCCAAGGATTTCCTCCAGTATGTGAGCAAGAATTGTTTTCCACAGGTGCCCCCTTTTGTCAAAAATGGCATCCATTGTGCCCGAGCCAGCAATCTGCTCTCCAAAAATGAAATGGGCTGGGACGGCGCCTCCATTTGAGCGGAGGAGCGTCGCCCCACAAGCCCCAGAGCTGAAAAAAATGGTAATAAAGTTTATTTATTACCAGTTTATTTTTCAGCAACCCATCCCAAACAATGTGTCAGGACAGGGCGGGCCAGTACTGCTGCGTGGCAGCAGCAGGGAGCTGTGTGCTTTAAAGTGCGCCTGTCTCTTTGACCAGGTGTCTTGGGACGGCCAACCAGACATTCATGTTTTAAACTTCTCTAACCTACCTGCCTTAGACAGCTGGGCTAGAGAACGTGCAGGCCTCCAGTGCTCATCTGAGCGCTGATCGAGGCCGCACCCTCCAATCCTGGCGCTTCGCTCATGCTGTGAGAGCAGCTCCAGGATTTGGTAGTGCAGCATCCTGGGTCCTGGAGCTTCGAGAAGACACCCGAGGGAGGTGGACATCACCCTGCAAGCCAAGAAGGTAAGTCTATTTTATTTATTTATTTGTTTTTGTACCCACCACCCTCGGTACATGCCAGCCACCACTGGAAATGGGTTGTTTAAAAAAGGAAAAGGAGAAGTTTAATTATTATACCAAGCAGAATTGGGCATGAAAAATATTTAAAACAAATGAAAAAAAGTGCATCAATTTGTTTAAAGGGAAAAAGACTCAAGGATAAGTGATCAGCCAAGTAAGTGGAGATCAAGACTCGTCAAGACCTCAGTTTCCTCTCAGATGTGCATTCTATTTGAATTATTTCAAAAACAATGGCTTTGTACTGCAAAAAGAACAATCTCAGTTACAATGACATAACTTAATGATATATCTAATGCATTCGAAATTAAATAATTATAAAAAGCATTAGTTACAAAAGATTGCCAGCTACTTAGTCAAGAAGTAGTAAAACATACTTAAGGTGAAACATTTGGAATAGATGATGTTTTAATTTAGTGCTCCAGTTTAAATATATCTCGAGTGTTATCAAAAGTTGAGTGTAACCAATGTTTTGACATTCGATGAAAGTTATTTTCGAGACATTATAAAAGCGCCCCAGAATTCTATATCACAATAGTTTAACAGTTACCAATTCAATAATTTTGCACGTTGTCTCCAACAAATTTATTATGGAAGTTAGAAAACCAGCAGCTTTATGTATGATCATCAAGTTCATATAGAGTGTGCCATGATTTTGAAATGCAACAGCATTGCCAATGGTTTAAGCGCAATGGAGGAGAGTGACTCTATTACACCTGCATAGCTCTCCTCATCACCAGGCGGCCAATTTCTGATTGTGTCTGTTCATATATACAGTTATGGTATGATTATATGTACTTGAGGGTGACAAATAACACTTCAGGTTTTTAACACATAAGTCTTTATTTTGTTTATCAAAATGTATGTTGAGCTTATACATTAGGTAGCATACCGCATACATATTTGGGACATTGCAAACATATTTACAAGGACTATTATTCACATAATCTGTGGCTCCAAAGTCAAACAGGCAACACAAATAATTCCTTCACCTGTGCAAAAACTGTGAGTGAAGACGCAGTGAACACATTATAGAGGTTCACGGAGTGTATGTGACAACTTAAAGCTCATTCATTGTTTTCAATTATACA
Source organism: Triturus cristatus (assembly GCF_964204655.1). Classification (NCBI taxonomy): domain Eukaryota; kingdom Metazoa; phylum Chordata; class Amphibia; order Caudata; family Salamandridae; genus Triturus; species Triturus cristatus. Next base: position 1,093,847,504 of record NC_140580.1, read on the forward strand.
TTTTCTCAAAAATGCATCTTTTTGGAGTAACAGTGTTAGACACGAGTCCAATGGATGAGCACTCGGGTGGGGATGCGGCTCCATCAACATGATCAACCATTCGACCCCAGTTTAAATGTCTTTTGTCAAGGGTGTGGACTTGGACTTTCTTTTAAACGAGGTGAGGCAGGTCAAGATGGTTCACAGGAATGGTGTGATCATGTAGCACCCTTTTAAAATTAATCTTCGAGGTCCTATTTGCCTTGAATCGGTGTGTTGACACATTTCGACCCCTAACTATTTGCGAGGTCTCTTCTGGTGGATCAGGTGCTGATGTGGTGAACTTATAGTTCCAAAGGTGTCTTTGAAGGAGAGGGCCTCTCCACAACTGGCTGCTGGATGGGTGTGTTGAAGCTAACCTTAAGAGACACTCAATACGCTAAATGCCCCAGAGTAACTACTGAGAGCAGGCGGATGCTGGGTGTGTTCTGCTGCAGGTAAGGGTCTTATTTGGGTTCAAACCTATTCAGAAGAGCTTGTGTGCAATGGAGCCGGGTTGAGGAAAATAGTTGAGCTGGGCGGCCCGGGGAGTTTGCCCACCTTTGGAGTGCCAGATGCTCAAGGAAGCACTGGTCATTTGCTTCATGGTGATTTTCTGCATCTGGCGCAGGGGGTTACTTGAAGGTTGTACTGGCTGACAGACAGATGAGCAACCTGGCAGAGAACTGCCCCGACTGCTGCCTATTCATCTTACATCTCTAATTGGACAGATTCAGTTCTTCTTTCAGGTCTGAAACTTACTTGAAAGGAATTCAACGGGTATTGCTTTCCAAAATGCATGAATTTGTTGGTATATTCCGATGCCACTACATTCGCCATATATGACAATTAAAGACTGAACAAATGTTGCCCATCTCAATGGAACGACTGAAGGTGTCACTAACAGCGGACCTCATGATGCCGATGCTTAGATATATACATGTAACAAGTAGGACAGAGAGAGAGGGTTTGGTACCTGCCCCCTCCAGCCACTAGCTCCCATACAATTGGCAAAGGTTGCCATCGGTTGAATAAGATGTCTTCAAGCCCATGGCATTTCGTGGAAAGTTCATTGTCTGATTACTGTTCCCTTTAGGTTTTGGTGATGGTGCTTCAGACCGTCCTCTTTCTCCTGTCCCTCCTACATTGCATGTGTTCTTGCCCTCATCCCATCCTCCTGGTTCCACCATTCATCCCTACCATCTCACTCCATGCCAATCTGTGTCACCATCCCTGGTTGTTCTGACCTCCCTGTTCTCCCATTCTTCTTGCCTCCTTGCTCATCGCTATCATCCTCACTTCCTTGCTCCCCCATTTCCTGGATTCCTTCCTGCTCGCTCGCTCGCACATCATCCTTGTACCACCATCTCCACATTTTCCCGGCATCCCTATGTCCCTATTACCATCATCCTTGCCACATCATCTTTACCCACTGTCACTGGTCACTTCACCTCTGCCTCCCCTCATCCCCAGTCCAGGTGATCTTGGTCCATTTATCTCATCATTCTCATCCTTGCAGCGTCATCTCTGCCTCGCCCACCTGTTGTCATTGCCATCCTTACTCCATCATCTTCTCTTCACGCCGTCTCCATGCCATCTTCATCCTTACACTGTCATCTCCTCCTCCCTCTAGCCTATCATTGTCAACCCGATTGCAGCATTTCAGGGGCGTGTACATGTAACTGCCCCGGAAAAAGTGATTAGCTTTGCCAATGCTGATTAGCTTTGCCAATGCTTACTCTGTATTGTATGGGTATTGCCCTGGTGTGAAATATCAATAGAATTTTTCCAGGGAATATGTCCTGCTGAGATACGTTCCTCAATTCGGTTTAATTAGAGCAATTATGATTAGCAGAGAAAGTGTCCAGAGTGCATGGAAGTGGGATTTGGTGTTCTCGCGAGGCTCAGTAAGAGTCATATGTACCTAGCTATTGAAAACAGAGTTTGAAGTACAGTAATCACTCACTTTGCTGTATAGCTCTTCCCACGTTTTGGTTTGTAATCCTTCTGTCCAAGGAAATGATAATTCTTTAGAAAGCTGCAATGCTTCTTCAGAATAGGAAGGGGTGGTATTTATTTGGGATGTTTATGCCATCTTTTTTGCCTCGTGCATGAGACTATTATGTCTCCTACATACTTCCAAGTTTATAGATGGGCCCTACAACCTTCTGCTCAGGCACCGCTTCTCACATGGCCTTCAACAGTGCTTTGGAACCAACGCTTCCTTAAGACTCAACTACACATGTATTGAAACTTCCTAATAAAGGTAGCCTTTATATCTGCAGACGAAGGAGCTCATTTGGTGGGTGCGAGGCATCTCCCAACAAGCATTGGCATAGCCAATAGGTCTCGCCTTTGGGACCTTATAAGTGTTTATCCATGCAACAGTTGCATAACTAAATACTTATAAGGTCCCAAAAGCGAGAACTATTGGCTATGCCAAGCGGCCGTGCGGCTGTGAAAGTGAAAGTGAAAGTGATCGCGATCAAACATCAAAGCGGCCGTGCACATGCACTGTAGCTCTAGGCTGGCCTGGTAGCACTTTTTGGAGCCCTCTCAATAAGTCTCGCCAGACCAGCGCATGCGCTGGGTCAGGCGAGACCTAAAAAGCAGCTGATGTTGCGTCTACCAAGCCTGTGGTGCCCCCTGTCGCTGAAGTGGCAAAGTCTCTGCTGGTGACTCTGAGCCTAGTGTGGCTGAACAGGAAACTTGAGAATTGACCCTCATGTGCAAGAAGGAAACTCCCAGTACATCAGGGCCATTTGTTTTTTTCAATAACAAATTCACACTTTTTGAGAGCTTGTTCTTGAAAAAGAAAGAAACTGTGGGGAGGTGGTGCACAAAACATGGCGCTTCCTCTGCAGATCTTCAGTGCCTTCAAGGATGTCAGAAGTGTTTGCGCTAATATTTTTGAAGCAAAAGCCGGCTCCTTATCTGAGTGAAAGTTACTACTAAGGACATGGATTTTGTGGCTTCACAAGTTGTGATCTGAAACTATGGGCAGGAATGTGTGATGGTATTCTGCAAGGCGGATTCACGCTGTGCCTTCACAGCGCCGTCATTAGAACAAATGCGTCTTTAGTACGCATTGTTTCAGCACGCAAGTCATTATAATGACTTGCCTTAGGGAGGCGCTGGATTTTGGAATAGGTTAATTTACTATTCCAACTCCAGTATGCGCAACAGTAGGGAAGGTGTTGGACTTTAAATCCAACACCAATCCACCAATGTGCCCCCCAAAGGCAAATCCTTATAACAACTTATATGCTGGAAAAATGTGTACTAAAGACGCGTTCCTTCTTTTGCCTGCGCTTACACACACTCTCTCTAACATAAACACACTCTCACCTGCACACATGAAAACAACATACATTTAAAAGCACTTTTTACTTACCTCAGCTGCCAGGAAGGATCATAGTCCAGCTTATGTTATTATTCACTGTTAGTGTAATAACAAAATACAAAAATCAAGGAGATTGGAGACTCAAACGATGTCCAAAAGGACGAGCTGCCCAGTGTTCCTGGCACTGATGTTGCTACCTCTGGGGCCTGAGGTCGCAAATGCAGTAGCAGGGGTCTCCAAGGGCACATCAGGGGTCGCAGCTGTGACCCCTGGGTACCCCTAAATGATGTCCATGTAGATGGATGGAATATGAGGCATTACGCTTATTACAATCATGATACCAACACAAACAAATGCTAGAAACCAGAAACCCAAATTTGTAGTTAACATCCTAGCTTACTGTTTATGCAAACTCTTTCACCTACAAATCATTATGTACAAATATATATTGCCAAAATATGTAAACGTACCAAGAAACAAATGTTCCAGTCCCACATATATCCAAGACCTATTGCCTTTGTGATTTCAGTTGCCGCAGGCAGGGAGTGGAAAAACCTGTTTTTATGTTGAGCATAGGCAGTACATGCGCTGTCTCTTTCTAGACATGCTGTATTCACTCTGTGGGCTTACAGCCTGCCTATAGGCTTGCTATTTGCGGACTCCATTGTCACTCTCCTATTCTTTCTTCCTAATTGTTTATGGCATGCATTTGTCATGCCTCTTTTAGTGTTTATCCCTCCCCAAGAGCTGGAACCAAGAACAGTCACTTCACTAGTTACCATTATAGCATGTATTTGTCAAACTTCTTTTATTTTTGGTTGAAAAGGAATTAGGAACAAGATGATTCATGCATTTAAAAGGATTTTTTTTTAGGCATTGGGAGAGCCGGTGTAGAAACCCTAACCTGGTTCCCCATTTCCAAAGTCTGCAGCTCTAAATGCACATCCTATATCCAAATACTGGTGGGCATAGGTGTCAGTGTGTTTGGCTGGGAGTGGCGGAGTCTTGTAATTTATTTTTGTCTCGCTTAAAGTGAGCTGCCGGCGGCAAAGCCTGCTTCCATGGGGCTGTCCTCCTCGTCTCCATTGTGATGCTCTCGCCCTCCCTTTTTTATTCACCTGGCCTTTTGCCATAAATGTGACCCTGGTAAGTTACCACATGACACATCATGGTATCAGTCTATCATTCTTCGTGGTACATTTGTGATAATTTCCCCAACCTAATATTGGCATCTGGTATACTTGTTGTAAATCCATGATGTGGTCCTTTTTGGAACACCAGACGAATGAATGAACGGCACACACAACACACACGTAACATGTTTGGCACAGAGCTGCCTAGCTTTGAAGGAATGTCTGACAGAATATCGACGGACAGAAAATCGACCTACCAAAATATCGACACAAAAATATCGATGACAAGAATATCGAGATCCTATCTACAACATGGTAAGTACAAAAATATTGAAAATAAAATATAGAGGTGCCAATTACGATCCTGCGAAAACCGGGTACGAACCGTCGGACGGAGCATATTCTCCGTCCGACGCGTACCCGGTCGTAACAATATACAAACATGGAAGTACGATTCGCACGGAAATACTATTTCCGTATGAATCGTACAAAACACCGACCGACGAAAATAAACATACAAATGTGATCCGGGAAAGTGCCGACGTGACGTCGGGACGCACGCAGCCTGCCTTTCATGAACCAGGAAGTACGATTCGCACCGACGTCATCCCGCACGGAGAATATTTTCCGGCAGCCAAAAACTGCCGGGAAATCAGGATGACGCGAACAAGGAGTACCTGCACGCGACGGACAGACATGGACCCGAACCTACGTGTCATCCCCGCCCTCATAGCAGTCGACCTCCTCTACAGGTTACGACGCAGACGCCGCAGAAGGTCAGAACAACAAAGGGAGGGGGGAAAGGGGGGGGCAAGGGCAGGCCACAAAACCCCCACCCAAGTCACACAGCATACATGACCTGGACATACCTGACCCCCAGGCCCTGGTCACTACGAGGGGGTGGGGGCGTGTGCAGCAAAGCCAGCGCCCGCCACAACGGCAGTGGTTGACGACGCGAACCGGTAACACAACAATACAGGTACGTCCCGTACCCACGCCTTAAGAGCGTGGGTACGAGTCGTACCACGCCCACACCTACGTCACCCCAACAATGGCGGGACGGCTCGTACCCAAGTGGCAAAGGCCTGGGTACGGCCCGCACAAGCATTCCACAGCGTGGGTATGGATATGTACGGACCGTACCCCCACCCGCGTATGCATGGAGCGTACCCCCCACCCCAACAGTGTACGTACGGACCGTACCCCCACCCCCGTATGCATGGAGCGTACCCCCCACCCCAACAGTGTACGTACGGACCGTACCCCCACCCCCGTATGCATGGAGCATACCCCCCACCCCAACAATGTACGTACGGACCGTACCACCCCCGTATGCATGGAGCGTACCCCCCACCCCAACAGTGTATGTATGGACCGTACCCCCACCCGCGTATGCATGGAGCGTACCCCCACCCCAACAGTGTACGTACGGACCGTACCCCCACCAGCGTATGCATGGAGCGTACCCCCACCACAACAGCGTATGTACGGACCGTACCCCCACCCGCGTATGCATGGAGCCAACCCACACCCGTGTATGTTCTAAGCGTACAGATCCTGAAATAGGAGGGTCGGGTGCAGAGTCCTCCCAGCAGTGCCCAGACATAAGAGGGGTGTGTGCAGAGTCCTCCCAGCAGTGCCCAGACACAGGAGGGGTGGGTGCCTAACACTCACAGCAGTGCCCAGACATAAGAGGGGTGTGTGCAGAGTCCTCCCAGCAGTGCCCAGACACAGGAGGGGTGTGTGCAGAGTCCTCCCAGCAGTGCCCAGGCACAGGAGGGGTGGGTAGAGAGTCCTCCCAGCAGTGCCCAGACACAGGAGGGGTGGGTGCCTAACACTCCCAGCAGTGTCCAGACATAAGAGGGGTGTGTGCAGAGTCCTCCCAGCAGTGCCCAGACATAAGAGGGGTGTGTGCCTAACACTCCCAGCAGTGCCCAGACACAGGAGGGGTGGGTGCCTAACACTCCCAGCAGTGCCCAGACATAAGAGGGGTGTGTGCAGAGTCCTCCCAGAAGTGCCCAGACACAGGAGGTGTGTGTGCAGAGTCCTCCCAGCAGTGCCCAGACACAGGAGGGGTGGGTGCCTAACACTCCCAGCAGTGCCCAGACACAGGAGGGGTGGGTGCCTAACACTCCCAGCAGTGCCCAGACATAAGAGGTGTGTGTGCAGAGTCCTCCCAGCAGTGCCCAGACACAGGAGGGGTGTGTGCAGAGTCCTCCCAGCAGTGCCCAGACACAGGAGGGGTGTGTGCAGAGTCCTCCCAGCAGTGCCCAGACACAGGAGGGGTGGGTGCCTAACACTCCCAGCAGTGCCCAGACATAAGAGGGGTGTGTGCAGAGTCCTCCCAGCAGTGCCCAGACACAGGAGGGGTGTGTGCAGAGTCCTCCCAGCAGTGCCCAGACACAGGAGGGGTGTGTGCAGAGTCCTCCCAGCAGTGCCCAGACACAGGAGGGGTGGGTGCCTAACACTCCCAGCAGTGCCCAGACATAAGAGGGGTGTGTGCAGAGTCCTCCCAGCAGTGCCCAGACACAGGAGGGGTGTGTGCAGAGTCCTCCCAGCAGTGCCCAGACACAGGAGGGGTGGGTGCCTAACACTCCCAGCAGTGCCCAGACATAAGAGGGGTGTGTGCAGAGTCCTCCCAGCAGTGCCCAGACACAGGAGGGGTGTGTGCAGAGTCTTCCCAGCAGTGCCCAGACACAGGAGGGGTGTGTGCAGAGTCCTCCCAGCAGTGCCCAGACACAGGAGGGGTGGGTGCCTAACACTCCCAGCAGTGCCCAGACATAAGAGGGGTGTGTGCAGAGTCCTCCCAGCAGTGCCCAGACACAGGAGGGGTGTGTGCAGAGCCCTCCCAGCAGTACCCAGACACAGGAGGGGTGTGTGCAGAGTCCTCCCAGCAGTGCCCAGACACAGGAGGGGTGGGTGCCTAACACTCCCAGCAGTCCCCAGACATAAGAGGGGTGTGTGCAGAGTCCTCCCAGCAGTGCCCAGACACAGGAGGGGTGTGTGCAGAGTCCTCCCAGCAGTGCCAGACACAGGAGGGGTGGGTGCCAAACACTCACAGCAGTGCCCCTGGAAAGAAAAGAGTGGAGTACCCACAGATCCAATGGCCACAAATGTCAGTCAGGTGCACATGGATCCTGCAGTACATGTACCACATGTGTGCGAGGCTGGGAGTATACACATGCATAGCGCCAAAATGAAAACATGTCCACATGAAGTCATGTCAACAGTCTACATACACAAGTACAGTGACCACCAAGAACGCCACGAATGATGCAGGTGGAGACATCGCTCAGCATGCATGGCCAAAGTCTAACGAGTCCGTCACACACCCAGCCAATGTAGACACAGCTCCGCACCACATATTGGAATGACCCTGCAGGGAAGATGTCAGGTTACACAGAGGAAGGAACACACCTTGGGGCGATGTCACCATGCAGTAACTGCTTACATGAACAAAGTTATGTAGCCAACAGCCTGTGATGGCACACAGATACCAGGGTCCACCCTATGACCAGCACAAGACTACAATTCCCACACACCCAACACATTATCACCACCCAAAATAATGGAGCAGGTCCACCAACAGCAATACCAGACAGACAGTAGTGTACTAAGGAAAAAGAAATTGCTTTATTCAGCATCCAAAAATCTGTTAGTCCCTTGAAAGTCCAAAATGTACAATGCCCATAGGGCATTCCAAAGTTCAAATCCAGGTGGGGGACACAGTGGGACGCGTGTCCCCTAGCTTGCCTGCACAGTCAGATTCCTCAGTCCTCCAGAGGGGGGGGGCATCATGTGGGGGGGAAGGACCAGGCACCGCAGGGACATGAGGGCGAAGGGTAGGCGTCGTGGGTGCAGGGACGGAGGACTCCACCACAGGGGGTGGGGCAGCGCCAAAGGCGGAGGTCATGATGGCGCTGCACACCTTAGCAAGGTCCTCCAGCGACTCCCCTGCACCCGAAGGAACCACAGACCCCAAGGAGGGGGGGGGGGTCGGAGGGATGGGTCGCAGCGCCACTGGGGGAGGGTGTGGACAGGGGGGGGACTCAACTCCCCTGCCGGTGTCCTGCCTCCACCGCTTGCGGGGTGGTGCCACACTGGGGCTGATGGACAGACTGGGCAGGACTGACCCTGTATCCGACTTTTGGCCAGGAGAGCTGAGGGGAGGGGATTTGGAGGGAGTGGATTTTGTGGAATGCGGACTCCCACTCTGGCTGCGTGGCTTACGTTTGCCCCCCGACCCAGTGGGTGTGCCTACTTCACCCTGTGTCTGCGTGCCAGGAGGTGTGCGTTTGACCTTCCCTGCTGGTGTAGTGCCTGTGTCTGTTGTGGTGGGTGCATGCTGACGTCTGGGTGTACGTGGGACAGGCATGGGAGTGGGAAGTGTGGATGGGTCAGGGGTAGGGGGTTGGACGAAGCGCTGCAGGAGACCCACTGCTGCAGTCAATGTCGAGTCAATGGACCTCAGCAAGTTGCGTTGGTCAGCCTGCGATGAGAAAATGCCCTCCAAGTATGCCTCCATGTTGTTCAGCACTTGGCTGTGGCCATGGAGGACATTAAGCATCGCAGCCTGACCAACCTGCAACTGCCGCTGGATGTCCACAGACTCGGCATTGGCGGCAGCAGTGGAGACAGGGGCAGGGCGTGCGGTGCCTGGCAGGAAGGAGACATGTGGTGACCGGGCACGCTGGGAAGGGACACGAGCAAGTGGGAGGCGGCTGATGGCAATGGAGGGGGCGGGGAGAGATGTTGTTCCGCTGTCAGCTGGTGGTGCAGCCTCCGCCCACTCGGAGAGCTCAGCCTCGGACCCGTCAGCTTCATAATCTGTGGTGGCACTCAACAGGTCCTCCGCCTCACTCCCCTCCGCCTCAGTTCCACTCGATGTGCCAGCCAAGATGTCCCTGCTGGCACTGGTGCTCGGTCCCTCCGCTCGGTCTGTGCTGATGTCTCCATCCGTGTCCCCCGACGATGCTGTGGGCAAGGTGAAGAGACAGGAATTAATCATACACCTGTATACATATGTCACATGAGTACAATCTGCATAGGTTACAGTGCATAGCCTGAAAAGAAAGATGAGTAACATCTACAATACAAGGTACATATGTAGGCCCTGCAACACACAGTTGGTTGACCCACCATGCCACTGAAAAACTATGGAGAGCATGACACAATTGCAAATGACATGAAATGGATTTGGACAGAGGAGCCAGGCTCTGGGGACAATCCAGCACTGCATCTGCACCACACAGCGTTGCAGAAAATAGGGATGAGCAGGGACCATATCCATGAACTTGAGGCACATGCTGCATAGGTAATACTGAAAACATGCCCACCATGACTGGCTCACTGCACCTTGGGTGTATGTCCAGACAAACATCACACACTGGCCAGACCTAGCAAGGAGATTTAAGGTTTTGACATGTAGGCCTTGCCCGCACCAACCACCCACTACATGAGTCAATTTGTTGAGACACAGGAAGCACTTACATCTCTTAGTCTGGGTGAAATACACATGGGCTTGAAAAAATCAAGATTGGACACAAAATACCCAATGTGCGCCTGGCCAAATAATCATGTACAAATGGGCATCATCAGATGAGTGTAACAAGACACACAGGCACTGGCCACCGTGATTATGAACAAGGAAAATCAGGTCAGGCTGTACAGTGGACACTTGTACTACATTTTACGTCAATATACATGGTGCCAGGGGACAATGGCACAGAGCACAACCTATGCTGTAGACACTGAGAGTGTCCACCTTTTGTGATGATACACATGACACCTAGGAAAATATGCCCCAGGGGACAGTAGTGGGCACACAACTCCATGGTCCGGAATGGGAATGACTGCAACACATGCCACCATCCCTGCACTATGCGTATCGCACACTCATGCACATCATGTCACAGGCCACAACATAGGACATGCGTGCTGTAAGGCATTACACTTGAGAGACTAACTCCCATGTCTGGACTCAGCATCAGTGCCAACTGACATGGAACCCACAAGTACTGAACTGGACAGGGCACAGGCAAGGTCCCAAAACCTGTTACACACCACCCCCACACATGATGCTACAGGCATTGGTCACGTGGATAAACTGCCAGCCTAGATAACCTTGTGAAGGAGTGACTACACACAGACCAGGGAACACATTGCAAGGAGGGGAAGGGAGGCAGGAGAGCACCGCTATACTGTGGGTAACAGGATCTGCACAGCACATTTAAACCCTGGCAGTGTATCCATGCAACTGCGCACTTACAAATGCTGGTGACACACAACAAACACACATGTACCTACCCCCTTCCTGCTGCTGCTTCTCCCGTAAGCGCCTGTCCAAGTCTGGAAAGACCACCGCCAGCACACGCTTGTGGATGTGGGTCAGACGGCGGCGTCCACGGTTCTTATGGGTCTCAGGTGAGTCCCCCAGCAGGACCCGTGCGATCCTCCGCGTCCAGCACCGGATATCCTGCCAGCGTTTTCTCACCTGGGCCAGGCGCCGCTTGCGACCATCCGTCCTCCTCACGGCACTGACGGCGTTCATCCAGATCTGCTTCTTGGCAGAGGCGCCTACCTGTGAGGATGACTTGTGGGACACCCCCGTGCCGCACGGCCACCAGCTGCTGTGTGTGCCCCCTCGCCTTGCCCTCTGCCTCGCTGCCTGCCTCGCTGCCGGCTGACGCCGCTGGCGTCTGTTTTTGCTTGTTTTGTCTAGCATTTGTGCTTGTTTGAACTGCATTTTCCTCCCGTGTTAGCAGCTTTTGTCTGACTTTTGTGCCTGTATTTTTTCTAGTCAGTTTCTGCATTTTCCTCCCGTGTTAGCAGCTTTTGTCTGACTTTTGTGCTTGTTTTGTCTAGCATTTGTGCTTGTTTGAACTGCATTTTCCTCCCGTGTTAGCAGCTTTTGTCTGACTTTTGTGCCTGTATTTTTTTCTAGTCAGTTTCAGCCCTTTGCGTTCTCCTGCCTGTCTGCCCGCCTACCTCGCCGCCCTCCGCCTTCCCTCCCCGCTCCCCGCTTCCCGCCACCACCGCTGACCACGCCCCTTTTTCCTTTCTGTTCCCTCCCCGCTCCCGCCTCCCAGCTGCCCCGCCCACCCGCGCACTTGGCCTTATATGGCGACCGTGCGACGCAGGTGAGTGTGACCCACTTGTGGGACACCCCCGTGCCGCACGGCCACCAGCTGCTGTGTGTGCCCCCTCGCCTTGCCCTCTGCCTCGCTGCCTGCCTCGCTGCCGGCTGACGCCGCTGGCGTCTGTTTTTGCTTGTTTTGTCTAGCATTTGTGCTTGTTTGAACTGCATTTTCCTCCCGTGTTAGCAGCTTTTGTCTGACTTTTGTGCCTGTATTTTTTCTAGTCAGTTTCTGCATTTTCCTCCCGTGTTAGCAGCTTTTGTCTGACTTTTGTGCTTGTTTTGTCTAGCATTTGTGCTTGTTTGAACTGCATTTTCCTCCCGTGTTAGCAGCTTTTGTCTGACTTTTGTGCCTGTATTTTTTTCTAGTCAGTTTCAGCCCTTTGCGTTCTCCTGCCTGTCTGCCCGCCTACCTCGCCGCCCTCCGCCTTCCCTCCCCGCTCCCCGCTTCCCGCCACCACCGCTGACCACGCCCCTTTTTCCTTTCTGTTCCCTCCCCGCTCCCGCCTCCCAGCTGCCCCGCCCACCCGCGCACTTGGCCTTATATGGCGACCGTGCGACGCAGGTGAGTGTGACCCACTTGTGGGACACCCCCGCGCCGCACGGCCACCAGCTGCTGTGTGTGCCCCCTCGCCTTGCCCTCTGCCTCGCTGCCTGCCTCGCTGCCGGCTGACGCCGCTGGCGTCTGTTTTTGCTTGTTTTGTCTAGCATTTGTGCTTGTTTGAACTGCATTTTCCTCCCGTGTTAGCAGCTTTTGTCTGACTTTTGTGCCTGTATTTTTTCTAGTCAGTTTCTGCATTTTCCTCCCGTGTTAGCAGCTTTTGTCTGACTTTTGTGCTTGTTTTGTCTAGCATTTGTGCTTGTTTGAACTGCATTTTCCTCCCGTGTTAGCAGCTTTTGTCTGACTTTTGTGCCTGTATTTTTTTCTAGTCAGTTTCAGCCCTTTGCGTTCTCCTGCCTGTCTGCCCGCCTACCTCGCCGCCCTCCGCCTTCCCTCCCCGCTCCCCGCTTCCCGCCACCACCGCTGACCACGCCCCTTTTTCCTTTCTGTTCCCTCCCCGCTCCCGCCTCCCAGCTGCCCCGCCCACCCGCGCACTTGGCCTTATATGGCGACCGTGCGACGCAGGTGAGTGTGACCCACTTGTGGGACACCCCCGCGCCGCACGGCCACCAGCTGCTGTGTGTGCCCCCTCGCCTTGCCCTCTGCCTCGCTGCCTGCCTCGCTGCCGGCTGACGCTGCTGGCGTCTGTTTTTGCTTGTTTTGTCTAGCATTTGTGCTTGTTTGAACTGCATTTTCCTCCCGTGTTAGCAGCTTTTGTCTGACTTTTGTGCCTGTATTTTTTCTAGTCAGTTTCTGCATTTTCCTCCCGTGTTAGCAGCTTTTGTCTGACTTTTGTGCTTGTTTTGTCTAGCATTTGTGCTTGTTTGAACTGCATTTTCCTCCCGTGTTAGCAGCTTTTGTCTGACTTTTGTGCCTGTATTTTTTTCTAGTCAGTTTCAGCCCTTTGCGTTCTCCTGCCTGTCTGCCCGCCTACCTCGCCGCCCTCCGCCTTCCCTCCCCGCTCCCCGCTTCCCGCCACCACCGCTGACCACGCCCCTTTTTCCTTTCTGTTCCCTCCCCGCTCCCGCCTCCCAGCTGCCCCGCCCACCCGCGCACTTCGCCTTATATGGCGACCGTGCGAACGCGCAGCGGTCACGCGCAGCGGGCGCGCCGATTGTGCGCCGAAGGCGCGCAAAAGGTAAGCCCGTCTGCGCCCGTCCGCGACCGGACCGCGCCCAGCGCCAGGACCCCTGGCCAACGAAGATCCCGACCGACCCGCCTGACGTACTCCGCCGCCATCCTCACCGCACTCAACACCGGCCGACTCCCAGAATGCCATCAAGCCACTCCACGACGTACCCACGGACCTTTCAGCTGCCACGCCTGCAAGTTCACCTGCATCCGGACCAGCCTCGCACCAGCACCCACCAAGTCGAACACCAGCAGCACCCACCTCAAGTGCATCCTGCTCAACACCCGCTCCGTCCACAGACACGCCATCGAACTCTGGAACCTTCTAGACGCCACAGCCCCTGACGTCGCCTTCCTCACGGAGACCTGGATGAACGCCTCTTCAGCTCCCGACATCGCCATCGCTATCCCAGAGGGCTACAAGGTCGTCCGGAGGGACCGAAACGCCAACCAGATGGGAGGAGGCATCGCCATCATCCACAGGAACACCATCCGTCTCACGACCAGCACCGACAACACCCTGACCAGCGCCGAACACCTGCATTTCCAGATCCACACCAACCCGAACACCACCCTCAGAGGCACCCTGATCTACCGACCCCCTGGACCACGCACACAATTCAGCGAGGACATCGCCGACTTCGTCAGCCCGCATGCCCTCCCCTCCGCCGACTACATCCTCCTAGGAGACCTCAACTTCCATCTGGAGAACAACAACGACCGCAACACCAGCACCCTGCTCGACAACCTCGCCAACCTGGGACTCAAGCAACTGGTGTCCACCCCCACCCACCTCGCCGGACACACACTCGACGCAGTCTTCTCATCCAGCACAGACATAGACTTCAGCCACGCCACAGAGCTTCAATGGACGGACCACAGCTGCGTCCACTTCACCTTCAAGAGAACGACGACCCACCAACACCAGCAACAGGCAGCCCGCAGAAGCTGGAACAAGATCACAGCAGACCAGCTCGCCACCTCCCTGAACCAGCACCCTCCTGCCAGCTCAGCGAACCCCAGCCAAGCCGCCGACAACCTCACGAAGTGGATCAGCAACTGCGCGGACGAACTCGCCCCACTGAGGACCCCGCCTAGCAGACCCGGCAGCAAGAAGGCCCCATGGTTCACCGACGAACTCAAGAGCTCCAAGAAGAACTGCCGAGCCCTCGAGAAAGTCTGGAGAAGGGAACCGACACCAGACAACAGGACCTCCTTCAAACTTGCCACCCGGAAACACCACCAGCTGATCCGCGCCGCCAAGAAAACAGCATTCAAAGACCGGTTGGACAACAACGCACACAACTGCAAGGAACTCTTCAACATCGTGAAAGAGCTTTCCAACCCCAGCGCAGGAAACAACGACATCACCCCATCGCAAGACCTCTGCAACTCCCTCGCTTCATACTTCCACAACAAGATCGCGGACATACATAACAGCTTCAACAACCAACCAACGCACACCATGACCGAACAACCACCCCCCACCACCACCCTCCACGCCTGGACCCCGATCAGCACCGAAGACACCATCCGCACGATGAACTCCATCCACTCCGGATCACCGACCGACCCCTGCCCTCACCACGTCTTCAACAAGGCCGACGCTGTCATCGCACCCCACCTGCGAGACATCATCAACACTTCCTTCGACACCACCATCTTCCCTGAGAGCTGGAAGCACGCCGAACTCAGCGCCCTACTAAAGAAACCTACAGCGGACCCCACCGACCTCAAGAATTACCGCCCCATCTCGCTCCTCCCGTTTCCAGCCAAAGTCATCGAGAAGACCGTCAACAAGCAGATGGCCGCCTTCCTCGAGACAAACGGATCCCTCGACCCCTCACAGTCCGGCTTCCGAGCCAATCACAGCACCGAGACCGCCCTCATCGCCGCCACCGATGACATCCGAGCCCTGATGGACAATGGAGAAACAGCGGCCCTCATCCTCCTAGACCTCTCTGCGGCATTCGACACGGTCTGCCACCGCACCCTAGTACGGCGCCTCAGCAACATCGGAATCCAGGACAAGGCGCTGGACTGGATCATCTCCTTCCTCGACGGAAGAACACAGAGAGTCCGCCTACCACCGTACAAGTCAGAGGCCTCCGAAGTCACCTGCGGCGTCCCTCAAGGATCATCTCTGAGCCCCACCCTCTTCAACGTCTACATGAGCCCCCTCGCGGCCATCGTACGCAAACACAACCTCAGCATAATCTCCTACGCCGACGACACCCAACTGATCCTCTCCCTGACCAACGACCCCGCCGCCGCCAGATCCAACCTGCACGAAGGGATGAAAGAGGTAGCCGAGTGGATGACGACCAGCCGCCTGAAACTGAACTCGGACAAGACGGAGGTCCTCATCCTGGGCTCCTCACCCTCCGCCTGGGACGACTCCTGGTGGCCTCCCGCCCTGGGCACCGCACCCAAACCGACAGACCATGCACGCAACCTGGGCTTCCTCCTGGACTCCTCCCTCTCCATGACCAGGCAAGTCAACAACGTCTCCTCGGCGTGCTTCAACATCCTACGCATGCTACGGAAGATCTTCTGGTGGATCCCCACCGAGACCAGGAAGACCGTCACCCAGGCCCTCGTCACCAGCCGACTGGACTACGGCAACGCCCTCTACGCCGGTACCACCGCCAAGCTCCAGAAGAGACTCCAGCGGATCCAGAACGCCTCAGCCAGACTCATCCTCGACATCCCACGAACCAGCCACATCTCCGGACATCTGAGAGACCTTCACTGGCTCCCCGTCAACAAAAGAATCACCTTCCGCCTCCTCACCCACGCACACAAAGCCCTACACGACCAAGGCCCGAGCTACCTCAACAGCCGAGTCAACTTCCACGCTCCCAAACGCCACCTCCGATCAGCCAACCACGCCCTCGCCGCCGTCCCCCGCATCCGAAGAGCGACTACAGGAGGAAGGTCCTTCTCCTACCTGGCCGCCAAGACCTGGAACTCCCTCCCTACCGACCTGCGCCTGACCCAAGACCACCTCTCCTTCAGGAAGAAGGTGAAGACCTGGCTGTTCGAGCAGTAGCGGCACCCCCCCCTCCCCCCCCCCCCCAGCGCCTTGAGACCCTACGGGTATGTAGCGCACTTTACAAGTGTCACTGATTGAACAAGTGACACTACATCAATACACCTTGCACATGTCACAGAGACACATATTAGAACAAATTTGCTGGTTACAACAAGGCATGTTATGCAGCCAACGCATTGCACCTTTGTCATAGGGACATTATCCTCTGGGGAAGGGCAAAAGCAGTACGTGCCATTGAAAGTACACAGGTGGAATGAGGGCAACGACACAATCAATGATCCAGGCTCACACTGTGCATCACAAGCTACACCGGGATTATGTGCAGCACCTCAAAGCAGTCACATGCCACAGGCCACTGACGCTACCTCAGCAGAGTACACAGACACACACAGGCACAGGACATTCACCTGCCATTGGCAACTGCAGCTACAAACCTCATTCTGCACATGTGCCACTAGACTGGGTGGGGTAACAGGTGTGGGGATGGCTCATCACGGCAGACACACATCACTGTTCCCTGCACACAGCAGATGGCCAGGGTATACCCATCCCTCATGCAGCTGGGGTGCTACCCTCCACATATGCACCCACCCACATGACAGGGGACTTACACACACACACCGATGTCCAGGGTACGAACACATCATGTGGACACTCTCAGCACAGCTGCACGACACAAGCACACATCTGTGGGTACAGTCAATTGTCACACTGGGGTGAACACAGAATCACATGAGGACTGTAGAAACAACATTCAAAGGAGGATTAGAGAGGCAGAATGTGGCATGCACCATGCAGTGATTGTCACTGTGAACACAATGCAAGTGAGGACAGCAGACATGCACCACAGCATGTTCTGGCTGGGAGACAACAGGCATTCCCCCCCCCCCGGGACCCACTCTACAGTACAATGCATGTGTGTCACACCTGGACACAATGCCAGAAGTGACAGTCACAAAAAAGGACACAGTCTGTGCTAGTGCACTCAGCACTCACCTGATACCCTGGCCGGCCATACAGCAAGGGGTACTGTGGGAGGATCACATCCAGCAATGCCAGATTCTCCTCCAGGGTGAAAGGCTGGGCCCTCTCCACAGACCGTGACATTGTGCCAGGGAATCACGAGCAGCAGCAGTGTAGTCGATTCCAAATATGTGAAGGCAAGTGCTCTCTAATGGGACCTGGGTGCCTTTTATCAGCCTTGCTGGCCTGTTGCATGCACAGGAGTACAGAGTGATTGGTCACTCACATTTGCATCCTATGTTTCCTCCAATCCCTTTAAACCTAGCACAGTCAGTGGGTTTGGTTTTTTTCTTCTTGAGCATGATGTCAACTCCACAACCACTTTGCAACAAAGTAGATTCATTCAAACCGACTTTTGCTGTGCAACTGCTGGAAAAAAATCAGACTTTAAACTTGGTCCCCATGACAACCAGCATGCATGTAGACCTTTATACTTGTCCCTCATGTGCCCCCTATGTAATTTGGAGATTCACACACAGGTACGGTGCGTTCCGGGGCCCTAGGGCACCCCAAATGCATAGCAACGGCCCGTACAGGCGTGTGTACGCTCCATATCACTATGGGTACGCATACGCGAGCACACCCATAGTGATAGTGAGCGTATAGGCGTGTGTACGGTCCGTATCACTATGGGTACGCATACGCGAGCACACCCATAGTGATAGTGAGCGTACACGCGTGTGTACGGTCCGTATCACTATGGGTGTGCTCGCGTATGCGTACCCATAGTGATACGGACCGTACACACGCCTGTACGCTCACTATCACTATGGGTGTGCTCGCGTATGCGTACCCATAGTGATACGGACCGTACACACGTCTGTACGCTCACTATCACGATGGGTGTGCTCGCGTATGCGTACCCATAGTGATACAGAGCGTACACACGCCTGTAAGCTCACTATCACTATGGGTGTGCTCGCATATGCGTACCCATAGTGATACGGAGCGTACACATGCCTGTACGCTCACTATCACTATGGGTGTGCTCGCGTATGCGTACCCATAGTGATACGGAGCGTACACACGCCTGTACGCTCACTATCACTATGGGTTGGCCTATGGCAGCACTCCCATAGTGATGGGGAACGTACACACGCCCTCAGGGCGAATGTACGGTGCCTTACACACATAACAGTGGTGACAGGCAGCACACAGAAAGGAATAGACCTGACATACTTGTCCATGGATGGACATCAAGGCATTGTCTGGCCAGTACTACATGTGTGGGGCACAGGTGTGAAAGGCTGTGAGGTGGCACATTACTCCTGAGTTGTGAAGGCAATAGATGTATGATGAGAAGTGTACAGATGTTATGTGTGACGGTGCTATATGTGCCAGACATGCCCTTCACTCCTTTGACATGTGTGCATGTCGTACAGCACACTTGAGATGGGCGTCACTGGCGTGGCACAGTCAGCAACACACGCAAGTGTCCCCTGATGCCCGCCACAGGGGTTACCACACCAGACATGTGACTACCCACGGTGCACGATGTGACTATGTCATGTATGTGTGGTGTGTTCACATTAGCTTGATGTTGGTGTTCCCACAAAAGCATCTGCTGTTGCTGCAACCAACATGTGTCTGTGTGTAGATGGACATGGCACACTGTTACGCACACCAGGCCACATGTGGTATCGGATGTTAGGTGTGTATGTATGCATGGGACACGGAGTAGCGTAACAATGACCTGTCTGCATCCTCTCAATGTATGTGTGGTCAGTGATAACATGTACACCTTCATGGCAAGGTGTGTGGGCTGTCCTAGTGTAATGTCATGTGACCTGTGGCTCAAGTGTTCCGCTACCTGTCTCTGCAATCAACATCCTACTTCTGCTGATATGTTGATGTATGTCACTCCTGTATTGCGTCTGGCTGTTCACTTACACTGGGACACAGCTAGTCCCATGCCATGGGATGTGGAGGTTCACAATCTCCGTGTGTAGCTGGGTCTTGGTAGGAGTGTCACCTGGCAGCCATACGTGTCCAGGGCATGTAGCACATACCTGACTCCCTATGTAGCATATGTGTATTGACAGATTAACATGTGCTCAGTACATACAAATTGTCGTTGTAGTGCACTCACTCTTCCTTGTCACTTCCAAATTACTGCAGAGCTCCGCCTCTTCCCCGACCTATTTCGGACTTGGCTGACATGCGGGAGAATGACTGTATACGCTGCTACCGCTTCCCCCAACCGTTGATTGAGGAGTTGACGGCAAGGCTGGCACCACACCTGCTACCGCAGCACAGGTATCCTACGGCACTGACACCCAAGCTGATGGTAATGGCAGCCCTACATTTTCTTGCCACGGGTACCTTTCAATATACCATAGCTCATGTTGGTGGCATGTCCCAGAGCATGTTCAGCCGTGTGCTGCATGATTTTTTAGAGGCCATGTTGCTTCACCTGGATGAGTTCATCCATTTCCCAACTCCTGAACTGTTGACTGGTGTCAAGCGTGGATTCTATGCCCTGGGAGGGATGCCCCATGTCATTGGGTCCATAGATGGGACACATGTGGCTTTGGTACCACCACAGGCACAGGAGGTAGCGTACAGGAATCGCAAGCACTACCACTCCATCAATGCCCTTGTGGTGTGTCTGTCCAACATGGTGATTTCACATGTCTATGCTCGTTTTCCAGGATCAGCACACGATGCCTACATCATGAGGCGTAGTAGGGTGCCTGAAATGATGATGAGCATGTGTTGTTGGTGGGTACACTCTGTCTGTCCTGTATTTTGCGTAGACTTCCAGCCAGACCGCTTCCCCTGTCCTACTTATGTCCATGTGGTTTCCATGTAGGGGACGCTGGCTATCCCAACATGCCATGGCTGATCACACCTCTCCGCAACCCCAGCATGCCGGCCCAGCTCCGCTACAACACCGCCCATGGCCGGACAAGGCGAGTGATAGAGAGGACATTTGGCCTCCTGAAGAGCCGATTCAGGTGCCTACACAAGACCGGCGGCGCCCTCCCATATGCCCCGGCGAAGGTCTGCAAAATCTTCATGGTCTGCTGCATGCTGCACAACATGGCAGTTGAGAAAGCTGTGCCACTCATCCTGGATCAAGATGATCAGGACCATCCACCCGTGGAGGACGAAGGGCTTGGCAATGGGGCTAGTGATGTGGAGGATGTGGTTCCGCAAGAGGACATCCGGAGTCGGCTCATACGCGACTTCTTTGCTTAGTGGTGAGTACCAGTGTCTGAGTGTGCACGCATTGGTCCCCGTGTGGCATGTGTTGCGATGTGTGTGTCCATCTGCATGTATGCCACGTGAGTCAGAGGTGTGTGTGGATGTGTCACTCGAGTGATGGTGCCAGTGATGAGTGTATTTCCACAGTCATAATTGTGACCTAGCATGTTGTCATCCTTACATGTGTCGAGTACATGCACATGCAAGTGGCTGTGCTTTTTGTGGCTGACTTCTTGTGTGTCTCTCTTCCCCAGGTACTTGCGCATGCCGTCTGCTGCTTGCATTGTTGTGGCACTGCTATTCCTCATGGACACGTCATCGTGTGCTGACTCAGCGTTACACGCACGGACAAGTTTGGAAGTCTCCTTAGGGTAAGGGATGCATCAGGGGTGTATTGGGTGTGGCAGTTGTTCACGATGTGTGCACACTGCCCCTGTCGATGTTTGGTTCCTCTGCAGACATGTTGCATCACCAAGGGACACAGTACATGTAGCTGGATACACCTGAATAGATGGTCACACTTGTTGACAGTCAACTGTAATGGGATAGTGGATTGTGATGATGGCATCAATGTGTGTAACACTGCCCTCGGACACATACGGTTTGCATTGGCTTGACATGGTGTGGGACTTCCACATCAGAGGATCAATGGTGTATGGCAGCCTCTCTGTGAGCAGCAGGGGGTGTTTAGCTGTTACCCGGCACTTGTGTGCCGTTCCATAGATATCACGCATTTGTGGTGCAGAAGGGGGGTGCCAGTGTTGTACCCACATGTTAATCCACATGACCTGTGTATGTGTACTCCGAGTTGCCTCTGCATTCAGGAATACATGACTAATAAAGGTGTCCCTATGCCTCCAAGGTGCCTCTTCTCAGTCAATGCTGGTGTGTTGCCACGGTGCATATGGCATGTCTGGCATGGTTTTCAGTCATAGTGGCTATGTGTCTATGTGTAGAGTAGCAAGATGCAAGCTGTTTGTGTGGGATTGGACTCTGTATTGTGCATGATGTCTATGACTGTGTGGGTATTGTGACATGTGCCATCCCCATGCATCCAACGTTGGCCAGGCCACCATTCTCTGCATCCACCTGACTCAGTCTTGCAGGACATGGTTCTGCCACCTGTCTAGACTTACCTGGGTGCCCCCCAGGCCACTCCACATGATCCCTGACCTCTGCGCATGACTGTTGCTGTACTCAATATGTCTGTCGGCACGGTTGTGCGGCCACCCCCTCAGCTGGTTGGGCCCATCACGGGTGTGTATGGTGCTCCATGTCTGTCTTGCCTAATACATTGTGACCCATGTGTGTCCTGTGCCAGACTCAGGCCCCAGGGTGTGGATGGTTGAAGTCATATGAGAACTCAGGCATGCTTAGACTTTACAAGACACATGTAAGGTAATAATGCAAAATGTAGGCATCATCTCTTAATCGTGTAAGTTTTTATTTGTGTTGGGGTACGTGTTGGGGGGGGGTATGACAAGAGGGGCTTTCCGGGTGTGTGGAATCCAAAGTTCACTGGGGGAGTTGGTGTCCTTGCCATTGAAAATCATCAGAGTCCATGCCACAGTCTTTGTCCACATTGGTCAGACAGTGACCAGCAAGTCCATGTGGCAGAGAATGTCATTTGCTGATGTGCTGCTGTTGGTCCAGTGGGCCAGGTGCCAGGCCAGGTGTCCTGGGAGATGGTGCTGTTGCGCCGACCCTCACGGTCTTTTCCGTGGATGACCCGCCCTCCTGCGTGAACCCTCAGAAGCAGGCCGTGACGATGTTTAGGATGCTCCGTCGGATGTATCCTCCTCCTCCTGATGCCTCCCTGTGGGTGGTGATGTTCTTCACCTGGTGGCACAGGGAGGGTTGCCCATGTTGTCGGCTATCCGACGGAGTGAACGGTCAATTCCCGTGAACAGCGTCACGAGCTCAGCCTGTCTGTCCTCCATCCGCCCTTGGTGTCGCAGTAGACAGGCATGTGTCTCCGCATGTTGCTGGGCCTGCTGGGTCTTGATCTCCTCGAGGGTCCCCTTCATCTCATTGAGGGTGGACACAACCTGGCTCATGCCCGTGGTGTCCTGCCGGTATGTGTCCAGGATGTTTCGTACATGGGAATATACCGGCTCCGCAGCCAACTGGTCAGGCTCGCACCTCCGCCGTCCTCCACTCCCACCACCCCTGCCCACTTGCGCCTGGCCTGCCCTTGTGGGCACATCGGGTCTCCGGGACCCCTGAGGGGTGGCATTTGCATTGCCGCCTGCCTCCTCCTGGGTGCCCGGTACACCGTGTCCCTCCTGGTCAGCCTGGCTGCGTTGTGGTGGTGGGCAGGGATCCTGGGATGTGGCAGGAGTGGGGGTGGTGGTTGGCCCAGTTGTACCTGACGCAGGTGCTGCAGGTGGTTGGACACCAGAGGGGCCAGGTAGGTCGGGGTCGTCCACAGAGTGGTGAGAGTCGTCACTGCCGGTGGGCTCGTCATCCCGCAGAGCCGGGTCCTGTGAGTCTTCCCCCCCAGTGTTGGGGGGTGATCCACGACGTTGACCTGTGTGTGTGAGAGACAATGTTATTATTGTTCCATGCAACATCCATGTTTCATTAGTTTCTAAGTTTGCACATTTCCTCTGGGTATTTAGATATGTCTTGCATTCCACTCACAGTGCACTTGTGCATGAGTATGTCCCTTGTCCACAGCTTTTGAGACTTTACCTACGTGTGACACAGTCTTACTTGCTGCGTCAATTGTGACTGCAGTCAGCAGTGGAGTGAGCAGGTGTGGCGAGCCATGCATTGGCGCCTTCCGTGTTGCACTGTACGTGGGCACATGGAGTTGTTCCACACACTTATATAATGCAGGTAGCTGTCGTTGTGCTCGTGCACAGGTTGAGACATGGCCCAGTGTTTTGCCATGGAGAAGAGAGGGGGATTCATGCACTGGCCACCCTTGTCTACATGCACGCAGTCCACCTGCTGACGAGCAGACATTCCCACACCACCCAAGGCTGGATTGGTCTCCCTGTGTATCCCTTTCTCACTCCCTCTCTGTTCCCCTCTCTCTCCCTCCCTGTGTCGGCCTCCTCCCTCTGTCCGTCTCCCTGTGTCTTCCTCCCTCTCTCTCCCCCTCTCCCTCCCTCTGTGTGTCACCCTCTGTCACCTCAGCCCAGCTTCCTAGGCACACACTTTTTGCAGATCTTTGAATGGCCCTTGGCTTGTTCATGTGAGTGTGTTTGTGATCTCCAGGCACCCATTGGGTGTAGTGTCTGTGTCTGCGCTGCTGCTGTGGTGGTGTGTGCTGCCACTCTTTCACAGTGTTGGCTGTTCATTGGCTGCTGTCATGTGCAAAAAGGTGCCTTCAACCCCATGTCTTAATGCAAGGCGTCCGCCATTTGCAGGCAAGTCTTTCCTGTGTGGGGACACACTGTTTGTCTGGGTGTGACCTAGGCCATATGGGCAGAGGGCATTGTTGTCTGTTTCTGAGTTGCACTATGTGATTTTTGAGACCCACACTCCCGCCATCCGGGTTACCGTGTCTTGTGTTGGTGTTTTCTGTGGCCTGTGACTTGGGATTGTCCAGCTGGGTGCATGGGGCATGGTGGCGCTAGTGGCATGTGCGTGTTTATGGAGTGTGGTTGAGTCATGCGATAGCTTTGGGGTGGTTGCGTGCATGATTGTGAGTTTGGTTGTGGATGACGTTCCCCCCATGTGAGGTGAGTTGTTTGTGTACTCACCCGGCTCTCGGAGTCCTTCTACTCCGTCCACTGCCACCACCGGCAGTATGGCCATCACCCTCTCCTCCCAGGGATGGTATTGTACGCGTCTGCGGGGTGGCCCTCCTCCAGTGATGTTGGCCTGGGTGTGGTCCTCGGTCATTTTGGCTCGGACCCTCCTCCGCAGATCATACCACCTGGCTTGGCATTCATGCCTGGTCCTACTGGTGGCCGCAACAGCATTCACAGCATCGACGATCCTCTGCCACATGGCTGTTTTTTCGGAAATGCTGGTCTGTCTGACCAATGTTCCAAAGAGGTGTGGCTCGACTCTGAGGATTTCAACGACAAGGACCTCCAACTCTCGGCTAGTGAACTTTGGATTCTTGTTAGTGGGCATGGTGAGGGGTGTGGGTGTGGATGGTTGTGGGGGGTGTGGGTGTGGATGGTTGTGGGTGTGTGGGTGTGGTTGTTTGGGTGTGTGTGTGAATGTGATGAGGGGGTGTTTGTGAAGGTGGTTGTGTGAAGGTGTGCAGGTGTAAGGTGTAGTGGAGGTTCTAGTGTGGTGCAGTAGGTTCTCAGTGTGGTCTGGCAGCAGTGGGTCTGTTGCAAAGGCTCATGGTTTGTGTGTGTTGTGCCTTTTTATTGGTCCATTGGTGGGTGTGGCTGGGTTTGAACTTTGGGTGGGTGGGTTATAAGGTGTGGTTGTGTTTTGGGCCTCTGTTTGGGAGTTTGGCAGTTGCAGGTCAGTGAATGTGTTGTATTTGTGCTTGTTGGACATGTTTTGTGGCTTTGTGCGATTCGAATGGAGTCTTCTTGTGTATTTTAGCTTTGTCCTGGTTGTGTACGTGTGTTTTTTGCCTGTGTACGGTGTGTACATCGGCCATTTTATTGTACGGTGCTGTCCTTGTCTCTGGCTTGGTACGACTCGTACATGCACGATGTTGGGTGTAGGTGCTGGTGTTGGGGCCTGGGGTGCGCTCCGTACTTAGACTGTTGGGGTCGGGGTACGCTCAATCCATGCGCCGGTGAGGGTACGGTCCGTATGTACACTGTTGGCATGGGGGGTACGCTCCGTACATGGGGGGGTGGTACGGTCCGTACATACGCTGTTGTGGTGGGGGTACGCTCCATACATGCGCGGGTGGGGGTTCGACTCGTACGTACACTGTTGGGGTGGGGGGTACGCTCCGTACATGGGGGGTGGTACGCACCATACATAGGGGGGTGGTACAGTCCGTACATACGCTGTTGTGGTGGGGGTACGCTCCATACATACGGGGGTGGTGTTACGGTCCGTACGTACACTGTTGTGGTGGGGGTACGCTCCATGCATTCGCGGGTGGGGGTTCGACTCGTACGTACACTGTTGGGGTGGGGGGTACGCTCCATACATGCGCGGGTGGGGGTTCGACTCGTACGTACACTGTTGGGGTGGGGGGTACGCTCCATACATGGGGGGGTGGTACGGTCCGTACATACACTGTTGTGGTGGGGGTACGCTCCATACATGCGCGGGTGGGGGTTCGACTCCTACGTACACTGTTGGGGTGGGGGGTACGTTCCATACATAGGGGGGTGGTACACACCATACATAGGGGGGGTGGTACGGTCCGTACATACGCTGTTGTGGTTGCATACGCGGGTGGGGGTAGGGTCCGTACATACGCTGTTGTGGTGGGGGTACGCTCGATGCATACGGGGGTGGTGTTACGGTCCGTACACTGTTGGGGTGGGGGAAGCGCTCCATGCATACGCGGGTGGGGGTAAGGTCCGTACATATGCTGTTGGGGTGGGGGGTACGCTCCATGCATACACAGATGGGGGTACGGTTCGTACATTGGCTGTTGGGGTGGTGGTACGCTCCATGCATACGTGGGTGGGGGTTCGACTCGTACGTACACTGTTGGGGTGGGGGGTACGCTCCATGCATACGGGGATGGGGGTACGGTCCGTACGTACACTGTTGGGGTGGGGGGTACGCTCCATACATGTGCGGGTGGGGGTTCGACTCGTACATACACTGTTGGGGTGGGGGGTACGCTCCATACATAGGGGGGATGGTACGGTCCGTACATACGCTGTTGTGGTGGGGGTACGCTCCATGCATGCACGGGTGGGGGTTCGACTCGTACATACACGGGTGTACATACACGGGTGGGGATTCGACTCGTACATACACGGGTGTTCATACACGGGTGGGGGTTCGACTCGTACATGGGATGGCTGTGGGGGTGGTTGGGCGCGTACATACGGGGGCTGGGGGGGTGTTGGCCGCGTATGCGGGGACATGTCTCCATGGTTGCTATAGGAGTTCGGTGGGGATGGTGTTTTTTCGGTCCGGTTGTAACATTGGACGCACGGGATGGATCGTACTTCCGCGGTCGGACTTCACGTTTCACGTTTGTACGGTGAATCATCCGGGGACGTGTCGGGCACAATTTCCGACCCGAGGACGTGTGGGGAATTATTCCCAATGCGATTCGTATGGAGTTTTTCCCATGCGAATCGTACTTGGCAGTTTGTATGGCACTTGTACGATTCGTACGGTAAAAAGACCGGATACGAGTCGTACGGGGAAATTTTTTCCAGGATCGTAATTGGCACCCAAATGTTTTAAAACAAACATATATATGAATCTTGCATCTTAATGCACAAAGCAAACAAAGGCCGCTGACTTAGGGTGGGGGCGTCGTGTTTGCAAGTGCATTAGGGTTTGAAAAGTACCTGCTGCTGCATTCCTGGTCTCCAGCAATTTTCAGGCAACAATAAAAATGTGAAGATAACTTTGGTGATTAATGTTCTTTTTTTGAGAGAGATCGAAGGCTTGTCTAGTGAAAGTTTTAATTCAATAGGTCAGTGAGTTACTGCTTTTGTCTGAGATATTCTTTTGGTATTTGAAGTTTATAAGTTAAAATCCTAACATTGAACAGTGAGCTATTAACCGTCACCAAAGAGCTGCAAACAACTTCAATGTATAGATTAGAACTGTTAGAAAAACCCCACTCCCACACCATGAAGGGTGGTGGTAACGGGGTCTCTCCAGACATACACAGTGGTAGCTTGGCTCGAGTGGTCAGGGGTCAGGCACCGTGTTAAGCATACGCAATACCCATACAATAACCATGCGTGCATCCGTTCCAAAAACGACACTACACCTTAAAAATTATGAAAATATCTCTGTGTTTATCTTCTTTTCTCTTAGTTGCTGATTGAATAAATAATAATACAATCACAGTACACAAGCTTCTCCTTAAAAAGTGCAGGTCAAATAAATAGTAATACTTTACAGGTGCAATAAATAGGTTCAGGTCAAATAAATACTGTGAGGGAATAAATACTGTGCAGGAATAAGTTAGCTCAGGACAATAAATACATTACAGGAATAATTTAGATAAATACAATAAATACAGTACCCTCAATAAATAATACCAGCCAACAATGACATTTGTAAAATCAGATCACATTTAAAATACTATGGGCTGATTTGGCCCAGTCACAGCTTGTGGTTAGGTGGATGGCCTGAGGGTGTCTCACCTAGCTTGGGTAAGGCTGAGGCTAAAACTGAGGTAGATCAAGGGTAATCTAGGAATCTGGCTCTCCCAAACTACACCACCCCTCACACAGGTCACTGTATCAGTCTCAGTCCACCCCTGGCACTTCCAGGCTGGTTCTAACACCTCTTTATCCCTTAGGATGGTCTCTTAGAGCTCCACAGGGCCTTAGGCGCCCTCTATTCCACTTACTGCCCTTTATATGAAGCTCCGACGCCGCTGGAGCCGTGTCGACGCCGTGAGGCGGTTCCGGTTCGATGTCGGCGGCCTCGGCACAATGTCAGTTCTTGACGACGCCGGTAGGCGGTTCCGGTTCGATGTCGGCGGCCTCGGCTCGATGCCGACCTCCGGTTCGATGACGTCGGGCTGTCTTGGCTCGATGTCGACTTCCGCCGGCTCCGGAGTGCGACCTCCACTCCCGACCTCCGGCACGATTCTCTTCAGGTTCCGGCGACTCCGGAGTGCGATCTCCACTCCCGACCTCCGGCACGATTCTCTTCAGGTTCCGGCGACTCCGGAGTGCGATCTCCACTCCCGACCTCCGGCACGCTTCACCTCGGTCTCCGGCGACTCCGGAGGGCGGACTTCACTCCCCCGTCGACGCCGCTCACTCGACCTCGCGTGACTTCCTCCTCGACCTCTGGTACTCCTCACGACCTCCGTCGGCGCCCTCTCTCGACCTCTGGCGGCTCCGGATACGACGTCTGCTTTCCAGTCAGCGCCGCTTCTCCACCTCGGGCTCCAGGTCTCAGGCTTCTCGACGTCGGACTCCAGGGAAACCAATAAACAGGTCAGATTCTTGCTTTTCTTTACTTCTAAGGCCTGTTCCTGCTGTCCAGGTCCTTAAGATGGTTTTTCTTGCTTTCTTCCCCACAGGGCTCCAGGCTGGGCTCAGTCAGTAGGGACTAGTATCAAGGGTGGGTTTATGGACCCCACTCCAGGCACAAGTTTCCACCCCTGCTGCCTCACTCCTTCCTCCTTTAGGTTTCTGCTCCTCTCTCTTCACCAGTCAGGTGCCAACTGCCAGCTCCAACTGTCAACTCTGGATTTTAGCTTCTCAACATTCTAAACCGCCTCCAACTGTCACAGGGTTCCAGAATGTTGCAGAAGGTTCTAGTAGGTTCCAGTGGGTTCTGATGATGTCACAGGTGGCCACCATTTTGTGCTCCAGGCCCTCAGACAGAAGTTCCAGGGGTAGATAAAATGGCTCCCTGAATCTGCATCAATACGAAAAAGTCTGGTGGTTCCCAAAAAGGAAAAATTCTAACAGGGTTTGAGGCAAAAGTGGGACAAAATAAATAATGATGAGGAGGGACCACCCAAAGGGCTGACAGGTCTAACACGCGTCCCCCCCAGCTGAAAGTGGGGAGAGCTACCCAACCCCTTGGGAGTTCTCATCACTAAGGCGGAAATACCTTGAGAGACCGTCTGCATTGGCGTGGTCCACTCCAGGCCGATGTTCCACCTGAAAGTCCATTCCCTGTAGGGAAATAGACCACCTCAACAACTTGGGATTCTCTCCCTTCATCTGCATCAGCCAACGAAGGGGTCTGTGGTCGGTCTGAACCAGGAAGTGCGAGCCAAACAGGTATGGCCGCAACTTCTTCAGAGCCCATACCACTGCAAAGGCTTCACGCTCTATTGCACTCCACTTCTGTTCCCTGGGAAGTAGTCTCCGGGATAGGAAGACCACGGGTTGATCCAGACCCTCTTCATTGAGTTGCGATAACACTGCCCCAATGCCATGTTCTGATGCATCTCTCTGGACAATGAACTCCTTGGAAAAGTCTGGGGCCCTTAAGACCGGGGCCTCGCACATGGCTTGCTTCAGCTTCACAAAGGCCTGCTGACAAGCCTCCGTCCAGACTACCCGTCGAGGTTGTTTCTTGGACGTGAGCTCCGTGAGGGGGGCTACGATGGTACCGTACCCCTTCACGAAGCGGAGGTAGTATCCCGTGAGGCCCAGAAAAGCTCGGACCTCAGTCTGTGTCTTGGGGGGTTCCCAGGCCATGATGGCCTCGATCTTCGCCTGGAGGGGTTGCACCGCTCCCCTACCCACCAAGTGTCCAAGGTACACTACCGACCCCTGCCCGATCTGGCACTTGCTGGCCTTGATCGTCAATCCAGCTTGTCTCAGGGCCTGGAGAACAGCTTGCAGGTGACGCAAGTGATCCTCCCAGCTGTTACTGAAGACGGCTATGTCATCCAGATAAGCAGCAGAGAAACTCTCCATTCCGGTGAGGATCTGGTTTACCAGGCGCTGAAACGTGGCAGGTGCGTTCTTGAGCCCAAAGGGCATCACACAGAACTGGTAGTGGCCATTGGGCGTGGAGAAGGCTGACCTTTCCCTTGCTCCATCAGTCAAAGAGATCTGCCAGTACCCAGAAGTAAGGTCAAAGGTACTTAGATATTGGGCAGCTCCCAGCCGGTCAATCAATTCATCCGCCCTAGGGATCGGATGAGCATCAGTTTTGGTTACTGAATTCAGTCCCCGGTAGTCCACACAGAACCTCAGTTCCGGTTGGGCACCCGGTGGTGCAGCTTTTGGTACTAACACCACCGGACTGGACCAGGGGCTGCTAGAAGGTTCGATCACTCCTAGCTCCAGCATCTTAGTGACTTCACTGTTAATGCTGGCCTTCACCTTGTCTGACATCCGGTAGATCTTGGACTTCACAGGTGGGCTGTCTCCTGTGTCCACGTCATGGACGCACAGGTGAGTCCTACCCGGAACAAGGGAGAACAACGAAGAGTACTGTCCCAGGACCTGGCGGCAGTCCTCCTGCTGTTCAGGAGTTAGAGATGGGGAGAGAATCACTCCCTCCACCGACCCATCCTTTTCTTGAGACGCAAACAAATCGGGGAGAGGCTCGCTTTCCGCGTCCTCTGCTCCGTCAGTCACCATCATCAAGATGACTTCGGGCCTCTCGTGGTGGGGTTTGAGGCAGTTGGTGTGCAGCACCCATAGGGGCTGACGAGGGGTCTTAAGATCCACCAAGTAGGTAGCCTTACCCTTCTTCTCCAACACCTCAAAGGGTCCTGACCAGCGATCCTGGAGGGCGCTAAGCTCTCCTGGTTCGATCACCCACACCTTCTGGCCAGGCTCCAACTCCACCGGGTGAGCGTTGTGGTCATACCACGCCTTCATTACTGCTTGGCTGGCTTCCAAGTTGTCAGAAGCTTGCTTCCACAACTTAGCCATTTGGCTCCGGAAGGCCAGCATGTAGCTCACCACATCCTGGGGAAGCTTTCTGGGAGTTCTTTCCCATCCGTCTCTCACCAGGTTGAGAGGTCCACGTACAGGGTGCCCATACAGAAGCTCGAAGGGGCTGAAGCCCACTCCCTTCTGTGGCACTTCCCTGTAAGAAAAGAGTAAACAGGGTAGGAGGACGTCCCATTTCCTCCGCAGGCTTTCAGGCAGACTTCTGATCATGCCCTTCAAGGTTTTATTAAACCTCTCCACCAGACCATTGGTCTGGGGGTGGTAAGGAGTTGTGAACCGGTAGGTCACTCCACACTCCTTCCACATCGCCCGCATGTACGCTGACATGAAGTTGGTCCCCCTGTCGGACACAACTTCCTTGGGAAAACCCACTCGGGTAAAGATTCCCATCAGGGCACTCGCCACAACAGGTGCTGTTATGGTCCTCAGAGGTATTGCCTCTGGGTACCGTGTGGCATGATCCACCAGAACCAGGATAAACCTGTGACCAGCTGTAGTAGGTGGATCTAACGGACCCACAATGTCGATGCCCACTCTTTCATAGGGGGTGATAACGACAGGAAGTGGTTCCAGGGGAGCTTTTAGCTTCACCCCTGTTTTCCCACTGGCTTGGCAAGACACACATGTCCGGCAGTAGGTATCGGACGACACTTTCATTTGAGGCCAATAAAAGTGTGGGACAAGACGGGCGAAGGTCTTGTCTTGCCCCAGGTGTCCTGCCAAGGGGATCTCGTGAGCCAACTCCAGAAGGAAGGCTCGATAACGTTGAGGGACTACCAAGGCTCGTGACGATCCATGTAGGGGTGCCTTGGGTTCACTGTAGAGGAGGCCATCCTCCCAGTAAACACTGTAGTTCCCTTCAACGTTCCCTGCTGCCTGGGCTTTGGCCTGACGCCTCAGCCCCTCAAGGGTAGGGCACTCCCTCTGGCCCTGGCATAATTCCTCCCTGTTCGGGCCTCCCTCCACGTGCCACTCGGCCGGGATGGGTAGGTCCTCCAGTTTGGTAACATCCCCCACCGCAGACTCCTGGTCCACCACCTCCGGTGGCCTATCCGTCCTACGGGGTGTGGACGCCGAGGCAGGCTCCTCCTGTCCTCGGTTCTTCCCTTGACTGGCAGCTGGCTGGGCCTTTGTTCCAGGCTCCAGCCGAAACGAACTCCCTCTCCGGGTAGTCGCGGACCTTGTGCTCACACAGGCCCAGTCAGGTGTACCC
Source organism: Triturus cristatus (assembly GCF_964204655.1). Classification (NCBI taxonomy): domain Eukaryota; kingdom Metazoa; phylum Chordata; class Amphibia; order Caudata; family Salamandridae; genus Triturus; species Triturus cristatus. The sequence goes on from NC_140580.1 coordinate 1,093,879,832, forward strand.
AGCATCTCAGTATGAGTCCGGTATTCCACCTCCTTCCAAGCATTGTGCTCCATGTCATTCCCCAGTAGACAATCGACTGGCACGGCAGGGCTTACGGCAACTCGAAGTGAACCTGCAACCCCCCCCCATTCAAAGGGAACCTCGGCCACTGGATAGTGGCCTGTTCTGCCGTCAGCCATCGCAGCTGGGTGGAGTACATCGGGAATTACCTGCTCTGGAGACACCAGTTGGCTACGTACCATAGTCATACTGGCTCCTGTGTCTCTCAGAGCCTCCCCTCTTTGGCCGTTGATGGTGACCCACTGCCCATACTTCACGGTATTTGCGGGCACCTGGATCTTAGGAACCATCTCCCGTTCTCCCAGGGACACTAAAGTGACACCCGCCCACTCCCTTCCCTTAGTTAAGGGCATCTCCTCCCCGAGCACTGCATTAGCTACTCCGGGGGTCTTTCCTCCAATGGGAGGGGGTGGTCGTTTCGGGCACTTCGCATCTCCCTTGTAGTGTCCAACGCCACCGCACTCGTAGCAATGGACAACCCTTGGCTGCTGACTCTGGCCAGGATTAGGGTTTCTGGGTGGGTTAGCCCTAGGGGTGAATCCTGTTCCCTTCCCTTGGAAGTTATTTTGGGGGCCTTTGGAGAACTCCTTCTTCTTTTCCCCTCCCTCTTTCTTCTGGGGGGCGCCCTGTCCGGCCTTTTGAGTATCCCCTCCAGTCCCCCTTGTGGACACCCGGGTACTAGCCCAAATGTCCGCCTCCTCAGCAAGCTTCCGGGGATTGGTCAGCTTGCTATCCACCAGGTGTTGACGCAGTTCAGGGAAACATTTTTCGAGCAGGTGTTCCTTCAGTACTAAATCAAACAACCCCTCGTAGTTCCTCACTTCACTGCCCTGAATCCAACCCTCTAGTGCCTTCTTTGCATAGTCCAGGAAGTCCACCCAATTCTGTGTGCCCAGTTTGTGACTACCCCGGAACTTCTGTCTGTACTTTTCGGGTGTTAGTCCAAACTTTCTTATGAGCGCCACCTTCATGGTGGGGTAGTGGGTCTGCTCATCCTCCTCTAGGGCCAATAAAGCATCCCTACCAGCTGGAGGCATGTACTTGTACAATCCCGCTCCCCAGTACTTCTCTGGAACCCCATGGGCCCTTAACGAGACCTCATAGGCCGCTAGCCACTTGGCAATATCGTCGCCCACTCCATAGCTAGCTACTATGTCCTTTGGCAGGTAGGGTTTGGGTTCCCTAGTGAACTCTCTTTCTTGGTCTTTGCTGCCACCATTAGGAACAGTGTGTGCCCCGACTCTTAGGATCTGAAGATCTATCTGTTTCAGCCTTAGCTCATGAGCCATCCTCTGTTCCTCCTTCTCTTTCTCTAGCCTTGCTAAGTCCCATGTGAGCTGTCTTTTCTCCCTCCGGTCTGTTAACTCCACTTCAGACAAGCCACCGCTAGAGGCACTGCTGCCCTTCCTGGAAATGGTTCTGGGCCCCGCTAACAGGTTCCCCACCTCAGGTTGGTACAAACCAGCTCCCTCACTGTCGGGCTCTCTATCCCTGTCCTCCTCCTCAGCCTTGCTTTCTCGTCGTGCTTCCCCCCAAGCCCTTAAGCTGGTTTGGAGTGCACCCTTCTTTGCTCCTGGGGGACAATACACCCCCTCCCGCTGACAAAACTCCCTGAGTTGGGCCACAGTATAGGTTTCCAGGTCTTCTAGCACAAACTCCATTTTTCCCACTCAGAACAGAAGACAGGTTTTTACAGAAGCAATGCAGGGGGGTACCTTATATAATACCTCCTCCCACCACCAGAGTAAATTTGGAAAAAACAAAAACTCACAATTAGGAAGGCCGCTTTGAGAAAACTCCAGGTGTAGGCCTATGGACTACCCACAGTTATTGTCGAGTATGCGTAGGCACAGCTCAATCCCGCCGCTGAACACCAATTATGTTAGAAAAACCCCACTCCCACACCATGAAGGGTGGTGGTAACGGGGTCTCTCCAGACATACACAGTGGTAGCTTGGCTCGAGTGGTCAGGGGTCAGGCACCGTGTTAAGCATACGCAATACCCATACAATAACCATGCGTGCATCCGTTCCAAAAACGACACTACACCTTAAAAATTATGAAAATATCTCTGTGTTTATCTTCTTTTCTCTTAGTTGCTGATTGAATAAATAATAATACAATCACAGTACACAAGCTTCTCCTTAAAAAGTGCAGGTCAAATAAATAGTAATACTTTACAGGTGCAATAAATAGGTTCCGGTCAAATAAATACTGTGAGGGAATAAATACTGTGCAGGAATAAGTTAGCTCAGGACAATAAATACATTACAGGAATAATTTAGATAAATACAATAAATACAGTACCCTCAATAAATAATACCAGCCAACAATGACATTTGTAAAATCAGATCACATTTAAAATACTATGGGCTGATGTGGCCCAGTCACAGCTTGTGGTTAGGTGGATGGCCTGAGGGTGTCTCACCTAGCTTGGGTAAGGCTGAGGCTAAAACTGAGGTAGATCAAGGGTAATCTAGGAATCTGGCTCTCCCAAACTACACCACCCCTCACACAGGTCACTGTATCAGTCTCAGTCCACCCCTGGCACTTCCAGGCTGGTTCTAACACCTCTTTATCCCTTAGGATGGTCTCTTAGAGCTCCACAGGGCCTTAGGCGCCCTCTATTCCACTTACTGCCCTTTATATGAAGCTCCGACGCCGCTGGAGTCGTGTCGACGCCGTGAGGCGGTTCCGGTTCGATGTCGGCGGCCTCGGCACAATGTCAGTTCTTGACGACGCCGGTAGGCGGTTCCGGTTCGATGTCGGCGGCCTCGGCTCGATGCCGACCTCCGGTTCGATGACGTCGGGCTGTCTTGGCTCGATGTCGACTTCTGCCGGCTCCGGAGTGCGACCTCCACTCCCGACCTCCGGCACGATTCTCTTCAGGTTCCGGCGACTCCGGAGTGCGATCTCCACTCCCGACCTCCGGCACGATTCTCTTCAGGTTCCGGCGACTCCGGAGTGCGATCTCCACTCCCGACCTCCGGCACGCTTCACCTCGGTCTCCGGCGACTCCAGAGGGCGGACTTCACTCCCCCGTCGACGCCGCTCACTCGACCTCGGGTGACTTCCTCCTCGACCTCTGGTACTCCTCACGACCTCCGTCGGCGCCCTCTCTCGACCTCTGGCGGCTCCGGGTATGACGTCTGCTTTCCAGTCAGCGCCGCTTCTCCACCTCGGGCTCCAGGTCTCAGGCTTCTCGACGTCGGACTCCAGGGAAACCAATAAACAGGTCAGATTCTTGCTTTTCTTTACTTCTAAAGCCTGTTCCTGCTGTCCAGGTCCTTAAGATGGTTTTTCTTGCTTTCTTCCCCACAGGGCTCCAGGCTGGGCTCAGTCAGTAGGGACTAGTATCAAGGGTGGGTTTATGGACCCCACTCCAGGCACAAGTTTCCACCCCTGCTGCCTCACTCCTTCCTCCTTCAGGTTTCTGCTCCTCTCTCTTCACCAGTCAGGTGCCAACCGCCAGCTCCAACTGTCAACTCTGGCTTTTAGCTTCTCAACATTCTAAACCGCCTCCAACTGTCACAGGGTTCCAGAATGTTGCAGAAGGTTCTAGTAGGTTCCAGTGGGTTCTGATGATGTCACAGGTGGCCACCATTTTGTGCTCCAGGCCCTCAGACAGAAGTTCCAGGGGTAGATAAAATGGCTCCCTGAATCTGCATCAATACGAAAAAGTCTGGTGGTTCCCAAAAAGGAAAAATTCTAACAGGGTTTGAGGCAAAAGTGGGACAAAATAAATAATGATGAGGAGGGACCACCCAAAGGGCTGACAGGTCTAACACGAACGTTATGATTTTTCCCCAGTCTTTCCCTATCCTAATGTTGGAAAATGGGTTCATTAGGATAGAAATCAATTCTGATTATTGAAGAGAACCCCCCAACCATGGTGTTATGTTTTACATTCTGAGTTTGTGTTTCTCTAGTGTTGCAAAGCCGCCCTGGACACTCCCCAACTTTTTGCTGACTGGTACTGGTGGTACCTGACTGACTGACCCTGGCCTCTGCCTAAACAGCCAATGCTATTCTGAAAGAGGCACTTAAAAATACAGTGAAAACACCTACATACACTAGGGTGCACTATGGGTTAGGGTACCCCTATGATTGGCATGACCTCTCCTATAAGGCCCTAGTACATAATAGGGCAGGGGGATTAGAACTACTTTTAAGTCCCTAGAAGATAATAAGGCATGGCAGTTTAGAGGCCAGCAGCCCTTTCTGCGCTTGCATGTGTGCGCTGCTGAAGCCTGAGGTCAGTTTAAAAGTAGCCCTGTGTTATAGGGCTGCTTTTAAAATGCAAATTGTGCCCAAACTCGACTTTTGGGTTTGGGGAACTTACAAATTGATCAACTACAATGTTGGGGCAAAATTAAGTGGAAAAATGTTTTCCACTTAACTATGGCTGTATCATATTTGCCACATAATACATCATCTGCTGCATAATCTAACGATTTCCTCCAAAAGAATTTTGTAGCTCAAACGGATCCCAAATTACTAAAAGAAATGTGACTTGTGTTGCTGTGAAGTTTAGGGCCCTTTGCACAGGTTACTTATACAGACTTTTCGGAGCACACAGCTTATACAATGCATTTAGCAATTCAAGTGAAAAACAGATCCAAACACAATTCAATTAAGTTCTAATGATCGTCTTCTTTTAATTTCGTTAGTTCCAATCCCTTATGCCAACGCGTTTCGCCGTGGTCGGGAAAAACCTACGGCTTCCCCAGGGCTGGAAATAATATAAAATGCACATTTGTAATCACACAATATGGCATTAGTACATGGGCCATAATACCCAACTTATGACAACCATGTGCAGAGGACTATTCAAACCTATGTTTTGTGCAGAACAAACTCTATATACATTATCATTTACAATACTTTTTCAAATACTAATCATTCATATTGCATAAATGAATCATTTAAATTTATCCAATTTGAGGACTTAAATCACCTCGTTTGAAATCCAGTAGTACTCGTACTGTTGTGATCCACTCTAAATATTTTGCCTAAATCCAAGTGCATGTTAAATTTATATAACCCATGTGTAGGTAAAAAGTAAATTCATTTGCGTCATATTGGCGCCAATACCTTAGATTTCTCAAGCGCTTTTCTGTGTTTCAAAAAGGTGCAAAAAAGATATTGCATAAAATGATTATTCTGACGTTTAAGGGATACACGAGGCAAGAATATACTGATTAACATATATGCATATCAATCACTAAAGTCATCAACAAAAATCCTACCTCTAAAAGTATCTTGACACTTCTTGATATTTTATTTGGGCAATAGGAAGCATTGGGAATGCTACGAGAGTGACGCCACAATAATACAATGTATAATGATTTGGAAAGGATAAGCTGAGGTTAATCCTATGGAAAGGTAAAAGGAAAAAATTGTTTTTAATCGAATATGAATCTGATTAACCGGTGAACTATTGATACTAAAGGGTTGATTATTGGTTTGCCTAGAGCAGAAGCACTTCCAACTCTGGAAGAAATTTTACTGGTGGATACTACACGGACGGATACTAATTGGTTGACTATTGGTTTGCTTAGAACTGAAGCATTGCCAACTTTGAAAGAAATTTAAAGGGTGGATACTACATGGCCGGATACTTTTAGAGGTAGGATTTTTGTTGATGACTTTAGTGATTGATATGCATATATGTTGATCAGTATATTCTTGCCTCGTGTATCCCTTAACCCCTTCTGTGCCACGCCCTTTCCCCCTCCTGTGCCGGGCGTTTCATTAGTGGGTGGGGTTCATGACGAGATAGTCTCGTCATGGGCACAGCGCGACCGTGCTCCATGACGAGACTATCTCGTCATGGGCACAGAAGAGGTTAAACGTCAGAATAATCATTTTATGCAATATCTTTTTTGCACCTTTTTGAAACACAGAAAAGCGCTTGAGAAATCTAAGGTATTGGCGCCAATATGACGCAAATGAATTTACTTCTTACCTACACATGGGTTATATAAATTTAACATGCACTTGGGTTTAGGCAAAATATTTAGAGTGGATCACAACAGTACGAGTACTACTGGATTTCAAACGAGGTGATTTAAGTCCTCAAATTGGATAAATTTAAATGTTTCATTTATGCAATATGAATGATTAGTATTTGAAAAAGTATTGTAAATGATAATGTATATAGAGTTTGTTCTGCACAAAACATAGGTTTGAATAGTCCTCTGCACATGGTTGTCATAAGTTGGGTATTATGGCACATGTACTAATGCCATATTGTGTGATTACAAATGTGCATTTTGTATTTTTTCCAGCCCTGAGGAAGCCGTAGGTTTTTTCCGACCACGGCGAAACGCGTTGGCATAAGGGATTGGAACTAACGAAATTAAAAGAAGACGATCATTAGAACTTAATTGAATTGTGTTTGGATCTGTTTTTCACTTGAATTGCTAAATGCATTGTATAAGCTGTGTGCTCCGAAAAGTCTGTATAAGTGTTTGATCAATCCCTGGATTGAGTTTAGGGAAGTAGGGTGTTCCCTTCCCCAAAATCTTTTTGGATGCACCAGAATGTATGATATAATGGAATAATAATAGGTGATCGCCATATGTGCGCTATTACCCTGTACACCCCATAGTATTCCCTTTGCAAAGGTTAGTAAAGAAAACAATTCCTAAGAAAGCAATTGGTCCCAGACACTCCTAATGACACTCAAATTAATACCTGTAGGAGAGTGTAGTATGCAATCAATTCATACAACCAAAAATGTATAATGTAAAGGCACATTCAACAGGAAAATCTCATAGATAAGAGGGCCAACCAAAGTCAATTAAATTGCAAACATCAATTTATTTCCCGCTGAATCATATTCATAAAATGCAAACTTAGGGGCTGACTACAATGGCAGGCAGACTTCAGTACCACCGCCATCGAATCGGGGAATGGGACCGCTGGCCTTCAAGGTGGAGGCCCCACGATAGGCATTACAATGCGACTGCCACTACGGTGTTCGCAGTGCCTATCTTTTACATTGCAGCAGGTGCTGCTGGCTGCATCATCCGCCGCAAAGTAAAAAAAAAGGAACATGTTAAATATATGCGTGGTGGTTGGTCTTTCCGACCGCCGGGTAACCACCCGCCATTGCAATATGGCTGGCTGTGATGCAGTCACCAATGGCGGTGGGACCGTCACCGACGGGGTGACGTGGCGGTCCCACTGCCATTATAATCACCCCCTAAGTTTGGTGTGCATGCAAATCCTACATTGCCAACCCCTGGCAAGTTGCACTGCTAGTGCTGGAAAAAGGCCAATGGAGGTACCAATGGGTGAGATGGACTGGCCTCAAGAGTCTTGTGACCTCAGTGACAGATTCACTGTCGATCTAGGATGTGCTTCTTCATATGCCTGCCCGTAAGACTGGAAGTGAACTGCAGTATGGGTTGTGGTGGACAGGTCCACCTGCCGGTGCTAAGACACCTGGGCTTCTAAGGTCTATCGGGCCTTCTAAGGTGTAGCATCGGAATAAGCTCTGTCAGGAGTGTGGTATGGTGAACTGGTCATGAAGGTCTGAACGTGGTTCTCCAGTTCCAAATTCAGCAGCTCTGGCCAGAGTGCCACAATCTCTCCCACACTGAACACCATACTTCCCCACTGAGAGAAACTCGCACTGCCTTCAGCACAACTCAATTGTGCTGCGACTAAATTCAAATTATGCACTAGACAACAGTAAAATGCTGCCTGAAAAAAAATGAATAACACCCTGGAAAAAGCAAACACTCATATAGAATGCAAGAATAAGCAAAGCATGTGAACTGTAATCAGAAAAAAACATGGTTACCTTAACGGTTTTAAACTCATTATTTAGAAATCAGTAAGTGATTTTGCCTGAAAAGTTCAAGACATGGCTACAGGACCAGGAAGGGACCCCTTTCAATGTCCATTGCTTATATCCTTTCAAAATGTATGCAGTTTGGTTTAAAAAAGACCACATCCCCAAACACAGAGCCGCATTTTATAAGCTAAAATAATTAAAAAGTTGAAAACGATTATATTAAACGTTTCCACTCTACCCATCAACCAGGTATTGCAGTCCCTTTAGGAATGGCGCACTTACCCACCCTGGGAAAACAATGTTGTTCAAAGAAAGAAGATAAAAAGAAAGTAGCGCTTTCACTGGCAAACTCTGTAAAGTGGCGCTAATGTGTGTGGGTGTAAATAACAGTCTGGCCTGTCTGCTGTCCACTCTGTATTGCTTTATTTAGGTATTTAACTATTTTTTCTCTCCATTCCGAGGTTTTCCTTTCAATAGAAAACGGTCAGAAAATGAGGACATTTACAGCCAAAGTGTTCAGCCTTTTTTGGATCAATTTCACAGGGGAACAAATAAAGAAAAGGAGAGGCAAGAGAGAGTACCTTAAGAGCTGCCTCTTGAAATCAGCACGTAAGCAGGAGCGAGACAGAGACAGAAAGAGATGGAGGAATAAAGAGAGGAGGGCAGCCGCCAGAGGCAGATCAGGAGTAGTGGACACGGTCCTTCCATGAAGGAAAAGAGACAGCGTTTATTTGTTCTCCGTTCTCTGCCCTTCCCAGAATGGCTGAGCCTTCCTGCAGCATAACAAAAGGCAGAGGGCGGGTGGCCTCTGACTCCAGGCAGGTCAAGTGCAGGGCCATTAGGTAGCGCTTTCACGTGCTAATGGCCCTGCGATAACAGAAGGGAGAGGGGAAATTCCTTTGTCCCCTCGTCCCCCCCCCACCCTTGTCCCCCGTGTCACCCCCACTCCAAAATCTGGGGGGGATATATCCCCCGCGTCCCCCACACTTCCTACGCCCATGCATCTAATTTTGCTTTTGAGACGTGTAGACTCTCGTAGGGGAGTCTGATGATACATGTTTTGTGCTATATGTCTGATGTTATTCCAGCATGCTTTTCATTGAGTGTATGCTTTGTTTGTCAGCTGCTGTACACAACCCTGAAGACACATTGTGACACTTGCCGCAAAACACTAAATGGCTTATTTCGGAGCTAATCGAAGACTACTGGAGCGGACAAACAAAAAACAAGCACTGGAAATGCAATAGGTCTCGCCTTTGATTAAGTTAAAGCCATTTGCTTTGCTAATGGTATTGTACAGCAAAGCAAATGGCTTTAACTTACTAAAAGGCGAGACCTATTGCATTTTTAATGGTTGTTCTTTCTGATTTCTTATCTAATGATTAGCTAATGAATCAAATGTTAGGTTGAGCCCTTTTATACTTTTGTTTTAGGTAGCAGGTACGTTCTTTGTCTCATGTTAGGTCCTTTGGTTCAGTGCCAGTGTGCTGCAAACGATAGCAGGGACTGCTATATGCACAGTCAATTATTGACATTAAAAAAATGAAAGGATGATGTGGGATTACCTGCACTGGAATTTATGACCTAGACAAAAATCACAGTAGATATCAACAGCAAGAGCTCAGCTCACTCAGCTGTCTTTCCAGGGACACACACCTACACATCTCAGTCGCATTTCTCTCAAATAACTGCACTTTTGGACTGTAATCCGACACTCACAGTCCGCGGGGCGTCCAAGAAGGCCGCCCCTGCTGCCGACTTGAAACAGAACATCAACGCTCGAGTGTTTGATGTGGACATCACAGCCGCATCGAGCGGAGAGCCGATGAAAACTCCAGAGGAAGGGATGGCGTCTGTGCGCGACGACTACTGTTGAGCAGAGAACGTGAAGTCAGAAGACATGGAGGAAATCAAAGACTCAGAGGAAGACGCCGGAGGGGAGAGAGGGGAAACCAACAGAACATTGGAGAGAGAAGATTAAAACAAGCATTTACAATGCAATGGTCTCGGCAATATTATAGGTAGAGCTATTGGTATTGCTCATTATTTTTTTATCATTTTTGTATCCCTAAATAAATGGCATTGTCATTTCTATTGGCATTAGCTTTTTTTTGCATATGTGATACCTATTGCATTAGCAGAGAGAGAGTGAGGTAGTGAGATAGAGAGAGAGAGTGAGGTATTGAAATAGAGAGTGAGGTAGTGAGAGAGAGTGAGGTAGATAGAGAGTGAGGTAGTGAGATAGAGAGTGAGGTAGATAGAGAGTGAGATAGAGAGATAGAGAGAGTGAGGTAGTGAAAGAGTGAGGTAGTGAGGGAGAGGGATGTTGAGAGGTAGTGATATATAAGCATAGAGTGATGTTGTGATGTAGTGAGATAGAGAGAGAGGTAATGAAAGAGAGTGAAAGTGAGTTAGTGAGATAGAAAGAGTGAGGTAGTGAGATAGAGAGTGATTGAGGTAGTGAGTGAGAGAGAGTGAAGTTGTGAGGTTGTGAGCTAGAGAGTGAGGTAGTGATGTTTTGAGAGAGAGAAGTTGTGAGGTAGTGAGGGAGTGAGATAGAGTGGAGTAGTGAGGTAGAGAGAGTTATGTAGTGAGAGAGAGTGAGGTAGTGAAACAGTGATGTAGTGAGGGAGAGGGATGTTGTGAGGTAGTGAGATGTAAGCAGAGTGGTGTTGTGATGTAGTGAGATAGAGAGAGGTAGTGAAAGAGACAGTGAAAGTGAGTTAGTGAGATAGAAAGAGTGAGGTAGAGAGATAGAGAGTGAGTGATGTAGTGAGTTAGAGAGAGAGTGAAGTTGTGATATAGAGAGTGAGGTAGTGAGAGAGTGAGGTAGTGATCTTTTTAGAGAGAGAAGTAGTGAGATAGTGAGGTAGTGATATAGAGGGGAGTAGTGATGTATAGAGAGTTATGTAGTGAGAGAGTGAGGTAGATAGAGAGTGAGGTAGTGAAAGAGTGAGTTAGTGAGTGAGAGGTATTTTCTGACGTAGTGAGATAGAAACAGTGAGTGATGTTGTGAGGTAGTGAGATAGGGAAAGATTGAGGTAGTGAAAGAGAGAGTGAGGTAGTGAGGGATGTTGTGAGGTATTAAGATAGAAACAGAGAGTGATTTAGGGAAGTAGTGAGATAGAGTGAGGTAGTGAAAGAGTGAGTGTAAGTGAATTAGTGTATTTGAGAGAGAGAGTGAGGTAGTGAGATAGAGAGAGTGAATTAGTGAGTTAGAATGAGAGAGTGAAGTTGTGAGGTAGTGAGAGTGATGTAGTGAAGTTTTGAGAGAGTGTGTTGTGTTATAGTGAGGTAGTGAGAGTGAGATACAAATAGATAGTGATGTAGTGATAGAGAGTGAGGTAGTGAGATAGAGAGAGAGTGAAGTTTTTAAGTAGTGTGTTAGAGTGAGAGATAGTTACTGTGGTAGTGATATTGTGTTGCTGTGAGAAAGAGAGAGTTGAGTAGTGAGTTAGAGAGTGAGGTAGAGAGTTAGTGAGAGAGAGTGTAGTATAGTGAGAGATAGTGAGGTAGTGAGAGATAGTGAGGTAGTGAGAGAGAGAGAGAGTTAGGGAGAGAGAGTGATGTAGTGAGAGAGCCAACCCCACACACATACAGAACCACCCACACAGAACCACACACATACAAAGTGTATCACCCAGACATACATACAGAGCCACACATACAGAGTCAGCCAGACACAGAGAGCTATCCACACAAATATTCAGAGCTACAGACATCCACATACAGAGCCACTGACTTACACATACAGAGCTAGCCAGAGACATAGAGTCACTTAACACACATACCGAGCTAGCCACATAAAGATACTGAGCCATCTATACACACACAGAGGCACCTATGCACTTATTGAGCTACACATACACTGAGCCACACACACGCACAGCTACACACATAGAACCACACAGACATACACAGACTTACACATACTGAGCCACACACACACAGAGCCACCAACACATACAGAGCCACACACACAGAGCGCCACAAACACAGTTACACACAGAGCCACAGACATATATCCAGCCTAAACTTAGGTACACACAGACAGAGCTACTTCTAAATAGCGACACTTAGCCATAAAGCAATCTACACAGACACATGTGTACACACAGATCTATATACATTCACACAGTGCAATATAGAGTGGACGCCGTGTACCTGCGTTTAACCCCGACTCGTGCCCTGCTCTTGCCTCAATTGTGACGGCCCTTGTTCCACCAAAATCGGCTCTTTTGATTCACTTTAATTTGTGTGCACTACACAGGGACATATGTCATTTGCAGTGGGTCTAAGAGTGGGAGCTAAAACCTGCGCAACGAAAGGTAAGGCCTTGGTAGTTTGAAAAAAAGAACGAGAAGGGAGTTTAAAATGGTAACCAAATCCATGCATGAAAAGTTATTGCATCTCCATGACATCTTCAAAGAACTACCAAAAAAGAGAGAAGGGGCTGGAAGATTACCAACAGGTCATCGAGTTGACACAACGTCTCAACACTTGGTTCCTTCACTTCTCTAACTTTCCATGAACATGTGTGCGGGGTCTCTTATTGGGTTTTAAAAGCAGGCAAACACGAACCACTACTACGCAAACATACATGCAGTACAGAAAGCACGAGTAAGAGTGGTGTGGGGAGGGGAGGGAGTTGTTTAAAGTATGGAAGAAAATAAAGAATTTGAGATAGTAGGCAGGACGATGAAGATAATGAGGACTAGTTCTTTTAGAACCTGCCATTCAGGTTCTGCTCTGGGAGAATGTTCCTACCCCTCTGGGCATGAGATGAGCTCAGGCAGAAGCGTGAGGAATGAGATCGAGCAGGCTATGGCTCCAGAGTTCCATTCCGTCAGACTGGTCGGACAATAGAGAGGAGGTGAGCGTTTGAGAGCGAAAGAGAGGTTTAATTTTGATTCAAGAAATGTGTTTACTACTACCGTTTGTCGACCAATTTGGAAAGTTGGCACTAACCTTACCTGCTGGTAATAGTACTTCTTCTCTTTGTTCACCCATACCTTGAAAAGGCCTCTTAATTTTGGGGCAACCACTATTAGCTTCTCGAGCAGGGGGAAAAAGGACTTTTTTATGTTCTCTGTATTCAGAATGATTTAGTTGACGTACTTATGAAGCACAGGAGACTAGCTAGCCCTCAGTACTAAGCCGGGACCTCTACTTCACAAGAAGACCTCCGTAGGCTACACCCACTCCTTAATCCACTGATAGATCCCTCCACTTTTCACATACTTGAAGCACTCAGCGGGGAGGGGCAAGGGGTTGCTGGTTGGGATTAAGGTGTGTTGGCAGAGGTAGTCTGGGAAGCTCGCGGTACATCGCGCCCTGCACCTCTCGCTGCGTTACCCTACGCTTTATGCTCCTAACAGGATGTAATACAGCCAGTGGCACAACAGTCGAGCCACATAATTTTATTAGGAACGGGGAGATTAAGTGCTTTGCCCAGAATCACAGGATGTTGTGTCCCTGCCGAGACTCGAATCTGGTTCCCCAGCTTCGAGCTGGACCACTCTGGCCGTTATGCAACATCCTCTCCGTGTAAATTATTACTTCAGGTGCACCTGTCCAGTCGTTTAATTCAGAGCAAATCGTGCCCATAGCTCCTGGGGTGCCGTGTGCTGGCTGAACAAACCGGCCCCTGTCGACTTACAAGCCTGGCATCCCGAGCTGGCAGTGTTTAATGCCACTCTCGCAATGACCGGCCCAGAGTCTCGTGCATCTACTTAATGTGCTGCTGACCTGTGCGCTCGTCCTCCAGGCGCTGTGCAAGCTCCTATTACATGCCCGTCTGTTAATGCTGGAAGGGGGTTGGTGAAGCTGCAAATTCGGAGCAAACCCTTACTGTGTTTTACAGGTAAAGACTCACAGATACATTGCACTCTCTGTGGCAGATAAAGCGCTGCGGGTTGAGGTCGGGCTGTGGGCGCATTCAGGAAGTTTTTAGGCGGCCAGAAGATCGATGCGTTAGCTGAAATGTAAGCCAAAAAAAAGTGCGTCAGAGTACCAGTCCGGTCTGTTATTGCTGGAAGGGGGTTGGTGAAGCCGCGCCATAGAGAGGTGCAAATTCAGAGCAAACCCTTACTGTGTTTTACAGGTAAAGACTCACAGCTACATTGCACTCTCTGTGGCAGATAAAGCGCTGCGGGTTGAGGTCGGGCTGTGGGCGCGTTCAGGAAGTTTTTCTGCGGCCGGAAGATCGATGCTTTAGCTGAAATGTAAACAAAAAAAAAGTGCGTCAGAGTACGAGTCCGGTCTGTAAATGCTGGAAGGGGGTTGGTGAAGCCGCGCCATAGAGAGAGGTGCAAATTCGGAGCAAACCCTTACTGTGTTTTACAGGTAAAGACTCACAGATACATTGCACTCTATGTGACAGATAAAGCGCTGCGGGTTGAGGTCGGGCTGTGAGCGCATTCCGGAAGTTTTTCGGCGGCCAGAAGATCGATGCGTTAGCTGAAATGTGCGCACAACAGCAAGAAGATCCCCACGGCCAGACGATACCTAAAAAATGGCGGATGGAAGCTTCCAAACTTTTTCGGATTCGAGGGCGTGTTCCTGCTGTTCTAAAAGGGCGTGGCTAAAAAGTGGAAAGAACAGCAAGGAACACGCCCCCGAATCTGAAAAAGACGGAGCCTATTTGGAGGGACGGCTCTCTCCTCCAATGGCTGGCCTCCGTTTAGGAAGCCAGCCAATGGAGGAGAGGCAAAAAGAGAGGCGGGCTAAGGAGCCACTCTCAGAAACATTAAATCTCCGACTTCCGGTTCTGCTTTCGGCAGACCGGACGGTCCTCGACCTAAACATGAGATACCGGGAGGAGGCGAGGCTGTCGGCAAGCAGTTCACCCACAACACTCTTGAATCCACTGGTTCCAGCGAAGAGAACGATGCTGTGACAACCCCTGCCACGACCACGGAGGTTCGTGGCCTGAGGCAGTATTTGGATTCTTTTCCTTACGAAGGTGGTGGGAGGGAAATGCTTAGCAAAAAGGGCACTTTTACAGATTGGAAGTTACAGATAATAGAACACAAGCACCATAAACATGACAGCACTATAGGAGATTAGATTTGCATCACATAACCCAAACACTTACCCCGTTTTGTTTATTTTTAGAGGGGAAAAAATTACTTCTGACCGCAGGGCCGAAACAAGATCCCAGGAAGAAGCCCTACTTCGAAGAGCTGACAAGAGAGCAACAATTCTGTTGTCCTTTATTTTTATTTTTTTCAAAGAATAACTAAACATAATGAAAATAAATTCCACTCAGAACTGAACCACAAAGGTTTGATGTGTTATTGCGTGATCACAGTGGTGTCAGAAGTGGGATTTTAGATCCCCTGAAACCAAGACCCAACCCATTACCATGGAAGCCATGGTCACGCAACTGGCTGAGGGCCAGCGACTTTTGCAGCTAGTTTTAGAGAAACAGAATCAAAATGCCCAAAAGGAAAGGGCGCCATTTCAAACGGCTTTAAAAGAACAGGCTGCTCTCTTTACTGTGAACCAACAGGCTACGGCCATCATACGACTAACCAATGCCAATCCAGTGCCAGACTACACCCGACCGTTCCAGGACCTGTTCAACAGAAGTTTCAGGAAGGGGATGATCCTGATAATTCTGTTACAAACTTTGAACGAGTGGACTCCAATGCTACCTGGCCTCCAGAGAGATGGGGTCAATACATTGCACCGTTGTTGTCTGGGGAACTCCAAGCAGCATACCAGGCTGCCAATCTCGCTGGGGTAACACCATATCCTGAAAGAAAAGGGCCATTTTTAGAAACATTGGGATGTGACCTAGAGTATTATAGGGGTCGTTTTCACAAGGAGAAGTGGACAGTAGGGGACAATCCATGAGCACTATATTATTGTATGAGAGACTTAGGGAACCAGTGGTTACAACCCACTACCAATACTATGTAAGAAGTCACTGAAACACTGAACAAATGTACTTAGAACAGTATCTAGAAGTGCTACCACCTAACGCTCGGTCATAGGTAAAACAACACCCTAACTTGACTGTTCAGAGAGCGATAGAACTAGCCTGCGCCATTCCCCAGAATTCAAACTGCACTCCCTGAAACATCCCCACTGTCCATAAGAGTAGGACAGCGAGTGACAAGACAGGCTGGAGAAAGCTCTCCTCCTGTTGTGCCCTGACCTCTAGCAGAACCTAGCCCCAGAATTTCCACTCAATTGCAGGGACCCCAGTGCTTCCATAGTGCTGAGTGGGGGCACATAGCCCGCCACTGTCCTCTCAAAACTGATACAGCAGAGCCCATGGAAATAGGGTTTTCAAAAGGTCGTATCTTGGCTACAGGGTGAGGCCGGGACCGCTATCAAAAACAATACACTTAAATGGTAGACCTCTGGAGGCTCTTCTAGATACAGGGTGTCATCACACGGTAGTTAGCAGGTATCTCATACCCATGGTCCAAGTCAAACATAAAGAAATTGTACAGGTGTTGTGTGTCCACGGAGATATACGCTCTTATGCCTTGGTGGAAGTTTTGAATGAGATTGACGGGAAACCCCAGGTGCATAAAGTCAGGGTAGTCCCTTTCTTGGCCGAAAAGGTTCTGCTGGGAACGGGCCTTCTCCGCTTCAATGAATATTTAGTAGGAATGACAAAAGAAAACACGGTTACTGGGTAGTTGAGGAAAGCCCTTTTTTGTGCAACCGAGATAACCGCCCCAGAAGGGAGGATCCCCAAAACAAAAACAGGGAAGGGACAAAGAGAGATATTGGATGTTGTCCAAACCTTATTTTACTTGTTTTATTTCATCACCAGAGGAGGTCTCTACTTCACAAATTTCCGAACGGCCCAAAAAGATGATAGCGTGCTGCTTCACACTTGGAAACAAGCACATGTGGAAGACCCAGATAAGGTAGGCCCTTTTATCTGTAATAAAGAAAGGTTATTATATGGAATCACTGGGAGTACAAATAAACTAATAGAACAACTGTTGGTACCCCTCGCCTTTTGTCAGCAAGCCTCACTGCTCGCCCATTGCAAAGCAGGGGGTAGGCACTGTGGGCAAGAAAACACCCTTAAGTATTTGCTAGAGTGATTCAATTCTTCTGGGGTATATAGGGAAGTCGCCACATTTTGCGCCACATGTTCCAGGTGTCAGCTGATAAATCCTTCAGGAATAAAAAAAAGCCCCCTTGTATCCCCTGTCTATTATCAAAATAGAAATACCCTTAACCCTGTCAGCTCGAGGTCACCAGTATATATTGGTACTCGTGGATTATGCCACGTGCTTCCCAGAAGCCATCCCCTGTCGATTATGACAACACCTTCTGTTGCTCATACTAGGATCTCCTTTTTCTGACGGGTAGGGTTTCCTCACAAGATCCTAACAGATCAAGGAACCCCTTTCATGTCTCGATTGATGAAGGAAGTGTGCAAACTCCTGGGTGTTCACCAGATTGCGGTGACTGTTTACCACCCACAATCCGACGAACTGGTAGAAAGATATAACAAACCCATTAAGAACATGTTGAAGAAAGTGGGTACAGACACTGGAAAGGACTGAGACCGTAAATTACCTCTTGTGTTCTTTGCCAAAAGAACACACAAACAGAAATCTACTGGCTTCTCGTCATTCGAACTATTGTTCGGAAGGAAGCTCCGGACCCTATTGGATATGGCAGCTGAGCAGTGGTCTGAAGGGGAGGATGAGGACGAACCCCTCTCAGCATGTAGTGAATCTTTGAAAGAAACATGGGCTACGTTATGGGAGGAGGCTCATAACAACTTAGAAAAGGCCCAACAAAAACAAAAAAGAAGCATATGACAAAGGAAGCAATTCAGGGAACTAGCTATGGGGTAAACAGTCCTTGTTCTTTTACCCAGTTCTTAAAAAACCTGTTCAGGACCATATCAAGTAATAGAGAAAGTAACACCAGTAAGAAATAGGATAACAGTGCCACAGAAAGGACGGTTAGGACAAATTTACCATATCAATCTGTTAAAAAAATGGGAAGAACCCACTAAACAAAAAAAAGTCAGGTGGTACGAGTAGGGCAGGTTAACCTTACTCAACCCTTAGAAATTCCCCTACAACCTTTTTTGTCTTCACCAGGAGAAACTCCTAAGATGGGAAACAAATTGACTCTGGAACAGACAAGTACTCTCTCTCCTGGAACAGTATCCTGGCCTTGTCTCTAGTAACCCTGGGCAAACCTCTCTGATAAACAATGATATTATCACAGAAAAAGGGCATGTTGTCAAGCTAAAACCTTCCAGAATCCCTGCCATCAGCCGTCAGGACGTAGAGCAAGAAGTAGAGGCAATGCTAAGAGCAGACATATTAGAGCCCTCTCAAAGTGCCTGGTGTTCTCCTGTGGTACTTGTTCCAAAACTGGATGGGAGTCTTTGATATTGCATTGATTTCTGGCAATTGAATGCCCATTCCAAGTTCAACACATAGGGTAGATGAGTTAATTGAAAGGTTGAGAGGAGCCAAAGTTATGTATACTCAGGGGTATTGGCCCTTACATGGACAGCTAGAGAAAAGACCGCTTTCTCCATTCCCTCAGGATTTTACCTCTCTAAAATAATGCCCTTTGGTCTTCATGGCACTCCCGCCACCTTTCGAAGACTCATGGACATAGTATTACGGGCAAACCACCAATATGATGTCGCCTACATAAACGACATAGTTGTTTATATTCCCGAGTGGGAGACACATCTACAACACTTAAACCAGGTTCTCAATACCCTAAAACAAACAGAACTGAACTGAATTAACCTCTAAAAATGCAACCCTTGCTACTGACCATATAGAGTATTTGGGATATACCATTGATGCAGGTACGATAAAACAGCAACTCATTAAGCTCGAAGCTACAAAAACATTCCTTGCCCTACAACAAAGAAAGAAATTCGGTTCATTCTAGGCCTTGTCGGGAATTATCATAGGTTTATACCCCAATTTTCGGAGAGTGCCAGTCCCCTCACTGACCTCATCACTCAAAAATACCCTAACATGAAAATAGAATGGACTGTATCACAAGAAAACAGTTTCCAACAACTAAAATGCCTTCTTTCTCATGCTCCCTTCCTCATGTGTCCTGATTTCAACAAACTTCTTGTTCTTCAAACTGATGCCTCCAGTCAAGGCTTGGGAACTGTATTGTCTCACATGACCAACAAGGTGATTTACAGCCTGTCTTCTTTCCTAATCAGAAACTATTTCCGCGGGAAGTTCATTACGCTACCATGGAAAAAGAATGTTTGGCCATAAAATGGGCAATGGAGAAATTTGAGCATTCATCCTTCTAACAGACCACGCCCCACTCACTTGGTCAGCTACTCATGAAGACACCAAACACAAAATATTATTATGGTTTCTAGCTATGCAGCCTTTCTCTTTTCAGGCTTACCATGTCCCAGGAAACCTACAGGAGAACGTGGACTTTCTTTCCCGTTGTCGGATCTCAACATGGCCCGAACGTCCATGCCTAGAAGAGAGGCACAGTAATCCGGCCCTCACAGTCCGCGGGCTTCCTAGATGGCCGCTGCTGCTGCCTAGTTGAAACAAAACATCGATGCTCCAGTGTTTGTTCACCCACAACATTATTAAGTCCAGTGGATCCGGCGGAGAGAAGGACGCTGTGACGACCCCTGCCACAACCCCGGAGGGCCGTTGACTCAGGCAAGTACCAGTATCTCGATACTTTCATTATGAAGGTGGTGGGAGGGAAAAGCTTAGCAAAAAGGGCACTTTCACAGATTGGAAGTCTCAAATGATAGATCACAAGCACCATAAATCACGGGTGTGGTTATGGCGCTAAAGGAGATTAGACCCGCATTGCATAAGCCAAACACTTACCCTGTCCACGAAGCGCTGACGAGAGAGCAACAGTTCTATTGTCCTTTATTAAAAAAATTTTTTAAGAATAACTGAACATAATGACAATAAATTCTACTCAGGACTGAATCACAACAGTTTGACGTGTTATTGCGTGACCACATGGACATTTTTTAAGCTCTCATTTCTCTTTCAATTATATCTACAATGACTGCAAAACAGCTCGATTTCAGGGCTCTTACAGAAGTCCACAACTGCTTATTTCTCACCCAAATCTGCACAAAAAACAGGCACTTTAAGAATGCAATTGAACAATGCACTATAGCTCTTCAATCCCTGGCGGCAGAGCACTCCAGAAAATGTGCTGCATGGCTACACACTTAAAGGTCCAAAAGGCGAGACCTATTGGCCATGCCAATGTTTGTTGGTTTTGGTCTTAAATCAGCTTGTCAGTAGTCGGTCTCAAAGCATCTCCACCCTTATCATTTGTGGTAAACCCTTTAGCCATTGTTTAATTATTCCCCAAAACTATGTTTGAAAAATAACACAAAATTCTGAAATACCGTTATGATATTGCAAAGACATAATCAAAACAGGTCTTTCATAACAAACTTTTACAAAACAAAGAAGCCCTTTCCAAAACACGGAAGGCTAATGAAAAACTATTTGACAAAACTGCGATGGTCTTAGAAAGTTAGTAAAAAACAAGGAACACTTTTCAAAACTAGCCAGACTATAAAAACAATGAACCCTTTTTCAAAATAATTGACCAATTTCCAAACAAACAAGACCCCGCCCCCCTCCAGAATGTGTTGAGGGGTCCATGAATCTCCATATCTCACTGATCTTCATTTGGATGGGGGACTCCTGACAAGTTGGGGGGGGCAGAGTGCAGTTGGACCCCCTGCGCCACAGGGGCTACAGGGATCTGTGTCACCCCTGGCTGCATCTGAGCTCTGCAGTGAGGAAGTGTGAACTGCTGCTACTTGTGTTTTGTGTGTGTGTGTGTGTGTGTGTGCACGCGTGTGTGAGTGAACCTTTTACTACAACTACTGCTGCCATTGGCCTTGCACCTGTTCTTTGTGTCAGGAAAGCAGATATTATTGCTGCCCAGGGTGTGCCTGTTTGGGGTATTAGGGAAACTGGATAAACCAATATTTTGCTTTTACATATGTCGAACCAAAGACGGTGTTTGTTTACAATGGAATTGGGTGTCACAGTGCATAGGACAGAGATGGAGTAACAGAAGCCTTGTAAGGGAGCTCGGGTTGGGGAGACGGACTAATTGAGAGTGGCCTGGAGGGATCAGACTGGGGAGTCAGACTACATAAGACTGGTCTGGAGGGATCAGGAGGGGGAGACAGACTACATAAGACTGGTCTGGAGGGATCAGCAGGGGGAGACAGACTACATAAGACTGGTCTGGAGGGATCAGCAGGGGGAGACAGACTACATAAAACTAGTCTGGAGGGATCAGCAGGGGGAGACAGACTACATAAAACTAGTCTGGAGGGATCAGGAGGGGGAGACAGACTACATAAGACTGGTCTGGAGGGATCAGCAGGGGGAGACAGACTACATAAAACTAGTCTGGAGGGATCAGGAGGGGGAGACAGACTACATAAAACTAGTCTGGAGGGATCAGGAGGAGGAGACAGACTACATAAGACTAGTCTGGAGGGATCAGGAGGGCGAGACAGACTACATATGACTGGTCTGGAGGGATCAGGCGAAGGAGACAGACTACATAAGACTGTTCTGGAGGGATCAGGAGGGGGCTCTAGACTAGATAGGACAAGTCCGGAGGGATCGCGAGGGAGAGACAGACTACATAAAACTGGTCTAGAGGCTTCAGGAAGGGGAGACTGACTACATAAGTCTAGTCTGGATGGATCAGGAGGAGGAGACAGACTACATAAGACTGGTATGGAGGGATCAGGAGGGGGAGACAGACTACATAAGAGTAGTCGGGAGAGATCAGGCTGGGAAGACAGACTACATAAGACTGGCATGGAGGGATCAGACGAACGAGACGGACTACATAAGACTGGTCTGGAGGGATCAGGAGGTGGATCTAGACTACATAGGACAAGTTTGGAGGGATCAGGAGGGATCAGGAGGGAGAGACAGACTACATAAAACTGGTCTAGAGGCTTCAGGCAGGGGAGACTGACTACATAACTCTAGTCTGGAGGGATCAGGAGGGGGAGACAGACTACATACGACTAGTCTGGAGGGATCAAGAGGGGGAGACAGACTACATAAGACTAGTCTGGAGGGATCAGGAGGGGGAGACAGACTATATAAGACTAGTCTGGAGGGATCAGGTGGGGGAGACAGACTATATAAAACTAGTCTGGAGGGATCAGGAGTGGGAGACGAATATGCCTCTTTATTCTGCTTGCCATTACCCTGCATGTGGTTAAAACGCAGTTGTTACAACGACTGCGTTGTAACAACGCATACCATTACCCAGCAAGTTGTAACAACGACTTGTGGGGGGGGCGCGCTGGATGTTGGAATAGTAGAATTTACTATTCCAACTCTAGTCTGTGCGGACAATAGGGAAGGTGTTGGATTTTAGATCCAACACCTTCTCCCCCCTCCGCACGTCGTTGTAACGCCTTGCGGGGTAATGCCATGCGTTTTTTACAATGCGGTCATTGTAACGACCGCGTTGTAACTACATGCATGGTGACGGATTCATAATAAGAGCTGTTTACCAGGGGAAACAGACTGCATAAAACTAATCTGGAGGGATCAGGAGGGGGAGACAGACTGCATAAGACTGGTCCGGAGGGATCAGGCTGGGGAGATACACTACATGACACTGGTCTAGAGGGATCAGGTGGGGAAGCCTGACTACATGAGACAGGTGGAGAGGGATCAGGCAGGGGAGGCTGACTAAACAAGACTGGTCTGAAGAGATCAAGAGGGGGAGACAGACGACATAAAACAGGTCTGGAGGGATTAGGCTGGGAACAAACTACATAAGACTGGTCTGGAGGGATCAGGCAGGGGTGATTGACTTCATAAGACTGGTCAGGAGGGATCAGGCTGGGGAGACAGATACACAAGACTGGTTTGAAGGGATCAGGAGGGGGAGACTGACTACATAAGTCAAGTCTGGAGGGATCAGGAGGGGGAGACTGACTACATAAGACTGGTCTGGAGGGATCAGGAGGGGGAGACTGACTACTTAAGACTGGTCTGGAGGGATCAGGAGGGGGAGACTGACTACATAAGACTGGTCTGGAGGGATCAGGCGGGGGAGACTGACTACACAAGACTGGTCTGAAGGGATCAGGCAGGTAAGGTAGACTACATAAGACAGGTCTGGAGGCATCAGGTGGGGGAGACAGACTACAATAGACTGGTCTGGAGTTATCAGGAGGGGGAGACAGACTACATAAGACAGGTCTGGAGGGATCATGCTGGGGAGACAGACTACATAAAACTGGTCTGGAGGGATCAGAAAGGGGAGACAGACTCCATAAGACTGGTCTGGAGGGATCAGGAAGGGGAGACAGACTCCATAAGACTGGTCTGGAGGGATCAGGAAGGGGAGACAGACTCCATAAGACTGGTTTGGAGGGATCAGGAAGGGGAGACAGACTCCATCCAGCTTGGCCGTACCCCCCTCTAACCCACAGGGGAGCCGGCCGAGCAGTTTGCCAGGGCCGGTTTCCGTTCCCAGTCGGCCCTGCTGGGGTAAGCAGACCTCCATGTCTGTGACTGCTTGTAAATAAAGTAAAATCCTTTTTTTTAATGCAGGCTGTTTTCCTTAAAGGAACAAGAAAATTAAACTTTTCAGTTTCATTTTTTAAGAGTAGGCAGTGGTCCATATTAGAACATTGGCATGTTGAGTTTCCATTGAAGACTATGGACTGCTCTGGGCTTCTAATGGCTGGCGAAAGTCCGGAGCTCCAACATTCCAATGTTTTCCTTTCACAGTTGTTGCTGTGAACAAAGGCCTCGCGGAGCCTGAGGGGATTTCAACCTCCCTTGGGCTCTATGAGGCCTTTGCTTTACCAATTAGAACTTTCTACTCTCTTAGAGCGGAATATTCTAATAGCCTTATAGCCCTCGGTAGCGGGTTATACCGGCCATTAAAGGCCCACTCCCTTTTGGAGCGGGCATTTAATGGCTGGTATTGCCCGCTACGGAGGGCTAATGAGCAATATTCGTTTTTACTTTCATTCAGTCAAATGTATAATGAATATCTGCACTCACAAAAGTTGGCTCAACTTGATTTTCGTTTTGAGAAGATGGTGTACATAAACAAAGATTTAATGGAAGCTGTCTTTTGCCATCTGTCAAAAAGACTGATTTCGGGCACTCCGTGTTTAATTGATGGACTCAGGTCACAGGGTCATCGAAAAGAAAGGATAGAATTTTTCTAAATGCAGCATATTGACTCTTGTGAAAAATCATGCCTGACATTTCCCCACCTTTGTGGTGTGTACCTCTCGACGGGTGTGATTACCGGGTGTCTTACTTCAGTTGACTCAGTTGAAGCAAATCAGTACTGCTAGCCAGAGAGTAAAAGGATTGGTTAAATAGAAGAACAGGACTGTGAAACTGGCTTGACCTACCTGACTGTGCCATTCCCAACTAATGGCACTGAAAGAACATGGACTGAACACAAAGTGCTTCTGAAGCTGACATTGGGCACTAAGCTAGTGCTCAATAAATCTTTTTAGAACATAGGAATGTTGACAGTGGAATTAAAAACAATGAAGTGCTCAGCGCCAATAATGGCTGGTACAGAACTTCTGCTCCAACGTTTCCATAGGTTGTCTTTCTTTTTCTTCCTTTTCAAAATGGAGCATTCTGTCCTCAGTGAGTGGAATGTTCTTATAGCATTATAGCCCTTCTGCCTCGGACTACACCTGTCATTCTAGGCCCTTACCTGCTGCCCAGGCCTATAAGGCAGGCTCAGGGCATTTAACAACCTTTATAGCCTGAGGAAACATAATATAAAGTTTCATTAGAATATTAGAATGTTGAGTGCTCCATTGAAGTAATGGTGTGCTCCAGGCTTTTAATGGCTGGTAGAAGCCTGGAGCCAGGGGCGGCTCCTCCATATGGGCGGAGGAGCATTGCCCCACTTGCTTTCTCGTAGTACGAAAAGCAGGACCATAAAATGGTATACTATTTTATGCTCCTGCTTCTCACACTGCGAGAAAGCAGAAGGGTTTGGTTGGTGGCAGGCGGGTGGGCAGTCCTGCAACAGGGCAGGGGAGGAGTGACTAGCCCAATGTTGCGGACCCTGACTGTTTGGTAGGCCCCAAACCAGTCATGCGCACTCTGGCATTTTCTCCATATAGGCTGCATGCAGCCTGCTTGGAGAAAACGGCCTGTCCATCGACACCTGTGCTGTCGGCGTCCCAGCCAATCACAATGCTGCCAGTGTAGCATTGTGATTGGCTTAGGGGAGGGGAGGAAGGCTGCCTGCTTCCTGCGGCTGCGAGGAGCAGAGACGACGCGGGACCGGATCGGGCGGCTAAGGTAAGTTATTTTTTTAATATAATTTAAATTAAACCTCCCCCCGCGTGACCCCTCCCCGCGTGACCCACCACCCGTGAGTCATGCCGTCCGTGACTGCCTGGAGCATCAACATTCCAATGTATTCCTTTCACAGCTGACGGAATGTTCTAATAGCTTTATAGCCTTCCGTAGCGGACTGTACAGGCCACTAAAGGTCTGCTCCCTTATTAAAGGCCCTCACCTTCAGCTCAGGCCTTTAATGCTAGAGCAGGCCTTTAATGGCCAGTATAGCCTGCTACGTCGGGCTACAAGGCTATATTAGAGCATTGGAATGTTGAGCACTGCATTGAAGACAATAGCGTAGCTCTGGGCTTCTAATGGCTGGTAAAGGCCTGGAGCTCAAACATTCCAATGTTTTCTGTTCACAACTGTTGCTGTGAACAATGGCCTGAAGGGGCCCAAGAGGATTTAAATCCCCTCAGGCTTTTTGAGGTCTTTGTTTTATTTGTTAGACCATTCCGTCCTCTAGTGGTGGAATTTTCTAATAGCCTTATAGCCCTCCACAGCTGGGTTATAATGGCCATTAAAGGCCTGCTTCCTTGTTCAAGGCTCTCACCTTCGGTTCGGGCCTTTAACTCTGGAGTGGGCTTTTTAATGGCTGGAAGAGCTCCCACGGCGGGCCTGTTGGACCTAAGCGCCGCCTTCGACACGGTATCCCACAAACTACTTCTCCAGTGTCTACAAGTGTGCGGACTAGATGGGGTAGCACTAAAGTGGATGCGGTCTTTCTTGGAAGATAGTATTGTACAGCCCCCTCATCGATCTAACATTTTGCCACTCCATCAAGGGGTTCCACAGGGATCTATCCTGAGCCCCACCCTTTTTAATCTATATATCAGGCCGCTGGCTGATATTAAGGATAATTACAAGATCTCTATGGTGTCATACGCTGACGACACCCAGCTTGTAGTGACCATTGCGCAAGACTCTGGTGAGCCAGCGCTAAGGTTCTCTTCCTGCATCAATGATCTGGCCGCATGGATGTCAAATAACTGCCTTAAATTGAATGGTACTAAGACAGAGGTCATGATCGTCAGGACACCCCCCTCCATCTGGGGCGCAGCCTGGTGGCCCCAGAGACTGGGCCCTGTCCCTACGCCCAAAACAGAGGTAAAGTAGCTGGGAGTATGACTCGACCCTAAACTTTGCTACGAGTCCCAAACTAGAAAGGTAGCAGGGAGATGTTTTAGCACCCTTAAGTTGCTAAAAAAAAAATAGACATCCTTCCCGTATCAGCAAGGAAAACCATAGTCCACACTTTGGTGACCTCGCAACTTGATTACGGGAATGTCCTATATCTGGGTGCACCAAAATACTGCCTGCAACACCTCCAACGTATTCAAAATGCGGCAGCACGCCTTGTCCTTAATTTACCTAGACATGCCTCACTGACGAAAGCCCTTCATTCCCTTCATTGGCTGCCAATAGGAAAGAGAATCCTTTTCAAAGCCCTGTGCCTCTGTCACCAGAGCATGCAAGGGAAAGGCCCCAGCTACCTGCACGACTTTCTAAACCCGCACAATCCCAGCCGACAGCTAAGATCGACAGGAGCGCATCTACTCAAAATACCTAGGATAAACAAGCATTTGCAATGCAATAGGTCTCGCATTTACACGAGTTTAAGCTATTGGCATTGTAAATGACAATGCCTTTTATTCATGTTTTAAAAACCAAAATATAAATAAAAGGCATTGTCATTTACAATGCCAATACCTCAAATTCGCGTAAATGCAAGAGCTATTGCATTGCAAATGCTTGTTTCTTTTTCTTTTCGGCCATGTTGCACAGCATCTGCAAAAATGATTTTGACCAATGATATGTAGCACAGTCATAAAGAATTGGCAAAGCCAAAAGTCCCAAATGCGAGACCTATTGGCTAGGCCAATGTTGATGTTGTTGCTATTCTGACTTATAAACCAAAGTAGAAAGTGATAATTGTCTGAGGAACATAATCACAAAACAGCCTCTCCCAGTTCTAGCAAACATCTTCATTTCGGCCTGGACTTACGCAAGTATTACGTCGTCTTCAGGTTAGATGAAATGAGTTACTAGAAAAGACGTGTGGCACATTTGTATTAAATAGCGGAAGTCGGCCCATATATGCTGTATGTTCCAAGTTTCCCAACTAATCAGATATGACTCTCCTTTGCCCTTTTCACCATCCATGAGGACATCCTGGAATTCCTAGAATTGCTTGCTGTATTCTGAAGCCTTGTGTCGTGTTTCCCCAACAAGCAATGTGGCTACGGAGAGGTTTTCCAAGGGGAAAGTCTCCCCTTCATCTCACTTCCTGTCAGTCAGATCAAAGCAGCCTGCCGTTGGAATGCCGGAGTCCCTCCCGTGGCGCAGGCTCCTGGCGCAGCTGTTTGCCTCGGGACACAAAGAGGTCTTTCCTCTCTCCTAATTAACGGAGTAATTATCACACTTCTGAGATAACAAAGAGCCTGGCTTCTGTTGAATCGTTCCCAGATCTAGCAGGCTTTTTTACGCAGAGACAGACAATATGCGAGCTAAAATGGCGCTGGAAAAAGATACCTCGTTGTTAACTTCAATCAAAACTAAATATTGCAATAAATCTTAGATACACCCAACATCCAAATACTGATATTATTATTTTATCTGCTGTCTGATTTCAATGAGGATACGTGTAACAATGCCTCTATTTTAATACGCATAAAAACTATGCTTCCACTTGTTGTCCGCCTGCCCTGAAGCCGGGAGCACAAACCACCACCTAACACGCTCTCAAGTTCGAGAAAAAAGAACAATGCCAATTGACACTGATGGAAAAATGTCATATTACATTGCGTGTGAATCAGTCACTTAGCAAACCCCTGCACGGTTTAAAAGAAACTCAGCCCCAGAGCTGTCACTGACTTAGTGAGTATAGTGACGTCAGAGTTCGAACGCTGACAAAGCCAGGTTAGCCTTCCATCCGTCCGAGGTCTGGAAACTGATTCATTTATACAATCAAAACGCTTATTTGTAGCATTTAAAAGCGCAGCATTGCCACTCTAAAAACAAGTTATTAATGTGCATCTCTTTCAACCTGTTCATGACGTCGACTAAGTCATGGCCTGTTTCATACTAATGCCAGTCACATTTATAAATAAGGCGCTGTCATGCCAGGGAAGATACAGTTGTTTGCAGGAAATGCATTGCCAGAGCCGTGAAACGAGGTCTGAAAGGGTTCAGACGTGCCAAAAAAGTCCCGGGGTACCACATGATGAGCCTGACCTCTGACAGTAGACAGGAAACTGCAAACTGCACTCAGCCCAGCTGAAGGTCCATTCAGACTCCACTCTAAAAGGATACATGTATTAAAGCAAGTTACTTACCAATATCCCATAAGCACTGGCAAAGCCAATAGTTCTGGTATTAGCCTGCCATCATTTCAGCTTTTGTGAGTGCTTGTTTTGAGGTCTTTTTGTAAAACATTATTGTTCTATTGATCTGAGAAGAGGCAACAACTGAACAGAGTACCTGAAATGAAGCAATTGGTATCTAGCACGGAACTGAGAGGTACAGCTAGAACTGCAAGGGCTGAGAAAGGGACATCAATCAGGCATTTAAACTGTAGGAGGCAACTACAGCTAAATATAGTTTCACCTAGGAGAAAAAAGGGGGAGAATCAACGCCTGCGTCCGAGAGGATGCAGCACAAATTAAAGGTGGGATATGAGAAAGAGCAACATGTAGAAGTGATAGGCTATAACAGAGGCCAGTGATAACAAGGGGAAAACTAGAGGAAGAAGCACGCGCGCCTCTCGCTCAAAGTTTGAAAAACATACAAGCGCGCACACGGGAAAGCTTATTAGAAATAACAGGAAGGGGGTGGCAAATGGTGTGCGCGGCCGCTTTGATGTCCTCAGTGGACGCGCGGCTCACTGAGAACATCAAAGCGGCCGCGAATGTGATCAGTCAGTGCTTTTCAGGCTGCCAAATGGTGCGCGCGCCCGGCGCACATGCACTGTATTTGGAGGCCTGAAAAGCACTCGTTTGCACTTCCAGATCCCCCTTTTACAAAAGCTCTCGCGAGAGCAGCGCTAAAGCGCTGTCTCAGGCGAGACCTAAAAAGACAAGGATGGGTGCTCGCTCATTTGGCTATCTGGCGGCCAAAAACTGGAACACACGCCCATCTCTGCTGCGTGCTGAGAAATCTGAGCTCACCTTTCGTAGAGGCCTGTAAACCTGGCTATATCAACTCCAGTCCGGTTTTCTCTCTCCACTCCAGCTGATGTGCTTTTAGCGCGGGGACACACCTATGGGGGTAGCCATGAGCTCCTTAAATGACCTGTTATTATTATTTGATGCAAAATGTTTGCTCGGGGTCTTGTGACTGCTTGAATGCTGCTTCTGTTTTACTTTCTCTCTTTGCATGCAATGAAGGAGAGTTCTCCAGAGTGGCAGGAAGGCTGCATGTTGGGTCTATGAGCCAGACTCTTCAGAAAGCATTGATGACGGAGAAAGATGCATCAAAAGCCAATTGACTTGGAGCAAATTATGCACATTTTTATGATTCGCAAATTGTTATTTTGTTCCTGGAATACATTCCACAGGGATCAGAACTAACATGCATTTTTGGTAAATTGCACAAATCATCCATATGCTCAAGAACCAAGCAAGGCCTTCTTCACTGACAAGTCAAATGAAGAAAAAAAAAATAGATATTTATGAGGGCTGCCACTGAAGTGCACAAGAAAGCGATGAAGCAAGGGCGCCTCTGCATGGAAATGTAATGAAGAAATAAAAGAAGAATTTCCACATTCTTGTCTATAAAAATGCCAGGTCTGTAAAGGGGCAACACGTGAAAGCCATTTGTGAATCGCAAAACTTCTTTGTGTGATCTGCATGTTTGTGGGTGTTTATGTAATTTACTTTGCCTGCCCTTGGCCACTGCTAGGGCCAGATGTACAAAGCCATTTTGCGATTTCAAAGTTTGGAAAATCAGAGTTTTTGTGACTGCAAAATGATTTTAGCTACGTACGAAACTCATTTTGTGGGGCAGAACAGAGGTTCCGACTCTCAAAATGGGATTATCAACACAGTGTTTCCCCAGGGGCCAGGCAGCCATCCCCGGCACCCCTCTCACCCTGCCCACAGGTCTTGTCTGGCCACTAGTTCACTCCCATTTAGCACACTCAATAAGGTTTTTTCCCGCACCAGTACATTTTGCGCCCACATTTTGTGGATGCTTACAATACGAACATGTGCAGTTTGCACAAGCGTAGTGCAAGCCGTGCCTTGGTCATCTTTCACTTTTTTTACTCTGTGAATCATGCATACTTTGTGCAGTTGTAACTATCCTTTAACAGATTGTAGTAGCACGGGATGTTATTGTTGAGGGAGCCACACCTGCTACCTATTGTCCCAGCACCTTCTAGGCAACTCCAGGAATCACGATTCTGATTTACATGTACCGTGCTGGTTCACCAAAACACTCGAGGCGTAGGTAGGCATGTGTAATTCTCTATTCACATTTTATAGCAACTGCTGCCACCTTGCGTTCAGTTAAGAAACTGTTCCATTGCAGTTTGAAAAGTGAGTCCACGGGGCGGATATTGTCTAGAGCAGTCATCTTCAAACCTTTTAATGCTGCGCCCTCCCAATGGGGGGAAAAAGAAATCACTGCCGGTCTCCCTCTCCCATATTTTTCACAATTGTTCTATTAAACTGGCCAGGTTTAATTATGAATAGATTTATTTAAATATTGCAGTTAAGTTATGTTACTGTTTTACAAATGCAATCAAATACATGATCGACAAACATACTATTATAGTCAGGCAGGCCTTTCTAAGGTGTAAAAGTTTCTGCAGTGCGATTATTAGAAATGGGGGTGAGGGTTTCGAAGAATATTTGGAGTCCCTTTCCTTCTGACACCTTCTTCTAGCCAGAATATAACTGACGAAAGTGATTAGTGACGGACAAATACTGCAGCTCATTTTTCTCAGTTGAAAACAAAGGACTGTTATCAGCATAATGCATCATTTAGTTTAGCCAGAGCCTGGTGCCCCCCCTGGGATCACTTGAGGCCTCCCTAGGGTGGCCCTTCCCCCCAGTTTGAAGACCCCTGTTCTAGAGCATTTTATTCACTATGTGCACTTTACCCTCCCCACCCACCATCACTTAAAGGGCGCACCTTTCCTGTTTGTGCCATGGCGCTCGTTTAAGCAGGGGAACCATGTTCAAACAGCGAAAGTGCCCCCTATTATGAAGACTGTGCTGCCCTCAGGGCAGGCGTGAACTCTCACTGCCCTGGGGTCATATAATTTAAGTGAAATACGGAGCACTTGTTTAGAAGCTGCTCCGTGCTTCTCTGTGCAGGCGGCAACCCACCTGCACTTTCAAAAGGGATTAGAGACCCCCCTGCAGGCGGGTGCTGTGAGTGACTGCATCCTCCTGTTTGGAGATATCCGGAGGTCTATGGGTTCCACTTTTATCCCTTGGGATGGATGCCCTCAGGGGGCGCACTGACAGTGTGCCACCATTTTGTGGCCTCCTAAGGGCATTTTTGCCTCTGAGCAAAATTCTAGTAGTGCGGGCGGGTGCACAGGCAAAGTGAGTCACTCATTTGCATGGAGCTGTGCCCCCATGCAATTGAGGGAATGCCGTCTCTTGATAGTGCTGGTGCTACATGTGCACCAGTGCTATCTGTATTTCAGAAGGGGCCGCAAAAGCGTCTGCGGACACTTCTGTAATATTGATGTGCCCTGTGGCGCACAAATCGGGTGCAAACACCTGTTGTTCCCAAAATGCACTTTCTCTAATATGGCCCCTTATATTAAGGTGTGCCGTGGGTACATTCTTAACTGTAGTGAAGTAGGTACTGCTCACTGTGTGTGGGAAGGGGCATGAAAAGTGGGTAGTACTGAGCAGTGAAAGAAAAAATCTGGCAGAAAACCAGAAATTTAAAGGTTGCCTACTACGAACAGGAGCTCTCTTCCACTTTCCATGTAGTTATTTAGGGCCACATGTATGACTATTTCCTTTTGCAAGTCGTAAAAGAAAATTTACTAATGTGTCTCAGACACATTTTGCAGTTCCCAATGGGGTCGCAAATGACCTGCCTCATCAATATTCATGAGGCGGGCGCAATTTATGACCCATTGGGGATGACGGCCTGCCTGGGACAGCAGACCCCCATGTCTGTGCTTGCTTTCTACCCGTGATGAACAATGATGTACTGTGATGATGATTAGTGTAGTGCTACTACCTTTGACATGTTGTAGCATATTCTCTATTTTGGTGCCATTACATGTGGATTTGGTCAGGCCGTTAATCAAACTTGAAGAGCCATTTTTTGATACTGTCTGCTTTTTGTTATGGTACCAGAATGTGAAGTACTACATTTCATGATACCTTTAATATCGTTGTCAAAATATCAATGATGAATATATCAACAAGGTAAGTGTATGCTTGAAAGTACTGATTTAGGGCCTGATTTAGGAGTCGGCGGAGGGGAACACTCCGTCACAAATGTGACGGATATCCCGTCTGCTGTATTACGATCACATTCTATCATATTGGGATCGTAATATGGTGGACGGGATATCCATCACATTTGCGACAGAGTATTCCCTCTACCGACTTCTGAATCAGGCCCTTATTACTCTTAACTCTACATCTATGTACCTTGACTATACATGTATTATCAAGGTACATAGATATGGAGTTAAATTTAGCAAATCCATGTTCACCTATATATACTTACGTCTTCAATATTTTAGTTGTACATTTATTGGCAATGATATGATGGTCTCGCAATATTAGATACTTGATATTCTGACATACAACCTGTTCTTTAGTTGGTGTTTGGTTGTGCGTGGAAAGTAGAAATTTTGCTGGGCGTTATTCTCTGATATGGTTTAGGGTGTGTGTGAGCCAGTGTTAAAGTAAAATGAGTTTGTTCAAGGAAAACCTTTTTAGTGTCTGTATGTGTGACGGTGGGAGCGCCGAAGGACATTCCCACGAGGATGCGGTATTTATTTTTTCTCTGTCATTCACTACCAGGTTTTGGGCAGAAAAAAGAACTTCACACTGTCCACCATAAGTAAAGCAGACAGGGTAATGTCCTACTCCTTCAGGCCGTTGAAGGATGTTTTCCATTGACGAAACCAACCTAAGTGCGCCGGGTATGCCCAGACATGGGTCCCGGGCTCACTGTGCTACAGATTGAAGCTAGCCTGGTTGATAAGGGGTGATATCCTGAAACCAGTCCCAGGATGCTTGTTTCTGGTCCAGGGAGGAACTGGCTTGGCAGTTCAGACTGGACTGTTCCCATGAGGAGCAGGGTCAAGACTGATATGTATATGGCTGGGTCTAAACTGGGGTGGCATGGTGAGCAAAAGAACAATGGATTTAAGCCATATCTCTTGACTAGGGGTGAATGTTTGATTTGTTCTGCATTCCATCCATCATTTGTGTGTCTTTTGCCTTGGTAAACAATGGCCCTCTGCTCCTCTGAGACACAGCTGATGCTTCAATAACTGTTTGTAGTGTAGTTAAAATGTTCCACACTCTCATTCCTGTGGTTTCTAGAAGACAGTGAGGAATTCTTTAGATGCAGTGGTCTCATTCATATAACGCAGCAGGCCTCAGCAAAGACTTCAATGACCTGCCGGCTTGAGCTGTATTCCATGCACCTGGTCTACCTTTTCTCTGACTTGTTGTGGTTCAGGTGAGACTGAGGCCCACCAAAGTCTCTCGCAGCCTGGGACCGAAACGGGGCACAGTGTGTCTTTGTCTCTGTGGCATCTATTTTATTTCATATTAGTCCATATGCGTGCTCCTGCATTGAACACACTTGGGAATTAAAGAAATGATAGAAGAACGTGCCTTCACCAAAAGTGCTGCTTTCAGATCATGTGCAGAAGGATTACCTGGAACTCTCTGCCACTGCATTCTATGCTACCGCAATTTATGTTACACCACTCTATTCTAGGCCACAGCACTCTAATCCACTCTACTCTACCCTACTCTATTCTATGCCACTGCATTTTACACCACTCTACTCTGCACCACTCAGCTCAATGCCACTGCACTCTTCGACTCTGCTTTCTACTCTATGTCACCATCCTACTGCACTCTATGCCACCTAATATACCTCTACGATCTACGCCAATGCACTCTATGTCACTCTACTCTACTCTGCAGCAATGCACTCTACACCACTGCACTATACGTCACACTACTGTACATCGCTTCGCTCAGTGCCACTACACTCTACGCCACCGCACTCTATGCACTTTAATCTACTCTGCACCACTGTACTCTATGCCATTGCCCTCTACTTCATTCTATTCTACTCCATTCTACTTCACCGCACTATATGCTACTCTACTTTACTCTTCACTACTCTATGCTACTGCATTCCATGCCAATACACTCTACGCCAGTCCACTCTATATCACTCCACTCTACCCTATGTCACTCCACTGCACTCTATGACACTCCACTCTACACCATACTACTCTATGCCTCGACATGGCACACAGTGCCACTCTGTCCAATACAATGCAACTCTACTCTACCCCACATTACTCTATGCCACTCTACTCCACTCCAATCTACTCCACTCCACTTCACACAATGCCACTCTATTCTACCCCACTTCACTGTACGCCACTCTACTCCACTACACTCTATGCTACTCTTCTCCTCTACTCTCCACTCCACACAAGGCCTCTCTACTCTACCCCACTTCAGTCTATGCCACTCTACTCTACACCACTCTACTCCACTCTATGTCACTACACCCTAATCAACTCTATGCCGCTCTAACTTACCCCCACTCCACTCTACGCCACTCTACTCAACTCTACTCTATGCCAATCCACTCTACACCACTGCACTCTACTCTTCTCTATGCCACTCTGCTCCATGCCTGTCCACTCCACTCTACTCTATGCCAGTCAACTCATCTCTATGACACTTCACCTAGCCCATTGTATGCCTCTCCAGTCTACACCACTCTACTCTAGGTCACTCTGCTCTGTGCTACTCTATGCCACTCTTTGCCACTCCAAGCCACTCTTCGCTACTCCAAGCCACTCTACACCACTATACTCTATGCAGTGCAACATTGCTAAAAGAGATTGGCAAAGCCAATAGCTCTTGCGTCGCTGAAACCGAATGGCTTTCCCACAATACTTGTATAATTTGCCATTGTAATACTCATAAGCCTAATGTTTCAGTGGTTACTGCCAACTGGTGAGAGTGTCTGTGGAATGTCCTGATTGGTTGGTGTAAAAATCTGGTCACTTCAATGTGGATAGGGGAAAAGATAATTGGGATTACTTGTGAGCAATTAACTTAAACACCATAGTATCGATAAGAGGTTGTGAAAACTACAGGCCAAGAATAAGGTATGGAAAAAGTGTGCAAAAGGTAGTCACTGGTCAAAAGAAAGAAAAGGGATTTGAGTCTAAATTCTAATTCCATACGGGATTTTTATAGAAAATATGGTTGGGTTGGTGAAAGCGTAGACTTTCGAAGACTGTGGCCACAATTCACCCACCGATGGGCTTATTGACATGGACCTGGCTTTCTCCTGATGCTCTGGACGAGTGTGCAGCCTATTAAATTGTGCACCAGAGGTGTGATTTGTCAGAATATGAGACTTATGTCCTAGCTACCAAGCCCCATGTGGGCCTTACACCCTAGTCACAATAAAAAGAGAAAGTGAATGACCCACCATGACTCCAAAGCAAGATATTAAGTAAAACTTTCAATTAAGTTACAACAGGAATTTGAGAAGTATGCTCTAAAAGCAGATGCCTCGTTTAGACCCTCCTATTTGGTGAACCTTGAACGATTTGTAAGTGCTTCTCCACTGAAGCTGGACAATGGTCATCAGTGGAGCCAGGTGCTTCCCTTGAAGTGCTTGCTTCTGCCACTGTTTAGAGACTCAAGATTGTTTAGAGGTTCTAAAGTGCACAAGGTGTGGGGAAGTTACATCACCCAAGGAAGGTTTCACTCATTTCTGCTGAGAAGTTACCCCTCAGAAAGGACTCAGGAAGAGTCTTTGCCACAATTCCTATTAAGGGTATTTTTCATTAGATTTATTTCCCAAACATTGTCGATTAACCTTTTTCCAGGTTCCAGTGCCATTTTCTCTTGAAGATTTAACTGACTTTTTGCTTCCTTCTTGGCCTTTTGGTTTTACTTGTTTGCTGCTTATTACAAAATCTGCATTAAATTTAGCTTGAACAACTTGTAATGTCTTGCTGTGCGCTGCATTATCAAAATGTGATGAGAGGTACTGCAGGGGCTTCTTGTTGACCACACACACACACACACACACACACACACACACACACGCACGCACGCACGCACGCACGCACGCACACACACACACACACACACATCCCGAGGCTTCTCAGAAATTAAAGAATGTTCACAGCAGCTCAATTTAAAAGTGATGGAGCCAAGATTGAGAAAGAATGCCAACCCATTCAATATACCAGTATGATAGAACACAAAACTACACCGGTTACAAGAGCGAGGAGGGCATGGAGAGTCAGATAATTAGAGTTTGTTCTCCAGAAAAAGAGCACAGACACATACACAGCCTGGAACACTGTACACAACGCCTTAAAGTAGATGAGTTGCTTCACTTGTAACCCAAGCAGAGCTGCAAGGCGAGAAGATAAAAAATCAAGCTTTTTAAGACCAACATCTGTGTGCCATCACTGCCTGAATTAACTGCAACTTATCAATTAAATGGCTTTGGAACCCTGGACCCCTGGAGTTTCATTGATCCAGTGAGAGCCTAGAAGGCAGCAATAGCTGATCGCTTAACTTCTATAGTTAAGGCTGGTAGAGCTTGACTCAAACTGCGCTCTTGATTAAAACATGGAGAAGTGATGGCATGAACTCGAGACAGCAGGGAGAGGGAGGAGCCAACTCGATGGCATGAACTCGAGACAGCAGGGAGAGGGAGGAGCCAACTCGATGGCATGAACTCGAGACAGCAGGGAGAGGGAGGGGCCAACCCGATGGCATGAACTCGAGACAGCAGGAAGAGGGAGGAGCCAACCCGATGGCATGAACTCGAGACAGCAGGGAGAGGGAGGAGCCAAGTCGATGGCATGAACTCGAGAAAGCAGGGAGAGGGAGGGGCCAACTCGATGGCATGAACTCGAGACAGCAGGGAGAGGGAGGGGCCAACTCAAATGGGCAGATTGAAGATTGACTCCACTGGAGCTGGAGAAATGGCCAGTGTAGGTGGCCAATGGGAAGGTGATCAGAACAGTCCTACCTGTTGGAACCTACTATTCACGTGGAGAAGGAGTCAATAAATTAGATAAAATACGTTTCCAAACCTAAAAAGCACATGACTCATTTGCAAAGCGA
This sequence comes from Triturus cristatus, assembly GCF_964204655.1. Classification (NCBI taxonomy): domain Eukaryota; kingdom Metazoa; phylum Chordata; class Amphibia; order Caudata; family Salamandridae; genus Triturus; species Triturus cristatus. The sequence goes on from NC_140580.1 coordinate 1,093,917,424, forward strand.
GACTATAATGCTACCATAAAACAAGATCAGAGTGTTTAAGAAAAAATAATGGAAGCATGAAAATGTACATGTATAGACTCAATGGGGGATTGTCATACATTCCCTTAACTAGTTCTAGAATTATCTGGGAATTTGAAAAAGTTGTAAACATAAGAGTAATAGCAAGGGAGCATTTTCTGACTTTTTTTGCGCAAATGATTTTGAGTCCCTATCAGGGTGCAGCTCAAGACGTTGCCTTTAGTCTGTCATTGGCTAATGGAAGTGTGGACATCTCCAATACCGTGCCATAAGTTTGGACATTTCGTATTAACATTTGAGTTCCAAAAATTATTAAAAACTCAAATGTTTGGGAATCACCTTTAGGTTACAGCTCGCTGATCTCGGTGTGGAAAACCTATTTTTTTGTACTGAGGACCCATGCACATATCAATGTGAATTAATTAGCAGGAAAGTCTATAGTTTGAGCTCCAACCTAGACAGGAGCATATGTGAGTTCTTGTGCAGAACACAGTGCTGAACACAGTGCTTTGAAACTGAGAGGCGTCCTCCATTTCAAATACATTACATGCATCTCTGCAGTATGACATCGCTACCGAGGTTCCTTATCCAGTTGTAACTGGTGACTCTAAAGTAGCAAGCTCTGAGGGGGTGTATGCCACTGTACCTTCAGATGCATATGACTCCAGCACATGATGTTTGCTCCTTCTGGTCTTCAAGACGTTGCCTTTGCTCCACCATTGGCTATTGGAAGTTTGGAACTTTCTCCTTAACATCTTGAGTTTCAAAAATGATTCTACATTCTGCAATGATCTTTGCTCTGTTGAGTGATTAAATATCAAAGTTAACTGGGTTTCAAAGCCTAACATGGTCCCCATCTTCATCATTATAATTAGCTGCTTCTGTAGTGGTCTCATCTTCCAACTTGCAAACGCTGGTGACACTGCACAGCATCTGTCTGTGTACACAGGCAGCCATGAAGACTCTTGGGCTTATCACTCTGCAGAGGTTTCTCATGACTTCACAATGCATTTTGTGAATTAGCACAGGAAGTGAGTTATATGCAATATATATATATATATATATATATATATATATATATATATATATATATATATATATATATATATATATATATATATATATATATATATATATATATATATATATATATTAATCAAACAGAACCAATCTTGAGAGATAACCTAGTCACTTGCACTTGCAGCATTGGTGATAGAAGGGCAGGTTCAAATACTGTCTCAAAATAATAGGGCATGCGCTTACTCACAAGTCCCACGTAGCACAAGAATGTAAGTCCAGCAAAGCAATACTGCTTTAATGGTGGCAACATGTTTCGGCAGAGATGCCTTCATCAAACCAAACAACAAATGGGCTCAACCACTTTTAAAATTATGTTTGCAATAGTAGACCTAGATAATAGACTTGCTATGTGACACACAGTTGATAGAGCATGACCGTGCTCTTTCATTTGTAGGGGTGCGTTATAATCATGAGTAGTTCGCACCTACATTTATTCTTTTGTCGTATTAACATGGGACAGTAGAATGTGTACTGTAATATTATGAAAATTGATGCGTTATGTATATTTTTCATATAAATGTGAAGAAAGTAAAGTTGTAATACATGTATGTTTAGCTGAAAACATTAACGTGTAGAATTGTGTCAGATGCTTACACTTATTCATATATTTGATGTGCTCATGTGATGTATTGACTTAGAAATGCTCGGTAAACAAGTTCATTTATATATAATTTCATGAGACCTATGTGCTATTCTTTTAGGTTGGCTGATTTCTGTAGGCATGAAATGCATTCTCCCTGGAAGCTCTCATATTAGGTTTAACAAGCTGAATTTTGTGAGCATGTCGGATTTGTTCTTTTCTCACGTTTCTGTTGCAGGTGGAGATGATCGTCTTTGTTGGTTGGAACAACGTTTTTGTTGTAGGAGTTAGGCTTAGGGAGGAGAGGATACATTTGTACAAGGAGTGCTGATAATGTGAGTCGGTGTTCTTTCTCACTGAAGAAGGCCTGGGAATCAAGGTCATCGAGCTAGGAGCTGGGAGTATCGAAACTGAGCGGAACATCACATATGAGGAGTTGTTCAGCAGGATGAGGCAATCGGAAGATGAGCAATGGGCTTTTTCCATAATTTTGGTGTTGAAATTAGGGACAGTGCCTCAGGGGTTGAGTCAGGTGAAGAGGGGAGATAGATGGTGAGGAAAGGAGCATCTTAGAAGGAGCTCTGTAGCCTTTGGCTACTTGAGCCATGCAACGTGAGTGCACTTCTTAGGAAGTCTTCACACGCTGACACCTTTTCCTGACTTGCCTGGAGAAATGCTAAGTTAGTGGTAGAGTAGGGACAGACTAAAGGTTTTAATTACGAAACCTCAATGAAGTCTGATCTTGATGTGGGGACACTTATTGCCTGTGTTCTTATTTTGGAATTCCTTGTTCGTTACATGGTCCAGAGATTTAATTTCGCTCATAGGTTTGGCTTTGTATTAGTTCCAATATATTTCTACAACCTCATCTTGAGGTGCTTGTATGTTCAGTTATTTTTGGCTTTGTAATAAATCCACTAACCTACAATCTGGAGTAGGTGATTCGTCTGAGTCATATTCATTGTGCTTTTGGACCTGATGTGAAAAGTTATTTCTCCCCTCCACACTTCTAAGCAGGCATCAGTGGTCCATTGGCCGAGGGTTCCAGAGTAAATTGGATCTGGGAACCCGGCCCCATCACACTAAATCTAAAATGAATACATAGTAATTGATGGTCAATGAACTAATAGTCTGTAACATGATGCAACCACGCACTAAACACATTCTTGGTGATCACCACTCAATTAATTGTAGATATACAAGTACAAATGTTGTACTATGTGTTCACTCAAACCTCATGGATATAGAAAGCAGACTGTGATCGGTCGAGTTGTTAACAAAGCATCCCATTGCAAGTACTTGATCTAGTTATAACTGGAAACACAACAAGTGATTGGTTATCTTGATATTGTTTGAAGTCACATATATAAAGGAAAGTTCATATTTGTCGCAATCATCGCTTGAAATATCGTATACATCAGTAAATCGAACTGTTACACCTGTATGCAGTGTCAAAACATCCTTTGCAAGTGCCTAAATAAAGAAATTACTAAGACCCAGATTTACAAAGCGATGTTGCATTTCTTAACCCACCGAATTGCTAATTTGGGCCGTTAAGAAATGATTAACTAGCAATCGGCATATACACGAATGCCTGAAACACGGTCGCGAATTGCGATTCCTTATCTGTAGAAATCGAGAAATCGCAATTTGGAAATCGGTAAAATAGGAAGCCTAAAATTGCGATTCCCTATTAGCGAATGGTACCCGCATTTAACGAGGATTACTTATTTTGTAATGGAGAAAAAAGGGCCTGTTAAGAAATGCACTTACCACTGACCCTGACCAGGTGGTAACCATGTGCAAACTATAAAAAGAGCCCCAAAATGCATCTGGCTGTCTCACAATGACGGCATTATACTTCTTGGCAAAGAGGACAAGTGTTCTGGCAGTGAGGGACAGGAGGAAGCCAAGACATGAGAGGATATTCAGGTTGAGGAACACCCTATTTAAACTGGCAGAAAAGGAGGTCATAGACAGGTATAGACTGAGTAGTCAGGTCATACTTGATCTGATTGCTGATTTACATCCCCAGCTATGGGCACAGACACTGCGGGGCAACGCCATACCTTCCAATGTGCAGGTTTTGTGTTGCCTGCACCTCCTAGCGTCAGGGAGCTACTGATAGCAGGGGGTGTCACAAAACACACTTTCTAGGTTCCTCCACAAATTTCTTGACATAATGGTAGGAAAGGTAAATCAGCATATATATTTTCCTGGAACACCCCAATCATTGTAGCAGACAAAACTCCAGTTCTACTGCGTAACACATTTCCCCAATGCAGTTGGTTGTGTGTATGGGACACATATAGCCCTATGCATCAGTACCACCACAGAACACATATATAGGAACAGGAAGAGAACACATTACCTGAATGTGCAAATGGTGTGTGACACCCCCTGTGTCATCACTGACCTTGAGGCCAGATATCCAAGGAGCAGTCACGACTCCTTCATCTTCCTCCACAGTGGCAGTAACACCCTGCTGGCACAGGACGAGTTAGGAGATGGCTTCCTGCTAGTTAAGGTGTCCAGAGAAGCAATGAATGCCTGACCCGGAGTGTATGTGTGATGTGAGCTAATATATTCCCCCTCTTGCCCGCAGGTGACAGTGCCTACGCATTGAGACCCTGGATTCTCACACCTTATCTGACCCCAAGAACATCAAGTGAGAGACATTACAACAGCACACACAGGGCAACATGCTCACTCATTGAGCGCACATTTGCCATCCTGAAGTCCCGTTTACCTATCATACACAACACAGGTGGAGCACTCTTCTACAAGCCACACACATGCTGCAAGACCATAGCAACCTGTGCCAGCCTGCACAACATTGCCATGAGAAGGGAGTTGCACAATGTCACCATTGAGTCAGACTCTGATAATGACTCTGATGATGACCAACAACCAGCACAGGGGCGGCAAGATGGAACACGTGCGGTTGAGGGACGTGAAGTAAGTGAAGACATGACACAGTAGAAAAGATGCGACACAAAGGGGAAATGCTTGATGTACAACTCAGTGGCCTTCTTTTCTTCAGGTGGCTACCACAACAGGATAAACATAATGTTACATAGTGTTAAAAATGTGGGAAACTAGGAAAAAGGTAACACAACAGGAACTCAGCATAGAGTTAATTTTTGCAGCCTTTTGTGTGGGTGGTCTTCACCGCTGTGCTGATTTGGGTGGCAGATGCTGTGTCAGACCCCAAAGGATGGTGGCTTGTTCGCCTTGGTGCCTGAGGTTCCTGTGCAGAGACACCATTTATACTTGATCCCTCTCCACTCACAGGTGGTGGGGGTATGTGGGGCCGACACAGGGTGTCTGTCTGTATACTTTCCAGGGCTGTTGGGACTTGCACCAGGCCACGAGCAACATCCTGACAGCAGTGGGACATGTCCGGTTGTATGTTGACGGTACGCTTGGCCAGGCTTGAAGTGGCATTTGCAAGTCCGTTGATTGACCGTGTGAATGTGTCAATGCGCCCTATGAATTGTCTGTGGCGTATACGGTAGGCCCTATGATCATGCTACATTGACATCTGCCATCACTCCTGCCCCTTCTCAATTGTCTTGGTCAGGCGCTGCAGCTCTCTAATGACCCCGCCATTATTTTAGTTCTGTAGTCACTGCATGCACACGATGGATCGCTCAAGACCACCATAGAAGGAAGGTGTTCCTGCAGCTCCAGCCATGGTGTCCGTGTGGCTCCTCACAGGCCTGATCTCTGTTGTGTTGGGGTCTACTACTGTGGATTGTTTGCCCTCACTATTTGTACAGTGGGGCTGTGGGGTGGTGGTGGCTCCCCTGCGGGTTAGTGTTGAAGTGCAGGGTGTGGTTGATGTTGGTGTCTTAGGGTCTGGCTGGATGGCAGTCTCTGCATCCCCATCAGTTGTCCCAGGTGCAGTCACATCTGGGCTGTGATCTGTGGGAGATATCTGTACATAATGTATCGTAAACAAATGGGAAACACGTTTGGCACTATGATGTTGTGACTCTGCTGTGTGCATGGCATCCAGGTGATGTGAACATGATTTTGGTCTTGTCATCAGCACTTAGTACAATGCACTGATGGAGTGCACTACAACTCCCATGATGCATTGCCTGGGTGGGCCCAGTACCTCAATGGAGTTTTGCTAGCTGTTCTGTATATGTTGTGGTTTGATTGGTTTGTGGGCTGGACATGAACGAATATGACTTGCCTTGGCTGCTGCCTGCTGCAATGGAGGTGTCAATGTTCCCAAGCCCACTGACACTCTCTGCCTCAAGGGTCCCCTCAATCAGCCTCTCCATGGCAGTTAGGGGGGATGTAGGGATGGTCCACCTCCCGTCTTCTGCCCATCTGGCTTCCTGGTGGCCAGCTTGTCCTTTGTTCATGAGCGAAGATCATACCATCTCGTCCTGATTTCGGGGATGGTCACTATGTTACCCCAAGGGAATTTATCTTCTCCAAGATTCCCTTCCAAATGCCATTTTTCTGTGCATCTGGGACAGAAAAGGACGCCTTCCCCAAAAGCAGGTCCATATGGGCCATGTACTCCTCAGTGAGCATCTCCAGCTCCCTCTCTGAAAATGTGGTCTTGCGTTTTCTAGGGTTCCCCCCTTCCTTTCCTTCCTCTGCAGCCATGTTGTGGGTGCGCTGAGCTTTCCCTGTGCTGCCAAATGTTTTTCTGAGCCACTCCCTGCTTCCTGTAAGGGCGAGGAGCCTCTGTCTGTGAGCCACAGCCTGTAATCAGTTTCTACCTGGCCTCTGACATCATCCACCTGCTCTCACCTGTAATTTGGGCCCGTATCCTAATTAGCGATTTCTTGTTTAAGAAGTAGTAATTTTGTGATTTCTTCAATATGATCTCTTAATAGCGAATGCGACTCCATAGGAGTCCCCATTAAGAAATCGGTTCTTTCATACATATCCATTTGCGACTCGCTAATAGCAATTCCTACAAAATCGCTAATTGTGAGTTTTGCATACACCTGGACCTAAATGTATTGCTCATTCGCAATTGATGCAGGAGGTGAGATATCAGGTCGAGATTCATTTATAATTTATGAACTAACTATATATGATAACAATATCCTTGTTTTTCGATGTCATTCTACGCTGTGTTTGAAAAGAAAAAAAAACCTACTCTGTAACATAACAGTGAAAACAACGTGCTCGATGAATATTGAAAAAAGCAAGATGTAATATAATGATAAAAAAATGACTAATTACAGCATTGTGTATTGAGGCTGAAACGAAATGACTAAAATCACTTATCCACAGTTACAGATAATTTTGTTTGCATTGTTGAATGGCAAAAAAAACGAAAAAAGAAGAAAAAAGTGTGAAGAAACAATTGGTAAATTAGATTACAGTTAACCTTACACACCATTTACTCATTGATCTGTGACTGAGACATGAGTGATGTGTCCCTTTCCTTGCTCTGTGGGAGCTCCCTTTGAATGGCATTGCTCTACATGTACCAGAATGAAAAGGAATTTGTGTGTGTGCAAAAGACGATGCGTACATCAGATCACTTGAAGCATGGATACTTTGCACTCTTGTGATAAACCATGGTGTGGCGGGGGTAGATACAAGACTCTTAAAAAGATGGTCTGAAATGTGTGCCCGGCGCGCCTGCATTCATCGATGCAAATCCTGGCCCAGTGCAGGGCTGTTGCCTGAGAAGGCGCAATGGATTCAGGAACTGAATTTGTATCCCAAACCCTGTATTTAAAGACCTATCCTCCACCCTGCAGGTGTGGATGAGTGCTGATTTATGTTCTCACCCCTAAATTACTGGTGGATAAGTAAGTCTGTGGGGGCCCAAACCCCAAGAGCATTTTGGAGTAAGGAAGTTAGTATTGCTGTAGAACTCATATGTGCCTTTGTGTATTGGCCCATTGACATTTAACATGGAAATATTTATGGAATACTCATATGCAATCAGTACAAATAAAGCCCTCTTTTAACTTTTACTTTTAGGGAGTTGGATGTTTAGGGACCTGTTCACAAAGGCATCAAAGAATACTTCTGTAGTACCACTTCCCGCACTCACAAATGCGTTCATGGATTGGCCACAACATTTTGACAAGAACAGGAGTTATTGACAAGAAAAGCCGGATCCTATGGAAATCCTTTCTAAAATGGAATTATTAACATGATCTTTACACTACACATCTTTAAAGTCTCTGCAGCTGTGGCTTCAATCGGTGGCAGAAGACAGCTTTGAATGAAGCTGTGGAAACCAGAAACATCTCAAAGGGGTCTTATAAATCATTGACCTTTTTCAAGAACCCAAGCTTTTCAGATTGGAGCTAAATGACCTTTTACAGAAGTCAGCCGAGTAGAAAAAGATGATTCAACCATTTAAAGTTTAAGCTGGAGGAAAACTGTTATTCCAAAAAGAACTTTGCAGGTTTTACAATATATTATTCAAACAAGAACTTTGCAGGATACTAGGCGTCTCTTTTGAGGCTGGGTTTGGAGAGCTGCCTTGCCAGACAAATCCCCACCTCAATCCAACAAGCTCTTCCAAACTCTAAAGCAATGCTTACATGATGGAGCAAGTGGGAAGAAGAACCACGCAAGGCTACCCTCAATGGAAAACTCTGGCAACAGACAAGCGGGTACATTCAGTTGTGAAGAATGGCTATGACATAGACCTCTTATCTCTTCCTCCAATTCCCCTGTTTGTAGCAACACATCTTTCACAATTAAAGAACAAATTAGAATATTTGATTTCACGGATCCTGATGCGACTTCTGAAAGGGGGGATAATTCCGGTTCCCGACTCGCAGAGATAACTTGGATTTTATTCGAGCATTTTGTTAGTTTCAAATGTAAATCGGACATTCAGACCAGTTCTCATGCTAAAAGAATTGAACACGGTTGCATGTTGCCCAACCTTTAACATCTTAACTCTGGAATACCTTTGATTGCTCAAGGTGATTATTTTATGACACTAGACTTAGAGGACACATATTTTCACGTCCCGATGCATCGCAACAGTCAACAAATCCTCATGTTTGTACTAGAAGATCAGCATTATCAGTTCAAAGTTATCGGCTCAATTAGTGTCACCTTTGCATTTAGAAGAAAAATATATATTTTCTTATGTTGATGATTGGTTTAGCTCTGATTGCTCTTTTTCTAAGTCACAAATGAGTCTCAACAAGGTCTGGCAATGCCTGAGGTTGACAGGGTTTATCATCAGCATGAAAAAGTCTATTCTTCCCCAGAACAACAAAAGGCTTTTATTGGATCCTTGTTTGACACTCAGGGGGACCAGTCTTTCTAACAGAGAAGAGGAGATTGAACTTGCAACTTACATTGCAGAAGTCACTGTCATCAACACAGGCCACAGTCTGAGACCGACTAAGAGTCCAGAGGTTGATGAGATCCACAACATTAATACTGCCCTGGCCTCGCCATCTCCTGTAGTAGCACCAGTGAACTTTGGCGCTACAAAGTCGGAGGACTATGAACTGATTATCCCAGTAATGGAGGAAATAAAACATGATTTGTAATGGTGGTTGAACCCCCAGAAATTGACGAAGGCAACTCTAATCAAATATCCAACCCTGACAATCTGACAACAAATGCTAGTGTCTGGAGGAAGGTCACAACTCTGGGACAAACTCAAATAAAACAGATCAGAGTTGGTCTCAAGAGGAGGTAAAACAATCCTCCAACTGGAGAGAGTTTATGGAAATTTTGCCGGTAGTTCAGTCACTGTCCTCTCATTTGATGGGGAAATCAATAGTGAGAAGGACGGACAACAAAGTTGCCAAAAGTACATCCACAGGCGGAGAGGTACAAAGGTAGAATCCTCAGCTCAGAGCTACTAATCCTGGGCGGAACTTAATGTTCTGAGTCTAAACGCACTGCACCTTGCAGGGACTCAACATGTCCTGTTGGACAGACTGAGCAGAAACTTCCTTCCTCTCTCTAATATCATTGGAGGGATGACGTTTTTGTGTGAGATCATGATCCGGGTTCAGGAATCCTTGGTTGGATCTTCCCACGACTCCCTCCAAAGCCCAACCCCCAGAATTTGGCTCTCAAATATTCTGATGGCCTGGCTCTCGAAAGGAGGTCTCTTCAACTTTCATCGGAGGTAGCCGCCGAAATTCAATCCTCCAGGAATCCTCCAGGAAAATGTCTCCTATGCCAAGCACTGGAGACATTTTGAAAAATGGTGTAAGGTTGAGAAGCTGAGAGTTTCAGAGTGCGACCTTTTTCAGATCTTGGAATCTTTGAGAGATGGTTTTATGAAAGGGCTGGCGCGTTCCACCGTTTTAATCCGTTGGTCTGCTATAAAGATTGTCGAGGTTCTGGCAGAAACAAATACCTCTTTAGCCTCCAGATTGTTAAAAATCTTCATAAATAGGAAGCCAGTTGTTCCATCACCTTTTGTAAGATGGGATCTTTCTCTAATTTTAGAAGTTTTACAGAAGAACCCTTTTGAAGCTTTCAAAACAGCCAACATTTTTTGGTTATCGGCAAAAATGGCAATTCTTTTAGCTATAATAACATCAGCTAAAAGGGTGGATGAATTAGGAGCACTCTTCAACTCTTACCCCTACCTTAGATTTTTTCCTGTCAAGGTAGTCTTAAAACCAGATCCTAAATTTCGGCCGAAAGTTTAATCTGAACTTCATTTAGATCAAGAAGTTATTCCTATTTTCACTGCTACATAGGAGACTCAGATTACAGCTGCTTACAAAATAAAGAGCATTAACAATTTATCTAGACGGGAGTAATTAAGGGCCATATTATCAAGGAACAGCGATAATATTATCGCCGCTTTAGTGGCAGGAAACTGCCGCTAAAGCGTCGATAATGGGCTTGATAATATGCCCTTGTGAATTCCCATAGAAGCCCAGTTTCTGGTTTGAACCTGGGTTTCTCTGGGAATTCACAAGGGCATATTATCAAGCCCATTATCGCTGCTTTAGCGGCAGCTTCCTGCCACTAAAGCGGCGATAACGTTATCGCCGTTCCTTGATAATATGGCCCTAATTTTGAGCTGTTAACGCTTTTGTTATATCATACGCTGTAGCCAATAAAGGGCAAAATGTGTCAACTCCCACTAAGTCTTTGGGTGAGACAGAGTTTCGTAAGCTTAAACTCCCGCCAGATGTCCTGTGCCAGGAAAGGTCTAAAGGCACTCTATTCACGGCCGGACCGGGAATGCAAGCCCGACCTGGCAATTAACTTGCACCGGCCCCCAGGGATGGGGGTGCTGGTGGAAGCACTGGTGCTGCTGTTACACCGCTTCTTTTGTCACAGGAGGCTGATAATGCAGCACTGCTGCAAATCTGGCCCTTAGCAACAAAAACGGCCCCCACTGGTCCAAAACCGGCCCCTACCCTTCCAGCCCACTGGGGAAATGCCCGGTGCCCCTGCGGCCAATCCGGCCCTGACTCTATTACGGATGTTCACCTCCTGGGCAGAGTCAGCAGGGGTTTCTTTACAGGAAATCTGTTGAGCCGCATCCTGGTCCTCTCCACATACTTCCAATTCTTGTTATAGATTAAGTGTTCTACAGGAAGAGAATGCTAATTTTGCTTCAGGAATTCTAATAACTGCGATGAAGTAATTGTAGATTTTCATTTTTGTTAAATCAGCTTAAAATAAAGATAAGAATAAGTAATTTCTATTGATGATGATGTTTCTCCTCAAGTGTTAAGGACTGGGTCAAGGAGCAAGTGGGGGTAATGATTCCATTAGTTACTGGTAACCTCCATTACCGAGTCTAAGGCTCTTTGTCCAAGTCCTTCAATCCACTCTTCCCACCTGGCGTAACGTCGTAATGTCAATACTAATTCTCTTTGTGATGGCCGGATGCTGGAATCGCAAGGGGGAGGTTTAATGGTGCTGCCATGAAAATAGTAGAAGGACTTTTGCATGTCTTTCTCTTTTAATTTTAATGACTGCTTTAAGGAAGTGGTGGCCAGGGGGCGGGGCACTTCAAGTGTTCAGGACTGGTAGGAGGAGCCCTAAGATTCAGAGTAATGACGTTTACCATTAAGTAATGGAATCATTACATCCTATAATAGGGTGAACAGGATATCTGTCACTCTATGAATATCTAACCTGCATGCCAAACTATAAATCAGGCTCTTTGCCTTTCGAAGGCTTTAAAAATGTCCCTTTTCTACTCATCCCTTCTAGTTTTGTCTTTCATGCATAGGCAGGTGAGCACTCTACAAATAAAAAAAATAATAATAAAGTAAACCTTATATGACCTGGAATACTCAGTAGAGTGGAGCGCAGTTGCATGAAGTGGGTAGAGTTTGTGATAGTCTCATGTTACAGCAAACAGTCTTCTCCAACGAGTAGCTTGTGAGCCACTGGTAGCTCCCCGTCTACCTGTAAGTAGCTCTCCTGGGTGCAGCCCAGCCTGCTAAAGGAGAACCTTTTGTTTAGCTGAATTAAAATATGTGTTCCTAAATTTAAGAAATTGCATGCAAGATGAAAATGTGTGTACTTTCCAGAACTCATAAACTGATGTTTTGAATAACACAATACTTTGTAAAATATATTTAAGGACGATATATGCCTCATGCCTCATATTATTACCTGGGAACCAGGAGTATTACATCTATGGCTATTGGGTTTTACCCATTAGAGGCATTCCAAATTGATGAAGCCTTTTTAGCTTTATCATCAATGGTGGCAACAGTAACTGACACTGAGGTGATCACTGCTGCTAGTCCTGCGTGGGGGGATCACTAATGTAATCTTGTCTGTTCTGCTCACTATTACAGTAGTGAGAACAGTAGTTCAGTATGATATTCACTGAACATTAATAGCTCTTACTGCAGAAACGTTTGAAGACCCCTTGCATAGAGTGCACGGCCAACCACTTATTGTGACCGCTTACAATACTCCCTAAATTGAAGATAGGGCTCAACTATCACTGCACTCAATCCGCACAGCTCACTCCTAAGGACAGTCTAGGTATAAAAACGAGAAACAAATCACAAACTGGCAACTCAGATGCTGATCCCTGAGAAAACCAGGTCCAGGTAGGCCTTTATTTCCCCAGGCATTTCCACCGTGGGCCGGAGTCCTGGGGGGAGGTGGGGTGAGAGAGAGAAAGAGAGAGAGAGAGAGAGAGAGAGGAAGAGAGAAAGGAAGGGGGAGGTAGAGAGACAACTATCAGATAGAGAGGAGAGAAGGAGATGGGTGCATAGAAATGGAGACAAAGGGAGCACGGATGCATTGAGCATTTCTGCCAGTGCTGGTTTGGTTCCCAGTCAGGCCTGGGAGAGCACCTAGGTCCTGGTAGAAACTCCCATCCCAGTTAGGGTTGTGCACCACACAAATGCGAAGACAAGTTAACAGCTTATCATGCTTTTTACGTCTCGGCTAGACAGCACATGCGCTGTCTTGAAGAAATATGTAGTGTTCTATTTGTGTTCAGTCCGCCCATAGGCTTTCGATTTGCTTGCTCTATCGTCACTCTCAAATCCTTTGTACCATTTGTCCAATGCATGAATTCGTCATGCCTCTCCTATGTTTGGCCCTCCCCCCAGAGCATGAACCAAGTACTGGTAAACATCCACCGACCCCATTTTGTGAGCTACTTTTTTTCATTGCCTAGTAGCACTCCATACAGTGCTCGTAGTTTCAGTTCACTCGCTCCGTCCTCCCTCTCTTCTCTTTTCAATGCAGTTTTATATAGCGTGAATACCACCCCAAAGTATTATTAAAGCACTTTATATGAGCACCAGTTACTTTGCACAAGACCATGTTCTTTTTTGTAGGAGAAGGGAGATTAAGCAACCTGCTGAGATACCCATGATGACAGGATGTTGCTCCAACGCCGAAATAATTCTTAACGTGAGTGCCAGTTACTTTATGCAAAGGACACATTCTTTTTGAGGAAACAGGGAGATTAAGTGATTTGCCCAAGATCACAGGATGTCGTGGCGACGTCGAGACTTTAAACCGATTTTCTAGCTCTGTAGTCCCAGATCTGCGCCTGCACACCATAGAGCATCCTCTGGTGCCATCTGTTGTCTGTGAGATAAGGCTCCCATGCTTGTAAATTAAAACTCATCTGTCCCCCATTGCATCCCGGCAACATAAGAGCCCGTGTTTTAAAGCTCCACCTCGTGTGTGTGACTACATCATGCCAGCTGTGAGGCTGCCACGCCCACACCCTGTGGCTTCTGTTCTGTACTTCCGTCAGCCGAAAGGCTAGCCTTGTTAGGTCTCGCCTGACCCAGCGCATGCGCTGGTCTGGCGAGACTTATTGAGAGGGTTCCAAAAAGTGCTACCAGGCCAACCTAGAGCTACAGTGCAAGTGCGCGGATGCGCGCCGCGCTTGACCACGATTACTTTCACTTTCGCGGCCGTAGGGCCGCTTTGATGTTTGATCGCGATCACTTTCACTTTCGCGGCCGCAGGGCCGCTTGGCATAGCCAATAGGTCTCGCTTTTGGGACCTTATAAGTATTTAGTTATGCAACTGCTGCATGGCTAAACACTTATAAGGTCCCAAAGGCGAGATCTATTGGCTATGCCAATGCTTGTTCTAGAAAGGCATCAGTGGCCAACTCACAGACTCGTGGTCCGTGCTTCCATATCCCAAGTGATGCGACCCTCTTTTACTCCGCATTATCGAATGTTTTTTAGAAATATTTATACAGCTTTATGAAACGCGGCTAATTATTGCACGTGGCCTTTTTTTTTATCACCACACTGTTTCATAACGATATTGAAAAACCATACATACAATGAAACCATTCAACATTGCTCCCACCCTCTGCAATCTACTTCTCCAGTTGCATTCTGCAGCCCATTTTAGCTTCTGCTGTATCAGTCTGTGGAGCATCTTGTCTTGTAGATTTATATAGCACCTACTTCCCATATGAAGCCGTCCAAGCACTTTGCGTATAGGTAGCCCTTTTGTGGAGTCGGCGTATGGATGGTGCATCACACAGAATAGGCGGAGCGAGAGTGAGATACTAACAAACAAAAACATAAATGGGAAGTAGTCGTGAGTGCCACACCTGTTGGTGATAAACTACGTGTGTGTGTGTGTGTGTGTGTGTTTTTTAAATAAAAAAATAACACATTACTTACTATTGCAGCTATTGTACTCATCTGTACAACCCTGTTGAGCACATCAGCCTAACTCCTCTCAACATTTGAACACGTGACTGCATGTTTCATACATCTGAGCATGGCCGCTCAGTGCTTTAGCCTGTTTTTCCAGCTTCTAGTAGTTATATCAAGCGTTGCTCATTGAATTCACAGATATTTGAGCCCCGCCAGGGAGTTCCGGCTGTTAGGATGGGGTGAAAAGTCAAACCCTTTAAAATTGAAGTGAGTGGTGTCTAATGCCCACTTTGAAGGCGCTCTGTGCGATGGTATATCCTACATCAGAAATAAGCAGGCGCGGCCCATGCAGGTAAGAGCGGTGGGCGGGTAGCAGGATGGGGGGGGGGGAGTCAATAGATGATGAGGAGGGAAACTTAAATTAAAAAAAGAAAACCACTTGCCTTGCACTCACCGCCTTGCCTCCTATGAGCGTAAGGTAAGTGGTTTTCTTTTTTTTAAATCTAAGTTTCCCTCTTTGTCGTCTGTCAACTACAACCCCACACGCCCCCTACTCTTACCCGCTTCAGCGGCGCCTGGAAATAAGAGTAACACAATATGTCATCTCTGCATACGGTAGGGAGGTGCAAGGCCCTGGATAGATGTGCATTCCTGATTTTAATGGGTAGGTACTGTCCGGTGCTGAGTACCTGCACTTCTTTCATTTGAAAGGAAGAGTTCCTGCACCTCTCATCACTGGTATAATGCTTTAATGGGAGAGTACCGGCACCAGTACCCTGCAGAGTGAGTATCAGCACTTCTGTATTTCCATTTATAGCACTGAATTGCACGGCATATGAACTTGCATCCTGCCAGTAATCCAGTGCATCTGAAGCTTGTAAGGCAAGAACAGTTCTGCCCTGCTCTACAGAGAGGTACCTCATTGCCAAGTTGGCATATTGTCCAGGTTAGCTCTTGCCATTTCTATCATCTGCCAAGTACTCCTAACTAAGTGACCAAGGGGGATATTCACAAGGATCTATCGCACAGTTAACGGCACTTTATCGCAGCCAAAGTTGCGTAAACTTATCGCCCCAATCACAAGCTGGTGTTAACAGCCCACAGCACCAGTTTACCCGTGATAGCAGCAGCAAAAAACATCGCTACAGATGACCCCCGCAACTATCGCTAATAAGATGCAGAGTAGACGTTCCTGTGGCAAAATCCACGACAACACCACTCCACAACATTCACAACGACCAGCCAGAACTGCGAGAAGAACATGAAACAGGCAATAAGGTGCGTTAGCAGCAGGAAAATAACACCTGCTCTGACCTGGTGCAAAGTTGGACCACAGCCTGCACCACAAAAGGGAGCCCAGCCCAGAGCCACACCTGAAGTACAACAGATGCACCCGGGCAACTTAACATGCAGCCCGGAGGGCCGAAAGGGCAACAACATCCGCCACCATCACCCCCAGGATCCCCCCTCCCCAGCACCCCCCGACCAAAGACATGCCACATCAGCTACACCTAACATGTACAAAATAATCTGCATGATGTCACACAATCACAACTGGTGACATGCATGTGTCGTCACAAAAATGAGCATCACACATTCACTTTCGAAGCAACAAATGAAGCTTTATTAAGTTGTCCTCTGCGTCATCAGTGAAGACTGGCTGGGACTGCTCTGCAGGGGGTGTTGAAGGTGGCCCTGCAATGTGAAGGGGAGATGGTGTATTGCAATGGGTCCACATGCATGTAGTCGCATGGTACATGTTGACATTCAGACAGCATGGCATTGTACATTTTGACAGTATATAGATCTGGGTGATGACCCAGAGTCAATGAGGGTGTGCGGTGGTCACTCACTCTGTTGCGGTTGTGTTGTGTCCTGTCGAGCAGTGTCCGGTCCCCTGACTCCAGCCACAGTATCCACACTGATGACTGTCGACACCAGCTCCTCCATGTCATCCAGCACAAGCTGTGGCGCTGGGCCCCCACCTCCAGTCTGCATTGCTGCCTTCTGGTTGACTGCGAGTTTCTCCTTGGTCTTTCGCTTGACCTCGTCCATTGTCCTCTTGTGCTCTCCGACAGCATTCACCTTGTCCACGATGTCCCGCCATATTCCAGTTTTGGTGCCCAATGACACGTTAGAGGTGACGAACAGTTTTTGATGGTGTTCCATCACCTCCGTGACTATGATCCTGTTCGCCTGTGGACTGAACTTCGCTTTCCTCTTCTTCTTGTCCTTGCCCTTCCCTGTTCCAGAGGTCCTGGGCTGGTCGTCTGGGGTGCTTGTGGGGTTGCGCTCGTCCTCTGCGCCTGCTCCGGTTTCCTCCATGGTGCTGGGGTGTTGGTCAGTTTGTGTTTGGGTGTTTTTTCTACTTTTATGGTGTTTTTTCCCACCTGCCAGGTGTGTGTTGCAGGCCTGGTGCTTCTTATCGCTGATTTTCTCATCGCGATTTGGCCCATCGCAGGTTTTTTTGTGTTGTAGTGTGTGTTTTTATCCAGCGACGTGGTTGTATCACGGACATTGTCCATGGTTTCTGCAGGCTATTGTTGTGAATTCCACGTTGACACAGGGTTATTTTCCTGCGATAGGCTGCGATGTGGAAAGTTGTGTTAACATTTTTTGGTGATGTTTAGCACACGTTCATGTGAATATACCCCCAAGTGTTTCTTGGCAATGCATTGATTGGACCAAAACTGAGTAATTTAGCAAACTTGTGCAGCACAACCTCATTCACGTTCATGAATAAACGCAATGTTTCAGGTTTTAACTAGGCCCTTCTATTGATGTCCAGCCTGTTAGTACATGTCAGTTCTGGTTGCTATGAGAACGGAAGCACATGTAAATGAAGTGATCTCCCAGCATTACATAGTATGGTCTAATGTGGAAGCTCAGGTTCGACATTGTGAACATGTAGAAATGAAACCACATACAAAGCCATTCGCAATAAATTATAAAAACAGCAGCTAACCCAAATATTTTCAAAGGAAACATTTTTTGTATTTGTTTATGCAATGGTCATCGGCATTACAAAGATTTAAAAAACAGAAACAAAAGAAAACTTGTTTACGCTGATGTACGGTACTGTTTTAATGTTAGTCCAAGGAAACGGAGATCATAAACTTAATCAAAAAGCTGTGTTCCTTCTAATTTCATCTTTGTATTTCTTATCATATGTTTGATACTCCTCTAAGAATATTTTTAGTGTTGTCAAACAACTGACTGCCTTAGAACGTGTCACAGCCACATTGCCTGCTTCCACAGACTAATGTCATAAAGTCGCTGTTTTTTTCCTGGGAAAGATAGGAAAAATATATGCTGCCTTCCCTGATAGTGGCAGGAATTATATCTTTTGCTTCAGCTAAAAAGGATTCTCGGGGTCGAGGATAGGTTTATTTTCCATCCTCCTGAAGAAAGTGACGTTCTAAAACTTACGGAAGTAGTTAAATCCGGGTCTCCCCTGAATTTGATCCCCCCGAGATTATTACTGCATCTGAAAGAAGCCATCGCACCGGTTCTTACCAAGTTACTGAAGATGTCCTTTAGCTCAGGGCAGGTTCCTGGCAATTGGAAGCACGCTATGGCGGTGCCACTGCTAAAGAAACCGTCTCTAGATCCAGCGCTCCCGGAGAATCTGAGACCTATATCTTTGCTTCCTTATTTTTCTAAAATTGCGGAGAAACATCTGAATATTCAACTGACTACCTTCATGGAAGAAAAACGGTTTCTCCATGAAACTCAGTCTGGTTTCAGGTCGCTTCACAGAACTGAATCGGCCACACTTTTGGCTTCTGAGGCCTTAAAAATTGCAGCTGATGAGGGAAGGACACCAGCATTGATTTTACTGGATTTGAGTGCTGCGTTTGATACGGTCTCCCATGGCCTTCTGTTGGAAAGTCTGTGGGAGGCCGGGTTCGGAGTCAGCACATGGGAATGGATCAAACACTTCTTGCAGAATAGATCCTTCCAGGTCTTACAACAGCCTTTTAAGTCCAAGGTGTGTCCTCTGTCTCAAGGGGTTCCACAGGGCTTGGCCCTCAGCCCTACTTTATTTAATGTGTACATGCGCCCCCTGGCAGACATTGTGCTGAAACGTGGGTGAAACTGGTGTCATATGCCGATGACACTCAGTTGATTGTCACATTGTAGCCAAAGGAGGCAGACACGGTATCTAATTTCAAGGCCTGCTTGAGTGATCTTGCAAACTGGATGAAGTTCAGCTGCTTGCAATTGAATGCAGGAAAGACGGAGGTGATGGTAGTGGGTAAGCAGCCCTCCATGTGGTCACATTTGTGGTGGCCGGAGGAATTGCGACCAACTCCGACTCCCAAAGCTAAGGTTAAAAACTTCGGAGTCTGGTTCGACAATACCCTATAATTTACAGAGCAGATTTCAGCTGTGGCCAGAACATGCTTTGGCATTCTAAGACTGCTGCGTAAAATCTTGGATATACTGCCACTAGATGCCAAAAGGACCATTGTGCAGGCCCTTGTCACATCCCGTCTGGATTACTGCAATGTCCTCTATCTGGGGGTGACTAAAATAAATCCTAACATCTTGCAGAAGGTCGAAAATGCTGCTGCCCCGGTGATATTGAATATCCCTAGGCGGGCATCGATGGGGGCAGCCTTGAGGGAACTACACTGGCTCCCTATACAGGCTAGAGTCACCATTAAGGCGTTGTGTTTCTGCCATAGGATCCTCAACAAGAAAGGGCCGAGGTACCTGCGCCCACTACTCACTTACTCACTGCTTTTAGACCTACCCGCAATCTGAGGTCTTTGGGCACTGCTAAGCTGGTCATGTCTAAGGTTCGTAAGGTACGGTCAGGAGATAGATCCTTTGGTTTTCTCGTGGCTAAGGCCTGGAATAATCTACCTATGGAACTGAGGACATATCCATCGGAGACAATGTTCCATAAAAAACTGAAAACCTGGCTCTTTCAATCTCCCCCTGGGGATTGGTGTTAGTGCTGGTGGCAGGCCTTTTCGCATCTTAGGGCCTGTGGGCCTTGGGGTGTGTGGGGGGGAGGGCTTGGTGCCATGGTCTGTGATGTCCTAGCGCGGGGACACTCCGTTGGAGTAACCAGGCTCTTTACAAGCTTAATAATAATAATAATAATATTAATATGAGAACATTGTACTTGTCAGTAAGTAGTGTCATAATTCAGTATAAATGTTCTGCTTAATGCGGCAGACAAGGACCAGGAAAAAGCATTCCGTATATAACACCACCACTAAGCCCCATACACTTGAAGGACATACACAGTATTTTATAACAAAACAAGTAATTTTTTTCACTTTTCATTAATGAGTGACTAAAGGAGAACTCAATTTTGTTAGTTTCTGAAAATACTTTCCATTGAGACACAAGACAACAAAAAAGTAATTTTTACACAAATTATTTCAAACCACATTATTTGTTTAAACAAGAACTGTCGATTTTTGAATCTGATTGGCTTCCCGAACAAAGATTTACTTCTGGGTTAGAGGTACATTTGCAGGTCAAAGTCCAAAGTGACCTGTTCTAGATTCCTAAGTGGTCCTGTTATTTGCTGCTATCTTTTCTTCCCATTGCTTGTCTTATAGCTTATTTGATCTGTTATGGGCTTGTATGTTATGAACAAAGCTTACTCGAAGGTATGAGTGCAGTTGTAACAAAGGATTTTATTAGTGAAGATGCTGAAATATGTACCAATCAAAAACAGTCTGCCCTACTCAAATTCAAAACAATCTGCCCTACTCCAATATGCCCGACTCCAATCCAAAGCAATCTGTTTGACTCTAATTGGTCCACTTCAATTCACTCCACTCAACTCCAATACAAAACAATCTGCCCCATTCCAATTTGCCCCATTCCAATCGGTCTCACTCCAATCCAAAGCAATCTGTTTTACCCCAACCTGTCCACTCCAATCTACTCCACTCCACTCCAATCCAAAACAATCTGCCCCATTCCAATTTGCCCCACTCTAATCTACTCCACTCCAATCCAAATCAATCTGCCCCACTCCAATCCACACCACTCCAATCCAATCCAAACCAATACACCCCACTCTGTCTCAATACACCACTCTCCAATACACTACACTCCACCCCAGTCCACCCACCCACCCATGCCATTCCAATCTACCCCACTCAAATCCACCACAATCTACCTCACCCCAACCCAATCCACCTACCCATCTCCAGTCCAATCCACCCCACACAAATCAGACCCACTCCAATCCAACCCTTAACAATCTTACTTCACTTCAAACCAATCCACCCACTCAAATCCATTCCAGCCCACTCCACTCCAAACCAATCCAGCCACTCAAATCCATTCCAGCCCACTCCAATCCAAACCAACCCAATTCACAGACTCAAATCCATTCCAGTCCACTCCAATCTACCCCAAACCACCTCACTCTAGCCCAACCCACCCCACTACAATTCAGTGCATCCAATCCACCCCACCCCACTCCAATACAAACCATTCACTCCAGTCCAATACAATTTGTTCCAATATAATCCACCCAATCCACACCAACCCAATTCACTTCACTTCCAACCACCCCCTCTAACCCACCGCAGCCACGCCCTATCACTCCAATTCACTTCAGCTACCCCACCCCACTCCAATCCAATCTACCCCATTTCAATCAACTCCAATATACCCCATCCCACTGTACCCTAATTAAATCCATCCCACTACGATCTGCCATGCTACCTCAATCCACTCCACCTTATTCCACCCCACTGCACTCTTTGCCACTGAACCCTACACCCCAATCTCCACTATACGACACTCTACTCCCCCAACTCTCCTCTAAACCTCTAACTTTTAGTCATGCTGAACAACAGCCACACTGGTGTTCAATATGACAAAAACACATCTGCCACGTATAGGTGAGACCTATTGGCTTTGCCAATGCTTGATTTTTTAGGGCACCAACTCGAACCCACGGAAGAGCATTCAGCTTTTTAAGGGCACAGTGAGATTAATTGATTTACCTAGAATCACCGGATGTTGAGCCGACGCCGAGACTAGAACCTCGTTCTTTAGCGCTGAAGTCGGCAGCTATGGACGTCAAGCCGCATCCTAACCAGCCAAAGTAACCTCTCATATTTATTTAAGAGAGGGCTGCATACATGTCCCTCCCCCCCCCCCCTACCCATCCATCTTCCCTCCATCCCATGTATTCGCCCCCGCCGTTCTCTACAGCTCACAGTGTTACATGCATGGCTTGTTTTCCTAATCTCCTGCACTCTGTCACTTTTAGAAGTCGCCCTCGTGCAGCCAGCATTGTTTGCATTGTCTCGCAGCGCGCGGCGCTGGAGCCAGTCTGGCGTAATGAGGCAAACATCACGTGCTTATTATCGCTATAACCTCAGCACAACAATTTGATATCCACGGCATCTGTTGTCGTTATTCCCTGATGGACTAACCTGGCGAGCCCGCGAGGGAAAGGACCGGGGCATGCTTTCTCGACAGGTAAAATTGCTTTTCTGCAAACGCCCCCTCCCACCCCCAGCCCCAGACCCTGCTTTCTGCTTCCTGCCTTTCCAGTCCGTCATTGAAACACATTGGGATTTCTAGAGAGGGGTGCGTCAAACCTGAAAAGTAATAACGCCTGAATCTTCTTGAGCTATTGTGGATTGCTTAATGACATACATGTATATGTACAGTGATACATGTATTTGACATGTGCCACGTGAATGGCGTCTCAGATGCTTGGGTTCTGTTGGGAAAGTTGTTCCATGTTGTATGTTTTGAAAAATAAGCAACGTTGACTTTTCGGCATCCTGTCTGAGAAATGTCCCTACTTGGACATCTTTAAATATATTTCTCAGGTAGTTATTGTGATGGAAGTCTTGTAGTTCATGAGTAAACGTGGTCTATGGGCCAGAAGCATCAATGTACTGGCTACGAAATGGGGTCACTATTTACGAGTAGCCTTTTTCCAACTAGTATTGAATTTTGTAAACCGACCTATCTACTAATAGGTCGGGTTACGAATTCCGCAGTCTAGATTGGTGGCAATTCAACCTACTTCATGAATATTCATAAGGTGGGTCACGAATTGCGGCTCACAGTGATTGGTTGCAATCACAGGGATGGTGGCTCCAAGGGTAGCAAACCACTATATCTGTGTTGGCTTTTAGGAAAACATTTTTCAAATAAGCAGAATAATTTACTTAAAGGAAGCATGCTGCTTTAAAATATCTTTATTAAAAAAAAAGTGTCAGAATTCGCAGTGGTCAATTGGATCACCGCTTACTCCCCTGAAACTTTTTCAGCCAGTCACAAAGTGGTAGAGGTCCGAAGGGGACAGCTTCCCCTTTGTAAATAAGTTACCGCCCCAATTTGGGAGTTGGTAACTTTTCATTGGTTTTCAACTGGAATTGCGATTGCAAACCATTGATGCACCTGGTACTGCTTTGGAGTTAGAAAGGGATGCCCACAATATGCCCTTTCCAAATACTGAGTCGGTATCCAGTTCCAAACCCATTTTAGGAATGAGCACAACTTTACCAACTCCTAAAATGGGACTGCAACGAGGCCACAAAATGTTGCTGTTACAAACTCCGAATTAGAGTGTGACTGCAAGAACGTTTCGTACATCTGGACCAATGGTCCTAAGTGCGGAAGCAGGGGAACTTGGGCTATTTTCTAAAAAAACAGATAAACTCCATATTGGACAATTTTCCCATTTTTGTAAGACGGGGTGAAAAAAACCAGAATTTGTTGTGGTTAAGTTTTGCACCTGGTCAAATAATGCCTGACCACCTAATTTTTGTTGCATTTAGTGATAAGAAAGAGAACACATACACCGTTATCCACTTTACAGATGCAGACGGGCCAGGTTCTAGACAGAATCTATATGTTCCAATTCTTATTTTGTGAGCAGCAAAAGTAGTGCACACTATGCTTGCTTCATTCCTTTTCACGTAAGCAGTGCAGTGGTGCGAAATGAATTGCCTTTGTTTGTTTTTCAGACCTGTACAAAGTTTACATTTTATAACACTTGTGGTCTAGTTTTGCAAGCTGACTTGAGCGCACTGTGTGATCTTTGGCAAAGCAATTTATACCTCTACTCCTCAATTCCTTTATCTCCTAAAACTGGCAGCACTTAATAAAAGTTTAATCCAGAGAGTTGAGGACTACATTAATACATTCCCATTTGCATATGCACCTATTTGAGCGATCATGTCGAGGGTGGATCCGAAAGCTGGCGTCTACGTAGAAGAAGAGATGTCAGCGCTCCATTTAGTCATAGATCTCAGATCCAGTGACTTCTTAATCCCATCTGAATTGTAATATCTTCCGCTCTATGCTGTAATAAGATTGCAAACCATGAAAGAACAATCAGGGAAATGGGACATGTCCACTGGCATATGAAACAATTACAGGCTGACAAGCATCCCTCAGTTACAGCAGAATGTCGAGACTGGGATGCTTGAAAGGCCTTTTTAAGAGGTTTTCCAATTATCTTTGGAGGGATGAGTGGAGCCGGGCTTTGCCTTGGCAAGAGCTTCCTTTTCTTTATGAAAAGTTTCAGCCAATCGATTTCTTGCCAATGCATTGGCAGCTCTCAGCAGTCATGCCCCGTCCCTGCCTTCTGAAGTCACATTCCCAAGGCAGCTGGTCCTCGTGAAAGGTTGCTGTCTCGTATACAGTGCAAGGGTGATATTGTGGCCAGCACTTGCCCCTGCATTGCTGACTGTAAACCTCAGCAAACAAAATCTGCGAAGCGTGCTGCGATGCTTGCTTTTGGGCGCATGGTTGGCGTTTATGTACTGCCATAGCCTGGGATGCACCAGTTCTCGAGAAATCAGAAATGCACATTTTCACCTGGCACAAAAAACACAGAAGAAGCTAACCCCAGCTGTAATCCTTGTGTTGCATTCATCTTTGTTATGGCAGACAATTCTTTCCTGATCTGTAATGTCAGATTGAACGGAAACTTATTTTCTCTTATGATACGTGATAACAATGTTTATTTATTCAGATGGCTCATGCTGGCAATGAGCCATTGATGGAGGAAAGTGGAATAATTGCGTCCACACAGGTAGAGTTCAGATAAGAGCTGTGAAGAGTCGACCTGGTCTTTGTGACTTGGTTCGCAGGGGGTCACTTAGATGCCAGGGGGCGGTCCCTGACCCCCCGCCCACCTAGCAGCAGACCGCCTGCTTCAAGTTGGCTGCTCCTACCGTGAGCAAAAGTGCCCCAGGCAAATTGGAGGCATGGCTGTTATTAAAAGTGTAATGCTTTGACGACCTACTCTGCATTACGTTTGTTTTTGGGGCACAAACCCACAAAGCAGGGGTTGTTTCTGTTAAAAAAAAAATACAGACAAGTCCCTGGAGGGCAGGTAGTTTCTCTCTGCACATTGGGGGCATTTCTTCGTGCCCACAGCTGCCATGCCTGCATGGCAGTCCTGACCAGGAAAGACGAGCGGGCAGCAAAAACAATCATGGCGGAGCGCCTACATTTAATAGACTGGCACCCCTGTGGCAGGTCGTAGGTTTGAAGGAGCAGAGCCAGCCGATGCTCTTCTGTCGGACACTTAGGGGTTCCCACACCCATGAATAGGGCAAGGAGCAGGAGGGTTGGTGGGGCGAGAGCCCTGCTGATTGAGGATGAGGCCCTGCTCAGACAATCCCTAAATGGAGGCCTCAATGACCCAAAGCAGCTTTCAGAAGGGAACTCCTTTCTTTGGAACCTTCTTGGACTATAGGAAGCCCTTGGATGATGAGACAAGGGTGGTCCTATGGCTAAAATGAAACCTTCGATGATGAGACAAGGGTGGTCCTATGGCTAAAATGAAAGCACGTGAGAGTGAGAAACATTGATTCTCCTCTAGGCAAACAACTCCCTTCATTTAGCTATAGAATCACTGATGCTCTCCAGACTGTTGGCCACAGTGGAAGGATGCTCCATAGAAGACAACTACAGAAAAGGAAGGCATGTCCCAAATAATGATGCGTGGGCAAGCAGCAGAAATGCAGGGACAGTACCATTTTCCCCAAAACACAAGAAGCTTCAAAGGAAGGTTACCCATAGGTATTGAGGGATTATAGTGAACAGCAAAGCGTCTTTGAAAGACGATATTAAGGAAAACATTGACAAAGCAAAGGTTGAGGTATTCCACCTTAACCGCTTAGCTGCAAGGCTTTTCAAAGCCCCTTTTCTAAGCCCCTCTTTATGATCTGGCTTGGCAGAGCAACTGTCGCCAGCAATTATGTGAGCATTACTAGAGGAGGGCTTTGTCTCCGCCCACATGTTGGGAGACAGGAGTACAGTTTTTGAGTGGGGAGAAGTTGTGTGCTTCCACCAAAAAGTCCTTGCCATCCACACAGCTGTGATCATTTTGTTTATTTATTCAGCAGCCTGAGTTTGAGCTCTCAGGGGCATGCACATGACATTGTAATGCTATTAAAGGGTCTTAGATAACAAGATAATTATTGGTATTTTACTGAGCAGGAGTACAGAAGTGGGCAGTCATTAACCTACATAGAGTTTTAGTTCTGGCTGGACAGTGCAACTGTCTCCTGACCTTTTAACCTACACCGATATTATTCTACATGTCTTTACTTCCACATAAAATACATATTTATTCCTATGCTATTTATCTGTATTACTGTCCATTGCCCGTACAGCTTTCTTGTGAAGCCAGACCTTACCCATACTATCATCTTATTTTGCAAATTGTGTTCTTGCACACCTACATTTGGAGGCCCGAAATGGGGAGAAATCCAATGAATAATAACAAATGTTTTACCATTTTATGTTCCCACAGTTCTCTTGATAAACAAGCATTTACAATGCAATGGTCTCGGCATTGGTAAAGTTAGAGCTATTGGCATTGCTCATGACATTTGTTTTTAAAACATTTAAAGAAACGGCATTGTCATGAGCACTGCCAATAGCTCTAACTTTAACAATGCCGAGACCGTTGCATTGTAAATGCTTGTTTAGGCATAGGGAGATTTAAGTGATTTGCCCAGAATCACTGAATGTTGAGCTGACGCGGAGACTCAAACCTGGTTCTCCAGTTCCAAACTCTGAAGATTTGGCCGTAATACCACATCCAGCCACACAGACTTTCACTGCAGGCCCGCTGAAATACCAGGAGGGGAATAAAAACTGATGCAGCAGTTTGCCCCGAGCCCCACACAGTTTTACCACCCTGTCTACAGTTCTGCAAAACGTCAGATGGGATGATGCTTGGGAGTTGTTGTACTGCATTGAAACGCTACGCGATTTCTCGGCTCCCCACTGCGAGTTTCTCCCTCGCCCCACTGTTGGTCTCCCCCGCCCCGCTGTTGGTCTCCCCCTGACCCAATGCCCGTCTCTTTCTAAAGCAGGCTTCTCCAATGAGCAGCTCCCACCTGCCTCTACGTAGCTCTCCTGTGTTCAGCCCGGCATAGTAAATTAGAGGCTTTTGCTTGGCTGAATTAAGATATGTATATCAAAACCGAAACATGAATTTGAGACACAAATGTGTGCATTTGCATGACTCATAAGTCCAGAGCCTAATGTTTAGAGAAAAATATTTTAAATGCTGATTAATCATGCGGAGTGGGAAAGACGTATTGCTAATATGATCACCTGGGTGCCAGGGGAGTATGTATTAACCATGCAGGGGCATTCCAAATTCATAAGGCCTTTTTAAATTACAGCCGGCAGTCTTGTCTGATAATCTGGGGTGACCACTGCTGTTAATAATGCATGGGGGGGCCACTAATGTAATCGTGCCTCATGAGGTCACTATTACTACACTAATAATCTTCAATAGTAGCTCGGGATTTGGAAACTTTTTACACAAAATGCAGTGGTGTAAAAAGCCAATATGTCAAATGAAATATGAAAACTTGTTCACAAGCCGCAGTGATGTATTTAAAATGTTACACAGTGCCCTGTGAAATATGCTTTTATGTTTTGCAATGGGCCATTGCTTAATAAAGTTCTAATCACGAAAGAAACAAAGCCTGAATATTCTCAATCCGATAAGCGCTGTTTGTTGGCTGCATACTGCAGAGAAGACCTTTATTAATGGCTCCCTTCTGAATACAGAATTAGTTTTCAGTAAAGCATTGGTTTCTTTTCTGAAATGATTAACTATATATCCAGTAATTAGCTCTTGTTTTACACAACACACAAAATAAAAAAATCAAATGGCTCACTATTTTGCTCAAATTTTCAATGAACATTTCGCCTATTTAAAAAATAAACCTGCTTAACTGTCCTCAATTAAACTTATAATACATACAAAGCACTTGGCCGCCTGCCTTGTGGTTTCACCCAGCTTTAGGCCAGGAGCTTTCTGTCATCACACCATAAACACGCATAAAAGATGTTAATGCCTTCCACTGATCCTCATTTCAGTGACCACCATTCCCCACTAAAGAAAGTGTTAGCAGGGATTTATAAATTAAGCGAGGGACCAGAAAACGAAAAAGGCCAAAACATTTCTACAGCACGTTCAAAACGAGCTAAGTAATCTTTCCGACCTTCTGAACATGTTAAATCATTTGGAGACAAAAAAAATTATACCACGAGGCATCCAGATGACTTGCTCACTTAGTTCAGAAGACAAAAATAACTTTCTGTGACTAATGCAAGCACCAACAGAGCTTACACACATTCACTGTTGCAAAACCCAGTAATTGGGAGGTTTTTTCCTTAGTCAAGATTGGAATACATGCAAACAGTTTATGTAGCAATTTTATGGAACCTTTGCACAACACCCATAAATAAAAAATAAAACGGGGGAGAGCAAGGGACTGTGACAAAGATTCATTCAAGAACACACGAGCAGGCCATATGAATCACTCTGCAACTTCCCTAACCCACAAGTCCCACATTTTTCAGCGGCTGGGGCCACCGCAAAACTGCATCTAAAGGCAAAACTCCACCTAAAGGAGCCAGGGGCTCACGAAGTATGCATATATTCCAAAGAGAAACTGCGATTTCGTCACTCGCACTTATAGCTAGATATGTTTTGAACAAGGCGACGTCACACAACTCCGTCCTTCGAAATGAAGGTTAATTATCGTCATCAGTGCTGCACTTTGGAAGAGATGGGTCTCCCTGCAGAGGGTGAACTGGCGGGTGGGCGCAGGTGTCACACCGTGAGGATGCAAGCAAATGCAAACATTGTGAACATCCGGAAAAGGGAGGAGGGGCTAAAGGGGGTCATGTCAGAGGGTGGCAGTGGTGTAGCGAATAGGGCGGTCGAGTGATGAAAATTGGTACATGGGGTGGGTGTAAGGTCACAAAGGGAATGACAGCTGGTTGGGTAGAATGAAAGGTTGTAGGGTGGAGCAGACAAGGAAGAGCAAGGTTATATGGCCAAGAATTCTGGCACACGAAACAGACAGGCATATAGTGCGAATGAAGGGTGGCACAAGTAAGAGACAGGGGTTTCCAGTAGGAATGAAGGCTGGCATAAGCACTATGAGGTGGAGGTACAGCGAGGAGGGTGGTAAAGAAAGAGAATATAAATGGCACAGACTGGAAGGAGGGTGGTGGTGCTGGAAGGAGGGTGGTGGTGCTGGAGTGTGGCTGGCAGTGCGAGCAGAGTGCAATGGGCACGGAAGGTGGTATAGACCGTCAGGAGGGTACTACAGGAATCTGAGGCTGGTAGTATAGGCAGGAAGGTGAACAGTACAGAGATGATGGATGCAGAGGGACACAGAAGCAGGGTGATATGGAAAGGAGGGCTGTATAGACAAGAGTGAGGGTGGTACAAGGAGCAGCACCGTAGGGGTGTTAGACAGGAGGACACGAAGCAATGCGGGTTGTGTGGATCGGACAGGCAGGAGGGGACAGCAGAAAAACGATGGGTAAGGTGGTGCAAATCAGAGAGTCAGGAAGCAGAAAAGTGGGACAGGCCAAATAGTGAGTAAGGGACAAAGCAGGGTAGTGCGAGGTGGTGGGTAGGAAGGTCCTAAAGGCAGGTAGGAGAGTGCTATACTTGTAACAGAGGTGTACGGGGATGTTTCAAAGGCCAGGGCGGCATTAACAGCACAGCCCTCCCCCCAGCAACGGGGCTATAGAGATATTTACAGTATTTAAAGGGAAGGGGTGGCACAGGCAGTAGAAGAAGTGCAACCAGGGCAAATGGGGGCCCTTGCAAATAAATGCAACCGGGTAAAGGAGAGGCATTGAGTGTGTACCGGGGGGTGGAGGATAAGGGTACACTCAGCGGGGAACAGAGGGATGCTAATGTACCGGCATGATGGGGGACGGAGTAAGAAGAGGCCTGACAGGCACAGACAGCGGGACAGCCAGAGATGGGTCGGGTGAGAAGGGCACAGTGAGGACGGGAACAGAGTAAAGAAGAGGGGTGAGAGGCACAGGGCACCCTCAGGGACCCAATCACTCACCACGTCGGAGGACCCGCCCTCCCCGCTGCGGGTCTTGGTCTCTGGGATGGAGAAGTGCATGTCCCCCGCGCGCCCCGCTCCTCTCCAGGCACGGCACGCGCCGTCTCGCGCCTGCCCCTCCCACACCTTCCCCTCTCCTGGAACGCGCCGGGCACCCTGGTGCAAACAACTTCTCGCCACTAACTTCCGGTCGCCATCATGGATTGGGAAAGGAGCCCTCAAGGCAGAGGTGGCGCGATCCCACTCAAGGCAGAGGTGGCGCAATCCCAGTGGTAGCGGTTTATGAACGTTAACTGCGCAAGAGATAGTGTTCGCAGCTAAGAATCGGTTCTTGAACATACGGATGTGTTATCTTGCAGGCACATTTTGCCTTTCGGATACAGTTTGTAGTGTTGTATCCTAACATTGGGAGGCTATACAATATAAATAACAAATACAGCACCCCTGTACGTCAGTGTTTGGCTCGGGAAAACATTATAAATGTGCGTTGCATGCTAGTCATTGTCGAATCATGCACAATCTCAAGGCCGTATGACTTATCACCGCTTGTACGTTATGCCGCTATGGCCGTGTCCTGACTTTAACATGGCGTCGAGAGAATTTATCCAACCCTAAAGAGCCGATTGAAGTAGATAAACTAAGCGCGAACAATTGCTCTGGAACCTGGCAGAAAACCCCAGCAACAGCACCGGAAGACACCACCGCCTTTCTCCGAGGCACAGCAGAAATGCCTCGGAGAAAGGGAGCGTCCTTTTCGGATTCGGGCGTGTTTTGCTGTTGTCTCCTCCCTGAGACTTCTCGCAAAAAACACGCCCCCCGATCCGAAAAGGACGGGGCATAATCAGAGTGACGGGACCTCTTCTCCAGTGGCTGGCCAGCATTTATTAGGCCAGCCAATGGAGAACAGGAGAGAAGAGGGGCGGGTGCAAGCCCCTCTTCTCAAAGTCATTAAATCTCGCGAGCGAGACTGCGCAAGCGCAGCCTTCGCTAGCCGAGACCTAAAAAGGGACCCTACGTTTGTGGGTGGGTTTAGTTCCTGTGAGAGAAAAGTCCCCAAAACTAAACATGAAGGCATGACATTTTTGTATCAAAATTGACCCATTTTCGTGATATTGGAAGCAGTGGTTTATTGGCTTCATGTGCTAAAAACTGCCAAACCTGGACATTTCTAAAAACCAGACAGACACCCAGGGAAGTGCAGGTGGGTGCCACTTAGTATGCCACTATTGTTTATTACCCAAAAAGCCCTGCACACTTCAAACTTTAACTAAAATCACGCCTTTTCTTCACATTTCTGAGAAGACAGACTCTGGAATGTGTGGAGATCCACATCATTCTTACCGCCTGGTGTGTTCACACACTTTCCAGATAAAAATAGCACCACACTTGTGTGGCTGGGTCTTGTGCCCTCAACAGGAAGGGCTTGAAACTGGAACATGGAGATGTCAGATTTTTGCCATCAAGCAGAAAGGGAAACATCCTTTACCACGCAACCATTACAACGCGGTATGGTTACATCGTGGTTTTAACAACGCAAGTCGTTACACCGACTTGCACTGGAGGGCGCTGTAGGATAAGGAATACTGTGAATTACTTTCCAACACCTTCCCTACTGTACGTAGACTGGTGTTGGAATAGTAATTCACACTATTCCTATGTCCAGCGCCCTCCAACGCAAGTCGATGTAACGACTTGCGTTGTTAAAACCGCGATGTAACATACCGCGTTGTAATGGTACGCGTTGTTACATCATACATCCAGCAGAAAAACTGCTTGGTCAATTCTGGGGTGAGGCAATAGACCAAAGCCTGGGTGGGCCACCCCTACCCCTTGTTTTTTTCAATATTTTTCCATGGCTTCTAGTGAGCTTTACATCTCCATGGCAGATAGAGTGGGACTAAATCCACTAATTTGCCCTCTGGTGACTAAAATAATATTTGGCCGTTTTAGCTCTGACACTGCCCAAAGCTTGAGTGGGCCACTGACCCCTTTTTTAATACCAAAATAACCTGGAATACTGTAGGCTTTTACCACCCTGGTTTGCAGCTTGGTGGTAAGACCCTCTAATCTGCCACCCAGCGTAGCAGAAAGAGTGTTGGGCTTTTTTGGGTGGGGGTACACCCTGATGCCAAGGTAGGCCACCCTTACACATTCTTCTTAATTTCCCTGGTGTCTATTGGGTGCTCCGTCCTCTGGTGGAAACATAAAGCCTGATGGAGTATTTTTTTTGACTGGGGCCCTGATTCCAGGGTGTGAAGCCCCCACCTACTGGGGGTTGGTCAATTAGAGTTAAATACTCTAAATTTCCCTCACAGGAGGGGGGCAGAAAGACTGCTCTTATTTTTAAAATTGGAGGAAAATTTGCTAATCTCTGTTTGGGGGGCACTCCTCCCACCCCCAATCGTGTCTAGTGTGTAGCTCCCTCCAACACCAATTGAAGTGAAAGCAGACCTTGCCACATAACATGTCTGTTTTATTTTACTCACCGTCATGTCAGCACGTGGAGACACTGCAATTTACAAATAAGAAAATAGAATCAGGATTTGATGGAAGCTTTACCCTTGCATATCGGGTTAGATTAAAAAAAATCCTTTAGATGTAAACCCCAGATGGATTTTCAGAAGCGCTGTGGTGGACGAACCGTTGACATCTACCAAAGTAAGACAACATTGCAGTGGATTTGAATGGCCCATCCACCGCAGGAAAGTTGTTCATACTAAATATGGAATCATTGCGGCACCAAAATTGTATGGCCAAAATATTTACGATATTGTGGGGTTAAGAATAGTCAATCTAGATTTACCGATATTCACTTACCTTCTTGATATTTTAGTCCTGGCCTTGATATTTTACCACAATATTTTGGTAGTACGTTCCTGAAGTTGATATTTTGACACAGAATTAAGGTTGTGGCTGATGACTCAAGTGAATAATGTTTGATCAATGGTGGCAAAATTCCATTGGTCTGATGAATAAAGCTGCCAAAGAAAAAACAGGACCACTACTGACTTATGGATGCAGGATCCTATATAATGCAGACACTAGAAACCAATAGTGACCTTCTAAAGTACATCCTGGAAGAGATTCTCGGATTTACCAAACGCTTTGAGAAGTTGAGTCATGATGGCAGACATTGGCTTC
Organism: Triturus cristatus; assembly: GCF_964204655.1. Classification (NCBI taxonomy): domain Eukaryota; kingdom Metazoa; phylum Chordata; class Amphibia; order Caudata; family Salamandridae; genus Triturus; species Triturus cristatus. Next base: position 1,093,950,675 of record NC_140580.1, read on the forward strand.
ACCTCAATCGCTGACAAAGTACATTTTGAAATTGTGAAATATTAGCGACGGAGGTGTATCTTTTGATCGCATAAAATGTGAGTGGAAATATGTAATGCGATCAAAAGTTAGCCCTACATCTCTAACAATCACAATCATACAGAGGATATAAAGCAATGGATATTGTCAAATCAATCCACTCGATAGAGGTGTTACCACCACATTATGGTCATCCCTAACCCTATCTCATGAATTCCAAGTCAGTAGATGGTTGCTGGCTCCTCATGCTAGATAAAAAACATGCTTTTCCAGTTGGCTCAGTAAAAAAAATCACAATGTATGCCATTGCCAAGTTAGGGGTGAAAACATCTTGTAACATTTGCCCATCTTGGCTGTTGCTATGAAGAGCAGAGGATTCAACCCCTCTGCTGCATTATGAGGGATTAGAGGAAAAGAATAAGGAATGAAATGTTCAGGTTGTTTATCACTATATTGTGGTCAATTTATCGACCTGCAAATGTATTGTATCGACAATATTGGCTATCCTTAGCTTGTCAAAGTAAATACACAAAGGTCAGCAAAGATGTACGGTTCTTACCTCCTCATATACTTACCTTGATGGCAGAAGGGTAGTTGACACTGTGGACGTGATATTTTTGCATGTTGATATTTTCTCCACAATATCATGGTATAACATTGTCGCCAATACTCCTTCTCAGCAATTGTAGGAAAAAGGGTTACTGATTGATGGAGGTAAAACTCAAGCAGCAACCCCAATTCTTGTCAGGGTGAAACCGAAGCAAACCCCAAACTAACCTGCCCTTAACCCTCGGGTAGCTTGTCAGAAAGCAGTCAGACTTAATTTAGAGGCAATGTATAAAGTATTTAGAACTTGGATATCCTGTGAATCAAATCCACTGGCAAGTGAGCGAAACTTTGAAACCAGATTCCAGGGGAGGTGATCAAAGCAGCAAATTACTTGAACTGGAATGTCGGTGGATGCAGAAAGTCAAGTCAATGTAACACATGCCCGCCGACACCATGGACAACCCCTTGATTTATGTGACTGATAATTGAGAGTACAATGAAAACATTCCCTTGATCAATGATATTGACAATGTAGAGTCTAATTTATACCATCCATGTCTCCTCACATCTATCTAGGCTCTATGCACCTTTCTGGCATGAATGTGATCACCACCAATAACGCACACCATTGCAGAACATAACCTAAACAGTTGGTTCTGCTGCACTTGCATGAAGCCTCTTTATTTCTAACGCACATAGGCTCCATGTCTGCACGCCACAAGTACATAACCCCTTGCGCATCACGAGTGTGCATGCGCCGCATTCACTGGCGTAACGAAAAGTGAGGGGACTCCCTGCACGGTACGTATAGGGGGCCCCTCCGGGCTCAATGGGCCCCTTGGAGCTTGGGGTCCCCCCGCACCGCAGGAGCTGCGGGGGCCTGTGTTACGCCCCTGGCCTCATTCATCCCATCGCCACATACAACACAGGGGTCAAGTGTCTAGTGGTTGTATGTCTCATGCTGCCCTGACGTATCGGTCACATGAGGACGTCACAGATGTTCGTATTAGGTAAGAAAACCACCGTTTTGGGCTTGTTGGCTTATTGCAAGACTTACCCTGATTTACCAGACCGGACCCGAGAGACACACACGCGGTCTCCATGAGGGTCGCATTGTAGTGTATGTGGTACTTTCACACCGATACCCCTCAGCACTTCCGCAGGACCATGGCATCTATATAATATATATGTAATGTATAGTGCAAACTCTATGACTCGGATACAACCCCGATTTATCCCCCTCTGACTCTGATTGATTATTAATACTTTTCATTGTAGTTGGTACAGCGACCTTTGGCTTGTTGTGTGTTTCCTCCCATTGTGTTTTTCAATTATCACTCTACACCGGAGGTGTGTCCCCTCTGTGCTTTTTTCAGATTCCTGGCATTTAGGACATCCAGACATATTTACTTGCCTAAGGAAGCCCTGGTTTGCCTCATGAGCTGTTTTGCCCTTCTCACTGTGGATGTCATCAGTGCCCTTTACCCAGTTGGAAAACACTCTATATGAGCTATCACTCTGTTCTTCGTTTGCACATGTACTCCAGCCCTGACTCATGCGTCATCAGAGACAGAACGCGTTTTCCACATTGGGCAGAATGCGCCCTCCTGCATCCCTGGTTTGTGCTCTTGGACTCATTGGTTCCAGCGCACATAGGTTGGCTACTCCGCATTGAATTCATTGTCTTTTGCGGACATGATGCGTCCTCCACCAGTCGTTCATAGGTATTGTGACACCGGATGACAAACATGATTTTCTCCTTTCTGTACGCAGTGGTTTTTCAGCCATATGTGGATGAGGTTAGAATTGTTGCTTTGTAGAACTTCACATATATCCTCCACATGCATTGAAAGCCTTTCATATTCTCTTTCACCACAGCTTTTTCATGTGCAATTTATAGATGGATGTTGATATCATGTTAATGCATGCCCTGACGTGGACTCAAAGGCTCAGTTGTTTTCAAATAACATTGAAACGCATGATTTTCACTATCAGGTTAGCCCATGTCAAGGGACTATGCACAGCATGTCCTTATGCACACTATCACATCTGTACACGATTCCTCTGGTGGAATGAGTTCCACACACCTCCTTATACACATTGTTTGAGACTTTTAACAGGGGATTCATCACCACATGACTAATTGCACGGGTTTTCCTTTATTTCTATAGAAAGTAAAGCTTTTAGGATTGTCTTTGAATTGAACTTGCCCCTGTTTAATTGGGCTAGGCAAGACAACTTTCTTTGTTCTTTGTTCTGTCTTACTCAGTTATTCTGCTGAGTAGAGTCCAATCTATTGTATACATTACCCTATAGGTGACTACCATATGTCTGTCCTGATGAAGACCCTGGATGATTTGTCTAATTCTGGGTCGAAATGTCAACTTCTCATGGGCCGACGCATATCATTCATTGCTGAAATACTCAAACTCAAATGTTTGCAACATTGTGTTTGTAATTGTTTCAATCTTGAAATCCATGGGTATCGCCATTTGCACATATTGTAAAGGCTTATTTATCTTTGTACTATTTCATTTATTTGTCATGGCTCACAGATTTTCACTTCTCACTGCACGGTCACTTGGAGCACCTGTTTGTTTGAATGATCTGTCTCTAAAAACTAATGCTTTACTCTGCTTCCAATTTAGATCTGGCACCTTGCTGTTGAAGTCTTTCTAATCCAAATGGTCTCCCAGCGGGGATAATAAATACCCTGCCTGCGCTACACAAGTAGAATCATATTCCCATGTGCTCTTTGCCTGTCCTGCTTACTTGAGCCAGCTGCAAGTTTGGCTGGCCCAGCTCTGTAAGAATCTGGGCACACGATCACATACCGTAGCCTTGCGAATTGTATGCTCCAATTCATCTCTCAGGTATACAATCCCTGTGGCCAAGTATTTGAGGTGGATGTGGCAGATTCGCTCTAAATTAACTGGGGCTTGCAATTGTCCTCAATGAAACCACATATTATCCAACCTGAATAGGGGGCAAGCCAGGCTTAGTGGGGCTCATCTAAGCCTAAATCTGGCGCATGTGATCGATTACAATCAACGTGTTCTTTTTTAGCCTTGTTCTAATATGTAACTCTTGAAAAGATGGCACTGTTTGCTTTTTTTGCACAAATGTACTAATTTAGATTTTAACCCAGATCCTAACTTTTGTATTGTGGAGTGTTTTTTTTTTTTAACCTATTTGTTTTTATCTGTATGTGCTTTTATGACTTGTTTAGTCAAATAAAGCTATCTTGATGACTAATGTTTCAAATACAAAACCGAAACATCTGCATCTTTGGTTGAACGTGTTTCTTTGATTTTAAGAAAACGTTTGATGTATTCTCTCGTACCTTTAAAAACCCATGACTGTGTAAACTTGTGCTAAAAATTGAAATCCCTGACAAACACATGTTTATTCATAGTTTAAAGTATTGATACAGCACTTCCAACAGTAATAAAGTAAAAACACAGCACAAGAAAAATCCCACACTACTTTCGAAAAATAGAGGAAAACGTAATAAATTATTTGAGATCAAAGTGACAAAAATCCAATCAGTAGAACCAGAGATATGCAATTTCAATGATTCAAGGTTGGTATTGTGCCTAAAAGACAAAGTGCCACTCGTGGTTATCTGGCTGTGAAAGACTGGGTGAAATTCACAAGTTCAGGATGACAGCGATGGAGTGTGGACCTGCTACAGGGACAAGTTTGGTCTGTTCTACTTTCAAAAATCCAGTGCGAAGAGTTAAATTCTTGGTGGAGGAGGATGTGAGGAGCAGGGAGAACGTCGTGGATGGTCACCGATGTAGCGCAAAGAGCAGGCCGTGCATCGCAAACGGTTGTCGCTTTACCACGAAGACCCTGTTAGGCGTCGTTGACAGTCGTTATTGGAGATTTGCGTTGGTGGTCACCTCGGGCTAACGAAGCTGTAGAGTGAAGCACATATCTCACCTAATTTGGGATCGCTTGCCGCCCCTGGGGCGCGATGAGTTGGATTCACTGGATCTTCACATTGGTGGGTGGTGCAGGTGGCAAGACTTTGGTGCGAACAGGCATGTTCATGGTTGCAAAAAGCCCAAAACTTCAGGATTACTCCTTTTCTTGGATTAGAGAAGTTCCACCAATGCCACATCAAGGGTCCAGGACCTGACAGTCACGTCCTGGGGATCAGGAACTCACTCCAGCAGAGGCCAGCAGGGCTCAGGCAGGTCCACTTTCAGGTTCAGGCAGTAGGTCAGCTGGACAGATGCAGGGAGCCTCTGGAACTTGCAATGTCCCTGTAGCCAGATGACCCTTGGAGTCAATTCAGCCTGAGATGAATGTGCAGGTCCAGTTTTTCTTCTCAGCAAGCAGGGCAGCAGTCCTACTGGCAGCAGAGTACCACAGCTGTCCTTCTGAACTATCCACACCTCCAGAGGTGTACCGAAGACGATCCATTATTTATACCTGGCGCCCACTTTGAAGTAAGAGAAGTTTCCAGAGGCTTCACCCCCAGAGGTGCTTGGACTTTTCTACTTCTGTGCCCTAGCCCTCAGCTTGTCTTGGGACACAAAAGACTAGTATCAAAATCCTTTGTGAGTATCCTCAGGCAGAGCCTTTGTGATACTCCAGCATCGTAGGCAACATCTCCTTCTCCTCATGCCAACATCTATTCACCCTTTGTGTCATTGTCTGGGAGCAATACACAAAGGCCAACTGCCTTCCACACCTAGTCGTGTGACCCAGGATGAAGGCTGCAGGTAAATAATTGTTAGGACAAGAAAATGACAACTTTCTAAAAGTTATAAGGAACAAGGGTCCCTACGCTGAGGATATGATTAAAAAAAATACTCTGGGTGCACAACAAGAATTCCCAGGGATTCTTCAATGAGTAGGTTAAAGAATTTTTATTGCATATAAATTAAAAATAAAATTGGGTTTGTATGAGTGTATACCGCTACAGGGTGCAACTAAACAGATGTCACCTACAGAAACAGGCAAGGGAAGGGGTACTTTCTTTATTTATACACTCCTACTAACCCAAATTTTTTTTTAATTATATATATAATAACAATTTCGTTACCTACCCCACCTGCTCTTTAAAAAAAAATAACGCTTTTGCATTTTGGTTTTGTTTTTAGTTACCAATTCAACTCAGATCAGTAGCACTAGACAGAAAAAAGGCCCTGTGTCACTTTGTAGGCGTACACATATTTTCTTTTATTCTTTAGCCATGCTGTGCAGCATCTGAAATGCTGCGCAGCATGGCTAAAACAATTGGCAAAGTCAGTAGGTCCCAAAAGCGAGATCTATTGGCTTTGCCAATGCTTTTTAGATCTGGTGTTAATCAAGACATTTAGATTTTAGTCAAATGCAGAATATACAAATTTTTCTACCACCCACTACAGCATACATCATGGGGTAATGGGTTGACCCGTTGGCTAACGTCTCTGTGAGAGACAGCATCTAGCTCTTTCACAAGGGGCAAATCCACATACAAAGATGTTTCTTTCAGTGCCAGTGATTACTATGGCATTTAGTCCTTTTTGAGACACAAAATATATTTGCTTTTTTCCAATATGTATTTTTCAGGAGTGGTGAGGCGCCCGGCATCTCCCACGACAATGTTTTATTAAAACCCTCTCAGAACAAAACATGTACTTACATACCGAATGGCAGGTAGCCAATGCCAGACCGATTGGATTTGTCAATGCTTGTTCTACTTTGTATATAAAAGTCATTTTGCACTAGTTTACACCTTTGACAATTGTTACTGTACTTATTCCTTCTGAGTGTGAAGTAGGCTGTTGCCCCTATGGCTAGGTCTACGCTGCTAAATATCTCAATACATAAGTGAACAATTCTCTACTCCACCCTGATGTTTTGTCTTCATGTTTATTTTTCCTCCATCTTCTTGTTTGCATTTTTTCTGTTGCCTTCGGTGTAATGTAAGCGCCTACTACAGCAGGGGTTATTGTTAATAATTTAGCGTCTTCTCAGTACTTAAATATAGGACCTTATTTAGAGTTTGATAATGCTCCATCATTGCTCACCCTCAGGCGTCATCGCAGACCTTCATCCAGCTGGTCACTGTATCTCAATGAAGCCGGAATCTTGATTATCAATTATCTCGATCAGGGGTCTGCAACTTTGGTCCAAGAGGCCCAGCTTTAGGGCGGTGCGACCAGTGCAGTCGCACCTGGCGTTGAGCTCAGGGGGCGCTGTGTTTAGAAATAACTTATGCATTTGAAGGCACCTGCTGCAGATTGCTTTGAGTGTCCAGAAGTTTCCAGGCAACAATAAAAAATGTCCAGATAAATCCCCAGCAATGTATCTGCTGGAGGGAGATTAGAGTTTTGTCTCGTGGCAGTTTTGATTCATCACAAAGTAGCGCAGAAGCACGTGGACCATGCAGATCACAGAACTATATTTTTATGTGGATAGCTCAGTGGGTCACTGTGTTTGGCCCAGAGATCCTTTTATTATGTGTAATTCATAAGTTACATTCCAAATATAGCACAATGACCTCTGAACTGTTATTAAAAAGCTGCATGCAAACTGCATGGTGTAGGTTAGAACGTTCTGTTTTTCCCCAGTCTATCATTATCCTAATGTTGCTAAAAAGGGTTTGTTTCAGAAGAAATACATTATTATTAGTAAGGCCAACCCCAACCACTGGTACGTTGTAAATCCTCAGTTTGTGCTTATCCAGACCAAGCACTCCAAAAATATACTGCCTACTTGTATGGATGGCATCTCATTCCTTTGCCTTGCAATCCTCATTGTCTTATGTAACATTTCCTATAGACTTATTTATGCATGTGTGGTTCATTGAAATGAAATGCATGTGAGAGGGGCTATGGAGAAATGAGGGGCAGTGTTGGTACTGAGGAAATCCATTGAGAAAGAAGTCATTGGGGGACACCAAAAAAAAGATTGTCACACCGGGCAGCACCAGCATTGAAGCCAGCCCTTGATTCAGGTTATTACATTGAATAGACTTTAAGGTCTATTCACAAGCTACATTTTGTAGTATTTTTAGTGGTACTACAATAGTACTACTGTCGTACTACAAAATGCTATTCATAAACCTAAGTGTGGAGGTTCCACCTCTCTTGTTTTTCCACTGTGGAGATCGCCTCCCCGACTGCGGAGTCTTTGCAGACATAAGTATACGTTTTAGGGGCCGATTACGATCTCGTCCAGAAAGCATTTCTATCGAATCGGTCCCAGAATGCTTTCTGGACGACTCAGATTGGGTGAGCCCGAACAAGCGATTTGGATGTATCCGGATGCTTTTGGATACGATTCGGTTGGATTCCCATTGAAGTAAGGAGTGGCTGGAGAAAACCTTGCACCCTGTGGCTGGCACCCCATGGTGCATGCCACACTGTGCATGGTTGGAAAGGGGTGTCCCTTGGGTACCCCCACGGGCCCGATTCGGAGGCCCACGGGTGAAGGGGTGGCCTGCTACGGGCCCCCAGAGACAGATTCCGGCAGCCATTTCGTTGCAGGGAAACCGATTTGAAACGGCTGTCCAAATCGGTCATCGTAAACACTTGCTCAGAAAACAAGTCCATAGAGCTGTACAATTCGGCACCGAAATACCCGACCTATCCGAATGCCTCTCGGAACCGATTCGGACAGCCCTATCTGTTTACAGGCATTGCAATCTTTCGTACAATTCGATTGGCAACAAGGGTTCCAAATCGTATTCAGCAAACCCGAACCCGATTCGGAGCCCTTCCAAATGGGATCGTAATCGACCCCTTAGTAGTAAATGTGGGTGGAACAGAGGGTAGTGGCTGGACAATGACAGAATACTTACTAGAAAATGGGAAGGGTTAAGGCACGAGTAAAGGAGGGGTGTAGGGAAAGTTAGGAAAGGGTTTAGGGAGAAACACTGGTAAATTTGTCTTCACCCCTGTTTCACGTGGTGGAGACAAGTAAGTCTACACTTTTGAGAAGATTTACTCTCAGATGGGCACAGTCACAAAGGTGACTTACACTTGTGATTAAGGTAAACTTGAAATTTTATTCTTGACGTTTGAGTAACCTTATTACTTTGGGCTATTACGTCAAATTTCACTCTTAGGGCCTGATATAGAACTTGGCTCTCTTACCACTGTCCCGCTGCGGCGGCGGTCCCATGTACTCCATCGAGTTGACGGCAGCCAATTTGCCATATTTAGATGTTGCGGCAATAGACAGGAGACCGCTGTGGCGGCGGTCTTCTCGGCTGGCTGGCAGTACTCCGGCGCCGTCAGGCTGGCCGTATTGCACCGAGCCGATTTAGATGTTCCCTTTGAGCTGGCGGTGTCTTGGAAGCGGAATCCTGATGTTATGGGGCAATTTTGGTATGGAAACAGGTAAGTACTGCTTATTTACATCTCAATACACATATATGTTGTGCATATGTCAATATGTACATGTAGTTAATGTGTGTTGGCCATTGCTTTTACATCGATGCACCGTTACCATTTTGCTCAAGGTAACCCTGCCCAGTACAGACAGTGGCAGAGTGTTCCAAAACCATATGGAGGTGCCCAGACTGTCCACCACCCAGCCCATGTTAAGGTCATATTGCTGTCTCGGGTCATGCACCACCTTTATACCCCAATACTGGAACTTTACCATTTCCCACGCAGCCCCACATCAAGGAGCTCTGTGTTCCAGGAAGTCACCATGGCAGTCAGGGGAATACGACTGTCTCATGTCTATTGACATGTAGGCCAGACGCACGCCCAAAATTGTCCATTATCCCAAGCAATATCGGCAATGAACCCTCTGGCGCTATAGCTATATGAAGGTGCCGTCAGTGTATATTGAGACAATATGGGTGTTATCAACATCTGTCACCCCCCCATTCCCCTAGATCCTGCCTCAGGCATAAGGCCAATGGCTCCATGGCCAGTGCGAAAAAGAGCACGGACAGCCCCTCGTTCAACTGAAAATGCCTCGGACACCACGTACCCCGTCCATCCCTAGTCCACACTCTCGCCAATGGTGCCTTGCATAATAGTTGTACCCCGGACATGAACCCCGGTCCTATACCCATTCGTTGCAACACCGTTCATAGATACTCCCATCCCAAAGTGTCACAGGCTTTCTGTATATCTAAAGCCACCAGTGCCACCTCCACATCTGATCCCCGAAGCTCACTCATTACGTGCGACTGATGCCAGATGTTCATATGTATCCCTCGGCCTGGTATGAAGCCGCACTGGTCATTCTCACCAGGCTCGTGACCACGCAACATAGTCTCATTACAAGGTCAATTACTACCTTAAGTACATGAATACCAAATCACATAATCTTCTATATAGATAATACATTTCGTGTTGAATCAAGTGATAATGTTTTCCTGGGTAGAGATCTTATTTTCTGAGTTTTACTATTTTTAGATTTTCAACTCAACACAGGTTATTTGGATTTTTGTTTGAAACGTAATTTACACAATGTGTTTGGAGATAATTCAATGACTATTTAATAGACCAAAGTCAAGGAATTAATAGAAACATTTTGAATGGTTATGCTTATCTATTGTAGGCCTTTTCAGTCTATGTGGCATTTTGCATTTGATGTAATCTGTATTGTTGCTGGAGTTGCACAATTATAATCCTGGTCAACTCGGCCTTGCATTTCGGAGACCTACAAATAATGTAGGTACCTTACATTCCTTTCTTTTAGCACTTACAGAATGGGAGGCGTTTTAAAACCCAGGCAATGTCCAAGCTGTGATCGAAGCAAAGGAACTCATGGAAGGGAATGTTTCTTGGAGAATGGTGTGAAAGGTTGTTAAGGCCTTTTGGGTGCTCAGAATGTATTCTGTCTTCATTGATCAGCAGAGAAATAACAGGAAGAGACATTGAGGGTCAGAAAAGAGGAGAAGGAGAGCAAATAGAGGGGGGAGACTAAGCAGAAACAACATAGGCAGATAGCGAGGAAAGGAAAGGCCAGCTTTAATCACAGTAGTAGTATTAGAAGTAGTAATATTGTCTGTACACATGTGTTTTCGTGTTGTGTGTATGTGTGTGCGTGTGCCTGTTTGTGTGTGTGCATGCATGTGTGGTGTGTGGGTGTGTGTCTGTGTGCGAGGCTGCACTCGAAGTCTGCTGATAGAGAATTTGCTACATATCAGAAGTCCATGAAAGTCCAAATTTCAATCTCAAAGGAAATTAGGAACCTGCAAATTTATCATCACACTCTTAATTTTTAAATGTACGCCGTTAAGATCCATCATTTCAGTGTTGCTTACATTTGAACTCTATGGGGCCAAGTAACAAATAGCATTTTGTAGTATTTAATACTACAGTAGTACTAACATACTAAAAAGTGCTATTCACACATCAAGGGTCAGCGACCTCGACCTCTTTCTCTCCTACAGTTGGGGTTTTATGTTAAGTATCTCCCTCCAATATGTTCTGTGGGAGTGTGTTGCAGTACCTGTGAGTGGCCATGTGTGGTGCTAGACTCACACCAAGGCTGGTCTGGTGTAAGTTTACTACTGTTTTGGGTCCTTTTCTGCTGTGACCTTTAGGGCTGTAGTAGTTTTAGGAGCGTAATTTGTGAATAGCAATGTCCTTACATTTTTGTGGGTGTATATTTGATTTATTTAGCATGTGCCTCCCTACACCGTTGCTTGCCCCTCTCTAAACCCCTCCTTAAAAGTTTCTAAACTTCTCTGTTTTAGTAGCATGTATTCCTCATTTTCAAGCCTCTCCCACGCCCCCCGCCCACATTTGGTATGAAAATGTATTCCTAAGTGTGTAGAAATCTCCAGGAGGCTGGCAGAAATCTTTGCACAGAAAAGAAAGACGAGGTTAAGCCAAGGTCATCGTATGTAGGTTTTTAAATAGCATTTTGTCGTACATGAGTAGTTCTACTTTAGGTACGACAAAATGCTTTATCTGAATGGCCCCTTAGGTGGAAATCTACACTTGGAAATGGTGAATAGCAAAATGTGTAGATTTACACATAAGTACAAAAGTAAACGTATACGTGAAGAAAGTCTACATGCTGACAATTACCCGGGGAATAATGCCCGCTGTGTGTGGTGGGGGCAATTCTTGCCATCTGCCAGTGCTAATGAGGATATTACTTATCGTTAAAGGTGCAATTAAGAATCCTAATAACCCATGTCAACCCCCCATTGAGTATTTAATAAAGTTTGCAGTAGAGATGTAAATGTGAAGTGTCTGTGGATCCTTGAAAGCTGCATCCCTTTGAAAAAGTTCATGAAGGAAATGTCAATAATTGATGGACCATTTTTAACCCTGTTCATTCTGGTTTCCCTGGGGTCTTTCACACCGGTTATAGTGCATAGACAAACAAAAGAGAGAGAAAGAGAGTGCGAGTGAAAGAGAGAGACAGCAACAGAGAGAGAGAATTAGAGAGAGAGAGAGGATGATAGAGAGAGAGAGAGAGCAACAGAGAGAGAGAGCAACAGAGGGAGAGGAAGATATTAAGAAAGAGCAAAAGAGAGTGGATTAGAGAGAGAGATATATAGAGCATACCTGCCAACTCACACGGTGGCTCTGTGTGACACACGTTCTCGGCTCCCCTCTCACGGTCACGAACAGAAAACCACTGTAAATAGTGGAGTTCAGTTCGTTTTCAGAGGCTTTGAACTGCCGACGCACGAGCCTCAGCAGATTAATTTATTTATTTTTGGAGGAGGAGGTTTGGGGGTGAGGTGGGGGCAAAAATGCCTCTATGCGCTTTTCACACGAGGCCTTCAAGTCCCGCCCCCTCCTCACAAGGTGAAATTTCTGTTCAAGTTGTCAGGTCTGATAGAGAGAGAGGAAGATAAGGTGAGCGAGAGCAACAGAGAGAGGGGCTAGATAGAGAGCAACAGAGAAATAGTTAGCTAGAGTTAGAGCGAGAGAGAGCCGCAGATAGTTAGAGAGGAGATAGAGAGATTGCAACAGAGAGACAGGGAGGGAGATCCAAAGATACATAGAGAAAGACAGAAAGAGCGAAAGAGATGGTGAGAGAGGGGACAGCGAACGAGAGAGAGGCAAAAGACAGAGGGCCATATGTATCAAAATCCTCATTTGCTATTCTCAAATAGCGATTTTTTGCGAATCGCCATTTGAGAATCGCAAAATGCTATGTATGTAGGATTTGCAATACATTTTGCGAATCTTACATATTCCTTAATTGCGAATCTCAAAGTGCAATTTGCAATTAAGGAATACCTCCCCGTTCATTCCTATGGGCACAGAAGCCCATTGGAATGACTGGGAAGACATTTTCAATTTGCGATTAGCAATTAGAGAATCGCAAATTAAGAATGCAATTTCAAGGGTGCAAGGATGTCAAAAGGACACCCTGTTGCACCCCTGAAATAAGCATGGTTGCACATGTGGCGCACATACATGCCCTAAGGGCATGATGTATGTGCTTCACAGTGCACTTTGAAAAATGCAAAAAGTGCATTTTTCAAAGAAATCACAAGTTACCACCAACTTGAAGTTGGTGGCAATTTGCGATTCCTTAAGGCCAAATTGCCCTTTTTTGGTGCTTCTTACATTGCATTTAAGGAATCGCAAAGTTTGCGATTCCTTAAATACAATCGCAAAATAAGGAATCGCAAATTATGCGATTCCTTATTTTGCACACAGATTTGCCTCATACATACCACTAAGCAAAATTGCGATCGACAGTCCATGTGTGAAGGCAGCATGCCCTGCTGCTGTCAGTAATGTAACTAGTCCATGTGCGAAGGCAGCATGCACTGCTGCTGTCACTAATGTAACTAGTCTTTGTGTGAAGGCAGCATGCACTGCTGCTGTCAGTAATGTAACTAGTCCATGTGTGAATGCGGCATGCTCTGCTGCTGTCAGTAATGTAATTAGTCCATGTGTGAAAGCAGCTTGCACCGCTGCTGTCAGTAATGTGAATAGTCCTTATGTGAAGACAGCATGTGCTGCTGCTGTCAGTAATGTAACTAGTCCTTGTGTGAAGGCAGCATGCACTGCTGCTTTCAGTAATGCAAATAGTCCTTGGTGAAGGCAGCATGCACTGCTGCTGTCACTAATGTAACTATTGTTTGTGTGGAGGCAGCATGCACTGCTTCTGTTACTAATGTAACTAGTCTGTGTGAAGGCAGCACGCACTGCTGCTGTCACTAATGCAACTAGTACTTGCGTGAAGGCAGCATGCACTACTGCTGTCAGTAATGTAACTAGTCCATGTGTGAAGGCGGCATGCACTGCTGCTGTCAGTAATGCAACCAGTCCTTGCGTGAAGGCAGCATGCACTGCTGCTGTCGGTAATGTAAATTGTCCTTGTGTGAAGACAGCATGCGCTTGCTGCTGTCAGCAATGTAACTAGTCTTTGTGTGAAGGCAGCATGCACTGCTGCTGTCACTGATGTAATTAGTCTTTGTGTGATGGCGGCACACACTGCTGCTGTTACTGATGTAACTAGTCTTTGTGTGATGGCGGCACACACTGCTGATGTCAGTAATGTAGCCAGTCCTTTTGTGAAGGCAGCATGCACTGCGGCTGTCAGTGATGTAACTAGTCCTTGTGTGAAGGCAGCATGCACTGCTGCTGTCAGTAAAGCAACTAGTCCATGTGAGAAGGCAGCATGCACTGCTGTTGTCACTAATATAGCTAGTCTTTGACTGAAGGCAACATGTACTGCTGCTGTCAGTAATGTTACTAGTCCTTGTGTGAAGGCAGCATGCAAGGCTGCTGTCAGTAATCTAAATAGTCCTTGTGTGAAGACAGCATGCAATGCTGCTGTCAGTAATGTAACTAGTCTTTGTGTGAAGGCAGCATGCACTGCTGTTGTCACTAATATAACTAGTCTTTTACTGAAGGCAACATGTATTACTGCTGTCAGTAATGTTACTAGTCTTTGTGTGAAGGCAGCATGCACTGCTGTTGTCACTAATATAACTAGTCTTTGACTGAAGGCAACATGTATTCCCGCTGTCAGTAATGTTACTAGTCCTTGTGTGAAGGCAGCATGCAATGCTTCTGTCAGTAATTTAAATAGTCCTTGTGTGAAGACAGCATACACCGCTGCTGTCAGCGATGTAACTAGTCTTTGTGTGAAGGCAGCATACACTGCTGCTGTCAGTAATGTTACTAGTCCTTGCATGAGGGCATCATGCACTGCTGCTGTCACTGACGTAATTAGTATTTGTGTGATGGCAGCATGCACTGCTGCTGTCAGTAATGTAACTAGTCCATTGTGTGAAGGCAGCATGCACTGCTGTTGTCAGTAATGTAACTAGTCTTTGTGTGACAGCGCCATGCACTGCTTCTGTCAAAAATGTAACTAGTCTTTGTGTGAAGGCAGCTTGCACTGCTTCGGTCAAAAATGTAAATAGTACCTGTGTGAAGGCAGCATGCACTGTCGCTGTCAAAAATGCAAATAGTACTTGTGTGAAGGCAGCATGTGCTGTTGCTGTCAGGAATATAACTAGTCTTTGTGTGAAGGCAGCATGCACTGCTTCTTTAAAAAATTTAAATAGTACTTGTGTGAAGGCAGCATGCACTGTTGCTGTCAGTAATGTAACTAGACTTTGTGTGAAGGCCGCATGCACTGCTTCTGTCAAAAATGTAACTAGTACTTGTGTGAAGGCAGCATACACTGCTTCTGTCAAAAATGTAACTAGTAATTGTGTGAAGGCAGCATGCACTGCTTCTGTCAAAAATGTAACTAGTCTTTGTGTGAAGGCAGCATGCACTGCTTCTGTCAAAAATGTAACTAGTACTTGTGTGAAGGCAGCCTGCACTGCTGCTGTCAGTGATGTAACTAGTACTTGTGTGAAGGCAGCATGCAATGCCGCTCTCATTGATATAACTAGCACTTGTGTGAAGGGAGCATGCATTGCTGCTGTCAGTAATGTAACTAGTCTTTGTGTGAAGGCAGCATGCATTGTTACTGTCAGTAACATCACTAGTGTTTGTGTGAAGGCAGCATGCACTGCTGCTGTCAGTAATGTAACTAGTCCTTGTGTGAAGGCAGCATTCACTGCTACTGTCACTGATGTAACTAGTCTTTATGTTAGGATATCATGCACTGCTGCTGTCAGCGATTTAACTAGTACTTATGTGAAGGCAGCGTGCACTGCTGCTGTCAGTAATGCAACTAGTCTATGAGTGAAGGCTGCATGCACTGCTGCTGTCAGTAATGCAACTAGTCCTTGTGTGAAGGCAGCATGCACTGCTGTTGTCAGTAATGCAACTAGTCCTTACATGAAGGCAGCATGTACTGCTGCTGTCAGTAATGCAACTAGTCCTTGTGTGAAGGCAGCATGTACTGCTGTTGTCACTAATATAACTAGTCTTTGACTGAAGGCAACATGTACTACTGCTGTCAGTAATGTTACTAGTCCTTGTGTGAAGGCAGCATGCAATGCTGTTATCAGTAATGTGAATAGTCCTTGTGTGAAGACAGCATGCAATGCTGCTGTCAGTAATGTAAACAGTCCTTGTGTGAAGACAGCAAGCACCGTTGCTGTCAGCGATGTAACTAGTCTTTGTGTGAAAGCAGCATGCACTGCTGTTGTCACTAATAACTAGTCTTTGACTGAAGGCCACATGTATTGCTGCTGTCAGTATTACTAGTCCTTGTGTGAAGGCAGCATGCACTGCTGCTGTCACTGATGTAATTAGTCTTTGTGTGATGGCGGCATGCACTGCTGCTGTCAGTAATGTAACTATTCCTTATGTGAAGGCAGCATGCACTGCTGCTGTCAGTAATATAACTAGTCTTTGTGTGATGGCACCATGCACTGCTTCCTTAAAAAACTGTAACTAGTCTTTTTGTGAAGGCAGCATGCACTGCTGCTGTCAATAATGTAAATAGTCCTTGTGTGAAGGCAGCATGCACTGCTGCTGTCAGTAATGTAACTAGTCTTTGTGTGATGGCTCCATGCACTGCTTCTGTCAAAAATGTAACTAGTCTTTGTGTAAAGACAGCATGCACTGCTGCTGTCAGTGATGTAACTAGTCTGTGTGCAGAGGCAGCATGCACTGGTTGTCGCAAAAATGTAACTAGTCTTTGTGTGAAGGCGGCATGCACTGCTGTTGTCACTGATGTAACTAGTCCTTGTGTGAAGGCAGCATGCACTGCTTTGGTCAAAAATTTAATTAGTACTTGTGTGAAGGCAGCATGCACTGTTGCTGTCAAAAATGCAAATAGTACTTGTGTGAAGGCAGCATGTGCTGTTTCTGTCAAAAATGTAAATAGTACTTGTGTGAAGGCAGCATGCACTGTTGCTGTCAGGAATATAACTAGTCTTTGTGTAAAGGCAGCATGCACTGCTTCTGTCAAAAATGTAAATAGTACTTGTGTGAAGGCAGCATGCACTGTTGCTGTCAGTAATGTAACTAGTCTTTGTGTGAAGGCAGCATGCACTGCTTCTGTCAAAAATGTAGCTAGTACTTGTGTGAAGGCAGCATACACTGCTTCAGTCAAAAATGTAAATAGTGTTTGTGTGAAGGCAGCATGCACTGCTGTTGTCACTAATATAACTAGTCTTTGACTGAAGGCAACATGTATTCCTGCTGTCAGTAATGTTACTAGTCCTTGTGTGAAGGCAGCATGCAATGCTTCTGTCAGTAATTTAAATAGTCCTTGTGTGAAGACAGCATACACCGCTGCTGTCAGCGATGTAACTAGTCTTTGTGTGAAGGCAGCATACACTGCTGCTGTCAGTAATGTTACTAGTCCTTGCATGAGGGCATCATGCACTGCTGCTGTCACTGACGTAATTAGTCTTTGTGTGAAGGCAGCTTGTACTGCTACTGTCAGCCATGTAACTAGACCATGTGCAAAGGCAGTATGCACTGCTTGTTTAAAAAATGTAACTAGTCTTTGTGTGAAGGTGGCATGCGCTGCTGTTGTCAGTGATGTCACTAGTCCTTGTGTGAAGGCAGCATGCACTGCTGGTGTCACTAATATAACTAGTCTTTGACTGAAGGTAACATGTACTACTGCTGTCAGTAATGTTACTAGTCCTTGTGTGAAGGCAGCATGCAATGCTGTTGTCAGTAATGTAAATATTCCTTGTGTGAAGACAGCATGCAATGCTGCTGTCAGTAATGTAAATAGTCCTTGTGTGAAGACAGCATGCACCACAGCTGTTAGCGATGTAACTAGTCTTTGTTTGATAGCAGCATGCACTGCTGTTGTCACTAATAACTAGTCTTTGACTGAAGGCAACATGTATTGCTGCTGTCAGTAATGGTACTAGTCCTTGTGTGAAGGCAGCATGCACTGCTGCTGTCACTGATGTAATTAGTCTTTGTGTGATGGCGGCATGCACTGCTGCTGTCAGTAATGTAACTAGTCCTTGTGTGAAGGCAGCATGCACTGCTGCTGTCAGTAATGTAACTAGTCTTTGTGTGATGGCACCTTGCACTACTTCTTTCAAAACTGTAACTAGTCTTTGTGTGAAGGCAGCATGCACTGCTCCTGTCAGCGATGTAAATAGTCTTTGTGCAAAGGCAGCATACACTGGTTGTGGCAAAAATGTAACTAGTCTTTGTGTGAAGGCGGCATGCACTGCTGTTGTCACTGATGTAACTAGTACTTGTGTGAAGGCAGCATGCAATGCTGCTCTCATTGATGTAACTAGTACTTGTGTGAAGGGAGCATGCACTGTTGCTGTCAGGAATATAACTAGTCTTTGTGTGAAGGCAGCATGCACTGCTTCTTACAAAAATGTAAATAGTACTTGTGTGAAGACAGCATGCACTGTTGCTGTCAGTAATGTAACTAGTCTTTGTGTGAAGGCAGCATGCACTGCTTCTGTCAAAAATGTAACTAGTACTAGTGTGAAGGCAACATACACTGCTTCTGTCAAAAATGTAACTAGTACTTGTGTGAAGGCAGCACACACTGCTTCATTCAAAAATGTAACTAGTACTTGTGTGAAGGCAGCATACACTTCTTCTGTCAAAAATGTAACTAGTATTTGTGTGAAGGCAGCATACACTGCTTCTGTCAAAAATGTAAATAGTACTTGTGTGAAGGCAGCATGCACTGCTGCTGTCAGCGATGTAACTAGTCTTTGTGCAAAGGCAGCATGCACTGCTTGTGGCAAAAATATAACTAGTCTTTGTGTGAAGGCGGCATGCACTGCTGTTGTCAGTGATGTAACTAGTCCTTGTGTGAAGGCAGCATGCACTGCTTCAGTCAAAAATTTAAATAGTACTTGTGTGATGGCAGCATGCACTGTTGCTGTCAAAAATGCACATAGTACTTGTGTGAAGGCAGCATGTGCTGTTGCTGTCAGGAATATAACTAGTCTTTGTGTGAAGGCAGCATGCACTGCTTCTGTCAAAAATGTAAATAGTACTTGTGTGAAGGCACTGTTGCTGTCAGTAATGTAACTAGTCTTTGTGTGAAGGCAGCATGCACTGCTTCTTTCAAAAATGTAACTAGTACTTGTGTGAAGGCAGCATACACTGCATCTGTCAAAAATGTAACTAGTATTTGCGTGAAGGCAGTATACACTGCTTCTGTCAAAAATGTAAATAGTACTTGTGTGAAGGCAGCATGCACTGCTGCTGTCAGCGATGTAACTAGTCTTTGTGCAAAGGCAGCATGCACTGATCGTGGCAAAAATGTAACTAGTCTTTGTGTGAAGGCGGCATGCACTGCTGTTGTCAGTGATGTAACTAGTCCTTGTCTGATGGCAGCATGCACTGCTTCGGTCAAAAATTTAAATAGTGCTTGTGTGAAGGCAGCATGCACTGTTGCTGTCAAAAATGCAAATAGTACTTGTGTGAAGGCAGCATGTGCTGTTGCTGTCCGGAATATAACTAGTCTTTGTGTGAAGGCAGCATGCACTGCTTCTTACAAAAATGTAAATAGTACTTGTGTGAAGACAGCATGCACTGTTGCTGTCAGTAATGTAACTAGTCTTTGTGTGAAGGCAGCATGCACTGCTTCTGTCAAACATGTAACTAGTACTAGTGTGAAGGCAACATACACTGCTTCTGTCAAAAATGTAACTAGTACTTGTGCGAAGGCAGCACACACTGCTTCATTCCAACATGTAACTAGTACTTGTGTGAAGGCAGCATACACTGCTTCTGTCAAAAATGTAACTAGTATTTGTGTGAAGGCAGCATACACTGCTTCTGTCAAAAATGTAAATAGTACTTGTGTGAAGGCAGCATGCACTGCTGCTGTCAGCGATGTAACTAGTCTTTGTGCAAAGGCAGCATGCACTGCTTGTGGCAAAAATCTAACTAGTCTTTGTGTGAAGGCGGCATGCACTGCTGTTGTCAGTGATGTAACTAGTCCTTGTGTGAAGGCAGCATGCACTGCTTCAGTCAAAAATTTAAATAGTACTTGTGTGAAGGCAGCATGCACTGTTGCTGTCAAAAATGCAAATAGTACTTGTGTGAAGGCAGCATGTGCTGTTGCTGTGAAGAATATAACTAGTCTTGTGTGAAGGCAGCATACATGGCTTCTGTAAAAAATGTAACTAGTACTTGTGTGAAGGCAGCATACATTGCTTCTGTCAAAAATGTAACTAGTACTTGTGTGAAGGCAGCATACACGGCTTCTGTCAAAATTGTAACTAGTATTTGCGTGAAGGCAGCATAAACTGCTTCTGTCAAAAATTTAAACAGTACTTGTGTGAAGGCAGCATGCACTGTTGCTATCAGTAATGTAACTAGTCTTTGTGTGAAGGTAGCATGCACTGCTTGTGTCAAAAATGTAACTAGTCTTTGTGTGAAGGCAGCATACACTGCTTCTGTCAAAAATGTAACTAGTACTTGTGTGAAGGGAGCATCCACTGCTACTGTCAGTGATGTAACTAGTACTTGTGTGAAGGGAGCAAGCACTGCTACTGTCAGTCATGTAACTAGTCTTTGAGTGAAGGCAGCATGCATTGTTGCTGTCAGTAACTTAACTAGTGTTTGTGTGAAGGCAGCATGCACTGCTGCTGTCAATAATGTAACTAGTCCTTGTGTGAAGGCAGCATTCACTGCTGTGGTCACTGATGTAACTAGTCCTTATGTTAGAATACCATGCACTGCTGCTGTCAGTGATGTAACTAGTACTTACGTGAAGGCAGCATTCACTGCTGCTGTCAGTAATGTTACTAGTCTTAACATGAAGGCAGCATGCACTGCTTCTGCTACTAATGTAACTAGTCTGTGTGAAGGCAGCATGCACTGCTTCTGTCAAAAATGTAACTAGTACTTGCGTGAAGGCAGCCTGCACTGCTTCTTTCAATAATGTAAATAGTACTTGTGTGAAGGCATCATGCACTGTTCCTGTCAGTAAAGTAGCTAGTCTTTGTGTGAAGGCAGCATGCACTGCTTCTGTCAAAAATGTAACTAGTCTTTGTGTGAAGGCAGCATGCACTGCCTCTGTCAAAAATGTAACTAGTACTTGTGTGAAGGTAGCATGCACTGCTGCTGTCAGTGATGTAACTAGTACTTGTGTGAAGGCAGCATGCAATGCTGCTCTCATTGATGTAACCAGTACTTGTGTGAAGGGAGCATGCATTGCTGCTGTCAGTCACGTGACTAGTGTTTGTGTGAAGGCAGCATGCACTGCTGCTGTCAGTAATGTAACTAGTACTTGTGTGAAGGCAGCATTCACTGCTGCTGTCACTGATGTAACTAGTCTTTATGTTAGGATACCATGCACTGCTGCTGTCAGCGATTTAACTAGTACTTATGTGAAGGCAGCGTGCACTGCTGCTGTCAGTAATGCAACTAGTCCTTGTGTGAAGGCAGCATGCACTGCTGTTGTCAGTAATGCAACTAGTCCTTGCATGAAGGCAGCATGCACTGCTGCTGTCGGTAATGTAACTAGTCCTTGTGTGAAGGCAGCATTCACTGCTTTTGTCACTAATATAACTAGTCTTTGACTGAAGTCAACATGTACTGCTGCTGTCACTAATGTTACTAGTCCTTGTGAGAAGGCAGCATGCAATGTTGTTTTCAGTAATGTAAATAGTCCTTGTGTGAAGACAGCATGCAATGCTGCTGTCAGTAATGTAAATAGTCCTTGTGTGTCAGCGATGTAACTAGTCTTTGTGTGAAAGCAGCATGCACTGCTGTTGTCACTGATGTAATTAGTCTTTGTGTGATGGCGGCATGCACTGCTGCTGTCAATAATGTAACTAGTCCTTGTGTGAAGGCAGCATGCACTGCTGCTGTCAGTAATGTAACTAGTCTTTGTGTGATGGCTCCATGCACTGCTTCTGTCAAAAATGTAACTAGTCTTTCTGTGAAGACAGCATGCACTGCTGCTGTCAGCGATGTAACTAGTCTTTGTGTGAAGGCAGCATGCACTGCTTCGGTCAAAAATGTAATTAGTCCTTGTGTGAAGGCAGCATGCACTGCTGCTGTCAAAAATGCAAAAAGTACTTGTGTGAAGGCAGCATGTGCTGTTGCTATCAGGAATATAACTAGTCTTTGTGTTAAGGCAGCATGCACTGCTTCTGTCAAAAATGTAAAGAGGACTTGTGTGAAGGCAGCATGCACTGTTGCTGTCAGTAATGTAACTAGTCTTTGTGTGAAGGCAGCATGCACTGCTTCTGTCAAAAATGTAACTAGTACTTGTGTGAAGGCAGCATACACTGCTTCTGTCAAAAATGTAACTAGTACTTGTGTGAAGGCAGAATACACTGCTTCTGTCAAAAATGTAACTAGTGTTTGCATGAAGGCAGCATACACTGCTTCTGTCAAAAATGTAAATAGTACTTGTGTGAAGGCAGCATGCACTGCTGCTGTCAGTGATGTAACTAGTCTTTGTGCAAAGGCAGCTTGCACTGCTTGTGGCAAAAATGTAACAAGTCTTTGTGTGAAGGAGGCATGCACTGCTGTTGTCAGTGATGTAACTAGTACTTGTGTGAAGGCAGCATGCACTGCTTTGGTCAAAAATTTAAATAGTACTTGTGTGAAGGCAACATGCACTGTTGCTTTCAAAAATGCAAATAGTACTTGTGTGAAGGCAGCATGTGCTGTTGCTGTCAGGAATATAACTAGTCTTTGTGTGAAGGCAGCATGCACTGCTTCTGTCAAAAATGTAAATAGTACTTGTGGGAAGGCAGCATGCACTGTTGCTGTCAGTAATGTAACTAGTCTTTGTGTAAAGGCAGCATGCACTGCTTCTGTCAAAAATGTAACTAGTACATGTGTGAAGGCAGCATACACTGCTTCTGTAAAAAATGTAACTAATACTTGTGTGAAGGCAGCATACACTGCTTCTGTCAAAAATGTAACTAGTACTTGTGTGAAGGCAGCATACACTGCTTCTGTCAAAAATTTAAAGAGTACTTGTGTGAAGGCAGCATGCACTGTTGCTGTCAAAATGCAAATAGTACTTGTGTGAAGGCAGCATGTGCTGTTGATATCAGGAATATAACTAGTCTTTGTGTGAAGGCAGCATGCACTGCTTCTGTCAAAAATGTAAATAGTACTTGTGTGAAGGCACTGTTGCTGTCAGTAATGTAACTAGTCTTTTTGTGAAGGCAGCATGCACTGATTCTTTTAAAAATGTAACTAGTACTTGTCTGAAGGCAGCATACAGTGCTTCTGTCAAAAATGTAACTAGTATTTGCGTGAAGGCAGCATGCACTGCTGCTGTCAGTGATGTAACTAGTACTTGTGTGAAGGCAGCATGCAATGCTGCTCTCATTGATGTAACTAGTACTTGTGTGAAGGGAGCATGCATTGCTGCTGTCAGCGATGTATCTAGTCTTTGTGCAGAGGCAGCATGCACTGCTTGTGGCAAAAATGTAACTAGTCTTTGTGTGAAGGCGGCATGCACTGCTGTTGTCAGTGATATAACTAGACCTTGTGTGAAGGCAGCATGCACTGCTTCGGACAACAATTTAAATAGTACTTGTGTGAAGGCAGCATGCACTGTTGCTGTCGAAAATGCAAATTGTACTTGTGTGAAGGCAGCATGTGCTGTTGCTGTCAGGAATATAACTGGTCTTTGTGTGAAGGCAGCATGCACTGCTTCTGTCAAAAACGTAAATAGAACTTGTGTGAAGGCAGCATGCACCGTTGCTGTCAGTAATGTAACTAGTCTTTGTGTGAAGGCAGCATGCACTGCTTCTGTCAAAAATGTAACTAGTACTTGTGTGAAGGCAGCATATGCGGCTTCTGTCAAAAATGTAACTGGTACTTGTGTGAAGGCAGAATACATTGCTTCTGTCAAAAATGTAACTAGTACTTGTGTGAAGGCAGCATACACGGCTTCTGTTAAAAATGTAACTAGTATTTGCGTGAAGGCAGCATAAACTGCTTCTGTCAAAAATGTAAATAGTACTTGTGTGAAGGAAGCATGCACTGTTGCTGTCAGTAATGTAACTAGTCTTTGTGTGAAGGTAGCATGCACTGCTTGTGTCAAAAATGTAACTAGTCTTTGTGTGAAGGCAGCATACACTGCTTCTGTCAAAAATGTAACTAGTACTTGTGTGAAGGGAGCATCCACTGCTACTGTCAGTGATGTAACTAGTACTTGTGTGAAGGGAGCATGCACTGCTACTGTCAGTCATGTAACTAGTCTTTGAGTGAAGGCAGCATGCATTGTTACTGTCAATAACTTAACTAGTGTTTGTGTGAAGGCAACATGCACTGCTGCTGTCAATAATGCAACTAGTCCTTGTGTGAAGGCAGCAATCACTGCTGTGGTCACTGATGTAACTAGTCCTTATGTTAGGATACCATGCACTGCAGCTGTCAGTGATGTAACTAGTACTTATGTGAAGGCACCATTCACTGCTGCTGTCAGTAATGTTACTAGTCTTAACATGTAGGCAGCATGCACTGCTTCTGCTACTAATGTAACTGTCAAAAATGTAACTAGTACTTGCGTGAAGGCAGCCTGCACTGCTTCTTTCAAAAATGTAAATAGTACTTGTGTGAAGGCAGCATGCACTGTTTCTGTCAGTAATGTAACTAGTCTTTGTGTGAAGGCAGCATGCACTGCTTCTGTCAAAAATGTAACTAGTACTGGTGTGAAGGCAGCATACACTGCTTCTGTCAAAAATGTAACTAGTACTTGTGTGAAGGCAGCATACACTGCTTCTGTCAAAAATTTAAGTAGTACTTGTGTGAAGGCAGCATGCACTGCTGCTGTCAGCGATGTAACTAGTCTTTGTGCAAAGGCAGCATGCACTGCTTGTGGCAAAAATGTAACTAGTCTTTGTGTGAAGGAGGCATGCACTGCTGTTGTCACTGATGTAACTAGTCCTTGTGTGAAGGCAGCATGCACTGCTTCGGTCAAAAATTTAAATAGTACTTGTGTGAAGGCAACATGCACTGTTGCTGTCAAAAATGCAAATAGTACTTGTGTGAAGGCAGCATGTGCTGTTGCTGTGAGGAATATAACTACTCTTTGTGTGAAGGCAGCATGCACTGCTTCTGTCAAAAATGTAAATAGTACTTGTGTGAAGGCAGCATGCACTGTTGCTGTCAGTAATGTAACTAGTCTTTGTGTAAAGGCAGCATGCACTGCTTCTGTCAAAAATGTAACTAGTACGTGTGTGAAGGCAGCATACACTGCTTCTGTCAAAAATGTAACTAATACTTGTGTGAAGGCAGCATACACTGCTTCCGTCAAAAATTTAAATAGTACTTGTGTGAAGGCAGCATGCACTGCTTCTGTCAAAAATGTAACTAGTTCTTATGTGAAGGCAGCATGCACTGCTGCAGTCAGTAATGCAACTAGTCCATGTGTGAAGGCAGCATGCACTGCTGCTGTTAGTAATGCAACTAGTCCTTGTGTGAAGGCAGCATGCACTGCTGTTGTTAGTAATGCAACTAGTCCTTGCATGAAGGCAGCATGCACTGCTGATGTCAGTAATGCAACTAGTCCTTGTGTGAAGGCAGCATGCACTGCTGTTGTCACTAATATAACTAGTCTTTGACTGAAGGCAACATGTACTACTGCTGCCAGTAATGTTACTAGTCCTTGTGTGAAGGCAGCATGCAATACAGTTGTCAGTAATGTAAATAGTCCTTGTGTGAAGATAGCATGAAATGCTGCTGTCAGCGATGTAACTAGTCTTTGTGTGAAAGCAGCATGCACTGCTGTTGTCACTAATAACTAGTCTTTGACTGAAAGCAACATGTATTGCTGCTGTCAGTAACGGTACTAGTCCTTGTGTGAAGGCAGCATGCACTGCTGCCGTCACTGATGTAATTAGTCTTTGTGTGATGGCGGCATGCACTGCTGCTGTCAGTAATGTAGCTAGTCCTTGTGTGAAGGCAGCATGCACTGCTGCTGTCAGTAATGTAACTCATCATCATCTTTTCTTTATTTCGACATTTGTCATAAAAGAATCCATACAATTGAACATTGTAAAAAAAAAAAAAAGAATTAATACAAGTATACATAAAACAGTTATTACAACAACAAGAAGGTAGCGGCGCCCATGGGACATGCCAATAATGATAATCAATAAATTGTACCTCCATACAATCTAATCTTTAGGGAACCTCCTCATGGCAACTGTGAAACTATAATGGAAGGATGTAGTTTCAAACAAGATTTTTACAAATCATTCTTTTCCTCCACATAGCTGCCAGGAATGATGACACAGCAAAAACTATTACAGTAGTTAAGTCTGTTTTAAGAATTCGATAAGCTTGCATACAATGCGTAAACCCCACATTTTTGCAAAGAGGAACAATCCAGCGCCTTCTAGACTTTTGATAAACAGGACAAAAGAATAGTATATGCAGTTCATTTTCCTGATCGAAGGCGCAACCAGGACAAATTTTTGGAGAGAGCGGGGACCATTTACTCGTAAAAGCTCTAATAGGTAAGATACCATATCTCCACTGCAAGTACAATTTTCTTGCTACAGATGGACTAATATAATTTAAAACATGCTCAAAGTGGTAAAAATCTTTAACCATTATAAAAGTTCGTGTTAAAATAGCAGATTGAGAATTCTGTGTAGAAACAGTTTAATTTGGTTTCATAATACAAATTAGCCAGGTGCTTACGTGAAACACTAGTACAGGCTGTCTCCGGGTCAGACCACAACATCGGGAGGCCTATTCTCCCCAATTCCTCTTTCACATACCTCAACCAAGGATGTTTCCCCACATTCGGGAGCCCTAAGACTTCCAAAAGTTCTTTCCTATAGTCCTGAAACTCGGGGGTAATCCAAATCCTCCGCCAAAATGTTAGTGGTTTAAGACCCAATTCCTCGTCTATGGATCTGAGGCCCAAATCAAGCCTCAGTGGCAATAAGGGAGTACTGGGGGGGAGGGCCAACAACTGCCTTAAAAATTTGTTTTCTGTTGCTAGGATCTCTGGACGGCAAT
Organism: Triturus cristatus; assembly: GCF_964204655.1. NCBI lineage: Eukaryota > Metazoa > Chordata > Amphibia > Caudata > Salamandridae > Triturus > Triturus cristatus. The sequence goes on from NC_140580.1 coordinate 1,093,977,506, forward strand.
GAAAGCCCCAGAGTTCACCGCCATAGATTACTCTCCCCCTTGCCTGTAGTTTATATATTTCAAGAGGTGGGCCAATTGGTTTGGTACATGATTTATTTAGAAGTCTTAGAATACCCCCCGCAGTTTGGGCTAACTTGAGTTGAGATTTAATTTGGTGTGGGACTCATGTCATAGTTTCATTTAAAGTGAGCCCCAAGTACTCAAAGGTCTGAACCCTTTCTAGGCTAACTCTCCCTATACTCGGGTTTGGGCGTATCATTGCTGGTGGATTAAAAATCATATATATTTTGTTTTGAGAGTATTTATCTCTAAGCCCCGTGGGAGGCAGAATGTCTCAAAACCATCCAGCACTCGTTGAATGCCCATCGGGGACTTCGAAAGTAATAAAGTATCATCTGCGAACATAATTGCAGGAACCCGACATCCAGCGAGCTTGGGGGCATCGCTATTTATAACCTCATTCAGATGTGTAAATACTCCGTTGACATAAAGGGAGAACCGGGTGGGTGCCAAGACACAACCCTGTCTGACTCCCCTGTCAACTGGAAATCTGGATGATAAGGCACCATTTTTTCCACACCTAACCTGTGCGAAATTCCCCCTATGCAATCGAATTATCATGTTCAATAGGGGGGCAGGAATGCCCAGTTGTAAAAGGACGGACCATAATTTAGCCCGGGGGACCAAGTCAAAGGCCGCACGGAGGTCCACAAAAACAGTGTATAATGACCCACCCTCAACTTTAACAGTTTTCCGAAATAACAGGGTCAGTCGAAAGATCTGGTCCGTGGTAGACACATTCTTCCTAAACCCTGCCTGGTAAGGGCTTAAAATGGAACACTCTTCTATCCAGTCCATAAGGCGGTCTAAGATCAGCCTTGCAAAGATTTTTTGAGGCACATCAATGAGGCTGATAGGCCTGTAGTTGGCTGGGAGGAGAGGTGAGCCCTTCTTAAAGATAGGGACTATCTCAGCTCCCAACCAAGTACTAGGTACCGCCATAACCCTCTGGACTGCATTAAATAAAGCCGTTAGATAAGGGGCCCAGACCTTAGTTTCATGTTTGAAGAGGTCGCCTGGAAGTTTATCCAGCCCAGGCGCTTTACCGGCTGGAAGTTTGGATAATGCAACAAGAACCTCTTTTTCCATAAACTTGACCTCATATAAATCGACAGTAGAGTTCGACAGTAATCCCCCCTGCTCCATATCAGAAGTAGAACACTCCCCTCCATAAAGGGTGGAGAAATGATCTTCCCACACATTAGCAGCGATTTTGGGTACAATCGCCGGTAAAGGATCGGTCGACCACGTATTAACAATATGCCAAAACTTCCGGGCATCTCTTAATTTTAATGCAGATGTTAAATTAGCCCAGTTATCATTGTTCCACTCAAAAATCCGATTGGCCGCACTCTGCTAGTCCTACCAGCGTGTTACCCCAAAGAATTGTGGTCCATGAAGTAGCGTCGGCGGATACGCCTATGCCAAAAGTTTAAAATGAAAATGAGTGTCGCGTAAGCCATCCCTGAACACATGTTTCGAGGTAGTTGCCTCTCGTCAGCAGGGAGTAGGTATGTGTGTAGGGTTGCTGCGTAGGCTGCCAAAAAATATTCTCAGGTAAAGTACCACTCAAGGCGCGCAGGTGCGTAGCCATGGGCTCGTCAGCCCCACCGGCTCAAGGGAGCCTGGATATAAACAAAAATCCGATTGGCCGCACTCTGCTAGTCCTACCAGCGTGTTACCCCAAAGAATTGTGGTCCATGAAGTAGCGTCGGCGGGTACGCCTATGCCAAAAGTTTAAAATGAAAATGAGTGTCGCGTTAGCCATCCCTGGACACATGTTTCGAGGTAGTTGCCTCTCGTCAGCAGGGAGTAGGTATGTGTGTAGGGTTGCTGCGTAGGCTGCCAAAAAATAAACTCAGGTAAAGTACCACTCAAGGTGCGCAGGTGCGTAGCCATGGGCTCGTCAGCCCCACCGGCTCAAGGGAGCCTGAATATAAACAAAAATCCGATTGGCCGCACTCTGCTAGTCCTACCAGCGTGTTACCCCAAAGAATTGTGGTCCATGAAGTAGCGTCGGCGGGTACGCCTATGCCAAAAGTTTAAAATGAAAATGAGTGTCGCTTTAGCCATCCCTGGACACATGTTTCGAGGTAGTTGCCTCTCGTCAGCAGGGAGTAGGTATGTGTGTAGGGTTGCTGCGTAGGCTGCCAAAAAATATTCTCAGGTAAAGTACCACTCAAGGCGCGCAGGTGCGTAGCCATGGGCTCGTCAGCCCCACCGGCTCAAGGGAGCCTGAATATAAACAAAAATCCGATTGGCCGCACTCTGCTAGTCCTACCAGCGTGTTACCCCAAAGAATTGTGGTCCATGAAGTAGCGTCGGCGGGTACGCCTATGCCAAAAGCTTAAAATGAAAATGAGTGTCGCGTTAGCCATCCCTGGACACATGTTTCCAGGTAGTTGCCTCTCGTCAGCAGGGAGTAGGTATGTGTGTAGGGTTGCTGCGTAGGCTGCCAAAAAATATTCTCAGGTAAAGTACCACTCAAGGCGCGCAGGTGCGTAGCCATGGGCTCGTCAGCCCCACCGGCTCAAGGGAGCCTGAATATAAACAAAAATCCGATTGGCCGCACTCTGCTAGTCCTACCAGCGTGTAACCCCAAAGAATTGTGGTCCATGAAGTAGCGTCGGCGGGTACGCCTATGCCAAAAGTTTAAAATGAAAATGAGTGTCGCGTTAGCCATCCCTGGACACATGTTTCGAGGTAGTTGCCTCTCGTCAGCAGGGAGTAGGTATGTGTGTAGGGTTGCTGCATACCTGATAATGATTTTAGCAGCCTACACAGCAACCCTGCACTCTTTCCTACTCCCTGCAGACGAGAGGCAACAACCTCGAAACACGTGTCCAGGGATGGCTAACGCTATTCACACTTGCACTCACGACACGAGCATAGGTGTACTCGCCGACGCTGACTACAGGGACCACAGTTCTTTGGGGTAACACGCAGGTAGGTCAGCAGTGTGCGACCATTTTGGATTTAGTTATTTAGTGGCTCCTTGAGCCGGGAGAGCCGATGGGCTCTAGGTTACGCACCTGCGTTGCTACGAGAGGTACATACCTGATAATGATTTTAGCAGCCTACACAGCAACCCTGCACTCTTTCCTACTCCCTGCTGACGAGAGGCAACAACCTCGAAACACGTGTCCAGGGATGGCTAACGCTATTCACACTTGCACTCACGACACGAGCATAGGTGTACTCGCCGACGCTGACTACAGGGACCACAGTTCTTTGGGGTAACACGCAGGTAGGTCAGCAGTGTGCGACCATTTTGGATTTAGTTATTTAATGGCTCCTTGAGCCGGGAGAGCCGACGGGCTCTAGGTTACGCACCTGCGTTGCTACGAGAGGTACATACCTGATAATGATTTTAGCAGCCTACACAGCAACCCTGCACTCTTTCCTACTCCCTGCTGATGAGAGGCAACAACCTCGAAACACGTGTCCAGGGATGGCTAACGCTATTCACACTTGCACTCACGACACGAGCATAGGTGTACTCGCCGACGCTGACTACAGGGACCACAGTTCTTTGGGGTAACACGCAGGTAGGTCAGCAGTGTGCGACCATTTTGGATTTAGTTATTTAGTGGCTCCTTGAGCCGGGAGAGCCGACGGGCTCTAGGTTACGCACCTGCGTTGCTACGAGAGGTACATACCTGATAATGATTTTAGCAGCCTACACAGCAACCCTGCACTCTTTCCTACTCCCTGCTGACGAGAGGCAACAACCTCGAAACATGTGTCCAGGGATGGCTAACGCTATTCACACTTGCACTCACGACACGAGCATAGGTGTACTCGCCGACGCTGACTACAGGGACCACAGTTCTTTGGGGTAACACGCAGGTAGGTCAGCAGTGTGCGACCATTTTGGATTTAGTTATTTAGTGGCTCCTTGAGCCGGGAGAGCCGACGGGCTCTAGGTTACGCACCTGCGTTGCTACGAGAGGTACATACCTGATAATGATTTTAGCAGCCTACACAGCAACCCTGCACTCTTTCCTACTCCCTGCTGACGAGAGGCAACAACCTCGAAACACGTGTCCAGGGATGGCTAACGCTATTCACACTTGCACTCACGACACGAGCATAGGTGTACTCGCCGACGCTGACTACAGGGACCACAGTTCTTTGGGGTAACACGCAGGTAGGTCAGCAGTGTGCGACCATTTTGGATTTAGTTATTTAGTGGCTCCTTGAGCCGGGAGAGCCGACGGGCTCTAGGTTACGCACCTGCGTTGCTACGAGAGGTACATACCTGATAATGATTTTAGCAGCCTACACAGCAACCCTGCACTCTTTCCTACTCCCTGCTGACGAGAGGCAACAACCTCGAAACACGTGTCCAGGGATGGCTAACGCTATTCACATTTGCACTCACGACACGAGCATAGGTGTACTCGCCGACGCTGACTACAGGGACCACAGTTCTTTGGGGTAACACGCAGGTAGGTCAGCAGTGTGCGACCATTTTGGATTTAGTTATTTAGTGGCTCCTTGAGCCCGGAGAGCCGACGGGCTCTAGGTTACGCACCTGCGTTGCTACGAGAGGTACATACCTGATAATGATTTTAGCAGCCTACACAGCAACCCTGCACTCTTTCCTACTCCCTGCTGACGAGAGGCAACAACCTCGAAACACGTGTCCAGGGATGGCTAACGCTATTCACACTTGCACTCACGACACGAGCATAGGTGTACTCGCCGACGCTGACTACAGGGACCACAGTTCTTTGGGGTAACACGCAGGTAGGTCAGCAGTGTGCGACCATTTTGGATTTAGTTATTTAGTGGCTCCTTGAGCCGGGAGAGCCGACGGGCTCTAGGTTACGCACCTGCGTTGCTACGAGAGGTACATACCTGATAATGATTTTAGCAGCCTACACAGCAACCCTGCACTCTTTCCTACTCCCTGCTGACGAGAGGCAACAACCTCGAAACCCGTGTCCAGGGACGGCTAACGCTATTCACACTTGCACTCACGACACGAGCATAGGTGTACTCGCCGACGCTGACTACAGGGACCACAGTTCTTTGGGGTAACACGCAGGTAGGTCAGCAGTGTGCGACCATTTTGGAATTAGTTATTTAGTGGCTCCTTGAGCCGGGAGAGCCGACGGGCTCTAGGTTACGCACCTGCGTTGCTACGAGAGGTACATACCTGATAATGATTTTAGCAGCCTACACAGCAACCCTGCACTCTTTCCTACTCCCTGCTGACGAGAGGCAACAATCTCGAAACACGTGTCCAGGGATGGCTAACGCTATTCACACTTGCACTCACGACACGAGCATAGGTGTACTCGCCAACGCTGACTACAGGGACCACAGTTCTTTGGGGTAACACGCAGGTAGGTCAGCAGTGTGCGACCATTTTGGATTTAGTTATTTAGTGGCTCCTTGAGCCGGGAGAGCCGACGGGCTCTAGGTTACGCACCTGCGTTGCTACGAGAGGTATATACCTGATAATGATTTTAGCAGCCTACACAGCAACCCTGCACTCTTTCCTACTCCCTGCTGACGAGAGGCAACAACCTCGAAACACGTGTCCAGGGATGGCTAACGCTATTCACACTTGCACTCACGACACGAGCATAGGTGTACTCGCCGACGCTGACTACAGGGACCACAGTTCTTTGGGGTAACACGCAGGTAGGTCAGCAGTGTGCGACCATTTTGGATTTAGTTATTTAGTGGCTCCTTGAGCCGGGAGAGCCGACGGGCTCTAGGTTACGCACCTGCGTTGCTACGAGAGGTACATACCTGATAATGATTTTAGCAGCCTACACAGCAACCCTGCACTCTTTCCTACTCCCTGCTGACGAGAGGCAACAACCTCGAAACACGTGTCCAGGGATGGCTAACGCTATTCACACTTGCACTCACGACACGAGCATAGGTGTACTCGCCGACGCTGACTACAGGGACCACAGTTCTTTGGGGTAACACGCAGGTAGGTCAGCAGTGTGCGACCATTTTGGATTTAATCATTGTCCCACTCCATCTTGGCATGGTATATTAACTGCTTATATTCTAATCGTTTTTCTCTAATTAGCGCCTTGTTCTTATTAAGCTTCACAGCCCGAAGAAGTTCTTTTTTTAGCTTCCTATAAGCGGTGTTATACCATGTAGGTCTATTACCTCTCCTTCTCTCTTTGGGCGCTATAGGATTGAAAACATCAGCCAAAATAGCATTTAGTTCCAGGTTTAGATCCCCAAATTTTTGGTGTATTTCGGGAGTGGGATGCTGCAGCGTTAAGGCACCTTTAGCTTCCAGTACCGGAATAACCTGCGCATAGAGTTCTGCCACTAACGCTGGATAAGTTACAAATTTTTCCCACCTGAGCCTACGCCTGTTACTAGATAGGAGGAACCTGGCATCTAGGCCATCGTTTGGGTTACCTGGGCCTTCGGGGTTGTCCGGGGATAAAAAGTCTAGGATCAACAGATTGTGATCACTATCACCCCTGATTTCTACCCTGAAATCAATGACCTTGTCCCAAGCACAACTTTCAACAAATATATAATCCAGGCGTGACTCTTGCCCGGGCTTGTTGAAAGTACATTTTGAGGGGGTATCTGATTTTGAGCGGCCATTACAGGCCCTGATTGAATACTTTAAGGTTAAGGCCCTAATTTGAACGGCCAATGGCACCCATGACCTAGGTGAAGGGCCCACTGCTGGAGGTATTTTCCAGTATTCATCGTCCTCCAAATTAGCACTATCCGTCAAACCCATAAGCGGCTCGAAATGGCAGTTGAAATCACCCCCTAGCAAAAGCGTGATGCCCTGAGAAATCATATATAAGAATACAGAGAGCTCTTCAATGGTTCCAGACTCAGATGTAATATTCACAGGTCTTGAATAAACGTTGACCAAAGCAAGCCTGGAATCATTCGGCCATTCTAAAATCACGCATTGGAGATCCTCTGATGATGTGTTCAAAACCCTGGCTCTACAGCCGAAGTGGGAATGTACCCAGATTATTAAGCCCCCCGACGGTCTACCCTCCCCCCCCCACCTTGCCGGGACTGAGAATGAAACAAAACCACTCCGATGATGTTCCTCCCTGGCCCAAGTTTCCTGAAAGAGGCATATGTCATTCCTATCTATGAACGAGCCCCACTCAGGACACACTATTTTGTTACCTATTCCTGCTAAATTCCAAGACAAAATTGTCAGTGGACCAGCAATAGGTGTAACTTCCAGAGTTAGTGCACCATATCCCTCACTAATCGTTGTAGTCGCCACCAAGCCACCTTCCACTAAGACCCCGCTCTGGCCGTCGGGGATGATAGTGCCCAGAGGAGCACCGAAAGGTGCCCCTAACTGGGCACTCTCAACACTGTCTACTCCCCCCGGCCCGCCCCTATTCGTACATGTGACTAAACGTCCATGCAGGGTAAGATTGTTAGTTATGATATCGCTCGCCCTCAAATGGCCCCCCGAATCGGAGTTACAGTGTAGTCAATCCACTTCATCCAAGCAGCTAAACCGATTGTAATCCAAATATCGAGGTGTCCTATTAATGTAATGTGGGCTATTCCTGTTCCCTCTGGAGTGGCTTCTAGAATCCCATCCTTGACCAACCCTCTTCTAATCCCATATCAGAGCAACTAGCACGAGGTGGATAAAAAAAGGACAAGGGAAGGGTCTGAATTGTAGTATCCTCCTTGGAAGACGGCCTCTTAAGAATGTGGGAAACTGTCCCTGGGTCCCTAAAGTTAACCATAATACAGTCGCCACTAATATTTTTCTTAGTGGATCCCAGCCATGAGACCCTTCTGACCATCAACATTTCACTAAAAATGTATGGGGGAAGGGGTCTGTGCTTGTTTAACCAGCTTGCTACTTTGTTTTTTAATGAAGGAAATGATTCTACTCTTGTGTTAGTGAGTTCAGGAACTCCTGCTAGGACCACTACCAGGGGAGCAGCTTCCGGGGGTAAATTTGCTATCAGTTTCTTTCTCAATCTATTACCCTCCAGATTTTCTTGCTCAGTATTTACCAAAGGCTTTTCAGCCATTAACCTGGGACAGGAGGGAAGGGTGGAATTGGTATTCCTATGTAGGATATCCGGTACTGGAGAGGGGGGGTTTACCAAAACTGGAAGAGTTGCTAAAGGAGGGGTATTAACTAAGTGTGCACCCCTAGCATTAACATCCCTCTTTCCTTCGATGGTTTCCACAATTTGCAAGTGATCTAGCATAGACCCAGTGGCCCTTTCTATGTTCGCCAACCTAAGATCAATTTGGTCAAGTCTAGCGATCAAAGGGTCCAGCAAAGATTTCAAACTACTTCCCGGGCCTGAAGTCTGATGGTCAGCCCAAGCCTGGATGTTATCACCAATATTCAAGGTGGTAGGCTGTGCTGCAGAGGGACTCAGGACTGGGGAGTTTATAGGATCACTGGCTCCTGGAGGGATATTCGTTGAGGAGTTAGATAACCTTGCCTTCTTTCCACACCCTATCTGTGTCCCTTTTTGGGACAGCCCCCTCCCTATTGCCTCGGAACTGAGAGGTGTTAGCCACGGACCCACTAACAGGCGTCATAATAGCAATAGGAGGAGAGACAGTACTAGATTCAGGAATTGCCGATATATAATCTATTTTCGATCCAGGACAACGCCTGGAGTCGGACGGAATAATTACTTCCGAATAGTCACTATTATTTAAAGAGTTAAGAGGTGAAGTGCATCTTTCAGGCGTTCTGGCATTCGCTATGTGACCCAGCGACGATATTTTCACGTTATCTATACCCTGGGAAAGGCGACGTTCTAAAATAGTTATCTCATTTGATAGCAGGGAATTTGATCTAATCAAAAAACTGTCCAGAGTACCTGCCACAGTTGTACTGGACGAAAGTGCTTTGCTTCTTGTCTCTCTACCCGCCATAGTCCTATGCCTACCAGAGTAATATGTCCCTTGGATGACAAAGTCTTGAAGAGATACCTCAATTAGAAAAAGAAGCCAAGAGGAATGGCCCGGTCCGGTCTCACACGGTCTGTAACGGGCTAGAACGGGCCCGTCCTTGGCCCGGGCTTCGCCCACGCGCGTCCCGCGTTGCGGATGAATGAGGCAGTTATATCCGTCCAGGCAGGGGGCGGGAGCGTGAGGGAAGAGGCTGCAGCTGTGCAGAAACTAGGCTGCTGGTCCTCGCAGTCCTTCACAGATTCACATCCACCAAAACAGCAACAAGGCTTCCACGAGCGGCATCCGCGAAGCGGGGGCCGCGAGCCGTGATGAAGTATCCAGGCAGGGGATGGGAGCGTGAGGGAAGAGGCTGCAGCTGTGCAGAAACTAGGCTGCTGGTCCTCGCAGTCCTTCACAGATTCACATCCACCAAAACAGCAACAAGGCTTCCACGAGCGGAAGTACTCCACCAAATAACATACACAGGCGTGTTCCAATAGCCCGTGCGAACTAGTCCTTGTGTGACGGCACCTTGCACTGCTTCTTTCAAAAATGTAACTATTCTTTGAGTGAAGGCAGCATGCACTGCTGCTGTCAGCGATGTAAATAGTCTTTGTGCAAAGGCAGCATACACTGGTTGTGGCAAAAATGTAACTAGTCTTTGTGTGAAGGTGGCATGCACTGCTGTTGTCACTGATGTAACTAGTCCTTGTGTGAAGGCAGCATGCACTGCTTCGGTCAAAAATGTAAATAGTACTTGTGTGAGGGCAGCATGAACTGTTGCTGTCAAAAATGCAAATAGTACTTGTGTGAAGGCAGCATGCACTGTTGCTGTCAGTAATGTAACTAGTCTTTGTGTGAAGGCAGCATGCACTGCTTCTGTCAAAAATGTAACTAGTACTTGTGTGAAGGCAGCATACACTGCTTCTGTCAAAAATGTAACTAGTACTTGTGTGAAGGCAGCATGCACTGCTTCTGTCAAAAATGTAACTAGTCTTTGTGTGAAGGCAGCATGCACTGCTTCTGTCAAAAATGTAACTAGTACTTGTGTGAAGGCAGCATGCACTGCTGCTGTCAGTGATATAACTAGTACTTGTGTGAAGGCAGCATGCAATGCTGCTCTCATTGATGTAACTAGTACTTGTGTGAAGGGAGCATGCATTGCTGCTGTCAGTAATGTAACTAGTCTTTGTGTGAAGGCAGCATGCATTGTTGCTGTCAGTAATGTAACTAGTCTTTGTGTGATGGCACTATGCACTGCTTCTTTAAAAAATGTAACTAGTCTTTGTGTGAGGGCAGCATGCACTGCTGCTGTCAGCGATGTAACTAGTGTTTGTGTGAAGGCAGCATGCATTGTTGCTGTCAGTAATGTAACTAATGTTTGTGTGAAGGCAGCATGCACTGCTGCTGTCAGTAATGTAACTAGTCCTTGTGGAAAGGCAGCATTCACTGCTACTGTCACTCATGTAACTAGTCTTTATGTTAGGATACCATGCACTGCTGCTGTCAGCGATTTAACTAGTACTTATGTGAAGGCAGCATGCAATGCTGCTGTCAGTAATGCAACTAGTCCATGCGTGAAGGCAGCATGCACTGCTGCTGTCAGTAATGCAACTAGTCCTTGTGTGAAGGCAGCATGCACTGCTGTTGTCAGTAATGCAACTAGTCCTTGCATGAAGGCAGCATGCACTGCTGCTGTCAGTAATGCAACTAGTACTTGTGTGAAGGCAGCATGCACTGCTGTTGTCACTAATATAACTAGTCTTTGACTGAAGGCAACATGTACTACTGCTGTCAGTAATGTTACCTGTCCTTGTGTGAAGGCAGCATTCAATGCTGTTGTCAGTAATGTAAATAGTCCTTGTGTGAAGACAGCATGCAATGCTGCTGTCATTAATGTAAATAGTCCTTGTGTGAAGACAGCATGCACCGCTGCTGTCAGCGATGTAACTAGTCTTTGTGTGAAAGCAACATGCACTGCTGTTGTCACTAACAACTAGTCTTTGACTGAAGGCAACATGTATTGCTGCTGTCAGTAATGGTACTAGTCCTTGTGTGAAGGCAGCATGCACTGCTGCTGTCACTGATATAATTAGTCTTTGTGTGATGGCGGCATGCACTGCTGCTGTTAGTAATGTAACTAGTCCTTGTGTGAAGGCAGCATGCACTGCTGCTGTCAGTAATGTAACTAGTCTTTGTGTGATGGCACCATGCACTGCTTCTGTCAAAAATGTAACTAGTACTTGTGTGAAGGCAGCATGCACTGCTGCTGTCAGTGATATAACTAGTACTTGTGTGAAGGCAGCATGCAATGCTGCTCTCATTGATGTAACTAGTACTTGTGTGAAGGGAGCATGCATTGCTGCTGTCAGTAATGTAACTAGTCTTTGTGTGAAGACAGCATGCATTGTTGCTGTCAGTAATGTAACTAGTCTTTGTGTGATGGCACTATGCACTGCTTCTTTAAAAAATGTAGCTAGTCTTTGTGTGAAGGCAGCATGCACTGCTGCTGTCAGCGATGTAACTAGTGTTTGTGTGAAGGCAGCATGCATTGTTGCTGTCAGTAACGTAACTAGTGTTTGTGTGAAGGCAGCATGCACTGCTGCTGTCAGTAATGTAACTAGTCCTTGTGTGAAGGCAGCATTCACTGCTACTGTCACTCATGTAACTAGTCTTTATGTTAGGATACCATGCACTGCTGCTATCAGCGATTTAACTAGTACTTATGTGAAGGCAGCATGCAATGCTGCTGTCAGTAATGCAACTAGTCCATGCGTGAAGGCAGCATGCACTGCTGCTGTCAGTAATGCAACTAGTCCTTGTGTGAAGGCAGCATGCACTGCTGTTGTCAGTAATGCAACTAGTCCTTGAATGAAGGCAGCATGCACTGCTGCTGTCAGTAATGCAACTAGTCCTTGTGTGAAGGCAGCATGCACTGCTGTTGTCACTAATATACCTAGTCTTTGACTGAAGGCAACATGTACTACTGCTGTCAGTAATGTTACTAGTCCTTGTGTGAAGGCAGCATTCAATGCTGTTGTCAGTAATGTAAATAGTCCTTGTGTGAAGACAGCATGCAATGCTGCTGTCAGTAATGTAAATAGTCCTTGTGTGAAGACAGCATGCACCGCTGCTGTCAGCGATGTTACTAGTCTTTGTGTGAAAGCAGCATGCACTGCTGTTGTCAGTAATAACTAGTCTTTGACTGAAGGCAACATGTATTGCTGCTGTCAGTAATGGTACTAGTCCTTGTGTGAAGGCAGCATGCACTGCTGCTGTCACTGATATAATTAGTCTTTGTGTGATGGCGGCATGCACTGCTGCTGTTAGTAATGTAACTAGTCCTTGTGTGAAGGCAGCATGCACTGCTGCTGTCAGTAATGTAACTAGTCTTTGTGTGATGGCACCATGCACTGCTTCTGTAAAAAATGTAACTAGTACTTGTGTGAAGGCAGCATGCACTGCTGCTGTCACTGATATAATTAGTCTTTGTGTGATGGCGGCATGCACTGCTGCTGTCAGTAATGTAACTAGTCCTTGCGTGAAGGCAGCATGCGCTGCTGCTGTCAGTAATGTAACTAGTCTTTGTGTGATGGCACCATGCACTGCTTCTTTAAAAAATGTAACTAGTCTTTGTGTGAAGGCAGCATGCACTGCTGCTGTCAGCGATGTAACTAGTCTTTGTGCAAAGGCAGCATGCACTGGTTGTGGCAAAAATGTAACTAGTCTATGTGTGAAGGCGGCATGCACTGCTGTTGTCACTGATGTAACTAGTCCTTGTGTGAAGGCAGCATGCACTGCTTCGGTCAAAAATTTAAATAGTACTTGTGTGAAGGCAGCATGCACTGTTGCTGTCAAAAATGCAAATAGTACTTGTGTGAAGGCAGCATGTGCTGTTGCTGTCAGGAATATAACTAGTCTTTGTGTGAAGGCAGCATGCACTGCTTCTGTCAAAAATGTAACTAGTACTTGTGTGAAGGCAGCATACACTGCTTCTGTCAAAAATGTAACTAGTACTTGTGTGAAGGCAGCATGCACTGCTGCTGTCAATAATGTATCTAGTCCTTGTGTGAAGGCAGCATGCACTGCTGCTGTCAGTAATGTAACTCGTCTTTGCGTGAAGGCAGCATGCACTGCTTCTGTCAAAAATGTAATTAGTCTTTGTGTGAAGGCAACATTCACTGCTGCTGTCACTGATGTAACTAGTCTTTATGTTAAGATACCATGCACTACTGCTGACAGCAATGTAACTAGTACTTGTGTGAAGGCAGCATGCACAGCTGCTCTCAGTAACATTACTAGTCTTTGTGTGAAGGAGCATGCACTGCTTTTGTCAAAAATGTAACTAGTCTTTGTGCGAAGGCAGCATGCACTGCTGCTGTCAGCTATGTAACTGGTACTTGTGTGAAGGAGCATGCACTGCTGCTGTTAGTAATATTACTACTCTTCGCGTGAAGGCAGCATACACTGCTGCTCTCAGTAATGTTACTCGTCTCTGCGTGAAGGCAGCATACACTGCTGCTGTCAGGGATGGAATTAGTACTTGTGTGAAGGCAGTATGCACTGCTGCTGTCAGTAATGTAATTAGTCCTTGTGTGAAGGCAGCATGCTCTGCTGCTGTCACTAATGTAACTAGTCTTTGCGTGAAGGCCACATACACTGCTGCTGTCAGTAATGCAACTAATCCTTTTGCGAAGGCAGCATACACTGTTGCTGTCAGCGATGTAACTAGTCTTTGTATGAAGGCAGCATGCACTGCTGCTGTCAGTGATGTGACTAGTACTTGTGTGAAGGCAGTATGCACTGCTGCTATCAGTAATATAACTAGTCCTTGTATGAAGGCAGCATGCCCTGCTGCTTTTAGCAATGTAACTAGTACGTGTGAGAAGGCAGCATTCACTGCTTCTGTCAGTAATGTGACTAGTCCTTGTGTGAAGGCACCATGCATTGCTGCTGTCAGTAATGCAACTAGACCTTGTGTGAAGAAAGCATGCACTGCTGCTGTCACTGATGTAACTAGTCTTTGCATGATGCAGCATGCACTGCTTCTGTCAAAAATGTAACTATTCTTTGTGTGAAGGTAGCATGCACTGTTGCTGTCAGTGATGTAACTAGTACTTTTGTGAAGGCAACATGCACTGCTGCTGTCAGTAATGAAACTATTCTTGGCGTGACGGCAGCATGCGCTGCTTCTGTCAAAAATGTAATTAGTCTTTGTGTGAAGGCAGCATGCACTGCTGCTGTCAGTGAGGTAACTAGTACTTGTGTGAAGGGAGCATGCACTGCTGCCGTCAGTAATGTAACTAGTCTTTGTGTGAAGGCATCATGCATTCTTACTGTCATTAACGTAAGTAGTGTTTGTGTGAAGGCAGCATGCACCGCTGCTGTCATGAATGTAACTAGTCCTTGTGTGAAGGCAGCATTCACTGCTCCTGTCACTGATGTAACTAGTCTTTATATGAAGATATCATGCACTGCTGCTGTCAGAAATTTAACTAGTACTTGTTTGAAGGCAGCATGCACAGCTGCTGTCAGTAAAGTTACTAGTCTTTGTGTGAAGGCGGCATGCACTGCTCCTGTCAAACATTTAACTATTCTTTGTGCAAAGGCAGAATGCACTGCTGCAGTCAGCTATGTATCTGGTACTTGAGCGAAGGCAGCATATACTGCTGCTCTCAGTAATGTTACTAGTCTTTGCGTGAAGATAGCTTACACTGCTGCTGTCAGTGATGTAATTAGTACTTGTGTGAAGGCAGCATGCACTGCTGCTGTCATTATTGTAATTAGTCCTTGTGTGAAGGCAGCAAGCACTGCTGCTGTCACTAATGTATCTAGTCTTTGCATGAAGGCAGCCTACACTGCTGCTGTTAGTAATGCAACTAATCCTTGTGTGAAGGCAGCATGCCCTGCTGCTGTCACCGATGTAACTAGTCCTTGTGTGTAGGCAGCATGCACTGCTTCTGTCAAAAATGTAACTAGTCTTTGTGTGAATGCACCATGCGCTGCTGCTGTCAGCGATGTAACTATTACTTGTGTGAAGGCAGCATGCACTGCTGCTGTCAGTAATGTAATTAGCCCTTGTGTGAAGGCAACATGCACTGCTGCTGTCAGCGATGCAACCAGTACCTGTGAGAAGGCAGCATGCACTGCCGCTGTGAGTAATGTAACCAGTCCTTGTGAGAAGGCAGCATGCACTGCTGCTGTCACTAATGTAACTAGTCTTTGCGTGATGGCAGGGTGCACTGTTTCTGTCAAAAATGTAACTAGTCTGTGTGAAGGCAGCATGCACTGCTGCTCTCAGTGATGGAACTAGTACTTGTGTGAATGCAGCATGCACTGCTGCTGTCAGTAACGTAACTAGTGTTTGTGTGAAGGCAGCATGCACCACTGCTGTCAGTGATGTAACTAGTCCTTGAGTGAAGGCAGCATTCACTGCTGCTGTCACTGAGGTAACTAGTCTTTATATTAGGATACCATGCACTGCTGCTGTCAGTGATGTAACTAGTACTTGTGTGAAGGCAGCATGCACTGCTGCTGGCAGTAATGTTACTAGTCTTTGCATGAATGCAGCATGCACTGCTGCTCTCAGTGATGTAACTAGTACTTTTGTGAACGCAGCATGCAATGCTGCTGTCAGTAACGTAACTAGTGTTTGTGTGAAGGCAGCATGCACCGCTGCTGTCAGTGATGTAACTAGTCCTTGAGTGAAGCCAGCATTCACTGCTGCTGTCACTGATGTAACTAGTCTTTATATTAGGATACCATGCACTGCCGCTGTCAGTGATGTAACTAGTACTTGTGTGAAGGCAGCATGCACTGCTGCTGTCAGTAATGTTACTAGTCTTTGCATGAATGCAGCATGCACTGCTGCTGTCAGTAACGTCACTAGTGTTTGTGTGAAGGCAGCATTCACCACTGCTGTCCGTGATGTAACTAGTCCTTGTGTGCAGGCAGCATTCACTGCTGCTGTCACTGATGTAACTAGTCTTTAAATTAGGATACCATGCACTGCTGCTGTCAGCAATGTAATTAGTAATTGTGTGAAGGCAGCATGCACTGCTGCTGTCAGTAATGTTACTAGTCTTTGTGTGAATGCAGCATGCACTGCTGCTGTCAGTAATGTTACTAGTCTTTGAGTGAAGGCAGCACACACTGCTGCTGCCAGGGATGGAACTAGTATTTATGTATTTGAAAAGTCTTATATAGCGCGAGCAAGACCCAAAGGGGTATCAGAGCACTGTACAGAGTTGGCACCAGGAAGTATACAAAACATAAAGAAGGTAAGTGAAGTTACAACTTATGGGAAAAAACATTCCAAAATAAAGATTAGTATGTATCAGAGGTGCCATAGAGCGCTCCGAGTAACACATCATACAATAGAACGAACCAAGATATGCGATGTGCATAAAGTAATTTTAACAAAAACAAGGAAACAAGCAAAATCAACAGTTAATGCAGTTAAAGGAGCTATCGAGGACTAGAAAAAAGAAGGTAAAAATATATAATGGAAACATCAGTGAAAATACTTCAAGATTTTGGTTATTAATAAAACACACAAGCATGATCCCCATGTTAACGTTAGTTCATTAGTAGCCTTTTGACCAGTTTTTTAAAGGAAGTAGTGGAAGGATTGGATCTGATCTCGGATGGCAAGGAGTTCCAGATTCTTGGAGCAAGACCAGTGAATGCACTGTTGTACGATCTTTTCTTTTTGGATCTTGGAGGTTTCAAGAGAAGGGGGGATGTACTTCTGAGGTTCCGGCTGGAGCCCGATAGTACAAGCTTATTTGCAAGCTAGTATGGGGTATTGTGGTGTATGGCTTTATGAGTCAGACAAGCTATCTTGAGTCGGATTCTAGCTTCAATAGATAACCAATTTAGCTAAAACAGGTCTGGTGAAATGTGATCAAATTTCCTCGAGCCCGTTAAAAGTCTGGCCGATGTGTTCAAGGTAGCTCTGAGTGGGGCCAAGCTAGCTTTGGGAAGTCCTGCTAGGGTCACCAGCCCATATTCCAATCTAGGGATAATCAGTGATTGAACCGCCAGTCTGAGATCTAGGGCCATATGTAGGTAAATATATTTTACCGATTCTTAAATACCGAACTTTACCGAATCAGTATTTATGAATCGGTAAGTTATATGTAGGTAATCATTCGGTAATAATTACCGATTCGGTAACATTCGGTATTCAAGAATCGGAATTTACCGAATCGGTAAATACCGAGGTGGTATTTACCGAATCGGTAAATTTCGAAGTGGTATTTACCGAATCGGTAAATACCGATTCGGTATTTACCGAATCGGAAAAACGAAAACACATGACTGGATGAAACAGCCAATCCTGTGCAACCAAACCCCACCCAACCAGGAAGTGGCCACACCCAGGCAGGTGCACACAATCAAGTGCAGAGGAGAGGCAGGGAGCCAGTGCCTGATTGTGCAGCTCAAACTCACAATGTCCAGCCAGGAGACACAGAGAGATGGAGGGGAAAGGAGGAGAAAGCAGAAATTTAGCCCCAAGGAACTCCAGGTACTAGTGGAGGAGGTGGTGAAGCAGCACCAGAAGCTGTTTGGGAGGCAGTCCCTGCAAGTGCCAGAGTCGGAGAAGCGGAATATATGGCTGGGAATCCAGGCGCAGGTCAATGCTGTTGGAGTGACCCTCAGGGACATTGAGGTACTTAAAAAGCGCTGGTACGACCTGAGGATCGTCACAAAGAGGAAGATGGGGGAACTGCAGAAAGAGGCCAGCCGGACAGGAGGTGGAAGGAACAGGGCACCTGCCCTTACCGAACTGGAGGAGTCCACAATAGAGCACGAGAGTGTCGTGGGGCTTGGGGATGCCGACAGCTCTGCCAGAGCCGCCACCCAACAAGGTAAGACGAATGCACAGCAATGTAGCTCCCCCTACCCCTATCCCACATCCCCCATTGTGAAATGAGTATCCCACTCCAGTCCATGTGTTAGTGCAGACTGGCAATGCATTATGGGAGATGTAGTCTGGGAAACCCCAACCATGAACTGAATAGCACAGAACAACAAGGCATGGTACACACATTAGCCAAAAGCAGGCAGAGGACAATGTGAGAGTGTTACAGAAATTTATTGTGATGCTTGCAATGCAGGCCTTCAGGTACACTGAGCTGATGTTGCATTTCTGTCCACAGATGTAACATCGCGCAGGACTGCACATGCAACAGGAGAGAGGGCACACCGGCAAGACAGTTCAGGGCTGGCCAGCACAAGTTCTGCCCAGAGATCATTGCCACAGCCAGCATCACCACTACCACAGCCAGCATCACCACCACAGCCCGAATCAGCACCACAGCCAGCATCACCATTCATGCTTGAGTCACCGGCCACATCACCGCCTGCATTTGTGAGGTCGAGGAGGCGTGCTGCTGCCAGGTTGCGAGTGTTAGAGACCTCATCTGACGACAGCAGGGGCCCGGAGCCAAACACTATGCCCCAGGATGGGAGCCATGCCACTGTGCCCTCCACCTCAGAGGGAGCACACACGGGTGCCAGACGGCGCCGCAGGTCTCGGGTGCAGAGTCCACCAGCACACGTTGACAGCCATGGGGTGTTCTCGGGGCTCGAGGGCAACATGTTGAAAATACAGCACCTACAAACAAAGGCAGTGATGTCAGTTCAGCGGCAAATGTGGGGACTGAAAGCTACTTTTGACAACATGGACAGGGGCATCAGCGCTATGGCGGTGGGGATGAGTGACATGGCAGCGGGCATGCAGGACATGTCCCAGTCCATCAAGCTGTTGTGCAGCAAGTATGATGCAGACAGAGCTGCACTGTGCCGGGAACGGCAGAGGAGAGACAGTCATACCAGGGCACTCAACCGGCTGGCAACTGCCACTTCACTGCTCTGCAGGCGCTCTGTGGCTATGCAGGAGGGCCTGACACACTGCAGCAGCGACGTTTCTAGGGGGATGGTGCAGGTCACCAGTGCACTGGAAGTGCTATTGACAAGCCAGGCGGCCACAACTGGTGCTGGGGATGCTGCGGAAAGCATCGAAACCAGCAGCAGGAGCAGCATAACCCCCCCGGTCCCAGATACACGCAGGAGCAGCAGGCGGCATGGGGCTGCCACTAGTGAGGAGGCACAATCCATGGCATCCCACACTGTAGCGCGTGGCCGCAAACAGTAATGCTGCACGGCATAGCCTAAGACAATTGGGTGACGTAACCCTGGACTTGCTAGTAGTCATTACGCAATGTTGCCAGAATGGCATTTTCTTGGTGTTGTGGCGTAGTGCCGCATTATTAAACTACGTCATGACATCCAACAACTGGCTGTGTCCCCTTACTTACTCAGAAATAGTTGCATGTGATCTCTGCCCGTCTCTCTCTCCCATCTGTTGCTGTTGGCACTCCAGCTGCGTTGGCCTCTGGCTGACCTGACTCATCCTCATTGTCCTCAAAATCTGTTAGTTCCACCTCTGTACCTCTCTTCGTGGCAAGGTTGTGCAGCATTGCACAAGTGGCAATGATCTTGCAACAGAGGATGGGTGTGTACTGGCGTGCGCCTCCGCTTTTGTGGAGGCAGCGGAACCTGCTTTTCAAAAGTCCAAACGTGCGCTCCACCACGTTGCGTGGAGATTTGTGTGCCACGTTATATCGTCTCTCACTCTGGGTTGATGGGTGTAGGTAGGGAGTGAGGCTGAATGACCGCACGGCATATGCACTGTCGCCTAGGTGAGTATGAGAGAACCATCAGTCACATGCCTCAATACACGATGATTTGCACTTAGTAGAATGGAGCGTCACTGTTACTTACCTAGCAGGTATCCTTCTCCAAATTCTCCGGCAAGCAGTCGTGTGTAGATCCCACTGTTCTGGAAGATGAAGGAGTCGTGGGTGCTCCCAGGAAACTTAGCTACGATATCAGTGATGATGTTCCCTGCATCGCAGATCACCTGCACGTTTATGGAGTGGGTGGACTTTCTGTTCCTGTAGATATGCTCAGTGGCAGCTGGTGGGCAGATTGGAATGTGTGTGCCATCAATACAGCCTATGACATGGGGGAACTGTGCCATGTGATAAAAGTCTGTTTTGGTTTTCTGCAGTTCAGCCTGTGTGTTTGGGAAGCTGATGTAGTGGTGCATTCTCTGCATCATGGCATCCAGGAACTTCCTGAAGAAACGGGACAGGCAACTCTGGGATACACCACCCACCGCAGCTATCACCCCCTGGTAACTGCCAGATGCGAGTAGATGTAGGCTGCAGAGCACCTGCACATGTGGTGGTATGGCATGCGCCCTTCTTGTTGGCTGGTCCAGGAGTGGGTGCAGGTCCCTTATCAGGTCCATGATGGTTTGGGGGTGTAGCCTGTACCTTTCATGTATCTCAGCCTCAGTCTGTTGAAAGAGTGTGATGCGCTGTCTGTAAATGCGTTCCTCCCGTCTCCAAATCCTCAGACCTGCTGCCTGTAGACGTAGGCGCCTTGCAATGACATACAGAGCGGCCATGTTGTCCATGCTGTTGCATTTTGGGATTGCTTATATGCACTGTTGATGCTTACCACCTGCTTTCAATCTGTGTTAATTACCGACTCTTAATTACCGAATTTCATGGATTTCTTAATTACCGAATTTACCTACATGTCTTTTCAATTTTTACCACTTCTTATTTACCGATTCGGTAAATATGTATTCGGTAAATATGAATCGGTATTTTAGAATTCGGTAATCATGAATCGGTATTTACCGATTCATATTTACCGAAAACTGGTTTTTGGCCTCCTACATCTCACTTGACTAAATACCGGCCGGTAACGGGATATTTACCGAATTTCGGCCGTTACCGACCGGTATTTAGCTACCTACATATGGCCCTTAGTGTGTTGAGTTGGAAATTGGCTCCCCTGGTAGTAGGAACTGATGTGTGCTTGCATGTTTAAGTGTTTATCCAAGGTGATACCTAAAGATTTGGCAGAGTCTACAATGTGAGGTGTGCAGTTCAGAGCAGTTAGGTGTTTAATCCAGTCAAGTTTAGGAGCTGAGTGATCAGATGGGGTGATCAAAAGAAATTCCATTTTGAGCGTATTTAGTAGGAGATGGTTCTGAGCTAACCATTGTTGAGTTTGGGCAAGTGCAGCATTTAAAGTTTTTATGTCACCTTGCGAGGAGATCTTCAGGTATAATTGCATGTCATCCGCATACATGTGGTATTGAGTGTTCACTTTATTCAGTATGACTCCAAGAGGCTCCATAAATAGGTTAAAGAGAGTAGGCGAGAGCGTAGAACCTTGGGGGACTCCATTCAGGACAGGGGTACGGGAAGCGAGGGCATGATTAACTTTGATCCTTTGCGTACGGTTGTGAAGGAAGAGGCAAACCAGTTTAGGACCCTCCTATGTTTTAGGAGATCAATTAGGTTTTTATGTTTGATGGTATCAAAGGCTGAGGACAAGTCTAGAAGGATCAGGAGACATGGGATATTTTGGTCACGGGCTCTCACTGCGTCATCAACAATGTGAGTTAGTGCTGTTTCAGTGCTGTGCCCTGCTCTGAATCCATACTGATGAGGATCCAGGAGTTGATATTTCTCTATATGTTTGCAGAGCTGCGAATGTATGCATTTTTCAAGCAATTTGGCAAGAGTCATACTGCTAGTGATGGGTCGAAAATTGTTTGGATCTAATAGGTCCGCGTTGGGCTTCTTAGGAATGGGAGTAACTTGCCCAACTTTTAGGCAGTCTGGAATCTTTCCCTCTATGAGGGATTCATGAATGATCCTGGACGAAAGAGGGAGAAAAGCTGAGATTAAATCATTATAGAGCTTGGCGGGTAGAGGATCACCAAAGTGGTTGGTAGGTTTGATGGATGCCATGTTGCAAAGTATCACAGTGCAGTCTGATAGGAGAAAACTGCTCCAAGAGGCGTTGTTTTTGAGAGTGCTGCCCAAACGCGAGTATAATGCCGTGGATTCTGCCACCTCCCCTGATCCTGTGGGTGGAATCTTGGATGACATAGTTGGACTTGTGTGAAGGCAGCATGCACTGCTGCTGTCAGTAATGTTACTAGTCTTTGTGTGAAGGCAGCATGCATTGTTGCTGTCAGTAACGTAACTAGTGTTTGTGTGAAGGCAGCGCGCACCGCTGCTGACAGCCTGCCGGTGGCCAGTCCACACCCATCGTAATCAGCCCCTATCTTCTTACCAGTAGGGTTTCCGTCCAGGGCTAGGTGCAGTGGAGCAGTGTTTGAATTTACATCTGATAGTGAGTAAATACACCATCGCCAGGCGCTGCCCACTGTTCCTGGCCTTCATGGACTTGTCAACCGCCTTTGACTGTAAAGAGAAATACATTGTGGTTGATGTTAATTAAACTAAGGGTTGGTATTTCTTTAGTCAACTTTTTGCATGTTTTTCATGCAAATTTGGGCACCAGGGTCCGATACGGCCAGGCAGGTGATGTTTCGTATGTCTTTCCACAAGCCAGTGGAGTGCGACAGGGGTTCGTGTTGGCACCCCTTCTTTTTATTTTGTACATGAATGATTTGAATGTCTGTCTACTTAATTACCGACCTGGGATGTGCCGAAAAGTGCCAACTCTGCTGTCTCGGCTACATTATATGCCAATGACGCTGTATTGTTGACCAGAACTCCTCGTGCGCTGCGTAGCCTGGTGGAATCATTTATGAGTACCCTAGATATAAAAACAAATTTTCAGAAATCACACATTATGGCTTGTGGACCTGGTAGGAAAGCTTTAACAGTATTAAAACTGGGCGAGAAGCAGCTCAGAGCAGCAGGATAATTTCTGCTATTTGGGACTGGTGTTTATTTGATTCAAGTGATTCTTGGCAGATAGAAATAAATACATCCCGGTAGAAACTCAGAAGGGCAGCAGGTTCCCTTTGTAATTTAGTTCAGAAGAGCGGTAGGTCCACGATTTTCCCATTTCTTAAAGTGTACGAAATGCAATGTACCCCCACTGACACATATGGAGCCAGGGCTTGGGAATTTCATAATGCTGCTATCATACAACTAGAAGAAAACAGAATTTAAAAGGAGACTGTTGAACCTTCTGCCCTCAAATGCCAATTTTATTTTGCTCTCAGAACTGAACCTAGAGTACATTTCAGATAGTATTAAACTGGCAATCCTTCTGCTTTGGGTGAGTGTATGGAGTAATAGTGAGGCAGGTTTCAATAGGGCAGTTATTGAGGACTATCTGAGTGTGGATAAAGGGCTCTACATTCCCTGGCTGAACTCTGTCCGTAAATCCCTGGGTGATATTGGTCTTTCTGATTTGTTTAGTACCCCTGGTGTTATTACTAAGGCTGAAAAAAGGATGGTCAAGCAGAGGTTTGCTGAACGTACCTCCTCACAGAAGATTCAGGAGGTTATTTGTAAACACACTTTTTGCCATTATTTTTCCATTTTTGACAGACAGGATACTGCTATGTATCATACGCTAGAGTTAACGTGCTGGGAAAGGTCTCTCCTTTTTAGGTTCAGGTCGGGGATGGTTTGGCGTTTAGCATGTTTTTATGATGGAGCTAATTCGTGGGGTAGCGCGCTGCCCCCTGTTGCTGTAATGGTAAGGTGGAACCGTGTTTGATACATTTTTTTTTTTTCTCTGGCTTCTATTGTAAGTTATTTCAGCTTTGTCTAAAACCCACATTGAAAAAGTTAGCCTTTCAGAAATGTAGGGTGGACTTAACCTTCCTTCAAATGTTAAACAGCCCTGATATATGTTATCGCCTGTGTGTTCTTTTAAGATGGCAATCCAGAGCAGAAAATCAATGAAGGGGAGTTAGAGGGACAGTTTTATACTGTCTTTTAATTGAATGTGCTGGAAATGATGGATTGATGTAATTTTAATGCTTTTAGCTAATCATGAAAGAATTGAGAATGTTATTTATGATACTGCGTTTATTTTTTGTTTTATTGTATTGTTTTTACTCTGTGCTTTTATGATC